>NC_073243.2:46436250-47675625 GCF_029281585.2 Gorilla gorilla gorilla | reverse complement strand
AACCTCCAAAAAGTTATAAAATAGATCAACACTTATATATCCTTCACTTCATTAGTAAGTTTCATCACTTACTAATATTTTACCACATTTGCTTTCTTTTTATCTATCCACATATACAGATTGTTGTTGTAAAACTATTTGAGTTTTAGTTGCAGACATCATGATACTCTCCAGAATATTAGACCTCTCCTTCTTAAGAGATGTATGCTCCATTTCCTACATTATCATAACCGTGATTAGACTCAGGAAACTTAACACTGATGCAATACTGTTATCTAATATCAAGTCAGTATTCAGATTTCCTTAGTTGCCCCATATAGCTAGCCTCCCACCCCACTGGAATATGTTTGGCTCTCATGTCACTGCTCTGTTATTTTTAATGCCCAGTCTTTTTCTCCTTCCTTTTATATCTTTCACAGCACTCGGTGATTGATTTTTTTGTTTTTGTTTTTTGAGATGGAGTCTTGCTTTGTCACCCAAGCTAGAGTGCAATGGGGCTCTCTTGGCTTACTGCAGCCTACACCTCCCAGATTCAAGTGATTCTCCTGCCTCAGCAGGAGCAGCTGGGATTACGGGTGCGCGCCACCATGCCTGGCTAATTTTTTTATTTTTAGTAGAGACGGGGTTTCACCATGTTGGCCAGGCTGGTTTTGGACTCCTGACCTCAAGCGATCTGCCCTCCTTGGCCTCGCAAAGTGCTGGGATTACAGGTGTGAACCACTGTGCCCGGCCTCTATGATTGATTTTTGAAATACTATTTTTATAGCATTATTTTTAATTTAGAACATTGTATATTCTAATGGCAGCCAAGATTGGAATATAAATATTTTATGGCTTTTAAATGTAACTGGGTACTTTGGTTTTATTACCCCATTTGTAATTTATAGTGTATATTTCTTTTCTGCAATTTCTAGGAAAGTATCCTCCCTCTTTAAAACCAAAACTACCTCATTTTCCTTACCAGTAGATTGTGTTGTCATACGCTTATTTTTAGTTGAGTATGAATGAGTTAGATACTTTGAAATCTGTTTTTACTTATTAATTGGCCTGCTTTTATGAGCTAACTGGAGTGATCTTTGAGATAGAACACTTAGCAATATTGAGTACATGTTCCAGAAATAATATTATAATCAAATTTTGAAAATAAGGTATTACATGGTAAATATGTTAAAATAAGGTAATACGTATCTTAATATTTATTCACTTATATCTTACTGAGATATTTGTGCAAATATTTAACTTCTTATTTTTCTGCATTCCCCACTAACACTTCACCACAGGAGAGGGGAGCAAATTCTGTAGTTGTTTGGCTACCCTTTTAGAGTATTTTACTAGCAGAATGAAGTAACTCACACTTTCTGGGAATGTTTTAAATTTTAATCCAGATATTCAAGTAGATAGTAGTGAAGCTATGAAGGTCTAGTGTTATTTCATCCCCAAGGATACTCTTACAGCAATTTCAAATACTGTAATACTAAGCTTATAGCAATCTCAAATACTGGAGCTGAAACGCTGTCCAGCATCATTGTAGATCCATTTTATTTTTCAAGAAACTACTGTCAGACTGAGCTGTGCTTCAGGGTAAAATGTAAAATCTGATTAACTTAATCTGTAGTGAGCTTAGCAATTTTATCCTTTGAAGATTTTTTTTTTCTCTTGTGTTTCCACCATACCTTGTATACACCTTCATCATTGCACTTCCCCTTTTTCATTGTAAGGGTTTGTCTGGCTGTCTGTGTATCCTTTTCTGTCCAGTGCCTTGTGTTCAGGGCCTGAAACTTGGAAGATATTTGTAGAATGAATGAATAAATGCTGACTTTTTAAAAAATAATAGTATAATTTCCAATTTGGTAAGCTGTTTTGTTAAAAAAGAAGCAGGTTATAATAGCATTTTCTGTTAACCTCTACAGAATGTTTTTTTATATTCATAAATTTTATTTCATTCAGTACACTTGATATTTGTTTAAAATTATTTAAAAATATTTACTATAGAGCCCTGGGCTTTTATGTAATGTCTAATTTTATTTCTTAAGGGTATAAGCTTAATACATTACATCTAATAAATATTAAATATGTGCTGTCTGGGACTTAATAGTGCTGTCATTGTTTTTCAAAGTAAATTGCCTTCTTTACTAATAAAATTTTGTTGTTTCCTCTACTTATATTGTAATAGATACGACCATATGTGGGATGTTTGGTACAATATTTGCCCCTCCTTTGGAAGCAGAGTGAAGAACACAATATGTTGAGATGTGCTATTTTGACAACACTTATTCATCTTGTTCAGGTAAGTCACTTCTCCACAGAGTTTTTTTAGTTTAGTGGTTTTTAAAAAATTCTTTTAACCATTTAAAAATTGTTTTTATGTGATTTATGTTAATGGTAGTGAAAAACTTCACATATCTTTTATTTTTTTTTCCATGTGTGATCTAAACAGATTTAAAAACAACTTTTGCATGCTTATTTTGGACATTTTTTTGAGGATGTGAAAAATATTATTCACTTTTAAATGTTGTCTCCAGTGATGATAGACTCATGGTTCGTGCAGTCCATGGCACCATGCATGCAGTTTCCTTGGTGGTCGGGGCTTTTCTGCTTAAACATACTTTATGTTTTCACTCTTTTTCCTTGATTTAAAATAAAAAAATTCCCTATTATAACTTGGTAAGGCAGGAAACCAGGTGAGTTGCTTTTGAGGGGAGACAAGTGAATTGGATTTCAGACATTTTGACGTTTGAGGTGTTGGGATGTGGTAGCAGGTAGAGAGGAACCTGAAACTTAGAGCTGGACTATAGTTCTTATTTGAACTGTTACAGTGAATCGTAGTCTGGTGAGAGTATGGTTAGGGAGGAGCTCAAGGCCGTGAGTTAGAATATATGTGTGGAGATGCTCAAGTGATTTTA
Source organism: Gorilla gorilla gorilla (assembly GCF_029281585.2). Lineage (NCBI taxonomy): Eukaryota > Metazoa > Chordata > Mammalia > Primates > Hominidae > Gorilla > Gorilla gorilla. The sequence goes on along the minus strand of NC_073243.2, from coordinate 47,672,722 downwards.
CTGACTTCACCCACAAGTTTGAGAAGTTTTCCAGTGGGGAAGAAATCAGAAGTATCCCTAAATTCAGAAGTACTGCTCTAAAGCTTTCTAAAATTAGTTTAGAAAAAACCAGAAACTTTTCTCAGAAGCTTTGATACTTTTTTGAACATGAACTCATTCTTTCCATAAATGCTTTCTTTTTTTTTTTTCCTGTTTGAGACGGAGTCTCGCTCTGTCGCACAGTCTGGAGCACAGTGGCGCGATCTTGGCTCACTGCAACCTCCGACTCCTGGGTTCAAGCAAGTCTCCTGTCTCAGCCTCCCAAGTAGCTGTGATTACAGGCGCACGCCACTGTGCCTGGCTAATTTTTGTATTTTTAGTAGAGACGGTGTTTCACCATGTTGGCCAGGCTGGTCTCAAACTCCTGACCTCAAGTGATCCGCCCACCTCAGGCTCCCAAAGTGCTAGGATTACAGGCATGAGCCACCATGCCCAGCCCCTCCGTAAATGGTTATGGATGACTTTTAGTTACAGATTCCTGTTTAAGGCAGTTTCAGATAAATAGTAATGCAAAATATTTTTAATGTACATTTCCCTGCTTTCTTTTTTTTTACTGTGGTAAAATACACATAACAAAATTTACCGTTTTAACCAATTTTAAGTGTACAGTGTAGTGTATGAATATATTAAATACATTCATAATGTTCAACTGTCACTACCATCCATCTCTGTAACTCTTTTTATCTTGTAAAACTGAAGCTATATCATTAAACAAAAACTCCACAGCTCCATCACTAAAGCACTTAAAAAAAAAAAATAAGTGAGGCCGGGCGCGGTGGCTCAAGCCTGTAATCCCAGCACTTTGGGAGGCCGAGGTGGGCGGATCGCAAGGTCAGGAGATCAAGACCATCCTGGCTAACACGGTGAAACCCTGTCTCTACTAAAAATACAAAAAATTAGCCGGGCGTGGTGGCGGGTGCCTGTAGTCCCAGCTGCTCAGGAGGCTGAGGCAGGAGAATGGCATGAACCCAGGAGGCGGAACTTGCAGTAAGCCGAGATCGCGCCACTGCACTGTAGCCTGGGCGACAGAGCAAGACGCCGTCTCAAAAAAAAGAAAAAAAAATAAGTGGCCCAGAATCTCTTCCTGTCTACCTTTTAATGCTTACGATTACCTTGTAAAGATTATGTCCGTTTTATAGAAGAGGATAAAGACTAAGAGAAGGTTACTATCTTGTGAATGCATTTATAAGTAATAGAACAATGAACGACCCGAGATATTTTGTATTATAACAGCATCTCTGCCAAATGTTTTTTGTTTTCGTTTTTTGAGACGGAGTTTCGCTCTTGTTGCCCAGGCTGGCGTGCAATGGCGCAATCTTGGCTCACCGCACTTCACCCACCTCCCAGGTTCAAGCAATTCTCCTGCCTCATCCTCCAGAGTAGCTGGGATTACAGGCATGCTCTACCATGCCTGGGTAATTTTTGTATTTTTAGTAGAGATGGGATTTCTCCATGTTGGTCAGGCTGGTCTTGAACTGCCGACCTCAGGTGATTTGCTTGCCTTGGCCTCCCAAAGTGCTGGGATTACAGGCATGAGCCACTGCTCCCGGCCTCCAAGATGTATTTTTAAGCTCAACTTGGGAGTTTTGTAAGAGACATGTGACTAAACACCAACTTTTATGTCTACTCAGGCAGTGTTACTTCAAGTAGTCTCAGGAGGTCAGAGTAACTCTTGTGGAATGTTAGGCCTTTTTTCTTTAATCATGACATTTAAGTACCCTGTGTATTTGTACCAGCCAAGAGTGCAAGGTTCAACCAAGTAGTATTCTACCTTTCTTGGAGAAAGCATATAACATAATACCAAAATTGAGACTGTAGCTTAAAATATATTTTTCAGCCGTTTGGGAAGATTATACTAAAGTTTATTGGTTGGCCAGGCACTGTGGCTCATGCCTGTAATCCAGGCATTTTGGGAGGCTGAAGTGGATGATCAGTTGAGGTCAGGAGTTCAAGACCAGCCTGGCCAACATGGTGAAACCCTGTGCCTACTAAAAAAAAAAAAAAAAAAAAAAAAAATTTGGCCAGGCACAGTGACTCGCGCCTGTAATCCTAGCACTTTGGGAGGCCGAGGCGGGTGAATCACGAGGTCAGGAGATTGAGACCATCCTGGCCAACATGGTGAAACCCCATCTCTACTAAAAATACAAAACTTAGCCAGGTGAGGTGGCACATGCCTGTAGTACCAGCTACTCAGGAGGCTGAGGCAGGAGAATCGCTTGAACCTGAGAGGCGGAGGCTGCAGTGAGCTGAGATCGCGCCACTGTACTCCAGCCTGGGTGACATAGCGAGACTCTGTCTCAAAAAAAAAAAAAGCCCAAAAATTAATTGGGTGTGGTGGTGCACACTTGTAGTCCCAGCTATTTGGGAGGGTGAGGTGTGAGAATTGCTTGAACCCGGGAGGCAGAGGTTGCAGTGAGCCAAGATCACACCCCTGCACTCTAGCCTGGGTGACAGAGTGAGACCCTGTCTCAAAAATAATAAAAAAAAGTTTACTGGTAAATTTCCTTTCTTGCAAAATACTGCTATCTTTTGGCTTTTGACACATAACAGACATTAGTGTTAAGTTTCTGTATGTTTTTGTTTTTGTTTTTTTTAATCCTGGAAATCCAGATTCTGGTAGTCTTTGAAGAGGGTGGTCACTGGGTGAAAATAAACTTTCTAGTCTGCATAGTTGAACTTAGAGGAAGTAGGTATTCATTCATATGCTAAACATTTATTGAGAACCTGCGATGTGCAACACAGGGTAATAGGCACTGGGCTACAGAATAGAAATGAATAGAATGGGATCTTTGTGTAGGTGACTGTCTAGGGAAATACTGAATAAGTGTGTTAATTGCCCTTTTAGCAATTAAGAACATACTGCTATTGGGGGTACATGGCCAATTCTCTGTGTCACATGGAGGGTGAGGCGGGGCACATTAGGAAAGGCCTCCTGACAGAGGTGTTACTCAAATTTTGGTGTTGTTAAATAGTGTTGTTAAATAACACAAGAAGTGTTATTTAGATGGTGGTTTAGCAATGAGAGTGGTAAAGGTGTTTTAGGCATATGAACCGACATGTGTAAAACTACCTAAGCATTAGAGAATGCAGTACATTTTATTTTTTTTAAGGTTTATATATTGATCAGTTTTAATGTTGACAGATAAAGGAGTTAGTTCTTAAAGATTTTTCAAATGAAAAGTATCAGTACCCTGCTCCTCCTCCTCATTTCCTTTTTGGTGGAAGAATCCACTGTCAACTCTTATAGCCAGATCATAGGTTTCTCAGTCTTTCTCACTCTAACATATTGTTTATTACTGATTTAAGCATTGTAGGCATTACTTCTTGACTTCCCTGCATAGAAGATGAAAATGTAATTCTTTTATACCCCTGTGTCCTTCCTATTCCACTATCCTCCCAGTATACTTGATTGTATAAAGACTGTTGAAGGCATATATCATTATGTCATGATTAATTTTATTTCTTATACATAGTGTTTCCAACCTCCACCCTTGTATTAATAATTTTATTTGCTTAGTATACTGAGAAAGTACCATAAACTTGGTGGCTTAAAACAATATGCATTTATTAGCTCATAGTTCTGTAAGTCAGAAACCTGGGCATGCAATGTCTGAATTCTCTGATCAGAGTTTAATGGACTGAAATTGAGGTGACTGCCAGAATAAATTCTTCACTGGAGGCTTTGGGGAAGAATCTGTTTCCGTACTCATTCAGCTTGTTGGCAGAGTTTAGTTCATTGATTTGTAGGACTAAGGTCCCAGTTTACTTGCTAGCTGTCATCTAGGGTCCCCTCTTGTTCCCAAGTCCAGCCACATTCTTTGACACATAGCCCCTTTCATGTTCAAAGTCAGCAGTGGGGAAATTCTCAAATGTCAGATCCCCCGAGGGTTTTAATCTGTGACCTCCCCTTATGCCACTAGCTAGAAAATACTCTCTTTTAAAGGGCTCTTGTGAGTAGGTCAGGCCCACCTGGATAATCTTCCTATCTAAGGTCAGTTGATGTGGGACTTTAATTACATCTGTAAATTATTTCTTCGCAGTAGTACCTAGATTAGTGTTTGAATAACTAGGGAATGGTGTGTGTACAGTAGTGTCCAAGAACCTAAGTGATCATCTTAGATTTCTGCTTAGTACACTTAGTTGTCTATGCAGTTGAACCTATTCTTTTCACTTGTTATCTACACATTTCCTCTGTGATGTTTTGTTACTTTCATCATCTTGAAGAGATACGACAGTTTTTTTTTTTTTTTAACACTTTAAGTTCTAGGATACATGTGCACAATGTGCAGGTTTGTTACATATGTATACGTGTGCCATGTTGGTGTGCTGCACCCATTAACTCATCATTTACATTAGGTATGTCTCCTAATGTTATCCCTCCCCACTCCCCTGACCCCATGACAGGTCCCGGTGTGTGATATTCCCCACCCTGTGTCCAAGTGTTCTCATTGTTCAGTTCCCACCTATGAGTGAGAACGTGCTGTTTGGTTTTCTGTCCTTGCGATAGTTTGCTCAGAATGATGGTTTCCAGCTTCATCCATGTCCCTACAAAGGATGGCTACATAGTATTATATAGTGTATATGTGCCATGTTTTCTTAATCCAGTCTATCATTGATGGACATTTGGGTTGGTTCCAAGTCTTTGCTATTGTGAATAGAGCCACAATAAACATACATGTGCATGTGTCTTTATAGCAGCATGATTTATAATCCTTTGGGTATATACCCAGTAATGGGATGGCTGGGCCAAATGGTATTTCTAGTTCTAGATCCTTGAGGAATTGCCACACTGTGTCTTCCACAATGGTTGAACTAGTTTACAGTCCCACCAACAGTGTGAAAGTGTTCCTATTTCTCCACATCCTCTCCAGCACCTGTTACTTCTTGACTTTTTAATGATCTCCATTCTAACTGGTGTGAGATGGGAGATATGACAGATTCTTATGTGCTCTAGTTTGGACTGGTTTTACTTAGGCTTTTGCACAGCTGTTGTAACTGGATTTTCTTTCACTGCCTATCCTTTCTGTGGGATGTCTGTTTTCTGTGCATCATGTCATATCTTTTCTTGTTTTACATTCTTTTTCTGATGGCAGCCATGAATGGCAGTAGCATTTTGCAAAAATACATAGGAGGTAAATTTTTTGTTTTGAGATATTGCATGTGCAAAAATGTCTTCATTCTAGTTTCAAATTGATTAGTAGTTTGGCTGGTATAAAAGTCTAGGTTTCCCCCTCAAAATTTTGGAGACTTTTTTTTTCTTTGTCTTAAGACTTCCAAAATTGCTCTGGGGACCCTGGAGCCATTCTAATTCTTGATTCTTGAATGTATTACCCCTCCTTCCCTTTTCTGGCAACTTGTGTGATCATCTCTGTGTTCCTGTTTTCAGTTTCATGATGTGAGTGTCTTTTCATCTCACTGTTCTGGACACTTGGTGGACATTTCAGGCTGGAAACTCATGTTCTTGAATGCTAGATGACTCCATTGTATTTTATTTCTTCCTCTTCGTATTTTTCTTTTCTTACTTTCTGAACTTTTTGTTACTTACATGATAGATATTCTGAACCAGTTGTCTGATTTTCTTTGTTTCCTTCCTGCTTTTTTTTTTCCTCTTTCTCCTTCTGTTCTACTTTCTAGGGAATTTTCTCAATTTTATCTTTCAGCCTTTTTATTGAGTTTTTCTTTTCTGGTGACATGTTTTAATGCCTATGGGTTCTTTTGTGTTTTCCTGAATAATTCTTTTGTACAACATTTTGTTTTTGTTTTATGACGCAGTGTTTTCTTTAATGCAGTGTTTTAATTACCGAAGATATTAATGATATATTTTTCCAAGCTTTCATCTCTGCCTGGTCTCTGTTTCTTTTAAGGTGCTGTTTTCTATTTAGTTAGTTGTTTTGTTTTCTGTTTTTCATAGCAAACATTTTAATCATATCTGTTGATCCTCGGTTGCCTTCTCTTATTTACTTATTTACGTTCTATTATGAAAAATTTAAAGCATACACAAAAAAGGAAGAAGAGTGTGATGAAACCTGAAGCATCACCCAACTTCAAGATCAGCATTTTGTCTGTATAAATTTAGGAGCGGACACTAAAAAGCTGAGTGGAAGGATTGTGTGTGTGGTGTGGTGGGGAGGCTTGCTGATTGTGGTGGGGTTTTTTTTTTTTTTTTTTTTTTTTTGAGACAGGATCTCACTCTGTTGCCCAGGCTGGAGTGCAGTGGTGCGATCTTGGCTCACTGCAACCTCCACCTCCAGAGTTCAAGTGATCCTCCTGCCTCAGCCTCCCTAGTAGCTGGGACTACAGGCATGCACCAACATGCCTGGCTAATTTTTGTATATTTAGTGGAGACAGTGTTTCATCATGTTGGCCAGGCTAGTCTCAAACTCCTGACCTCAGCTGATCTGCCCGCCTTGACCTCCCAAAGTGCTGGGATTACAGGCATGAGCCACTGCTCCCGGCCATAATTGTGTGTTTTTCTTTTAGGATGGTCTGGTTGGGTTTTGTAGGAGAATGTTTTCGGGTTAATTTTTTAAGGTCTTTCCTCAGTGAAGGACCCCCGAGTCTCCTACCTGTTACATGCTGATGTAATCTTCCTGTTTTATGTCATATCCCTGTTCTTGATTACCTGGTATCTCCCTGTCTTGAAACCACCTGTTTTATCTTAGCAGAAAATAAATAGCTGGTTTTATTCTGGTTCAGAGGAGGGCCAGTTATTTGTCTCCTTATGTATCTGGATGAGATCTTGGCATCAAACTGCTTTCTAAACATTTTCTAGAAGTCCTCTTATTATTAATACTTCCTTTTCACTGTCCTCCAATCCTCTGTCCCCTAAATGCAGGCATGCATATGCACACACAGTTGTGCACACACACACACCTCTCAAAATACCTGGTGCCATTAGTTCCTCAGTCTTTTTTCTGTAGTGTAAATCAGGTAGTTTGTCTTTTCCTGCTGCCCTGCTGGATTTTAGTTTTGGTTTCTTAGTTGGCTAAATCAGTTAGCACTTGTCTTTCTTCCCAGCTTCCAAAGTGAATTACTTTTATCTCTTCTTATTCTGTCTTTGTATTTCTGTTTTTAGTTCTTTTTTTTTTTTTTTTTTTTCAAATCCTCCTGTATCCTTTTAGTTGGCTTTGGGAAAGAACAGTAGTAAATGCATGTATTGAAACTGTTCCTCTGTTAGCTTTCTCCAGATGTTAACAGTGATTTCTAACTGTGCATTATTTGGTATAGCAGGAACATAGAGTACAGAGCTTGTATAGGGGGAACTGGTCAGGAAGGCTAAGCGAACATCTCTTGAAGGTCAGAGGAAGAAACGTTACGATTTGTATTTTAGAAAAGTAGTCAGGGCACCACTGAGGGCACTAGTTTGGAAGTGGGTAAAACTAAGGTCAAATAGACTAATTAGGAGACTGTTAATCAGAAAAAAGATGATGAGAACCTGAATTATGGAGAGAAGGGGAAAGATTTGAAAAATATTTAGGAGATATTTCTTCTTCTTTGAAGAAGAACCAGGAGGTAGCCATGATATAATTTATCACTAGGTAGATAGTGATTCATGTCACTTGAGTTAGGAAATACAGGAAAAACTGTGTTTTAGGAAGACAATGAGTTGGTTCAGTATTAGAGGTTGAGATAACCTTCTGGCTGATAATGTGCTATAGTTGGTTGATTGTTTGGAATTCAGAGAGTTGTTGTAGATATGATAGATTTGTATATCATCAGTGTGTTCATGGGACATGAGAAGACAGCCAAGGATACTACCCTGAGAATGGTATTTGGAGGATGCTATTTTTTTTTTAAACTTTTCTTTTGTGGAAAAAATAATAGATTCACAGGACGTTTGAAAGATTGTATAGAGAAATCCCATGTGTCCTTCACCCAATTTCTCCTTACATGTTATGTAATTATAGTAGAATATTAATTCTCCCGTCTTTAATTATTCCTGGTAGTTTTCTTATTTTAATAACCAATGAATTCATTTTTGAACTTTCAGAGTATTGTAGGCAATGTCTTGTAGTTACTGTGGGCCCAAAGGGTGCTTACATTTACTTAAAGCTGCATATCAGGGATTGGACACATTCTTTAGCCACTAGAATTATAAGGTATTGAATCTCTTCAAGCATTGATTAAGACAGTGTGTTATATAGTATAGTAGAATTAGTATTCTATAATTACATAAGATGTAAGGAGAAATTGGGTGAAGGATACGTGGGATTTCTCTATACAATCTTTGAAAGCAGTGTGTTTAGCGATTGCTTACTTTAGTTTTGCTAATGCTAGCATATTTTGAATATTGGAATACACATTTAAGTAAGTAGATAAATTTTCCAAGGAAATTTTAAGTCTACTGATAATCAAAATGAACTTGACTGTTTTTTTTCTTAATATTCTTTCTTTTTTGTTTCATGAAAGACTGAGCTATGGAGAGTGAAACTGAAGTGAGTTTTAAGGCCCAGTATGTACTACTCTGTTAAATAATGGCATTTTCATAATTCTCTTCCTTTGGAAAACTCCTTAATAAAGCCTTCCAAGTGGTTTTTCATTATTAAAAGGGACAAAATTATATTTAACATAAGTTCTGGAGATTTAATATATAGTGCAGTGACTGTAGTTAAAAAATAATGTATTGTACACTGGAGAATTGCAGATAAAATCCCAACAATTGAACTTAGTAGTATGTGTCATCAAAGGGGGAATACATATATACTGTGTGGCATTGTAATTTGCTTTGAATTATATTGACATTTGAATTACTTCTTAGGTGAGGAGGTATTTCGTAATTTATTTGGTTTCCTTTTTGTGTTCATCAAATTATAGATATTATTATGTTTTACAGATTGACTTTTTACCCCTTTTGTTTTCTTCCAAAATACCTACTGTGTAATACATTGAATCAACCTCCCTAAGACAGTAATTCAGCAAACTAGAATTTTAGATTGAAACTTCTCTTCTTCTTCCATCTTTGTGTTCTTGATTCATTAAAAATGTTATCAAAAATTCTTAAATATGTTGAAAAGATAACAAAAACGCCTTTGCCCTCATCCCGACATCATCCTTTTTCCTTTCCTGTATCTAAGAAGCATTAACAGTTTTTTCTGTTTGCTTCCAGAAACATTTTTGTGTATACCATATACAGATACCTAGATATTTAAAAAAATTCTTTGACATGTGGAATTGTTATACACACTTCTGCACCTTTTAAAAAGAATTTGTGGCCGGGCGCGGTGGCTCACGCCTGTAATCCCAGCACTTTGGGAGGCTGAGGTGGGCGGATCACGAGGTCAGGAGATCGAGACCACGGTGAAACCCCATCTCTACTAAAAATACAAAAAATTAGCCGGGCGCAGTGGCGGGCGCCTGTAGTCCCAGCTACTCAGGAGGCTGAGGCAGGAGAATGGCGTGAACCCGGGAGGCGGAGCTTGCAGTGAGCCGAGATTGCACCACTGCACTCCAGCCTGGGCGACAGAGCGAGACTCCATCTCAAAAAAAAAAAAAAAAAAAAAAAAAGAATTTGTTTGAAAATTTAAAATTCTGTGTCAAATCCTCCCATCCTTTTTTTGTGTGGGTGTGTGTGTGAGGTGAGGAGGTTGACAGATTCTCGCTTTGTCATGTAGGTTGGAGTGCAGTGGTGGGATCATAGCTCACTGACTGCAGCCTTGAATTCTAGGGCTCCAGCGATCCTCCTGCCTCAGTCTCCTGAGTAGCTGGGACTATAAGCAGGCACCACCATGCTTGGCTAACTTTTAAATGTTTTTCAAGAACAGAGTCTTGCCATGTTGCCCAGGCTGGTCACCAACTCCTGGCCCCAAGCAGTCCTCCCGCCTTGGCCTCCCAGTGAGTTGGGATGATAGGCATGAGCCATGGCATTCAGCCCCTAAAATCTTTTTTAATGGCTTTTCAATATTCTTGAATCTGTTCCATAATTCAGTTACTTTACTGATGAACATTTAGGGTGGGTTCATTTTAGATTAATTATTTAGGTGAAAGCATCTATAGAATTTAAAATACCAATGTTAGTATGTCATCTGTAGAGACAGGGAGAGGAAAATAGATATTTCTTATATGTGCAATCTATTAAAATGAACAGATGTATGTAGCCTTGACATATATATTTTTTTAACTGCCAATAGGCAATTGAATAGTATTTTTTAATTTTTCCTTTCCAATTATAAACAGAACTTTGTTTTGCTATTACTTGTAATTAGGACCTTCCTAAAAATATGATTCATTTTTTTAATTGGTTTTAGGGCTTTTTATATGATAGGTAATTTTTTGGTGGGGGATGGGACATTAGAGTGTCTTATTATAAGTTTTATTTATACTTCCCATAGGGATTAGGAGCAGACAGCAAGAACCTGTACCCTTTCCTGCTCCCAGTTATTCAACTGAGTACAGATGTTTCACAGCCTCCACATGTTTATCTTCTGGAAGATGGTTTAGAATTATGGTAAGAGGAAAAACTTAATACCATGGATCTTATTTTATTCGTGACCTTTCCTACTCTCATGCCAATAAAGTAAGGTCATGTAATAGGGCTTTAAAATCAAAAAATGTTAACTCTGTTTCTTCAAACTGGGGCATGTATCTCCTTTTTTTGGCAGCTGTCAATCAGTGTAGGATTATAGTAGACAAAGTTAAAGGGGGACATTTCAATAGGAACTCAGCTGCATTTCATCTTTTGGAATTTGTCATGTAATATGGGGTCATGGTAACTTTTCCAAAAAGTTACTGACTTAAAATTTCCAGTCTGTTAAATGAGATGTTTGGGGGATATTGAGGTCCTCTTACTACTTAACCAAGTGTTGAGATATTATACCTCAGCTCCAAATGCTAATGCGACTTACAGTCTTAACTTACTGTTCTACTGAATAAATTAGTAGTATGCATTATTAAGAGGTTAAAAGAAATGCCCTGCTTCTGTGGCAGCTCGGTCCTACAAAGGCTTATTGACTGCCCACGGTGTGTAAGCAACTGTGCTAGAAAATCCTTTTGCTTTATTAAGCTCACTTTACTGTTGGCAACAGTTTTCTCCAGAGACAATCTTTCAATAATAATACATGAAAAGTTTCAAAATCCCATTTTGTAAATTGATAGTGCAGTTAAAGAAAGCAAATCATAGAAATCAACTGTAAAAGAAATGAACATTTGATTCTCTTCATCCCTCCCTCCCTCCCTTTGGAACTAACTGTTTTTGTTAGATGTCTGGAATTTAACAGTTTTGGTTCTTAGAAATTACCTTTGGTACAAATTATAAATAATGATCTTTATCAGAATATGAGATGAATGACTTTAAAACTTTACTAGTTAGATACTTATTAATTTGTGGTTTGCGTTCCTCAGAAAGGTGTTGTTCGAACTTAAATGGCATGTATATGGTTTGGTTGTAAATTAGCCTGTTGTTGAAATATTTTATATTCAAACACTTATATTTGTATAAGGATGGATTACTTTAGATCAGAGGTTGGCAAACTTGTACTAGACAGGACCAGATATTAAATATTTTGGGCTTTCTAAGTCACACAGTCTTTGTTGCAACTATTTGACTCTGCTGTCAGTGTCAAAACAGTCATAGACAATATGTAAGTAGGTATGGCTGTGCGCCAATTAAACATCATTTATAGAAATAAGTACGTGGGTGGATTTAGCCCATGAGCTGTAGTTTGCCATCCTCTGCCCTAGATTGTAAGATAAAATATTAATTCCTGGCATATAAATGATTTTGTGTAAACATGTAGATACTATATGATGTTGAATGTTAGAAAAAATCCAATATTAAAGAGATTAGACTCAGAATTATCAGTATTACTGACAGTATATTAATGTGTTATTAAAGGTGTAGATATTTTCAAGGGATTACATTAAAAAGTAATAATAAAAATGCACGGCTTTGTTAATGGTAATGTTTTTTCCTAGCTTTTAGTTACATGCTAATAAAAATAAATTATTAGGAAATTTTTTTAATTACCTAATTTGTTAATAGTTGAGTTTCTTTAAAGAGAGTACATCCTTCGTCATGAATTTTTCTTGATGGGTTAGAGTTTATATTTGAAATCAGGCAAACATAGGTGCCAATCCCAGTTATACTACTGCATTATATATGTAATTTTAAGAAGTTAATCATCTTTGGTGAACCACAGTTTTCTTGTCTTTAAAATGAAGAATAATTCCTACCCTTACATGGTTGTTGTGAATATGAGATAATGTTTGCTGAAGTGGTTGGCACTTTGGATATGGCATTCAATGCCTGAGGATAATTAAAGATTGCTTAAGAAGAGAAGGACAGAGAACATTCTGGCCAGGGCAGAATTCTAATGAACTTGTAACATTTTGAGGACACAAGGAGCCATCTACAAAGACAGAGAAGAGCTATTTACTTATATAGTAGGAAAACCAAGCCAAGAGAGGAGAATGTTTCCTAAAAGAGGAGAAAGTGGTCAACTTTGTCAAATGTTGCTGATTTTCCTAGTAAGATTAGTATAGAGATGTGAATTTGGCCACATGAAGATGATAGGAGGGTTTTCACCGGAGTGGTAAGAACAGAAATTAGAATTGGAATAGACTGAAGAATGAATTGAAGGTAAGTCCGTACAGACTATGCACACTGATAACTTGTTTGAGAGCTTTTACTATTAAGAGGAGCATAGACATGGGGCAACAGCTGGGTAGTGTGGGAAATGTGAAGATCTAGAGGAATGGGTGAGGCTGGATTGAGAGAGTGGGATAAATGAAGGAGGCAAAAAGGGGTGGGATTCAGAGCTCAAGTGGAGGGGGTTGAATTTTGGTAGCAGCTGGGATACTTCATGCATTTTAACTGGAGGCAGAAGGTGGTTTTCCAAATTTTGTAGTGGAATGAGATAGGGAGGTGTTCCATCCAATAGCTTGTATTTTCTCAACAAAATATGAAGCATCGTCTTTAGTGGGGAGTAATGGGCTGGATTAGGAGTGTGCACAAGATATGAGAGGTCTGTAGGTGAGAGAAGGTATAAAGTAGTTATCTTAGAGAATGGGAATTTGAATTTATTAGGGATAAAACCAGTACACCAGTTGATGCTTGGGGTCACGAATATGGAGTGAAACTGTCAGACTGATTATGTGATTTATCTCCTACTATGGCTTTTTATTTTCCTCTTGATCCATCTCACTAGAGATTTGTCAGTTACTAGGCTTTTCAAAAACAACCTTTGGCTTTGGTTCTCTTTGTTGTATATCTGTTTCCTATTTATTAATATCTGCTCTTATGTTTATTATCTTATTCTACTTGCTTTAGGTTTATGGGCTTGTTGTCATTTGATCTCCATTCTAAGAAAATCAGCTCATCAACTTTTAGCTTTTCTTCTGTCTTAATATAAACATTAAATACGATAAATTATTTTTAAACAGAATTTGAACAAAAGACTTTGTATAGTTTTTTTGTTTCTAAGAATATTGGATGAGGTAGTAATGAATACTGGTAAGCAAACAGCAGTATCAGCTATATCTTATTAAATGTAATATGATCATTTAAAAAACAAAACAAATTTGATTGCTTTTTGCTATTTACTCAAAAGATCATATCTTTCTCTTAAGAAAAAACCTTTCTTTTAAAAGAAACTTGATTTCCTAGGATAAACTTTACTTGGTGGGGAATTCCACTATAATGCATATTATAAACATTTTTCTAACATTTTATCTAATTTTATTTTTTCTTCTATTAATGATTTGGATCTATGATCTACATTTTGTGATTCTTTTTGATTTTATATCAGTGCTATGTTTAACAATTTAAAAATTGTTTTCATTGCACTGGAATGATTTTTGTGATATATAACAATCTATTCTTTGTATGTTTGAACAATTAAGAAAAGGAACTGGAAGTAGACCCATGTTGGGGGCCAGGGGTTCTTTACAGTTTTGATAGCATCATCAGGTTATTCCTTAGTTTTTAGTTTTTATAGCCAATATTAGATTTTGAATAGGCCTTCCCCTCCTTTCCTTGCTGCTGTTTCAACAATCAAAAAAATCCTTGTTTTGAGGGTTGGGGGATGTGAACAGGTAGACCAATCACACACTTCTCTGATAACCCACCATGGATGTGTATTATGTCATGGATTGTGGTCAGATTAGTTTGTAATTTGCCTTTGTTGCACTAAACCTTCCATGTATACGTATTATATTATGGATTGTTTCATAACTGCTAATGCGGTCAGATTGGCTTGTAATGGCCTTTGTTGTACTAAGTTCATATTTATTAAGCATTTAGCATAAGTTTTACTAACTTATTAGCCTAGTTTCCCATCGAAGAACACATCAATTACATGTGGCAGAGGAACATATCAAGAAAATCAGAACAACAAAATAACTTTTTTACCTGTTTGACCAATCTGTAATAGTTATGCTTTTGGTTTATTGTTATAATTTCATTATTATGGATACTTTAGTATATACAGTTGTGTCTTTCTATCAACAGGGGATTGGTTCCAGGGCTACCACATATACCAAAATTCATGCATACTAAAGTCCCACAGTCAGCCCTGCGGAACCTGTGTATATGTGTATGTGAAAAGTCAGCCCTCCATGTACTTTGGTTTTGCATCCTGTGAATACTGTATTTTTAATCTTGGATTTGGTTGAAAAAGTCTGGGTTTAAGTGGACCTACTCAGTGTAAAGCCATGTTGTGCAAGGGTCAACTGTAGTTACTTTCCTTACTACCTTTGCTATGTATGTAGAAATATTACATAATTTGCAGACAGGTTTTTATTTTGAGGCATTTGGTTAATTCTTTCTTAGATAATTTTTATAACTTAACTGATTATACACTTACCTTTCTTCATTTAAATGAGACCTTTTAAAATATTTAAGTCATATGTTAATGGCTTTAATGGGCATGGAAAGTGGTTTAATCATCTGTTTTTCCTTCCTAGGTTAGTAACTTTGGAAAACAGTCCATGTATTACACCAGAGTTGCTTCGTATATTTCAGAATATGTCACCACTTCTTGGTATGTGTTAAAGCATAAACTTAGTAATGTTTTTGAATGCAACCATAATTTGGAGGCATTGAAACATAATTTGGAGGCGTTACAACAAAGTTGTAAGTTCAACTTCTAGTTTAGATTCAGGGGATATATGTACACGTTTGTTACATGGATATATTGCGTGATGTTGAGGTTTGGGGTACAATTGATTCTGTCATCCAGTTAGTGAACATAGTACCTAATAGTTTTTCAACCTTTGAGTTCCTCCCTCTGCCCTCTAGTAGTCTGCAGTGTCTGTTTTTGCCATGATTATGTCCTTGAGTACTCAATGTTTAGCTTCCATTTATAAATGAGAACATACATACCTTCCATTTTTATTTAATCCCTAATATTGACAAATAAGTCTGTTGGTATTGTTTGTTTTGTTTTGTTTTGAGACAAGGTCTTGCTCTGTTGCCCAGACTGGAGTGCAGTGGTATGACCACAGCTTACTGCAGCTTCGAACTACTGGACTGAAGCAACTCCTCTAGCTTCCTGAGTAGCTAGAGCTACAGGCACACACCATCACATCTGGCTATTTTTTTCTTTTTTGGAGATGGAGTTTCACTCTTGTTGCGCCGGCTGGAGTGTAATGGTGTGATCTCGGCTCGTGGCAACCTCCACCTCCCAGGTTCAAACTGTTCTCCTGCCTCAGCCTCCTGAGTAGCTAGGATTACAGGTGTGCACCACCACACACAGCTAATTTTTATATTTTAGTAGAGACGGGGTTTCACCGTGCTGGCCAGGCTGGTCTCGAACTCCTGACCTCGTGATCTGCCTGCCTTGGCCTCCCAAAGCGCTGGGATTATTAGAGGCAAAAAATGTCCCTGAGGTATAATGAATGACACACTGGAAAAATAGACTTACTCTTTGAAAATACCAGCAAATGTGGACTAAAAACAATTGTAACTGATTAAAAAATCATTTTCTCGCCTTATTTGTTGGATGACCATGGTGGTTAGATAATGTGATTAGTTCTTCACATTTTCTCCTAAATTTTTTGTTACTCTTTTCAAATAACAATCAAGGTAACCATTTGTTTTCCAATAAAGAGCCATTTGCTGTTTGTTATCTAGAGTCCCCATAAAAGGAAAAACTTACCAAAGATGAAGTCAGTGGCAATAGGTGTTGATCTACTAGAAAAAGAGAATAGGGTTCTTTGGTGAAGGCCTTTTTCTGTTCTACCTAACTTGGAGACTACATACCATGCTACTTTAGGCAGTCCACAGGCTTCTTTATATTTGACCTAAGATTAGACACCTCAGCCAGCCCTTTTACCAACTTTGTCGTGAACAACATTCAGCTGCTTCCACATATGTGTGATTTCGCATATTGGTCTCATTTCACCCTGTTTTCCACCTCAAATTCAGCATGCTTAGTCTCCACAATGTTCAGTTCCCTAAGAGTGATGGGAGAGGGATTGGTAACCAAGAAGAAGAGATTTAAATACAAAGCATATGACTTACTTTACTATAACTGTATGACACTGTATTTAGTGTAGCTTTAGGTAAGCGCTCTAGTGTAGTGGTTTTTTTTTGTTGGCGGTGGTTTGTTTGTTTGTTTGTTTGTTTGTTTTGAGACAGAGTCTTGCTCTGTCACCCAGGCTGGAGTGCAGTGGCTCAATCTCAGCTCAGTGCAACCTCCGCCTCCCAGGTTCAAGCATTCTTCTGCCTCAGCCTCCCGAGTAGCTGGGACTAAAGGCATGTGCCACCATGCCCAGCTAATTTTTGTATTTTTAGTAGTGATGGGGTTTCACCATGTTGCCCAGGCTGCTCTCAAACTCCTGGCCTAATGTGATCCACCTGCCTCGGCATCCTAATGTGCTGGGATTACAGGCTTGAGCCACCATTCCCAGCCTGTGGTGTAGTTTTAATGATAGAAATCTTTGTAGTTGATGCATATTTCTTACCAAATCAATAAGGACTTTTATGTGTTTGGAATAATGCCTGGCACATAGTAAGCATTATCTAATGTTTTGCTAGTATGTTTAGTACTATTACTGTCACTATTAACATTACTCCCATTTTAAAATTATCCTACCATTGACTGGCTCTTCAGGATTTGTTACTTTACTGAATCAAGAACTAATGAAATTTCAACCTTTTGATAATGGATATTCATTTTAAACTTTTTTAACTTTAAAGATTTAAAAAGTTCTATTTTATAAAGTTTCAATGAATATAGGTGATGTGGATTCTATTTGTTTTCTACTTTTATTGTTCAAACAAAAAAGATAAACATAATTTGTTTTATGCATTGTGGTATGTGTATTTACATCAATAATGAAGAAATTCTGTTTACAAATTACGTTTGTTCATGTTTATTTGTACATCTTGACCTCAGTATTACCTTTATTTTTGTTTGAGTTTGACAAATACAGCTTTTTGCATATATATTCTTTCTTTCTTTCTTTTTTTTTTGAGACGGAGTTTCACTCTTGTTGCCCAGGCTGGAGTGCAATGGTGCAATCTTGGCTCACTGCAACCTCCATCTCCCTGGTTCAAGAGATTCTCCTGCCTCAGCCTCCCGAGTAGCTGGGATTACAGGCATGCACCACCACCCCAGCTAATTTTTTGTATTTTTAATAGAGATGGGGTTTCTTCATGTTGGTCAGGCTGGTCTTGAACTCCCGACCTCAGGTGATCCACCCACTTTGGCCTCTCAAAGTGCTGGGATTACAGGCGTGAGCCACCACGCCTGGCCGTACATTCTTTCATGAAAGTTTAAAAATTTATTTTTAAATACAACCAGAATATTTAATCTTTTAAGAGTATAAACCAAAATGAATACTGTTTTTGTGTGTTAAATTCTCTTATTAGAACAGTGCTTTTAAGCTATCTGTTTATTAAGTATGATAGGTATTATATTTTTCTAAGCAGAAATTAAGCCACTGGGCTAGTTGCAGTGGCTCATGCCTGTAATCAGGTAGATTGCTTGAGGACAGGAGTTTGAGACCAGCCTGGGCAATATAGCAAGACCCCATGTCTACAAGAAATAAAAGTTAGCCGGCCTTGGTGGCCCGTGCTTGTGATTCTAGCTGCTCAGGAGGCTGAAGCGAGAGGATCAAGGCTGCAGTGGCTGTAGTGAGCCGTTACTCTGCTCTTGCATTCCAGCTTGGGCAACAGAACAAGATGCTTTCTCTTTAAAAAAAAAAAAAAAAAAGAAAGAAAGCCACTGGCAGAAAGTTTCTTACTTTAAAACATATAAAGCCAACATTATAGAACACTTTAAAATGTTTAAGTTAATGGTTTTTTAGGATGCGTTAATTAAGTATGAATATATTCAAGGCTAAGATTCATTTTATGTCCTTTTCCCTACGTGTAAATAGAATCTGATAAATTTTAAGCAGAACCAGAGGCTGTAACTGGAAGTAATTATATTAATTTAGTTCTAATGGCTTTTTTTCTTTAAATCTATGTTATGGTGTTAATTTACTTAGTATTCTCATTACTTAAAAGATCAGCGTGTGACTGGCTCTTGTCCTAGTTATTGCGAATGCAACACTAATGTTCCTTTAACTGTAAAATTTTTCAGCTGGTAACTTTCTATCAAATTTGGAAAGGATGAAGCAGATTTCTCTAGATTCTCTATAACATAATTTAATAATTCACTCCCTGTCCTCCTTACAGAAATTTAAAGGAATATATATGTAAAATACAAATTAAATATAGGAGCAAAATTATAAATAAAAGCAAATAGTAGATTATAAAATAAAATCACACTAAAGATATGAATCATATATGCACAGTGCATAACTAAATACTTTGATAGGTTATATAGAGGTTTACCTTAGAGCTCTGTAGAAGTCTACGAAAAGAAAAACCTAGTCACTTAAATCAGGGATTTTCAGTCTTGGCTCTGTTGACATTTGGGTCAGGTAATTCTTTGTTGTGAGGGACTTTCCTCTGCATTGAAGGGTGTTTAATAGTATCCTCAGCTTCTACCTACTTGATGATAGTGATGACAAAAATGTTTCTAGACATTCCCACATGTCCTGTAGGGGACAAAATTGCCCCTGACTGCGAACCATAGACATAAATTACTCAGTATCTGAAAGTAAATACCTATCTATTGCATGATTGAAGTATAACTTCTTGGTATTAGGACTAGAAAATTTTTCTTTAGAGTCTCACTAGGAACTTGTGGATGTAATGAACAGTGTCCAGTACCTTAAAACAGATAAATTTGTTAATTTTAGGGCTATGTATAATATTAATATTTATTTATTTATTTATTTGTTTATTTATTTGATGATGATAACATGCCCAAGAAAATTTTGTCAGTGCCATCCTGGGCATGGCAGAGGCATGGAAAGCAGTGTGAAGTGACCTAATTTGTATAGAACGATCCAGGAATAGTTTTTAAATATCTGTAGGAAGAGACGGGCTCTTTTCTTTTTATATCAAGTCTTCTTAAATGTTGGGTTTTTTTTAAACATTGATTTTGATAAAATTATACTTGGCAGTGATTTCAAAATTATATTCCCTGATACGTCTGGAATGAAGCCATTCTCAGTTCTCTCTTAAATATAGACCCTTGGCCCTACTTTTCATGGCGATGGCCAGTCTGCTGTTCATTGTTGGTCTACAAAAAAAGTATGCACGAGTCCAGGCTTTCTCCTTGAGGAAAAAAGGATAATGTGAATTTTTCATAATGATAGCTTTATCTAATATAAAGGCCCCCTTTATCCTGAGATTTTTATCTTCTGTTGTAAAAAGATACTTAGATGACAGTTTTTGTTTTTTTATGTCTTTTAGATTAGTAACTAGTAATAAGTTTATCATTTCCTGTCCCCTTCTTATCATCATTTTTTAAAACTGTCAAATCCTAAAGTTTAGGAACTAATGCCTTCAGAGACATTTTGAGACAGGGTAGGATTGTCATTCTTTTGTGAAAATAAATGGAAAATTCACATCTGAATAGAATGTCTTCTTTTTATTAAGATATGATAGATAAGAACACAGGGGCTAATCTTTTGCCAGAAATTAAGAAAAAATAATTTGTCTTATTTTGAGTGAATATAATTTCTAAAATACTTGCAGCAAAGAATGGCAGGTTTTAGGCATCGATGATATTTTGGGGTCATATTTTAATCTGTATAATTTCGCACATACAGCCTGTATGCCTGTGTATTATTATTTTAAGTAGTGAAACATGTAAAATAGCACAGTGTCAACTTTTGATCATATTCAGTTTTAACAAATAGTTTCTACTCTGCACTTGCAAAGGAATAGCTAAAAACGATATCCTTTTCTGATAAAAACTGAAAGATTGAAAATATCTAAACATAATTTTTTTGGAGTGTGATCAAGACTCTGTTGAGAAGTAATATCGCATATTTAGTGCAAGTGCAGTAACACTCAGTAAATGTTCACTGAGTGAACCCATTTCAGCAGATGTCAAAATATGATGGTAAAATGATTCAGTTTCATGTAGTATGCCATGCTAGCAGTAAAAATTTATTTTGAAATGAAAGGTTGGGTCAAATGGTTAGGTGGTTTTTTTTTCTGAAAGGAAAATATATGGGGAGCTTGGCTTTTTTCTGAATGTTTCACCCAGTGAAAAGCAAATGAGGTAGCATTAAGCTTTGGGTTGATACCAGTATTCATTCATTCATTCATTCATTCATTCATTCATTGAGACAGGGTCTCACTCTTTTGCCCACCCTAGAGTGCAGTGGCGTGATCATTGGTGAGTGTACCCTTTAAGTCCTAGTGATGCCAGTTTTTAGATATCTATAGATACTGGTAGTCTCGATAGTACTCGGAAGAGGTTTCTAGAGTATGCAAATTAGTTTTAAATAACTATGAATCACTTCATTTAAACTAATTTTGAGCAGTGAATTAATTTGGTTTTTTGTTTGACATTTATTGTTTTGGCAGAACTAAGTTCAGAAAATCTTAGAACTTGCTTTAAGATCATCAATGGTTATATCTTTTTATCATCAACAGAATTTTTACAGGTATGTTGGAGTACTTTTGCATTATATGAAATTATATAATTATTATTTTGATTATTATTTGAAATCAGGGGGTACCTTTTCAAAATTTTAAGATTGGTCTGTTATTTTATGACAGAGAAACATTGACTGTGAGCATTTCCCATTGCAGGGCAGATGTGCTGCATGCAGTTCCTTTCTCAATGCAGAAAATGTGCTATGTCAACAAATTTTTTTTATATTCCTATGAAAATCAGTGTATCAATAATCTATATTTTTATTTGGCATAATCTTTTTTAACTTTTCCTAAGCGTTCTGATTGAAATTTGATATTCTTAGACCATTAGTGTGTAATTCTCAAGTATATTATAATGAATCCCAAATGAAATTTTATGCCTTTTTGATTTTACAGATATATTCTTACATATATTGACTTTTAATTGAATTTCAGACATATGCAGTAGGTCTGTGCCAGTCCTTTTGTGAACTTTTAAAGGAAATTACTACAGAAGGTCAAGTTCAGGTGCTCAAGGTATTGTGATCATTTTAAATGAATATATTTATGAATTTTTCATTTATATTTTATGAAATTGGACTTTCATTTGGATGGTTCGCAAGAAGGAGAAGAGTTGATATAGTTCTAGACAGGCTATTTTAGCAGTTTTCAGTTGGTTTAATATCTGTGGACCAGAGATCTCAAATCTGAAGGTGCATACACCTTCAACAGGCAAGAGATCAACTGGACATCTTATAAAAATTCAATTCTGGATTTCTAACAAGGTCTGAACTGATTGGGATGTTGCCTATCTTGAGACCTCACTTTGGGTAGTAAGGATTTAAAAACTCTTGTAAATTATCCAGTGATGTGATATCTGATACTTCTTATTCTTTCATTTTGTTAGTCTGCTGTTGGGACAGAGTTTTCACTTTATAATTTGATAGCTTTAATTTAAGTTGGCTATCAAAATTAGAATACCACGTTTGTTGATATTCTGTAATTATGAACTAACAGTCTCTAAGTTGTATATTATCTTTATATATTATACCTGTCCATTAAAGATATAAATAGTATTAAACGTATGTATTTACATAAACATAAATGTATGTAGAAATATATTAAAATATCTTTATGTATGGACTTTGAGAGAAGGTGTAGCTGTTAAAAGTACCCCTATTTGGGTGCAGCAAACCAACACAGCACATGTATACATATGTAACAAACCTGCACATTGTGCACATGTACCCTGGAACCTAAAGTATAATAAAATAAATAAATATAAAATTGATTAAAAAAAAAGTACCCTTATTTTTAGTGTTGAGGTTCTCAGCTATGTTCTAAGATATGAGAGCTGAATTTCTATCACAACAAAGTAGCATTATGGTTTGAAAATTGTGGCATTGCTTTAGAGCCTAAAAATGATTTCACTTCCTCCCAGTGAAATGAAAGAGGTTACCCAAAGAGGTTTGCTTACAGAAGTGCACTTAGGTAATCACAATAACTGCAGCAAGAATCCAAAGTGTACTTTAGAATCTACGTGAGTAAAAGTTTGCACAGATAATGAAGTCTTACTTCATAACTGATATGGTTAGGCTTTGTGTCCCCACCCAAATCACCCCATGATCAAGGGGATTGTAGGGATTACTGCCCCCTGATTAGTTATCTCTACCTGGTCTCCCGAGTCAAGGGAGTCCTGGGGATGGTTTTCCCCATGTTGTTCTCATGATAGTGAGTCCTCACGAGATCTGATTGTTTTATAAGGGCCTCCTCCCGCTTCGCTTGGCACTTCTTCCTGCTGCCCTGTGAAGAAGATGCCTTGCCTCCCTTTCACCTTCTGCCTTGATTGTAAGTTTCCTGAGGCCTCCCCAGCTATGCTGAACTGTGACTCAATTAAACCTCTTTCCTTTATAAATTACCCAGTCTCAGGCAGTTCTTTATAGCAGTATGAAAATTGACTCATACATTAACCAGTAAGATACCATCTAGATTTGCGTAAGCACAGTCTATGACGTTTGCACACCAGTGAAATCGCCTAATGACACATTTCCCAGAACATATCCCTGTTGATAAGTGGTGCATGACTGTGTTTTTATTCACTGTCGCAACTCTGCTAGCATGAATCAGGCTAATATAGTGTTAAGTACTGCAGCGAAGTGAACAGGAGTAAGGAGAGAAATGCTGTTAGGATTGTCTGTTGAGCATGGGGATTTACATTTTAAAACCAACATTTAAAACGTATTTTTGTGTCTGTAAATTGGAAGGGTCATCTGCCAGATTATTGAAGTATTAAATTATAGATTGATGAGAAAAGGAAGGAGCTTAAGGAGATCAGTAAGGACTGTATTAGTTTCCTAGGGATGCTGTAATAAAATACCACAACCTTGGTGGCTTAAAACAACGGTTTCTTTATAATACTTATATTAATTATATAATTAAAAAATCAGAGTTTGCAGGGCCTTGCTCTTTCTGAAGGGTCTAGGGGGAGAATCTGTTCCAAGCCTTTCTCTTACCTTCTGGTGATTGCAGGCAGTCTTTTGCATTCCTTGGTTTGTAGATACGTAATCCTGCCATCCGTGCTTCCGCTGTCACATGATGTTCTCCTGGTATCTGTCTGTGTCTCTGTTTTGTTTTTGTTGTTGCAGGGACAAAAGTCATAATTGATTAAGGGCATTCCCTAATATCTTCATCTTACCTTGATTACATCTGGGATATGGCAGAACTCTTTGGCTTTAATTTTATAGTTTATTAGTTTCTTTTTTAGAGCAAGGTGTTTACTAAAGGGTGAGAATATAAGCCACTGTTACCAAAGAATCATGTGGGCTCTAAAGGACTTGTAATAACAGTAATCTGTGCTTGTGGCTTGTTGAGACCCTGGATACTTGAGGCCTGGTTTATTGCACTAGTCTATTAATCCACATTTATTATTAATTTCAAAGTATTCTCCTAGCTCCAAAGCTTACAAGTAACATCAAACATGTTGCTTACTAAAATGCTTTTATGAATTTTTATTGCATTTATGCCTTTATTAAACTGACACAGTGGCAATATAAGTATATTAAGGAACTCAGTCTTATACAATTTCAGCTTCAGCTTTTGCTTTGGTGATAAATTCTTCTCTGGAGGTAAGAGGAAATAAGGAATTAATATGTTGGACTTAATTCTGACTATTTGAGGAAAAAGTGATTGGTGATGTGAGAGTGATTAAAACAAGTGAAAATTGCCATGTCATTTTGATATTATTGTCTTTACAGATTTTTTTCTGTATTATGCCTGTTTTAACCTTTCTCCTCTATTATACTGAGCTTCTCCATTATCCAAAGTTCAGTAAATGTGTGCTCTGTTTGCTCTGAATACATATATAGTAAGTGACTTGAAAGACAAGGAATCCATAATTTTTATGTTGAAGATGTGATCTCGACTATACGGAGGATCCGTTTGGAATTCTCTCCTTGACCAGTCCCTTGGTTTGCATATGCTGCCCTGCTACTTTTATGGCTCCTGAGTATACTTTGGTCTTCATTTTCCTCAGTTATTAGATGAGGAGTGATACTAAATGATTTTTATTCTGTAATAGGCAGTACCTGAAATTCTCCATGTTAAATTGTAATATATGTATTCTAAGTGATTAAGAAAAGAGGTGATTTCTCACATTTAAACACTTCCCAGACCAAATTTGAATTGACCTTACCCCCATCCCCCTCTTTTGGCTTTTCTGCAACAATATTGTTAAAGTAATTGTTGAAAGACAACTTGTGGATTATTTGGAATGGCCATTGTGATTCTACTTGTTTTTAATTATACTCTTACCACATTATTAGAGGGAGCGTAGCATAGCAGGTGAGACTACACACTGAAGGGAGACTTCCAGGGTTAGAACATTGGCTCTGCTACTTCACAGCTATGTGATGTGGACAGATTAGTCTTTGTTCGTCATTTTCCATCTGTAACATGGGGATGATAACTTTACCTACTTCCTAGAGTTGATGTGAGGAATACTTGAGCTTATATATATAAACAGTTATAGCAATGCCAAGCATGTAATAAGTGAATATAAGAGTTGGCTGTTTTTATGTAATATGTAGCTGTCTCATTATTTAGTCTCTCTATGGGGGGAAATAGGCTACTATAATTTTAGGCAAAATAATTTGGCCGTAGAGAAACAAACCAAGTTGTTCCACTTTACTCTTTGACCATTTATTTGAAATAAATACTTAAGTACATTAATTAAATTTACTTTTAAAACTAAGCAAGTTGTTTATACAATGATGGTATATTATTAGCAAGAAGTGCATGTTTCAGCTGGCTCTTTAAAATAATTAATAATTGTATTTTGGTCGCCAGGTGCGGTGGCTCAGGCCTGTAATCCCAGCACTTTGGGAGGCTGAGGTGGGCGGATCACCTGAGGTTGGGGGTTTGAGACCAGCCTGACCAACATGGAGAAACCCTGTCTCTACTAAAAATACAAAATTAGCCGGGTGTGGTGCCACATGCCTGTAATCCCAGCTACTTGGGAGGCTGAGGCAGGATAATCGCTTGAACCCGGGAGGCAGAGGTTGTGGTGAGCCGAGATGACGCCATTGCACTTCAGCCTGGGCAACAAGAGCGAAACGCTGTCTCAAAAAAAAAAAAAAAAAAATTGTATTTTGACCAGGCGTGGTGGCTCACGCCTGTAATCCTAACACCTTGGGAGGCTGAGGCAGGCGGATCACTTGATCTCAGGAGTTTGAGACTAGCCTGAACAACATGGTGAGGCCCCGTCTTTACAAAAAATACAAAAATTAGCCGAGCATGGTGGTGTGTGCCTGTAATCCTAGCTACTCAGGAGTCTGAGGTGGGAGGATCTCTTGAGCCTGGGGGTTGGAGGCTGCAGTGAGCTGAGATTGTGCCACTATACTCCAGCCTAGACAATAGAGTGAGACCCTGTTTCAAAAAAAAAAAAAGAAGAAAATTAATTGTATTTTATTTTATTTTTTTTGGCTGCTCAGAATAACACAATCTTTTTAAACATTTTTATTATTGAAAATTCCAAACTAACTTACTGCATATCAAAAATCTATAGTCAAATATGTAGTCATTATTTTTGTAACGTTTAATACGTTACAGATTAAGGCAATTTCTCTGTAAGTATGCCAACAGTAGGTTATGATTAGGATACAGATACTTGAGTTAACAAATTTGGAGCCAGAGATGGTGGTGTTTGCCTTTAATCCTATCTACTTCAGAGACTGAGGTTATAAGATCACTTAAGCTGCGGAGTTTGATTCCAGCCTTCTGCACGACATGACAAGACCGCATCTCTCTTTTTTATTTCTTTTTCTTTCTTTTTTTTTTTTTTAAGATGGAGTTTCGCTCTTGTTGCCCAGGCTGGAGTGCAATGGCGTGATCTCGGCTCACCACAACCTCAAAAAAAGAAAAAGAATGAAAAATTGAGAATCTGATAGTATGTGTTTAAGATGGTATTTTTATACGAATATTGCTGTAGCTAAATCTGTATGTTTGGTTTAAAAATCTCAAACTAGATTTTATTATTTAATAAATGGATGTTAAATCCTAAAAATATGTTCATTATGAATAAATTATATTTTTATGTTAAGGAATATTTTAGGACAATAGTGCTTTCATTTTACTGCTATATTTGAAGGCTGGGCAAACTCAAAATTTTTGGCGTTTTCCTGTTCTTAGAGTTCTAGTATAGCAATAACAACAGTTTTTAATATTAGCTCATTTTCATTTTTAGTATCTCTCATACCATTTCTTAATATAGTATGCTATATAACATTTTAAATATATTTTTTACTAAATGTCATTGTTATACTAATTTTTGACAGTGTCTGCAAGTAACTTCTTTGTTCTTTGAAGCAGAAAGTTACAATGCTAGGAAAATTGGATAGAGAGACCAGTATGCCTGCTTTTGGAGCAAATGGTGTAGAGCAAAGGATACGCTTTACTTTATTTTGTGACTGAACATGTTATCTAGAGGAATGTAATTATAAAATACTCTAAATTGTTAACATTTCTTATATTTGAAATTTGTCAATATTACAGCCGTACTACTATGACTTTTTGAATTCTCATTCTGGTCGTGGTCATATTAAGCAATGTTAAGCCAAGTTTCTTTTTTTCACTGTGATTAGACTTAAGATGACACAAATATTTTTAAGGTGTAACTTATTGTGTAATAATAATAGCTCATACTAGCATTTAACACATGCTGCATATTCTAAGCATGTAAAACATAGATTTTATTTAATCCTTACATAAACATATAATGATAGTACTGCTCTTTTCCCCAGTCTTACAGATGAGAAATTAAATCACAAAGTGGTGAATAATTTTTTCAAGGCCACTCAGTTAGTAAGCATTGGAACCATGATATAACACAAGCATTTTGACTTTAGGATCCATGCGTTTAATCACTTTGTATGCAGTGTAGGCCTAAGTCAAGTAAATTGAATCCTGCATTTTTCACAAAAGTTTTAAGAACACAGTCTGTTTCAGAAGGAATGGTACCAGTTCCTCCTTGTACCTCTGGTAGAATTCGGCTGTGAATCCGTCTGATCCTGGAGTTTTTTTGGTTGGTAGGCTATTAATTGTTGCCTCAATTTCAGAGCCTGTTATTGGTCTATTCAGGGATTCAGCTTCTTCCTGGGTTAGTCTTGGGAGGGTGTATGTGTCCAGGAATTTATCCATTTCTTCTAGATTTTCTAGTTAATTTGCATAGAGGTGTTTATAATATTCTCTGATGGTGGTTTGTGTTTCTGTGCGATCGGTAGTGATATCCCCTTTAACATTTTTTATCACGTCTGTTTGATTCTTCTCTCTTTTCTTCTTTATTAGTCTTGCTAGTGGTCTATCAATTTTGTTGATCTTTTCAAAAAACCAGCCCCTGGATTTATTGATTTTTTGAAGGGTTTTTTGTGTCTCTATTTCCTTCAGTTCTGCTCTGATCTTAGTTACTTCTTGCCTTCTGCTAGCTTTTGAATGTGTTTGCTCTTGCTTCTCTAGTTCTTTTAATTGTGATGTTAGGGTGTCAATTTTAGATCTTTCCTGCTTTCTCCTGTGGGCATTTAGTGCTATAAATTTCCGTCTACACGCTGCTTTAAATGTGTCCCAGAGATTCTGGTACGTTGTGTCATTGTTCTCGTTGGTTTCAAAGAACAGCTTTATTTCTGCTTTCATTTCGTTATGTACCCAGTAGTCATTCAGGAGCAGGTTGTTCAGTTTCCATGTAGTTGAGCGGTTTTGAGTGAGTTTCTTAATCCTGAGTTCTAGTTTGATTGCACTGTGGTCTGAGAGACAGTTTCCAATCAATAGAAAAAGAGGGAATCCTCCCTAACTCATTTTATGAGGCCAACATCATCCTGATACCAAAGCCTGGCAGAGACACAACAACAAAAGAGAATTTTAGACAAATATCCCTGATGAACATCAATGCAAAAATCCTCAATAAAATACCAGCAAACCGAATCCAGCAGCACATCAAAAAGCTCATCCACCATGATCAAGTGGGCTTCATCCCCGAGATGCAAGGCTGGTTCAACATACACAAATCTATAAATGTAATCCAGCATATAAACAGAACGAAAGACAAAAACCACATGATTATCTCCATAGATGCAGAAAAGGCCTTTGACAAAATTCAGCCCTTCATGCTAAAAACCCTCAATAAATTCGGTATTGATGGGATGCATCTCAGAATAATAAGAGCTATTTATGACAAACCCACAGCCAATATCATACTGAATGGGCAAAAACTGGAAGCATTCCCTTTGAAAACTGGCACAAGGCAGGGATACACTCTCTCACCACTCCTATTCAACATAGTGTTGGAAGTTCTGGCCAGGGCAATCAGGTAGGAGAAAGAAATCAATGGTATTCAATTAGGAAAAGAGGAAGTCAAATTGTCCCTGTTTGCA
This sequence comes from Gorilla gorilla gorilla, assembly GCF_029281585.2. Lineage (NCBI taxonomy): Eukaryota > Metazoa > Chordata > Mammalia > Primates > Hominidae > Gorilla > Gorilla gorilla. The sequence goes on along the minus strand of NC_073243.2, from coordinate 47,643,841 downwards.
GATGACATGATTGTATGTTTAGAAAACCCCATCATCTCAGCCCAAAATCTCCTTAAGCTGATAAGCAACTTCAGCAAAATCTCAGGATAAAAAATCAATATGCAAAAATCGCAAGCATTTTTATACACCAATAACAGACAAACAGAGAGCCAAATCATGAGTGAACTCCCATTCACAATTGCTTCAAAGAGAATAAAATACCTAGGAATCCAACTTACAAGGGATGTGAAGGAGCTCTTCAGGGAGAACTACAAACCACTGCTCAACGAAATAAAAGAGGACACAAACAAATGGAAGAACATTCCATGCTCATGGGTAGGAAGAATCAATATCGTGAAAATGGCCATACTGCCCAAGGTAATTTATAGATTCAATGCCATCCCCATCAAGCTACCAATGACTTTCTTCACAGAATTGGAAAAAAACTACTTTAAAGTTCATATGGAACCAAAAAAGAGCCTGCATTGCCAAGACAATTGTAAGCCAAAAGAACAAAGCTGGAGGCATCACGCTACCTGACTTCAAACTATACTACAAGGCTACATTAACCAAAACAGCATGGTACTGGTACCAAAACAGAGCTACAGACCAATGGAACATAACAGAGTCCTCAGAAATAATACCACACATCTACAACCATCTGATCTTTGACAAACCTGACAAAAACAAGCAATGGGGAAAGGATTCCCTATTTAATAAATGGTGCTGGGAAAACTGGCTAGCCATATGTAGAAAGCTGAAACTGGATCCCTTCCTTACACCTTATACAAAAATTAATTCAAGATGGATTAAAGACTTAAGTGTTAGACCTAAAACCATAAAAACCCTAGAAGAAAACCTAGGCAATACCATTAAGGACATAGGCATGGGGAAGGACTTCATGTCTAAAACACCAAAAGCAATGGCAACAAAAGCCAACATTGACAAATGGTATCTAATTAAACTAAAGAGCTTCTGCACAGCAAAGGAAACTACCATCAGAGTGAACAGGCAACCTACAGAATGGGAGAAAATCTTTGCAACCTACTCATCTGACAAAGGGCTAATATCCAGAATCTCCAATGAACTCAAACAAATTTACAAGAAAAAAACAACCCCATCAACAAGTGGGTGAAGGATATGAACAGACACTTCTCAAAAGAAGACATTTATGCAGCCAACAGATACATGAAAAAATGCCCATCATCACTGGCCATCAGAGAAATGCAAATTAAAACCACAATGAGATACCATCTCACACCAGTTAGAATGGCAGCCATTAAAAAGTCAGGAAACAACAGGTGCAGGAGAGGATGTGGAGAAATAGGAACACTTTTACACTGTTGGTGGGGCTGTCAACTAGTTCAACCATTGTGGAAGACAGTGTGGTGATTCCTCAAGGATCTAGAACTAGAAATACCATTTGGCCTAGCCGTCCCATTACTGGAGATATACCGAAAGGATTATAAATCATGCTGCTATAAAGACACATGCACACATATGTTTATTGCGGCACTATTCACAATAGCAAAGACTTGGAACCAACCCAAATGTCCATCTATGATAGACTGGATTAAGAAAATGTGGCACGTATACACCATGGAATACTATGCAGCCATAGAAAATGATGAGTTTATGTCCTTTGTATGGACATGGATGAAGCTGGAAACCATCATTCTGAGCAAAGTATTGCAAGGATAGAAAACCAAACACCACATGTTCTCACTCATAGGTGGGAATTGAACAATGAGAATACTTGGACACAAGAAGGGGAACATCACACACTGGGGCCTGTCGTAGGGTTGGGGGAGTGGGGAGGGATAGCATTAGGAGATATACCTAATGTAAATGACGAGCTAATGGGTGGGGCACACCAACATGGCACATGTATACATATGTAACAAACCTGCACGTTGTGCACTTGTACCCTAGAACTTGAAATATATAAAAAAAAAAACCACACACACACAATCTGTTGCAGGTGTATTTCGAAAGGGAATGGGTTTAAACTAAAGTGCAAAAGTTCTTTTTGTAATAACGAAATGTTGTCAAAAAACAATTAGTAATAGGTAATTGGATGATTGAAGTACCAGACCTTGTCCAGTTACACAGTGGAGTACTGTGCATTCCATTAAAAAGAAATGAAGAAAATCGCCATATGAGTTTGAGAATATAAGTAAGGAGCATTGTCTCTAGTTTTCTTCTGTTTAAAAAGTAGAAGGCAGTGGAAGAATAAACCAGGTAATTAAAGTAGCTATCTAGCAAAAAGAGGAGGAGAGGGTGAAACTAGATCTGTCAGGATGTATATCTGTTTTATATTTTAGAGTTTGGAACCATGTAGAGGTTTAGCATGATTTAGGGGGAAAAGTAAAAACAATTCCTAAAGATACAAAAGAGACTGAAACATTTGAATCTAACTGTTAACGATGTTGGTGGCACAGCTATTTGAGAAGAATATTTCAAGTCATTTTAATACATAGTATTTCACATGTATATCCCTGGTGGGATGTAACGTTACAAAAAAAGTAAGTTTGTAATTACATTCGGTAGTATTATTGTCATCAGTAATATTGGTATTGTTATTTTGAAACTCATGTGTATATGAATAGTAGATAGAAATAAGGTTATAGGACCTGGCATTTTTCAGTATAAGAGAAATAATATCGGACCATTTCATATGGATTTCCCACAGGCACCTCAAATTCATCATGTCAGAGTGGAATGTCATCATTATTACTGACATCACAATTGTACCCATTTGACCAAACAGGAAAGCTAGAAGCAGTGAAAGACTTTTTCACCTTTGGTCCACTGTTCAGCTTTTCTGTATGTTGCCAGTTCTAGTTCTGAATTTTCTCTTGATTCTGTCCCATACCCTCTGCACCCAAGTCTGATAATGGTATTTTTCTTTCAGAAACTCTCATCTTCTCTAGCTACGGTTCCAGACCTTTTAGACCACAAAAACTCTGTTTTATCCCTGAAATATTTGTGTATACGACTATGTTATTTATTTACTCAATCAGATACTGCTTTATGTGAGGATTATTTAATCCTTACATTAATTCTTAAGTACTCCCTTGCCACAACCCCCTCCTCCCTGCTGCTAAATAAAACTATAAAGATTCCTATGGATTGGGGCCAGCCACAGCTATGTATTATTACTATAAATTCTCTTCAAACCCTGTTGTTTTTAAAATTTTAACCAGAATTTTATATGACATAGTTTAGAGTCAACTAGATAGATATATAAGGTTTCTTAAAGAAAAAAACTGTAGACACCCGTCTTTCTGCCATTTTTCCTTGCTCAGAGACAACCACTTTTAGTGCTTGTAGCCAATTGATTCTTTTGTATCTATGTTCAGATCTGTAAATAACACCCCTGTGTTATTCCTTCATGAGCTGTTAATTGTAGGCAGTATGTATTGATACTGCCTTTGCACTTCCTCTGTGCCTTCATCCTCCAAGTAATCAAAATTCAGTGTTTACATCATGATTCCTATATTTCCTATTCAAAGCTGAGACATGTAGTCAGCCGTGATTACTTCTCCTTTTCTGTACAATCTTTTGTATTCCCTGGAAGTAATACTTACCTTTTTTTTGGTATAATTTTTTTATGTTCACTAAACTGTCTGACAGATGTCCAATATGTTCAGACACATCAAGGATTCTGTTACTTTAATTTTCTTGAGGAAGTCTCTTCAGAGCCATGCTGACTCCCACCTTGGGGCTCCTTCTTTTCCAAGTTTGTAGCTGCTGCTGCTTGTTCCTGTTGTTCTGAAATTTTAGAATGAGGTGCCGTAATGTAAGTTTATTTAAATGCATTCCATTGGGCACTGATGGGCTCTTTTAGTCTGGAAGCAATCTCTTTTAGACTCTTTAGAGAAAATACACTCTCTTCGTTCTCCTGGATTGGGCATCAGTTGTCCAGATACTACAGAGTTGAAAATATCTAGCACTCTGTTTCTTAGACAGACTTTCAACCAGTCTTATTTTCTTTCTTCTTATTTTTAGCTTCCCCTTTCTCCTTCCCAAAAGTATAAGATTCTGCTACTTTCTGTGTTTTTTGGAGTGGAGAAGGGGAGAAGTTATATGAAGTAAATCTGGTTGTTTCTGTCAGCTTTCTCCTTTGACACCTTGGGATTCAGCTTTCTCTGACTTAATGAGTCAATTTCCTCTTGAATTTCTTTCTTGCTTTCAGTGTTTGTTTCTCATTCCTCTTGTCTTTTTAAAATTATGCTCCCCCTCTTAAAATTTTTTTTCTGTAATTTTAGTAGGGTTTTAGATGGGAGTGAAATTATACATGTATTTAATAATGGGCAGGTGGTCTTACTTTCTACTCACAGATAAATACTGTCTGGTGATATCTGCCTCTATGACTCTCTCGGTCTACTAGCTTATCTGTATATTTTCCATGTTTATCTTTTTTCCCAGATCTAGTTGTGTTTTTGTTTTTTGTTTTTTTTTTCAAAAAAGTAAACTTGAGATAAAATTTTATTGTTTCAAATTTTATCTCCTCTTGCTTTTAACGAGGAATTGATATCTTGTATACCTGTATCTTTTAGTAGTAGCATACATAGTGCTTGCCCCACAGTATAGTGTTTATATTTTTAATCTTTTATTTGGACCTTACCTTCACTTCTTGCTCAAAATTAGAGCAGCAACAAATGTTGTTATCAACCATGGATGCTATTTGCTTACCTTGGGACTGTTTCGAAATGCTTGGAAGTATTCTTGATGGTCGTAATTTTTGGAGTACACTATTGGCACACAGTAAGCAGACACTGGAAGATGCTAAATCTCCCTCAATGCATGGGATGACTGTAAATGGTTCTCTTCATACAAAATGTCAGTAGTCCATCTTGAGAAGCATTAATGGAAGTCATAAGGGAAACTTGGCTTTACCCTGAGGCTGTTCCTTGCCCATAACCCTCTCAGATGGTATCTGTTTCCTTCCCCACCTCTCAAGCACTTAGGCTGGAAGTGTGGGGTAAATGTCCTTCTTGGTCCTTTTTGCTGTTTCCTGACCACTGCATTCTTCTCTTCCTAAATATTAAAACAAAAATAAACAAAAATACTCCACCCTGCTTTGAATTTCATGCTTACCCATTTTTGTTGTAAAAGAAACATCTCACTCATATCAAAATAATTTTTATGTCAAGTTTTCACATGTAACAATACTCATGACTAATCTGTATAATTATGAATGAAATATGATTTCTAATTTAATAAATATGCAGTATATATGCCGCATGCCCTTTTTCCTCCAATTTATTGATTAACTTAAATGTAGATTTATTTCTAGGCAGTGAGTATAGGTGTTACTAACTTCCTGTTTAGCTATCAAAAAGCCAATGTTTTAAAAATGCTTTTTGCTGCCTCTATTAGTGCATCATTTTTAAGGGTTATTTGTTTAAATTGCAAGGGTAAGAATTACGTTAACTGCATATGATACCGATGTTATTACAATGTGATTAAATACAGTTGTATGCAAGATATATAGCTGTGTGTAAATATTATATACTTCATATCAAACTGCAATTTTAAAATGGATTATCTTGTAAAAGTGTGTCTAGTGTCAGAATATTGCATACCCTGCATACGTGTATGCATTCTTAAATTTGGTCTGTGATACTTATTTTAGTACATTGTTTCCTTACATGTGTTTTTCATAAAGCAGTGACTTGCAGTATTATCACCAATCTTTCTTTCTGGTTTTTAGGTTGTGGAAAATGCCCTTAAAGTGAACCCAATACTAGGTCCACAAATGTTTCAACCGATTTTACCCTATGTTTTCAAGGGTATTATAGAAGGGGAGGTAAGATTTTTCTTTAAGTTCCAAAGGTAGTGTTATACTATAGGATTCTAGTTTTAATTACTCTGTTAGATACAGAAGGAAAGCTTTTCTTGTCATTTGGATCATATTAAATTATGTTAAATTTTCAGGGCAGTTAGACACCTTTGCCTTTTCCTGTTCCACACAGGGAAGCATAGATTTTCTTTGACATGTGTCTTTCAAACATATGCATGTATGTTCACACAAAAATCATTTGAAGTACAGGAATGGTGAGTGGCTTAATTCCAATGCTTGACTACTAAGAATATGAGGGGGACAAAATAATATTAATGTTGTTATAGACTGAATATGTTAAACCACTGGTTATTTTCTAAGAACAGCTCTCTTAAATAGATCCATGGACCTGTGTATGTTATGAGTATTTAAAGTAATATAGTACCAGGAGGCAAAGGTTGCAGTGAGCCGAGATTGCGCCGCTGCACTCCAGCCTGGGTGACAGAGTGAACTCCATCTCAAAAAAAAAAAAAAAAAGTAATAAAGTAATATATGAAATTGATAAATAGTATTTTTCTCTTTATTGTATATATATATATGGTGCATATAATTCATATATGTATTTAGTAAGTTAGAACTCAGGCAGTATTGATAGTTCATTCTAAAGAGAAGTAACATGGAGGAGAATGTTATTTTATATCCCTGTTGCTTGTTACTATGTCAGTGATTGTTTTTACTTGTACCATAACACAATTTTACATGTGTTGTATTTTAATTGTACAGAGGTATCCTGTAGTGATGTCCACGTATCTTGGAGTTATGGGTCGAGTTCTACTACAAAACACTAGTTTTTTTTCTTCACTACTTAATGAGATGGCCCATAAATTTAATCAGGAGGTAAGAATCAATATACTTAAATTTAAGGAAGTCTTTATCTAAATATAAATTAGAAATAGTTTGATGAAATAATGAGTCTTTGTAAAAGTCGCTTTGTAGTATTTAGACCTTTACATTTTAAATCTTTATTTATGCTGTATCAATAATTTGGGGTAGAAAAAGAATCTGTAAGTGGCACTTGAAACTTATACATTTTTGTCCTCGCTCAAAATAGGTGATTTTATTCTGCTTAGCCATAGAATATAATGTTGATTTGTTTATAGCTGCTGTTTTTCTTCACTGATACAGAATCTGGAAATGGGTATTTTGCACGTAGTGATGTATCATCTTTGTATTACTTCTTTAGTTAACTTATTTTTTAATGCCACAGATTGAGAGTATTTCTGTTCTGTTTATTGTGGAAAATGACCTTTTTAGCAAAGGTTTATTTTTAAAAATTGTAGTTGATATCTGTTACCAGAGTAAGTTTGGAATGGGTTTTTCAGTGAGGTGATTTAAGACTATATATGGCCAGGCGCGGTGGCTCACGCCTGTAATCCCAGCACTTTGGGAGGCTGAGGCGTGTGGATCACGAGGTCAGGAGATCGAGACCATCCTGGCTAACACAGTGAAATCCCATCTCTACTAAAAATACAAAAAATTAGCCCGGCGCGGTTGCGGGCACCTGTAGTCCCAGCTACTCGGGAGGCTGAGGCAGGAGAATGGCGTGAACCCGGGAGGCAGAGCTTGCAGTGAGTGGAGATCATGCCACTGCACTCCAGCCTGGGCGACAGAGAGAAACTCTGTCTCAAAAAAAAAAAAGAAAAAAGAAAAAAGACTATATATGAGATATTCAAATAAGATTATGCTGTAAGTCATTAATCTGTTAAGACTTATAAGATGTTGAAGATATGGTATACTTGACGAATATGTCTACAATGGAGACAATTTTTTAAAATCTTTTGGTTTATGGCTGAAAACAAATATAACTATTTCTAATACAAGGAAATCCAGAATAAGGAAGTACAAATTTTAAAATATATGTAGCTTTTCTAGAATTAGACTAATCTAATTAGAGATCCCAACCCTTGTTTTGATAAATAAATAGGGTATATTTTATTCGCTTATTAATTTTAATTGAAATGGGGTAATATATATTTTTTAGTTTTTTTTTTTTTTTTTTTTAAGTGGAGATGAGGTCTTGCTATATTTTCCAAGCTGTTCTCAAATTTCTGAGCTCAAGTGATCTTCCCACCTTGGCCTCCCAAAGTGCTGAGATTACAGGATAACTAAAAATATTTAAGAACATAAGAGACGAAATTAAAATTACCCAGAGGAAACATCAGGATGCCATTACTATGTATTTACTTTCTTGTTTCCATGAGGGGCCTGGTCATGTTTCCAACATTTCTTGAAATATGTGTCCTTCTTCCCTTGCATTAGTTCATGAAGATTCAGTCTGAGATCACAATGAGTAAATATTTAATCACCGAAGTCATGGATTAATCTCTTAAAAAATTTTTTAATTGACACATAATAGTTGTAGACATTTATGGAGTACATAGTGCTATTTCTATACATACAGCATATAGTGATCAAATCAGGGTAATTGACATATCTATCACCCCAAACACTTACTATTTCTCTGTATTGGGAACATACAACAGCTTCCTTCTAACTATTTGAAACTATATATTACTGTTAACTGTAGTTATCCTGCAGTGCTATATAGAACACTAGAACTTATTCCTCCTATCTATGTGTGATTTTTTTATCTTTTAACCAACATCTCTCTCTCTCCTCACTTTCCCCTTACCTTTCCCAGTCTCTAGTAACCACTATTCTACTTTCTGCTTCTTTGAGGTCATCTTTTTTAGCTTCTACATGTAAGTGAGAACACGCAGTATTTCTCTTTCTGTTCCTGGCTTACTTCACTTAACATAACGCTCTCTAGCCTCACTCATGTTGCCATGAATGACAGGAATTCATTGTTTTTTGAGGTCGAATAATATTCGTGTGTGTGTGTGTGTGTGTGTGAGTGTGTGTGTGTGATATTTTCTGTATCCATTCATCTGTAGATGGGTGCCTAGGTTAATTCCATATCTTGGCTATTCTGAACAGTGCTGTAATAAACATGAGGGAGCAGGTATCTTTTCAATACAATGATTTCCTTTCTTTTGGAGATGTATATATCCAGTAGTGAGATTGCTGGATCATACGATAGTTCAATTTGTAGTTTTTTGAGGAAACTCATATTGTTCTGCATAATGGCTATACTAGTTTACATTCCCACCAGTAGTGCCTGAGTTCCCTTTGCTCTACATCCTTCCCAGCATTTTTTTTTTTTGCCTTTTTGATAATAGCCATTCTAACTGAAGTGAGATGATATCTCATTGTGGTTGTGATTTGCATTTCCCTGATGACTAGTGATGTTGACCTTTTTTTTCTTTGTTTTTGAGACAGAGTCTCACTCTGTCACCCAGGCTGGAGTGCAGTGGCACGATCTCGGCTCACTGCAACCTCTGCCTCCCGGGTTCAAGTGATTCTCTCGCCTCAGCCTCCCAAGTAGGTGGGATTACAGGCACCTACCACCCTGGCTGGCTATGGGATTTCACCATGTTGGCCAGACTCATCTCGAACTCCTGACCTCAGGTGATCTGCCTGCCTCGGCCTCCCAAAGTGTTGGGATTACAAGTGTGAGTCACTGCGCCTGGCAGATGTTGACCATTTTTTCATGTACCTGTTGGCCATTTGTATGTCTTCGTTTGAGAGCTGTTTATTCAGATAATTGTTCTACTTTTAAAATGGATTATTATTTTTATTTAGCTCTTGTTTGAGTTTCTTGTGTATTTCGGGTAGTAATCCTTTGTTGGATATATAATTTGCAACTATTTTCTCCCATCCTGTGGGATGTTCTTTTACTCTGTTGTTTGTTGCTTTTGTCGTATAGAAGCTTTTTAGTTTGATAGAATCCCATTTGTCTATTTTTCCTTTTGTTGCCTATGTTTTTGAGGTTTTATTAGTAAAATCTTTTCCCTGACCAGAGTCCTGAAGTGTTTTCCTTATGTTTTCTTCTAGTAATCTTATAGTTGTGGGTCTCACATTTTAAGTCTTTAGTTCATCTAGAGTTGATTTATGTATATCACGAGAGGTAGGGAACTAGTTTCGTTCTTCTGCATATGGATATCCAGTTTTTCTGGCACCATCGTTGAAGTAACTGTTTTTTCCCCATAAATATTCATGCTATCTTTTTCTTAAATCAGTTGGCTGTAAATGTATGGATTTATTTCTGGGTTCTCTGTTCTATTGGTCTGTGTGTGTTTTTATGCTGGTACCATGCTATTTTGGTTACTGTATTTGTAGTATATATACTGTATTTGTTATACAGACACACACTTTTTTTGGGGGGGTGGGGGCGGGGAGACAGAGTCTAGCTCTGTGGCCCAGGCTGGAGTGTAGTGGCAGAATCTTGGCTCACTCCAACCTCCGCTTCCCAGGCTCGAGCAGTTCTCCTGACTCAGCCTCCCCAGTAGCTGGGCTTACAGGCACACACCACCATGTCTGGCTAATTTTTGTATTTTAGTAGAGATGAGGTTTCACCATTTTGGCCAGGCTGGTCTCAAACCCCTGACCTCAAGTGATCCACCTGCACTGGACTCCCAAAGTACTGGGATTACAGGCATGAGCCGCTGCACCCAGCTTATGTAATATATTTTGAAATCTGGTGGTGTGATGCCTCTAGCTTTGTTCTTTTTGCTCAGCATTGCTTTGGCTATTTGGGATTTTTTTATGGTCCCATACAAATTTTTTTTTCTATCTCTTTGAAGGATATAATTGGTATTTTGATAGGGATTGCATTGAATCTGTAGATTGCTTTGGGTAGTATGGCCATTTTAATAGTATTAATTTCACCAATTCACGAACATGGTGTGTCTTTTTTTTTGTATTTTTTTATTTTATTTTTTACTTTTATGTTTTTAAATTTTAAAAATTTGCTGTTTTATTTAAAAATTTTGAGAGACAGAGTCTCACTCCATCATCCAGGCTAGAATGCAGTGGCACAATCATAGCTCACTGCAACCTCAAACTCTTACTCAGGTGATCCTTTCACCTTAGCCTCCCAAGTAGCTGTGACTACAGATGCGTGCCACCACACCTGGCTATTTATTTATTTATTTATTTATTTATTTATTTATTTATTTATTTGAGACAGAGTCTTGCTCTGTCGCCCAGGCTGGAGTGCAGTGGCGCAGTCTCGGCTCGCTGCAAGCCCCGCCTCCCGGGTTCACATCGTTCTCTTGCCTCAGCCTCCCAAGTAGCTGCGACTACAGACGCCTGCCACCACGCTCGGCTAATTTGTTGTATTTTTAGTAGAGACGGGGTTTCACCATGTTAGCCAGGATGGTCTTGATCTCCTGACCTCGTGATCCACCTGCCTCGGCCTCCCAATGTGTTGGGATTACAGGCATGAGCTACTGCGCCTGGCCCCACACCTGGCTAATTTTTAAAATTTTTTGTAGACATACAGCCTTGCATATTGCCTAGGCTAGACTTGAACTCCTGGTCTCAAGAGATACTCCTGCCCCTGTCTCACAAAGCACTGGAATTACTGGCATAAGCCACTGTGCCCAGCCACCTTCAGTTTTTTTTTAATCTAGTTTTTAATTAAGAAAAAGAAAATGTCATTTGGGTCCATATCAACATTTGATCTGATTAAATCCAAATGCAATCCAGTGAGATATTAAATCAGTTAAATGTAATTTAACATTGATATTTTTCTTTGGGCTGCTGTTAGCTTTAAAATATTGCATCATCATGCAAAAAAAATACATCTTATTGAGTAATTAAAATGGCTTAGCTTTTGACAGGCATGTTGGCAGGCACCTGTAATCCCAGCTTCTTGGGGGGCTGAGGCAGAAGAATTGCTTGAACCCAGGAGGCAGATGTTGCAGTGAGCTGAGATTGCACCACTGCTCTCCAGGCTGGGTGACAGAGTGAGACTCTGTCTCAAAAATAAGTAAATAAATAAAAATAAATAAAATGGCTTAGCTTTGTGTATCATATAATTAAAGCATCATATGAGGACTACTCCAGTTACTGCTTGGTAACTTTGAAAGCAAACACATTTTAAGGTTTCAGTGGCCGGCTGTGGTGGCACATGCCTTGTAATCACAGTGCTTTGAGAAGTCTAGGTGAGAGGATTGTTTGAAGCCAGGAGCTTAAGACCAGGCTGGGTAACAAAGCGAGACTCCATCTCTACAAAAACTAAAAATAAATAGAGCCCCAGAATTTGAGGCTGCACTTAGCTGTGATCACTGCACTCCAGACTGGGCAGCAGAACAGGATTCTGTCTCTAAAAAAAATGTTTAAATTTTTTTTTAAACCAAAAAAATTAAAATGAGAATTTTTTTTTAAATGAAGTTTCAGTGATTTGGATATCACTTCCAAAACAACCTACTTTTTATTACTTCTCATTGTCCTTTACCTGCAATTTCCTTTCATCCTCTTTCCATCCTCTTTTATTTTTCCTTTCCTTGCTTTCCTAGTCTTGGATACTCCTTCCACCCCCAGATTCCTACTGTAATTGGTTTTGATTGTTTGTTTTGTGGCTTTTTTGTAGCTTGTGATTATTTTACAAAACTTCTACTTGATGAGGGCTCAGTATTCTTGTTAGATGTATTCACATGTCCAGCCCTTTCTAAAATCCCTTGGTGCACGAGGATCCTGTCCCCTTGAATATCTTGGGTTTTCACCTCAGTCGCCTAGATCCCATTTGAATTCTTGGCCTCCCTTGTGAGTGCCCCTCAATGTGTTATCTAAACATTATTGTCAGTGTCTCTATATCTTTGATAACAACTCTAGGATGGTCATGAGCTCTTTTTTTTTTTGAGACGGAGTTTCAATCTTGTTGCCCAGGCTGGAGTGCAATGGCGCGATCTCAGCTCACTGCAACCTCCGCCTCCCGGGTTCAAGTGATTCTCCTGCCTCAGCCTCCCAAGTAGCTGGGATTATAGGTGCACGCCACCATGCCTGGCTAATTTTGTATTTTTAGTAGAGACAGCGTTTCTCCATGTTGGTCAGGCTGGTCTTGAACTCCCGACTTCAGGTGATCCACCCGCCTCGGCCTCCCAAAGTGCTGGGATTACAGGCGTGGGCCACCATGCCTGGCATGAACTCTTTCTTGCTTAGGAACTTAAAATATACCCCTGGTCTCTCACTTCCCATTGACATATCATTTGTTTTGACAGGAAATCAGTAATAGAAATGTAAGGGAAATACTGTTATTCCTCCATCTATAGGCTAGTGAGCTAATCCGGATCTTACAATGCCTATTTTTCCCTCTTTTTCTTCCCAGTTCTATATTGTTTTTATATCCACACTTCATTGTGCTGGTAGCTAGAATACATTCCTTTCCAGAATGCTGTGTTCTTATTCTGGATTAGACATTTGGTCTTCTGGATTGGACAGCTGGTTTGATATTTTTCACGTTACACTGATGAGGTTTGACTGGTTCATATGTTTGCTGCACTGTCCGTACCCCAACTATGGCTGAAAAGAACTCTCAGCCCTCTCTTCTCTGCCTTCTCTCCTCAGGCTTTTACTTTTCAGTCTTTCACTCAGCCTTCTATTTTTTTTGTTTGTTTTTTCATTTGTTGAGCTAGAATTATAGTAAGTCAGCTAGAACTTTATACCAAGGCTCAATGTACTGTGGTTTTAAAAGTGTGTTTTGAATCCTTGTTAAATTAATTATAAATTCTGCAGCCCAGAACTGATACTCAGCTGATAGGTGTCAGTGTGGTCATACCAGCTGTTAAAATATTGACCTAAATCCTGCAAATTAGCAAACAGGGTAAAAAATGACTTTAATAAGTGTTATAATGAATAGTATAAATTTTACTGTAAAAAATTGGGCATTCCTTTTAAGTATTGTAAACACATGTTTTGATTCTGCAGTACAGTGAAGAAATTTTTATCAGTAATAAACTATCAATAATAAACTAGTTTAGAACATCATCTGGTATATTTAACAATTTTTGAAGTGTTCAAGAACTGCTGTAAATATAGGATTCAGTGCAAACTAAAATTAGTATTTATTCCTGGAATAAAGAAACTTTTACTATTTCAACAAAAATATAGTGGCTTGTTATTGCTAGTAATATAAAGTTTAGGTGCAAAGATGCTTAAGAATTATATCATTAAGAGTTGAAGGGTCTAAATTATATTTTATCAGAATGTCAGTTATTTTCTATTAACGTTCCACTGGCAAAAGTAAAGAATTTTTGCAACAGTCAGGGAAAAAAGTAAAGTATCATCATGAATTGACAATAAACAGTTGTGTTTGAAATAAAAAACGCAGTTTTTAACTATCAAAATGAACAAAAATACTATCGGCATTTTTTCAATACCATTTACTGTGTAGTTTTAATAGAATATTTTAAGGAATAAAATATTTAATAAAAACAGAAAATTAATATTAAAATGAGAGTATTATTACATTGTAGATTTGTTTCCGACCTCTTAGAAAACTTGTATAGGCGTACTTGATATTGTGGGTTTGGTTCCAGACTACCACAATAAAGTGAGTATCTTCATAGCAAAAGTCATACATTTTTTGGCTTTCCAGTGCATATAGTTATAATTACACTATACTGTAGTATACTAATAGTGCACAATGGTATTATGTCTAAAGTAATAATGTTTGTATCTGAATTAAAAATAATTTATTGCTAGAAAATTCTAGCGATCTCAGCCTTCAGTGAATAATGTTTTTGCTGGTAGATGGTCTTGCCTTGATAGTGAAGGCTGCTGGCTAATCAGGATGGTGGTTGCTGTAGGTGTGGGTGGCTGTGGCAGTTTCTTAAAATAAGACAAATGAAGTTTGCTGCATCAATTGACTCTTCCCTTTACGAATGAGAGGATTGACTCCAGTTGTGACAGAAATTCTACTGAAGACTGAATGGTCCTCAGAGAGCAAGAAAAGGAAAAATAAAAGAGGATTGAAGCAAGTTGCAGGCAAAGGATAATGAACAGTAGGTTGTTTTGGTAGTGATAACAAAATCACTGAAACTTCATTTTTTTAAATGATGATGATGGACTATTTGGTCCTCAGTAGAATTTCTGTCACAATTGGAGTCAATCCTCTCAGATTCTGCTGCTGCTTTATTAAGTTTATGTAATATTCTAAATCATTTGTTGTTATTTTAGCAGTGTTCACAGCATCTTCACCAGGAATAGATTCCATCTTAAGAAACCACTCTTTGTTGTTTTTGTTTTTGTTTTTGTTTTTGTTTTTTTTCCTCATCCATAAGAAGTAATTCCTCATGGCTGGGCGCGGTGGCTCACGCCTGTAATCCCAGCACTTTGGGAGGCCGAGGCGGGTGGATCACCTTAGGTCCGGAGTTTGATACCAACCTGGCCAATATGGTGAAACCCTGTCTCTACTAAAAATACAAAATTAGCCAGGTGTGGTAGCACATGCCTGTAATCCTAGCTACTTGGGAGGCTCAGGCAGGAGAATTGCTTGAATCTGGGAGGCAGAGGTTACAGTGAACTGAGATCACGCCATTGCACTTCAGCCTGGGCAACAAGACTGAAACTCTGTCTCAAAAAAAAAAAAAAAAAAAAAAAAAAGAAAAACAACTCTTAATTTGTTCAAGGGGCAGCAAGACAGGTAGATGTTCACACTGCTACTTTTCCCAGACCCTCAGGTTTATTATATTTTATAGGGAATTGCTGTATGTGCTCTTGGCATGACAATTAAAGGTACCTTTCCAGAACATGCAAGAATGCCATATGCAGCATAGACTATAATTAGTAAAGTCAAGATTGCTTTGTCCTTACACTAGGGACAGTAAATAAAGCAGAAATCAGGAGGCCTTCCCAGGACTAGGGCTAATCAGAAGCCATCATATTGGATTAGCATTCAAGATGGAGTCATTTTTGTCTCCACAGTCAGATTAAAGAATTGGCATACATAATTGTCGGGGCTGGTAAGTCTGAATTTTGTATAGCAGGCTGGAAACTCAGGCAGGATTTCTGTTACAGTCTTGAGGCAAAATTTCTTCTTTCCTGGGCATACTGTTTTTGCTCTTAGGGTTTTCAGTGAATTGGATGAAGCCCACTCACATTATCTAGGGCATTCTCCTTTATTTAGCGTCAACTCATTGTAAATGTTAATCACATCTATGTAATACTGTCACAGCAACATCTAGCCTAGTGTTTGACCAAACAACTGAGCACCTTAGCCTAGCAGAGTTTATACATAAAATTAGCCATCACATTCTGTATTATGTTTATTTGTTTTAGCATCATTTTTAGTGTAGCATGCAAATGTCTTAGGAAGTAATTCATTTGTTTTCCTTTGAAACTCTGCAGTTTGAGGTTGCAACTTGTCCTCTCCTCTGAGGGTAGCAGCAAATTAGTCTAGCAAATTAGAGAACAGTGAACAGTAGTCATCCAGTTGAATAAAGAATAATCTAAGTACAAGTTGACAGTTTTGAAAAATGCATGTTTTTTTTAATTGTACCAGATTGGCAGTGATTTATTAAATGATATTACTAAAATCACTCATGGGCTACATACATGTTTTGAATAAGTCTGCTTAGCTGTCAGGATTAATTAGAGTCAGTTTCTGGTTTTGCTCAAATTATCCATTTCCAGCTCATGACTTAACCCCAGTTCAGGTATTCCAGTTCTGTGGTTTACTATAATTGAATTTTAACCGTGACTTAGGAGGCTTTAGCCTTTAAAAGTATTTACCCACAAGTAAAACATATTTTAGGTATTTTGAGATGCCTCCTCCTCTTGTTTCAGATGGACCAGCTTTTGGGAAATATGATTGAAATGTGGGTTGATCGAATGGACAACATTACCCAGCCTGAAAGAAGAAAACTTTCAGCTTTGGCTTTGCTCTCTCTTCTGCCATCTGATAATAGGTGAGGAAATGTTTTCTTAAAATTTGTTTCTTTCAAGCATCAAAATGTAAACACTATTTTTGGCCATCAGTATTGCTGTGTGTTGCTGGGCAGTGGTACTTTTATATATATGGATGTGAATTTTGTTAGCTGATAATGATGTGGTAAGTGTTGGTCTGGATCCAGAAAGCAGTGAGTGGGATAGGTACTGTTGGATTGTGGGGGCTCTAGTTTAGTTTGGTTGTATTCATTTTACAAATTTATTTCATTCTTGTCTGAATTTCCATTTTTTATAATAACTACGTTTTATTAGACTAATCTTCAGTCCTCTGTTTACATAGATATATTAAATATCTAACATTTCAAAGTCAATAGCACTTCATAAAGTATGTTATAAAGTGTGTTAATTCAACAGTATTATTAGTTTTGTTTTCTTTTTATTTTGGATTATTTCTAAGGACGTTTGCAAGTTGTTTTTTGTCTTCTAAAACTTCTCACTCCCATAAAGCAAATACAAAATGCTTTGGTTTGGTCATTTAAAGAAGAATATGTTTCTTTGTTTTAATTCCATTTTGTGGAGTTTGGCATGAAATACTTTTAAAAATAAACTTTGACAGTCAGTACCTAGTTCTCATTCATGCTGTGTAGATTTTTTAAAGTGGTGGCAGGTATATAAATAACATACAGCTTCATTGGTGAATCTTCCTCATTACATTTTCTGGACAACTGCACATGGATGTGGTATGGGACATTGCTTATACTTTTGGTTTAGTCAGCTTGATTGAGCTTCATATCAGTGCACTCACCTGGAGCCCCCTTCTTTTTCATAGCAAAATTTTGAAATTTCTTTTAGTGCATGGTCAGCACATTTCTTGAAACCCACTTCATGGATGCACTTATGAATGTTGGTGGTATATTCTCAGGTCACCACCTTGTTGATGGCATAACAGCCCTTTTTGCTGCCCTTCTGTACCAAAGCCATTATGCTGGGCCCCTATTTTTTTGTACTTTTAATTCTAAAGACTTAAAAGCAGGTCTCAGGGTTTGATGTTGTGTTAAAAGAATAATGATAGTACATTAGATCTTTATGTCTTAGGACAGCGGTCCCCAGCCTTCTTGGCACCAGGGACCTGTTTTGTGGAAGAAAATTTTTCCATGAACTGGGGGAGGGGAAGGGGATGTTTTCAGGATGAAGCTATTCCACCTCAAATCATTAGGCATTAGATTCTCACAAGCAGTGTGCAACCTACATCCCTTGCATGCACTGTTCACAATAGGGTTACCACTCCTATGAGAATCTAATGCCACCACTGATCAGACAGGAGGCGGAGCTCAGGCAGTAATGCTTGCTTGCCCTCTGCTCACTTCCTGCTATGCAGCTTGGTTCCTAATAGACCATGGGCTGGTACCAGTCCATGGCCCAGGGGTTTGTGGAACCCTGTCTTAGGGAATTTTTAGAGCATACACATACTAGTGATAAATTAGTGACTTAAGTCCAGTTTTAGAAGTCCTTATTTGTTCTTTATGTATTATTTACTTCTACTATGGTAATTTGTATTAAGGACATATGTAATTATTTTGTCGCAATATCATGACAATAGATAGTACTTACCAAATGCCATATACTTTCCTAAGTGCTTTATGTTGGTAATTTAATTCTTAAAACAGCCCGATGAGGTATAGACATGATTATCCCTTCTCACAGAGCAAACAGTTACTTAAAAATGTTAAGTAACATATCTAAGATAAGAGATCTAGCATTTGACATGGCATAAGCCAATTTGAACCTGGGCTGCTTAACACTAGGAATGCCTCTTTTTAACCACCAGGTGATATTGCTCCCCAGGTGGACACGCACAAGATGAAAAGATTTCTTCACTATGAAATGGTGTGGCATCTTATTTATTTTTGAAAGCCAGATTTAAATTACCTACATTTTAACTCATTGGTGTTTCTTTCTCTCATTGGGAAAAAAGTGACTTGAGAATTATTGAGGTTTTTAATATTGAAATGTTAAAGAACATGGTCCTTGGTGGTAGTCAGCACTCTGCTTGTTAGATAAATTAATGAATGGAAAAAAATGAGTTAATAAGACATGTTAGAGTTTTCTCCAAGGTAAAGTACTGAGATTATTGAAAGAAAGCTAGAAATGGTGGAGGTTAAGTTTAGAAAGATACCTAATTGTATCAGAAAAATTTGTTTTACATTTTTAATGGGAATACTGTTTGCTTCAACATATAATATGTAAGTGTGTGGTTGTTCAAAGCTATTTTTGACATGTAAGTTGTGGAAATTTAATATAGGTTGAGTATCCTTTATCTAAAATGTTTCTTTCAGATTTTGGATTTTTGAGATTTTGAAATATTTGCATATATATAACAAGATATTTTGGGGATGGGACTCAAGTCTAAATGTGAAATTTATTTATATTTCATATACACCTCATATAGTCTGAAGATAATTTTATGCAATATTTTAAATAATTTTGTATATGAAACAAAGTATTTGTGTGAAATTTTCCACTTGTAGCAGTATTCTGGCACTCAAAAAAATCTCAGATTTGGGCCATTTCAGATTTTTGGATTAGGGATGCTAATCTATCGTTGGCATCTATAAGAAAAATTAATACTTAGACTGGGACTTAAGTCAACTTACATAAATTGAGGGATAGGACTTTATTAAGACTTGAAATTCTCTTAAACACTGGAATTTTAAATTTAAAAGTTGTGAGGTGGTAGCCTTGTGATGGAAGATCAGATATAATTTTTGTTTTTAAGATGAAATACAAATCTAATGAGCATTAGCAAAGTCATGTCATTTTTAAGGGTACTGAGAAAGTCTTGAATAATGTGGTAGTAGAATTTTAAAGAATAATGATTTAACTTCATAATATCCTTAATAGACTAGTGATGAAGCATTGATATAGAAAATCTGTATCAACCTGTAACAATCTGAAAAAAAAAAACCTTTATTGCAGTAGAAATTTGGCACATAGTAATTGGCTTGTGACTTAGGAAGATTTATAGTCACATACTGTAGTGGAACGTGCTGATATTCAAGTCAGCAGTTTTATTGATTCCTATTTGTAACCTTTCTTCTAGTTAACTACATAGTTGTTGGAGTTAGGGGATATTTTTCCTCTTCTGCATCCTCAATGATGATTTCTTATTTTTCTACATACTGGTAATTTCCTATTCTTGCGTTTCTTTTAGATTTTACAGCATACCATTTCCTTTTCCCAAAATAAGGCATGTCTAAAGTATGATGTTGATGATTTTAAAAGTCAGACTAAATTGGGAAATGTCATTTTTTCCTCCTTTTATTATGATGGCATTTGGGTCCAGATGATTATTTTTTGTGGGAGGGTGTCCTGTGCATTGTAGGATGTTTAGCATTATCCTTGGCCACTACCTACCGGATGTCAGTAGCACTCTCCTCTTCCTCCCACCCCCTCAAGTCACGACAATTGAAAATATCATCAGACATTGCCATTAGATATCCCTGGGGACAAATTGCCCCCAGTTTAGAACCATGACTCTAAAGAATGACCATTTGGGAAATGGTTAAACTCTTTTACTCTAATCCACTACTTTTGGCTTAGAAATTCAGTGAAGACTACAGACTTTAGGACCACACTCAAATCCCAGGGCCATCAGTCACTTGCTAATGACCATGGTCAAGTTACTTAACTCCCATGTGCCTGTTTCCTTGTTCTTAAAATGGGGTTACTAATAGTATCTTTCTAATGAGGTTGTTGTCAGGATTAAGATTGAGTTTACATATGTAAGGTCAAACTGTCTGCATAGATGGAATTAGCTGTCCTTATTTCATCCCCTTCTTTTTCTCATCCATTTAATGCAGTACCTAATTCTAAAAGGTGATTTGAATGGGAAAGATATATTTTTGCATCTGAAATACATAGTAAGTTTTGTATTAAGAAAATGGACCTAAAGAAATAACCAAATTCAGGCCAGGCACAGTGGGCTCACACCTGTAATCCCAGCACTTTTGGAGGCCGAGGCAGGCAGATCACTTGAGGTCAGGACTTTGAGACCAGCCTGGGCCAACATGGTGAAATCTCATCTCTACTAAAAATACAAAGATAACTAGGTGTGGTGGCACATGTTTGTAATTCCAGCTACTCAGGAGGCTGAGGCAGGAGAATTGCTTGAACCCAGGAGGCAGAGGTTGCAGTTAGCCAGTATTGCGCCACTGCACTCCAGCCTGGGCAACAGAGTGAGACTCTGTCTCAAGAAAAACAAAACAAAACAAAACTGATGACAACTTTAATTTCGATTATGAAGAAAAGAAACAAACTAACACCAAGCACTCTTCACATCATTCCCCCACATTTTGATTTTTTGATGTCTCAGTTTACATCTTTTTATATTGCCATTTCTTAACAAATTGTTGTGGTTATTTTTCTTTTTTTCATACTTTAAGTTCCAGGATACAAGTACAGAACGTGTAGGTTTCAGCCCATCATCTAGGCTTTAAGCTCCGCATGCATTAGCTATTTGTCCTAATGCTCAACCTCCCCTCACCCCCTACCCCCCCAACTGGCCCTGGTGTGTGTTGCTCCCCTCCTTGTGTCCATGTGTTCTCATTGTTCAGCTCCCACTTATGAGTGAGAGCATGCAGTGCTTTGTTTTCTGTTCCTGCGTTAATTGCTGAGGATGATGGCTCCTAGCTTCATCCGTGTCCCTGCAAAGGACATGATCTCATTCCTTTTTATGGCTGCATAGTATTCCACGGTGTATATGTGCCACATTTTCTTTATCCAGCCTATCACTGATGGGCATTTGGGTTGGTTACATGTTTTTGTTATTGTAAATAGTGCTGCAGGAAACAAATGTGTGCATGTGTCTTTATACTAGAATGATTTGTATTCCTTTTGGTATATACCCAGTAATGAGATTGCTGGGTCAAGTGGTATTTCTGGTTCTAGATCCTTGAGGAATTGCCGCACTGTCTTCCACAATCATTGAACTAATTTACATTCTCACCAACAGTGTAAAAGCATTCCTATTTATCCTCAGCCTCGCCAGCATCTACTGTTTCTTGACTTTTTAATAATCGCCATTCTGTCTGGCATGAGATGGTATCTCATTGTGGTTCTGATTTGCATTTCTCTAATGATCAGTGATGTTGAGTTTTTTTTCATACGTTTGTTGGGTGCATAAATGTTATTTTTCTTATTAATACTTTTGTTTTGGCTAGGCACAGTGGCTCATGCCTGTAATCTCAGCACTTTGGGAGGCCGAGGCAGGCAGATCACTTAAAGCCAGGAGGAGTTCGAGACCAACCTGGGCAACAAGGCAAAACCCCATCTCTACTAAAAAACAATACAGAAAACTAACTGGGCATGGTGGTGCATGCCTATAATCCTAGCTACTCCGGAGGCTGAGGCTTAAGAATCACTTGAATCCAGGAGACAGAGGTTGCAGTGAGCCAAAATCGTACCACTGCACTCCAGCCTGGGTGACACAGCAAGACTGTCTCAAAAAAAAAAAAAAAAAAGGTTTGTCTTTATAATTCATAAAGATATGAGTGATATAATCACCACAATTAGAGTATAATTTTGAATTTTTGTATGTGTAAAAAGAATATATATATATATATATTTTTTTTTTTTTAGTGGCAGAGTTTAGCTTCTATTGTCCAGGCAGGCCTTGATCTCCTGGGCTCAAGTGATCCTCCCACCTCAGCCTCCTGAGTAGCTGGGACTACAGGCATGGACCACCATACCCAGCTGTGTAGTTAACCTTTACCAGGGAATTTTATCCATCCAGATGTTTTCTGGTTACATTTTACCATTATTTTCTTTAAGATTGATGAATTCCTTTCAGCAGTTTTTGTAAGACAGGCCTGTGGTTATGAATTCCCTCAGCTTTTGTCTCTCTGAGAAAGTCTCTATCTCTCCTTCATGTTTGAAGTATATTTCTGCTGGTTACAGTATTCTTGGTTGCCCTTTCTTTCCTTCAGCACTTTGAACATGTCATCCCTCCTGGCCTGGAAGATTTTCACTGAAAAGTCTGCTGCCAGATGTGTTGGAGCCCCTTTATATGTTACTGGTTTTATTGCTGCTTTTAGGATCGACTCTTTGTGATCGTTGAGAATTAGATTATTATATATATGTCTTGGAATCATCTTATGTGGGTTGAATCTCCTTGGTGGTCTTTGACTCTCTTGTCCCTGAATATTTATATCTTTCTCTGGATTTGGAAAATTTTCTATTATTATTATTTTTTTACTGTTTCTACCCTTTTTTCTCTCCCTCTTGAAGGTCAATGACTCTTACATTTCCTTTTTTTTTTTTTTTTTTTTTTTTTAAGATGGAGTTTCACTCTTGTTGCCCAGGCTGCAGTGCAATGGAACGATCTCGGCCCACTGCAACCTCCGCCGCCTGGGTTCGAGCAATTCTTCTGCCTCAGCCTCCCGAGTAGCTGGGATTACAGGGATGCACCACCACACCCAGCTAATTTTGTATTTTTAGTAGAGACAAGGTTTAGCCATGTTGGTCAGGCTGGTCTCAAACTCCTGACCTAAGGTGATACACCCACCTCAGCCTCCCAAAGTGCTGGGATTACAGGCGTGAGCCACCGCACCTCGCTGCATTTGCTCTTTTGATGCTGTCCCATAGATCTCATAAGCCTTATTCATTTCTTTTCAATTTTTCTCCTCCTTTGATTGTGTTTTCTTTATTTTTCTCTTTTGATTGATTGATTGATTGATTGAGACAGGGTCTTGCTGTGTTGCCCAGGCTGAAGTGCAGTGGCACAATCATGGCTCACTGCAGCCTCAACCTCCTGGGGTCAAGCAATCCTCCTACCTCAGCCTCCCGAGTAGCTGGGATTACAGGTGTGCACCACCACACCCTGCTAATTTTTTGTATTTTTATTTTCAAAAAATCAAACGGAAATACTGGAGTTGAAAAATACAATGGACAAACTGAAAAATGCATTAGAGGGTCTCAACAGCAAAACTGATGAAGCAGAAGAAAAAAATGAGTAAGGTAGAAGACAGAATATTTGAAAATACAGTCAGCCTGGGTATGGTGGCTCACATCTGTAATCCTAGCACTTTGGGAGGCTGAGGTGGGTGGATAGCTTGAGCTCAGGGGTCTGACCAGACTGGGCAACATGGCAAAACCCCATCTCTACAAAAAATACAAAAATTAGCCAGGTGTGGTGGTATGCACCTGTAGTCCCACCTAACTGGGAGACTGAGGTAGGAGGATTGCTTGACCCCAGGAGGTTGAGGCTGCAGTTGAACCCAGGAGGCAGAGGTTGCAGTGGGTTGAGATTGTGCTACTGCACTCCAACCTGGGCGACAGAGCAAGACTCTGTCTCCAAAAAAAAAAAAAAAAATTCAATATCTTTGTTAAATTTTTTGATAAGTTCCTGAATTGATTTTCTGTGTTTTCTCGAAATTTGTTGAGCTTCCTCAAAAAAGCTATTTTGAATTCTTTGAAAGGTTGCACATCTCCATCTTTTCAGGATAGATCACTGATGCATTATTTAGTGTGATAAATATGAAATGAGATCATATTTAGGTGAATGTTCTTGATGCTTGTAGAGGTATGTCAGTGTCTGAGCTTTAAAGAATTAGATATTTTTTCTGTCTTCACAGCCTGGCCTTGTTTGTACCTGTCTTTCTTCAGAGGGTCTTCAGGAATTCAAAAGGGACTGACTGTTCACTTCCTTAAGCCTGTGGATACTGCAGCCATTTCAGCACTAGAGAGTGCCCTAAGGCCAGGTGTGCTGTTCACCAGCCTGAGGGACTTGAGAATTCCTAGGGTTCCCAGGCAAAGGCCTTTGCTCACTTTTCTCTTCCCTCATATGGAAGGAGTTTCTCTTTGTGCTTTACTGTTTGGAGTTGGACCCAGTACTGTGATTTATTGTGGGTGGCAGGGAGTGGAGGGGGGTGCTGGTAGTAGCTTCCAAGGCAAAGCTGTCTGCATACTTCCTTCTCTCTCTCCCCCAAGCACACAGCTTCTGTCTCTGCCCTTTACTGCCTGGAGTTGGGATAGGAGTGGTATAGGCAATGAAAGACTGTTCTTTCTTCCCCTTTCAATGTGCCCTTTCTTGTTCTATGCTAAAACCAGGGACTACGATCTCTCACTTGGTTTCTTTAGCTCTTGTGAAGGTATTTTCTTGTCTGGATAATTCTACAGATTATTCTGCAAATTGGTGTTCCAGTGGAGGAATGCAAGGAATTGGTCATTGGAGGGTTCTGTTTTGCCATGTTGCTCTGCCTATTCTCTGAGTAGTTGCTCTTATTGTTGATGTTTTTACTCAAAATACAGCCTGAGCTGATTTCTAACCTAGTTTCCATTACCTGATTATATAGTAATTTGTGCAAAGGGGCAGTGAAGTAACAAGGGGAGGGTTCTTTACAGTTTTTATTTTGCCAGAGTTGACTGTAAAAGAAGCAGTCTTCATGGGGTATATCGAATGATGACTAATTCCCTTTCTTGCATTGTTATGCGAGGAAAATAGAGACACGAATAAGATTACTTTGAAGTTTCAGGACTTCAGATGTTGAAATTCTGCTCCCTTACCACTCTTTGAATATATGGTTTACAAAGGGGCTATATATCTTTAGAAGATCAAAATAATCTTTACATTATATATGTTTTCCTTCTTTTTATATAATCTAATGCAATTTGTAGTAATTATTGGTTCTGATTATTTCAGTTCAACTGGGAAAAAAACCCTTTGATGCAGCTTTTATTTTTATTTTTTGTATAAGCTATGCATATGTATCTTTTGGCTCTTGTGAGTTTGGGGACTGGTTTTCCAGCATAATTTGAGTAAGATACCTATTTTTGAATTGGCTAATAATTATAAGCTGAATTTTGTTAGCTTTAATCCAGCAGAAGCTGGAGGGTGTAGACAGGTGTTAGAACAGTTGATATTACAATTGGATGCTCACTCCTTTCATCTGTATACAAAGCAGTTTCATTGAAAAAGAAGGTAAATGATTAATTCCTTGGCTTACTGATTTTTCATTGAAGGGTTATAATCATTTATAAAACTTTTTTTTAAGCTTCTGAAAGTTCTTTGAAAACCAGATATTCCCCTCTCCACTCCCCCCAAAAAAGTGCCGCAGTTTTTGAAGTATTTTGAGGTGTTTCTATCTTCCTATGTTAGGATTTGAATGCAAATAGTCTGTTTTGGTTTTCATTTTTAATACAAATTTACTTTACCCTTGAAACATACATTAGAACTAAAATGCTCACTTGTTCCTCTTCTGATATCAACCTTATGACACTAATGCAATAGCAGTGTTTTAAAGATGCTATTATGTGGTAGGTCACCATGCTGTGCACTGAGGACACATTGTGCTTCACCTTTAGGATGGATGATTGTTCATTGCACTCTGGCATCTTAGAACAACAATTTGTGTCTTCCATCTCCTGTCCTGACTACTTAGGAAAGTTTCTGAATGCTTGTTAATTTGATACTACGTTCTCAATGCTTTCCTCATATCTAGGAACAGTGCCCTGTCTGCAAATTAGATAAAGGCTTCTGGCAAACAGTTTTCTTATGTAACAGTCATATTATAGACATTGAGTGCGCTTAGCTAATCACTGACCATTCTGTGAGACACTTCTTTTAAACATATCACCAAAGAAAAACTAAACTGTGATCAAATGAGATTATTTTGATGTTTCAGGACCTCAAACTGCTTTACAATGAGAATAAGAGATGTTTCTCAGTGAGAGTGAGGTATTGGGTCCAGAGCCTCAAAGTAGTTGATGTGATATAGAAAAATAATTATACACAGAATAACTAGCTCCAACAAGGATAACACTAGAAAAAGTACCCAGAGGAGTAAAATGATGAGTCTCGTGTGCTTTCTAGTTTTACCCATGTAGATGATGCATGTGTATGTCACAAGTGGTTCCTTCAAAGCTCGAGGAACATCTTTTTTTTTTGTTTTATTTTATTTCATTTTATTTTTTGGAGATTCTTTTCCTTGAGTTTCTGCTTTTATTCTATCCAGAATACCAGAGAGAAAAATTTTCATTATAATGGAAAGGGAAACTAGATTTAGCTTCAGATGCCTGGTCTGCCTACTGTTTGTGTGAAGTTGGGCCAGTTTTCTGTCATTCTCAGTTTTCTCATATTTCAAGTGGAAGCAGTGATAACAGCTAGCACCTAGGGCTTATTATGATAAATTGGAGAATGTATATATGATGCCTTCTAAAATGCTTAATGAATATGACCACTCAGTAAATCATTGTTTCTACTGTTAAATCAATTTGACCAACTGTGTGATGATACCAGCTTATTCAGTAGGTACATCTCTTTCTTTTGAAACTTTCCCACATTCATCTAGTTTATGTGTGAAGAAACTGATAACAAGAAGTAAATAATAACTAATAGAACACATAATTTGTGATCGCCTTTTGACAATACATTTTTCATATACATTTCAGTTGATTCTTCCAATAGCCCTATGGGGATGGACATTATTAAATTTTTTTTTTTTTTTTTTTTTTGAGACAGCCTTGCTCTGTCGCCCAGGCTGGAGTACAGTGGCACAATCTCAGCTCACTGCAACCTCCGCCTCCCGGGTTCAAGTTATTCTCCTGCCCCAGCCTCCCCATTAGCTGGGATCACAGGCGCACACCACCACGCCCAGCTCATTTTTGTATTTTTAGTAGAGATAAGGTTTCACCATGTTGGCCAGGCTGGTCTTTAACTCCTGACCTCAGGTGATCCACCCACCTCGGCCTCCCAAAGTGCTGGGATTACAAGTATGAGCCACTGCACCCGGCCTTATTAAACCTTTTAAATGTGTAATCAAGACTAATAAAGGCTAATTACCCACCCAAAGTCAAGTACCAAACTGAAATTCAAGTCCAGTCTATCTTACTCTTAATGTCTTCTCTGCCAGGCTATTGAGTACCTCAAGTAATGCTCTTTTGCCTAATTTTTCTATTCCACAATCTGGTTTTACTATTTCTGAGCCATTTTTGTTAGTCTGATTAGAAAATGAGATCATATTCCTAGATATTTCATTATTAAAGTAAGGTACTTCTTCCAACCACTTAAAACCACATATCTCGTTTTTATTTAAGTTGTTCATAAAAGGGACAACAAATCATTCTTCTGTCCTTTCTCTAGAAATCAAATGCATTTATTAAGAAAGTATTTATTGAGACTCTCCACTGCATTATAGATACTTATCCGGAAGAGATGACATAGAAAATACATTGGAAGTATTATTTGGTGTTTACAACTCTAAAATTCTAGCTTATTCACAGGACACAATACCTTTGAACTATAATATCTTGATTTTATAGTACACAATCATTGTGTATATATATATTTGTTTATTTATTTATTTATTTATTTTTGAGGCTTTGAGGCAGGGTCTTACTCTGGTTGCCCAGGCTGGAGTGCAATGGCATGATCTCGGCTCACTGCAGCCTTGACCTCCCAAGCTTAGGTGATTCTCACACCTCAGCCTCCCAAGTAGCTGGGACTACAGGATTGCGCTACCACACCCGGCTAGTTTTTTGTGTTTTTAGTAGAGATGGGATTTCGCCATGTTGCTCAGGCTGGTGTTGAACTCCTGCACTCAAGCAGTCCGCCTGCCTGGGCCTCCCAATATGCTGGGATTGCCACTGTGCCAGGCTTTTCACATTCTTTCATAGTTAGTTATGAAGTTTGGTCACTGCACATTGTTCATTTTTTGTTTCATTTTCTCAAGTTCCGTTTGTTACGAAAAACCTCCTATTGTAAATTATATACGAACAAAATTTTATATATGGAAATGTGGTAGTATCTTCTTGGGGTGTAAAGCTTTACTGTTTTTTTTGAGATGGAGTCTCACACTGTTGCCCAGGCTGGAGTGCAGTAGCATGATCTCGGCTCACTGCAACCTCTGCCTCCCGGGTTGTAGCTGGGACTACAGGTACCTGCCACCACGCCCGGCTACTTTAAAGCTTTACTCTTAATTTCTCTGTCTCATTTTTTTATCCATTGTATGAGGGTAATCATAGTACCCTACTTTATAGGGCTCCTGTGAGGATTAAAAAGAGATAATACTTGAAAAATGTTGAGAACACTCTCTGAGTCATAGAAGCACTCTATCAATAAATAGATCTGATCCAGCAGTAGCAAAAGGAGTTAATCCTATATTCTGTTTATCCTAATTTCTCTGCTTCACTAACCTTTCTGACTGTGTACTCCTTTTTAAAGTTGTGAGTTAGATTTTTATATAGGGAATTTTTCTGAATTGCTGAGTAGCTATATTATACTACATAGTAGAAATATGTGTTATCTGTGAGCTGATGGATGAATTATGAGCAGTGGTTATTGGAGTGAGAAAGAACTGCTGATGCTTCTTTGGCGGGTCAAAATAATGGAGATTAAACGGTAGAAGTTCTGTCAAATCCAAGCTATAAGATGCTTCAAAGGCCAGCTGTGAAAAGGTTAGCAGTTTGGGTGCCAAGAAGCAGTTAACCATATTCCAATTACAAAAATAGGCATGATTCTGGAGTTATTTTTCACACGGTGGTCAATTTGACTAGTCTCATGCCTGACATAGATAGTATTGTGTGGAGCCTTGATGCCCCTGCAGTATTGTACATATACCTCTCAGCCGTATTGGGTGGTCTTCAGCACTGGTGGCTTAACATTGAGAGTTCCCTTAGGGGTTATTTAGGTTAATCCTTATTTGGTAATAAACTTTCCTTCTATAACATCTCTGATGGGGATGTTCATTCAACTTCTGTTTGGATACTTGGCTAATAAAAAGTCCCTGGTCCTTAAGGCATCCCATTTTATTGTAGGACTTCTTTCTAACTATAGCTATTTGTTATGTAAGTATTATCCTCAAAATACAAACAGTGACTCCCAAATCTGTGCTTTTAACTCCATATGCTAGTTTCTATATTCAATACAGTCTTCATTCATGTAACTTCATCCTTTTTATAATATTGTCTGTTGAGGCAAGAAAATAATTTCACAAAGGTTATTATAGTTATTGGAAGAGACTTAGCTCTCTCTCATAGCCTTATTAAATCATCTGTTAGGCTAATTACTCCCTCCTCTCTTCTTCTGGTGCATGTGCGTGTGTTTGTGTGTTTAAAACTTTAGGGATTTTAGGGATTATGATAAACTGGAAATTGTAATATAAGCATAAAATAAGAACCATCAAAATGGAAGGGATTTGCACGAAAGAGAAATTCTAATATAGCTCAGATCTGAACTATAATCTGCTGAGTGAGATTAGTCTATCTCAGCACAACCCAGAAGGTGGTGGATAGGGTCAGAAGAGAGATTAGTGTTCCAAAGGTTTCATGTGGAGCCAGGGGAAAGAGGAGATATTTTGAATTCCAGTCCATCTCTGCTAGCTTTTTCTAAGTTGAAACGGCCCTTCTGTTTAATAGTTCTGCTTTCTGTGCTTTGCAGTGTAAAACTGTGCCAATATACATCAAAGAAATTTATCATCATATACCCGCAATGAGGATGGTACCTAAAATTGTCCATGGAAATAAAATATGCTTCTCAAAATGACTGTGTAACAGGAACAGAGATCAAGAAGTTAAAAATGTTCTTCTAAAGTCATGCTGGGGGGTGATTAATAATGTTCCTTGAAAGTGTCCTAGTGTCAGTACATCCTTAGGAAGTATCAGTTCGCTTTTAAAGCCCCATAGTCACAGGCATAGTTGAAATTTTATGCTTCTCATGCATAAAGTGCATAAAGTTTATTTTTTATTCTCATAAATAGATTTGCAGTTAAAAATTTCTTAGTTGATTTTCTTGTTGACAATTGAGCAAATAGAGATATTCATAGTTTTGCCATGTTATGGGAGCACAATATTTGTTTCTGTTTTTATTTTAAAGCATACATTAAAAACTTAGAAATGGTGACATATCTTGGCAGTAATGCTCATGGACAAATTTTACACGGATATCATAGCTACTGTCATGATATTTTCATTTAGAAATTATTTCAGACTTAGAAAAACACTGCAAGAACAATAAAGAACACTCATATGACCTTTACCCAGAATCACCTGTTGTTAACTTTTGTCCCAGTTTGTTGCGTGATACACATTTTCTGTCAGATAACTAGATAGATGTTTTATATTCTGAACCATTTCTGTGTAAGTTGTATTTGTCATGGTCTCTTACTCCTCAGTACTTACAGTCTAGGACCAATTATTGTTTTAGTTCTTGTGTTTTTGTAGCCTCTTTTACTCTGTCATGTCATTTCCTCAGTCTTTTCTTTTTCTCTTATAACATTTTTAAAGAATCCACTCCTTATAATCTCTCTCCATCTTTCCAATTGCCTCTCTGTTTTTGTCTCCCATCCATCCTCTCCCCACCTCTCCCAGCAGAATAGAGTGTTCCTCATTTGTGGTTTGATATTTCCTTATGGTTAGATTTATGTATGCATCTCTCGTTAGAATATTGCATAAGTGATGCGTCCCTCTTGGAATATCACAGGCAAAATCACGTGGTGCTCATCTGTTTCTCACTGATGATGTTAATGCTGGTCAAGGTGTTATCTGATTTCTCCACTGTGTATAGTTACTATGTTGTTTTTTTGTCTTGCAACTGATAAGAAGTCTATATTGAGATATACTGCCCCTCATTAAAATGTATCTCCTACATTGAGCAAAAGAATTCTCAAATTGTTTGCTAAATTTTTTTTTTCCAAGAACACAAGTCCACTTTATTTACCTTTCATTAGTTTAAATCTTTAAGGGGTTACAGCATCTATGTCCAATGGCCTTAGCAGAAGGATCGCTTTGGAATTTGGCAAAAACCATGCCAATGTTTCCTTGGGCCCAAGTTACCTTTCTCTAGAATACTCTGATTTTGTTTGATTTGCTGCCAGGAGTCACTTGTTGTTCTTTGCTTTGTGTACGTAAGCACATTTATTGCCCAAATAGAATTCAGTTTCATCTCGGGCATAAACACCTTCAGTTTTAAGAAGATTTGTGTGCTCCCTTTGGTTCCAGAGACCCTGCTTATAGCAGCAAAAATGGCCTTGGATGACAGCCTTCCAGAAATACTTGCCTTTTAGAAGTCATGTTCCAAGCAGGCCTCAACAGGCTTCATGATGGCAGAAAGAGCTGGATTATTTTTAATCGCAAATCCCATTTCACATTTTCATTCTCTTGATTTTAGGTCCATCAGTGACTTTTAAGGTCCATAAAATCAGTAACTGCTGTTATTATAAGCCATTCTTTGTATGTAAACCAATCTTGATTGGTTTATATATAGATGGTATATATCTAAATACATATAGGCTGGACACAGTGGCTCACACCTGTAATCCCAGCACTTTGGGAGGCCAAGGTGGGAGGATTACTTGAACCTACTAGTTCAAGACCAGCCTGAGCAAAATGGCAAGACTCTGTCTTTACAAAAATAAGAAAAAGCATGGTGGCATGCACCTGCAGTCGTAGCTACTCAAGAGGCTGAGGGAAGAGGATCACTTGAGACTGGGAGGTCGATGCTGTGGTGAGCTGTGCTCACATTGTTGCACTCCAGCCCAGCCGACAGAGCAAGACTGTGTCTCAAAAGAATACATGCATACGTACAGATGATGTATATTTAAAAGAGCTAATGGAACAATTGCTCTGTTATTTATACATTCTTGTTTTTGTATGGGGAGAATCTGAATGGAAAAGAGAATAGTTGTGTATTAATACCAGAAGCATGAGATGATTTGAAGACAAAGGCAGTGTAAAAGAATGTTCAGCAACAAGAATGAGAGGAAAACAGCTCAATGAGTCAATTTCCTGGAAAGAAATAGAAGACTAATTTAAGAGGTTGAGCGTAGTGTTCAGTAATAGTTGTAATGAACATTAGTAATCAGAAAAGGATAATGAGGAATCATTGTTGATCAGTTGTGTCTAAGAACAGCAACTCCTAAATGAACAGAAAGACTAAACTTTGTTTTGCTGGAGATAGGAATTTTTTTTTAAACCATTCAACCTGAGAGTTACAGTGTACTATTTATATTTACTTGTTTTATTGAAGTCAGTTTAGTTTCCTTCAGTTTTTAGAATGTGAGAAGTGAGATTTTATTTTGTCATTTTTCCTTAATACAGTTTCCTAAAAATTTTACCTTTGCATCCTAATAAGTGTTCTTGACTGCTTTGGATATTTTTGGCGTAGAGAACAAAATTAATTCATACTCTGGTTATATTACTTTGTGGGTTTTTTCTCTTTAATTTTATTTTTATTTCAAAGGACCCTTTCTCTGAATTTTTCCCAAGAAATTGAAAAATCCATGGGACAAGCTTCATATCACCTTGTATATTATTGGAAGTACTAAACAAAATGGACCTGAGAAACCTAGCCCCTACCTCAAATTCATATCATTTCTGTCACTTGTTTTGTTTTCCATTTTTAATGCATAAATAGCAATAACAGTAACCAGCCATAATGGATAGGTGTAAGAATCATAAGTCATTTTGATAACGATCTGCTGTCCAGTATGCATTGCTGAATTTTTAGTCATAGAAAGATAATGCTAGGTATTATTTCAGCTTTCTAATATGGACATAATTCATATTATTGTCTAAAGTAATTGTTGATGTGAAATGAAACTGCTTTAATATCAAAGGAGAGTTGTATACAATTATATAACTTGATATTTTAGGAATATTAGTGTATTAGTAATATTAATAAAAGTCAGAATTAGAAAGCTTAAGCAACTAGCTTAAAGTTAGTTAATGAAAGAAAGTTAATGACTGAACAATATATAATATAAACAATTTATATCCGATTCTTTAAATTCTTGAAAAATGACGTTAAAAAATTCTCCATTTTTGTTCTAAAAGATTCAAACTAATACAGATATATATAGGGCAAACCATCGCCTCTCTTACTCTCCCCAACTTTTCTTGCAAAGATAACCTATGTCAGTAAGTTGGTATGCAGCTTCTTAACATCTTATAACCCAACACAACCAATTAGTGCGTTATTACTAATTAGTAGCTTACTACCAATTAGTACCTTCATGTATTAAGTAGTACTCAGTATTCTTTGCAACCAAAAATATTTTGAAAATTTTAAAAAGAGCACTGGAGGATAATATAACAACATTTATGTTCATTCTAAATTTTTTCCCCTATTTTTATTAAAGGAATAAAGCATAAAGTTTAAGTCTTCAGTGCGTATTTAACACAACATAAATATTTTATTCATTAAAAAGTTTACAAAAAATTGTATTACTCGATATACATCTTATTTGAACTAGCCTTTTCCATTCAGTAGCTATGTTGTTTGATAGCTAGAGTCTGTTGATTGATATTTGGGTTCTGAATAACTAATGTTTTCAAGTGTCCTTTAAAAACTATTATTTTTATATTATAGAAGATATTTCGATGTGTATATTAGGAAAACTCTAACTGCATTCTGAAAAAATAAGTTCCTGAGATTTCCGTTCAGCAATACTTTTGAAACACAGATAAAATTACTTCCTGTCTCTTAGCTTCCTGTATCCATGGCAACCTCTGTTTTACACATTGACTGTAAAGGAACCAATGTGAAGAGTGGTGTTTCCTGAGCAAACGGTGACTTAAAAAAAAAAAAAAAAAAAAAAAAGTGGTGGGGTGGAGGTCAGCAGTGCCACAGAACAAACTGGAGTTAAGAAATGTCGTTCTTCAGATTTAAAAAGAAAACCTTTACTGAATCAGCTGAGTGTTAATAATACGAATTTCCTTTTCTTGGTAAGATTATTTACTTAAATACGAACTTCTAGCTGACATGAAAAATAGTTCTGTGAAAAACTGTAATTTAGAGTTTAATTGTTCTGTAGTGAATTTGTATTTTCATAAATTATAATGTTATTTGATATTAGACTTTATGTTGTTAAAGGGACATATTAAATTCAAAGATTCTCATTCCTACATCATTTATCACCTATGTTGTAATCAATTGTAATTTTTAAGTTAACTTAGCAAATGTTTCATTAATCTGAACTATTTTGTCAAATAGTGGGTTAATGGCCTGATCATGTTAATAATTCTAGAACGTATTCCATACTCATTATTTTTTGCTATTACCATGGCATGATTTATGATAGTATTATTGGCTGATCCTAATTAAAATAGAATACAGAAGTTATAGTATTATAAAAAAATTCATTTGATGAAGTTTTCATGATTTAAAGCTTTACCTTCTCTTTTTATAGCCAATTCTGATCTGAACAGAAAAACCAAGAACAGGGATATGTGTGGATTACAGTTTTCTCTGCCTTGCCTACGACTGTTTCTGGTTGTTACCTGTTATCTTTTATTATTACTCCACAAAGAAATACTTGGATGTTCGTCTGTTTGTCAGCTCTGCACTGGGAGACAAATTAACTGCCGTAACTTAGGCCTTTCGAGTATTCCTAAGAATTTTCCTGAAAGTACAGTTTTTCTGTCTCTGACTGGGAATAATATATCTTATATAAATGAAAGTGAATTAACAGGACTTCATTCTCTTGTAGCATTGTATTTGGATAATTCTAACATTCTGTATGTATATCCAAAAGCCTTTGTTCAATTGAGGCATCTATATTTTCTATTTCTAAATAATAATTTCATCAAACGCTTAGATCCTGGAATATTTAAGGGACTTTTAAATCTTCGTAATTTATATTTACAGTCTAATCAGGTATCTTTTGTTCCAAGAGGAGTATTTAATGATCTAGTTTCAGTTCAGTACTTAAATCTACAAAGGAATCGCCTCACTGTCCTTGGGAGTGGTACCTTCGTTGGTATGGTTGCTCTTCGGATACTTGATTTATCAAACAATAACATTTTGAGGATATCAGAATCAGGCTTTCAACATCTTGAAAACCTTGCTTGTTTGTATTTAGGAAGTAATAATTTAACAAAAGTACCATCAAATGCCTTTGAAGTACTTAAAAGTCTTAGAAGACTTTCTTTGTCTCATAATCCTATTGAAGCAATACAGCCCTTTGCATTTAAAGGACTTGCCAATCTGGAATACCTCCTCCTGAAAAATTCAAGAATTAGGAATGTTACTAGGGATGGGTTTAGTGGAATTAATAATCTTAAACATTTGATCTTAAGTCATAATGATTTAGAGAATTTAAATTCTGACACATTCAGTTTGTTAAAGAATTTAATTTACCTTAAGTTAGATAGAAACAGAATAATCAGTATTGATAATGATACATTTGAAAATATGGGAGCATCTTTGAAGATCCTTAATCTGTCATTTAATAATCTTACAGACTTGCATCCAAGGGTCCTTAAGCCGTTGTCTTCATTGATTCATCTTCAGGCAAATTCTAATCCTTGGGAATGTAACTGCAAACTTTTGGGCCTTCGAGACTGGCTAGCATCTTCAGCCATTACTCTAAACATCTATTGTCAGAATCCCCCATCCATGCGTGGCAGAGCATTACGTTATATTAACATTACAAATTGTGTTACATCTTCAATAAATGTATCCAGAGCTTGGGCTGTTGTAAAATCTCCTCATATTCATCACAAGACTACTGCGCTAATGATGGCCTGGCATAAAGTAACCACAAATGGCAGTCCTCTGGAAAATACTGAGACTGAGAACATTACTTTCTGGGAACGAATTCCTACTTCACCTGCTGGTAGATTTTTTCAAGAGAATGCCTTTGGTAATCCATTAGAGACTACAGCAGTGTTACCTGTGCAAATACAACTTACTACTTCTGTTACCTTGAACTTGGAAAAAAACAGTGCTCTACCGAATGATGCTGCTTCAATGTCAGGGAAAACATCTCTAATTTGTACACAAGAAGTTGAGAAGTTGAATGAGGCTTTTGACATTTTGCTAGCTTTTTTCATCTTAGCTTGTGTTTTAATCATTTTTTTGATCTACAAAGTTGTTCAGTTTAAACAAAAACTAAAGGCATCAGAAAACTCAAGGGAAAATAGACTTGAATACTACAGCTTTTATCAGTCAGCAAGGTATAATGTAACTGCCTCGATTTGTAACACTTCCCCAAATTCTCTAGAAAGTCCTGGCTTGGAGCAGATTCGACTTCATAAACAAATTGTTCCTGAAAATGAGGCACAGGTCATTCTTTTTGAACATTCTGCTTTATAACTCAACTAAATATTGTCTATAAGAAACTTCAGTGCCATGGACATGATTTAAACTGAAACCTCCTTATATAATTATATACTTTACTTGGAAATATAATGAATTATATGAGGTTAGCATTATTAAAATATGTTTTTAATAATTTGTGAACAGTGTATTCATTTAGCAAATATTTTCTTTGATATATACTGTATTAAGTAATAATAGCTAACATTTCTGTGTATCAAGCACTGTGCCATATATTTCACATTTCACATTTAATCTGTGAATAGTCTTGAAAGGTGGCACTATTTATACTGTACAGGTGAGGAAACTTAAAGTTTAAGTAACTATGCCAAATTCTCACAGCTTGTAGCACTTTTTGGGCCTCTCTGACTAGAGTTCATGCTTTCAGTTTTATAGTATATTGCTGCTTTGGTTCTAGGATTGTAATATGAAAAAAATAGACATGGTTCTTATTCTAGGTAGAGCTTGAAATTTAGAGGAGGAGATACATGGTTACTGCACAGTGCGATGATAAGTACTGTACTTGGAGATGCTGTTGAGTGTAACATTTGTGGAGGTGAGAGATGGCTTTATGAAGAAAGTGACATCAAAACTGGATCACGAAGAATAAGTAGAAATTAGCCCAGTGAAGAGAGCTGAGTAACATCGTGTCAGAGGGGTTAACGGAAGAAAACATGCTGCTTTTCAGGAACTAAAATTCAGTACAGCTGGCGTCGTGAATGATGGTGTGCGATTTAAAGCCCGAAAGAGAGATCAGGTGATGAAAGCTTTATAGTTACATGCTTTATCTTGAGGGCAACAGAGAGCCATTGAAGGATTTTTAAGCAGTAGAGTGAAATGATTAGATTTACCCTTTAGAAATTTCCCTCTTTCTGGAAGGAACAATAAAACCGGAGCCAGAATTAGTTGAGTAGGAATCTGAATTACTAATCCAGGGGAAAGATGATAGAGGCCTGGGCCAGGATACTGGCAAAAAGGATGGATGGATCCAGAGGTTCTTTGAAAGTAAAATGAACTGCCTTGGTGATTGGTTGAGGGGTGGCAGGGGAGGGAGAAGTCAAAGATGTTAGGTTTTTGGCTTAGGCAGTTTTGTGCTGTATTCACTAAGCTAGGGAAAGAAAAGGGGTGGGGCAAAATAATGAGTTCAGTTTTAGACAGATTGAATCTGAGGTTCTTATTAGATCTCCAAATGGAAATATATATCATGCAGAAATTCAGAAGCGAGATCTTATGGTATTAGGCCAATACTTCTTAAACTTTCATCTGTCCAGTACACTGGAAATGTATGATGCACCCTTTACAGTAACAATAACCATTTAAGCTGTGGTTTTGGGAGATAGGTAAGTGGGGAAGAATAAGACCTTGTAGAAGTTGAGAGAGTCCCTAGGAGATGTTAGTGCCCTTGATTAAGAATCTTTAATATAGATGGTAATTGAAGTCATAGAAGTAATATAATGTTTTTCTTTATTAGCAAAAATTTGTACTTGCAGAATATTTGTACTGCAGAATATTAGGGATTATAGTAAGTGCCTATGCTTGTTGGTTAGTTAATAGTGACCTGAACCACAAATATGTATTTAAAATTTTTTCTTAATATATTTGAGAGAAAATCAGAAAGGAGCTGAAAAGTAATTTTAAGATATATTAGAAATTGCATAAATAAAGCCCCACCAACCCCAAAGGGTTTTCAAACAATGGTTTGCTTTTCCCTGCTTAGCTGAATGCTTTTTCGGGGATTATAATTTCAGCAGAAAATGTGAATATATTTAAATAAACATTATTTTTCCTAAGTAATTTGTTTTGTTATGGAAGAGAAATCTTTTTGTTCACCTTGAGAGACATTTTTAATAATGTATTTTTTTCTTTGTTGTATCCTCCCAACTCCTACAAATCCAATTATGTTTTTTCTTTAATTACTAAAAGTACTTGTTCATTGGGAAAAAATTTAAACAATGCAGAAATACATAAGGTAGGCTGAAAACTTCTCCATACCTCCCTTCCTTACCACCTAAACCGTACCCTCTTAAAGATGTTCACAAGCAACACAGCTGGCTATGTGAAGTTCAGGAAAATTTATATAACAAAGTATTTTTATCTTAAAATTCCTAAATTCAAAGAAGGCAGTTCAGAAAATCTATCAAAATTTTTGCTTTTTGAAAATATAGCTTCTAATTGATTTAGACTCAACTAGAAAACCAATTATATTAATATCAATTTATATATGGAGCTATAGTTCTACACAGTGGTATTCATTAAATGTTCATTTCAGTCTTTGTCAGCTATTTCCTTTTAAAAAATTTTTCTTTTTTTTACTAATCAAAAGAGAGCTGGAGTAAGTAGCTACTCCCTTGAAAAATGTTAGCCAGCTCATATTTCACCATTGTTTGGTAGTTGTACAGTTAAAAAACTTATTTAAGGTATAATTGAAGTGTTATAGGCATAATAATTTTCTTGGGTACAATTTCTGTATTTCATTGTTTCACATTTTGAGCAGCCCTAAGTTAAAACTAAATGATATTCTAAATTAATATAGCTAAGGAAGCTCACCTTTCTGAAGATTTCTGTATTTCTCTACCATTTACTACAGGTTCTTATCTCTACCATTTATTAAAAGTTCTTGATTAGAGCACCCAAAAATAGGCTCTAATTTAGTGTGACTGTGTTTGAGGAAGAATAGAATCCATTTTTTCCATTGAGTATTACAAATTGTAATTAAAGTTGCAGGGCATATCAAAAGTAATTTGTTTTCCCCTCATAACAAATGACAAATATTAGAAATCAATAGTATTTATTTATAAACTATAAATTAAAAGCATATAACTTTTAAATTTATAATTCCAATGTGGAATTTTAAAAACATATGTCTTATTTCTGGGATGTAAAACTGAGAACTTGCTCTCAACCTCTTCCTATCAGTGGAGTAGATACTTTTGGTGTCAAGCTATTGATGAGGGCTTCAGTGGTGATGAGACAGAGACTTCAATAGTAGTGATCAGGAGGAGATAGGAGAGGCTGGGCACGGTGGTTCACACCAGTGATCCCAGCACTTTTGGAAGGCTGAGGAAGGTGGATCACTTGAGCTCAGGAATTCGAGACCAGCCTGGGCAATATGGTGAAACCCCATCTCTACCAAAAATACCAAAAATAAAAATAAAAAATAAATCTGGGTGTGGTGGCCTGTGCCCGTAGTCCTAGCTACTCAGGAGGCTGAGGTGTGAGGATTGCTTGAACCCAGCGGGAGGAGGTTGCTGTGAGCTGTGATCACGCCACTGCACTCCAGCCTGGATGACAGAGCAAAACTGTGCCTCAAAAAAAAAAAAAAAAAAAAAGGAAATAGGAGCAGATCACAGCAATAGTACAAGGTAATAGGCATTTTTTTTTTCTATACTAGTGCTGTACTGTCTGAAGCATAGTTTTTTTTGTTTTGTTTTTTGTTTTTTTTTTTAAGTGCCCACTACCACTGGTCATCACTTTGCTGATGCCGATAAGCTTGTGTGGCCGCACACTTTTAATGTGGGAAGCCTGGTAGGTTAAAAGAGAAATGTTGGAGAAAGCAGTATGAGAGAGAAGAATGTATAGTATACCTGCTGCTGGCCCAGATGTGCCTTGTTTCATTGCTTCTGACTCAATTCCAAGATATCTTGTGATAGAGGACATTTTAATTTAGTAGAAAGTAGTTTTCTTATCCTGAATAATGTGAAGACCTTACATATATATGTTGTCTTCCTGTTTTCTTTGGTCTCCATTTCTTCCATGTCTGTGGAGTTTTCAGTACATGCACATAAACCCTAGCCTGTTGTTAGTTTGTATCTTTGGCTTTGGGCAACCTTATTGCTTTTTTCCATATATTTTCTATGATACACAACTTAATACATAAGTTGGTATTTTTGCCTGAGACTCTGAGGAACAAACGTTTTTATGTTGTAGTGCAGTTTCCTCAAGCTTTGGCTTTCAAAACTCCCTTATCCTCAGTTACCTGCTTCTCATCTATGAAAGCATCCTTTAACACCATTGTCTAGAATCAGGACCATACCTGCAGTGTTGTTGTTGTATTTGTAGTCTTATTATAAATGCTACTGACCAGGTAAATCCAGGCCATACGATTCCTAGCAGATGGAAAGCCCCTGTGAAAGCCCGGAAACTAGAAAGTGTTAATCAAAGACAGCCCGTGAAGGTGGAGAACAATGTGAGGCTAGGTAAGGTCAGAGAGCTGGGCAGGAACCAGGTCATATATAGGGCTGAGTAAACTAGGATTAAGGGTTTGGATTTTTAAGTGTAATGGAAAGTTACTGAAAGGTATAATAAACTTTTGCTTTAAAGCAAGGAAAAGATACTAGATTTTGTAAAAGCATTCTAGTGTGCCGTATAGAGAATAGATTAGAGGAAGTCAAGAGTGGAAGTTTCCTTGTTTTGGAAAGGTAGGCAGTAGTTTAAACTCTAAACTCAAGACAAAATTGGCTTGTTACACAGTGTTAATAGTAGGAATATAGAGGAGTAGAAACAAGGAAAAATTTCAGAGATAAATTTGACAGAACTTGTTGATGAATTGAGTAAATGGAAGGGTAAATGAGAAGAAAGGTCAAAACTGAATCCCTGGTTTCTAGCATGAGTCACTGGGTTGATAGAGATGCTTTTTACTCAGATAAGGAAAACAGGAAGAGAACCTGGTTTTGATTCTCTGTTTTTGGTTTCCTTGTTTTTGTTGGGGAGGCACTCATAAGTTTGGTGTTGGATCTCTTAATTTTGAGATGATTGTGAGAGTGCCAAGAGTGAATGAGAAAGATGCCAGTGTACTTAGGGTTACAGAGCTTAGAGAAAGGTCATTGAGCATAAAGTTTTTTGGTCAACTGTAATACATTATTATTAGAAAGCTGTAACAAAATAGTAAACATGTGTTTATATGAAGTTGTTAGTTTAATTACACATATGTATTTTTAAATGTGAAATTTTGCTTCAGAAGTATTTTTTCTTTTATTCATAATACAGTGTTATTCAAATGCTTCTTGCAAACTTTGACATTGGTGTCTTCATCATTATCAGTCAAAATTCCCTTTGATCATGTAACGCTGTTTTCCAGAGTATTTTATCTTCATTTTGATCTGAGCTGTGTGGCATACAAGACTTTTCCAGGAATTTAATCCCAAGCTACAATTACCTTTTCAAATAACTTCAGTAACATGAACAGAGTTGGCCTTTTTGATTTGTTCTTAAAATATATCTTCATCACCTGAGGTTGGGAGTGCGAGACCAGCCTGACGGACATGAAGAAACCCCATCTCTACTAAAAATACAGAATTAGCTGAGCATGGTGGCACATGTGTGTATTCCCAGCTACTCAGGAGGCTGAGGCAGGAGAATCATTTGAACCCAGGAGGTGGAGATTGTGGTGAGCTGAGATCATGCCATTGCACCCCAGCCTGGGCAACAAGAGCAAAACTCAGTCTCCAAAAAAAAAAAAAAAAAAAAAAAAAAAAATATATATATATATATATATATATATTTTCATGATTACCTTGTAATTATGTATAGCTTTATTTTCATCAGTTTCCGATATCTACAATGGTGCTAGCTCCATAATTACCAGTTATCTGATAAATTCCTTTTATCACTTGAAAAAAATAATTCTGTCAAGTGACTTTTTAAGTAACTATTCAAACCAAGTGTTTTTATTCAGCTGAATTTTTTTTTTCCAGACAGTTCTGTACCAGCCCTTAATCATCTCCTTTTCATGGAAGCTTAGTATGTCTTCATTGGGCATTGTTTTTTATAGCAAAATCACACAGGATGGCAGTTTCTTCTCATGCCATGACATATAGATCCTTTTAGTTATTCCTTGTAGTCTTGAAGATAATGGTTTTGTTGGAGGAGGGCGACACTGCTGTGTGTGTGTGCACTCAAAAAATGAAAAGACAGGTAATCAGGGGAATGGTTTAGTAGATAAAAGCCTTTGTAAGGATCATTATTGAGTGCAAAAAAAATTCAACTTTCACTTTAAGATAGTGAATTTACACTATGGTTTTTTAGCTTATTTTCTTGCCAGTATTTTTCAGGGGAGCTAGATTTATTAATATACTTTTCCATGACCATGCAGAATTACTGTGTAGAAAGGATGTATGTTTCCATTTAAACGACAAAAGTATTTGCAGGCTGTGTCCTGGAAAATATCTATAGGGGAAAACTTTTTTTTTTTTTTAACTAGGTAATGGGTTTATTACATTTTTAAGTGAATGAGTATTTTTAAAGTATTTTCTCAGTTTTCTAATATAAAAAATATTGAGTTATAATACATTCTTTAAAAAGTTTTTTGGTGTCTTTAACAATTTTTAAGAATGTAAAAGGATACTGACATGAAAAAGTTTAAGAGATTTAGAGACTGTTAACCCCCTCATTGTTCAAATGAGAAATGGTGATGATGCTGACATTTAAGTAGTGCTCTGGTACATGTGGCAGGCCTTGTTATAAGCACTTTCCTTGTGGATACTATTATGCCTCCATGTGTCTTGCTTTGTCACCCATGCTGGAGTGTAGTGGTGCCATCATGGTTCACTGCAG
This sequence comes from Gorilla gorilla gorilla, assembly GCF_029281585.2. Classification (NCBI taxonomy): domain Eukaryota; kingdom Metazoa; phylum Chordata; class Mammalia; order Primates; family Hominidae; genus Gorilla; species Gorilla gorilla. The sequence continues at coordinate 47,600,642 of NC_073243.2, read as the reverse complement.
CCTTGAACTCCTGGCCTCAAGCAATCATCTTTATATCTCAGCTGGGACTGAGTAGCTGGGACTACAGGCGTGCACCACTGCCCCCAGCTAATTTTCTTCTTTTTTGTAGAGACAAGGGTCTCACTTTGTTGCCTAGGCTAGTCTTGAACTCCTGGCTTTAAGTGACTCTTCCACCTCAGCCTCCCGAAGTGCTGGAATTATAGGCATGAGCCGCCATGCCTGGCATAAACTTTGATGTTTGCACTTGGTGTTATGGGGTTTTCTTTTGTTTGTTTTTTCCACTTTTAACCCCATTCTCTACCTGACCCAACAGATGCCCTGTGGTCAACTCAGACTTCTCATTCATACCCTCAGCTCTTTAAACCCCGCATCCTCAAACTCTACCAGCTTTGCAAGCTTCCAAGCCTGAATTGCCTGACTCAATTTCTCTCTATATATATCTGCTTGGGGTGTAAAATATAGCAACTAAAAATGATAGAAGTGTACAGATCGGGGCTGTTACAAATCTAGGGCATTCAACTGCAGTTGGACCTCACTGCCATTGAGCAATCTTTTTGTCTTTGGTCAAGGCCCTCTATTACAAACATTGACCACTTGGCTCCAACTGCTTACTCACCCACGTGCCTAATACATAACCTCACCTTCTAATTCACAGAGGGAGGAAAATTCAAAATGCAGGAACTTCTGCTTCCCACTGTGTGCCTCCAAGGGAGTGTGTACATCTGTGTCCTGCTGCCTCATGTACGAAGATATCCTTGTGTTCAGCCCTGCCTCTGTTATGATCCCACTTCATCCCATCTCTGGGATCCTGCTCCTTCAGCCACCCCTTTGGCACCTGTACTTTCAGCTGTTCAGCCTCTACTGGTCCATTTCCCTCAGCCAAAAAACACCCCTTCAACCCTGCACTCCCTCTAGTTATTACCCTATTGTTTCCCTCCCTGGACAAGCTTCTTGAAAGAATTGTCACTCCCCTTCCTCAGCTTAGAACCTGATATATCTGATTACTTGACTTTTGGTGGTGTTGGTCACCCTCTCATCTTCTGGGATACCACTTTCATCATCTTCCTTCTTATGTCTTTGCTCTCTTTGTATCCCCTATTGGATTGAGCCGAAGTCACCAACCTAGTCAAGTCACCCACCCAAGATGAAACCCAACAGTCATCCTAGACTCTTTCCTCCCATTTATCTTTCTTAGCCAAATTAGTTGCCAAATCCTGTGATGCTTACCCATTAAACATCTGTCAAACCTACCCCTTTCTCTTTATTCCCATGGCCACCAAACCATTTCAGGCTGCTACCATCTCTTCTGATGTGGAGTGATCTTGGCTCCTCACCAACAATCATACTGCCTTATGTGGTTCTTTTTACTGCCCTGGGCAATAATGATGCTGAAGGGCCCCCCAGAGGAGAAGTCTGTGCCAGAAAACAAGAGTGACCAGAAGAGGGGGAGACCAATGGTGTCCACCCAGCAGAGATATCTCATGAGATAGACTGAAGTGTGGCCCCTAGATTCAAAAATTGATGTCATCTGTCCATGGAGTAGTAGGGTCAAAAGCTGCATTGCGGTAGGCTGAGGGGAGTCCTGGGAAGCCTAGAAACTGAGAGTAGCTAGAGATGACTTCTTCCAAAAGATGAGCTGTGGGCTCAGTGGAAGCCCTCTGAAAGCAGTTTCTCAGCACAGTAAGGTTGAAGTCGTCTCCAGTCAAGCCTGGAGCACTGCCTTCTGGGTTTGGTCAGTATAAAGTTCTGGATTTCAGTCTTGGCTTTAGCCGCTAGCAGCTGTGGGGACACTCCACCATCTCAGTCTTTATTACTTGCCAATTGTAGCAGCTTTCAGCTAAGTTTGTTCCTTGCTCAGGGGCTGTTCCGGTTGTCAGCTCTTCCTCCTCTGGTAGGGAAAGTGGAAAACTATTTTTTTTTAATGTTACCACTGTTATAGTCTCTACTGTTGTAGAAATTCTGGATTAAAACTAATAAATCAGGGCTTGTTTCTTCCTTTGGCTATTTCAATAAATTGTTGTTCTTAACCCTGTTGGATGATATAAGCAGATAAATACAGTTAAGGGAATATTTTATTTGGTTGTGGGTTTTAGTGCCTAAAAACTTGTTTAGTCTCTTAAATCACCCTAACTTGACTTACTTCCTGTATTTAAAATGTAATAATGCAAGAATGACTAAATATTAATTAGGTACCATGTATAAATAGCGTAATTATGGTCTGGTTGGATCTGAGGAAATTCTAAGGTGATTAAGGTTGTGATTCATTTCTGTCTTGGGATTGCTATTATTAAAAAGTGTTGCATCATTAATTTTAGCTTAGATAACTATTTTGAAAAGTTCATTGAAAATTTTGTCTGTGTTACTGCCTGCCTGTTTTCCTTCTTGGGTGTTATAAAAGTCTGTAAAATCTGCACTTTTATAGATTTACCTCCTTAATGTATAAAAATTTAAAAAACACTAAATTTTTAAAAATTTCATTGCAATTTAATTCGAATTTCCCTAATGGCTAATGATTTTGAGCATCCTTTTAGGATGCTCACATGCCATCTGTGTATCTTCTTTGGTGAAATGTCTGTTCATGTTTTTGCCTTTAAAAAAAAAATGTTTTTGTTCTGTTTCTTTTAAGAGACAGGTCTCTCTGTGTTGTCCAGGCTGGAGAGCAGTGGCTGTTCCCAAGTGTGATCATATTGCACTGCAGTCTTGAACTCCTGGCCTCAAGAGATTCTCCTGCCTCAGCCTCCCAAGTAGCTAGGACTACAGGCTTGCACCACTGCACCTGATGCCTATTTTAAATTGAAATTATTTTTCATCTTATTGTGTTTTCAGAGTTCTTTTTACATCCTAGATTCAAGTCCATTACCAGATATTTGTTTTACAAATATTTTCTTCCGGAATTTGGCATGTCTTTTTTCTTCACAGTGTCATTAGAAGAGCAGAAATTTTTACTTGTCAATACTCTATGTCTTTATCTTTGTAGTTATATAAGTAACATAAGACTGTTATAAATCTAAGAATATTAAAATATTCCTTTACTATCGAATCTATCCATCTAGTATTTAAACATACTAATTAGTGAAAAAGAATTTTGTAATGTTATAGGCAAAGATAAACTTTTTGTTATAAGAAATAGATTTTGAAAGTTTCTTTTGTATTTCACAGCTGAAATTTCTCTTCATGTTCAAGAAGATGTTTAGGAAAAAAAAAAACAAAAAGAATTAATCTGTTCTAGTATTCCAGTCAACCTGTTTTGCTTTTCTTTTATTCTAGTGTTATCCAAGATAAATTCTGTGGGATTATAAACATTTCAGTAGAAGGCCTGCATGATGTCATGACGGAAGATCCTGAAACAGGAACTTATAAAGAGTAGGTGCATTATTTAATTAATCATAATTGGATTTGGGGGATAATTAAATACATGCTGCATGATTTTTTTCACCATCACTCTATAAGCACAGTATGAAAGTTTTATAATTTCTCTTTTATACAGAAACGTTTTTGTTATTTTGCTTGTAATATTTATTGTTTGATCTTGGTATCACCTTATTTATTTATTTATTGAGACGGAGTTTCACTCTTGTGGTCCAAGATGGAGTGCAGTGGCACGATCTCAGCTAACCGCAACCTCCGCCTCCCAGGTTCAAGTGATTCTCTTGCCTTAGCTTCCCGAGTAGCTGAGATTACAGGCATGCACCACCACACCTGGCTACTTTTTGTATTTTTAGTAGAGACGGGGTTTCTCCATGTTGGTCAGGGTGGTCTTGAACTCCCGACCTCAAGTGATCTGCCTCCCAAAGTGCTGGGATTACAGGCATGAGCCACCATGCCCGGCTGGTATCAGCTTTATTATGTTACAGCTGAATTGAGCTGCTTTGATTTAATCATTGTTTGATGATTAAGTTTTTAAAATTTCAAATATATTTTATCCTATAAGTCTTTTTCCTAGTATGTTCTGAGCATGCTCTTTTTTTTTTTTCAATTTTGCTGTTTATAAAGCCATCTCTAGCAAATGGGAAAGATTGTCACTTGAATCATATTTTGTTGAAAAATATGGATAGCAGATATATGTTGTTGAATCTTATTAAACATATTAACATAATGTGTCTGATACGTCACTTAGCTTTTGAGAAAACTGGAGTTTGTATGAAGTGGAAACATCAAATTTTTTGAGACTACAAACCAAAAACAAGAAAGCATTCAATGTAGGCAGGTTTTTTTCTTTTTAAGTTAATGTAAGGGTTTATGGCTGTATTAGTCCATTCTCACGCTGCTATAAAGAACTGCCTGAGACTGGGTAATTTATAAAGGAAAGAGGTTTAATTTAACTCACAGTTTCGCAGGGCTGGGGAGGCCTCAGGAAACCTACTGTCATGGCAGAAGGGGAAACAAACGTGTCCTTTTTCACGTGGCGGCAGGAGGGAGAAGTGCTGTGCAAAAGGGGAAAAACCCCTTAAGAAACCATCTGATCTCGTGGGAGCTCACTCACAAGCACGACAACAGCATGAGGGTAATCGCCCCCATGATTCAATTACCTCCAACTGGGTCCCTCCCATGACACATGGGGATTATGGGAATTACAATTCAAGATGAGATTTGGGTGGGGACACAGCCAAATGATATCAATGGCACATGACTGTAAATTGTATACATAATATGTGACAAAGTTTACAACTCAATGTGAAACATTTAGGATATGATCAGATGTTCCTTTGTCCTCTTTGGAGTATACAGTTTAGTTGAGGGGAGGACATGGCTGATAGCACAGTTAAAACACTAGTAATGAATGCAGACGGTTATATCTTGTTTTGTGCAGGGCACACAAAACAGTACAGTTCTAGATTTTGCTTTAATAGTCAGGGAAAGAAAAAAGGCACTATATGTTACAGTCTTCAGGGAAGGATAAGGGTTAGGATGTAGGAAGTAGAACAAAATTATAACATGTTTTAACTGGAAGAGGTAGGAATCTGAAAGTTACTAGAAAATTTAGAAATTATCTAGTGCAGTCTCATGGAATTAAAAATCAGGATATCCAGGCTCTGAAAAGTTAGCTGGGCACAGTGGCTCCTGCCTGTAATCCCAGCACTTTGGGAGACTGAGGCAGGCAAATTGCTTGAGGTCTGGAATTCGAGACCAGCCTGGCCAACATGGGGAAACCCTTATCTCTACTAAAAATAACAACAACAACAACAAAAGTGGAGTGACACAGCAGATTTGTGGAAGAGTCAAGATGAGTCAAGGTCTCCATGTGCCAAACTCAGCCATGAAGAAAAAGTTTTGTTTTGGAAGAGAGAATATGTTGGAAGTAAGGAAAACAAACCAGTTTTAGGATCCCAGCTAAAAGGCCTAGACTTGAGCATTAGTATTGATGAGTAGCTGGAACATATCTGACCACTGGTTTCTTTTATCCCCAGAATTGTTTGGTGATTTCTTTTTATTCTGGGGTGATACTTTGCATATAGAAACACAGTTGAGAAATAAATTACCAAGAGTTACACTTTTCTGTGTCTCTGTTTCAAAGAGTGGTTAGACTAGATCTCTATTAAATCTTCCTACATTATAATTCTATGAATTAAATAGAGTTCTATAAATTACAGTCCATGAGAGTATAAGGCATAAATAAACTTTCAGAAATGCCTGTGTGAGAAACGTAAAATACATACTTATGTAGCTAACTTGGCTTTCAACTTCCCCTTCCTGTTTATTTAAACAGTTTATTCAAAAAAGTTAATCTTTCTGGTTCTGTTGAATTCTTATTATAGTCTCTTAACTGAGTGAATTGGAAAAAAGGAAGAAAACTCTATTTCCTTCACCTACATCAGTAGTGTACTAGGGTTCTCCAGAGAAACAGAACCAACAGGAGACAAAAATATGTATATATAAAGAAATTGATTGTGAGGAATTGGCTCACATGATTATGGAGGCTGAGGAGTTCAAAATCTACCATCAGCAAGCTTAGGACCCATGAGAGCCCATGATGTAAGTCTGAAGTATAAATCTGATCATGTCCCTCCAGTGTGAAAATCACCAGTGGACCTCCATTGAGTACAGAATACAGTTCACAGTTCTTTGTATTTCACAAAGGTTACTTAACTGGTTGGCTCTGAAGACGGAAGAAGTACAGTGTCCCAGCTTGAAGCAGCCAGAGGATGAATTGTTCCTCATCCACTCAGTTTTATTCAGGCTTTCAGTGGATTGGCTGAGGTCTACCCACATGGGGAGGGCAAACTGCTTTACCCAGTTTATAGATTCAAATGCTAATCTCATGCAGAAACAGGCTCGCTGGTACACCCAGAGTAATGTTTAACCAGATTGCTGGGCACTCAGTATCTCAGTCAAGTTGACACAAAATTAGCCATCACACTAAGAAAGCCTTGTTGACAGATCATCTTTTTATTCAAACTGTTTACACCAGGCACTGTGTAGTGTGAGGAAGCAACTGAGTCTCTCACCTGAGAGAGCCCACAACCTAGAAGGGGAGACAGGGACCAATGGAGCAATACCAGGTGCAAGAGAGAAAGGAGTCCAGGGAAACTGAGAATCATTCTTAAGGATATGTAGTGGATTGGAGCCAACTAGTTAAGTAACCTTTGTGAAATACAAAGAATTGTGGTCTGTATTCTGTAGTCAATGGAGGTCTCCTGGTGATTTCCACACCGGAGGGACATGATCAGATTTATACTTAGAAAGGTCACTTTGATGCATTGTGGAGGACGACAGAAGGGGTAGATGCTGGTGCGTGGTCTCAGACCAGTGGAACAACCTGGGATGCATGTTAGAAATGCAGATTCTCCTTCCTCAGTGCAGACTCATTATATCAGAATCTTTGGGGGTCACACAGTAGAATCTGCATTGCAAACAGGAACTGTGATGTTTCATATACACTGTAAATGAGAACCTACTGCTGTGGAAGTGGGAAAACCATTTAGGTAGCTGTTAAAGTAGTCTTGGTGAGTGGTGATGAGATGAATTTGAGATATATTTTGGAGGAAGGATTAGCAGGAAATGGGGACAGGTAGGTATGGCTAAAGAGGATTGAAAGGTGTTTACAGTTTGGGTGACATATGACATACACATGCATATATAATTTTTAAAAATAGTTGTGCTTATACCTGTAGCCTATGCTTATTTTTATACCTTGATTTGTCCTCATAACATATTGAACAGGCATTTTAAAATTTAAACAACATTCTGTGTGGAAAAAAATGGAAATGGGCTTTTATTTTCCCTTCTAATGATCCCTCTTTTTTTAAAGTTAGAAAAGTTTATCTTCCAAGATAAATGGATAGTCAACAGTTGCCTACTAACGTTGATACTAGTATTTCTTCAGAGTTGTACAGAAAATGAATTCTTTTGGAAGAAAGAAGAATTCCATTTTGAGAGTTGAAGAATGTGTTTATTTGTTGGGGTTTTGTTGGTGGGTTTGTGGTTTGGTTGGTTTTTGTTTTTATTATTTTTTTAGCTAGAGTTTTTATTAAGCCAAGAAAATATATTGATGGGGCTAGAGATCTGCCTTCTTTTCTTTCTGCTTGTCTGGTTAGAGTATTTCTCTTTTATTTCCTTCAATAATATTTTTGTTGAAAGGAATATTTGGAAATGAAATTGACAATCCCTCACCAAGGTTTGGGAAGTAAAAAGGAAGAAAGAATTTAGTGGCCCGGCGCGGTGGCTCACGCCTGTAATCCTAGCACTTTAGGAGGCCGAGACAGTAGAATTGCTTGAGCCCAGGAGTTGGAGACCAGCCCTGGCAACCTAGTGAGACCCTGTCTCTATTAAAAAAAAAAAATTGAAAATCAGCCAGGCACACGCCTTTAGTCCCTGCTTAGCAGCTGCTTGGGAGGCTGAGGTGGGAAGATTGCTTGAGCCTGAGACATCGAGGCTGCAGTGAGCTGTGATTGCACCACTACACTCCAGCTTGGGTGACAGACCAAGGCCCTGTCTCAAAAAAAAAAAAAAAAAAAAAGAATTTAGCCAGCATTTTAAGAAGCCTAGAGGCACTAAAATTTGACTAGAAAATGACTCATAAATTGTTTTTATAGCTAGAAAGTACAAAACATACCAAGTATAAAGGAAATAGTCTTATTTGAAACTATTCTGTAGTCAGTGGAGGTCCACTGGTGATTTCCACACTGGGGGGACATAATCAGATTTATACTTAGAAAGGTCACTTTGGTCCATTGTGGAGGAAGACTGGCGGGGTAGATGTTGGTGAGTGGTCTCAGACCAGTAGAACAGCCTGGGATTCTAAAAGTTTAAATTTGGCTTTTATAAGGACTTTTTTCTCCTTCACTCAATACATTGACCCACTGAACGGCTCTTCAGAATAGAATAGAGAATACTAGAAGAAATGTTGGTTCCTGGATTCTGACATCTGTATGTTATCTTAACTTGTGTAGATCCTAGGGACCTCCTTAGGAAGTCTCTCTCTCTTCAGTTTTCCCCCTCTGATCCATTCTGCCCCACTTAAAATTAAAAGCTGAGTTTCTTACAGGATCAAGTTAATGGGGCTCTATTCTGTGCTGACTCAGACACCAGCTTTCTCTCTTGTCTCCCTGGATTCTTCATCATTCTGCAAACATGCCATACACTTATGGCTTGACTAATAATATTTCTGCTCCTTGGTGTGTCAAGCCCTTATCGTCCTTAGCAAATATCTACCTCTAAAATTGCATTCCAGGCTTATAGGAAGAATTCATTCCATCTTTCCCTGTTTCTTCATGGCACTTTGTCTTTACTGCTCATATACAATATTTAGTTGCTTATATTCAGTCTAGTGACGGTAAGAGGATTTGAGACAGTGCAAAAGAAAGCACATGCCCATTATAACAGAAAACTATTAACATAGGATTGAAGGGATTTAAATAAGAAACCTTGATTTGGGAAACCTGTGGCATCAGGATATAAAACTTAGCTATACGCTTTCTAATTACCAGCATAAAAAAAGAAACATTAGGAATTACATGGGTCTTATTTTCAAGTAGAAGAAAGTAGGTTTATCAGGTGTTAAACTTAAGACAAATTCAATTTAACAGAGTTTGATTAAGCAAAGAATTGTTCACAAATTGGGCAGCCCCCAGAATCAGAATTGGTTCACAGTGTCTTCAGGGCTGTACCTGGTCAGATAATATTTATGAGCAGAAACGGGAAAGTGAGGTACAGAAAAGGGAGATAGGGTACTGAAACAGCTGGATTGGTTACAGCTCAGCATTTGCCTTATTTGGACACATGTTCAACAGTTGGCCACCTATGATTGGCTAAAACTCTGGTTGGTACAAGAAAAGATTACAATCTCTACACTTCCAGTTAGGTTACACTTTACTGTGTACGAAGAGACCTTCGGGCTGAACTTAAAATGTGTGAGGAAGAAACTTTAGGCTAAATGTAATTTAACACAGGAGAGGGAGACTCATATATATTTCTTCTCACTGGGGTGTCATGCCCTGAGCCCAGAAGTGCATTTTTTATTAATATTTATATAAGTGACTATACAAGGACTGTCCGTTTTAACAATAAAGAATTAGTTGTTTCTGATACACTAATGACTGTAGGTAAGTGACTCCAGGATTAGCTGACTGTGGCCTTAGCAACATCATCAAAGCCTGAGTTTTTTTCTACTCCATCCCCTCAGCATATTAACCTCATCTGCAGGCTACCATTCCTCATCGATAAAAAGTAGTTCTAGGCATTACAGTTCATGACAATGCCACTGACAGATAAGTAATCTTCTTCCTTACGTCTTTTTTAAGATCAAGGCAATCCTTTTCTGGAAATCATTGCATTAGATGTCTTCTTATGTCTAATTGGCCAGAATTCCTTAAACATTCTCCTGCTGAAAGTAATTATTGACCAGGGGAATGGGATCTCCATGATTGCTTATTGAACTACTGGCACTGGGGGGCGGGGATCAGCTTTTTCTGAAACAGTGGTAGCATGGGAAAAGAGGATAACTATACAGATTCAGGGTTCAATTAGGAAAGAGGCTGATTATATAGGTCCACTACAGAGACCAACTGAACAGTGTCAGTTTTGTCTTATGTGAAACAACCCATAAATTGTTTTCTTTCTTTCTTTTTTTTTTTTTTTTTTTTTTTGAGATGGAGTCTTGCCCTTTTGCCCAGCCTGGAGTGCAGTGGTGTGATCTCGGCTCATTGCAACCTCTGCCTACCAGGTTCAAGCAGTTCTCTCATCTCAGCCTCCCGAGTAGCTGGGATTACAGGCACGTGCCACCACGCCTGGCTAATTATTGTATTTTTAGTAGAAATGGGGTTTCACTATGTTGGCCAGGCTGGTCTTGAACTCCTGACCTCAAGTGATCTGCTTGCCACAGCCTCCCAAAGTGCTGGGATTACAGGTGTGACCCACCACACCTGGCCCATAAATCATTTCTTGTATCAGCCTAGCTGAAAGTCAGTTACATAGCCATAAAAAAAATCATTATTAAACAATTTATTGGAGGCCAGAGGTAAAAAAATATAAGTAGGAAGCGTTTTGGTGGTTTGTCCTAACACAGAATGGGGGTTAACAAAGTGTGTGTCCCCCACAACTTCCTCAACAACATTAGCATCAACATGATGGAGGAAATGATGAGAAAGCATCACAGAGGAACTTGTGAGACATGCAGATTCTTAGGCTCCATCAAACTCTACTGAATTAGACACTATGGGAGTGGGGCCCAGCTGTGCTTTAACAAAGCCCTTCAAGTGGTTGAGCTGAAAACTCAAGTTTGAGAATCGCTGATATTGGACATTAAGAAAATGACTGGAATACTTGGCCTTTGCCCCAACTATCCCTCCTGTGCACACAGATGGGCTCCAGGTAGAGTGGAACTAAGCTTTTTTTAGACAATTGCACTTATTCTGTTCAGGTGCTAGAATAAGGGCAATTTTAAAGCATCCAAATTTGATACCCTGAAGTAGAGAAAAGTTCATTTAGACAACAAAAATTTTGAGGAAAAATACTGTTTATCAGTGCTCAATGAATGTTTGTAAATTCAGCCTTTTCTCATCTGTAAAATGGCTGAATTACTTAGGGCAGAGTTTATATAGATTAAATGAAAGTATTATTACAAGTACCTTTAAACCCAGAAATGACTTAAAAGGTTTCATTTTTTCATGCTAAAACCTGTTGGTTCTGTTTAGCTGGTTGAAGTTTCTTCTTGAGAAGGATTCTTATTTAGCAGGCTGGAGTGCCTGGATCTATTCGGTGATTTCTGCCTTGAGTTTAGAATGGAGGAGTGGCCACTTATATTCACGTTAGTCATTCCTATTTTAAACTGTTGTGTTTACTGTTTTATTAGTATAACTATTACTGCATGCACAGTCTACACACTTCAGTTTATTAGAAATCTGTTAATTTTTACGTGTCTTTTATGTAAAGCGTGATTGTCTATCTTTAATCTTTGTCAACAAAATGAGATTTGACTTTTAGTTGGAAATTTTCCTGCAGGACAGTTTTAGCTTTGGGCTTTTCAGTATTCTGTTATTTGTCTAGTTTTTGGTCAGTGAAAGAAGTAAAATCTGTATATATGTATCTCCAGAGTATTCTCTAATATTAATGTGATAAATCTTCTTTTTTTGGGGGTGGGGTGAGACAGAATCTCGCTCTGTTGCCCAGTCTGGAGTGCAGTGGCATGATCTTGGCTCACTGCAACTTCCACCTCCTGGGTTCAGGCAATTTCTCCCATCTCAGCCTGCCAAGTAGCTGAGATTACAGGAGCCTGCCACCACGCCTGGCTAGTTTTTGTATTTTTTCTTTTAGTAAACAAGGGGTTTCACCATGTTGTCCAGGTTGGTCTCGAGCTTCTGACCTCAGGTGATTCACCCGCCTCAGCCTCCCAAAGTGCTGGGATTACAGGTGTATGCCACCATGCCCAGTCTTAATATGATAAATCTTTTAATTTAGGGAGGCAGAACAGCGAGCATTCACTATATGAGTAAGTTAACAGATTTTGGAATGCAGTGGAAGAATTTGGTGCATGCTTTCATGCAGATCCATAGTCATTGCAGTTAGAATTCAGGTCTGCAACAGACATAAATTGGCTAGTGTAAAGAAACCCCATATTATTATTCAGTTCTAAAATACAAACTGGGATGTAGACCTTTTTAAGACACTTCACTTTATTAAATAGCTTTTGGGTTGATAGAGTAATGTAATTTTCTTACTTTGTGTCAGAGTCCATTGGCCAGCTACTTGTACTACACTGTATTATATCATGGCAGACAAAAGCATTGCAGCCCCAGGTCAAGGCCATGCACTGAGTTAGGGATTGAGTTCCTGCCGTTTTTCAGGACTTCTGATTTCTAGCCTAAGGTTCTTACTCTTTGATCCCACCAGTGGGCACTGACTGGATCAGAGGCAGTCACTCCAAACATTGCTTTTTTAATGGTAGGAAATAGAAACGAAAGACACTTGTTTCCACTGCCAGAATGAGCCTGATCAAGTTTTCTGGTATCCGCACCTGTGTTAGTTCTGTATTAAAAGCTATGTACACAGCTGAGTCAGGAATTGTCCTTCACCTGTACTTCCTACAAAACAAGAGAACCCAAACTTTCTTTGCCACTGTTTATTAGTTAGGAACCTATGATCATGCTGATAAATTACTGAATTCTCCTGTTACAAGTTAGGAAACAGTGGGATTTGTTCCATCAGTTTGATTCACTAGACAGTGTTGATTTCTGGTCTCCCTGGAACCATTGTTGACTGAACAGGAAACTGTTTCTGTTATCTCTGCTAATAGTAAAGAGCATGGTGCAGATATTCAAAATAAAATGATTTATAACTACCCAGAAGGTACAAGTGCTATCAGGACAAGTTCCTCATAGCACAGTAATGTCATTTGGAACACAAGGTAGATTGTTACATAATGAATATGTTTGTGATATTTAAATTATTGCATGTATAAAATTCGGTAGATGTGAAAATTATGGGGAAAAATAAGTATTTTAAGAGTTTATGTCATTTTTAAATAACATATAAAGTGTATACATGCATTACTTTGTCAGCTGATGGTTCATTGTTTCAGAAGTGGCGTATAAATAAATTACTATCTGAAATGCCCAAGTAAAATGCTCTAAAATGTTTTAGTGTGGCCCTTTTTATAGTGAGATATCTTTTCATAATTCAAAAATTTTGTTAAATTTTGAATTATCTAGTCTTTTTCTCACATTTTGGTGTGAAAAACTAAGGACAGAATTATTCATGTTCTTAGTGATTTTAAGGACTTATTTTTAAGTGTATTATAGACATTTTTATTTAAAACATGTTTTTTAAAAAATTATTATAGCTGTATGTTGATGTCTCATCTTGAGGAACCAAAAGTAACAGAAGATGAAGAACCACCCACAGAACAAGATAAGAGGAAAAAGATGGTAAGTTATAAAAGTAGCTTCTAAAAATTAAGAACCATATATTATCATTTTCTGTAGGTTCAGAAATATCTATGGTCTATTTGTCCATCCAGCTATATGTCTATCCATCTATCCCATGTTACAGAATTAATGTAAGGTGTACCCTAAAACAGATACATTTTATTCCTAGTACAGAAAGTTGAGGTTAACTTTTCATCTGAAATAACTGTTGCTTATCTTAGTGCAGAGCAGATGATTTAGTGTTTTACTTATGGAAAGTATGTGACCTGCAAACCTTATTTAAGTTGAAATGTTTATTCTTCTGTTTTGAGGAGATGTACTGAAATTTCCTTGCATTCCCTATTATTTTATAGATCTTCACATGAACTTTTGCTGATCTGCATCACAGGCTTTTATAAAAATGCCCTTAAGTTAACCACTAACTTGTTGTAAAAACCACTAATTCTCACCAGAGGAATCTGATAAGGGGAAAAGAACAAAAAAAAGGAAATATCTAAAATATCTTGCCTTTTAATATTATATATAATCGTGAATGTTTAAATATTTATTTTGACCATAAATATAAAATAGGTACATAAGAAACTATTTTTTCCATTTTCTTTTGGAATCTTTTCTTGTCTTCTGGCCTCATCATTTAACTAACTTTATTATACCTTCTTTCCTCATTTGCAAAATGAAAACAATTGTATCTACCTCATAGATAGAATAAATAAATATTTAAAATGGTTATGGATACCTAGTAATTACTCTGTAAGAGTTAGCTGTCATTTTAATCTGATCATTGTATTTACACCTCACATTACAGCACGTTAGCCCTCAAGGGCCTAATCCTTAGCTTATAGCTAACATTGCACTGCTCTGAGAGCCTTCTTTTAAACTGTTTGAATTTAACTCATTTTACTTTGCTTTTATGCTAGTTATCATCTCCCTAGCACATAGTGTAGAGGAAAGGACAACATCCAAGAATTCTTAAGACCTGAATTCTAGTCCTTTTTTACTATTACTTGTGACCTTGAGCAAGTCACCTTGTCTTTGTAGATCCGTTTGCCTCATCTGTGAAAAGCGGCAGAAATTGGATTAGCAAATTTCCAGGGTCTGCGAACTGAAAAATTACTGTTAAAACTCTTAATATCATTACTTTTCTTCCCCCAAAACAATGTTTGTACATATAATAAGTCCTCATTTAACATCATTGATAGTTTCGTAACTTGAAGCAGAAAAACATATAATGAACCTAGTTGTACCATGGGCTAATTGATCTAAACAAGAAGCTCCTACAGCATATTTCTGGTCACAAAAATATCACCGAACTTCTTAATAAAGATCCAAAACACTTCTAATATTTAACATTGAAGTAAGTGTGAGCTATATATACGTTTAAGAAAGATTAATGAAAACAAGTTAAATTATTTTCCCTTGTTTTTGGTGAATCAGTGAGTGATGATGGTCGTGATGGTGGGTTAAATCAAGGAATAAATGTTTGCAAAGTGAAAATTGTAAGGAGCACCTCCTACTGCCATGCACTTCAAAAACGAACAAATCTGGCGAGCTCGCTGAAAGCTTTCATAGAGCAGCATTTATATGCATTTGTATGACAATAATTTGTATTCATTCATTCTTTCATTTTTGCAACCCACTTATTCTGCTTTACGGTAGTGGGTGGCTGGAGCCTGTCCTAGCAGCTAAGGGTGCAAGACGGGGACCAGTCCTGGACAGGACACCATTTCCTGACAGGGTGCACTTGCACACACTTACACTCAGATGGGAACAATTTAAACACGCCAGTTCACCTAGTGTGCACAGCTTTGGGATGTGGGAGGAAACTGGAGTACCCAGAGAAAAGTCA
Source organism: Gorilla gorilla gorilla (assembly GCF_029281585.2). Classification (NCBI taxonomy): domain Eukaryota; kingdom Metazoa; phylum Chordata; class Mammalia; order Primates; family Hominidae; genus Gorilla; species Gorilla gorilla. The sequence continues at coordinate 47,585,435 of NC_073243.2, read as the reverse complement.
CGCAGACATGGAGAGAACATGCAAACTCCACACAGACAGTGGACCCAGCCCGAATCCATTTGTTTTCCTTTTCAAAGTTACAATGAAATGATGATAGCAAGGACCTGCTGTGCAGTCATGCACTGCTCAACAACACAACATTTCGGTCAACAGCACACTGCATATGATAGTGGTCTGATAAGATAATGATACCATATTTTTACTGTACCTTTTATGTGTTTTGATGTGTTTAGATACACAGATACTACTTGGTTGTTACAGTTGCCTACAGTATTCGCTACAGTAACATGCTGTACAGATTTGTTGCCTAGGAGCAATAGGTTATACCATGTAGCCTAGGTGTATTGTAGGCTGTACCATCTAGGTTTGTGTAAGCACACTCCATAATGTTTACACAAGGAACTTGCCTAACAATGCATTTCTCAGAATGTATGCTCATCTTTAAGCAATGCATGACTATATATCTCGAGAAGTATTTTTCCTTTGAAATAAAACTGTTTTGTGGTTGTTTTGTTTTGTTTTGTTTTGTTTTGCAATGGAGTCTCTCTCTATCACCCAGGCTGGAGTGCAGTGGTATGATCTCGGCTCACTGCAACCTCCGCCTCCCAGGTTCAAGCAGTAACCATACCTCAGCCTCCCGAGTAGCTGGGACTATAAGTGTGTGCCACCATGTCTGGCTAATTTTTTTGTATTTTTAGTGGGCACGGGGTTTTGCCATGTTGGCCAAGCTGGTCTTGAACTCCTGACCTCAGGTGATCTGCCCACCTTGGCCTCCCAAAGTGCTGGGATTGCAGGTGTGAGCCACCATGCCTGGCCTATGTGATATCTTAAATACGTGGAAAGTATTTTTTTTTGCACCTACAGTAATAATAACCTCTAAGTATAGCCTAACATTTGTCTTTCTACTGCTCACACCCCCACTTTATCATTCTAATTATATGTAGTATTGGTTTATAGAACAACCATTATTTTTTTAAGTGGCTGATTTTAAGTTACTTACTACAGTAGATATTTAATATAGATTTATATTATCATCTCTAGTAAGATTTCCAGTACCTTGGTCTTGCTCTTGGATACCCACTGCTCTTAGATATGCTGATAATACCACAGCAGTTTTTGACTGAAGCTGGGATTGTGTATTGTATAACATTTAATAAATCCAATTATGAATACATGCTAATTTTCCAACAACTTTAAACAAAGAAAATTTGTTTCACTTATCTCTTAGAATTATAAGTTAATGTATTTTTTCAGTAATTATGTCATTCTTGAACTGTACTGTCTATAACGTTAGACATTTTTTGAGAACTATCCAGCAATATCTTGGTTGTTTCTTCAAAGGGGGAGAGTAAACATTTGCTGGCAAATGGTTATGAATTATTCTTTACAAAAAAATTAGCAAAGGCTTTTCTCATTTTAAAATGAAATTATTTACTAGGAAGAAAAATATAGCTGCTTAGTTCCAAGGTCACATAAATGAAAATTTGATTCGCTTACTGTCATTTTTGTCTTAAAGTAGTCCATAAAATGTGGTGTCTGTGTTTCAGCAGCTGCTTTGGTAGAGAATAGCAGTAGTGATTGTAGTTCAGAAAGGCAGATGATTAGTATTATATCAAATGTGCCAAATAATTTTCCATACGTTTCTGAGAATTCTCTATATTTTATTTCAAATAAGGATGAAATTTATACTCAGGAAAGCTATTAAGCTGTCCAGCCTTTTGATCTCCCTTTTCATTCAGCCTCTCTCTCTACCTTTCATTTCGGTGAAATAATACTTAGAATAGCACATGCAGCTCAAGCATTTCATTTAATATATGTTTCCTTTCTGTCCAGTATATTCTAATTAGTAGAATAATGATTTTATGACCTTTACTATAAAGACTTGAGCTAATATATTAACATCTTTAGTTTTTTGTAATTTTTTGAAATCTGACTCATAGTCACTTGTAAGTTGTAATTTCCAAATTCTAGTTTTGAGCATTTTAATGCTTTCTCACAACTCTATGACACCAGCTAACAAAGTATTATTATTATTATTATTATTATTTTATTTATTTTTTGGGATAGTCTTGCTCTGTTGTCCAGGCTGGAGTGCAGTGGGTGCAAACATGGTTTACTCAGCCTCAACTTCCTGGGCTCAAAGAATCTTCCTGTCTCAGCTTCCTGTGTAGCTGAGACCACATGTGCATGCCACTACGCTAATTTTTACATGTTTTGTAGAGACAGGGTCCCACTTTGTTGCTTAGGCTGATCTCGAACTCTTAGGCTCAAGAGATCCTCCCTTGTCAGCCTTCCAAAGTGCTGGCATTACAGGTGTGAGCCACTCCACCCTCCCTATTTTTTCATATTATTACTTGTTTTTTTTTTAAATGGGCAAGTGAAAACTGTATGTATCTGTGGTGTACAACATGGTGTTTTAAAATATGTGTATATTGCAGAATGGCTGAATCAAGCTAATGAGCAAATCTGTTACCAGTTGAGCTCATTCAGAAAGAGAAAAGTTGGGCCAGGCGTGGTGGCTTATGCCTGTAATCCCAGCACTTTGGGAGGCCGAGGTGGGCAAATCGCTTGAGCCTAGGAGTTCAAGACCAGCCTGGGCAACATAGGTGAATCCCGCCTCTAAAAAAAAAAAAAAAAAATTAGCTGGGCATGATGGCGTGCATCTGTAGTCCCAGCTACTTGGGAGGCTGAGGTGGGAGGATTGCTTGAACATGGGAGACGGAGGTTGCAGTGAGCCAAAATCATGCCACTGGTACTCCAGCCTAGGCAACAGAACGAGACCCTGTCTCAAAAAAAAAAAAAAAAAAAAGGAGAACCCTTATGTCTCATTACAAACCACTGAAGTTAAAATGTGCGCGGCCGGGTACGGTGGCTCACGCCTGTAATCCCAGCACTTCGGGAGGCCGAGACAGGCAGATCACGAAGTCAGGAGATCGAGACCACCCTGGCTAACACAGTGAAACCCCATCTCTACTAAAAATACAAAAAAATTAGCCGGGCGTGGTGGCATGCGCCTGTAGTCCCATCTGCTGCATTATCATTTGAATGTGTTTTAAATTGAAACATATATATGGCAAACATAATCTGCAGCTTTACTTAGTTTTTTAATGCAATCAAGTATGTGTAGACTGCAGCTCTGGCAAGCTTGGCATCATAGTCTTGCCTAGGCTCCAGCATATGTAAGTAAACTATACGTTAGGTTGAGTTGCATTTTATTTGATGAATTTATAAGTACATCCTAAGTTTCATGCCAAATATAACAAATCCTGAGCATGGCTTTTGTACTGTCTTAGAGTGATTATTGTTTCTGTACTGCTCTTGCCAAATACCGTACCGGCTCAAGGATGGAGAAGAGTGCTGCGCTGTGAGGATGGAATTGTCCTGCAATCAGAGCCTACACATAGCTAACATTTTTCTCTTAGAGCACAGAGATATCTCCCTCATTTCCCCCTCCCTGCTTTCCCCTCCTTTACTCATCAACTCTGAAAACTTTCATTTTATCTAACTTTTGGATCTGGAAGCTTTCTTTAGACTTGTGCTTATTAGAATTTAGAATACATCATCAAAAGGAAAGTGACACTGTTATGAGTTGAAACTATTTCATAAGGTTTTCTGGAAATCTTTATTCCAAATATAATGTCAACAGGGCACCCTGTGGTAGTGGCTTGGGGTGGGAGTTTTTAAACTCTCTCTGGATGATTTTGACCACTGAGAACCAGTAGATTGATTCTTTTGCCTGCTCCCATTTGCTTCTAGAAAACCTCAGCAGAACTACTATAAAGATAGAATTGTATTGGTACTGATAAGGTACTGTGTTGTTCTTAATTAAATATCAGTAATTTTTAATGTATGCATAAAATACATTTTCCTTTTGCAAATAATAATATGAGAATAATTCATCATCATATTGGTGGCTTCAGAACTGCCCTTTGAGAATCCTTACCTTATAGCATTCAGTAATCAAGATAAATTATAGCATTGTTGAAAATACTTTTTAGTATTCAGCTTACATGCAGTCCACCCAGGTTATGAGTTGAGAGACCTTTTTTCTTTTCTCAACTTGCGCAGTTAACATTTATCACTTCTAGTGTCATGCCACGTCTCTTTTTTTTTTTTGGAGAGTCTTACTCTGTCACCCAGGCTGGAGTGCAATGGTGCTATCTCAGCTCACTGCAACCTCTGCCTCCTGGGTTCAAGCGATTCTCCTGCTTCAGCCTCCCAAGTAGCTGGGATTACAGGTGTGCACCACCACTGCTGGCTAATTTTTGTATTTTTAGGTTAGAGACGGGGTTTCACCATGTTGGCCAGGCTGTTCCTGAACTCCTGACCTCAAGTGATCCACCCGCCTTGGCCTCCCAAAGTGCTGGGATTACAGGCATGAGCCACCACTCCTGGCCTCTCATGCCACATCTTGACCCCAAACCTTGAACTCCAACATTTCTCTCTCATCATGGTCTCTTCTTCCTTACTAATCATTCCTTTTCTTTTGGTAGATCTATTTTGAACTTTATCTGGAGCCCTACAATTTTTCCTTACTTTGTCCTCTTAAATCCTAGAGTACCATATTCTTTGCTGTTTTTACCTTTGGACAAGCCATAGCCCTCACCCTCTCTATTTCAGACTTAATGTATCTGGGGGCCTGGGAATCTGGCATACATATTTTCTAAAAGCTTCACATGTTCTTTTGGTGTATAACCAGGGTTGAAAACCACTAGAATAAGAATTAAACCCCTTGACACTCTTTTAAGAAAGATCTCTGCAGTCTGCCTCCTTTTAAACTTTGTCCTGTATTCTCATTCTGTCTCCTTCACTGGCTAAACCAAATGACTTGTCTCCACACGTTATATGGTTTCTGCCTCTATTACATGCTAGTCCTCCATCTGGAATAGCCCCTTTGTCCCTTTTCTCCCCACTGAGTTTTCTCATTTGCCATTTTAATTCCCATATATGCCGTGTCCCCCACATAGACGCAACCTCCCCCACTGTCCACATCCTGTACCACAGTGTTAAATTTGTTACAGCTGGTGACCCTACATTGACACATCATCACTGACAATTGATAGTTTATGTTAGGGTTCACTCTGGTATTGTACGTTCTATGGGTCTTAATAAATGTATAACGATGTGTATCCAACATTGTAGTATCATACGTAAGAGTTTCACTGCCTTCAAAATCCTGTGTTCTGCCTATTCATCCCTCCCTCCCCTGAGCCCCTGGTGTTTTTACTGTCTCCATCGTTTTGTCTTTTCTGGAATGTTATGCAGTAGGACTCATACACTGTGTAGCCTCATATGATTTTTATTCAGAAAGTCAGCAGAGTGTGATGTTGCAGCTAATGTGTGTTGTCACTTGTCTGCTGGCTCACCATGTTGGTGTGGGGAAGCAGCTGGAACTGCAGCAACTCCACGTCCTGCCAGATCCTCTCTAGCTTCTCTTACTTTAGAGCCAGGCACATGCCTAGTTTCATAATGAAGGCATTGGCTTCTCTTAGAAGATACCCCATCAGCAAAGTTGAAGACTTGGAAGTGATGAGAGGCTAAAGGGTGTTCCCATCTGTTCTTATAGGTTCTACTCATTCTTGCAGTTTCATTTTGCCCTGTCCCTTGGGCTATATGACTTCAAGCTGTAGCATCACCAGCACAAAAAGAAACAGCCTTCCATGGACTAGATGTTTAACTGGTTCTCACAGTCATGGAAGATCAAATCCCTATAAGGCCAAATATATGATTGATACAAGCTCTCTAGTGCCTAACAGCATGTATGATGTATATCAGGTGCTCAGCAAATGTTTGTTGAATGGATAAGTGACTGGATGAACCAATGAATGAATGAGAGACACAGTCCCTGCCCTCAAGGAGCTCCTAGACCAGTGTGGAGACAGAACTGAGATGTAGGGCCGACAACACAATTGTGTCATTTTGACATCTCTAGTGGAGCAGTCTGGAGAAGAGCTGGGCCTGCCCCTAGGCCTCCCAGTCACCAATGTCTTCCTGGTTTGGGTTTATGCTGGGTGAGGTGATGGGCACTTCATTAGACTGCCATGTTAGTTGGTGTCCCCAGGGGTCTGGGAGCACATAATTCAGTGTCCTAATGTCCAGCAGGTGACTGCAAGGGTTGCTTCTGAAAATGAGGTTCTAACTGTTGTGTGTCCAGGTGCTACAGCAAATATGAGGTCAACTCGTAGTCACATGTGTAGGTCTGCTTCTGGCGCCTGCTCCTGGGACCACATTGGATGTGGCTGTTGGAGATACTGTAATTGTAGCAGTCCCATTTAGGGAAGCACTGCCTAGCTCTCAGGAGGGGATAACAGCAGTCATGGGTGAGGCAACAACCAGTTGTTGGCATCCACCGGCTGCCTCTGGCCCACCAAACCACAGTGGCAGCCGTAGATGAGGTACTTGTAATATTACTGGATATATTTTATCATACTGTTTGAGTGAATAAAAGCATAGGCTTGAATGCTATGTTAACCTGGTTGACATAGAGGTACTCATATTTGTTACTTTATTGCTTGCCATCTGATTATTTCTTTTTTCCTTCAAAAATTACTGAAATGATTTTGTTTTTTTCTTTATCCTTTGGCACAAGATGATCTTTACAAAGTTTGTAGATAGATAATAGGAAAAAGCCAGCTATATATTGAAAAACAGTTTGAAAGATAGTGAATATAAATTATTGCTTCTCATTTTGCAATGAAAAAACAATTTTACTATTAATTTTTATCCATGTGTCTGTCTTTTGGTTGTCACTGGTTTGTTGTCACTTACATGTTGATTATCACATATCACATATATTTGCACCAAATTTGGTTATCATAAGGCCCAGTTTATAAAAAAGTGTGCAAATCCTCACACTCCATTCTTTTAAGACTTAACAAAATTAACAATATTAAAAGCATTTCTCTGTTTACTCTTAGTTAAGTAATCAAATAATCAAGTGATAATAATCAAATGATCAAGTAATCAAATAATCCTACCTGCTGCCATTGCACAACTAAATATATAATGGCAATAGAACTAGCATCTTCAAAATGAATCTTTTTTTTCTTCTGTATTCATTCCACATACATTTTTTAATGCTTACCATGTGAAAACCATTGATCTTTATAATCAGTACTTCCTCTGAGAACCTATCTTCTAGGGTATTTTGATCAACAGTACATACATAGTATTTTTAAAGTGTTAGATATCATTAACTTATTACCAGGCCAGTTTATTAAAATGGAAAGATGTACTTGTTTTTATCTATGCTTTGCTCACATTCTACCTGCTTCTCTAAGTTTGATTAACTGACTGTTGTACTGCTGTTGATACATCCTTATTTTCATTTCTAGATGATACACTGAAACATACAAAAAGCCATTGTAGGACATATAACTTTACCTATAAATATTTCAAAATTGTAAACCAAACATAGCTTTCCTTATAAATGAGGCCCACAAGCTCAATGTTAAACTTATCTCAAGTATTAGAAATACACTGTGGTCATGGGTAATTCAGGTCCTGAAAAGTGCAGAGTTGAAAGTGACATTAAAACAATCCAAGAAGATAGGAAATAATGAATTGAAATAATCCAACTGAGATGCAATAAAGATACAAATTGATAACCAGGCATCCTAAGGTAGCAGTTCTTCCTGTGATAGAGCTAAAATGTTAATCAAAAAATAGTTTCAGATTATAGAGGTTAAGATCTTTCACAGTAGGCTACATAATAGTAATCAAAGACACTGGAAGAGAAAATTCCCTTGAAAATGCCTTTGGAACTAAATAAAGTGATGATAGTGATGGTTATTTTTTAGTTGAGGTTTCAAATTAATTGCCTGCTGACGTCAGTATTGTTCTTGAGTATTGCATAGCAGACGGCCTCACTGTATCTCCCTTATTTACTTGAATTGTTACTAAAAACCTTAATCGTGATGAATTCAGTAACTTTGCCCCTGTTCACTTGGAAACGTTGGCAACATGGTATTGGCTCAAGGTAAATAAAATCTTCAGGTTTGTAAATGAAGAATGTGGTCTCATTTGGGAGAACTTTTTTAGTAACTTAGGTAACATGCCAGGGTACATTAGACTGCCTTCATGGCAGTTTTTCCTATTTCGTGTTTTTCTCTTCTGCTTCTTTTTCTCAATAAATTGTAGTACTTACTGTTTTTTAATATAAGGGACTTGTCTTTCAAGGGAAGAAAAATTAAGTAAACTTTTTGAAGAATTGTTCTGTATGTGGAAGTTGCCATTTTGAAGAAATTGATTTTTCATTATATAAAAGTAACCAATACTAAAAACCACAAAATGAATGATATGGTGTGAAATAACATTCCCCTAGGTAACCTTTACTAACATTATGCGATAAGTCCTTCCAAATATTTTATATACATACCTAAAATATATGATCTATATGTATTTTAAATGTTAAAATTACGTTACATTCTGTTCTGGTGCTTGATTTTTCTTAAATGAAGAACTGCATAATTCAGTGAACCAGTATTTTCCAACGATCTGTGAGCACATGTTAAAAAAATCATTCAAAGGTAAAGATTTATTCAGAGAGTAAGACAGGCCAACGGATTTTAATGTGACAGAGAATGGGAGTCTATTGATATGGTTTCAGATTTCTTTTAAGAAACTACTATTTGTGAGTTTCAGTGTAGTTTCAAAGAAGAATATCCAAAATGGTCAGCAAAGGCTGTTAAATACTACTCCATTTTCCAGCTGCATATCTGAGAAAGACTGGATTTTCTTTACTTTAACCAAAACACATAATGCAACAGATTGAATGCAGAAATAGATACGAGAATCCGGCTTTCATTTAAGCCACACATTAGATTTCCAAGTATGTAAAGCAGTGCCATTTTTCTCACTAAAGATATATTTTTATTTTGAAAAATAGTTATTTATAAAAATTATATTAACATGTAATGGATTTATTGATATTTTTAAGTGAGTTGATAAGTATTTTTGAATTTTCTAATTTCTGATCCAGTAAATATTGGTAGATTTAACCCATATAAGCAAATACTTCTTGAGATCACCAATAACTTCTAAATGTAAAAATATTAAGGGCCTTGAGGCCAAAATGAGAAACTACTCTTGAAAGACATTGAGATTGTTTCCATTTTTCAGTTATTATAAGCAGTGCTTCAGTAAACAACATCAAGTGCTGTCTTTGTGTACTTCTAAAAGTTTGTAAGTCTGTAGGAAAAATTCTTAGAAGTAGATATGCTGGGCTGAAGGATATGTGTTTTTGAAATAGTGATAGGTTATACCAAATTGCCAATTTATGTGCTCAGGAGTGGTTCATGAGTCATCCTACAGTCTGATCAATGGGATAAGTAGAAAGCAGTGTTTTGTTGTTTAATGTACTTTTTCTTAATTATGAGTGAGACTAAGAATTTTTTAGATGTTTATAGCTCATTGATTTTTTTTGTTTGATGAATGGTTTGTTCATATTTCCCTCTCTTACACATTTTTTTACTGGACATTTTGTTTGATGATCTGATTTTAAATAAGAGTCCCATGGTAGATTTTATTTCCCGAGAATAGCCATAATAATATCTCCTATTCCACATGCTCTTCTTTTTTTTTTTTTTTTTTTTTTTTTGAGGCAGAATCTTATTTTCTCACCCAGTTTGGAGTGCAGTAGTGTGATCTGGCTCACTGCAACCTCTATCTGATGGGCTCAAGCCATCCTCCCACCTCAGCCCTCCAAGTAGCAGGGACTACAGGTACACACCACCACACCTGGCTGATTTTCATGTTTTTTGTAGAGAAGAACTTTTGCCATGTTGCCCAGGCTCGTCTTGAACTCCCAAGCTCAGGCAATCGGCCCGCCTCAGCCTCCCAAAGTACTGGGATTACAGGTGTGAGCCACCACGCCTGGCACACATGCTCTTCTTAAAAATGTGATTTTGACATTTTTCCTTATTGGCAGGTTGGGTCTATATTCCTTCCCTTTGAAACTGGGCAAATTTGCTGATAGTTTATGATTTCCCAAGTCTCGATTATAAGATAGAGCTTCCACCTGGTTCTCTAAGGACACTTGTACTTGGAAACCAGCCACCGTACTATAAGGAAGCCCATAAATCCATAAGAAGTAGGCCTCATTTTCCCCATCTGAGATCCCAGTTGACAGCCAGCATTAACTACTAAACTCATGAATCAGTGACCCTTAAGATGATTCCAGCCCCCGAAGGGCCTGAGTCACCCCAAGCCTTCAAGTCTTCCCTGTGTATATCCTAGCCACTTTAATTAATTTTTACATGAACCCTTGCAAGGTGAAATTACCTATGACAGACTTTAAAACAGCTGTGGTGCAGTTTTATCTTTATTTTCTTTTTCACATGTGCATTGTGTGTGAACATCATATTAATAAATCATCTGATTTTCTGGAGGTGTCTCCTTGGAATAAAGTACTTTAAAATAAAACACATAGAAAGGAAAGCTTTTGTTATAGAAACTATTCAGATATTATTTATGACTTTCTTTGAACTTAACAAGAGTTGATTTCATCCCCACAATTGTCTTACTGAGCTGCAAGAAACCTGATGAGTTTCTTAACCTTATTCAAAATGGCTTTATGTCATTGTGTGAATTAAGTTGAGGTAACTTTTACATACAAACAAAGAGGAGGAAGGATCTTTGTTTAATAGTGGTTCTCAACTGGGTACTATTTTGCCCTGCTCCTCGCCCCTTCCCGCCAGCATTGTCATTACAGGACAGGGAAGTGCTGCTGGCAGTAATGGGTGGGAGCCAAGGCTTTTGCTAAGTTCTGCAGTACCTAGAACTGAAATGGAAGAGTTCCCTGACCCGCCCCCCGCCCCCCCCCACCCCGCAGGATATGCGACAGGGGTGTGACTCATCCACAAGTGCTCAAGCCCCTTACGGGAGGGTGAGCATGCAGACAGGTAGGTGCAGGAGCCAGGGCAAATACCCCTGGGCTCCAGCCCCATGACAACATCCAGAGGTGGTAGCCTGCAACTCCCAAAACCCAAGTGTGTGTGTGTGTGTGTGTGTGTGTGTGTTACAGTCCACTTTTAGCTTTGCCGTCTGCAGACAGCTTAAGCGTTAACCAGCTCAGTGCCCTCTTAGTACGCAGGTCCTTATCTGGCATCCAGGAAGAATCAGGTCACACACAGACTTGAAGATGGTGAATGTGGGGGTTTTATTGACTGGTGGAGGTGGCTCTCAGTGAGCTGTATGGGGAGCTGGAAAGGGTATGGAGTGGGAAGATGATCTTTCCCTAGACTTTAGCCATCCAGTGGCCAATCTCCTTTCCTACCACCCCAGCCGAACTCCTATCGGCATTCTGATGCTCCTCTTCTTCCTTCCCTGCTGTGCCATTCTGCTGTTCTGCTCTTCTTTTCTCCTTATGGAGCTGTGGATTGTGGTCTATATAGGTACAGGATAAGGGGGTGTGGTGGGCCGTATGGAAACTTTTGGGCATGAAAACAGGAGTGCCTGTTCCCATTTAGGGCCTCGAGTTTCCAGGCTTGAGGGTGAGGCCCTTGCCAGGGAACTGCCCTCTTCTACCCAGTATTTCCGTTTTCTGTCTGTGTCAGAACAACCTCCCCCCCACCCAATAACAAAGAATTATCTACCCAATGTTTGATAGTCCCAAGTTTGAGAAACCCTGAATTTAAGCCACCCATGTTTTGTTGGTTTAGTTTTGAGTTTAGATTTTGCAAGTATAATTATCTTGTTTCACTGAGCAGTTGCAGGAGTATCATTCAAGAAGTATTTATTAGGTGCATACCATGTGCCAAAATAGTAGATGGCTTATAGAGGGCCTTGTATGCCATAAGTGTAGCAGACAGAATAATCCCTCTCATCCCCCAGGGATGTGCATGTCCTAATCCCTGGAACCTGTGAATGTGTTTCATGTATCAAAGAACAAAATTTCAACAAAGTGAGTTTCAAAGATTTAATTAGCTTTTATTAGTGATTCATGAATCAGGCAGCATCCAATCTGCAGAATAGATGGGAGCTCTGAGGAGGTGGCGGAAGAGTTGGTTTTTATAAGGTAACTTGAACAGGAACAAGGAAACAGCATAATACAAAAAGTGGATTGGTTAGCATTTGTTTACTTTCCTTGGATGGGCTAAGGGCAAGGGTGCTTCCTTATCCTATCTCAGGTTTACTGGGCCCCTTTTGATTGGTTACTGTGAATCTCAATTTTAGAAAACTGGCCTGTTTTTAAATTTTGTTTGATTACATGGCATCTAGCACAAGTGACTGCAATCTGGTTATTTAACACATGACAAAATGGAATTTGCTGATCAAAGGTAGGTACATTTGGATTATCTAGATAGGAACATTTGTCATGACAAGTCATTAAAAGTGGAAGATGGGGTGGAGGGGGAGGTGGGGGAGGAAGGGGGGTGGCAGTGGTGCAGAACAGAGAGGAGGAGGAGCCAGAACAGAAAACAAAGAGAACGTATTTCTGTTACTGTGGCCCAAGGACAGCTAACTGGCTATGTGGACATATCTATCTAATGGCATTATTATTCACTGAGTGGAAGCAGTTAATCTGTAGGTAGCTAAATGTTGATGGGCAGGGTGGGCAGGAGGAGAAAGTTGAGATCCTGTAGTAGGAAAATGCCAGGAAGCTTTCTTAGATGTGGCTAAGCACAATCTCAAATCTTTTCTTGCCAAAAGTTTTCTACTCTTTCTGAAGATTCCTCAATAAATCAAAATATAATCAAATAACATTTAAAAATATATATACATCTGATCTGTGATAAAAACCAATGAGATGGCCAGGTACGGTGGCTCACACCTGTAATCCCAGCACTTTGGGAGGTCGAGGCGGGTGGATCACTTGAGACCAGCCTGGCCACCATGGTGTGACCCCATCTATACTAAAAATATAAAAATCAGCTGGGCACGGTGGCATGCCCATGTAGTCCCTGCTACTTGGGAGGCTGAGGCATGAGAATCGCTTGAACCTGGGAGACAGAGGTTGCAGTGAGCTGAGGCTGTGCCCCTGCACTCCAGCCTGGGGCACAGGGTGAGACTCTGACTCAAAAAAAAAAAAAAAAATCAGTGAGAGAACAGGATCTGCTTTAGAAAAATTAGCCTCATAGCCATACTTGGTTTATTTAACAATTTTGCTTTGTCAGCAGATGACCATCTGCTAAAGATGGAAAATTTTTAGCCCCTTATTCATCTCCATCACATTTTGTCATTTTTATAAATTATTGATACACCATTTGATGAAATCAAATTTTTGAAAGAGATTGAGGACACTGACTGACCCATTATTAAACTTTCTTGCCTTTAAAGGTTCTCATTCAACATTTCTTCTTTATAGCACCTGCACTTTTCAGTCCTTCACCTGATACTTGACCTTGTTGAGCATTTTTATCAAGAGACTTGAGATTCTCATAAGATTTGCTCAGTGATCTTGCTTCTTGGAACCACAAAGGCAATTAGAACAATAAGGAGATACAAGGGAGCAGCTGTGTCCTATAGATGTTCATACTTGTTCAGATTTCTCCATCCCTGTAATAAAAATGTAGACAGAAATAAATGATATTCAGAAAACTTGGCCTATCCGTGACATTTAGATTTCAAATAGAAATCTCATCTGATTTTTCCTCACAGTTTATCTTCTTTCCATTCTCTGAATCACCTGGTGTCCACATATAATAGGAACAATGTATTAATTCACATGTTTGGTTTTATAGTATATTCTCTCCCATAGTGGACAAACAGGAATATTAATTATATTTCTGAGAGGGAAGTAATAGAATTAAAGGCAGTGCTGGATAGTGGCACTTTTAGATATCTAGCAGTCTGTTATTTTCTAATTTAGTAACATTAATGTGCCATAGCACACCCCTAAATATTCTATTACACTTTGTTATGTAGCCATTTTACTTTAATGACAATAAGATGAATGGAAGGAAAACAATTCCCTATTATTTAATTTAGTTATATATTAAAGTTGATTTTTTTTTTAATATAAAGAGTTCACCCCATTGCTGGAAACTGAATGGAGACAGTCCTAAATTGCACTGCCAAAATTGAGTTATAAGTAGAAATGCTTTTATAAAACATGTAAGAAATTATCTCAAAAAGCAACATAGTTTTATAGGATTCTAAAAATACATGTAAGATTATAACATTTTTATTGGTGCAAAATTTATCTTATTTTCCTACACATTTTCTTTTTGTGATAGTAAGTCTTCCCCACAGCCTTCTGTATAAACTGATGCTAAGGATAGCCTATGGTAGTCTTGTGAGCCTATGTTTAGTTGAGCTTAAGATGATCTAGTGGGTGTATAGTGACAGATCTGAATAATATGATCAGGAAACTTAATATCTATATATAAAAATTCTACTCTATAAGTAGAATATGTAAATGTTCATGAAACATTTACAAAAACTGAGCATATTCTAGGCTAACAAAGAAAATCCCTGGTTTCTTAGAATAGAAATAGTACAGGTTAAATTATCTGACCACATTAAAGTAAAACCAGGTATTACACAAGGGTTGAGAGAAATACTGGTTTCATAAAGTTTTTTAAACAGTATTTTAAAGGGGAAGCTTGAAATTTTGAAGTAGATGACATACAACATTGAGATTGTTACACATAAAAACATGTGAGCAAAACTTAATTATTCCTAGCCTTAAGTAATTTTATTATACAAGAAAAAATGAAAATAAATGAACTCTACTTATGTCAAGATGTGAAAAAAAGGAAAAATAGAGACATTAGAAAAAATCAGCCTTAGAAAAATAGAAGACATTAATAATTTTAAAAATTAGACAGAAAAGTACTAAAATTGATGAATAAGTATTGTTTACTTGTTCTTCTTCTTAAAAAACCCACAGAATAGATAAACCTGGCCAATTTAATCAAGGGGTGGAAGAATAAACATAAAATATTAGGGATAAGAAGGCATATAATATGGCTTCAGGTATTGTACATGCAAGTCTAGGCTAATCAATGGAAAAATCTTTTCAGGACAGTTTTCCCATATTAATTTTACCAAAAAAAAATTAAAAATAAACTTAGTACCTGATAGAAATAGATTTATAACCACGGAAGAAGTGTTTTAAATTGCCTCCTTCCCCCCAAAAGCCCCTCTCCTCAAATGTTTCTTGCTTGCTCATTGCAAGTGGTTTTACCAGAATGTACTATCAATCTTTTTTTTTTTATGTAGTTTAATTCATTTAATATTACTAATGACAGGCCGGGCTGGGTGGCTTACGCCTGTAATGCCAGCACTTTGGGAGGCCGAGGTGGGCAGATCACGAGGTCAGGAGATTGAGACCATTCTGGCTAACACGGTGAAACCCCATCTCTCCTAAAAATACAAAAAGTTAGCCGGGTGTGGTGGCGGGTGCCTGTAGTCCCAGCTACTCGGGAGGCTGAGGCAGGAGAATGGCATGAACCCGGGAGTCGGAGCTTGCGGTGAGCCAAGATTGCGCCACTGCACTCCAGCCTGGGCAACAGAGCGAGACTCTGTCTAAAAAAAAAAAAAAAAAAAAAAAAAAAATACATTGGTCCAGAAAGGTGGGACAAAATGTAGAGGCAGGAGGCTTCAGATTATTGGCAGATTTAAATTTTTCTGGTTGACAGTTGGTTGAGTTTTTCTAAAGACCTGGAGTCAATAGAAAAGAAATGTCTGGGTTGTGGAGACCAAAGTTTTATCATGCAGATGAAGCCTCCAGGTAGCAGGCTTCAAAGAGAATAAATGATAAATGTCTCTTATCAGACGTAAGGTCTGTGTTGATGCTAATACTGAAGAGGTATATTGAGGCATATCTGCTTGCCATCATGGCCTGAAGCAGTCTTTCAGGTTAAATTTTAAGAGTGTCCTGGCCAAAGAGGAAGTCCATTCAAACGGATGGTGGGTGGCGGAGGGCCTTACAATTTTATTTCTGGTTTACAATCGAGACTTATTGAAATGCATGGCTTCAACACATGGCTCTGTCTAGCAGGAAAACTGTGAAAAAGAATGAGTAGGAGTAGTTTAAGAGTTAGGTTGAATAATGGCACTTATCATTTCTGCTCACATTCCATTGGCTGGAAATGTGGTCTGTGTGGCCTAGGAAAAGAGTAAAAGAGTTTGATGATGATGATACAATAGTCTGTTACGTGGAGTTTCTAGCCAATGAGATGAGAAGAGAGCCTGTGTAAGTTTTAAGTATTGGCAAAGAAGAGACGAAATTCAGAAGTCATTGTAATGATAATGTTGTAGTAAAAACCAGGTTCTTGTCACACGACCTGGAAGGATTAGGCTGGCAGACACTTTGAAGGGCGAGGGGGAACAGAATTATTGGGCAAAAATGGAAAAAAACTCAGCAAAGTGACAGGGGTACCTGTTAACAGGTCCCCATCTCACAGATTGAATCTCAGGTTACCACACAGGAACAGGAGAGGCCAGGCTCCTCCCCCTGCAAATGGGGCATAAATTTCCCAAGGTTCCACCCTGTCCTCCCACGGAGCAGGCCGGTTAGAGATTCTCCCAGACCTGCAGTACGTTTTTCGGCCTTCAGGCTGTTTTAGGCTTGAAGGCTGGGTTTAAGGGGGAAGGGGAGTGGGGCCTTGGCTGCCTCCTGTCTCTGTCAGTAATTTAAGCCAGAAAAGTCCCTAAGAAGATCAACAGATCAACTATGAAGAGAATTTAATAAGTGATAATTATATATAAATGTATGTTGCTGTTATATGCTAGCAATAAGTAGTTAGGAAAAGCAGGCTAAATGAACGTCTTTTACAAATTTGAATCTCATTTACCCTGTGATTTGAGGAATCCTTTGGAATTCAGGAAACAAAAACCAAAATCAAGAAGCGCACTAAACTTTTGGACAGTGGAGGAGTCAAACAATGATTAAAAAAAAAAAAAGTCATCAACATTTCCTGGTATGCACACAGTAAAGTAAAACTCCCTCAAAATTGCCTCAGTGAGTCTGAAGGAGAAAGGAAACCTGAAAGGTTTCTGGCAAGTAATGGTAAATGGGTTTAAGTTTAAAGAGCTTGTAATTAGTAGCTGAAGGGTTTTTTTTTTCTTTTAAGTGTTACATGTTTTATTTAGCCTGTTGTCTATATTCTTTTATTTTAATGCATATGGAAATACCTGTAGATGTTTTATTGTGTTTTCTTGAGAGGTTAGGCCTCAAAACTCTTGGCCCACGTTTTTCTGTAGCAGTGCTTCTTATTTTTGGATGTATATCACGATCACTTGGGGAGCTTTTAAATATTCTGGTACCTGAAACTACTGAAAATCAGAATCACTAGGAGTAGGACTTAGACATCAGCATTTTTTAAAGTTCCCCAAATGATTCCCTTATGCTGCCAAGTGAAGAACTATTGTATAAAGATTTGTTGTGACTTTGCTGAGGCTTCCCTTTCCTCCTTTATTCTTATTGTTAGTTTTAAATGAAATTATATATGTGAATGGCCTACCCTGTACCTAGCAGAAGCCTTGCTTGTGATTGGAGTTTAGTAAATGTGGATATTGTATTTTGATTCCCATTTAATTGCTCTGAAGATGATTGCATATTGAAACGTGAAGAAATAAGCAGATGTTCTGTTGCTCAGATCTAGGCTTGAAATAATTACTTTGTCTAATTGCTTGAGTTGTGTTTCTGTCAAGTTTACTCTCAGAGATTTAAATAAAGCACATTGCAGTAAAGGCATACTAGAGTAAGAATGCCCAAGTAATAATGGTCAAGGACTAATAGAAAGAAAAATAATTATGTCAGGAAACCTAGCTTACAAGATAATTGCTAAATTGGAATTTTAATTTGTTCACTGAGACATGTATGTATATACGGTTATTTTTATCTCATGAAGTCTAGATCCCAGTGTTTCTAGACATAGCAATGTAAAATAGTTCCTTTACTTACAAGCTGGTCATTTAGAAATTGTATTCCAAGCTTCTCAAAGGACAGATTGGGTTTTACAGTGGGTATAGTTTGATGATTGAGCTTGTATTGCTGCGCCCTATTGATTAAGTGGGTTCTGATTGGTATCTGCTGGACTCATACTCTTCATTAAGCCACAGAGTTAGGAGAGTTTATATCCAACAGATCTTAGAAACTTAGTTATTTTAGATATATTTCAGAAATTGACAGTTATCTGCAGCAAAACAATTAGAAGTCAGAAAAGAAGGGAATTTTTAAACCAAAGATAATTTAATTAAGGAATTTTTGAAGACCACATGGTTAAATACATTGTTGTAGATCAATTTTCCTTTAAGGTTTTTTGGCCTGTTACATACCTAGTGTATTTATGTGTCTCCTACCAAGTTTCATGGAAAGGAAGCCTGAATATATTATTATTCTTAAAAAATGTTCTACATTTCTAAGTGACAAAAATTAAATTCAAATTTAGCAATTATTTAGTATTTTTCTAGGATGGAAAACACTTTAGCAAAATTCAGTAGGAAATTGTTACCAGAAAGCGGTCCTGATCCAGATCCCAAGAGAGGGCTCTTGGATCTCACACAAGAAAGAATTCAGGTTGAGTCCATAGAGTGAAGTGGAAGCAAGCTTATTAAGAAATACAGGAATAAAAGAATGGCTACTCCATAGGCAGAGCAGCCCCGAGGGCTGCTGGCTGGCTATTTCTATGGGTATTTCTTTCTTTCTTTCTTCTTTCTCTTTTTTTTTTTTTTTAAGACAGAGTTTTGCTCTTGTTGCCCAGGCTAGAGTGCAGTGGCACAATCTCGGCTCACTGCAGCCTCCGCCTCCCAAGTAGCTGAGTTTACAGGCACGTGCCACCATGGCCAGCTAATTTTTTGTATTTTTCTAGTAGAGACAGGGTTTTATTGTATCATGTTGGCCAGGCCAGTCTCGAACTCCTGACCTCAGGTTATCCACCCGCCTCAGCCTTCCAAAGTGCAGGGATTACAGGTGTGAGCCACAATGCCCGGCCTTTTATGGGTATTACTTGATTATATGCTAAACAAAGGATGGATTGTTCATGAGATTTTTTGGGAAGGGGTGGTCAATTCTTGGAACTGAGGGTTCCTCCCCCCACCGTTTTTTTTGTTTTGTTTTTTTTGAGACGGACTTTTGCTCTTGTTACCCAGGCTGGAGTGCAATGGCATGATCTCAGCTCACCACAACCTCCACCTCCCGGGTTCAGGCGATTCTCCTGCCTCAGTCTCCCAAGTAGCTGAGATTACAGGCATGCACCACCATGCCCAGCTAATTTTGTATTTTTAGTAGAGACGGGGTTTCTCCATGTTGGTCAGGCTGGTCTCAAACTCCCGACCTCAGGTGATCTGCCCACCTCAACCTCCCAAAGTGCTGGGATTACAGGAGTGAGCCATGGCATCCAGCCAGTTCCTCCCCTTTTTAGACTATATAGGGTAACTTCTGGATGTTACCCTATATGTTACCCTACAAATACCACCATGGCATTTGTAAACCGTCATGGTGCTGGTGGGATTGTCTTTTAGCATGCTAATGCATTATAATTAACATGTAATGAGGAGTGAAGATGACCACAGGTCACTTTTGTGGCCATCTTGGTTTTGGTGGGTTTTAGCCAGCTTCTTTACAGCAACCTGCCTTATCAGCTAGGTCTTTATGACCTGTATCTTGTGCCGAACTCCTATCTCATCTTATGACTTAGAATGTCTAACGTCCTGGGAATGCAGCCCAGTAGGTCTCCGCCTTATTTTATCCAGCCCCTATTCAAGATGGAGTTGCAGGCCGGGCACGGTGGCTCAGGCCTGTAATCCCAGCACTTTGGGAGGCTGAGGTGGGCGGATCATGAGGTCAGGAGATCGAGATCATCCTGGCTAACAGGGTGAAACCCCATCTCTACTAAAAATAAAAACAAATTAACTGGGCATAGTGGCAGGCGCCTGTAGTCCCAGCTACTCGGGAGGCTGAGGCAGGAGAATGGCGTGAACCCGGGAGGCGGAGCTTGCAGTGAGCCGAAATCGCGCCAGTGCACTCCAGCCTGAGCGATAGAGCAAGAGACTCAAAAAAAAAAAAAAAAAAAAAAAAAAAAAAAAGATGGAGTTGCACCGGCTCAAAGGCCTCTGACAAAACAACTTTACAGTAAGTAGTTTCTGAAAAATTATAATTGGGCATATAGGCTTAAAAAGTGAATAGTGACATATGCCACATAACAAGGAAAATGAAAGATTTTGATTCACTAAATTCTTGCTGGGTGAAATTGCTTATTAATGTAGTGAAATATAATGGGAAACTTTGTTTCAAGGAATAGAAATCTCAAAAAGAAATTTGTAAGTAGCCCCACAGAAACTAAAATCTTGAACCACTTTAGAAGACTACTTCATAGGTTGAAGCATATGTCAAAAGGCTGTCATTACCAACAGGAGGGAATTGCTGATACACACTTCAACTAGAACCATTCTGTCTTAGAGTAATAATTTTAAAATTAAGCAATACTGAGCCACGTGCTCATTAAAATCCGATGTGTAGACTTTAGAAGTGAATCTGGCTATTAACACTTCATTATCTGGTGTTACCCCAGAGTCAGGAATTCTGGGTAATTATCTCTTGCTAATGACTGAAGCTTCTGAAGGTTCCTAATTTTATCTTAACTGTTTCAATGGAAATACTTCTTAAATGATCACATACTTTCTTAGAAGCCAAGAGCATATGGAAGTAATGGAAAGAGAACAAAACCAGGAATTTTCCGATCTATATTCTAGTTCTGATGAAGTCATTAACTTGAGAAAAACTAACCTTGAATGTCATTCAGAGCTTGGAGACATCAGCTTTTATCTCAAAATTGAACACAGGCCTAGCTGCTTAGAAATTGTATTATTAGACACTTATATAAGCTAATACATAAGATGAGATGTCAGTTGTAGAGTGGTTTGTCCTTATACCAAATGGCCACAGAGGGGTATACTTTTCTAATTGCTGAGTCCATTTTTTAGAGTAATCTTCTTAATTTGGAATACTTTTAGGTTTACAGGAAAGTAACAAAAATAGTAAAAAGAGTTCCCATGTGCCCCTCACTCAGTTTCTCCTAATGTTAACATTGTATGTTACATTTTTCTTTCCTCTTCTTTTTCTTTTTTTTTTGAGACGGAGTCTCGCTCTGTCGCCCAGGCTGGAGTGCAATGGCACGATCTCAGCTCACTGCAACCTTCGCATCCCAGATTCAGCCGATTCTCCTGCCTCAGCCTCCCAAGTAGCTGGGACTACAGGCGTGCACCACCACGCCAGGCTAATTTTTGTATTTTCAGTAGAGACGGGGTTTCACCATATTGGCCAGGCTGGTCTCGAACTCCTGACCTTGTGATCTGCCTGCCTCAGCCTCCTAAAGTGCTGGGATTACAGGCATGAGCCACCGAGCCTGGCCCTACATTTTCCAAATATACATAGTACATTTATCAAAATTAAGAAACTAACATTGGTGCATTATTATTAAGTAAACTCCAGACTTTTATTTAGATTTTACCAGTTTTTCCGGTAACACTCTTAGTTGCAGGATTCAGTCGGGTATATCACACATTGCACTTAGCCTGGGTCCAGGTGTGTTTTATGTATATGTATGTATGTGCATACCACAGGGATAGAAGAAGCCAAAATATTTTCTTTTGTCATTGTTATCTTTAAGGAGTGGACTTCTGGGTTATTTTTCATGAAATCACACTTCTTTTGTTTTCCAAATATCCCAGTGGGAGAGGAGGAGTCCCTTTTTTTTTTTTTTTTTTCAGCCAGAAGCATATACAGGAATTTAAATAGTATTGCAATCCAGGGTAGGGCAAACACTGTCTCCTTTCTCGATCCTGAGGGCATCACTGGGTTGCCACAGTGGCCTACCCTACCCTATCTTCCTAAGGAGAATGCTGGACAATTGTATTTAAATGTTCTTCAGCATGTTCTGTTTCTTTTAGAATGCTTTCTACTAGGCTTTGATGCTTTAAATGAATGAGTCCCCCAGCTCTTGAGAAATGCCTGATCAGAAAACATGTTCAGGGGGCGCTAGGGAACTGAAGTTAAGACTAATTGAATGAAATTTTCTTTGACAGATTTTTCCACCATGAGATTAGTACAGAATCTGTGTGAGAAGAGAGGCAGAAGCAATTTTGTTACTGTAGAAGAGATTACAAAGAACTTTTGTAAATTGCAGGTAGGAGAGACTTGTTTTGCTTTTTTGACACAGTCTTGCTCCCTCTCTGTATCCCACAGCTGGCCCTGAAGGACCCTGTTCATACAGTGTCACTGCAGCAGTTCATCTACGAGAAGCTCAAGGCACAGCAGGAGATGCTAGGAGAACAAGGTTTCCAGTCCCTCATGGAAACAGTGGACACGGAGATTGTCACCCAGCTACAGGAGTTTTTGCAAGGATTCTAAGAGCACATGACATGTGGCTGCCTCCCCTTTCAGAAACAAGCTGAGTAACCCAGCCTGCCGTTTGTATGTGAGAGCCTGCTGAGATGAAGAAATCTCTTCATGAAAATAAGCAAAGACCACACATTTTTTACTACAAAATGTAAAGGATAAATGTAAATCCTGCATAACTAAAATCACGAACCTATTCCTCAAAAGAATTTAATTTTATATTTATGAGGGGGCCCTTCACTAAAAAGTACATGTAAAGGTACATTTGATGACAATAGCTGCTTAGTTTCCTGTTAAGAGAAGAAACTTTATCTTTTAATTATGTGCTCTTAATATTTGAAGATGAGAGTTAATACCTGAGATGTTTTTCTGCAACCAAAATTCATTAAATTTGGCTGCCTTATCCTTTTTTTAAGCTAATGAAACTACAGGTTTGAAAAATGACAAAGCTGTTCAGATGATGCTATTAAAGAAATGTGTGTACTAAGCAAAAATATATAAATAGTGACAAATACACATTACCAAGCTTATCTTGCAAGGGAGTTATTTTCATCTAACATAGAAAGTGTGTTTTATCAGACAAATGCTTTTATTTTCATTCTAATAATTTGATACAGAAATTAGTAAAGGCATTTTTTTCTTTTTTTTTCCAGTAAATACATTGGGTCTATAAATGTGCATTTGTAAGGCCCACAAAAGTGAACGTGTGGTACTGCAGTACCACGTGGGAGACCTCTGGTTATGGTTTAGTCCTAGTTCCTTTGTTACTCCTGTGAGCACCGAGAAGAACTGGGTGACTCCCAGTTCCACCTGTGCTGTGACAGTCCCACGTGGCTATGACAGACTGTTTAGTACTTACCCTTCTCAGGTTCCTCAGTGCAGAGGTGCATCAGGGCCTCAATAATAGGGGTAATACCTGGGAGGATCCAGCAGTAATCCCCAGGGTACTAGGATTACTAGTACCCTGATGGAACTAGTCTTCCTTCCTTATTCCTCGAACATGCAGTACATAAAAAGGGGAAAAGGAGAAAAAAAAAAGCCTTACTTTGTTTTACTTGCCATTTATTGTAAGGAAACTTTAAAGCATTTTTTAGGAAATACTCAAAAGCAAGGTTGGAAAATGTTTTATCTTTCTATAGAAAGTTGGGTACGGTATGTAACTGCGGGAAACCCACTGCCCCTTTGTAAGCTGTGGAACCCAAACTGTATGGGGATATTTGATGTTTTCAGAAAGAGGAAGAAAATATGGTCCAAATTAAATTTTCCAAAGATACCTCACCTTGGACTGATTTGTCTACTTTTCTTGCTCTCCCCAAAAAATGAGTTCTTAAAAATTGCCCAGTGACCTATAGAGAATTTTCTTTTATACTCTAGCTTTGATTCTGTGCTAGTAGGTATCAGTATTGCAGGTGGCAAATCCTAGTTACCCTTTTAATTTATCTTCATTTAAAGACAAAAAGCTCCTTTCAAGTGATATTTCTTTATCAGTATTACTCAGTCCTCAAGACTGATCCAAGAAGAATTTCTTTTTGTTGACTTAATTATTTTCATTTGAAACACTAACTCATTAGTGTTATCAGAAATTCTCAAACATGCTCATTTTTCAGTTATAGTAAAGTACTCATCCTTCTAATTCCTGACAGATTTCATTATAGTGCCATACCAAATATTACTGAAATAGCTACCTTGCAAAAGAAGTAAAAAGCTTATCTCAGGGAAAGAGTTTGCTTCATTTTTAAAACTCACAAGTTTAAATAGGCTTGGTAAATAGCTCAGAAAAATAATTCATGTATCTTGAATTTTTAAGTGCTCAATTAAGACATAAAGTATAATTATTGGTTTACAGAATTCTATTCATTAACAGAACTATATAGCAAATATATTAAGTTTAGGACAAACAACTCAGCCAGGCCTCTGGCCGCTGGGTGAACTGTGGCTCCTGAAACAAGGTAATGATCATTTATACTCCAAAAATATATTCGTTTTCTATTTATTTTCTATTCCAGAGACTTCTCCCAGCCCTCTCACAAAGGCCCATGTGACTAACAATAACATTTGAAAGCTTCCTTATAAGTTGGTCCCTCCTCTCTCTCCTACTAGTCATTTTAGAGAATCCACATTATTGCATACAATTTTTAAAAAGATACAATTTTTCTTGAAAAATCCCCGCTTTAATCTTTATTTTACCCACTTCTTTATTCAGTTAGTGTTTATTGAGTTACTGTTTCATGCCATAATGCTGTACCACATTCTGAAATTAGAACAGAGTACCCACCTTCATGAAATTTCACAGTTGATTAGGAACACAGACTTGCCGACATGCTGTAAGAAAATAGGGGTTCCAATGGAAGTGCACATTCTAAAGCAGTTGGCCTGCAGGGGAAGGAGATTGTGTATGAAATAAAATGATGCTGTCACTGTATAATTTGATAGTTATTTAAAAACTGCTCCCTAATGGCATGGTTTGGTGAGGCTACTTAAGCGTCAGTGGCACTATACTGGAACTGGGCAACTCCCTGACTCCAGACTCGCATCAATTTGGAGTCACTCTAACATAAAAAATCATCAGGTTTTGAAAATATTGGATCTTTGTAGCCTCACAACTAATCTCTAATTCCATGAATTAAAACATAAGGCTCACCTACTAAGGGTTGTTGTCTTTTCTTCTTTTCCAAGTCATAAACCTATTGTATAGAAATTTAAAAGTTGAAGAGCTAATGAAGATAAGATGCATGTCATGAAAACCAAAATACTTTCTTCTAACTTTAGAAAAGAAAAAAATCTGCAGAGGCATGAAAAAAATAGTATAATGAACCCCAATATACCCATCATTTAGATTTACCAAACTGTTGACATTTTGCCATATTTACTCTCTTTATATATGTGTGTCTGTATATAAATATACTTAACATATACACACATGTACTTTCGCTAACCATTTGAAAGTACAAACACTACAAAAGTTTATTATTATAAACCCTTTATCTCCAAATACTTTAGCAGACATCTGAGGATACCATTCCTCTACATATCCACTAATGCCATTATACATCTAAGAAAATTCACAGTAATGCAATAACATCTAATAAACAGTTCATATTCCAATTTTCCCTACTGCCACACAGATGTCCTTTATATGACATATAATAAAAGACATACAAAAATTTGGTTTTTGATCCAGAATCCTATATTATTTATTTATTTTAGACAGGGTATCACCCTGTCACCCAGGCTGGAATGCAGTGGCTTGATCTCGGCTCACTGCAGCCTCCACCTCCCTGGCTCAGGTGTTCCTCCCACCTCAGTCTCCCAGGCAGCTGGGACTACAGGCACTTGCCACCACGCGTGGCTAATTTTTGTATTTTTTTTGTGGAGACAGAGTTTCACCATATTGCCCAGGCTGGTCTCAAACTCCTGGGCTCAAGTGGCCTGCCTTGGCCTCCCGAAGTGTTGGGATTACAGGCGTCAGCCACCATGCCCAGCTCCATTTAGTATTTATACATTGCATTTGGCTGCTTAATTTTTCAATCTAGAATTGTCTTCTTTTAGTGTCTTTGGCTTTTTAGAAGAATCCAAGGTAATTGCCCTGCAGAATATTCCTTATTGTGGAATTTTCTAATTGTTTCCTCACAATTTTATTCAGGTATGCATTTTTGGCAACAACACTAATCTGGTAATGTACAATTTCTGTGACATCACATCAGGAGGCACATAAACTAAGCACCAGGCCTCTCTATTATAAGGATTATTATTATTATTACTTTTTTTTTTTTTGAGATGGAGTCTCGCACTGTCACCCAGGCTGGAGTGCAATGGCGCAGTCTCTGCTTACTGCAGCCTCCACCTCCCGGGTTCAAGTGATGCTCCTGCCTCAGCCTCCCAAGTAGCTGGTACTACAGGCGCCTGCCACCACACCCAGCTAATTCTTTGCATTTTTAGTAGAGATGGGTTTCACCATGTTGGCCAGGCTGGTCTTGAACTCCTGACCTCGTGATCCACCTTCCTCAGCCTCCCAAAGTGCTGGGATTACAGGCGCGAGCCACTGCGCCTGGCTGGATAAATTTTTAAAGAGTTCTTATGGCTCTAGAAAGTTCCAGTGGTTATTTTGTTGATTGTTTGTTTTAACCTGAATCAGAGCTCTTACCACCACCAGCTTGCCTGTTAATTTACAGAAGTTCTGCAACTTTCTTTTAACCTAGAAAAGTAGCATGGCTGAACTGGGGAAGAAGTATATTAAACTTGGTTCAAGTTTCATCAGTCTTAAGTCTCCGAAACTCCTTTATGTTACTGCAAACCCTTTAGTCAAGAGTCATCTCGGCCGGGCGCGGTGGCTCACACCTGTAATCCCAGCTACTCAGGAGGCTGAGGCGGGAGAATTGCTTGAACCCGGGAGGCAGAGGTTGCAGTGAGCCAAGATCACGCCATTGCACTCCAGCCTAGGCGATGAGAGTGAAATGCCATGTCAAAAAAGAAAAAAAAAAAGTCATCTTTCCAAGAGTTCTATTTCTCTCTCTCATTTTTAAGTTACGTAGTTCTTTGTGACTTCCAATATAACTTGAACTCACACACCACTAAAATGGAAGGCAAACACTGCCTTTTCCATTACCAAAATATCCTTTTTGGATTTGGAAACTTGGCAAAGACGCAGATATGCAGCAATACTTTATCTTTTTAGTGAGACTCAAATTTGGGCTGAACTTAGACACATGCTAGACTTGAGAGCATTACCTTTGAGTGTGGTTAAGGATAAGAAGCAGTACTTATCAGCTGGCAAAATGAGAAAAAAATAATCATTTCCTTAAATGTGAAGCTTTGATCTTGATATCTTGGTAGGACTGTGACATCTGCTGGAAAAGCAGTTTAAAGTCACCTTTTTACCACTTAATAAACTACATTCTATCCCAAACATATCTTAATTATGTGGAATTTGGTGTCCCATGAAGTAGTAAAAACCATTCATCTGGTTGTAGAGCTGGAAGTTTTTACACAGCTTCATGCTGTTTGAAGTCGAGCTTTAGAGCCCTTGTGGGTGAATACCTCAATGTCCTGGAAAGGGTTCTAGCTGTTGGTCTGAGAGTCTGATTTTACTTCTGGGCAATTGGACTCCCGGCCTGAGGGACTCCTTATGGTCTGAAGCACTGGGATAAAATTCAAAACTGAGAGTTGTTGACTACATTTTCTCTTGAATTCTTTCTTACCATATCAAGTGGAAGGTCCCTGATTGGCCAACGATCTTTAACAAGCAAGACGATTTTGTTCTTTGTTCCAGCAAATGCCCGCATGCAACTCATCTGGGCCTGTCTGTTGGAATGTATTAGTTAAGTGTGCTTTGAGGAACTGCCTAATCCAGGAAGGAATATATTGGTATCTGGCGATCCAGCCCTTTTCCCTTCAATGTAAAACATTGATTTTCATGCCACTTTAATGTGCCAGTAGGTCAAAAATAGAATGCAAGTAACTGCTAGAACAGGGAAGAGTCCAGGGAGGCTTAAAGCATTTATATCTGTCTGCAACTAGGCAGGTGGCTTTAAAGTGGGAAATAGGTCTTTTGGCTAGAAATCTGCTTGTTGGGGTTTTTTGTTTTTTTGTTTTTTTTTTGAGGTGAAGTCTTGTTCTGTCGCCCAGGCTGGAGTGCAGTGGTGCGATCTCGGCTCACTGCAAGCTACACCTCCCAGGTTCACACCATGTTCCTGCCTCAGCCTCCTGAGTAGCTAGGACTACAGGCACCCACCACCACACCCGGCTAATTTAAAAAAAAATTTTTTTTTTAGTAGAGACGGGGTTTCGCTGTGTTAGCCAGGATGATCTCCATCTCCTGACCTCGTGATCTGTCTGCCTCAGCCTCCCAAAGTGCTGGGATTACAGGTGTGAGCCACCACGCCTGGCCTGGGGATTTTTATTGTAAGGGTTAGAGCAGAAAAGTCTGGAGATGAGACTGAGCAGACCTGCAAGTGAGCTTTCAGTTTTTCTCAGTTGCTTTAACCTGAAGTGAGATCAGCATCTCATTTCAAAAGGGGCAGGTCATTTCCACAGTGTTCTGTAGGGCAACTCCAAAGTGACTTTCTTTTCTTTTTGTAATGAACACTGCAATTTGAGCAAGAGTCTAGAAGAGCAAAACTTTTTGATTGACAGGAAAGTTGTAGCTCAGAAAAGTGCTCACTGAGCTCAGAAATGTATTGACAGCCAGGGGAGGAAAGTCTATTGACAGATCTGGAGGTAATCACAAATTAATGAAGAGCTCTGTTTAGGCAAGGGAGGCAGTTTGATTATTTCTTTTTTGAGTTGAAAGGCATGTGGCCTGGACTGTCTCTGGCAGTGAAATCAATACCATGAAATGGCCTTTTCCTTTCAGCCTTGTCTGTTCTTAAAGCACAATGCATTGAGGAATGCTGAACCAGGTGAGGAAATTCATTGTTTCAGTATATGTACAAGATAAACCTACTAAAGGCCACTCACAATTTGGAAGTATGGAAACCTAAATTTACTGAAATAATAAATTAGGGACTTGGCTATTTTAGAAAGCTCTTCTTTCAAAAGGTTCTTCATTATAGTTACTATTTGGACTAAAGGAACAAGGTAGACTTTTAATTAACCTTTTTTTTTTCCAATAATAAAATTGCAGAGCAGGAATGGAATCAAGGAGATGATCTATTCTTAACCTAATCATTTCATAGATGAGGAAATGGACCAGAAAGATAAGGCCAACAGCCCTGGGTCCTTGGTACCTCCTTCAATATACTTTTTATTTTATTTTATTTTATTTTATTTATTTTATTTTATTTTATTTTCAAGATGGAGTTTTGCTCTGTCCCTAGGCTGGAGTGCAATGGTGCAATCTCAGCTCACTGCAACCTCTGCCTCCCGGGTTCAAGCGATTCTCCTGCCTCAGCCCTGAAGTAGCTGGGATTACAGGCATGCGCCATCAAGCCTGGCTAATTTTGTATTTTTAATAGAGATGGGGTTTTGCCGTGTTGGCCAGGCTGGTCTTGAACTCCTGACCTCGGGTGATCTGCCAGCCTTAGCCTTCCAAAGTGCTGGGATTACAGGTGTGAGCCACTGTGCCTGGCCGCTTTATTTATTATTAATATTATTATTACTGAGACAAAGTCTCACTCTGTCACCCAGGCTGGAGTTCAGTGGTGCGATCTCAGCTCACTGCAGCCTCTGCCACCCAGGTTCAAGGGATTCTCCTGCCTCAGCCTCCTGAGTAGATGGGACTACAGATGTGCACCACCAGGTCTGGCTAATTTTTCGTATTTTTAGTAGAGATGGGGTTTCACCATGTTGACCAGGCTGGCTAGTTCATTTGGCTAGTTTGGGAGTTCTGCCTGCCTCGGCCTCTCAAAGTGCTGGGATTTCAGGCATGAGCCACCGCGCCCAGCCTACTTCAATATACTTTATTTATTTTTATTTTTTTAGTTTTGAGACGGAGTCTTGCTCTGTCACCCAGGCTGGAGTGCAGTGGCACAATCTCGGCTCACTGCAAGCTCCGCCTCCCGGGTTCACGCCATTCTCCTGCCTCAGCCTCCCGAGTAGCTGGGACTACGGGCGCCCGCCACCATGCCCGGCTAATTTTTTGTATTTTTAGTAGAGACGGGGTTTCACTGTGTTAGCCAGGATGGTCTCAGTCTCCTGACCTCGTGATCTGCCCACCTTGGCCTCCCGAAGTGCTGGGATTACAGGCGTGAGCCACCGCACCAGGCAATATACTTTAAATTATACTTCCTTTTAAAAAATGTTAATGGTTCCCTAAATTTACAATATACATTTTAATCTACGTCTGCCTTCAAATAACACTTCATGTGTAGTGCAGATACTTTATAACAGGGTAGTCCCAATTCCTCTCTCCCAACCCGTATGAAGTTGCTGTCTCTCATTTCACTTATTCATGGGTTATAATCATCTAATACGTTATTACTGCTATTAAACAGTTACCCTTCAGTTCAAGTAAGAATTTTAAAAATTAAAGATTTGGTTTTGCTTTATTTCTTCTCTGACAGTCGTCCTTTCTTTATAGAGATCCAAGTCTGATGTATATCATTTTCCTTCTAATATTTCTTGCATGGCAGGTCTGATGGCAACGAATTCCCTGTCTGTGTCTGAGAAAGTCTTTTTCCTTAACTTTTGAAGGATACTTTTACTGATACAAAATTCCAGATTTTTCTTCTTTCGGCCCTTTATTTCACTTCACACATTTCTTGCTTGCATGGTTTCTGATGAGAAGTCCACTATAATTCTTATCCATGTTCTTCTATAGGCTAAACAAAAATTAAAAATCTGCCTCTGCCTTCTTTGTCTCTCTTAATTTTTGGTTTCCTACAGCAGGGGTCCCCAATGCCCAGGCTGCAGACCTGTACTGGTCAGTGGTCCATTAGGAACCAGGCCACATGTCAGTAGGTAAGCAGCGATCATTACTGCCTGAGTTGTGCCTCCTGTCAGATCAGCAGCAGCATTAGATTTTCACAGGAGCTTGAACCCTATTGTGAACTGTGCATGCGAGGGATCTAGGTTGCATACTCCTTATGAGAATCTAACTGATTATCTGAGGTGGAACAGTTTCATCCCAAAACCATCTCCCCGCCACCATGGAAATATTGTCTTCCACGAAACCAGTCCCTGATGCCAAAAAGGTTGGGGACTGCAGTTCTACAGTATAAATCTGATATGCCTAGGTGTAGTTTGTTTGTTTGTTTGTTTTAGTTTGTTTCTGTTACACTGTTTTTTGGTTTCTAGCATTAGATTACCAGAATTTCCATCTCTGTGCTTACATTACCCATCTGTTTCTTGCATGTTGCCTACTTTTCCCATTTGAGCCCTTAACAATGATTTTTGAATTCCCTGTCTGGTAAATCCAGCAGCCATATCATATTGGAGTCTGGTTTTGATGCTTTGATGCTTGCTTGATCTGTGTTTTTTTTTTTTTTTTTTTTTGAGACGGAGTCTCGCCCTGTTGCCCAGGCTGGAGTGCAGTGGCCTGATCTCGGCTCAATGCAACCTCTGTCTCCCGGGTTCAAGAGATTCTCCTGCCTCAGCCTCCCCAGCAGCTGGGATTACAGACGCCTGCCACCACGCCTGGCTAATTTTTGTATTTTTAATAGAGATGGGGTTTCACCATGTTGGCCAGGCTGGTCTCGAACTCCTGACCTCGTGATCCTCCCACCTCAGCCTCCCAAAGTGCTGGGATTACAGGCACGAGCCACCGTGCCCAGCCCTTGATCTGTCTTCTTACTTGCTTTTTAGCATACCTTGTAATTTTTGTTGAAAGTTGGACATGTATTGGGTAATAGGGACTGAGATAAATAGGCATTTAGTGTGAGGATTTATGTTCATTTGTCTAGGAGCTGGGCTTTGTTTAGCCCTGTTGGTGTGGTGGTAAGGCACAAGGGAGAGGAGTGTTCTCAATCTTACGATTAAATCTCAAGTCTCTTAGTGGGCTTGAGTCTCTGGCCTGGGACCTTCACTTGTGCTTCTTTTTGGAAAGCTTTCCTATCCCCCTCAGGTGAGACAGGAAGAGGAGAAATGGCTGGAGCGAGAGGAGTGCCTTTCCCCATGGCTCTAGAACAAGCCTAAAGCCTGGTTAAGTCTTTCCCCCGAAGAGTTTATTTTCTTTTATCATTTTTATTATGAAGAAAGCTCTGGACGTATTTCATAAGAATCACTCTTCCCCTCCTGCAAGAACTATGATGGCATCTTTCTCTGATCTTCACAGTGAGAAACTGGTGGGATTCCTAGAGGTAATGTTCAGAAAACCAAGAGGCTTTCCCCAAGACTGTTCCCAGAAGTGATCCTACCAGTTTAGAGATCCAACACTTCTGCTCCAGGTAAGTTGATCTCAGCTTTGTCTCTGGATTTGCTGGAGACAGTTTGCAAACTCTGGAGACAGTTTGCCCTGTAATGAGTCCAAGTCATTGGTTTTCAGTTTGTCCAGCTTTTTCTTGTAAAAGCAAAGAGTGACAACTTCCAAGCTTTTTATATGATGAAACTCATACAGGAAGTCCAACGTCTCCATGTGGCCTTCCATTATATAAATAACCTAACCTGAGCATCGGCAGAGGGAAAATTCCTCCAAAGACTTTTTGTTTCTGAAATAATTTAGAAAGAGCAGTTGAAAAACATAGCAAGAAAAACTTTCTGAGCAAATTACATGGTCAATTGCTTTTTAATAACATTTTTTTCTCATTATAAAAGCAACACGTGCTGATGGTAAACAGTTGAAAATACGATAAGGTGTATTGAAGGAAATGGAATTTGCCTGCAATCTTACTAAGAGATAACCAGTTAACATTTTGCCGTATTTTATTTTTCTTGACTGTGTATAGCTAGAAACACATACCTTTAAAATTGGAATCATTACTAGTGTTCTTTTATTAGCCTGTTGTCCTTTTCTTACCTGACTGTAATATTTAACCATTTTCCCATGTCAGTTAAATATTCTTTAGAAATATGTTTGGAGCATCTGCATAAAAATGTGTTATAAGGGAGTGTCATTATTTAACTGTTACCTGTTTGACAATAATACCACAACGACCATCCTTGTGCATAAATTCTTGTGTACAGCTCTTAAATTTTTCTTAAAACTACTCGATACAATTGCTAGGTAAAGAGTTATCAATATTAAGACGATATTAATATTCTGAGGCTTTTGATATAAGCCAACTGTGTTTTGGGTGGTAAAGGTCTTCTTGAGAGAGGTGCCCTAAGAGGTGTGGTTTTTGTTTGTTTGTTTGTTTGAGACAGAGTCTCGCTCTGTCAGCCCAGGCTGGAGTGCAGTGGCACGATCTTGGCTCACCACAAGCTCCGCCTCCTGGGTTCACATCATTCTCCTGCCTCAGCCTCCTGAGTAGCTGGGACTACAGGCGCCTGCCACCACGCCCGGCTAATTTTTTTTTTTTTTTTGTATTTTTAGTAGAGACAGGGTTTCACTGTGTTAGCCAGGATAGTCTCAATCTCCTGACCTGGTGATCCGCCCGCCTCAGCCTCCCAAAGTGCCGGGATTACAGGCGTGAGCCACCATGCACGGCCTCCTAAGAGGTGTTTTAAGAGCCCAGCATCACATAGGACTCATATTCCTCTCACCTGCATTTGACACCAGTGGGATGCTTCCTCTGACCACACCTTTTGTTGAGCACAGCATATTTTGTGACATTTGTATCATATTATGAGAAATAGTACAGAGGAAAGAATGCGAGCTTTATAGTCAGCAACCTGGGTGCTGTGGTCAGAATGTTTGTATCCCCCTGAAAACTCATATGTTGAAATCCTTACTTCCAAGGTGATGAGGGTGGGAGGTGATTAGGTCATTGGGGTGGAGCCCTCATGAATGGGATTAGTGTCATTCTAAAAGAGGCCTTAGGGAAACCCCCCCCACCCCTCCCACCATGTGAGAACAGAACAAGAAAGCTCCATCTGTGAGGATGTGAGCCCTCACCAGACACTGAACCTGCAGGTGCCTTGACCTTGGACTTCCCAGCCTCCAGAACTGTGAGACATAAATTTCTGTTGTTTTTTTTTTATAAAAGTCATCCAGTCTGTGGTATTTTCTTATATAGTAGCCTGAAAAGACTAAGATACTGGGGTGAGTCTTTAATTATCTACAACTTAAGTAACTTAATTTTCTTGAGTTGCTTCAATCTTCTCATTTGTAAAATGAGGTATAATAGCTTTCTTTCCAGAGGTAGTTGTGAAAATTAAGTCATTCATTCAACTTTCATTGAATAAATGTTATTGAGTGCCTACATATAACAGGCACTATGCTGGGTGCTGAGGATACAATGATAAACAAAAGCAGAGAAGACTATTTTGTTTTGAGCTTTCTGTCCACCAGAGGAGACATCCATCAAATAAGCCTGCAAGTAAGTGTAAAAGTGGAATGGTGACCTGGAGCACTAAGAGCACCTGCAAGGCAGGTCTGACCTCAGGGAGTTAGAGAAGGGTAGGCAGCTCTGTGGAGGTGATGATGGGGTGGGGAGGTGTGAAGGATGAGGAGGTGACTGGATATTGGGCTAAGACACTGAGTCTTCTAGTCAGAGGGAACAACATGCAGAAAGGACTCTAAGAACCACAGGAAGAAGAGGAAGTATGGAAAGGCAACAAAAACAGATTTGCAATTTAAAGCCAGAATCTTGACTGCAACAGGTGGGGATGGTGGGGTGGGAGGAGGTGGGGAACGACCACAGGCTGGTCAGTTTAGAAGCTATTATAAATCCAGGTGGTAATGGTCAGAATGGAAATAAATGAATTTAATAAGTAATCTCAGTAGGAATTCATGAAGTTAGTGAGACAAATCTCTGGTTTGTGGCCTTGCCTGGCAGCATCATGGCTCAGCACAGCCACAGAGGTTATGTTTGGCAGATAATGCTACCAAAAGTCAGAAGACATGATGGGGCACAATAATAGACAATGGATTCTAAGCTGGATACAAAGGAAGTACAGGTTGGGGAAAGCAACACTGGGGAGAATAGAGGGTTCAAACGTCCTAATGAGTTTAGAACATTGGTGGTAGGAGTGGTAGCTAAGCAGCCTGGAAGGACTGGCAGGCAATGGTGGTGGGAAATGGAGATAACTGAGATTACTGCTTCAGAAGATGGAATGGTTTTGGTGATAACAAGGTTCAGGGTGTGATGGTGGAAGAGATTTCTACTTGATGTTAACCATCCCTCTCCTCCTACCCTCTGCAGGAGGTCACTGCCCGAAGGAAAAAGGTTTTTGTTGTACAAGTGGGAGGCATAATAGTCTAGCACAGTGCCTGGCTCAGAGCAGGTGCTCTATGAATGAGAGATTCCTCGAGGTAGCATTGGACTGCTGCTGCCAGTGCTAAGCTGTCTCCTGGGCCCATACTCTGTACAGTCATTTTAGAACTTCTTCCTGGAACCAGACCTCTTTAGGGGCTAGAATATGTCTATTTTGCTGAACTCAACTTTATACTGAATAGTGTATGGCAAAGTTTCTGTGATGTGGTTTAAATAACATCTCGTAGTCAAAAACCATTCATTCCCTAAGACTATATCTCCAGTGTTTAAGCCACATTCTGATCATTATTTGACCTGTATTCATTTACCTCTCCAGGAATACATCCATTCTGTAAGATGAGAAATGTAGATTGTAACAACAGCCGGAAGGATGTTGTATTGGTTTGCTAATGCTGCCATAACAAAGCACCACAAACTGGGTGGCTTAGAACAACAGATATTAATGATCTCATAATTCTGCAGGCTAAGTCCAAAGTTGAGGTGTCATCAGGCTTGGTTCCTTCTGAAACTCATAAGAGAGAAGCCTTCCTTGCCTCTTTTACCTTCTGGTGTTTGCCAGTAGTCTCTGGTGTTCCTTAGCTTCTACATGCATCATGCCAGTCTCTGCCTCTGTTGTTACGTAGTCATCTTCCCCCTCTGTTCTTCTCTCCTCTTTTGTTTTTTTTTTTTTGAGACAGAATCTTGTTCTGTCACCCAGGCTGGAGTGCAGTGGAGCGATCCCGGCTCACTGCAACCTCTGCCTCCTGGGTTCAAGAGATTCTCCTGCCTCAGCCTCCCAAATAGCTGGGATTACAGGAGTGTACCACCATGCCCAGCTAATTTTTGTATCTTTAGTAGAGACAGGGTTTCACCATGTTGGCCAGGCTGGCCTCGAACTCCTGATCTCAAGTGATCCACCTGCCTTGGCCTCCCAAAGTGCTGTGATTACAGGCATGAGCCACCGCACCTGGTCCTTCTCTCCTCTTATAAGGACATCAGTCATACTGGATTCAGGGCCCACCCTACTCCAGTATGACCTCATCTTAACTAATTACATCTGCAAGGACCCCATTTCCAAATGAGATCATATTCTGAGGTAGTAGGAATTAGAACTTCAACATATCTTTTTTTTTTTTTTTCAGAGGTGGGGAGATAGAGACACAATTCAACCCGTAACAGATGGGCTTAAAAGAACCCAACTAAATATTTCTCTGTTCACATTTTCCTGATGGTAATATGTCTGATAACTGGGAGCCCCACTACTGTAGGCTGGAATTGTTGATCTAAATAAAACCTAGTTCTGAATCCCCTAGGAAGCGAGGTGAGTTTTACCTCGGTTTAGGGGCTAAATCTCTGCAGACAGGAACACCTGGCTACTGTGGTGGCAGGACTTTGAGGGATTCGATGAGGACAGCACCTCAATCATTATCAAGCTTCCTGCAAGGGAGTCGAATGTTCAAGATTCAGTTACTAATCTTGCTTCAGTGCAGTTGCTCAAAAGTATAAACAATTTATTGTGAAATCTTGAAGATGTTCCTTGGTTTCCATCTTATTTTTTAGTTACATTAAATAATGACCAAGAACCACAATTAGATGTTCATGCATTATAACGAGGTGTTGCAGTTGCACAGGAGAACTGGATTTTGCTGAGCCTAAGGAGAATGCAAAACGCATTGCAATAAACAAAATCCACTTCAGCATCATTCAGTTCAATTTAAAATGATAGTGGCATTCAGGCTGCGTACAGCAGCATTACACTTTAACACCATTCATGATTTGGCCTCCAGACTACAACAACATTCAATTTAGTTACTCTTTTGAGTTGTGTGCTAGGAGCATGGACTTTGGAATCAGACAGATTTGAATTTGCTTTCAGGCTCTAAATCCTGTTTTTTTCCCGCTGTGGAAGGCAGAATAATGTTCCCCCAAAGATGTGTATTCCCTAATCCCCATCAACTGTGAATATGTTCATTTACATGGCAAAAAGGACTTTGCAGATTTGATTCAGGTACAGACTCTAGTGAGGAGAGTATCTTGCATTATCCAAGTGGGCGCAATCTAATTACTTAATCCTTAAAAGCAGAGAACCTTTCCCAGCTGTGGTTAGAGAGAGAGGTGATGAAGGAAAAAGTGTCAGAGAGATGTGGTGTTGCTGACATTGAAGATGGATAAAGGGACCACGAATTAAGAAATGCAGGCGGCCTCTAGATACTGGAAAGGTAAGAAAGCAGATTCTCTCCTAGAGCTCCCAAAAGGGACACAGCCTTGCCAATGCCTTGATTTTAGAACTTCTTGTCTGCAAAACCATAAGGTCATAAAGTTGTCTCATTTTAAGCCACTAAGTTTGTGGTCCTTTGTTAAAGCCGCAATAGACAACCAATATACTTTCTAGCTGTATGACTTTCTGAGTCTTGGCTTCCTCAACCATAAAAAATGGTAATGATCTTATGGAGTGTGTATATGTGTGGATGAACTGAGATTATGTATGTAAAGTCCGTTGTTAATCATTTCATGTTTTAGTGTTGGAAGCCCAGTCCTAAAGAGTCTGATTATTTTCCCTGCCCTCCAGTGTGGACCCAGCTGCCAGCTGGTGAGCGTCTGCATCTGGGTGTGGTGCCCAGGCCTTGCTGTTGGTGTGACGTATGCACCAGCAGCAGCTACCTCGTCTTGGGAGCTCATTAGGATCGGGATCGCCGAATCTCAGGCACTCACCTCAGACTGACTGACTCAGAATCTGGATTTTTAGGCAAGATCCCCAGGTGATTCCTAGGCATTTTAAAGTCTGAGAGACACTGGACTAGTAGTTTTCCAACATTACATATGCTAACAGAACAGACGCCTGGGCCCAGAATTTATGGATGTGGGCCTTCAACGTGTGTATTTTTAATATGCTTCTGGGTTATTTCTAATGCACAGAGTGTGGATAACTATCCAGATAAATGCTTAGAAGTGTACTTTAATATATGAGGTTAAAATCAGAATCGCAAAATTTTAAATTAATACTTTTTTCTCTAAGGAAAACAGCTGTGCTACATAAGTGTGTATTACTGAGTACTATATTTTAAAAAGATACATAAAGGAATAAACATAAAAGAACAGCAGAGACACATTCTTGCTAGTTCTTAACTGTTATGATTCCAGTTCTGGCTTTATCATATCGTAGACTCTTCTTTCAGAAGACTCATCCCGTGTGCTTCATGCAGAAGTAATTAGATAAACCTGTGGAACTTTGGCATTAAAAGCTTTCAGCTGTTTTCTCTTTAAGAAGAGAACTTGTTAACTGCTTATTACAATGATCAGAAGACAAGAAAGCTCTCTCTGTTCTAGGAGTACCTGCATCCCTTCTTCCACAGACAGAAGCATAAAGAGCGAGTTGAGCAGCTTTAATTGGGGCAGCTCAGCCATGCTTCCAGGGGGCCAAGATCCAGAGGACAGTTACATTCCAGGAACCAAAACTAGAGTGACTTCTCTCCAGAATGCCCAGGCCAGAAGATGCAGAGATGAGAGCTCCAGGCTGAGTCTGGAGAGAGGGCTTGGATTCAGCCCCTCACCCAGGAGCTCCAACAGAGAGTAAGGGCTAGGGACAGGAGCTAAAATTGAGAAGAGAAGAGAGGGCTGAGTGCCCACAAGGGCTGAGTGGAGAAGAGAGGGCTGAGTGCCCAGAAGGGCAGCAGGTGAGGAAGGCAGTGTGATGTTCCTGGACAGTTGCCATGGACAGCTGTGAGGCACTTGTGGCTCTTGTTTCTTAAGCAGCAAAGGTGTGGTGCAGGTGCATTGGGCTGCCTTTTAGCTGCAATGTGGAGGTGAGCCATGTACCCTCATTGCTTCCACCATAAAAAGCAGAGACTTAGACCCAGCCAAGAGGAGGCCTAGAGAAAACTTGTTGTTGTAGCCATCGAGGGCTTGGCAGCCCTGCATACTAACTGCAAGGGCTGGTATGGAGGAGAACAGGGCCCCGGATGGCCTTGGCTGACCCAACTCTGCTTCCTCCGGCTTCAGTACTATGAATGTATGGAGGATGCAATATCCTGATAAGGAGGATAAGGAGGAAGTGGGAAACAACCCGGCTTTGTCCTCGTGCCTCCCAAAACAGGACGTTCTTCCGCACTTCTGCCCAGTGAGCTAAGTGGTGCCAAGGGTGGAAAACCCGAAGCAGAGCACTTTCAGGGTCCCTCAGCTGCAGCGCGATGTGCGGCGGGCACGGACAAGACTCCACCCGCCCCGCACAGCTCTCCGAACCTTGGGGCACCAGCTTGGCATGGATCCTAGGCTTCTGATATCCTTGCCACCTACTGGTGAGTAATAGAGCTGCTTTGCCTGATGTGTGAGAGTGTTCTGTCTCACCGGACTCATGCACGTGGCAGAGAACCTTTGCACTGTGAGGACCATACTTTACAGGTGTTCAGACCTCTAGAAATAGCCTCCTGAGGTCTCACCAGGCCTGACTTACTGGCCCAGAGCATCAAAGGTTGTTCCCACAGAGGAGTGTCTTCTTTAGGGTCTGGCCATGCAGGGCTGTACACGGTAAACACACCTGATAGCAATAACTTAAGCATACCCTGAGAGTGACTTTGTATGGGAGATGCACCTGAATGTGGTCTTGAGTTCCAAGCTGAGGAACCCAGAGTAGTCAACCTGGAGAGTCATTCCATATCAATGAGGAACATCTGAGCCCCAGCCCCGTCCCGTAACATGCAGGCCATACAGGGGCTTGCGGCCTTTTTGTTTAAGGTTGAAAGAAGTTGCCAGTTGGAGGTGGTTAGGGAGAGGGTGTTAAGTGCTATAGAAACTGCACGCTTTTTTTCAAGTGGTTGTGGTTCTTCTGTCCAGCCAGCCACCACTGGACTCTCACTTGTGTGTAAGTCCCCAGTAAAACCTGTCTCGTTTGCTGGCTCTAGGTCTCTTCTTCGTTCTTTGAACCTGGTGTCATCCTCCATTGGAGTCAATAGGGGTTTAGCACAACAGTCTGCAGGCAGAAACTTCTGTACTATTCTGGATTCTCCACTTCAGTGAACACACAATTACAATTTCCTGTTAGAAGAAAATAAAAAGATGTTTTTTTGTACACTTCTTTCACAGTCCTAAAATATGTATATAATACCTCCTGTTTCATTAAGGTTGACTTCTCCCAGAATAGACCACTTAAAATGACATTTAAATAAACCTCCATGTGGTATAAAATAGAGATCCCTGATTTTGCCAGAGATTCCAGGGGCCCAACTGAAAACTTGATTGAATTTTATTCTCAGCTACTGGCTGCTTGTGGCTTAAAGCCAGTGCAATCAAACACTCCTGTGGGTCAGGTTTGCATGTGTGTGTTTAGAAACAGGGTCATGTTTTCTCACCCAGGCTGGAGTGCAGTAGTGTGATCATAACTCACTGTAACCTTGAACTCCTGGGCTCAAGTGATCCTCCCCGGTAGCTGGGACTACAGGCATACACCACCATGCCCAGCTAATTTTTAACTTTTTTTTTTTTTTTTTTTTTTTTTTAGAGACAAGGTATCACTGCATTGTCCAGGCTGTTCTCAAACTGTTGGCCTCAAGTGTTCCTCCCACCTTGGCCTCCCAAAGTGCAGGGATTATAGGCATGACTCACTGCACTAGGCCTGTGACCTGTGATGTGGATTTTTTAAAAAGATATTTCTCTTTTCTCTTTCCTCTTCTTTGTTCCTCCCTTCCTCTTATTCACCTGTCTTCTGATTCTCACAGGTAGAGTCTAAAACCACTATTGTCTAATGCCATTAAATCATATCAAATTATACATCACAGCCCTATGTAATTTCCAATGTGATTCTGACCTGTCAAACTACAACATCAGACTTTCCCAGTGATAGGGACAGTCAGTGCAAGAAAGCCCAGGAGAGAGCGAGCTTTGGGCCAGCTCAACTGGGTGGCCATGGCCTGATGGTATTAAGCATTAACCATTCAAGTAACTTCCCTTGGAGTCTACATCTACCTTAGAGCCCATGTTTAGAGAAACTGCATTGGTGGAGTACAGGGTCTGCTCTCCTCTGAAGTGGCACTCTTCATTGTAGACTAACATTTGGCATTCTACTACTTTGATTGAAAAAGTATATAAAAGTCAGACTCTTAAGTCTGAAAGCTACTCATTAGGTGGTCCCCTTTCTCAAAGAATACATAGGGCCCTTTCTTCTCCATTCTGCACCCTTGACTACAACCCAGCAAATAACAATGACAAAAATAATTGATAGTGGTAATATTAATTTGATTGTCACAATATCCTTGTGAAATAGGTTGTATTAGTCTGTTCTTGTGTTGCTGTAAAGGAATATCTGAGACCGGATAATTTATAAGGAGAAGAGGTTTAATTGGCTCATGGTTCTGCAGGCTGTGCAAGCATGGCGCTGGCATCTGCTTGCCTTCTCAGGGAGCTTTTACTTATGGTGGAAGACAAAGCAAGAGCAGGCATGTCACATGGTGGAAGCAGGAGCAAGACACAAAAAGTGGGAGATGCCACACATTTTTAAACAGCCAGATCTCGCGATAACTCACCATTGTGAGGACACACCATGGGGATGGTGCTAAACCATTCATGAGAAATTCAACCCCATGATCAAATGACCTCCAACAGGCCCCACTTCTGACATTGGGGATTGCAGTTCAACATGAGATTTAGAGGGAACAGTGTCCAAACTATATCTTAGGTAGCTTATTGCCTTGATTTTCTAGATATGAAAATAGGCTTAGAAGGCCAGGTGATCACCCCTGGATCATATACCTGGTCAACTGATGGTGTTGGGGCACCAATCACCATGCTCCTCACCATGTCACCATACCCCCTTGCCATCATTCTGCCATCTCCCTTCCCTGCCTCCTCACTCACACCTGCCAGGCCACCACCCCTCCTTCCTCCCTCTGCCACACAGCCTTCTCAGGCTCTGTCCTCATCCTACACCCAGCCTTCCCGTGCATGCACTGCCTGGTCCCATGATGCCCTTGGGCCCTACTCATTTAAAAGTCCCTCTCTTTAGGGATGTGCATGTTTGTGGATTGTCTGAAAGCAAAGAAGATCTGCCAGAGCCTACACTGGCTTCATTGGTCTACAAGCCAAAAACTCCTGGCAGAGGAAGAGGTGCTGCTTCTCCCAGCTGCTGAGGGCCATCCTTGGCAATGAACATGTCCACAGTGTGTGGTCCACATGCATACCTGTGGTAGTTGGGGCCAGGCTCTGGAAGATGGCCCAACTCCCCCTGCCTAGCCTGCCTCTGCTCACCAAGATGCTCTAGGATCTCTTTTGCTGTTTAGGCAAAACCCAAAAGGGTATTGTATCAAAACTGTGCTTCTTTCAAACAGATAAATAATCCAGTTAGAGCAATCCTGCTGCCTCTTTGCAGTTGCCAGGTCTGTGTGATTTATGTAGATAACTATTTGCCTATGGTTGTTGGAAGCAGATGTTCACATATAAAGAAAACCCTGCTGAGCAGTGGCTGCCCTTGTCAAGGCAGAGCAATGCTCTTTGAAGGGGTCTCAGGGCAGGAAGTTCTGTTCTTTAAGGCAGAGAAACCAGAATGGAGAAATTAAAAATTGTAAAGCCAAGTTTCTGAAAAGCAACTTAAGTCAGATGGTGTCTTCTGAGATCGCCAAGCCCTCTGTCCTGCTAAGGCAGCCATTGATGTCATCCCTTTTGGATTTGCAGGTATAGCCTGCAAAGAAGGTGTAATAGAAGGTGAAGAACTTATTAGTTGAATCATTTGAACCCACTGCAGACACAGTGGCAGCGCTGACCTCCAGAGACTAGCCTTGTTCAGCCAGCAGCTATGGGCCAGCACTTCCCATGTATCAGGAACAGCTCTGAAGTGCTTACATGTATTAACTTATTCACTTTTCCCAGTATCACCTCCCTCTACAGAGAAGAAATTGAGGTGCCGGAGGTTAAGTGATTTGCCCAAGGTCATACAGCATGCTAGTGGCAAAGCAGAGCTTTGAAGCCAGGCTTCCA
This sequence comes from Gorilla gorilla gorilla, assembly GCF_029281585.2. Lineage (NCBI taxonomy): Eukaryota > Metazoa > Chordata > Mammalia > Primates > Hominidae > Gorilla > Gorilla gorilla. The sequence goes on along the minus strand of NC_073243.2, from coordinate 47,542,457 downwards.
GCTCCAGCACCATGCTCTTGGCTCCTGAGCTATGCAGAGAAGGATAAATCAGGATTCCAGAGCTCCCTCCCAAGCCATTCTCTGCAGAAGGCAAACGCCCCAGGATAAAATGCTATCCAGGCAAGGCATGAGGAAATCTAGAATGATTGGAGCTGGGCACCAACACCACCTCATAAGTGTGTGGGGCTTTGCACTTTATGGAGCACTTATGGTTGGGGAATCAAGTGGAAGAGAAAGCCTATTTCTTGTGGCAGTTCTTGAGACAGAATATGGAGAGTTCTTCCTTCACGACCAGCCCTCAGCCAAGAAGAAAAACCCCAGATCACGAGGTGAGGTACAGTGCACCCTGGCCGGGAGGGGTTGGAACCATGGAGCAGACCAGGGAGGCTGTCCCAGCTGTGGCCTGGCTGGCCCACCGGCCGGTCCCCTTCCTGCCACAGCCCCTTCAGGCTTCCTGCAGAGAGCAGAGGTCAGGTGCTGGGAGGGGAACTTGACCTGTTCCCCACACCCTCCGGCCCTCTCCAAGGTCAGGGTCTGAAGAGAAGTCTCCTGTGAGGCTCAGATGATTCTGGAAGCAAGGCTGGCAGCTGCCTCTCAGCTGAGATTGTGTGAAGCAAGAGCAGAACCAGCTGGTCATGGGACGTGAACTCTTACCTTCCCCAAGAGGCTGTTGCTGCACACTGATGGGCAAGAGTGAGAGGCTTTCTAGAGATTAGGGTCAGATCAGAGGAGGTGGGCAGTAACATGGAGTTTAACCAGAGGGAGCATTTAAACTGGACAGTCAAACCTGACAAATGTATCCAAATTTGAATATTTACCCAAGAGGGACTACAGTTTCAAATAGAACCAATTTTTAAAAATGCCACTGTGGCTTGAATTTACTGGATTGGGACAAATTTCATTTCCCGACTGAGTGGGAATAGAGACTCCCCTATTAAAGGAAACAGCATACAGTCAGAAAAATAAGCTTCCTGTCTGTGCATAGATGATTTGAGAGTGTTGGTTTATATGGTCCACACATGCATGAACACATTTATCTTGACAAAGCCCAGTGAGGAAGGGCTGGAAAGGGGAATGAGTGGCAGCTTCCCGCTTGAAATTTCACATAGAGGGTTTCTGCTTGGGATTCCTCCTATAGAGCTCACATTTTCACCAGGGGAGACAATCACTTAAAAATGTACACACACACACACACACACACACACACACACACACACACACACACACACACACACACATACACACACAGTGTTGCTAGGAAGAAAATCTGAGCTGTGTGTAGGGACTGAGAAGGTGATGCCGGGGATGCTGTTTGAGAAGGGTGGTCTTAGAAAGCGCTCTCTTAAGGTGATATTCAAGCAGAGACCTGAGTGGAAATGGAGCTAAATACTGGTTGAGATGGGTGATGGGAGTGGGGCGGGTTGTGTTATGAACTGAATGTTTGTATCTCCCCATAATTCATATGTTGAAGCTGTAACGCCCAATATGATGAATTTACAGGTGGGGCCTTTGGGAGGCAATTAGGTTCAGGGTTCAGATGAGGTCATGAGGGTGGGCCCCCCATGGTGGGATTCGTGTCTTTATAAGAAGAGGAAGGGGACAGAGCAGAGCTCGCCCCCTCTCTCCCCTCAGCTGTGAGGACACAGTGAGACGGCAGGCAGGCAGCCATCTGCAGTCCAGGAAGAGGGCACTTATCAGGAACTGAATCTGCTGATGCCTGGGTCTTAGACTTCACAGGCTTCAGAACTGTGAGAAATACATGTGTATTGTTGAAGCCACCCAGTGTAGGTATTTTGATGTAGCAGCCTGTGCTGCCTAATGTAGTTTGTTTTTGTCTGGTTTTATCTGTTTTGTAGTCTGGCCATGGAGTGACCGTCTACTCTTACCCATTTTAGAACTTCTGGAGTTAACCCTCAAGGGGGTGTCCCCTCAGAGTTGAGATGACATCACTGGCTTCAGGAAGGTGCACAGGAGCAGTCACATGAATCAGAGAGGTCATCATGGTAGGAAAGGAAAGGTGTCTGTGATATTCTCACTCTCTTAGTTCACATATAGGCAAGCCTAGGGTGACCAACTACTTTATGCTCCAAACCAAACTTAGGAAATTTTTAATATCTGCACCAGGGAAACATACATAAACCAAGACTTTTGTCATAAACCAGGAATTTGTCAGAGCACATCAGAACATAGGTTATCCTAGTTTAGTTTCCAGTTTGGGTGAGAGATTGCGCTAATCCAGTCCTAGTTCCGGATTTTCTTGTGAGTGCCCTGGGGCACAGTTAGCATTGCCTCAGGCTTCCTTCGGCAGCTGGATGGTGACAAGGCCTAGATTTGGGTTTAGGGGAAGGGAGGGTCCTTCTTAGACCTCATACCTAAGTGACAAGTAATAGTAATTTTAAAAGTATCCTGCCGTGGTCACGTGTAAGTATACTTCTGTGAGCAGATTTACAGTTCGGGATGGAAGTGGTTTGGGCAGAATTCTGACATTCCTGCATCCTCATCTCTCACTTCATCCTAACACCAGTAAAGGGCAGTTGGAATGCAGCAGCTCAGAATCAAAGCTCTGGCACCAAAGTGCTTGGGTTTCATATATGGCTCTGTCACCTTCTAGCTGCATGACATTGGGCAATTACTTAACCTTCCTGTGCTCCATTGTCTAAATGTATATAACAATGCCTTGATAGGGGTACATAAAGATTAAATGAGTTAACACATGTAAAGCACTCAGAATAGTGCCTGATGTATATTAAAGTGCTCCATCAATGTTGGCTATTATAATGTTATCATTATATTTATTTATTTAGAGACAGGGTCTCACTCTGTCACCCAGGCTGGAATACAGTGGGATGATCTTAGCTCACTGTAGCCTTGACCTCCTGGGTTCAAGTGATCCTCCCACCTCCAGCTCCTGAGGGGACTATGGGTGCATGCCACCATGCCTGGCTAATTTTTGTATTTTTTTTGTAGAGAAGGGGGTTTCACTATGTTGCCCAGGCTGGTCTCAAACTTACTATGTTTTAATAGCTGCTTCCCTAAGAGATTCTTATCCCACTTAACCGATATGGAAACTGGGTTCAAATGTGGGTTGTTGCATCCAGAGAAAATGGAAAAGCTTTGAACCAGGCCTAGGAATAAGGGCAAGGTTGATGATGAAAAGAAGGGGATGGAGAAGTCTAGGCAGGGAGGAGCCGCCGTGTGGAATCAGAGGGACACTCAGTGTGGTCACGGGATTGCAGTAGGACCAACTCTAGTGGCAAAGACAGTTTCAGCTGGGGAAAGTGGGCAAGAAGAGCTGGCCATGGAGAAGATTATGAGACAGAAACCGTACATAGGGTCTCCTACAGCTGGCTTCTCCTCCTGGCTACCTGAGGTGTCTGTGCTTCCAGGAGAAGATGGATATTTTCCCAGCAAGTCCTGGCTAAGAGCTGATTGGGTGTTTGGGAGGCAGCACCATCTTGCCCTTTAATGAGTCCTGGCCTTTGTGTTAAGGTGTGCTGGGCAAGTGCAGTGAAGTAGAGTGTCTCTCCCAGGGCATGGGTCACCCCAGCTCTCTGGCAGAGATAGTTTATTTAAGTTTCAGCTTCCATTCCTCTGTTAGTTGTGACTCTTTCAGTTGTGAGGTTGGAATCCAATTTATACTGGCTTAAGAAAAGCAAGAATTGATTGGCTCACTTAATTGATATAGTTGGGCTATATTGGCTTCAGGTGCAGTCTGATCCAAGGGCTCAAACAGTGTGGCAGGACCCAGTTTCTCCATTTCTTGGCTGTGTCTTCTACGGTGTTGGCTTCCTGGGCAGCTCCAGGTATGTGTCATCTGACTTACGGAAGTTCCAGCAAAAAAAGCAAATGCCTTATCACCTGCTGCCCCAACAAAAGTCTTACTACATCTCATTGGTCCTTATTAGGCCACAGACCTGACTCTGGACCAATCACTGTGGCCAAAAGACTGTGGGCCTGGGTCATATGCCTGCCTCCGGAATTAGCAATAGCATCATAAGCAGGTGAGCAGAGGGGAGCGCACTGCCAGGAGAGGAACACGTGGCTGCTGTATGGCAGATACAACAATAATAAATAAAGCAGCCCCTTTGCAGTGAACCAAAAGAGAAGTAAAAATGAGATCTGTGTGTCTAGAATATAGGCCAAGTAACTTAGTTATCCTGGAGAACAACGTCTCAGCAGTTTTCTTCTTACTGGATCTAGGATTCCTCCGGCTTTGCCATGTGGGCCCTGTGCACACAACTGTTGGCTTATTTTTTTCTTTTTCTTTGTTTTTTTTTTTTTTTGGAGACAGGGTCTCATTTTATCATCCAGACTGGAGTGCAGTGGCACAATCTCATCTCAGTGTTTGCTTACTTTTAAGCCTGCCTATTTGCGGCCATCAATATTCCAGCTCCATTTTTCTAAATGAAAGTATATGACCTTTGCTCCTCTTTGTTGTTCATTCAACATTGACTTCACCAGTGTCTCCCTCCCATTCTGCCGCTGCCTGATACGAAAGCTGTGTTCCAGGGACTCAGCACTGTCATCTTATCCAAACTTGATCTTTATTTCAGGACACAACTTAGGACGTTCCTCCCCTCTCCCTCCCAGACCTGAAAGAGTTACTTGGTAGATCAACTTCTGTGATCCCTGGCTGAGCTCTGTGATGAATGGGACCCATGTCCTTTAATGCTTAAATCCTCTTATATAAGTATTTTGGCATTTCTGAGTAGGATGAAAGCTGGTAAAATGTAGGTTTAGTGAATTAATTCTGTAATTAAGGTTGTAGAACTGTAAGTTGGGGCTAGTCAATGCAGGGCTTTCAGTGCCAGGCCAGGGTGTCTGCACTTGTGTCTTGCTGATGGTGGCAGCCATTGAATATTTTGAGTAGAAGAGGGACACCCTTCTCCCATGGCACCTTTCTTTGAGCATATAGCAATTGTTAAGCCCTATACACATGTCCTTTCCATATATGATCTTATTTCATAGCCACAATAATCCTGTGAAAGAAGAATCCTCTTTTCTTTTCTTTTTTTTTTTTCTCTCTCTCTCTCTCTTCCCATCCCCCAGCACCAGAAACAGGGTCTCACTATGTCTACCAGGCTGGAGTGCAGTGGCACCAACAAAGGTCTTATTGCATATCCTTGATTCTTATTGGGCCACAGACCTGACTCTGGACCAACCACTGTGGCCAAAAGACTGTGGGCCTGGGTCACATGCCTGTGACCGTCATAGCTCACTGCAGTCTCAAACTCCTGGGCTGAAGCGATCTTCCTGCCTTGGCCTCCTGGGTAACTGGAATGACAGGCATGCACCACCATACCCAGCTAATTTTTTTTTTTAGTTGTAGAGATGAAGTTCTCACTATGCTGCCCAGGATGATCTCAGCCTCCTGGACTCAAGTGAGCCTCCTGCCTTGGCCTCCCAAAGTGCTGAAATTACAGGCGTGAGCCACTGCACCTGGCTAAGAAGCCCTTTTTAAATGGCAGCTACTCACCTGAAATCACACCTCATTCTTGGCAGGAATCCCTAAGAACATAGAGGACATACAGAAAACCAATCATCTGACCTAACCCCACGTGCCATGGGACAGTGGCAGCCACTGCATTGCCATTTCACTCTACAGGATGTTAAGCCCTGAGGGAGGGGTTCATCCCTCTGGATCTGTTTGGCAGAGTGGCTGAGGAAGACATGAGGTTAAAATAACAGTGAAAAGGAAATGATGCAATTCCCCCTCCAATCAGTTGTTTCCCTCTTTGCTTTTTGCTTTCCCAGAGTGGGAACATCTGAGCCCCTGCATTTCTGTGCTTCCTCCTGGCTGTCAGGTCGATCATCCTGTCACTGCGTTCTTTGTTTCATGTCCTTTGTATCCGGTCTTCACATGCTCACCTCCCTTCCTCTCCATGACCCTTTTCCCCATGGAATGGCTTCTTGGACTTGTTTGACTACACCCGCTTCCCCATTTGCTTCATGCACGTCGCATCACTTCACTTCTTTGTCTTCCAGTCCTTACTTAGTGCACTTGCTTAGCTGTCTCCCGTGTTAAAGTTCTGATGCCCTTGTCTGTTTACACTGGTCTGTTTTCCAGTGCAGTCTCACTTCCCTGCTGCTTCTCTGGCATAGTCCAATTTTCACTTCCATCAAGGGCAGCCAGCTGTGTACCTGAGCTTCAGACTTGATTTTTGTTCTTTTTTGTCTTTCTTTTTCTTTTTTCTTTTCTTTTTTTTTTTTGAGACCTAGTCTGGCTCTCTTGCTCAGGCTGGAGTGCAGTGGCACGACCTCAGGTCACTGCAACCTCTGCCTCCAGGTTCAAGCAATTCTCCTGCCTCAGCGTCCAGAGTAGCAGGGATTATAGGCACCTGCCACCACGCCTAGCTACTTTTTTGTCTTTTTAGTAGAGATGCGGTTTCACCATGTTGGCCAGGCCGGTCTCAAACTCCTGACCTCAAGTTATCCACCCACCTCGGCCTCCCAAAGTGCTGGGATGACAGGCGTGAGCCACTGCACCTGGGCTTGCTTTTTCTTCTTAATATGGTTTCTCCTTTGTGACTTCCTGTGTTCAGAATCCAGCCTCATCACACATTAGCTATGTGGTTCTGGAAAAGTTACTGTCTCTCTCTATTCCTCAGTGTCCTCCTCTGTAAAATGGAGATTAGTGCTAGTATTTCTCGTAGGATTCTCATGAAGATTAAATGAGATATTTAATATATGGAAAGTGTTAAGGACATTTCCTGGCACATAGTAGTTAGCCAGTACACATTCTTACTATTGTGTTGTTGGTAGTATTATATGGTTCTGCCATTTTGATTCACAAGAATTCCTCAAAAGCAGCAAACACAGAGGCAGCTTCATGGTGGAGGGACAGAGGGCAGGTTTGAGGGTGGCTAGGTGGAAGGACCACGTGTGTGTCCCCTGCCAGTTTAGTTTTCCCTGACTCATCCCTTTTAAAGACTTGGGAGGAAAGTTGCCTGTCCTTCAAGGACAAGGGGAAGACATTGTTCTTGCTTACCAGATACATGATAAAATGAAGAATAAAGTCGTTTGGGTAAACATTGACTTGGTAGAAATTTAAAGCATAATGAAATGAAAACAAGCAATGCTCAGTAGGATCAGCACTCCATCTGTTTTGTTCCCTTCTGATGCTCCATCAAGATTCCTAAATTTAGTTTGGATTTTGAGAACATCTGGAATCAGCCAAGCACGTTTCTGAAGGATTGACATTATCATCTGTATTTCTTGCTACTTAGTTAGGCCTGCTGACTGTGCATTGACCTCCAAAGATGAGGCCCACCAGTGTGTTCATTCAGACAGTGTCCACAGCTCAGGGTAACTTAAGGATCCCTGTGGGGACTGTGTGTGTGTGTGTGTGTGTGTGTGTGTGTGTGTATGTGTGTGTCTGCATGCATGCACAATTTACCTTTGTTTCTGATTATAAAGGTAATAATGTTCATTACTGAGAGACTGGAAAAAGAAAAAGGTAAAGAAGCATTCATAATCAACAAACATTCATAATCCAATCACCAAGAAATAGCCACCCTTAATATTGTGATGCATATGTGAAGGATTTTACACATACACACACATATATATATTACTCCATGTTTTTTTTAAAGCCTAACTATGACGATATTGAAAATACTTTTAGAGGAAGTTGGGGGGTGGAGCCAAGATGGCCGAATAGGAACAGCTCCAGTCTACATCTCCCAGCATGAGCGATGCAGAAGATGGGTGATTTCTGCATTTCCAGCTGAGGTACCGGGTTCATCTCACTGGGGAGTGTCGGAAAGTGGGTGCAGGACAGTGGGTGCAGTGCACAGAGCGTGAGCCAAAGCAGGGCGAGGCATCGCCTCACCCGGGAAGCACAAGGGGTCAGGGAATTCCCTTTCCTAGTCAAAGAAAGGGGTGACAGACAGCACCTGGAAAATGGGGTCACTCCCACCCTAATACTGAGCTTTTCCAACGGTCTTAGCAAACGACACACCAGAAGATTATATCCCGCGCCTGGCTCAGAGGGTCCTACACGCGCAGAGCCTCGCTCATTGCTAGCACAGCAGTCTGAGATCAAACTGCAAGGTGGCAGTGAGGCTGGGGGAGGGGCGCGTGCCATTGCCAAGGCTGGAGTAGGTAAACAAAGCAGCCAGGAAGCTCGAACTGGATGGAGTCCACCGCAGCTCAAGGAGGCTCCCCTGCCTCTATAGACTCCACCTCTGGGGGACACGGCATAGCCAAACAAAAGGCAGCAGAATCCTCTGCAGACTTAAATGTCCCTGTCTGACAGCTTTGAAGACAGTAGTGGTTCTCTCAGCATGCAGCTGGAGATCTGAGAACAGACAGACTGCCTCCTCAAGTGGGTCCCTGACCCCCAAGTAGCCTAACTGGGAGGCATCTCCCAATAGGGGCAGACTGACACCTCACACGGCCGGGTACTCCTCTGAGACAAAACTTCCAGAGGAACAATCAGGCAGCAACATTTGCTGTTCACCAATATCCGCTGTTCTGCAGCCTCCACTGCTGATACCCAGGCAAACAAGGTCTGGAGTGGACCTCCAGCAAACTCCAACAGACCTGCTGCTGAGGGTCCTGACTGTTAGAAGGAAAACTAACAAACGGAAAGGACATCCACACCAAAACCCCATCTGTACATCACCATCATCAAAGACCAAAGGTAGATAAAACCACAAAGATGGGGAAAAAACAGAGCAGAAAAACTGGAAACTAAAAATCAGAGTGCCTGTCCTCCTCCAAAGGAACGCAGCTCCTCACCAGCAACGGAACAAAGCTGGACGGAGAATGACTTTGACGAGTTGAGAGAAGAAAGCTTCAGACAATCAAACTACTCTGAGCTAAAGGAGGAAGTTCGAACCCATGGCAAAGAAGTTAAAAACCTTGAAAAAAAATTAGATGAATGGCTAACTAGAATAACCAATGCAGAGAAGTCCTTAGAGGACCTGATGGAGCTGAAAACCAAGGCACAAGAACTGTGTGACAAATGCAGAAGCCTCAGGAGCCGATTCGATCAACTGGAAGAAATGGTATCAGTGATGGAAGATCAACTGAATGAAATGACGTGAGAAGAGAAGTTTAGAGAAAAAAGAAGAAAAAGAAATGAACAAAGACTCCAAGAAATATGGGACTATGTGAAAAGACCAAATCTAAATCTGATTGATGTACCTGAAAGTGATGGGGAAAATGGAACCAAGTTGGAAAACACTCTGCAGGATATTATCCAGGAGAACTTCCCCAATCTAGCAAGGCAGGCCAACATTCAGATTCAGGAAATACAGAGAACGCCACAAAGATACTCCTCAAGAAGAGCAACTCCAAGACACATAATTGTCAGATTCGCCAAAGTTGAAATGAAGGAAAAAATGTTAAGGGCAGCCAGAGAGAAAGGTCGGGTTACCCACAAAGGGAAGCCCATCAGAATAAAAGCTGATCTCTCAGCAGAAACTCTACAAGCCAGAAGAGAGTAGGGACAATATTCAACATTCTTAAAGAAAAGAATTTTCAACCCAGAATTTCATATCCAGCCAAACTAAGCTTCATAAGTGAAGGAGAAATAAAATCCTTTATAGACAATCAAATGCTGAGAGGTTTTGTCACCACCAGGCCTGCCTTACAAGAGCTCCTGAAGGAAGCACTAAACATGGAAAGGAACAACCAGTACCAGCCACTGCAAAAACATTCCAAATTGTAAAGACCATCAAGGCTAGGGAGAAACTGCATCAACTAATGAGCAAAATAACCAGCTAACATCGTAATGACAGGATCAAATTCACACATAACAATATTAACCTTAAATGTAAATGGGCTAAATGCTCCAATTAAAAGACACAGATTGGCAAATTGGATAAAGAGTCAAGACCCATCAGTGTGCTGTATTCAGGAAACCCATCTCACATGCAGAGACACACATAGGTTCAAAATAAAGGGGTGGAGGAAGATCTAACAAGCAAATGGAAAAACAAAAAAAGGCACGTGTTGCAATCCTGGTCTCTGATAAAACACACTGTAAACCAACAAAGATCAAAAGAGACAAAGAAGGCCATTATATAATGGTAAAGGGATCAATTCAACAAGAAGAGCTAACCTAAATATATAGGCACCCAATAAAGGAGCACCCAGATTCATAAAGCAAGTCCTTAGAGACATACAAAGAGACTTAGACTCCCACACAATAATAATGGGAGACTTTAACACCCCACTGTCAACATCAGACAGATCAACGAGACAGAAAGTTAACAAGGATATCCAGGAATTGAACTCAGCTCTGCACCAAGCGGACCTAATGGACATCTACAGAACTCTCCACCCCAAATCAACACAATATACATTCTTTTCAGCACCACACCACACCTATTCCAAAATTGACCATATAGTTGGAAGTAAAGCACTCCTCAGCAAATGTAAAAGAACAGAAATTATAACAAACTGTCTCTCAGACCACAGTGCAATCAAACTAGAACTCAGGATTAAGAAACTCACTCAAAACTGCTCAACTACATGGAAACTGAACAACCTGCTCCTGAATGACTACTGGGTACATGACAAAATGAAGGCAGAAATAAAGATGTTCTTTGAAACCAATGAGAACAAAGACACAGCATACCAGAATCTCTGGGACACATTCAAAGCAGTGTGTCGAGGGAAATTTATAGCACTAAATGCCCACAAGAGAAAGCAGGAAAGATCTAAAATTGACACCCTAACATCACAATGAAAAGAACTAGAGAAGCAAGAGCAAACACATTCAAAAGCTAGCAGAAGGCAAGAAATAACTAAGATCAGAGCAGAACTGAAGGAGATACAGACACAAAAAACCCTTCAAAAAATCAATGAATCCAGGAACTGGTTTTTTTTTTTAAAGATCAACAAAATTGATAGACCGCTAGCAAGACTAATAAAGAATAAAAGAGAGAAGAATCAAATAGACACAATAAAAAATGATAAAGGAGATATCACCAGCAATCCCACAGAAATACAAACTACCATCAGAGAATACTATAAACACCTCTACGCAAATAAACTAGAAAATCTAGAAGAAATGGATAAATTCCTCTACACATACACCCTCCTAAGACTAAACCAGGAAGAAGTTGAATCTCTGAATAGACCAATAACAGGCTCTGAAATTGAGGCAACAACTAATAGCTTACCAACCAAAAAAAGTCCAGGACCAGATGGATTCACACCCGAATTCTACCAGAGGTACAAGGAGGAGCTAGTACCATTCCTTCTGTAACTATTCCAATCAATAGAAAAAGAGGGAATCCTCCCTAACTCATTTGATGAGGCCGGCATCATCCCGATACCAAAGCCTGGCAGAGACACAACAAAAAAAGAGAATTTTAGACCAATATCCCTGATGAACATCAGTGCAAAAATCCTCAATAAAATACTGGGAAACCGAATCCAGCAGCACATCAAAAAGCTTATCCACCATGATCAAGTGGGCTTCATCCCTGGGGTACAAGGCTGGTTCAACGTATGCAAATCAGTAAACATAATCCAGCATATAAACAGAATCAATGACAATAACCACATGATTATCTCAATAGATGCAGAAAAGGTCTTTGACAAAATTCAACAACCTTCATGCTAAAAACTCTCAATAAATTAGGTATTGATGGGATGTATCTCAAAATAATAAGAGCTATCTATGACAAAGCCCACAGCCAATATCATACTGAATGGGCAAAAACTGGAAGCATTCCCTTTGAAAACTGCCACAAGACAGGGATGCCCTCTCTCACCACTCCTATTCAACATAGTGTTGGAAGTTCTGGCCAGGGCAGTCAGGCAGGAGAAGGAAATAAAGGGCATTCAATTAGGAAAAGAGGAAATCAAATTGTCCCTGTTTGCAGATGACATGATTGTATATCTAGAAAACCCCATTGTCTCAGCCCAAAATCTCCTTAAGCTGATAAGCAACTTCAGCAAAGTCTCAGGATACCAAATCAATGTGCAAAAATCACAAGCATTCTTATACACCAATAACAGACAAACAGAGAGCCAAATCATGAGTGAACTCCCATTCACAGTTGCTTCAAAGAGAATAAAATACCTAGGAATCCAACTGACAAGGGACGTAAAGGACCTCTTCAAGGAGAATTACAAACCACTGCTCAATGAAATAAAAGAGGATACAAACAAATGGAAGAACATTCCATCGTCATGGGTAGGAAGAGTCAATATTGTGAAAATGGCCATACTGCCCAAGGTAATTTATAGATTCAATGCCATCCCCATCAAGCTACCAATGACTTTCTTCACAGAATTGGTAAAACCTACCTTAAACTTCATATGGAACCAAAAAAAGAGCCTGCATTGCCAAGTCAGTCCTAAGCCAAAAGAACAAAGCTGGAGGCATCATGCTACCTGACTTCAAACTATACTACAAGGCTACAGTAACCAAAACAGCATGGTACTGGTACCAAAACAGAGATATAGACCAATGGAACAGAACAGAGCCCTCAGAAATAATGCCACATATCTACAACTATCTGATCTTTGACAAACCTGAGAAAAACAAGCAATGGGGAAAGGATTCCCTATTTAATAAATGGTGCTGGGAGAACTGGCTAGCCATATGTAGAAAGCTGAAACTGGATCCCTTCCTTACACCTTATCTAATAGGTTTTTAGACAAATTTATTTCAAGCTGGTACTGTAAGGTGGAAACCCAGTGATGGATGTGACTTGCTTCCCCCACGGACCTTGCATTCTAATGGTGATATGGACAGGAGACAGGGAAATACTGGGTAGAAGAGGGCAGTTCCCTGGCAAAGGCCCCACCCTCAGGCCTGAAAACCTGCGGCCCTAAATTGGGAACAGGCATTCCTGTTTTCATGCTCAAAGGCTGCCTTTTGGCCCACCATGCCACCCGATCCTGTACCCGTATAAACCCCAAGCCCCACGCTCCACAAGCAGATGAACAGAGAAACAGAAGAGCAGACGAGCAGCAGAGGAGAGAAGAGAAGGAGCGTCTGAATGTCAAGAGGAGTTTGGCTGGGGATAGTCGGAGAGGAGATCAGCTGCTGGATGGCCAAACTCCAGGGGAAGATCATCTTCCCACTCCATCCCTGATCCAGCTGCCCATCCATTCTGCTGAGAGCCACCTTCACAACTTAATAAAACCCCTGCATTCACCATCCTTCAAGTGTATGTGTGACCTGATATTTCCTGGACGCTGGACAAGAGCTCGGGATGTGGGAAGCTGTCACACTGGCCCTCTGCCCTTGCAAAAAGTCAGAGGGTCCACTGAGCTGTTTTACACTTAAGCTGTCTGCAGATGGCAGAGCTAAGAGAGTGCACTGTAACACACACCCACTTGGGCTTCGGGAGCTGCAGGCACCCACAACTGGGATGTGGTCATGGGGCCAGAGTCCAGGGGTGCTCACTCCGGCTCCTGTACCTCCCTGTCTGCGTGCTCCCCTTCCCATAAGGGGTTTGAGCATGCACAGAGGCCAAACAAGCCATATCCCTGTTGGATGTTCTGCGAGGAGGGTCAGGAAACTCTCCCGTTTCAATGGGCAAACTCAGGAACAGGCCATGAGGAGAAGAGGGCTTGTCATCCACAGCTACCTGGAGCACTATGGCAATAATTTACATCTTGAAAAAATTGTTCCTGACTTCAAAATACAGAGGAACTTAGATTGCTAACTGGAGCCTGAAATCTTATTAAAGGTAATTCTTGGATAACGAAAATATTTTTCTTCCATAGTTATAGAGTTTAGATTTTTAAGTAGTTTTACATTTTTTTAAGCAATTTATACTTCTCATGAAAACCTTTTTCATTGAGACTATGTAGTTTATTAAGATAAAGATGGTTATTGTATTTCTTTATAATTAGAAAACTCCTCCAAAAATATTTTGTAAATTCTCATTGTCTTTTTTTCTTTTTTCTTTTTTTTTTTTTTGAGACAGAGTCTCATTCTGTTGCCCTGGCTGGAGTGCAGAGTCTCAATCTCGGCTCATTGCAACCTCCACCTCCCGGGTTCAAGTGATTCCCGTGCCTTGGCCTCCTGAGTAGCTGAGATTACAGGCATGCACCACCACACCCAGCTAATTTTTTTTTAAATTTTTATTTTACTTTAAGTTCCAGGATACATGTACAGAACATGCAGGTTTGTTACATAGGTATATGTGTGCCATGGTGCTTTGCTGCACCTATCACACCCAGCTAATTTTTGTATTTTTAGTAGAGATGGGGTTTCATCAGTTGGCCAAGCTGGTCTCAAACGACCCGCCTGCCTTGGTACTTTGTAATCCCAAAGTGCTGGGATTACAGGCATGAGCCACCATGCCCAGCCTTTCATTGTCTTTAAAATGAATTTTTATAAAACTCAAAATCTTATAGTTATTTATTGTCTACTGTGTTTGTATGGTCTGAATCATTTATTTTCTGCTTTAATGTGTATGATATCCTCTCTGTATGGCCCTTGGTAGATTTCATGTTTTTCCTAACATTTTGGTTAGTGATTATTGTTATGTTTAATATAGTAATCGTGTAAAGTTCTGAAAGTTTCCTAATATGACCACTTGGACTGAATCCTTTAAATGTTCATGTTTAGGACTTTCAGTTTTTGCTATGTGGTGAACTGGATAATGTGAAAATCTTTCCCACCACAAATATATAGAGATGCTATTTATCCTATAATATACAGCCTTTTAAATGCATAGCCAGGCCTTCCAAAAAAAAAGAGAAGCTGCCAGGGACCAGAAAAATAGTTACAGCACAGGAAGTAACACTGCCGTTTCTCTAGGGTAGGATGGGAGTTATAAAGAAGGAGTTGTCAGTGTCATTAATTGAGGGGTTTGTGATTTAATTCTCACACAAGAATAGGAGATAATGCCTTGGGCTCATGCAAGGTAGTGTTGAAGCTGAAACATCATAAATCTAGAACTCTTAAAGGGATACATCAGTAGTTAAAGGGTAGATTAAGCACACATCCGCCCTAAAAGCCACTCACCAGCAAAATCTAGACCTGTCCATAGGATCACCAGTAGCCACATCTGGCTGTTAAGCCCGTGAAATATAGCTAGTCCAGATTTAAATGTACTCCAAGTTTAAAATACATACTGAATTTCAAAAACCTAGTATGATAAAAGTAAGTTATCTCATTAATAATTTTTATATTGATTACATGTCAAAATAATATCTTTGATATATTAGAATAAAATTTTATTAAAATTAATTTTCCCAATTTCTTTTCATCTTTTAAATGTAGCCACAAGAAAATTTAAAATTGGCCGGGCATGGTGGCTCATGCCTGTAATCCCAACACTTTGGGAGCCCGAGGTGGGTGGATCACCTGAGGTCAGGAGTTCAAAACTAGCGTGACCAATACGGTGAAACCCTGTCTCTACTAAATACAAAAAATTAGCCAGGTGTGGTGGTGCATACCTGTAATCCCAGCTAATTGGGAGGCTGAGGCAGGAGAATCGCTTAAACCCAGGAGGCAGAGGTTGCAGTGAGCTGAGACTGAGGCATTGCACTCCAGCCTGGGCAACAAGAGCAAAACTCCATCTCAAAAAAAAAAAAAAAAAGAGAAAATAAAATTTAAAATTATATATGTGGCTCTCATTTGTAGCTTACATTATATTTCTACAAGTTCAGTATCCTTTATCCAAAGTGTTTGGGACCAGAAGTGTTTTAGATTTCAGATTTTTTTGAATTTTGGAACATTTGCAAATATTTAATGAGATATCTTAGAGATGAGATTATGGTCTAAACACAAAATTCATTTGTTTTTGTTTTTTTTTTTTGACACAGAGTCTCGCTCTGTCACCCAGGCAGGAGTGCAGTGGTGTGATATCCAGCTCACTGCTGTCTCCCAGGTTCAAGCAATTCTCTGCCTCAACCTCCCGAGTAGCTGGGATTACAGGCGCCCACCACCACGCCTGGCGAATTTTTGTATTTTTAGTAGAGACGGGGTTTCACCATCTTGGCCAGGCTGGTCTTGAACTTCTGACCTTGTGATCCACCTGCCTCAGCCTCCCAAAGTGCTGGGATTACAGGTGTGAGCCACCACGCCCGGACTTTCATTTGTATTTTGTATGTACATTATACATAGTCTGAATATAATTTTATACAATATCTTAATTTTTTTTTTTGAGAAAGAGTCTTGCTCTGTTGCCCAGGCTGGAGTGCAGTGGTGCGATCTCAGCTTACTGCAACCTCCACCTTCCAGGTTCAAGCAATTCTCCTGCCTTAGCCTCCCGAGTAGCTGGGATTACAGGCATCCACGACCATGCCCAGCTAGTTGTTGTATTTTCAGTAGAGACATGGTTTCACCATGTTGGCTAGGCTGGTCTCGAACTCGCTGACCTCAAGTGATCCTCCCACCTTGACCTCCCAAAGTGCTGAGATTAAAGGTGTGAGCCACCATGCCTGGCCTAATTTTATACAATATTTTAAATAATTTTGTGCATGAAATAAAGTTTGTGTTAGATACTTAAGTGTGAATTTTTCTGCTTGTGACATTGCGTTGGTGCTCAAAACCTTTTGAATTTTGGAGCATTTCAGATTTCAGATTTTAGGATTGGGGATGCTCGACCTGTATTGGGTAGCACTAGTATAGAAGACCAGGTTTGCCATAGGATCTGGATGGGGCAAATGTCTCCTCTAAGAATTCATAAACCTAGATTTGCTCACATATAAAAATTTGTCTCAGACAAGTAACAGTCTATGGAGGTATATAGCATCAAATCAGGTGGCCCTGAATTCCCACAAAGTCTGCTGAATATTGTGTCACAGTTTAAAATTACAGGCCTGGCATGGTGGCTCATGCCTGTAATCCCAGCACTTTGGGAGGCTGAGGCAGGAGGATTGCTTGAGTCCAGGAGTTCGAGACCAGCCTGGGCAACATGGCAAAACCCCATCTCTACTAAAAAATACAAAAATTAGCCATGCATGGTGGCGTTCCTGTAGTCCCAGTTACTCGAGGCTGAGGTAGGCAAATCACCTGAGCCTAGGAGGTCAAGACTGCAGTAAGCCGAAATCGTGCCACTGCACTCCAGCCGGGGCAACAGGAATGAGACCCTGCCTCAAATAATAATAAAATTAAAATATAGACTACATAATGAAATCAACCTTCCACAAGGGACTAAGGATCTGCAGACACTGTAAATAGTGGGATTAGCCATCCTAGAACTTCCACAATTAGAACAATTTGATAGATATGATAAGATAAATTATTTCAAAATGACAACAAAGGACATAAAAGAAAAATGAACAATAATTGGGAGTTCAATAAATAAACTATGGAACATCAAAATAACCTACATGCTATCTGAGCTTCCTATCCATTAATATTTAAGTGAAATTAGCTCAAGCTCTGTCTCTGATATTCTGTGTGAAATTTGTTGTTGTTGTTGTTGTTGTTGAGAGGGAGTCTTGCTCTGTTGCCCAGGCTGGAGTGCGGTGGTGGAATCTCGGCTCACTGTAACCTCCACCTCTTGGATTCAAGCGATTCTTCTGCCTCAGCCTCCTAAGTAGCTGGGGTTACAGACATGCGTCACCACGCCCAGCTAATTTTTGTATTTTTAGTAGAGACAAGGTTTCACCATGTTGGCCAGGCTGGTGTCGAACTCTCAACCTCAGGTGATCCACCCGAAGTGCTGGGATTACTTTTCAAAGGCATGAGCCCCTGCGCCTGGCCTCTATGGGAAAATCAATACTCTCTTTAAGACTTTTTTGAATTTCCAGGGACCAAGTTCTTTGGAGCTGCACTGCTTGGAATTAAGTCCTGGTTCCATCGTTACCCCCTGCATGACCATGGGCAAATTATTAGCCTCTCAGTGCCTCAGTTTCTTCATTTGTAAAGTAAGGATATAATTTTTCCTACGTCCTAAGGATTAAATGAGTGAAACTCATCAGTAGCACTAAATAGGGCATAAGCTCTATATAAGTGTAATGTGATAAACAAGTAACTACGGGTAGTGATAACCTCTATCTCAGTAAGGTCAGGACACCAAAGGCAGGTTCTCTGATTCTCTCAAGAGTCTCTGACCATTGCTAAACTGAATACAGCGCGGTCCCCATGCACTGCATCAAGCTCCTGGGTGAAACTGACCAATGTCATGAAATGTTACAGCTGAGGGGACCCTCAGAGTTGCAGTTCAGCCCCTTTATTTTGTGCTTGGAGAAACAGACCCAGGAGGCCTGAGTCACTTGCTCAGCTGCACACAGCTGGTTTATGGCAGGACCACAGCCAGGATGCCTGACTCCAAACACAGTTTTCTTATGTTAAGTTGAAATTACTTTTTCCCCCTCCATAAATATCTGATATAGCCAAGCATGCATGTAAGTTGGTAAGAGGAAATAATTCATGAGTAAGTCTCTTTCTGAATAAATAGATTACATTTATTAGCATGCTTTCAGATTACAAATTATCTAATCATTATCCTAATTGAAAATACTCCATGTCCTTGCAATAGTTTGCTGAGAATGGTTTCCAGCTTCATCCATGTCCCTACAAAGGACATGAACTCATCCTTTTTTATGACTGCATAGTATTCCACGGTGTATATGTGCCACAGTTTCTTAATCCAGTTAGGGATAGCATTAGGAGATATACCTAATGTTAAATGATGAGTTAATGGGTGCAGCACACCAACATGGCACATGTATGCCTATGTAACAAACCTGCACGTTGTGCACATGTACCCTAAAACTTAAAGTATAATTAAAAAAAAAAAAGAAAATACTCCATGTCAAACATAAATTGTAGCTCTGAGAATGTGAACTATATTGCTGGTGAACTTTGTCCTAGGCTAAAATCTTTCCCTCCTTTAGTCTTTTATTTACATTCTCACTTCTTTTCTTCTATTCCTGTGGAATGTTGCCAAATAGTGCTCCTATATTTAATAATATTAAGTTTTAAAAATCCACTACTTTAACATGTCTAGTTTTCTGAGTGTTATCTTTTTGTTCTTGTCCATATGCACATAGATTTTTACATAGTTGTTTTCACGGTACTCACAAAACTTTGAAGTCTGCTTTTCTCATCTGATATTATTTATAAACATTTTATATGTCCACAAATATCCCATAAACACCAATTTTTAATGAATGCATAATTCATTATAATCAAACTAGCCATAAAGCTATTAAGTTATTTTCTTATTGCTGACATTTGAATTGCCTCTGTTTTGGGTTGTTGAATGTGATGCTACAATATATGCTTTTTTACATAGACTCAGAACTGGAATTATGTGGTCAGAGGTAAGAATATTTTCATAGCCAAAAAGATATATTGCCTGAATATTTTTCATCAACAATGCCACCAGCAGTGTATATCATTTTTACCCCGGTCTTACTAACACTGAGCATCTAACAGCTTTCACTCGCAAACAAGTGTGCTTGTACCAAGAAAGTTTTGTTAAAGTAACGACAGATCATTTCTGAGTGTTATGTGGAATTATAATTTCCCAAATTGGAAAATTTCCCTGTTTCATTTTACACTAAATTAGTAAAACCTATAAGCACTATAGCTTTAATTTACATAATAGTGCTTTGCATAATAGGTATTCCATATTAACTGATTGATTTAATTGTATATCCTATAAGATAATAATCATGGTACCGTACAGTGGAAAAAGGAAGTGGAAAAGAGGGATATAAAAGGGGTGATGAGGAGGGAAAATGTGGATGAGATGTCATCAGATTACACCAAAGGGAAAACCAGGAACATCTCCTCCAGGGACAGGGTCATAACCCTATCCACTAGTACTCTGAACATAGCCAAGTCTGTCCACATCTATGCCTGACCCCAGAATGTGACTCTCCCCACTCTTTCCCTCCCTCCACCCCCAACATCCCTAATGACTGAGCTTCCCCTTCATTCCTTCTCTCCTGGTTCGACTTGCCCTATCACCTGTGCTTGCTTATTCCTTAAGGTGTACGATGCAATCCTCAGCCTTGTGAGGGATGCAAGGATTAACCATGTGGGCCCTGCCTTTCTGGAGTTCGAAGTCTGATAGGAGAAGACATGAATAAACAGCAGAATGTGAACAATGCCATAAGAAGGCTACAGATGGGGTGCTCTGGGAGCTTTCTTCCAGAAGTGGCATTGAGACTGGACTGGGAGGGCACAAAAGCATTTGGACATTGGATCTGACACTGTCCCCCAGCTTACCAGGATCCTCCATGCTCTCCAGATCCCTACTGCCTCAGTCACCAAGCCAGGTCCCCCCAAAGCTGAATATGCATGCAGAACGTTCGAAAACTTACCAGACATTATTTCCCTCTCAAATTGCAAGATGGTTTTGCTGTTTCCTATTTTATTTCTTTTTGATATTTCCTTTTTTAGTGAAGTGAAACATATCTTTTAAAAAGTGAGTGTGCTTGAACTGTGTGAGGCAGTACAAGGGGTGCCAGTGTAGTCCCCAGGTATGTGAGAGAAGGCAGCTGATTGGACTGGTCCATGCCTGTACCTTATCGATCTTTGTGCTTTACTGACCACTCTCTGTGCTGGACCAGTTGTTAGAGATTTCAATTAATGTTCCTGGCAGAAGGAACATTGGGCATTTCTTGTAATGTAAGGAGAATGCAAGTGACTAGGTGATCAGTCTATGATGTTAGGTGACCAGGGCCCTGGAGCCAATTGTGATGCCTCATCAGAAAAGAATGTACTTGCTGAATGTGTGAGAATTGGATTATGTGCTCTTTTCTCTTTAGTTATTATCTCTTTAGTTATTATTGTCTTTGCTTAATTCTCTTCTGTGCCAACCCAAGCCTCTTCAACTATTTCTCTTTCTGTAATTGCGAGCTCTGTTAGTCCAAGTTGGACTAACAGTTGATCCTTTCACAATATTTACCACATTTACCAGGCTGGCTGAATATTATAGAATTAGAGAGATGTCATCCCAAGTGATGCAGTGTTGGAGGGAGAAGCTCAACCCCCTGAAGACTTCTAAATGTTTCTAAATGCATGTTTAATTTCAGAATACATATTGTAATTGCTAAATTGTTATGACAAGACATAGACAGACATATTTATCTTCCACTTTTCCAAGTTTTAATAATCACGGTAATGAAGTTGTTGTATATCCTCCCCACCCCTAAAGAGACAAAAGGGCATCCAGGGAGTAGATCCCACTCACACCCAAATGAACTCTTAGATTACTGAGGCCAGACTGGTTCTTACCTAGCTGTCCTCAGAACACCATGCCTAGAACTTCCATGTTTAGGGTTTGACCACACAAGCCATTGGTCAGTTGGGTTTCCCATAACAATCAAGGAGCTCTGGTTGCGAGAGTTGTGCACCTTTCAGGGGATGGGCTTAGAGTGAGGTCAGGCTCCTAGTCAGCGCGTCTGTGATGCATCTTGAGTTTTCGTTACTCTCAGTCTATTGACCGAAACCAGTCCCCTTCCTATTCTGCCATTTAGGAAAATCGTAGATGGTCTATAAATTGAATCTATGCCCAGTGGTCCTGAGTAGTGAGATTTATTCAGAATAAAATTAAAACAGATATAATATGCCCCTTCTGCCTACCATAGGACCTGATCCCTTGCCCAAAAGGCTCTGGAGTCAGGAGTGACTTTGGGCATAGAGAGAGTAATTTTTCAAGTCATTATTTTCCTGGGGCTTGGAATACGTGGATGTTGTCAAATAACTTTTTTTTCTTTTTTTCAAAACTAGTTCCTCTTTGGGGATATAACCTGACACTATAGTAATTCTGTGTTCCTTGGACTCTCTTTTAAGCACTACATGAACTAAAGAATGATTAAATTCTGATTCTTTTTTTTTTATTATACTTTAAGTTTTAGGGTACATGTGCACAATGTGCAGGTTTGTTACATATGTATACATGTGCCATGTTGGTGTGCTGCACCCATTAACTCGTCATTTGACATTAGGTATATCTCCTAATGCCATCCCTCCCCCCTCCCCCCACCCCAAACAGGCCCTGGTGTGTGATGTTCCCCTTCCTGTGTCCATGTGTTCTCATTGTTCAATTCCCACCTATGAGTGAGAACATGCGGTGTTTCGTTTTTTGTCCTTGCGATAGTTTGCTGAGAATGATGGTTTCCAGCTTCATCCATGTCCCTACAAAGGACATGAACTCATCCTTTTTTATGGCTGCATAGTATTCCATGGTGTATATGTGCCACATTTTCTTAATCCAGTCTGTCATTGTTGGACATTTGGGTCGGTTCCAAGTCTTTGCTATTGTGAATAGTGCCACAATAAACATACGTGTGCATGTGTCTTTATAGCAGCATGATTTATAATCCTTTGGGTATATACCCAGTAATGGGGTGGCTGGGTCAAATGATATTTCTAGTTCTAGATCCCTGAGGAGTTGCCACACTGACTTCCACAATGGTTGAGCTGGTTTACAGTCCCACCAACAGTGTAAAAGTATTCCTATTTCTCCACATCCTCTCCAGCACCTGTTGTTTCCTGACTTTTTAATGATTGTCATTCTAGCTACTGTGAGATAGTATCTCATTGTGGTTTTGATTTGCATTTCTCTGACGGCCAGTGATGATGAGCATTTTTTCATGTGTTTTTTGGCTGCATAAATGTCTTCTTTTGAGAAGTGTCTGTTCATATCCTTCACCCACTTTTTGATGGGGTTGTTTGTTTTTTTCTTGTAAATTTGTTTGAGTTCATTGTAGATTCTGGATATTAGCCCTTTGTCAGATGAGCAGGTTGCAAAAATTTTCTCCCATTCTGTAGGTTGCCTGTTCACTCTGATGGTGGTTTCTTTTGCTGTGCAGAAGCTCTTGAGTTTAATTAGATCCCATTTGTCAATTTTGGCTTTTGTTGCCATTGCTTTTGGTGTTTTAGACATGAAGTCCTTGCCCATGCCTATGTCCTGAATGGTATTGCCTAGGTTTTCTTCTAGGGTTTTTATGGTTTTAGGTCTAACATTTAAGTCTTTAATCCATTTTGAATTAATTTTTGTATAAGGTGTAAGGAAGGGATCCAGTTTCAGCTTTCTACATATGGCTATCCAGTTTTCCCAGCACCATTTATTAAATAGGGAATCATTTCCCCACTTCTTGTTTTTGTCAGGTTTTTCAAAGATCAGATAGTTGTAGATATGCGGCATTATTTCTGAGGGCTCTGTTCAGTTCCACTGGTTTATATCTCTGTTTTCGTACCAGTACCATGCTGTTTTGGTTAATGTAGCCTTGTAGTATAGTTTGAAGTCAGGTAGCATGATGCCTCCAGCTTTGTTCTTTTGGCTTAGGATTGACTTGGCATTGCCGGCTCTTTTTTGGTTCCATATGAAGTTTAAAGTAGTTTTTTCCAATTCTGTGAAGAAAGTCATTGGTAGCTTGATGGGGATGGCATTAAATCTATAAATTACCTTGGGCAGTATGGCCATTTTCACGATATTGATTCTTCCTACCCATGAGCATGGAATGTTCTTCCATTTGTTTGTATCCTCTTTTATTTCATTGAGCAGTGGTTTGTAGTTCTCCTTGAAGAGGTCCTTTACATCCCTTGTAAGTTGGATTCCTAGGTATTTTATTCTCTTTGAAGCAACTGTGAATGGGAGTTCACTCATGATTTGGCTCTCTGTTTGTCTGTTATTGGTGTATAAGAATGCTTGTGATTTTTGCACATTGATTTTGTATCCTGAGACTTTGCTGAAGTTGCTTATCAGCTTAAGGAGATTTTGGGCTGAGACAATGGGGTTTTCTAGATATACAATCATGTCATCTGCAAACAGGGACAATTTGACTTCCTCTTTTCCTAATTGAATGCCCTTTATTCCCTTCTCCTGCCTGACTGCCCTGGCCAGAAATTCCAACACTATGTTGAATAGGAGTGGTGAGAGAGGGCATCCCTGTCTTGTGGCAGTTTTCAAAGGGAATGCTTCCAGTTTTTGCCCATTCAGTATGATATTGGCTGTGGGCTTTGTCATAGATAGCTCTTATTATTTTGAGATACATCCCATCAATACCTAATTTATTGAGAGTTTTTAGCATGAAGGTTGTTGAATTTTGTCAAAGGCCTTTTCTGCATCTATTGAGATAATCATGTGGTTTTTGTCTTTGGTTCTGTTTATATGCTGGATTACGTTTATTGATTTTCATATGTTGAACCAGCCTTGCATCCCAGGGATGAAGCCCACTTGATCATGGTGGATAAGGTTTTTGATGTGTTGCTGGATTCCATTTGCCAGTATTTTATTGAGGATTTTTGCATCAATGTTCATCAGGGATATTGGTCTAAAATTCTCTTTTTTTGTTGTGTCTCTGCCAGGCTTTGGTATCAGGATGATGCTGGCCTCATAAAATGAGTTAGGGAGGATTCCCTCTTTTTCTATTGATTGGAATAGTTTCAGAAGGAATGGTAGCAGCTCCTCCTTGTACCTCTGGTAGAATTCAGGTGTGAATCCATCTGGTCCTGGACTTTTTTTGGTTGGTAAGCTATTAATTATTGCCTCAATTTCAGAGCCTGTTATTGGTCTATTCAGAGATTCAACTTCTTCCTGGTTTAGTCTTGGGAGGGTGTATGTGTAGAGGAATTTATCCATTTCTTCTAGATTTTCTAGTTTATTTGCATAGAGGTGTTTATAGTATTCTGTAATGGTAGTTTGTATTTCTGTGGGATCGGTGGTGAAATCCCCTTTGTCATTTTTTATTGTGTCTATTTGATTCTTCTCTCTTTTATTCTTTATTAGTCTTGCTAGCAGTCTATCAATTTTGTTGATCATTTCAAAAAACCAGCTCCTGGATTCATTGATTTTTTGAAGGGATTTTGTGTCTGTATTTCCTTCAGTTCTGCTCTGATCTTAGTTATTTCTTGCCTTCTGCTAGCTTTTGAATGTGTTTGCTCTTGCTTCTCTAGTTCTTTTCATTGTGATGTTAGGGTGTCAATTTTAGATCTTTCCTGCTTTCTCTTGTGGGCATTTAGTGCTGTGAATTTCCCTCGACACACTGCTTTGAATGTGTCCGAGAGATTCTGGTATGTTGTGCCTTTATTCTTGTTGGTTTCAAAGAACATCTTTATTTCTGCCTTCATTTCGTTATGTACCTAGTAATCATTCAGGAGCAGGTTGTTCAGTTTCCATGTAGTTGAGGAGTTTTGAGTGAGTTTCTTAATCCCGAGTTCTAGTTTGATTGCACTGTGGTCTGAGAGACAGTTTGTTATAATTTCTGTTCTTTTACATTTGCTAAGGAGTGCTTTACTTCCAATTATGTGGTCAATTTTGGAATAGGTGTGGTGTGATGCTGAAAAGAATGTATATTGTGTTGATTTGGGGTGGAGAGTTCTGTAGATGTGTATTAGATCTGCTTGGTGCAGAGCTGAGTTCAATTCCTGGATATCCTTGTTAACTTTCTGTCTCGTTGATATGTCTAATGTTGACAGTAGGGTGTTAAAGTCTCCCATTATTATTGTGTGGGAGTGTAAGTCTCTTTGTAGGTCATTAGGGACTTGCTTTATGAATTTGGGTGCTCCTGTATTGGGTACAGATATATTTAGAATAGTTAGTTCTTCTTGTTGAATTGATCCCTTTACCATTATGTAATGGCCTTCTTTGTCTCTTTTGATCTTTGTTGGTTTAAAGTCTGTTTTATCAGAGACTGGGATTGCAACCCCTGCCTTTTTTTGTTTTCCATTTGCTTGTTAGATCTTCCTCCATCCCTTTATTTTGAGCCTATGTGTGTCTCTGCACATGAGATGGGTTTCCTGAATACAGCACACTGATGGGTCTTGACTCTTTATCCAGTTTGCCAGTCTGTGCCTTTTAATTGGAGCATTTAGCCCATTGACATTTAAGGTTAATATTGTTATGTGTGAATTTGATCCTGTCATTATGATGTCAGCTGGTTATTTTGCCTGTTAGTTAATGCAGTTTCTTCCTAGCCTTGATGGTCTTTACAATTTGGCATGTTTTTGCAGTGGCTGGTACTGGTTGTTCCTTTCCATGTTTTGTGCTTCCTTTCAGAGCTCTTTAGGGGAGGTCTGGTGGTGACAAAATCTCTCAGCATTTGATTGTCTGTAAAGGATTTTATTTCTCCTTCACTTATGAAGCTTAGTTTGGCTGGATATGAAATTCTGGATTAAAAATTCTTTTCTTTAAGAATGTTGAATATTGGCCCCCACTCTCTTCTGGCTTGTAGAGTTTCTGCCAAGAGATCAGCTGTTAGTCTGATGGGCTTCCCTTTGTGGGTAACCCGACCTTTCTCTCTGGCTGCCCTTAACATTTTTTCCTTCATTTCAACTTTGGCGAATCTGACAACTATGTGTCTTGGAGTTGCTCTTCTCGAGGAGTATCTTTGTGGTGTTCTCTGTATTTCCTGAATCTGAATGTTGGCCTGCCTTGCTAGGTTGGGGAAGTTCTCCTGGATAATATCCTGCAGAGTGTTTTCCAACTTGGTTCCATTCTCCCCGTCACTTTCAGGTACACCAATCAGATTTAGATTTGGTCTTTTCACATAGTCCCATATTTCTTGGAGGCTTTGTTCATTTCTTTTTATTCTTTTTTCTCTAAACTTCTCTTCGTGCTTCATTTCACTCATTTCGTCTTCCATCACTGATACCCTTTCTTCCAGTTGTTCGCATCGGTTACTGTGGCTTCTGCGTTTGTCACGTAGTTATCATGCCATGGTTTTCAGCTCCATCAGGTCCTTTAAGGACTTCTCTGCATTGATTATTCTAGTTATCCATTCGTCTAATATTTTTTCAAAGTTTTTAACTTCTTTGCGATGGGTTCGAACTTCCTCCTTTAGCTCGGAGTAGTTTGATCTTCTGAAGCCTTCCTCTCTCAACTCGTCAAAGTCATTCTCCATCCAGCTTTGTTCCGTTGCTGGTGAGGAGCTGCATTCCTTTGGAGGAGAAGAGGCCCTCTGATTTTTAGAGTTTCCAGTTTCTATGCTCTGTTTTTTCCCCATCTTCGTGGTTTTATCTACCTTTGGTCTTTGATGATGGTGACGTACGGATGGGTTTTTGCTGTGGATGTCCTTTCTGTTTGTTAGTTTTCCTTCTAACAGTCAGGACCCTCAGCTGCAGGTCTGTTGGAGTTTACTGGAGGTCCACTCCAGACCCTCTTTGCCTGGGTATCAGCAGCGGAGGCTGCAGAACAGCGGATATTGGTGAACCGCAAATGCTGCTGCCTAATTGTTCCTCTGGAAATTTTGTCTCAGAGGAGTACCTGGCCGTGTGAGGTGTCAGTTCGCTCCTACTAGGGGGTGTCTCCCAGTTAGGCTTCTCGGGGGTCAGGGACCCACTTGAGGAGGCAGTCTGTCTGTTCTCAGATCTCAAGCTGCGTGCTGGGAGAACCACTACTCTCTTCAAAGCTGTCAGACAGGGACATTTAAGTCTGCAGAGGTTATTGCTGTCTTGTTTGTCTGTGCCCTGCCCCCAGAGGTGGAGCCTACAGAGTCAGGCAGGCCTCCTTGAGCTGTGGTGGACTCCACCCAGTTCGAGCTTCCAGGCCACTTTGTTTATCTACTCAATCCTGAGCAATGGCGGGTGCCCTTCCCCCAGCCTCGCTGCCGCCTTGCAGTTTGATCTCAGACTGCTGTGCTAGCAATGAGCGAGGCTCTGTGGGCGTAGGATCCTCCGAGCCAGGTGCGGTATGTAGTCTCCTGGTGTGCCGTTTGTGAAGCCTGTTGGAAAAGCGCAGTATTAGGGTGGGAGTGACCCAATTTTCCAGGTGCCATCTGTCACCCCTTTCTTTGACTAGGAAAGGGAATTCCCTGACCCCTTGTGCTTCCCGGGTGAGGCGATGCCTCACCCTGCTTCGGCTCATGCACGGTGTGCTGCACCCACTGTCCTGCACCCAGTTTCCGGCACTCCTCTGTGAGATGAACCCGGTACCTCAGTTGGAAATGCAGAAATCACCTGTCTTCTGTGTCACTCATGCTGGGAGCTGTAGACTGGAGCTGTTCCTATTCAGCCATCTTGGCTCCACCTAGCTAAATTCTGATTCTTGAGTGTGGATGCACTTCATAGATCATTCTGTTCTCCCTAGAGTCCTTATGCATTTTCAACAGCATTACTGTTTGAATAAGTCAGGATAGACTTGCATATGTCAGGGTATAAGGTACATCCTGAAATCTCGGTGGCTCAACATCGCAGTTTTATTACTCACTCATGTAAAGTTGATCTAGGTTGGGTGGCCCTCCTTAATCTTGAAGCTGCACTATCTGATACATGGAGATTTTGAGGTCACTGCTGAAAGGGAAAAGAGGGAAGGGGGAGACACACTGGTTTTTAGCTGCTTCAGCCCAGAAGTAGCATAGTCCATCGGCCTGAATTGGTCACATGGTCCCAACAAGGAAGAAAGGAGATGTGGGAGCATTTAGTGAGTACCAACCCACTGTCTCTGCCACATTATTCTTTCCTCAAAATGGTTGTAACAACGTGGTGTGGTGGCTCATGCTTGTAATCACAATACTTCTGGAGGTTGAGGTGGGAGGATCACTTGAGGCCAGGAGTTGGAGACCAGCCTGAGAAACACCCCTATCTCTATTTAAAAATAAAACAAAACTGGGCATGGTGGTGCGTGCCTGTAGTCCCAGCTACTTGGGAGGCTGAGGCAAGAAGATTGCTTGAGCCAATGAGTTTGAAGCTGCAGTGAGCCATGATTGTGCCACTGCAGCCCAGCCTGAGTGACAGAGTGAGACCCTGCCTCAAGAAAAAAGATGATAACTTAGAAGGTAAAAGTAATTCATCTTGCTCTAAAAGTGCCTCAAGTTTTAAAAATAGCAGGAGTTCTCTTTAATGGCTTCTGTTTCACAGGTTTCCTAGAACAACTGATTTCTACTTCCGCAAATCATACTGACTGATATGCTTGGGACCTGCTGGCACACTCTCAGCTAGTAGGTTACTCCCTAGGCATCCTCACTCACTTTGTTACAGGACTGCCAAGTTTGTATGCCCACTGTGCAGCAACAGACCAATACACTGAGACAGCAGGGTTTGCAGCAGACAAGTTGTTTAATAATTGCAAGATGACTGAATGAGGAAACAGGAGGAATTCTCGAGACTTAAATTCATTTCATTGAGGGGTTCTGGGCAAGGATCTTTCAGCGGGATTGGGGAGGGCAAGGGGTTAGAAAATTGGGGTTATCGTTTGGTCAGGGTAAGGGGGATGAAGTCATTAGAATATGGAAAGTGCATTCTTCCATGAGTCAGTTGCTTGCTGAGCCCTTCAGACCAGCAGGTGTTGATCATTTTATAAGCATGCAGAACCTAAAGGGGAAATTTAAACAGAAATCTTATTGTTTCACAATGTCTTAGATTTTATCTATAGAACAGAAAAGAGTCTGTGGCAAGGCTATGTTATCCTGGGGTAGTAAGCATCAACCAGCTACCTGGAAGAGGGCCAAAGGGCAGGCTGGCTTGATGATTACTGATGTTGTGCTTCAAACCTAGTTGAATTTTATTTTTTTCCTCCTTAATTGATTTTATAAAATTTTATTTGGGTCTGGTTTCAACTTTCTGTTCTCACCCCTTGAGTTGTCTGTTGATCAGGTATAGAAGACTATTTATAAAAAATGTTCACAACGAATCCCCTTCTCTGAATCTTGGCTGGCCAATGACTTGCTTATGGACTGTGATGAAAGTGACGTTGTGCCGGATCCGAATCTAGGCCTCAAGGGGCCTTGCACACTGTAGCTCACTGAACAAACCCAGGTAGCCTGCTGGATGATGGCCCAGTCGCCCTCTTCACCTCACCCAACATTCAGCCAGCCCTGGAAGCACAGCTGCCCAGCTGACTTGCAGCTGACACATGAAGGAGCTCAGTGCAGCCCAGCCTAGATCCCTGAATGCAGAATTGTGAGTTGAAGACATAGTGTAGGTAGGTCTTTTAAATCACCGAGTTTTGAGGATGGTTTGTAATGAAGCCATGACTGATACACCGAGGGCTAGTATACTCCCGGGAGATTTACGCCAGCTGTATTGCTTAGTAATTATGTCATTTACTTTAATATTACTTTAAAAGGATGACATATGAGTCTGAGAATGAAAATTATTCATTTGAAAACTAAACGGAATGCATTGTAAAGGCTTGATAAAAATAGCATTAAAAAATGTCAAATAAGATGTAGGT
Organism: Gorilla gorilla gorilla; assembly: GCF_029281585.2. Classification (NCBI taxonomy): domain Eukaryota; kingdom Metazoa; phylum Chordata; class Mammalia; order Primates; family Hominidae; genus Gorilla; species Gorilla gorilla. Next base: position 47,512,446 of record NC_073243.2, on the reverse strand, counting down.
GAGACCCCTGTAGTAAACGAAGAGAAAGTTATAAAAATATAGGATTCTGCCCTCAGATTATTTCCTACATCTCTTTAAGTTTTTGGTCCATATTGACAAATCGAAACTGGGTATGGATTATGAGAGTAAGACCGAGGCTGCTGTACAAAGAAGCCTAACAATAATCTGATGGCTTAAAGAAGACTGAATTCTATTTACTTGTTTGTTTTTCTACTTAGGAGTCCAAGGTGAGTATTCTGGGTCAGAGGGAAGTCTGTTTCCTGTAATCATTCAGGGATACAGGGCTTTTTTTGTTTGTTTTTTTAAATCATTTTGATCTTCAGACCCATAGGGCCTTGTTGATACCTAAATGGTCAAAAACATGTTTTCATGGATTCTGGAATCAGAAAGAGTAAAGAGAACATGGAGGAGCCAGAACTCTTGCCTTAAGGCATCAGTCCAGAAGTGGTACACATCACTTTTGCAAGCCTTCTATTGACAAAAACTCAGTCACATGACCATACCTACTGTGAGGGAGACCTGAAAGTGTACAGTATTGGGACAGAAATGTGCTGAGCTATAATCCTTTTATTATAGAGAGGGAGAGAATGTATTTAGGTAAAGAGCCAGCAGCCTCCAACAATGGGGAGCTTGTTGAGTCTCCAGACAATAGGGAGCTTGAATGAATGGACCCATACCCAGTGGAAAGGCCCTGGTGAATAGGTATGCATTTCTGTGTTTTAAATTAAAATAACACATTTATGATAGGAAGTATCTGTTTTTATGACTGGTAGCCTTGACTTCGTACCATTAATTGACCAGCTATAATGATCTTGCTTATGATAGACATGGGGCATTTTTATTCTTTCTTTCTCTTGGCTCTTCAATATCTCTCTATAATATTTTCCCTTTTGTTTTCACTCTTGGGGGATCAAGAATATGGCAGACATTGAGCGCCTACATGTTATTTTGAAATGGCATATACATTTCTGAAGTAGCCTCCTGTTTTTACAAGAAAATGTAGTGTTAGCTCAGTGCTTGAGATGTGGCCAACTCACTAAGATAAGTCAGGAAGAAAACTAATGTCTAAATATATCCATTCGCTAGTCAGTGCCAAAAGAAGAAAAGGTTAAAATTGAAGATGAAGAGAACTCTGATATTGCTACAGTACCAGGCCTGATAAACAAGTTAAAATAACTCCATTATCTTGGGAGCCGAGGACAGGAGGGCTTGATGTCTGGCAACACATTGAACTGATGGAAATCCCTGTCAGAGCTGCTGTCAGTAAATCCTCTGAATTTGTACTTCTGCACCAAGAAGAGCCATTCAGAAGATTTGAAGAAATGGATGCTGACCTGTGATTTAAGCATGCGCCATTTAAAAGTCTCATGGTTTGAGGCCAGCTCTTCCCAGCTTGTCCCTGAGACCAGAAGACTCCAGTCTCAGATGTGTCCCCATTCAGGATGCCGCCACTCCTTAGTCTCAGGTGCTTTTTAAACAATCATTAGCCTCAGCTGGGCGCAGTGGCTCACTCCTGTAATCCCAGCACTTTGGGAGGTCGAGGCCAGTGGATCACTTGAGGTTAGGAGTTTGAGACCAGCCTGGCCAATGTGGTGAAACCCTGTTTCTACTAAAAATAGAAAAATTAGCTGGGCATGGTGGCAGGTGCCTGTAGTCACAGCTACTTGGGAGGCTGAGGCAGGAGGATTGCTTGAACCCAGGAGGCAGAGGTTGCAGTGAGCTGAGATGGAGGTTGCAGGAGGCGACAGAGTGAGACTTCATCTCAAAAAAGCAAAAAAGGAATCATTAGCTTTAACATCTCACCTCCTCCCACCCCCCAACCTTGCACATCTCCCTCAGTTTACGTAGGTGGGCCTGATGCTGGCAAAGGAATTTGAAATAAAAGAATATTGTCAAACTGGAGAGGAAGTCCTATTTTCTCCATTTGTCTAACAGAGTTTTCTGAAAAGTTGGCCTGAAAGTGATAATGTTGAAGAGGCCGAACAGACATGCAGCAACAGCACATAGCATTTGACAATTTGGCAAAGTGTGAGAGAGCTGGGTTTTGGTGTCTGAGCTTCCTGATATCATGTGTGCTTAGGACTGACTTGGGAGATACTGTTTATTAAATGCAGAATTTTTTCTTTTTATTATTTATTAAAGAGAAACAGGGCTCTGCTGCAAGAAGTCAGAAATTCACAGCTGCTACATTCTCCATGTAGGCTTGGATTGTGAGGATCCTGATAGTTACTCTTTTTGAATACCTACTAAGTGCCAGACACTGAACTAAAAGCTTTAAATCATTTCATTCTGTCTCTACAACACTCCTGTGATCATTGTCTTCCTTTACAGACCAGGGAATTAAGTATATGCGGATGTTAATTGGCTTTCCTAACATCATCCGTCTATCAAATCGTGGAGCTGATATTCAAATCCAGTTTTCCTTTTTTAGTCACAGTATAGGATGAAGGGCATGCAGGAGTAGTGCTGATTCCAGAAAAAAAAAAAAAGGTGCACTTCAGAGTTCAGCATTCCTGGAAAAAAGGTCTTTCTGTATTGCTCACTTTGTGAAGGATGCTTGAAAGCACATGAAGGAAAAGGAAAGTTATACTTTCGGATAACGCAGCTGAGACAGTTACTCCTGGTCTCCCTAGAGCCACAGTCGGATGAACATTCCTCCATGTTTTGTAGTGTCAAGGCCTGAGCATGGTCTTGTCTTCCCCTCTCTGATTCTGCCTGTGCTCCTTGGCAGCTCTACTCTAGTCAGGTATGTTCCCATAGGTGGTTCTGTTACAGCACTTCCTCCATGGAGATTGTGCCAGGGGCCCATTTCATCAGCCTGATCCCTAGCTTGAAACCCACTCAGAATATGTCACTTCTGAATTTCCACATAGCTTTGGGGTTTAGGAATGTCAGTTGGTTTTTTTTCCTGTTCTTTCTAGAAATCTATGTTTTAAATCAGAGAGGAATAAGCTATTCACGTGCTCATAAGATTTATTAAAAGAACCATCTGGTTTTGGTAAATGATTGTGAATGATGAAATCTCCATTAGAACCTGGACTTCACAGTCACAGTGCATACTGATTGGAGGTATGGGAATGAGGAGGAGGAGGAGGCTGAGGACTGAGGCAGGCAGGAGAAGAAAGATGTGAACTCAGCAAATGAAGGGTGCCCCTCCACTGTGCTCTTGTAGCATTCTGTACTTCCCCCTCCAGGGCACTAACATGGCTGGTTCATTTTTCTGTCTTCCCTTCTGGACTGTGACTCCTTGAAGGTAGTGCCTGACATTTACCAGGTGATCAACAAATATTTACTGGATTAGTGCACCAATGAATAAGAGCTCTGATCTTCAAGTGAAAAAAAAATAAAGTGCTGAAACTCACTCTAATCCCCACCCTTAGAATGGAATAGATTTGGGGAGAAGGCCATTTGATTTGATACTTACATGCTCAGAGCCATACTTGAATGTTTTGCCCTAACAAGTTTTTCACACCTGACTGCACATTGCAATCACCTGAGTATTTTTTTTTTTAATGATAGAGTCAGCACTCTATCTTCCTTTGCCTGAGATTCTAATTTAATTGGCCTAGCATGGGCCACTGGAAATTTATATATAATTTTTTTTTTGAGACAGGGTCTCACTCTGTTGCCCAGGCTGGAGTGCTGGGGTGCGATCTCAGCTCACTGCAATCTCCACCTCCAGGTTCAAGTGATTCTTCTGCCTCAGCCTGCTGAGTAACTGGGACTACAGGCACCCACCACCACATCCAGCTAAGTTTTGTATTTTTAGCAGAGACAGGGTTTTACCATGTTGGCCAGGCTAGTCTTGAACTCCTGACCTCAGGTGATCCACCCGCCTCGGCCTCCCAAAGTGCTGGGATTCCAGGCGTGATCCACCGTGTCTGGCCAAAGTTGATATTAAAAAAAATAATAAAACTTCTTAGGTGTTTCTATTGAGCAATGAGTGTTGAAAACCACTGTTCCATATGTACCCGGAGCAACTAGTATCTTATGGCTGACATAGCATGGAAAGGAGTTTTATCCTGCAGAATCTGAGCCTTGTGGGAAGAAGATACCCTCAAACATTTACTCAAAGAAGACAAGGACATTTCCTGGAAGCCCCACTAGGTCTTGGCTCAGGTGCTCCTCTTAAATAACTACCCATCTGTGGGACATTGAAGCAGGTGTTTCACTGTTGTCCTAAGAGAGGTTTGGCATCTTTGCCACATCATCTCTCTCCTCCCAGTGTTCTAGTCTAAGAACAATGGCTTGATGACCCTGAGAAGGATTTAAATGTGTAGACACAACTTCCTGGCAGAAATAGCTAAATTGAATATGCTAAGGTTAGGAACAAATGTGTAAGTCTCTCCTGCCCTGAGGATAGAGTTTTGAACTATATTAAAATGCTAGGATATGCCTGAAAAGTTCTGTGTGTGCAGTCCATGGAACAACAACCAGGGTTGGTTTTCCTAAGCTATTTTAATAATGGCTTAAAAAGTTCTATGGCTTCACTGATTTTTTGAATCTATGTGCTCCTGTGATGGAGTTCGTGCATAAGACTACTCAGGTCTGATTCATTTTTGCTGAATGCTGGGGGAAAAGCAGAAAGTGGGGGAGATCAACAATATTTTTCTTTTGCTGTTAAACCCTCTGTGTGTCCTTAGCATATCTGTATCTAGCTTGCCATTTCCTTTTCCTTTAATGATTTTAAAAAATGGATTTGGCCTCACGCCTTTATCCTGTGTCCTTTAAAGAAAAACGAAGGATGTGTACAGCTGTCACTGCCTTGGAGTTTCTGGGTACAGGCACAAAATGTGCTTTTCCAGGGTAATTTGCAGAGAAATGGACCTTTACAAACACTAAGCAATATCCCCTACGTGAGTGGCTGATAGTTTTATATACAGGAGTTTTGATTAATTGGTGTCAAGAACTGTGGAAGGTCTGAGATTTTACCCCCTTGCAAGCTAACAAATTAGCCTGTCAGTGTTTCATGGATGCTGGCACAAGACTGGAGACTCCGGGGTGAGAAACAAAGGGCTTTACTATCCACAGCATTAGCAGGGGCCAGAATATCAGCTATTTCTTGTGCCTTGGTGATGCAAACAGGACCAAGTGACACCTGCATAGGCAGTGGGTTGTGTTATAGGAGACAACCTCTGACCTTATGAAACCAGAATCTTTTATACTGGGCAAAGCATACCTGTCCTATTATCTGGAGAGCAACGCTGTCTCTTTCAAGGCTACTCTCCAAACAAAGATCTTTGAGAAGATACTCTGGAACAAGGACAATCAGTGTCTCTGCTTATAAGATACACAGAAATGCCAGCCATGCATAAAGAATTGTAAAACAGGAAGCACATGGAATGTTAATAAAAGTGTGGATAAAGTTGAAATCTGAGGGAGATGGTGAACTTTATAAAATTCCCCAGACCCCATCTCAGATGTAACAAGTGAGTACACAGTTTGCTCATGTATTAGCGAGCATTTGCTATCTAATAGACCATGCCACAACTTAGTAGGTCAAAACAACCACTTATTTGGCTCAGGATTCTGTGGGTTGGTTGGGTGGTCCTTCTGGTCCTGCCGGGCTCAGCTGATGTCAGTTGAGCTCATGCGTGCATCAGCTGATGGTTCTGTTGTTGTTAGACTGTCAGTCCAGACAATAGAAACAACTGGCCAAGTGTCTCTCGTTACCCAGCAGGCTGGCCCAGGCATCTTCACATGCTGACAGTCAAGGGGTTCTCAAGAGCAGCAGGACAGCAATGTGACATTCAGGGAAAACTGGGTATATTAGTTCAAACATGTCGGTTTGAACCCCACTCTTGGTACCAAAATCTGTATTAGTCAGAGTTCAACTAGAAAAGCAGAACCAGTAGGAGATCTATACCTATATATGTTTGTACATCTATGTATCCATATATCTATATCTATATCCATATCCGTATCTTATGTCTGTCTATGTATCTATCTTTTTGAGACAGAGTCTTGCTCTCTTGCCCAGGCTGGAGTGCAATGGCATGATCTTGGCTCACTGCAACCTCCACCTCCTGGGTTCAAGTGATTCTCCTGCCTCAGTCTCCCAAGTAGCTGGGATTACAGGTACCCACCACCATGCCCAGATAATTTTTGTATTTTTAGTATAGATAGGGTTTCACCATATTGGCCAGGCTGGTCTCAAACTCCTGACCTCAGGTGATCTGCCCACCTCAGCTCCCAATGTGCTAGGAATACAGACATGAGCCACCATGCCCAGCCCCATCCATCAATTTATTACAAGGAATTGGCCTATGAAATTGGGACTCACTAAACAAATCTGAAATTCATAGGACAGATCCTCAACATTGAAAGATCACAGGCAGGCTGGAACTCACAGGCACAGGTTGAGACTACTATACACAGGAAGCATTTCTTCTCTTTTCAGGGAAGTCTTAGCTGTGCTTTGGAGGTATTTTATCTGATTGATTAGGCCCATCCAGATTATTTAAGAGAATTTCCCTTATTCAAAGTCAATTTATCTGATAATTCAATTATATCTGCAGAATATCTAGCGGTACCTACATTAGTGTTTGGATAACTGGACACTATAGTCCAACTAAGTTGACATGAGAAAAAACCATCACAATGGGCCTGGATTAAAGAAAGATAGGGTAGAAAAGAGACTTGAGCATGTGCTCAAAGTTCTGAATGTATTCCTTGGTGCTTCCCTAGGGACTGCTGAAGAGTAGCTCATTCAGTAAACTAATAATTTTCTAATGTAATAATAACTGTCAAATACAATAATAACATACCCCAATTGTGACCCATGTGAAAAAGACTAAGGGATGTTGGTGAGACTCTGAAACACTAAACTTAAAGGGTAGGCGCCAGGAGTGGGTGGATGTGAACAAGCCTTGGGGGGCTGTGAATTGGTGACCTGCCTTTGATTTCACAGGGACTTATTCTCAAGTCTTGGACATACCACTACACTTTCCTTTCCTCTCAGGTTCCTCACCTGTAGGTAATTACTTCCAATAATAATTTAGCTTAAGTCTTATATGTTGTAAAACGCCGCATCTTCATGCACATATGTATACACATATGCAGAGACACATACATAATACTCTACATACATATGTATATGCATCTTCGCAACAAGCCTTTCTGCAGAGGCATTCAGACAAAGGCAACATTTGAAAAACAGAAAACTGAAGTCAGTAATCTTAACTGACACAACTTCACATTGCACTTTTTAAGTTTCATTTAAAACTTTGGGTCAGAATGTATACACTAAGGTATTATTTGGACAAGTAACACTTCCTGGGTTCCTGGGAAGCTTGCTTTTTTTTTTTTTCCTTTTAGAAAAAAAAAGGGTCTTGTTCTGTCACCCAGGCTGAGGGCTGGAGTGCAGTGGTGCAATCATAGCTCACTATAACCTCAAACTCCTGGGCTCAAATGATCCTCCTGCCTCAGCCTCCTGAGTAGCTGGGACTACATGTGCATGCCACCATGCCCAGCTAATTTTTTAATTTTTAATTTTTGTAGAGACATCTTGCTATGTTGCCCAGGCTGGTCTCAAACTCCTGGGCTCAAGTGATCCTCCCACCTTGGCTTCCCAAAGTGCTGGGATTTCGGGTGCGAGCCACCATGCCTGGACCCCGGGAAGCTTTTTGCCCCTTCTTCTGTCCCCTCCAAATACGCGATCTGCTTCCCAATGCCTAACATTTTATTAACAACAGAAAAGCCTTCCTTTCATTCAATATAAGAAATAAGTTTAAAATATAAAATATACTTGGGAGAGTTAAGAAGGTAAGTGACGTGTTCACACCAAGACATTTTATTTCAAGCCAATGACAGATAATTCCACTTCTTTTTTAGGTTTTGATGAAATATAGGAATGCCTGTTTAAAGGGCTCAGTAGACAGGAGGGACCACCACTATTTGAAGAGATGAGAATTGAAAGATAGTAGAAGACTGAAGAGGGGTATTGATGCTTGGTAGTTTGATTGAGAGCTGGCCCAACCAACCTACAATACAGAAGTTTCAAGAAGTTCTGTTGACTTGTGCTTTTTAAAAATCCTTCTTAAGAAAACAATCATAGTTATATGTTTGGCTAGTCAAGTCCATGCCATTATAATGAGTTTGCATCAGATTTATTTGAGTGTGTTAAAAGGGAAACAGGCTGGGCATGGTAATCCTAGCACTTTGGGAAGCTGTAATTCCAGCACCTGTAATCCCAGCACTTTGGGAGGTTGAGACAGGAGGATTGCACAAGCCCAGGAGTTTCAGACCAGCCTGAGCAACATAGTGAGACCCCATCTTTACAAAAAATAAAAATAATTAGCTGGGTGTGGTAGTGTGTTCTTGTATTCCCCACTATTTGGGAGGTTGAGGCAGGAGGATCACTTGAGTCTGGGAGGTTGAGGCTGCAGTGAGCCGTGATTGCACCACTGCACTCCGGTCTGGGTGACAGAGCAAGACCCTGCCTCAAAAAAAAAAAAAAAGAAAAAAATTTTTTTACAAAAGGAAAATTGATCATGATCATATTTCTTCCTTTTCCAGCTATAACTCCCGGAAATAGGTATAAACAAACGCTAGTGTGTGGGACTTTTTGGCAAAACCATCCCAGGATTTCCTCAGGAGACAGGAAAAGACTTGAAGTCCTAAAAATGTATCTTTAGGGCAAAATAAACCCAAGCCAGTTGGGTGTGGCCATCAACACTCCCAGAGGCGGAGTCTGCATTTTAGCAATGGTAGCGGGCCTGCTCCATGAGTATCTGATGAGATAGCTCCTTGGAAAGTGGGTTGTGAACCATAAAACACCACATCTGTTGCGTTATTAGGTGAAAGCCCATTGGAAAATCATGGGGAAATATTTTTTCACAATTGCAGCTTCTGGCTTGGTGAACACACAGAGGTGCTGGCAGGGGGGCCCCGGGAGGGCGTGGGGGCTCCATGTCCCAACCCCACTTCCGTGCCCTGCACATCTCTTCCACTCAACTATTCCTAAGTTGTATCCTTTATCATAACCCAGTAAACATAACTGAAAAAAATCAGAAGTGAAACTACTTAAAGCAAGATTTAAAAACATCTAAATGCTGAAGTGATTAGAAAGGGTTTCAGTTCTTGATTAAAAACAAAGTTCAGGAGTGTTCCTCAAAATGGAAAAGAACTGTAAAAGCCACTAACTCTTCTCTGAAGTTTAAAGTAGACCAGATGACTCAGGGCTTTTATTAGAAAAGTTTTTGCACAATAGCTGTTTCACCGTTTGGTGAAACAGCTGAAACTCAGGCAGAAATGCTAAGGAAAAGCTAAAGTCCTATTTCAATTTATTTAAACTGTCAGTTAGCAGGAGCCTAATGTATGCAAGTCAAACCCACTGCCGTCTTCCTGGCCCCGGGTCCTGACTCCTAAAGTGGCCACAGGAGACCCTGGCCTTAGAAAGAAATCTCTCCTGACCTCTCTAAGGATTATGCCGGGTTTGCTGCCCCACTCTTCCCCCAGCAGAGGGTGAGAGAGCCTCTGACCATTCTTAAAGGCCACCCTCCTCCTTCACGAAGCTCCGGGACTTTCGAGTAGACAGGTCATGGTGGGGAGTGTCGGGGAGCTCCTGCTGTTTAATTTGGTTTGACTAACAGAAAGTGTATGCAGAGTGGCCCTCTTACCTCCAAGTGGCTCTGGTGTGCTCAGTCCCCAAGTTTCCTATTTATGTTAGTAAAATTTTTGGTACTCTGAGTCCCTTTGGTTTGTGGTCATTGGAAGAGACAGAGGTTGACCCCTTTGTTCACCCTCATCCTGGACAGCATCTGGATGGGTCTTGCCCTCCTGCCTTACTGAGTCCAGTGCTAGGGGAGAGGACACAGCAGGCCGCTGCCCCTGAAGGAGACTGCATTGGAATTTTTGCCAGGTGGCCCTGACACGTAGGAATGCCCAACTACTGTGACTACCCTCTGAGATAAAAAGCTGTCCTACTGATTTTAGAAGGCCAAAATTAGAGGTCATTTTGGAGGTGATGCCAGTGGACATATAACTGTTTGAAATGCTTGTTCCCCGGTGCCTTAAAGAAATAGTACTTGAACTTAAATTTATTCAGCAAGGCCATTTTTATTTTCTGCAGAAAGGGTACACTTGGCAGCAATTTTGCCACGAGAGTACCCCGAACAAAGGAGACAGGGTCATTTATAACCTGACGCGTCCACCCTCCTGCTGTGTCCAGTTTCCATTGGCTAGAACAGGACCTCACATTCTGTATTTGTCCCGATTGGCTAGCAACTTAGAACTTATTAAAAGAGGCAAAGCTAGAGGAGAAAAAAGGAAGGAGGAAGTAACTTGTGGAATGCTGAGAAAGGTAAAAACACCTTTAAATAAGGAAGAGAAACAGGCTATGACCTAATGCCTGCTTGGACCAGTATAAGCATGCCAGGGCAAATATTTAGGCTAAATTGTGGGAGCTAAGAACATAAAGTATATTGGTTTTCTTATTACGGCTAGCAGATATTTAAGAATGTTAGCACAGGTTTTTGAATAAATTTTGCTTCAAGAGAAGTTATTATTTATTCCTAATTAAATGGAGAGGAAAGTCTTTGAAGAGGAACCTCTATTTTTACATAGAACCTTGCCTGGTAGCGCAAACTAGAATCAAGGAGTCACAGAGAGTTAGAACTGGAAGAACCTGAGTGATGTATCTCCCAGCCCAATTTCTTCCCGTACCAGTGTGGAGATGGAGAGTGAAAGTGACCCATCCTGGGCTGCCCAGCCAGCGGAGTTAACACAAGAACCTGGGGTTTCATCTTGCCAGTTGAGGTTGCATTGTATATGTTTGTTTTCCATTCTTTTTTTTTTTTTTTGAGACAGGGTCTAGCTCTGTCAGGCTGGATGGAATATAGTGGCATGATCTTGGCTGGCTGCAACCTCTGCCTCTCGGGCTTAAGTGTCCTCCCATCTCAGCCTTCCAAGTAGTTGGGACTACAGGTGCACACCACCATGTATTTTTTTGTATTTTTTGTAGAGATGGGGTTTCGCCGTGTTGCCCAGGCTGGCCTCAAATGCCTCAGCCTCCCAAAGTGTTGGGATTACAGGTGTGAGCCACTGCACCTGGCCTGCTTTCCATTCTTACCTCTGTGTTAATGACACAGCATTTTCAAGACAGATTTGTTCCTATTCTTTACCCTCTGCAAAGGGTGTTCTTGATACACAGACACGCACACACACATACACACTTATATATGTTTTAGGCAATTGCAGATATTTGCTTCTAGTCCAGGGTGCCAGTTACAGAGGTCCCCATATCTGCTGCTTTGAGGCTAATGCTGAGCTGTGGGATTATTCTTTTCATGAGCCCCCTGGCTCTGCTGCTTGGTTGCAGGGCTGGCTCAGATGACTAAGAACACAGGACCACAGGAGCAATGGTCCAGTGAGGTGTGCAGTGGCGCTCTGGCTCCACCAGCCTCACAGCATAAAATTAAGACGTCATCTCTGGTCTGTGCTTGAGAAGATCATATCTACCAGTACTGTGCTCTCTTTGCATGCCAGAGATTTGACCAGGTGATGTAAATAGAGGATGTCAAGCTCTTCCATTGTAGATTAAGCCTATAAAGTATTCTTACTGGTGAATTTGCCTTAGCCTCCTGTGATAGCAGTTTATTTATATACCTCATAGAAACTGAAATCCAGTCAAAGAAATGACCTAAGAGACTTGCTTCTTTAGGTAGGTAATCCAGACAATAACTACTATTGCCTGGGATTTATGATGTGCTTTTTCTTCCAAGAGCCCTGTGTGCTTTCAAAGCAGCCCATTCATCTTCAAGCACCCCTGAGAGGGATAACTGTCAACAGACTGTTTTCTGCAGGAGGATGTAAAGCAAAGATATGCTGTCTAAAATCACAGGAGGTCATCCACAGACAAGTGTCTGGAGCTCTGCACACCTGGCCCAAAATACACTTGAGCAGGTGATGTTGACTTTAAGATGGCTTCATATTGAATGGGATTTGCAAACACATGTAAGGCCATGGGCGCTGCAGGCCCTTGGTGGTTGATCATAGTGTTCTTTCCTGTTGAGTCAGTTTGCAGACTCAGAATCCTTCCCAGCAGTGCTCTACAAGTAGTCACTTCGCTTGGTGTTAGCAAGCAGATTAGATCCTCTGTCATTTGTGAGCAGAAGTTGGTCTAAAATGCTAAGCAGCATTTGTCTTCTGCCTGAAGTCTTCATCAAAATCCCAAAGTGGCTGTTGAAAGGTGACATCATTCTGACCTTAAAATGCAATAAGGTTAGCTGTCATTTGACTTTACACTGAAAATTGAGGTGGAAAATAGGATAATATAAGAATCAGTGGCCCCTAAGGAGCAGGATTTTGGAGAGTTAAGAACCTGGGGTTTCATCTTGCCAATTTCAGGATTCTCTGTCATCACCTGGTTGAGGCTGTGAGCTGAGGATTGAGGTGAGACCTATCATTTGTCTTTGTCAACTCAGCTATTTTCTGTTGTTATGGTTAAAGATACTTTCGGTTGTATGTGAAGGCCAGGTCCTTTGTGTTCACTTTCAGTGTTGGGCTAAAGCCGTAAAAAATCACCAAAATTAATAAAAGTAGCGGGTCAGTCTGGAGCCTGCAGAGGTCCATGCAGACTGGAAAATCCAGGAAGAGTAACTGTCCCCTTCTGCACTTCAGGAAGGGAAGGAGTAATTTTTTTTTTTTTTCAATTTCAAGAAGAGGAAAGCTCAAGATTTGCTCAACTCAAGGATATAATTAGCTAACAAGGTTTTTTTTGAGAGAAGCAAGTTTGCCTTTAACAGATTTTGTATCCCCAAATTTGGAAGATGACAGAAGAAACTCAAGATCATTTGAAGATAACTAATTATAACAGTTTCACCTTTGAATTGACACTAAATGGGTGGCAGAGGTGGAAACACCCTTGTAACTTCAATATTTTCAGGTCTATAAAATGGAGAAACGGGGATGGACGTATTTTTAGCATTTAGCATGTTGACAGCCACTGATTTTAAAATAAGTGCAGATTGCAAAGCCCACTGATTTCATGATGTCTAAGACAAGAGCTTTTTGAGCTATGTAAACAGCCTTTGGCTTTCCTTAGGGCTGCCCTAGGTAAAACTGCCAAGGAAATTAAGCTTTCCACTCTGGTGTTGATGCACTAATCCCTGCAAACATTCTGTGAATATTTTTCCATCCTAGGCCATCCATTTTCCCACCCTGTCCCCTGGTCTCCAGAAAGGTGGCCCACCAGGATCCAACTCTTACTTCATAGCTCCTCTGTGGTCCCACCTCTTCTCTCTTCTAGTCTTCCCCGTCTAGACCTGCTGTCAACACTAACTCACTGATGCTCATGTTCCATTGTTGTGGGTTCTTGGATTACTGTGTCACCATGGATGGTTGTTGTGTTACCACCTCCCAAGCAGAATGGATACATGTTAACCCAGGACTTCTGCAGACACACGAGTGGAAAGGGTCTGCACTGTAGAAGCTGTGGAGAGGGGGTAGATTGAGGACTTCTCCAATTTTTGACCATTGCCCTTGTACTTCACCAGTACTGGCCAGTCTCTCCTGCTCCTTTTGGTCCAGACTATCACTCACACTTCCCAGGCACAGGGATCCATAATAAGTACTGCCTGTCTATACCTATGTATTGGAGAAGGCTGGAAACAATCACCTGTGGGCTCTTGTGCTTTGTCATTTCATAGTAAACCACTGGAGGCGGTTATGCTCATATGTGCTCATGAGAACTTTTTTCATTTTTTTAATTTGAGATAGAGTCTCACTCTGTCACCCAGACTGGAGTGCAGTGGCATAATCTCTGCTCACTGTAACCTCTGCCTCCCAGGTTCAAGCGATTCTCCTGTTTCAGCCTCTCAAGTAGCTAGGACTACAGGTGCGTGCCACCACACCCAGCTAAATTTTGAATTTTTGGTAGAGACGGGGTTTTGCATGTTGACCAGGCTGGTCTTGAACTCCTGGCCTCAAGTGATCTACCCACCTCAGTGATCCTAGCACCTCCTGAGGGAGCATGGCCTTGCTGGTACCTTGCTTTTGTTCTAGTGAAACTGATTTTGGACTTCCAGTCTCCAGAATGTCACAGAATAAATTTTGGTTATTTAAGTTTGAGGCCATTTGTCCAGCAGCTACAGGAAATTAGTGTCTACCCCCACCTATGGCCATGGGATTATTACTACCCTTCACAGGAAACAGGTTCAATGGAGTCAAGTCACCTACTTCAGTCACTGCTTCAGAATTCATCTGAGGAACTCTGGAAGAAGCTTGTGAAGCAGCTGGTAGCAAGCGGAATATCCCGTCCTTACGCAGGTGTCTGTTTTTCATTTCTGCTGTTTTCCAGGCTTGCTTTAGCTCCATGGGTTCTTTGCTGCAGCTGAAGTTTGTGTACTTGGAGCTGGCACCAAATGCCTGTAAAGTCATGATGATGAAGAACTTGGCCTCAAGTGGTGTAATCAGAACACACACATTCTTTCAGTTCCTTGGGTAGACTTAGTTCTTCTCCCATTCCCATAAAAGACTTATGGCAGTCCCTTAACTTTTAAGGCCACTTTTAGGTCATAAAAATTCTGCCATCTGTGATTAATATATGTAGTTCAGGCATAATGGCTGACTTTAAACCATGTGTATATATATATATATATATATATATATATATATATATAGTTTTTTTTTTCTGAGACAAATTCTCTCTGTCACCCAGGCTACAGTGCAGTGGCACCATCTAGGCTCACTGCAACCTCTGCCTCCCAGGTTCAAGTGATTCTCCTGTCTGAGCCTCCCAAGTAGCTGGGACTACAGGCATGTACCACCACACCTGGCTTTTTGTATTTTCAGTAGAGATGGGGTTTCACCATGTTGGCCAGGCTGGTCTGGAACTCCTAACCTCAAGTGACCACCTGCCTCGGGCTCCCAAAGTTCTGGGGTTGCAGGCGTGAGCCACCGCACCCTGCCAGAACCTTATATTTCAAGCTGCTCTTTCTCCCTGTGAAGACCCACTGGAGCCTGGTGGCTTGCGTCGGGCTGCTCTTTCACCCTTTCCCAGCCTTTCCCAGATTTCTCTTCCATCTTGCTGGCCTCATTATGACACTCCAGGGCAGCAGCAGGGAGTAGGAGAAGGGAAAAGACCAGGAAAGTTCTTCCTTGACTGATACTGTCAGGTGCTGACATTTTGTTTCCAGGTCTGGCAGGTGTTTAAAGCTGGCTCTTTCCTCATTTGCACTTTCCTCATTTGAAGAAACCTGTAGTTTCTTCAGGCCCCCACCCCTTCCCTTCCTACCTCCTTCCACTCATGCCAATGGCTGGCTCTCTCTCACCTGCAGTTTCTCTTAGAGGGCGTCATGCTTCCACTGTGCGCAGTTACTTCCTCATGCTCAGCCCGAGGCCTCTGGTGGTACTCTGGTATCTTTCCTCTTAGGACTAGTTGCCCCTCCAGGCAGCTGTCTTGGAGGAAATCCAAGAAGGGCCCCCATCAGCTCCCTCACAAGAGTGGCCACATCTAGTTCATGAGAATGTACTCAGGCATCCTTGCATCCAGAGCCCAAAGCCATCCTTCATTCTTTGCTCCACCACTGAAGCAGATACCCAGCCAGATTGTTTTATGTGGGTGTCACAGGGTCCCCTACACTCAGAGGACACATGTCAGATTCTGAGTGGTCCTGTTGTGGCTCCTTTTCTTAGGTTTGAGGTGAGAGGCCCCTGTGGGGCCATTTGAACTCAGTATACCAGTAGGTCTCTCATAAATACTCCTAATTCCAACCTCCATCCTCTTATGTGAGAGAAGGGTAGGTGTGAAGTGGAAGACGGGATCAAGGGTGGGAGTCCCAAAATGGATTTTGATCACTTCTAATATAAATCCTACACCATGATGTTCTCACATTCACTTTAGAATGTGGCACTGTTAGTCCTGATGCCTCCGCTAGAACTTCTTTTTATTTATTTATTTGTTTTTTTGAGATGGAGTCTCGCTCTGCCATCCAGGATGGAGTGCAGTGGCACGATCTCGGCTCACTGCAAGCTCTGCCTCCTGGGTTCACGCTATTCTCCTGCCTCAGCCTTCAAAGTTGCTGGGACTACAGGCACCCGCCACTACGCCTGACTAATTTTTTTGTATTTTTAGTAGAGACGGGGTTTCACCGTGTTAGCCAGGATGGTCTCGATCTCCTGACCTCGTGATCTGCCTGCCTCAGCCTCCCAAAGTGCTGGGATTACAGGCGTGAGCCACCACGCCCAGCTCTCTGCTAGAACTTCTATTGCACATCTTCTCACATGTCTATTTACCAGAGAAGCCAAACACTAGGGCCATTGCTCACCTGTAAAGGTAGTCTGTTGTATTCCTTTTGGATTCTAGGAAAAATCCCATTCCTTGAAAGCTTGCCTTAGTAATGCCGTAGCCCTCTAGTAAAGGTCTGTGCCCAGACCTTGCTCTGGAAATGTGCCCTCAGCACACGGTTGAAATTCAATAAATGGAAAGTAACATTAACACATAAAATAAGGATCTCACCAAAGAAGAACAAAGAGCTGCTGTGTGCTTTGTGTACCTACCCTTGTGGGGGAGTCTACAAAGTATCCCAGTGAAGAACCCCAAGGATTCTGCTTAGAGCTAGAATGGAGCTGTTGAGTTCTGGAACTGAGAGCTTATGGCTTCTGCTTAGTAGGTAAACTTTCCTCTCTTCACTTGCATATGAGTTGGGCAGAACTGACTGCTTTGCATGTGTTTGAAAAGCACCATGAAAATGCTATTGATGGAGTCTTTGTGCTTGGCCTGGTGGGTTAACTGAAAACCGATCAGAGCACCAAAGTTAATTGAACTCAATTGTTAATAATAGTTAATAGGACAGATGGTTGGTGACAGAACAGACTTGCTGATCATTACTTTGTGCTCACTTGGCAAAATAATGTGAAAAAAAACCTCATATCTCAACTGGCAAATAATGCCTTTATGCATTCATATACAAATGCTTCTTGGGAGAAGATATAAGATACTACTGTTTTTATAAAGATGACTTTTCTCCTGATGTGGAACCAGGAAGATGACCTCCATCACCAAGTTAAGCCGTTCTGACCTTAAAGGAACTGGCCCATCTGTGGAGTTAGGGCTTCAACATAATTTTGGAGTGACACATTTCTATCCATAATGAATGCCTCATCATGTTACTACTTACTGAATAGTCTATGTTCCTTTCTCTCCCGCCTCGGTCATATATCCAGTTTCCATATATGTGGGGTATATTACACAGTATTTCATTCTGGGTTCTACATTCTATTCCATGGATCTATTTGCTACACTTGTGCCAAGATCATGCCCTGAACTACTAAAGCTTTGCAATAAGTCATGAAAAACAAAAACAAAAAAACAGAAAAGAAAAGAAACTGTCCTGTTAGTCATTTGCCTTGTCCCAGTTCGCTGTTACTGTATAAAAACTACTCCCAGGCCAGGTGTGGTGGGTCACACCTGTAATCTCAGCACTTTGGGAGGCCAAGGTGGGTGGATCACCTGAGGTCAAAAGTTTGAGACCAGCCTGGCCAACATGGTGAAACCCCTGTCTCTACTGAAAATACAAAAATTAGCTGGGCATGGTGGCAGGCGCCTGTAATCCCAGCTACTCAGGAGGCTGAGGCAGGAGAATCACTTGAACCCAGGAGGCAGACATTGCAGTGAACTGAGATCACACTATTGCACTCCAGCCTGGGTGACAAGAGTGAAACTCCATCTCAAAAACAAAAACAATGACAAAAATGACTCCCAAATTTAGTTTTAAAACAAAAAGCATTTCTTATTGCTTGTGGGCCTGTACATCAACTGAGTGCTTCTTTGTCTTAGCTTGGCTGACTTATGTGACTTCAGGCAGCTGTGGATTGCATGCACACCTCTTCTGATCTTGGCTGGTCTCTCATAAGGTCTATTAGAATATCTGTTGTCTTTCCACATGGTCTTCAGCAGGCTAGCTCAGATTTGTTCACATGGTCATGAGGGGTTCCAAAAGAAAAGAGTAGGGATGTGCAAGGCTTCCTGAGGCCTAGCCTTGGAGAGGACCACCATCACTTCTGTTGCACTCTATTAGTTAAGGTCCAGATTAAAAATGTAAGGAGGAGACTCTACTACCCCTTAAATAGAGGAGCTGTAAAATCACATTGCAAAGGGCTTGGAAACCCAGAGGGCATTATTAGACTATCAATGGAATCAACCTATCATAGTCCACAAGCAAAAATTTCCAGAAGCTGCCATCCTGTTGTACAAGGCCACAACTGCCTTGGGGAACACAGAGGCTTTCAAACCACAAATGCAGCTCTGATCAGAATCCAGCCTGAGAGTTCCCATCCTGGTTTCTCCTGTCTGCTGCAGTTCCTGCTGCCGGGTAGTCACTGTCATGAGCTGCTTGTAAGCAGGATGCCTGGCAGTCCGTATTTGCTAATTTAGGTGTACAATATTTGAGTAAGAGACAAGAGGATTACTTTTATGATTAAATCAGGGAGAGTAAAATTTCAGTTGGATAAATAAATAAATAATTTGAATGAAAGCTCTGGATTGTCAATGAGGTTAAATGTCACTCTAAGTAAATAAGATTTCAAATATAATTGATTGATGGATTCAACAAGCACTTATTGAGCATCTACTGTGCACAGGACACTATAATTAATAGGTTAGGCTCTCAACCCTATTGCACACCAGAATTTGATTCAATTGTACTTGGGTACAACTTGGACATCAGTATTTTCTAAATTTACCCCAGTGATTCTCATATGCATCCAGGGTTTAGAATACTGGATTAAATTATTGACTCAATTTGTGGAAACCAATCTACTCAAGTACACCATGGTTAGATTGTGGCTCTGAGCTTGGTTGTTAAGTATTCATTCTGCCAATCATATTTAGGGAAATCTAACCGTAGGCATGGCACCATGTACTGTACTCATACTAGTAGGCAAGGGTGAAATCATGGAAATCCTACCTGTGGGAAGATTGGAGTGTAGGTAAGGGGATGAGATGGTACGATAACATAGGGATAATTGTGGGAAATGCTATAAAGGTTTAAAAAGGCTAGGGCAGTGCTTCTCAAACTAGAATGCACATCTGAGTCATCTGATATTATTAAGATGCAGCTTCTGATTCAGTAGGGCTGGAACTGGGATTCTGTAATTTTGAAAATCTCCCAGGTGATGGTGATGCTGCTGCTCTCTGGACCATCCATAGCTCTAGCAGTCACAGCTGTTATACTACACAGTTTCTACCTTGGTCTTCCAGGGGATTTTTTTCCTATGGAAACATTTTTCTGATTTTATAGTGCAGATCGAATGGATATATGAATTTCCCTTATGGACATTTGCTTTGAAATGTAATTTTGCCAAATGAGCCAGTCCATGCACACTTACTTGGACTTTGGAGAATTCACGCAAGAGCTGGAGCCCTTGGTTAGCCCAGTTGTCCCCCTTGGAGGGACTGTGGCAAGCGGAAAGGGCAGAGGCTTGAAGTCACAGGACTGAGCTCAAATTTCTGCTGACTCTTTCTCAATAGGTAACTTTGAGAAAATCGATTAAACCTTCTGAGTTTCAGTTTTCTGTATGTAGAATAGAATGGGGTTGTTGAGTAAGTTAAGTAGTCATCTATTTGAAGCAGCTGGCACAGTGTCCAGCGTGGAGTAGGCTCTCATTTAATAATCGTTGTCCTTATGACTGTGTGCCAACCACAGTGCTAGGCCAATGGAGATAAGTGAGACTCAGACTCCACTTGAGAGGTGGAAAGGAAGACAGACAAGAAACCCATACATGACAGAGGGCCTGATGGCTCCAGGGAAGAGCCAGTCTTTAGCCCAGGGTGCCTCTGTGCTAGGAGACAAGGGGACACTCGACTCTCTTGTGTGTGACCTCATTGTTGGAGAGTCTAAAGGAGATCTTTTCTTGTTTTTCAGACTGAAAAGAAAGCTCAGTAGGCAGTCCTTTCCCCCAAAAGGCTTGATTCTGACTCACTTTTTTTTTTTTCTACAAGAGTTGAACTGAAAATCCAAATGGGTCTAGAGGCTTTACAGGGAGATGCCATTTAAAATAGGAGAGGGTTCAAAATTCCTTTGGAGCAATGAATCTTTCCTTAGGGTGTAAGGAGAAACTACGGAACAATTCAGCCTTCTTCCTGGAAGAAGAAAGAAGAAAAAAGAAGAGGAAGCAGTTTCTCAGCTCTGTAAGGGAATGGAGAGTAGAGTTCTACATTGTCTGAAAGTCATTTTAAGGGAAGCAGTTTTGGTCACTGTACTTCCTCATACTCCAATGTGGACTTAGTAATCAGAGCTTCAAAAATTGAACCCTGACTCTGTTGCCACACTTTACATGATCAGAAAAAAATGCCTTTAGATTTTTTGGTGTGTATGATTGGAAGAGGTTAACAAATTTGTACCTTGTCTGATAATATGAAAACTGTTGCTGCAGAAATTGTCACTTTAAAACAATCAAGGAATGATGTTAGAAATGTCAGGATTTTGAGAAACTGGAGAACTCAATATAGAATATTTGCTGATAGAGGCCAGGCGTGGTGGCTCACGCCTATAATCCCAGAACTTTGGGAGGCTGAGGCTGGCAGATCATGAGGTTAGGAGATGGAGACCATCCTGGCCAACATGGTGAAACCCCGTCTCTACTAAAAATACAAAAATTAGCCGAGCATGGTGGCGTGTGCCTGTAGTCTCAGCTACTTAGGAGGCTGAGGCAGGAGAATCACTTGAACTAGGGAGGTGAGGGTTGCAGTGAGCAGAGATGGTGCCACTGCACCCCAGCCTGGGCGACAGAGTGAGACTCTGCCTCAAAAAAAAAAAAAAAAAAAAAAAAGAATATTTGCCGATAGAACCTTTGCATCTTGTTCTACAGCATTTGATGCACAAGTAATGGCCGTGATGGAAACAGGACACTTGCCTCTGGAGTATCAATTGTCCTAAATAGAGGTCCATGCAGTGGGTATTGAAATGCAGACTTTACAGGTAGGGTCTGATTCCCCAGAATGAATGCATCAGGGCTACTTCCTGGTGGCAGCACAACACTTGTAGGGATGATTTGCATGTCTTCTGAAGGAAGGAGAAAGAGCGTTGTCCCTGTCCCTTTTCCTTTCCAGTTTCTTTCCTCTTGATTTCAACTTCCACACTTCTGCTGGATATATCTTTCTAGATAACAAATCTTGTTATGTGACATCTTGTTTTACAACCTCCACAAGCTTCCTCCCTATTGTTTATAGGATGCATTTCAAACGTCAGAAGACCTCAGGCCTTACCAAGCTTCCTCCCCCAGCTGCTCAGAGCATCTCCTGTTTCTGGAAGAGCCCCCACTTGCAACTCCAGAGTGAGGTGTCTCCTCTGATTGACATTTATCGCCTTCCCCCAGCATCCTGCCTGGGAAGTGCGGATGCATCCCAGCACTCTCTCAGATGGTGCTGTTGCCACCAAGCCATCCTCAGCTCTTTGAGAATCCATGAATCTCCCTCTTTTGGCCTCCCCTAGCTCTTGCTCACACCTCTTTGGTAGCACTTTCCACGTGGTTTTAGCATTACTTTTTTGTCTCCCACTCTGGACCTTGGGCTGTGTACTGGCTTCTAATAGGTCTCAGTGAGGGATTACTGAGCAGCAATGTAACTAGCAGGAGTGGGCCTCATTCCACTTTTCCTGCTCCACTTTATAAAGATTTTGTATGATTTGCCAGTGGTAAGCTTGGTTTTACCATATCTGTCATAGAGATGTTTTGATGATACGTGCCGTTATCTATGGTAGGCTATTGATTCATATCCTCTGACTTTGCTACTTTGTGGGTAAATTATCAATCAGGAAATTGGTAATCTTTTATTTTTAAAGGTTTGGAGAGGACTCAAAGAATTTATTGACATGCTCATATGATTCTTTAGGGCTAGCCTTGTGCTTTGAAAAACCAGAAAGAACTCAAGTCTTCTAAAGGAGTTTAATTTTGTCTGGGAGGATAGTATAAGTGTGGACTTGTGGGTGATGGGGTTCAGGGCACGCTACCTCAGAATATAGCCTGCTGTCACACTGAATGTTTTAAGCTGAAGGCATATGAGAAATAGCAGGTGCGGGAAGGACTCCCTGACTTCCCTGAAGTGGGTCATTGGCCCTCATGTGGGAGGCACCCTCCCTGTACCTGGAGGAAAGGAGAATCCTTATCTCTGAGGATGCAGGGCTGCTGAGAGGAATCTGAACAGATTTTGCTGTCTGCCTGTTTCCTACTCTTGCTCACACCCTTTTGCCCTCTCATGTTTTTCCACGACTTTCCACTCCATCAAACCTAGAATGGAAACACTCAGGTTTCATTGTTTCTTCAGCCCTTCATTTCCTTACAAAAGCTCCATGTCATGTAAAACTTATATTGAGTAAATCTGCGTGCTTTTTTTCTTGTTAATCTTTCTTTTGTTGCAAGGACCCAGCTGAGAACCTAAGGTGGATAGAGGAAATATTTTTCCTCCCCTGCATGGGTAAAGAGAAAAGTCACAGGTACAGAGTAGGCATTCAATAAAGACTGGCTTCCTGATGCTGGCGTGAACACAGGAAGAAGACAGCTGATAAAAGACAGTAATTTATTTCTACTTTGGAAATGGCTCTACCCCTTCTGATGATTCCTACAAAGAAAACATGAGGTTCTACTGATTTCAAAGCTCATAGAAAAACTTCAGAAAAATTTCAGAGAATTGCTGTAGTATCTCTCAGAGTCAGCTATCATGGAGAGGCACTTCTCACTTCTTTGAAGGAGACTGTTGTCAAATTTTTATAGAATTACTTCTCTGAAGAGCTCAAAGTACTGAACTGTATGTCTAAGAGCATGATTTTATTTATTTATTTATTTATTTATTTATTTATTTATTTATTTATTTTAGAGAAAGAGTCTTGCTTTGTCACCCAGGCTGAAGTGCAGTGGTGTGATCTCGGCTCACCACAACCTTCGCCTCCTGGTTTCAAGCGATTCTCACCTCAGCTAAGGACATGACTATTAACATATTTTTTATTTGTATTTCTTTTGAAAACAGGTGAAGGATCATTATTTTCTATAACTTTACTGATTAGGATCAGGAGGAAAATTTCCCTAAAGGGCTTTCATTAATATCTGAGGGCTACCCCGTAAGGCCAAGGTCTCGCTGGGTCACGGTGAAAAGTTTCCAAAGTAGGTCCTAGAATGAAATGTCAAAAGCGTTGGGATTAGTGAGGCTGGAGAAAGATTAAACTCGCAAGTACTGAAGGCTGTTGTGCATGAGGAAGTGGGCAAGTCTGGTAAGTCTGGAACTTAGGACACTAATGAGAAAGGAATTAATTTATTTTTGTATTCAGCGTTATTAAGCTCTTTTTATATGTTAGGTCTACACACTAGGCAGTAGGTATACAAAAGAAAGACAAGGAAAACTACCCTGCTCCTAAAGGCATTTGCAGCTCAGTTAGAGACAGACATAGAAACAAGTTGTTGGAGGCTTTGGACAGCCATGGGCTAATTTGAAAATCCCATGTGGGAAATTATTGCCTAAAGTTATTTCACATATAAGGTGCTAAGAACAAAGTGCTTATCACCTCCAAACAGAAAAACTACCCCAAAGAGGAGCTACAGAAAGTGCTCTGAAGAGCCTACGGAAAAGCCTGGGAACCCAATAGTAGTTTGCCCCTAGGGACAAAGCATGGGTTATTCAAGTTCTTAGCCTCTTATAGAGACCTCAGCCTTGGGTCTGCCTGACATCCCAGGCCTCAGTGCCCTACCCTTGAAGGAGCATTGTGAAGTGGGTGGCAAAGTCCCAGGATGTTTCTTGGGTCATGGTTTCAAGGGTGGAGCTTTCCTTTATTTATTTATTTTAAGGCAGTCTCGTTCTGTCACCCAGGCTGGAGTGCAGTGGCACCATCATTCTTGGCTCACTGCAACCTCTGCCTCCTGGGCTCAAACGAATCTCATGCTTCAGCCCCCCCAAGTTAGTTGGGATTACAGGCATGCACCACCACGCCTAGGTAATTTTTGTATTTTTAGTAGAGATGGGGTTTCACCATGTTGGCCAGTCTGGTCTTGAACTCCTGGCCTCAAGGGACCCACCCACCTCAGCCTCCCAAAGTGCTGGGATTACAGGCATGAGTCAAAAGCCCATCCGGAGCTTTCCTTTAGATGCAGAGACTGAACTGCTCTTACTCCCCAGGGCAGGACCTCTTTCATCCCTTCTCCCTCAGGATATTCAGTTTCTCCTATTTTGCATGGCTATGTTGGGGCTAAAATATGCCTGGAGGTGCTCTTGGGCTGGGAAGGCTGTGAGTGGGTGACTTGGTCAGCTCCACCCTAGGCCTTCAGGAGAAATCTTCTCTTCTCTCTCTTCTCTTTTCTTAGGAAAGCATTCCCTGGAGTTTATCATCAGAGTGACACAATCTAGAAGGCTGAGATGAGGATAGGGGAAGAGGCCCAGTGGCTGTTAGGCCTGCTTTGGTCCAGGCCTTGGTGGGCTCCTCCTTGGCTTGCAATGCTCCAACACTGGACACTTCAACCTAGCTCTCCAGGAGACTCTGTTGTGCTTTGGGGCAAAAGCCACAGGAGAAGCCCCTTAGGATTCAAGAATACTGAGTTTCAATAAAAAACTGAACCAATATACTTAACGAGTTTGAACAAAAAGGTGAGGAAGAAGGTGGGAACATGCCTTCAAACCCATTGTGATTTGAACAATTTAGGGATAGCTGCCATAGCTGCTACCTAGCAACGTCTTAAAAGAATGATCAAAAGGATGTATTTTGGAACAAATATGTCACAATTGTCTCTTGAGTCAGTTTATAACAACTCCAAATCAGAAGTCTGAGGGCTGCCACAAGGCCCATGCTCTCAGACCAGGTGTGGATCTTTTCCACTCAGAAAATGCATTGACTTCCCACAGCATGCACCTCTGAACTCCCATGGCTGAGACATGCACAGCCCATTTCCTCCTTCTGGACACCCTCAGAGCTGCTTTTCCCCAGTTTCTCCCACGTGCCTTACAACAGCTCTCCTGTAATTTAAATTCCACCTTTTCAGAGCTACCCTAACCAATTTAGCGCCCTCTTGAAGCAGCAATGCAGTGGCACCCTCTTAAGAGCGAATAACAAGTTCAACTTATTTTGGTTGCAATTTCACATTAGAAACAACTGGTATCTTTTAAAAAGTAGTAATAACTGGGTCCTGTCCTGGACAAATCGCATCAGTATGTCTGGGGGTGGTGATTCTGATGCATGGTGAGGATGGAGAACTATTGGTCTCACCCATCCCTCCCACCCTGTTTGATTATAGACTCCTGGAGGTGATGGTGGTGGTGTGATAGCATCTTCTGCTTCCTTGACTCTCCCTATCAACCTTGTTCCATGGTGGTGAATGCTTGCTGCTCACAACTGACTTTGCAACTTCTTTGAAGGCATCTTTTACCCAAGTGGCCCCATCAGACCCTCTCATCTTTCAGTTTAACATCTGAGAGAGGATTAGGAGAGAGGTGGGCTCACTTCCCACTTCTTTCAGGATGAGAGGGCATTGCCAGGGTCCTGCCCTGCTATCTTTAGAGGCAGAGAGCTGTTGCAAGCCAGCTGAGGGAGAACTCAGGAAAAGAAGGACAAACTTGTGACTAGGTGCCTAGATGCTGTCAGATCCAGATGAGGGTAAGAGATTTGAGCTGGGCCTGAAGGAGGAAGGAGCCCATGTGGCAAGCCTCTATTGACTGTGTCTCAGAGCAAACAATGCCAAGTTTTTGCTTCGGTAGGGAGCAGTCAGAATAGACAGGCCCTGGAAATCTGCCGAGGGATGATGGGCCAGCCTCATACTGTGATTTCAGAGCTCCCATTTAAGTTTATTTTTATTGTCAATGAGGTTTGTGCCTTCAAGAAAAAAGCATCATCTTCATTAGGTGCAGGGTCATGGAAAAGACACAACTTGGAAGGCATGGATTTGAGATTGACCTTGGCTGAGATTGAGTGACTAGCCCCTCAGAGGCTGAGTTTCCCCATCTGTGAATTGGGTTGTGGTACAAGCTCTACTGAGGAGTTACATGGGATGAAATAAATGCCTTCCCTAGAAGGTGACAGCACACACTAGAAGTCACAGCCACCAGTTATTTTTCATATAGCAAGGATCCCTTGAGGAAAGCCTGGAAGAAGCCTGGACATTCCCGACTGGAGTGTCCTCACTTCTTGATCAGATGTTGGTATTCCAGCCAGGGCTTTAGTAGCATAAACTAGAGAATGTGGCCGTCTGAAAACTCCTCCCCTAAGGGACTCATTTCTTCAGCTGTACCTGTCCTTCCTCCAACTCCTCCTCCCCTCAGGGACTCATTTCTTCAGCTGTACCTGTCCTTCCTCCAACTCCTCCTCCCCTCGACTCTGCTTAGATCTCTGAACATGAATCTGAAGAATAAAACTGGAAATTCTTTGTGGTTTCTTACACAATCTAATTCTCACTTGAGGAAAGAGTAGTGTATAAGATGCTTTCTTCTTTGCTTGAATGTTTTAGAGTTTGACCAACTATGGTTAGACAGTCTGGAATCAGTAATAATAAGTATCACTGAAATAAATTATAAATAAAAGTAGGACCACAAATTGGAAGCACAAGATGTCCAAGACAAGCATAACAGAAAGAATGAGAGCCAGATGCATAACTTCCTCAGCCCACCATTGACAGTGGAGGCTGCATTTTCTTGACACAAGATCAGAAGGTGGTTGAGGCTTTTGGACTGAATTTAAAATTCAACGTGTGAATAACTGAATACATCAAGGTTCCCTCTAATTATCTCTGGCTAAGCTTGCTTGCCAGCCCCAAGGAAACAAACGTATCAGTGTTATAAATCAACCTCTGACAGGGGCATCCATGGAGAAGCGAATGTGAAAGTCAAAGTTTTCGTGGAGTAACCCATGTGCTTTTCAATGAGAACTCAGTGGTTCTTTGCCCTTTGCACATTTGAATCATGTGTGGGGCTGTTAAAAATACAGATGCTCAGGCTTCAGCCAGACCAATTAAATCAGAATCTCTGAGGGTAGAAAACCCACCTTGGTATGTTTCTATAGCTCTCCAGGTGATTCCAAGCTACAGATAAAATAAAAATCATTTGTTTAACCTGTGGCTGGGAGAGCTAACATTTCCAGACTCTTGTCAATATCCTCCTCCTTACCAAGGAAAGGGGTGTATCTGGGCCAGAAGTCTTAATTATTAGGAGCCCATGTGTAATAACTTCTGCTGGATAAGTGAATGTAATGGGGCTAGTCCATAGCAAAAGGGGAAGAGACAGGATGAGGGAGAGCTGTTGCTCTTCTGTGTTGACTGACTTGACTTTCTCCCCTTTTACTTTTGATAATAATGTGGAACACAAAGGAACTGTTATACGCACTGTGCAGTAACAGACCAATACACCAAGACAGCAGAGTTTGCAGCAGAGAAAGAGTGAGTGAGGAGACAGGAGGAACTATAAAATCCATCTCTCCAAGGAGGTCTAGGCTGGAGTTTTTAAGGGAATTGTGAAGGGCAAAAGCCTGGAAAATTAAGGCCATTGATCAGTCCGGGAAAAGGGGATGAAATTATCAGGATGTGGAAAGTGCTTTCTTTGGTGAGTCAGTGCCTTGTAAGGTCCTTCAGACAAGCTGAGAGCAGAAATTGTATCAATATGCAGGACCTAAGAGAAGATCTCAAATGGAAAACTTAACATTTCACAGTGTTCAAGTTGTTATCCATAGAACATTTAAGGGGAGTTGTAATCTAGGGCCTACATGATTCTGAGGCAATAGGCAGCAAACAGCTATGAGGAAGTGGGCCAGTGAGCAAGCTGACCTCATGATAATGCTGAATATGTTGCAAGCTTGGTTTATTTTTGCTTCTTCCCCTCCCTTTTTCCCTGATTGATTTTATCAAGTTTACAGAAATGATTTCAGAACTACATTTATGTACCAGACTTGGTTCTGGGAACTTTACATAAAATGTCTCTTTTAATCTTTACAAATGAGTCTTACTCTAATTACAACAAGAAAACCAAGACTCAGAGGAGTTAAGCAGCTTGCTCAAGGGCTAGATAGGAGGTACTGTTGGGATTTGAAACTAGGACTGTTTGATCCCAAAAGCCAAGTGTCAGAATACCTCAGTCATGCTTTGGTAGAGTTCAGCACCAAAAACATGTAAATGGCACTGGGAAGAGTTCCAGAGGCATTGCCCTGGCAGGCCTCTGCTTCCAACAGCTGTGTTGGGAAATGTGCTGGAATCAATGGCATAATTAGGGTGTGACCTTCCTAGGCCTATCTCATCTTCCCAGAGACAGGATTCAGCAACAGGATAACCCAGGGGCTGTGTGTATCTTGGCTTCATTGAAGGCTCTTGTCCAATGGACCAGAGGCATTGGCAGAAAGGAAAACTGAGACCAGGAGAAAGAAAGAAAGATTGAGGAGTAGAAGGTATCTTTCCATTGACCAGAAGGTATCTTTCCATTGACCACTGCAAACTCTGATCACCTTGATATTTAAAGAAATAGCCCTGCCTCCAGTCCAGCATTTGTTGTTTTTATTAATGTTCATGAAATCCAGGAAACACAAATCTTAGAGGAGCTTGTAGGAGAGCAAAATCTTCTTCTACTGATTTTAGTTTCATTGGCTGGGGCCCTGCAATTTAGACTGACAAAATACAGATTAACGAGAGAAATACAGGAGTTTGTTAATGTGTGCCCTGTAGACACACATGAGAGCGCTCAGATGAGTAACTCAAACAGGTGGTAAGAACTAGGACCTATGTATCATCTTAACAGAAGAATAATAACTTTTTAGAGAAATCACAAGGCAAAAGAAAAGGACTTTAAGCTTTCAAAGACAGCAAATTGTGGAAAGTTAAATCTATGGGGGAAACTAACAGAAGGTAGGAACTAGTTAGTAAAGTTTGTTTGTGTAGACTCCTCTGGCACCATTTCTGGGCTGATAAGCATCTAGAGTTGTTTCTCATGATTAACTTCTGTCCTTCCTGGTAGAGAGGGGAAGGGGTCAGTTTTACCAATTTGTGTCCTGCTTTTAGGCAAATAGGAAGAGGCAGACAGCTTGCTCTTTCCCTCCCTCCCTTCCTTCCTCCCTCCCTCCCTCCCTTCCTCCCTCCCTTCCTCCCTTCCTTCCTTCCTCCCTCTCTTCCTCACTTCCTCCCTCCCTTCCTCCCTTCCTTCCTTCCTTCCTCCCTTCCTCCCTTCCTCCCTTCCTCTCTCCCTTCCTCCCTTCCTCCCTTCCTCCCTCCCTTCCTCCCTCCCTCCCTCCCTTCCTCCCTCCCTTTCTCCCTTCCTCCCTCCCTCCCTCCCTTCCTCCCTCCCTCCCTCCCTTCCTCCCTCCCTCCCTCCCTTCCTCCCTCCCTTCCTCCCTTCCTCCCTCCCTTCCTCCCTCCCTTCCTCCCTTCCTCCCTCCTCCCTTCCTCCTTCCCTCCCTTCCTCCCTTCCTCCCTTCCTCCCTCTTTCTTTTCTTTCTTTCTGACAGAGTCATGAAAGAAAGAGCCCAGGCTGGAGTGCAATGGTATGATGATAGCTCACAGTAGTCTCGACCTGCTGGGCTCAAGCAATCCTCCCACCTCAGCCTCCCGAGTAGCTGGTACTGTAGGCACATGCCACTATGCCTGGCTAATTTTTGTATTTTTTTGTAGAGACAGGGTTTTGCCATGTTGCTTAGGCTGGTCTTGAACTCCCGGGCTTGTGATCCACCAATCTTGGCCTCCCAAAGTGCAGGAATTACAGGTATGAGAGAGATATTCTTACATCTACTTTTTCTCATTTGCCTTCAGCTCAAAATCTTATGCTAAAGTGGCAAATTTGAGGGTTGCTTATTTTGCTTCCCTCTAAACTTAAGCTGGAGCAAACCTCTCCTGGATGCACAACTCTGGAAGCCCCAGGTTCTGAATGGCAGCTGGATCTCAGGTGAGGACACTCTACCTGTTCTGGTATCTGTGGTTTGACATGGGTAGAGGTGGGGAGATTCCTAGTGAAACCAGTTATAACTTGTGGACCATGACAGTGGCCTATCAGATCTGAGTACAAATCTGCCCTACTTGGAATGCCTATGATGTCTTTGAAAATATCCATCTAGACTATTTCCAATCACTCTCTCTTTTTTTTTCTTTTTTTTTGAGATGGAGTTTTGCTCTTGTTGCCCATACTAGAGTGCAATGGTGCAATCTCAGTTCACTGACTCACTGCAACCTCTGCCTTCCAGGTTCAAGCGATTCTCCTGCCTCAGCCTCCAAGTAGCTGAGATTACAGGTGCACGCCACCATGCCCGGCTAATTTTTTGTATTTTTAGTAGAAATGGGGTTTCACCATGTTGGCCAGGCTGGTCTCAAACTTCTGACCTCAGGTGATCCGCCCACCTTGGCCCCCCAAAGTGCTGGGATTACAGGTGTGTGCCACCATGCCTGGCCGACTATTTCCAATCTCTTAAAAGACATGCTTTGTGGTTACAACCTGGGGACAAAAGCAAGTTGTGCCTGTATATAACCACCATCTTACTCATAGAACCTTAGATGGAGTTCCACCCATGGATTGTACTAGTAGTATTCTAGCCTCAAAGTTATTATTCTAGACACCTGTGACAATAATATAAAGCAAGTTCTGAAATTTTTGATATTTGGTTTCTAGCTCCTATATCTTTTCTAACACCAAAGTATTTTTGGAAAGTGCTCTCCAGACTTGATCTAACCAACCATATGGAAAATAGGGGAACATGTACTGCCAGAATATATATGTCTCTATCTGAAACAACTTCAGCACTTTGACACATATTACTAGCCAAGAGATCAGAGAGATAGCAGGTAATTACTATACCACAGGGCAATGTTTTCTTGTTTCTGAAGAAGCTGTATTGACTTGTGATTTGTGGGGGTAACAATAAGGAATCTCATAGACATATCTGACATATTTTTAAGATGAAAATATTCCAGGCCAGGATGAAATTTATTTAAAAATCAGTTGCTCTTATTTCTGAATCAAGGAATTAGAGTGGAGCCTCTGAGAAACAGGAGTGAAGGAGCAAAGATAGTTGCTGATTTCTCTTTGCCCCTTCAATATCAAAATGGCAACAGGAGTCAGAGTGTCCACAGGGAAGTGGGAAGAGCACTGGGCTGGTGGTCAGGAGACCTGGCTTAGCTGTTGAATGGGCACTGACGGGTGATTTCATCTCTCCTTGCCTCACTTTGCTCATTGGCTAATGGGAAGTTATAATGACTGCCCCATCTCACAGGGGTGTTCTGAGAATCCAGTGAGGTGTAAAATTTGGAAAGCATAAAGTGCTATACAAATATAAGATTATTAAACTCAGCTGCCTCCTCCCTATTTGCTATGCGTATGTTAATTAGTTTAATTATGCTTCCAGCTGAAAAATGGTTGGCTGAAGTGTGGGGGAATCTGGTTACAATGTCAGACTGAGAAAGTCAAAATGGGTTGGTCTGGCTGACCAGATAGAAGTCTCTTTCTTTCTTATGCCCCTTTTGGTTGAAGAGAATGACCTTCCAGAAGGAGGCAGTGTGTACTTTATCCCAGGCCATGTAAGTGCTGCTACAACAACAAATGGACTGGGTCCATCTGCAGGAGAACATAGCCCCTTAGGAGATACATTTTCTTGATGAAAATCAATTCATAATAGAAAGTATTTACCACGTGTAGGTACTTAGCAGAGATGAAAGATCGGAAGTCATGGACTTTTGTTCGTTTATCTTTTGAGACAGGGTCTCAATCTGTTGCCCAGGCTGAGTGCAGGAGTGTGATCATGGCTCACTGCAGCCTTGACCTCCTGGGCTCAAGTGATCCTCCCACCTCAGCCTCCTGAGTAGCTGGGACTACAGGTGAATGCCACCACGCTGGCTAATTTTTTGTTTTTTGTAGAGATGGGGTTTCACTATGTTGCCCAGGTTGGTCTCAAACTCCTAGACTCAAGCCGTTGGCCCACCTCAGCCTCCTAAAGTGCTGGAATTACAGGCATGAGCTGCTGCACCTGGCCAGAAGTCATGGTTCTTATCCACAAGATGCTTATGCTTCAGCATAGAGAGGGACATAGTGCAGGCATAGAAAGACATGGTGTTGGCTGGGCATGGTGGTTCACGCCTGTAGTCCCAGCACTTTGGGAGGCTGAGGCAGGCAGATCATCTGAGGTCGGGAGTTCAAGACCAGCCTGACCAACATGAAGAAACCCCATCTCTACTAAAAATACAAAATTAGCCAGATGTGGTGGCACATGCCTGTAGTCTCAGCTACTCGGGAGGCTGAGGCAGGAGAATCACTTGTACCCGGGAGGAGGAAGGTGCGGTGAGCCAAGATCGCGCCATTAGCACTCCAGCCTGGGCAACAAGAGGGAAACTCCATCTGAAAAAGGAAAGAAAAGAAAAGAAAGACATTGTGTTAGGGTGGTTTCTAATACAAATGGGAGTTATTCTTACTCCTCACTTAGGGACAGGGTCTAGGGATAGGCAGGCTCCAAGATAAGCCAATATCACAGTTCTCTAAACTGCATCAGCACTTCCTTACATATTAAAGCCATCTGTTGGTAGTCGAAACTCTCTACTTAGAGAGTAGTTCTCATGCTTTTGGGTCTCAGTCCCCTTTACACTATTAAATCTTATTGAAGATCCTAAAGACGTTTTATTTGATTTATAAATATTTATATTAGTTATCAAAATGGACACTTAAAATATTTAAGAATAACTATAATAAACCCATTACTTTTGAGCATACATAACAGATGCTTTATGACAAATAACTACATTATCCAAAACAAAAATTTAGTGAGAAGAGTGACATTGTTTCACTCTTTTTTTTTTTTTTTTGAGACGGAGTCTTGCTTTGTCGCCCAGGCTGGAGTGCAGTGGCGCAATCTCGGCTCACTGCAAGCTCTGCCTCCCTGCAAGCTCCGCCTCCCGGGTTCACGCCATTCATCTGCCTCAACCTCCCGAGTAGCTGGGACTACAGGCACCCACCACCACGCCTGGCTAATTTTTTTGTATTTTTAGTAGAGACGGGGTTTCACCATGTTAGCTAGGATGGTCTCCATCTCCTGACCTCGTGATCCACCCGCCTCAGCCTCCCGGGCATGAGCCACCATGCCCGGCCTGTTTGACATTTTAACAAATCTCTGTAATGTCTGGCTTACAGGAAAACAACTAGATTTTCATATCTGTTTTTGCATTCAATCTGTCACAATCTGTTCTGTGGTTGAAGTATGTGAAGAAAATCTGGACTTAACCAGATATTCAGTTGGAAAAGGGAGAAGTATTTCATTAGTCTTTTCAGATAATTGAGAATATTCTTCTTTGATACTAAACCGCAGCTCAACAAGAGGTAATCTCTTAAAGGTTAGTTGCAGTGCAGAATCTGAGAACATACCAATGACTCTTTTGTCCTCTGTACATTAAAATCCATTTGGTCTATCTTGCCCTTTAAATGGGTGTTTTATCAGTATGTGGATTTTGTAGTATTGTGCATTGGCCATTTGGAAAATATTGGATTGCTGAGTTATGCAGCTGTTCCAAATATTGACACATTTTGTTACATGATATCAAAAAATTACCATTGTTAATATTACCCATCTCCTCAGAAAAGTCTATAAGTATGTAGAAGCTGTCACAGTCATAGTGGTGGATATAAGTTTTCCAAAATTCTAATTTTTGCTTAACAGCTCAAATTTTTATTGTTGCCAGTAAATACTGCCAGTTTTCCTTGAAGTGACAGGCTTGCTCGTTTTGGTATTGAGAAAATGTCCACCAACTAGTTTGTCTGTCAGTCATGCTTTCAAGAATAAAGATGGTGCTCCATGAAGAAAGCAGCTGGTTCAGCTCGCAACTCAGTTACACAAATGCTTTTCCTTGAGACAACCTCAAGATAGCAGAAATGCTTTCTGTGTACTTTTTGTTTTGACACAAAGCTTATTAAAATAATGTGTGAGGGCTGAGATTTAATGAAATTGCTGTTTTTTACTGACTCAACAAGGAGATTTTTATTGAAACTGGCCTTTTCTTCTTACTGTGAGTGCAAGGCAGGGAGCAAGATGACCATCAGTACATCTCAGTGCCACTGCCTTGGTTTGTTGTTAACATGGCAGCAGTTTTACCCACCAGTGCTTCTGCAAATGTCGAAAACAGTGAAAAAGGCAAATGATGTGTTAGTATTATTATGACAACAATTTCAACCTCATGGACCACCCAAAAGGGTCTCAGGGACCTGCAAGGGTCTGTGGGCCACACTTTGAGGACTCCTGACTTAGAGGATATGACCTCCCTTAGGTGATTTGCTGCAGTCTTGTAGTCATTTTTCTCTCTCAGGTCTTTCGATGCTGAACACGGGAGAGACTGAGGTCTCAGGATGGCTGGAAAAGTTGGGATCCTTCACCACAAGGCACCAGAGGCTGAACGATCTGTAAGAGAAGATAGAATGGGCCTTGCAAACATATGTCTCTAGGTTAAAGGTGAAGGTTACTGGGGCTACCTGATTTCTCTATCTCTTTTGGAATGTTCAGCGGTTATCACTATGTTCTGCATGTGGGAAAGGGATTATTTTATCTTTCCTTCTCCCTTTCCTTTGTATACGCCTGGTTCAGAATAATCAGTTTTTGATCCTTGAGTGAAGAGTTGTTATCTGAGAACTGTGACATAAAGAAACTCTCCAGATATCTCCTTGTCTTCCCTTAAGTTACCTGCAGTCCCCAGTGGGGTGGGGTGTTTCAAGGGGAATCCTGGTATAATAACTAACAGTGTGCAATCAGTCTATTTAATTTCTTAAAGACTAGTGCCAGAGTTCAGAGGAAGGAGCCTCCCTGGCAGCCAGGGCCCTCCCTGGAGGTGGTGTTCTGGAGCTGAGCATGAAAGAGGACTGGGTGAAGGGACAGCTTGGCTGGGAGAATGGCTGGGCATATGCTTGGCTGGCAATGAGTTGTTAACTGCCATATTGTCTTCAGGCAGCTGAGGTCATAAAAAGGAAGAGAAAGGCTTTTGCCAGGTAGGAGACACGTAGGTCCCTTGCCTTCTTTGAAGAGTTTGTATACCAGCTGTCACATTTACTAGCTCTGTAACCTTGGGTAACTTTCTCCATCAGTTTATGCCACAGTTTTCTTGTCTATATGATGGGAATTATGTTTACCTTATAGAGTTGTAAGAATTAAATTAGTACATGTAACAAGAATGTTTAGGAGCAGTGCTGGCATGGAGTAAGTAGTCAATAAAATATAAACATCATTATTATTGTTATTTTTATTATTATATCACTTTATTGAATCCTCTCATAAACCAAAGTAACAGAGGTGATTACCTCTGTTAAGGCATAATTTTCAGAAAGATAAAATCATGAGTCTTATGCAAATATAAAGTGAATACACATCAAAGATTTTATTTACCTCATTAATGAAAGAACCATGAAGATGTTAATGATACGTCAGAGAGCATTTGAAAGGGGAGGGAGCTTGTAGGCAATGTTGAGATGAGATTGCTGGGTAAGACACAAAACTGAGTAACGTTCAATGAAGCCCTAAACCATCTTTATGCTTATATCTGTCACCAAATAAAAATTATTTGCATTTCTACTGGACAAAAACATGCAATTTAAACTCTGCACCTACAGAGTTGAAAGATATCCCAGACAACAGAAAAACAAACTCAGTACCATAATGAAAGAACTCCTGGTAATCCCTTCTGCTTATTTTGAAATTTTGGATAAATTTTCTGATAACGCCAAACTATGGGGAAACTGAGTCTCAAAAAGGTGAAATAACTTGTGCAAACTTATACGGCTAGAAATGACAGAGCCAGAATTCCAATGCCCATATATCCATGTTTTTTCACTAAATTAGTTACCTCCACTCAAGTAAAACTCACTCTTTAAGGAGATCACTAGAAAGTGGAGACCTGAAATTTCAAGTCTTCTCTGAGGGAGGTGGGAGGGAACAGGGAAGAGTTCAAACAAAACAAAATAGC
Organism: Gorilla gorilla gorilla; assembly: GCF_029281585.2. NCBI lineage: Eukaryota > Metazoa > Chordata > Mammalia > Primates > Hominidae > Gorilla > Gorilla gorilla. Next base: position 47,476,590 of record NC_073243.2, on the reverse strand, counting down.
AAAACTTCAGGATTCCCAGGACACAACAGTGTTGTGAATCTCCCCACTGTTAGCAAAATCGTGTTTTCTCTTCCCTCTCCTGCTTTTTAAAATTTACTATGAGATGAAATAAATTTTAGGACACTGCGATAGCCAAGTATGTGTGATATCACTTATAGGTTCAATTGTTATTCCTGGATTGGCAGAAAGTAAGTTTGTTACTAATTTAATAACTCAATATAAACTTCTGCTGACACTCAGTACAATTACTTTCAAATGGGAGTGAAATATTTTATTGTATTTAGATAAAAGATTTTCTAATATTTATGAGCGCCCCTTTCCTGGGTTATTCTTAGCAAGAATAAAATTAAACTTTTTAACATAAGTTTGAAGTAGAGGCAGTTGGTTGCTTTGAATTCTTTTTTAACTTTGTCAGAATTTGTCAAAACATGATCTAAAGCAAAAATGCATGGAGTAGGTGAACCGGAGTATGTTTATTTATAAACAGAAACTTGAGCCAAATGCAGCAGTAAATGAAAAACTGCAACAAATCACATTAATTGGTTTTCAAAAATAAAGCAAAACAAGTAGGATTTTTTAAACTCCCCAAAGTAACGAACCAGTTTAAACCAGATCTGAGTAATATTGGGATGAAAAACTTTTCATCTTAGTAATTGGTGCCAGAAAATATCTTAAAAAGAGCATTGTCTTAATTTAGGGAAACCTTTGTGATCCACTTAGGGGAGAAAGATGAGGCCCCGGTAGTGTGTACTGGAGGAATGTGATCCTCACATGACCTTGAAGGGAAGGAAAAATAACTCTCTCTCTACCCTTCTGAGTTCTTAGCTGGGACAGACCCCTGCAGCAAAAGACAGATTAACAAGAGAAAGACAAACAGAAGTGCATTAACATGTATATTTCATATACACATGGGAGATACCTGAGGAATGAGTAATTCTCAAAGAGGTGGCTTAGACCTCTGGCTTATATGGCACCTTCAACAAAAAACAGTATGTTTTTAGAGAAGTGTTAAGACAAAGGAAAAAGACTTTGAGTCTCTAGGGGCAGCAAATTGTGGGAAGGCGCGTATGTGGGAGTTAGCCAAGTTTGTTATGCAGATTCCTCTGGTGCTGTGCACAGGCTGAAAAGGGTCTAATGTTGAATCAGTGGTCAACATTTCTCCTTCCTGGTAGTGAGGGAGGAGGACACCTTTCCTTTGTAAATTTATGTCCTCCTCTTAGGCAAATGGAAGAGGGCAGAGAGCTTTTCTTATATCTACTTCTTCCCAATTGCCTTCAGGTCAAAATCATCCTTATGCCAAAGAGGCATAGTTTGGGATGGCATATTCTTGTCTCCTACAGTAGATGTCTGTGTGATGGAGTGGGTGAGGCTGGACCGTGTTAGAGGAGGTTGGAGCCTCTGGGACAGGGTGGAGCAAGAGGCCTTGCTAGTGGAAGAGTGGGCAAGCCCTTTCATTTTATTAAAAAAAATTTTTTTATTTCATTAGCTTTAGGGGTACAAGTGGTTTTTGGTTACATGGATGAATCATACAGTGGTGAAGTCTGGGATTTTTGTGTATTGTCATCTGCGTAGTGTACCTTTTACTTCAATAGGTAGTTTTTCATCTCTTACTCCTCTCCCACCCTCCCAGCAAGCCCTCTGAGAACAGGGATCTTTCATAGCCATTCTAAAATTGTTTATTGTTTACTTTGCCACATTGCAAACCCTTCTGATTCCTTATGCTGCTAATGACTTCGGAGAGTATTGTTTTTTATTTTGTTTTGGTTGGTGGTGGCAAAGTTGCTGGAGAAATTCAAGGGAAAATGATTAACTCCACGAGTCATTCCAAGAGAACAACTTGAGAGGGAGGACCATGAGAGGTAGAGAGTCTCCAAGGAACATACCTTTAGAGCTGGCAGTGACCTTGGCAGTGCTGACCCCTGGAGGGTGGGATGTGTGGGACAAGGACCTCAACTTAAAGTTTTTAAATAACAAACAACAGGATAATGTTCCTTGGCATGTGACTTATGCAATGAATAAAACAAAGACAGGACGTTTAAAGATTCTCTGGACCAGACTCCATTTCCCCGATTTCCATCACCTGCTGGCCCATCAAGGACTGGGTTGATGAAGCTTTTGCTAAGAGGCTTTAACCCTGATCTGAGTTGTCTGTAATTAGGTGTTCCTTGAATTTGATTTCCTAGAAGATGGTAGCTCTGGACTAATGACTACAAATCTGTTATGGCTTAGTGCTTCTCTTTCTGTTATTAAGTAATGATGGAACAGCTGTGCACATATAGAGACTGTTCTAGATGCAGGAGAAGATGCCTCCTGCCCTGTGAGCCGGCAAAAAGGAGGCCACAGCCATAACCAGGGAAGGCTCGGACTGATGGGCCACTCAATAGTCCACAACCACTGGAAGGAACATCAGGAGAAAATCTGTGGTGCGGAGGGGGTTAAATTCAATGAAGATCTGTTTTCCCTCAAGGAACCTTAAGGTTCTGGTTGAGAAGTCAGCTTTCTTTCTGGTCAGATAGCACTCTTTTCTAATTCTCAATATAAGTTGCTCTTTTCCCCTTCTTGTAGCTTGTGGTTGAAAACCTGTAATTAATTTACAGAAGCATGTTTCCTGCAATTATAAGAGCAATTGCTCAGTGGAGGTGGGCAAAAAACGTGGCTGTGCTGTGCTTGGAAGTGAGGTATATTTTGCGAGTTATTAATCAAGTGCGGAAGTGAATAATTTCCTCGTAATATCCACTATCCCAGCTTCTCTGAGTGTCTTCATCCTCAAGATCCTAAGGCATTCTCAGCAATTGCCCCTGTGCCCAGAGAAATGGAAGGAGAAAAGCAGACCCCACCAGCACTCCACTCGCTCTGGCTTTGCAATTCCTTGGATCATTGAGCTGCTTTGTGCCGGAGTTGTTTCAGCTGGAGAATCATCCCGACATTCCTGAACTGAAGCTGAGCCTGGTACTCCCCAAACTTGTGCCTCAGGGGTTTAGTGAACACCCCACTGACCTCCAAATTTCCCTTTACTTAGCTTCTGATTCTTTCCAGCCTCGGGGGCCTGGAGTGCCTTCAGGCAGCAGAAACACTGCTCTTCGCCTGTCTGTGCAGCAGCAGAGGGGCTGAAGGGCTGCATTTTCCTCTCTGCCCTCCCTCTGAAGCGGGCCTAGCTGAATTTTAACATTTTCACCCACTTCTTTCTTTGGGTCTGGCCTTTTTTTTACTGTACGTCAGGCCAAAACTGTCTATTGTCTCTTTAGGATCTATCTAAAGTTTTTTTTCTAACATACATCATTTGATTTGGTCCCGTGGGGTCCCTGATGTGAAAGATACGTCAACAGTCCATTCGTTCTGGGGGCATCGAAAGTGTCCATTTCTCTGACAGATTCTGCTTGCTTTTCCCTCTGAGCAGCCACTTTCTGGAAGAAAGCACCTTCTGCCAGAGCCACATTCACTCAGGCCCAGCTGATGCATGGCTGTCCTCAGGCTGGCCTCTAGAGGCACACCTTGGCACCAGGGCTGAGCCCCAGTGGCTAAACCCACACGTGTTCCCTCATGCATGGCACAGGCTGAATCTGTCACCTGGAAATGCTCCAGCAGCACTTGAGGTTTTCTATACTACGTGCGTGTGTTAGTTTCCTCTTACTGACATAACAAATGACCACAGACTTGCTGGTTTCAAACTATAGAAATTTATTGTTCTGCGGTTCATTAGCTCAAAAGTCCAAAGTCAATTTTACTCGGCTAAGGTCAAGGTATTGGCAGGGCTAGTTCCTCCCTTTCTGGGTTCTGGAGGTTGTCTTGATAGTTCTTGGTTCATGACCCCTTCTTTACATTGTTCCAATCTCTTGCTTCTGTTGCGCCTGCTCCTACTTCAATGTCAAATCTCCCTCTGACTGTCTATTGGGGTGACATCTGGGGCCCACAGAATAATCCAGGATATTCTCCCTACCGCAATATCCTTAATAACACCTGCACATTCCCTTTGAGGATGTGGACATCTTTGGGGGCTGTTATTCAGCCTAGTATATCATGTTTGAAAGTAAGGACAGTGACACTTCTCTTTTGAGCTTGCCCAGTCTGGCTGTTAAGAAACTCACTTTCTTCCAAAAGAATTCCTCTCTTCAGCTTCCTCCCCACATCTTCGTTAATTTGTTCTTGCTTCACACTGCTCTATTGTGACTACAAAATCCTAGTTCTGTGAGTCTGTGGACAAACTTTATCCCCTAGATGGGTTAGGCTGGGCAATGGCCATTTACATTTTTCTATAGCATAACTGTTGCTACAGTTTGAACTCAAGAAAAAAAAAATCCGTTTGTTTTCTGACTAGTGTTCAGTTCTCCCAACATTTCTCACTGGAGATTTGCTAGTGCTTGCCCTGGCTTCATAGGCTTCAGTTCCAACTGGGGAAAAGCCTGTTAGGAGAATGGTACAAGAAAACTGCTCATCCAGTAATGCTGACATTGGTGACAGCATTTGTGGTAGTGCCAGTTTGCATCACACTGCAATTTTCTCCAGTAGGGCTTAGTTGCTTGGGTGTAGATAACAAGAAGGTGGATAGCAGCACTGATCAGGGTTGAGGTTTTGCCAAGCAGATGGGGTAGAAGGACAAAGAAGAAGGACAACTGATTTGCTAGGGAGAGTATTGTTTTACCCTGGCTGGGTGGAAACATTTATTTAATAAATTTATATAATGACTGCATGATAATAAAAGCTTTGTATTTGATTTCTCACAGAAGCTACCTGATAGGGTTGCTATCCTCATTTTAGACAGGGGGAAAGTGAGATGCAGAGGTTAAATAACTTGCTCCAAGCCACATAGCTAGTAAGTGGCAGAGCTTAGATGCAACCCCAGGGAGTTTGGTTACAAGAAATTTCTTCCTTACTCTTCCACTGTGCTGTAAGTGCAAGAATTAGGTCAATGGACTGGAAGGAAAGAGAAGTCTCCAGGGACAAGCGTCTGTAAAGTCTAGGACATTTTAGGGAGCATGGACATGGAGTGGGCTGAAGATTTGATATGAGGCTTGGAGTATTTTGGGATTATGACAAATTCTAGAAGGCAGTTGTGGATGTGGGTAGCTGAAATGAAAGGAATTAAAGGTCATTGAAATTCAGGGGTCCGGAAAGTCTGAGGCCAGGTGTTGGCTGTGACACAGAGCACTGAGGTCATCTATAATAGAAGAGTGGAAGGACTTGGGGTAGAGAGGAAGAGAGGAAACCAGATGCCAGAGTCTGGCAAATGAAGGGGAAGAACTAGGAGGTCAGTAGGCAATGATGAGCAGGAGAAGATGGCGCTTCAAAGAAGGTGGGCATGTTATAAGCGTAATTGGAAATATCATTGATGAGCAAGAACAATGCAATACCTCCATTTGATTCTGAAGTTACCTGGGCCATAGGAGAAGGAGCAGCCTCTCAGGGGGATGCTACAAGTAGAACTGAATTTTAAATTTTAATTAATTTAAATTTTAAAATGGATACTGATTTGGTTATTGGAAAACATTTAAGCATATTTGGAACAACTTGTGTATTGGAATTTACTTTTCGATTGTAAAGTTTATGAAACCTAGATACCACCCAAGGACTTCCAATGAAAACATAAGCATTCAAATTGAGATGTCCCAGCAGTGTAAAATATACACCGGATTCCAAAGAGGTAGTAGAAGAAAAGAAGGTAAAATATTTCATTCATAATTTTCTTGTCTTGATTACATATTGATGTTTGGGTATATTGAGTTAGAGAAGACGTTATTAAAGTTACTCTCACCCATTTCTTTTTACTTTTTAAATGTGGCTACTAGAAAATTTAAACTTACAGATGGGGCTTACGTCGTATTTCTATTGGACAGTGCTACTGAGACCAAGGAAGACAGTGATGGGCAATGTACTGGAACTGGCCGCCTTGAGGTCTGAAGTGGAACTTCTTGTCATCATGAGGAAGAGAGATCCCATGCACGCTGCAGTAGTGTCTATGATGGCAGTGTTTCAGGTGTCATGAAGTCTAGACGTAGCGGCAGATGTGTGATGGAGTAGCTGGAATCAGGAGAAGTTATGGACATTTTGTTTACGGGAGTCATTCATATATGCTAATTGCCCATCTTCTAAGTAGAGAAGTATTTGAGAAAACTACTGGAAACAAAACTAAAGGAGTGACTTAGATAATTGGGGAGAGGAAGGATCCAACTCATGAAGGAAGAGGAAGGAGAGAGTAGCAGAGTGAGTGAGGGTTTTAGGTGTGCTCAGGTGTGTCAAAGTCCCTTGTACTAATCTTGGAAGATGCCAAAGTTTGAAAAGACAGACAATACTGTCAAAGATTAGAGAAAGTCATTAGTAGGCTAGACAGTCACACAAAGGGTAATAACATAGGTTATTAAAGATGAGAGCTAGAGGCATCCTTTCAACTCTGGAAAAAGTATTACTCTTAAAAATGAGAATAGAAATTCTTGGCTTCCGCTAAGTGAAACAATTCTTATCATGGATAGCCTCTAGAGGTAGCATAGACCTCACCTTTTCTAACAGTATTTCCCTCTGGATAGATAGCAGTGTTGGTAAGAACTTTGAAGGTCAGCTTGTGTATATGAATCTCAAGATAAATTGCTCTGATGCATACTTGGGTATATATGTATGCATCTCACTCTCACCTATCTTCCATCGCCTGCCATCTTCCACTTCATGGCATAACATGATTGACATAATGAAGGCTTGTCAGTTTATTGCCCTCCCTGTGCAGCCAAATGCCTAATACAAGGCCACCAAAAGACAGTGGCTATCATGGAGGCTCAAAGGTGGCTAATTTTGTATTGTCATTCCCAAGGAATGATGCAAGGATGCCCTGAGGTGAACTGTGTTAGCTTTGGGAATTTTCTGGCCTTAAGTTCCCTGTTCTGCTCCCCAATCAAACTTTATCTTTCTCTGGAGGAATGCTTTTAGGTATTGAGACAAAATAATTTGCTTTATGTGGCCGTGCTATTTGTCAACATCTTCTAGTAACATTAAACACAATGCTCTATCATTCCTGCTTTCAAAAAGAGGGCTTCTAGGACTCATCTCAATCAGGTGCTCAAAAGAGAGGGTTTCCATCTTGTTGGTGGTTGGAGTCAGGTGAAGATATTTCTGGTCAGGCCATCTCTTAGCCATGCCTATCAACTCAGAATGACATGAGAACTCCCTCCCAGCTGCTCCTGCAGATCCAAATGCCCCCTAAGATAGCCCTGATTAGGAACAAGAGAGGCAGAAGGAACAAAGGCCATGAGATCGGAGTCCCAAACCTTTTCCATTTATAAGCATCTCTGTGGACTGCATCAGCTGTCTGGCTGCCCCATTCTTTGGCACCTCATTATGTGGAATCAGAAGACACAGAAACCCAGTGGATAATTGCTTTGAGATAACATCCATTGGCAATGACTTTGGTTCAGGCAGAGCTTAGCTTCTACATTATTAGTCTTTCTTCTTAGTACATTTTTAGGCTACAAACAAATTTCCCTTGATAGTCAAACAAAATTGAGGAACAGAGACTTTCTAAAGCCCTATTGATTAGCATATATTGCTTTTTAAAAATTTTCAGCCCTTTAGTGTATATTAAAGTGATTCATCCTAGCGCAGGTTGAGGGGGAACCAAGCTTTCTATGTTTACTCTGTGTCCTGGGAACTTGTCTATAATAGATCTGCACAGGGAAAAGGAACAGGACCAAGCACAGTGCTGGCAAACTGGCAGGCTTGAGATGCAGCCACCACTTAAAGTTGACTGCCATGTAAGTGCTCTTTCCAACCCAGTGACAACACACATGGAAGAGGGTTGAGAAAGATTTGTTCTGGCTCATCTGCTGACTCCCAAGGAGATTCACTAGATAGTTCCAAAGGAATTTATCCTGTTCTAAAAATTCTCCTGAAACGAAACCTCAAGGCTTCCTTGATTAATCCATATTCAGCCTGTCAGGGAATTCTCTATGTGCTACTTTGCCTGAATTCTGTATGTGCTATTTTCTGTCTGTTTCCTCCAGCTTTGGCTTCAGTGATGTAAGTTTCCTGAGGGTAGCACTTGGTAAAGCAAAATGAGTTTTAAATGACTTATGTTTTCAAAAAGCCAAGGATGAGATTTTTTCTGTGATGTGGGAGGAAACTTCATTCTCCACCATTATCTACGTATTCTGTATCTTTTACGTTTATGTTGAGGTAAAGCCTATGTTAAAAGTCTTGAACTGAAGATGTATTGCTCTGATACATATGGGGATATGTATGTGTCATGGATATGTATGTATGCATCTCTCTGTCACCTGTCTCCCATTTCCCACCATCTTCTACCTTCATGTCTTCTTCTCCCAAGAGCCTTTGCTAAATTTTATACAAAGTAATAGAAGAGTGAGCTAACTGCATCAGTATCTTGGCATTGTTGGGTTAGAACTACCATAAAGCTTGATACAGAATATTTAACTCCAAAGATATCTTACCAATAGCCCTATAATCACTCTTTAAATAAACATGAGCAATGTAATTTTTTAAAGTATTGCTTAGAAAGATAAGTGATTTTATCTTTCAGATTTGAAACTTTGGTGGAACTGTACTCTATTTTAAGAAACTTGAAACTATCCTCTTCAGCTGAAGTTTATGGTCTCGCCAGACACAGAGGATGTATTAAAACCCCAAAGCCCTCTGGGTATGTCCTGACTTTATGGCCTTTTGAGGTGGCATGTTTGGCAGAAAATAATGTCCTACGCTAGGGGCTGGGTTGAGAGAATAAAAGATAAATAGAATTTAGAGATTTCCACAGTCAAGGACTATTTAGTGGAGAGGATAAAACAAAAATAAATGAAGTCATACGGGGATAGTTTCGAAGTGGTTCAAAAATTGTCACTAGAACTTTGTATTCTTCCCTTTCAATATTTTGTCTCCCAAATAGCCATTCTACTGCATTAGTCTTTTATGTGACAAGTTGTCCGTGCTCTTGATAATTTGTTTCTATCAGAACATATCTGTCTTCTGTCTCATTCCATTATGGCCGGTTCTCTGCCATGGAGCTGATGAATTGAGTGGAACAAAGGCATTCTTCACGGATAATGTCTCATGCATATCATCTCATGCATAACATATTTTCATTTAAATAATTGCCTTCAGGGACATAATCTGAAGAAGTTAATAATGGTGAGAAAATGAGGGCACTATGCCTGTGCAAGGGTTTTACCTGTATGAGAACCTGCTCCAGAACTCTCCAGATGAGCTGAAAAGACAGCTTCCTCCTCTACCAAAGCTCAACATAAACCCTAGTTATAAACAGCCCTTGCAAACTGACAGGCCACAATATTGGAGAAAACCAGGGCTTTACCTGAACTGTGGAGGACCCATATTTGGGAAGAAGAGAAAAAAGGCACGATGACAACGAAAAGTGTCTAGAAGTGCCTGATTCAAAGCCCCTAGCCACATTTTCATCATTGCATAGTTTTATTGAAAGTGCCCCTCTAGAAAGTGAGGAGGGCCTTGCTGAAAGGAAGTGATCCTTTGTAAGAAGCTGGTTCTGTGTGTGCCAAGATCGCCCTCATTTGCTAGTAGACATAATGACTGTGGTCCTTAATGTGAGTGGTAAAAAGGTACATACATCATTATGATAGATCTTTATTCTAGGGAACTAGTTCTCATGAAGGGAGACTGTGGCTTATGCAGATTTAGTAATACTAATGGATAATAATAATGGATAGCTTTTATTACACATCTAAGGACTTAACATACCTTCTGTCTAATGCAATGACTCTTCAAAGTAAGTATATTAATTGTAGTCTACATTTTATAGACAAGGAAACTGAGTTTTATGGACTATAAGGTGTCTTGCTTATTCATGAACAGGGCAGAGGCTGCTCAGTGAGTCATTGGAAACAACTGCCCAGCCAGGGCCCTCTTTTGTGCACTTGGTTGTATCAAAGTTGGTTCAAATCAAGACATTTGGATGAGCTAACCTGGTCTCTTTAATGAATGTCTTTTAACATCATTTCCCAAATTGTGGTCCAGGAATATAGTGTTAGATGAGAAAGGATTCTAAGATCAAACGGTTTGGCAAATGTTAGGTTAAGAAAAATTAAACAAGCTTATTTATTGTGGAACTTCTCAGATCCTTCAATATATTATTACTCATTGTGAATCTCCAAGAAGGGATACGTTAGGTAGATATTTCAAGGCTTACTTGACCACAGAAGCCTTTTGCAGCAGTTTCTTGAGGATAAGTGTTCTATAGGATACTCTCTGAGAAGTGAGACTCCATGCAAATGGCCATTCAGAGTGTAGAACTCTAACTGGAGGAAGTGCTTTTCTGTTGCTGGCAATCTCAGAATTTCTTGATATACATTATGTGCTCAATAATTATTTTAGAATAAATCTTCACTGAATGAAATAATCTAGAGTTTAGGCCTCTTCCGTGCTAGACCGAGGAATCAGGACTGGTTTCTCATCTTATGAGAGGGTACTGGGCCCCATTTGTGGTGGGGGAGGTGCTGTGTGTGTGTGTGTATGTGTGTATGTGTATGTGTGAGTGCATGTATGCACATGCATTCTCTTAGCTTATTGATAAATGGAAATTCTTTTTTTAACCTTGATATTCATTACTAATAATCATATCAATAATATATTTCCATAAGTATCTCAAAATCATTAATTTTATTTAAGGAATAATACTTAGAAGAATTCATGGCCAGATACAATATTGAATTTGATGTTTGTAACAGGAGCTGAGTCAGCAATCCTCCCACAGTCAAGTTGGTCAGTCCTCTGCCTAAGGGCCTGTGAAATAAGTGGGCACCAGGACATTCCTCTTTGTCAAAAATGGAGGCACGATGAAGCAGAATGTCCCACGGAATAATATTTAGTGGGAGAGAGGACCTCTGTTGTTATGTCTCCTGCAAATTCTCTGTGTCGCTGTGGCCTTCCACCAACATCCATCACAGAGGTCTCTGTTGTGACGGTCTGTTCAAGCCAGTTTTCTCGGCAGGGAGGCCTCTCTATCACTAAGCACGCAGCCCTGACACAGTGGGGCCCTGCTGGGCTCTTGGCACCGTTTGAGGTAGCTTTCCTCTTCCCCACTGGCTTGTTGGAGCAGAGAGGCAGTAAAACAACCCAAACCACACACAGCAGAGTGTGGCCAGTGTCTCTGTCTTATATAAGCTGATGGTCTCTCACACTGGTCCTTAGGCTGGGAAGATAGCAGGTGGGACCCAAGCTTTCATGCTCAAGGCATCCCCTAGAAAAGTCTGGTTCCTTCCATCAAATCTAGCCTCATCACACAGCTCATTTCTATTCATGGAAGGTGCTGTTCTCTTCTACAAAATCCCATCTGAGTGTAATGAGCCCAGTGGGCTGGCCATGTAATTCTTTCTCCAGCTGAGCACAGTGATGATCGAGTTCTCTGTGGGTAGTAATGTTTCCTCATTCTACTCTGGAACCAGTCAACAGGAACTGAAGATGCTGTAGTGTATCATTCAGTGGATATGAGCTGAACAAATAGACCTCTGGCAGGGAACTCCATTGATTCATCTTTATCAGGAGTCAAATGCAATCAGGTAAATTGGCCAATGGAAATTTGTGTATGTGTGCACCGAAAACATGTACATGCATGTTCACAGTAGCATTATTTGTTACAGCCCCAAACTCAAAATATCTCAAATCTGTCTTAACAGTCTGATGGATAAGTTGTGGTATATTTACACAATGGAATATTACACAGCAGAGACTAAGCAAACTAAAACCACAGCAACAACATGGATCTTCTCACAGACATAATGTGGAGCACAAGTAGCTGGACACAAAAGGAGTGAAATACTCTAGGATTTCATTTATATTTAATCTCAAAAACAGGCAAAGCTAATCTCTGGTGTTCAAAGCCACTTCTGGAGGATGACTGAGAAGATGACACAAGGAACTGTTCTGGGATGTTGGTGTTATTTCATTTCTTGATCTGATGGTGGTTTCATGAGTAAGTTTACTCAAAACAAATTCATTAGGCTAGGTGCAATGGCTCACGCCAGTAATCCCAGCAATTTGGGAGGCTGAGACAGACAATGACTTGAGACCAGGGGTTTGAGACCAGCCTGGCCAACATAATGAGACCTTGTGTTTACAAAAAGTAAAAAAAAAAAAAAATAGCCGGACGTGTTGGTGCGTACCTATAGTCCCAGCTACATGGGAGGCTAAGGTGGGAGGATTAGTGAGCCTGGGAGGTTGACGCCGCAGTGAGCTGAGATCGTGTCACTATGCCCTAGTCCAGGTGACAGAGTGAGACCCTGTCTCTAAAATAATAAATAAATAATAAAATTTATTGAACTGTAGACTTGTGTACTTTTCTGTATGTGTGTTATACTCCAATAAAAAGTTTAACTAAATAATGTAAAAAATATAATGAAGGCTCATAAGTGGTCTGTTTCTGTCTTTTAGAGGATTTGTTTCTGAAATACAGGAAGAGAAGGTTGGCAGAGTATGATGAGGCCAGTTCCTTCTTCCAAACTCTTCCACTGGGAGGAGTGAATGAGAGTATGGGGTGTGTCATTCTGGGGAGATCCCTCTATATGAGGATTGGGGGCATACATTTTTCCCAACAGTGTAGATTCCAACGTCATCTGATTCTGAAACACTTACTTTAACCAAAGGAATGGTTCAAAAGTCACATTTCATACCAGTGGAGTATGTATTTTAAGATCTTGGCTTTTGGGGGAATTCTTAGGTCTTCCAGATAGGTCCCTACTGCCTGGAGACATGCGGTCAGGGATCATAGAGATTCAAGAGTTTGTTGTTAATGGTTTGTTGCTGCACATCCATCAACAGATGAATTGTATGTTGATTTCACGGGAAATGGGAAAACCTAAGTAATTTTTGGTTAATGAGGATTTAAGCTGGGTAGTTGGCTTCTACGCTTTGTATACTGATGAATACTTTCATTAAACTGATCCTTTTTATGGAAAGCATATATTAGGTAATGGAAAATTTCCACAAATGAGTATTTTTTATTTTTGCTAGAAACACTAATGAGAGAATAAAAAAAACTCTGAGTTTCTTTCATTACAGTGCCATCAAAGAGACAGGAATAGCTTAAAATAACCAGAACTTACATTTAAAATCACAAATTCAGCACTCAGCCTTGTCAAAACCCTCAAATGCACAGCCTTGACTGTCTAAGGCAACTCAGCATTAGCTTTATCAAGAGTGGATTCCTAGGACATGCCTAATTTGCAAGAAATCTTTGAGTTCAGAGAACTTGCTTAGTTGAAGTTTCATTATGCATGAAGTTGTTCATGTCTGGTTCCAGTGTTGAAATTCTGCAATTTGCCAGCTGTGGATTGGGAAAAAAATGCCTGTGAATTTTAAATGGGAAGACCAAGGCTAGGTCACCTTTTAAGGACTTTTTAAACTTTGGAGTATCAAGCAAAGAGACTGTAGAAATGTATTAATTATGAAGGGATGACATAAGTACTTAAATAGTTGTTATTAGTATGGTTCTAGCAAAATTAGATGCAAATTTTGTTTTTAGATCTATACCTCCTATAATGTCTTTCTACTTTTTTTTACTTCTCTAGATCCCACCCCCAACACAGCATTGCTCTAGGCTTGCCCTGTCTTGAACATGTGTGTTCTTTGTTCATTTGCTTGTTCTTCAATTCATTCACACACCCATTTATCCATATACCAAATATTAATATATAGATTTAGCACATACTATATTAATGGAATAGAATCAGTCTTAAGCAAAATATATGGTTTATTTTGGGCCTTCTGGAGATGATGTCCACCCTTTTGTACTTTCATTTGTTAGTGATTATAAAAAGAATTCTATATTAGTTGATTGAAAAGAATACATTGCGGGCTGATGGGGTACCTCTCAGTCAACATCTGGTGCTTTGGATTTGATTGTGCCAAGAGATTTTTCTTTTCCTCTTCTTTTGTTGTCTGATGTATTGTGCAAAAAAAGTACTTTTCTGCCATCAATTAAGCCATCAGCTATGTACTTGCCAAAATGGCCTACTCGGGACAGCTCCATTGACTACTTAGAACCATTCCTCTTTATTGAGGGAGCTGCGTGGTGACCTAGTCTTTGTAGCTGCATGTAGGTCTCTATGACTTTGCCTTCATCTCTCATCCATGGATAAGGCATCAGCAGAAGATGAGTCAGAAAGAGAGTCACATATGATGACAGGAAAGCAAGGTTGGATAACAGGAGGCCCCAACAACCCACAGCCATGGAGTGGTCTACTCCAAGTGGACTTTAAGCCAGTGGTCCCCAGCCTTTTTGGCACCAAGGACCAGTTTTGTGGAAGACAGTTTTTCCACAGACCTGGGGTGGGGTATGGTTTTGGGATGAAACTGTTCCATCTCAAATCATCAGGCATTAGTTAGATTCTCATAAGGAGCTTGCAACCTAGATCCCTCCCATGTGCATTTCACAATAAGATTCGTGCTTCTATGAGAATCTAATGCCATTGCTGATCTGACAGGAGGCAGAGCTCAGGCAGTAATGCTCACTGACACACCACTCACTTCGTGCTTTGTGGCCTGGTTCCTAACGGGCCATGGGTGTGGCCCGGGAACTGGGGATCCCTGCTTTAAGCTCTCCACTACCTTCAGGTTTCAGAAGGTCTAACATCACTCTGGTGACTGTGCCTCCAGTCACTCTAGCAGTTCCAGTAGGTAAGTGTTCAGGGGCCCAGTGACTTCCAGATGCTGCTTCTGATCAGAACATTTCAGAAAAAAGGATAAAATGACCTGAAGGGGACCATCCTAGCTTTCTGGACCCCATCTTATCCAGCTGCAAATGGAACAGCTTTTCTTTTTGATTAGCTCTAGAAAATGAAGGAGAATATCTTCCCTTTTGAAATTTCCTTCTTTTTTCCATTCCAAAATTTAAAAAACATTTCACGAAGATTGAATATATTCAAGGTGTACAGCATGATGATTTGACACATGTGTACATTGTGTAATGATTTGTGCCATCAAATTAATACATCCATTGCCACCCATCCTATAGAACCATTCTATACCCAGAACTTGTCATCTTATAACTTAACATTTTTTTCTGTTTTGAATTATCTGGTATCTTACCTATGATAGGATCACTGAAGAAGGGACAATGGGAGGTTAAGTAATTCATTCCTTTCTCATGTCCTCAAATCATGATGTAATTAATCCATGCAGGAGGTACAGCTACCAAGTGCAAGTGATTTCTTTCTTTTTTTCTTTTTCTTAAAATCGAGATGGAGTCTCACTCTGTTGCCCAGACTGGAATGCAGTGACATGATCTCGGCTCACTGCAACCTCCACCTCCTGGGTTCAAGTGGTTCTCCTGCCTCAGTCTTCCAAATAGCTGGGATTACAGGTGCCCACCACCATGGCTGGCTAATTTTTGTATTTTTTTTTAGGAGAGATGGGGTTTCACCATGTTGGCCAAGCTGGTCTTGAACTCCTGAACTCAAGTGTTTCGCCTGCCTTGGCCTCCCAAAGTGCTGGGATTACAGGTGTGAGCCACTGCGTCTGGCCACAAGTGATTTCTTGAATATCTCAACTCAGTGGGATTCAAATATGAAGTGGTTTGTTTTTCTCCTATGACTTCCTTCAAACATGCTCCTTTAGGTTACCTGTTTGTTTGTTTGTTTTTAGGCAGAGTCTTGCTCTGCTGCCCAGGCTGGAGTGTAGTGGCACAATCTCAGCTGACTGCAACCTCTGCCTCCCGGGTTCAAGCGATTCTTGTGCTTCAGCCTTCCAAGTAGCTGAGACTACAGGCATGCACAACCATGCCTGGCTAATTTTTGTATTGTTAGTAGAGACGGGGTTTCACCATGTTGGCCAGGCTGGTCTCGAACTTCTGCCCTCAGGTGATCCACCTTGGCCTCCCAGAGTGCTGGGATCTGCCCGACAGGGTTGACTTTCTTTCTGTATCATTTCAGAACTTCTTAGATCCTTTAAGTCTTCAATTATTTTCAGATATGGAAAGGTCTAGTTTTGCCTGGTTTATGTTGAAACTTCAGTCTCACTTCCAGTTTAGTGCTGACCTCATCGCTGACCCCACAGCAAGCAAGGCCCCAGCTTGAGGGATTTGTATAGAGGGGGAGTGGCCACAGTCTGTTCTTTCTTCCTCCCTTTTCTGCTTTCAACTCCTTCTGTGTTGAAGCAGATGAGAGAGAACTTGGAAAAGAGCCAAAATCTTCTGACTTTATTGCTGTATTGTGGTCAATGACTGCCTGTCCATGGCTGCTGTGTGGCTGGCATTCAAGTGTTAGCAATGTATCTCTGTCGGGTACATGAGTGGTTCCTTTGTTGGACACAGTCAGAGCCATCTTCAATGCAGAGTTCCTTGACATGGCCCAAGAAAAGAGAGAAGTCAGAGCACTTATCATAGCCAGCATTGTATAACTCCAAAGATCCTAAGACTTCTGTTCTTGTGGACCAGTGGGCCTCCACATTGGCTGAGTGACTAGAATCATCTAGGGAGCCTTTAAAAGAAAACCAGTGGCTGGATTCAACCACATAAATTCTGACTTGATTAGTTGGGCTCAGGCACGAGTATTTTTGAAAAGCTCTCCAGCTTCTAATGTTTTTCTACCTCAGGTTTGAGAACTACTGACATAGTCTGGTGAGATGGAAGGTGATGGCAGCAGCATTTGTTAGTGATTGCTACAGGGTTATGGCTGGTCGCTCCTTGGTGGCTCTCTTTAGAAAATGGGATACACAAAGCACCTATTGCTTTCTACCATGTGGCCTTTTCTGAAATGCACAATCAATGGGAAAATTTCATTTGACATTCTATTTTGCTGCAATTTTTGTGACTCTCCCTGGCCCTCTTGCCTATCTTGGCATCTCTTCCTATAAAGAGAAGGTTCACAGAAAAAGCTACAGTTGCTTTTTACCAACACAGGCCAAGAGGCTCAGACAGTTGGATAAATTCTGTAAAATTTTACTTCATTCTAGCAATTTCTGGAGCACTCTGGAGGGATCATGAACACATAGCACACTTCTTTTCCAACTAAGATTAACAAGAGTTTTCTTCAAGGAACCAGACACATCCAAGTGACATTTTATTTCCTCTCATTCCTATCTCCCCTTTCTCCAACACATTTTACTAGCAACTCCAGTATAAAAATAGTATCTTTGTTACTGAGATTTTTGTCTGCTCCTGCTACTTAGGCTACCATGGAGTTATTATCCTTCAGTCTCTTGACACAACCAAAATTGTTTCCATACTAACAGATTTTAATGTCAGAAACTGAGATGATGGCTTCAGGTGAAGAATAAATAACAAGAGCCAATGAACTTGAGGACCAGGCATACCACCCCAAATACAATGAAAGCCACTCAGAAAAAACATGATTCAATACTAAAGCAGATTCGTCCTGAAATAGAGATTCAAAAATTTCCCACAAATCATCAATGACTCTTTAAGTACAGTTCCTGTTGGCAGTAAATTTATACCATTTTTGGTATGAATGCCACCAAAAAGGAAACAGATTGCTTGACAAATTTTATATGGTTCAAGCTGGGAATATTTTGACCATTTAAAGGAATTCACTTGTAAGGTCTTGCTGATAATTAGTGGCATTGGGGATGTGACATTATACCCTAGTCATAGGTAATATGGAGTCCAATAAGTGCTTTTAGGTATACTTTGGTAAGAATGTGAAAATTCTCTTCCTCTCCATCTTTCCTTCTTCTGAAGGAGGTCAGGATATGCCACCTCAAAGTATGCCACTTTGACATATTAGTTATTTTGAGCTGGAGACACTTGAGAAACAGCAGTTGCAAGAAGAGCTCTCTGCCCTCCTCCTGCTTTTTGCCTAAAATAAGGGCAAAAATTCACACCATCTCTTGTATCAGGATGAGAAGAGCAACCCTTAGTACTGGAGACAGAGAGTTGGCATTGAGAAGAGTCTGCATAAACAGACCTTATGAAAATAACCATTGTCCTCCATGAATTTCCCATATATATTTGCTGGTCACTTTCCCTTAATTTATTGGCCCTAGAAACCTCAACCTCTTTTCTTCATCTAGTCTGTACAATTTATTACCCTTTGTTAAAATGGTATATGAGCCTTCATGTTGAATTGCTTCTTTGAGTTTTCAATTTTCTGTGAAGCCCATGTGCATGTTACATTAAAAATATGAATAAAATGTTTATGCCTTTTTTTCCTGTTAATCTGACCTTTGTCAGTTTAATTTGCAGGCCCCAGTCACTAAACATAAGAGAGTGGAGGAAAAGTTTGTCTCCTTACATCTCCCAAGGCACAATTTGGAGTCTTAAAATTCTAACTGGAAAGAGTTAGATCTGTGTCTTTTGCTAAAAAACAAAAATGGCTAACATTAAATTTTCGTGGAAAAAGCACCGGATAAAGGCTCAGGGGATCTTAGTTCTTTTTTCCCCACTGTCATTAACTAGTTCTGTGATTTAGAGAAAGTAACTTAACCACTCTGGGCTCCAATTTTTTTGTTTGTAAATTAAGGAGGTGAGTCAAGCAATCTCTACTTATGTCCTTCACAGCTTTATCGTTCTATTTCTGACTTGTGACTTGTTCATTCATCACTTGATATACAAGGAGAATCAACTCTTCTCAACTATTGGCCCCTAAGAGAGTCTCATTAACAAATAAGGAGTGCATCGAGCAGATAAATTTTAATTTTGGATTACCTATGATTCAGTGGGAGAGATGGCTAATTATTAATCAAAATATGTACTTCCTTTTCATGAGTGTTGAATTTATCAGTAATCTTGCACTTAAGTGAGGCCTCAAGACTAGAATCTGCCACTAGAATATGAGAAAACCTAATGGATGCCACTGTTGAGTCAAGGTGGATAAGAAGCAGCTTGCCTTCTCTGTGTTGTCTTACCCCTTTTGTTGGCTGGATGTCAATGCCCAGAACAACCTTGGAAGCATAAGTTGAAAATGGTTCAGCTTCTGTCAGCCTGGGTGGAGCAGGGAACTATGCCCACTAGGAAAATCCACATTTTTTTCTACTGTGTTAACCCCTAATATTGGGGGTTTACTTCTACCATAGCTAGTGTTATCTGACCAAAATTGTTTGAGATCTTATTTCCTCTGATTTTTTCATCCTTCCTTCAAATGAAAGAAGCCTTATTTCAAAGGTGGAACACCCACAAGTAGATTTGACTCAATTCTCGAACAGCATTTGTTTTTTTTTTTGTTTTTTTTTTTTTAGATGGAGTCTCACTTTGTTGCCTAGGCTGGAGTACAGTGGCATGATCTCGGCTCACTGCAACCTCCACCCCCTGGGTTCAAGCGATTCTTCTGCCTCAGCCTTCAGAGTAGCTGGGATTACAGGTGTACACAACCACGCCAGGCTAGTATTTTCTATTTTCAGTAGAGACAGGGTTTCACCATATTGCCAAGGCTGGTCTTGAACTCCTGACCTCAGGTGATCCAACTGCCTTGGCCTCCCAAAGCGCTGGGATTATAGGCGTGAGCCACTGCGCCTGGCCAAGCATCTGTTGATTAGTAATTTTATGTTTGAAGGTTGGAGAGCGGTGGTCTGTTTTCTGGAGGTGTGTAGTTAGGTTCCCTGAGAATGGTGTAGAAATGAGTGGTAGTTCGGGAAGTTGAGGAGATCTAATTCTACCAGCATGCAGCCCCTGGAGAAGGCAGAACCTGGATGGCTACATGGGCAAACATGAATACTAGAAACTGGAAGTATTTGCAAGGATCACATAAACCTGGGGACTTTTCTGGACTATGTAAGCCCTAGCATTTCATCTTTGATTATGATCACTTCTTGTAAGTTATCTCTGACATCTGATTATCTTGTTCTTCTTGTCAACCTTGGCTAGCTGGAACATGAATTGAACTGAATTTGATTTAGAAAATAAAGAAATATGACATTTCTTGCATTTCTTGTTGTGGAACAATTGGTACAAGTTATAAATGAACTGGTTGATAATTCCTGTAGATGCTGTAAAGGTATATGAATAATGCATAGAATTCAATTGTGGAAAGCTGTTCTTCACTCTGCTAGGTAGCTTAAGTGTCTCACAGGCTACACAAACACTGCCACCTTTGCTTTGTGAATGAGCTCAGGATATGTTAAATTCCATATATGCTTCTATCACTTTACCTCCAAATTTCCACCCCATTTAGTATGTGCTGTGGATTGCAAACACATTTTAACATCAGTTCAAGAAAAGGAGAGTTAGTAAAATAAATTGGCTGAGGCTACATCAAAACAAAGATTGAACAATGTTCACTAAATCAGACAGAAATAACTTTTAAGATTATTTTATCCTATTACCATCTTAGCTTGCCTAATTAGGCATCAGCTGTATCTAGAAAGTATCATGTGCAAAAAAAGTTAAAAAATGTGTGTCTGAGGTGTTAAATAGGGGATTAGATATTCTGAGATTCAAATATCTTTTTCTTTTAAGCAGACAATATCCGTGAGAAAGACAAGCTATTGTATTGGAAGAGAGGAGGGAAGGTATCAGGGCTAATTAGTAGAATTAGTGGTTAAGTCAGCAGTTTTAGGATTTATAGAGAGTAAAAATAAGCAAGGAGAGAAAGCAGATGCGGTGGTTCACATTCTTTTAACCAGAATAGCGAAGTAAACAAGAACAGAGTTTGTCCACATGGATTAGAGGGCATAGCTGGATGTGTCTTAGTTCTGCTGACTTAGAAATGATTCTCCTACTTTGTAGTAATGGATTTTATAATTAAGGGGGAAAAAACTACATTAAAAGACAGTCAAAAGTAAGGCCAGGCATGGAGGCTAACTCCTGTAATCCCAGCACTTTGGGAGGCCAAGACAGATGATCACCTGAGCTCAGGAGTTTGAGATCAGCCTGGGCAACATGGTGTAATGCCATCTTTACCAAAAATACAAAAAATTAGCTGGGCATGGTGTTGCACGCCTATGTTCCCAGCTAGTCAGGAAGCTGTGATGGGAGGACCACTGGAGCCTGGGAGTCTGAGGTTGCAGTGAACTGCGATTGTGCCACTGCACTCCAGCCTGGGTGAAAGAGTGAAACTGTCCCCCCAACCAGCCCCCTCCCCAAAAAAAGGACAGTCAAAAGTACTTAGAAATGGTGTTGCATATAGTCTAGCTAGGTCCATCTTGGGAAAAGATCTAGAGAGAAGGGTTGGCTGGGTTTGTGGCCTAGATGAAGAAGGAAGTCATGAAGGGAAAGGATTTGGAGTTGTGTATTAAAGGGTTAACTTTTGCTCAACACACTTAGGAGGGCTGCTGAGAATTGTGACCTGCTGTGTCTTCCTCTGATTCTTGTGGCATCAGAGCAGGTAATAAATCATGTAGCTGTATATCCTCATTCACTCTTCTGCCTTGGCCTGGAAGGAACAATGGCTGCAAAAGAGACAGAAGCTCCCTCTTTTCGTTGTCTGTGGAAGTTCCCTATGTTCCTAGCAATCACCCTGGAGGCAGGGCATGTTAAAACAGGCAATGCACAACTTGTATTGATTTCCAATGTGGTATGATGCCACCTTCTCACTAAGACAAGGACTTAATCTTTATATCCTAATAGCACCTTGTACAGTACCAGGCATATACTGTGCATTCAATAACTTGAAGTGAATAAATATAGAACTGAGTGAACAAATGAAATATCTGGGAGAAAAATGGGATCTGGCCAGGCGTAGTGGCTCACGCCTGTAATCTCAACTCTTTGGGAGGCCGAGGCGGGAGGATCACTTGAGGCCAGGAGTTTGAGCACAGCCTGGGTAACATATTGAGACTCTGTCTATATAAAAATTTAAAAATGAGTCAGTCATGGTGGTGCATACCTGTAGTCCCAGCTACTCGGGAGGCTGAGGTGAGAGGATTGCTTGTGCCCAGGAGTTTTAGGCTGCAGTGAGCTATAATCGTACCGCTGTACTCCAGCCTGGGTGACAGAGAGAGAGAGAGAGAGAGACTCTGTCTTTCTAAAAATAGATAAATAAATGAAAAGAAAAATGGGATCTGTTTTTTATCTACTTCTAGTGGTAGCGGCACACATACCTCTTTATGTCTAGATGTAAATTTAACATTGAAAAATGCATATTTTTTTGAGACAGGTTCTTGCTCTGTTACCAAGGCTGAGGTGCACTGGCATGATCATGGCTCACTGCAACCTCCAATTCCTGGACTCATGCAATCCTCCCACCTGAGCCTTCCAAGTAGCTGGGATTCAGGTGTGCTCCATCATGCCTGGCTAATTTTTTTTTTTTTTTTTGAAATACAGTCTTGCTCTTGCTCTGTTGCCCAGGCTGGAGTGCAATGGCGTGATCTCAGCTCACTGCAACCTCTGTCTCCTGGCTCCAAGCAATTCTCCTGCCTCAGCCTCCTGAGTAGCTGGGATTACAGGTGCACACCACCACACCTGGCTAATTTTTGTGTTGTTAGTAGAGATGGGGTTTCATCATATTGGTCAGGCTGGTCTCGAACTCCTGACCTCATGATCCACCCGCCTCAGTCTCCCAAAGTGCTGGGATTACAGCCGTGAGCCACTGCACCCGGCAAATTTTTTAACCTATTATTTGTAGAGATAGGGTCTCAAGTGTCCAGGCTGGTCTTGAATTCCTGGTTTCAAGTGATCCTCCTGTCTCAGCCTTCTAAAGTGCTGGGATTACAGGCATGAACCACCGCCACACCTGGCCCCCAAAATAAATTTTTAAGGTAAAATTACAAAATCAACTTTGTTGTCTCACAATAACCTCTACATAAGCATTCTGTGAAGCTAATTTTTTTGTCCATTGAATAAAATTTTTAGATTGATTCCATAGCCTATTTGCTCACTCATTAATAAAGTCTGGCCTCTTGAGCATTCAAAAAAGACTGTTCAGTTCAGTATCACTGGTCCAGTGTTATAATCAAAATTCCTCTTTGCAGTCTAGCAATGGGGAAGGTGGGAATGGCTAATTATACTACATTTCTCCATCTGCTCTCCGTGACCACCTCTCCCAGCCCACTAGATACGCTTTCAGCTGGTGTTGGAAGCTGGGGATGGGATGAAGGTAAGGGGGCAGGAAATGTCTTATTGGTAATTCTGCGAACTGTTATTGATACTTGCTGGTTTCAGAGGGTGTTCAAAGCTGACTGTCTTTCAGAGCAAAATTTTTGGGTTCTTTGGAGACTTCCCATATGTGGGAGTTCTCCCACAGTTCTGTTGAGGTGAGTGAATGTACCTGCTCTGACTGGTCGCTTAGGGTTTGCTTAGGGTTTCTTTCCCTGGGAATCTAACTGTTTATCTTCAACCTCTTTCTACAGAGGGCTTCACACCTTCCAGGATGACCTTTTGATCAAGATCTAAGATAACCTCATACTAGCCCCCTCCCTCCCCTCGTCCCTCCCCATATCTGATCCACATAAAATATGCATCTTTCATCCATTATCAGTGGGAGTTTAGTTACTTTCCAACTATAGTACTCCTGTTATTAACTTCCTGGTAAGCAACTTCATCCACAGCCACTTCTCAGATGTGTCAGGCCTAACTAAGTCCACTGTGTCCCAAGCTCCAAGGGATCCCTATGACCCTCACTGAGGGTTTCCGTGAAGACCCTGTCTCTAGGCTTGAACTGAAGACCAAGCATCCTACCCATCTCTTATGGAGGATGTAGGAGGTAGAGCTTGTACAGCTGTTCCAGAGAAATCTTCCTTCTGATCTCCTGCCTTATTTTAACCTGTAGCCTCAGTGCCAGTATGTTCAAGGGGCACAAACCCTTCTTTTGCTAGTCCTGCATGGTGGTGTACGTCACTCATTTTGAGATGTGAGAGTGGTTGGCTCCTATCATGGGGCCTCAAATGAAAGTGAGCCTGAAGTAGCTCCATATGTTCACTCTGATATGTAGATATGAAAAAAAAATTCTTCATAGTTGGCTTTTTAAAGTTAACAAAAATGGGTCAAAGATGAAATGCACAAATAAATTTTGAATATTTCAATCTCTAGAGTTAAGAGACAGATGATTATTTTTAAAAAGTATTTCTACATAGAGTCAAAGATAATAATTTAGCCAGAAATCAGTTCTTCTGTCTTCTTGGCTTGGGGTGGAAGTGCTCTTTGTGCTTATGCAAGATTCAGTCAGTCTCTCTTTTTTTGTTTGTTTGTTTTGAGATGGGATCTGTTTTTTATCTACTTCTAGTGGTAGTGGTACACATACCTCTCTATGTCTAGATGTAAATTTAACTATCCCCTTAGTTCTGCTGACTAAGTTTTGAGCCTGTCGCCCAGGCTGGAGTGCAGTGGCGCGATCTCAGCTCACTGCAAGCTCTGCCTCTCGGGTTCACGCCATTCTCCCGCCTCAGCCTCCTGAGTAGCCGGGACTACAGGCGCCTGCCACCACGCTCAGCTAATTTTTTGTAGTTTTAGTAGAGACAGGGTTTCACCGTGTTAGCCAGGATGGTCTCGATCTCCTGACCTTGTGATCCACCCGCCTCAGCCTCCCAAAGGGCTGGGATTACAGGCATGAGCCACCTCGCCCAGCCTCAGTCAGTCTCTTTTACTTCTGTTTTACTCTGTGTTTTCTTTTCTTCTGGATCTATTTCAGTGACATTTATATTATTTATTTTTAATAAGTAATTTTTGGTATCTAAACACATTTGAGGATCAAGTCTCTGATTCATTCCTACTTTAAGTACCTAATGATTTTCTGCCCCGATTTCACTGACAAAATTTTCTTTTTAGTCTTTGAGAGAGGCTGACATGAATTCATAGCTCAATACTTCTTTGTGTTCAGGACCCACATTCTGTAGTGTTATTGGAAAATGCTGAACTTAAGTAGGAAGCTATTCTATCTTGACATACCTTTTGTAGTTGGGGGAAAATCTTTTAATATTCTTAAGGGTAAGAAACTTTAAAACTTCCCATTCTAAACAAACAAGTGTGTAATTTATGGTTTTGGGTTAATTTGATTACATACTTGTACATGAGAGGAATAGCTTTTTTGATGGATATTTAATTGGATTAATTTAAAGAGTATTTACTGAATATCTAGCATATGCCAGGCAGGGCTGTGGGCACAACAATGAACAGACCACAGTCCCTTTTTTATTCTGGTATATTTATTTATGTGCCTTTACAATTTTAGTTATAAATAAGACACTTTACACTTCAAGTTTAAAATTCTTGGTGGCATGTATTTGAAAGGAATATGAAAATAATATACATATTTTCCCTAAGTGAGGAAGTTGAAACAGGAGGATAGAGACTGAGATTTAAGAGTTCCATCCATATCCACCCCTGGCTTGCGAGGTCACCTTGCATAGACAGGCTTTATTTTCTCAAAGCCTCTTTTCCCTTGACAGCTCAGTACTATGGAGATCATAATTGTTTGCACAGTGTTTG
Source organism: Gorilla gorilla gorilla (assembly GCF_029281585.2). NCBI lineage: Eukaryota > Metazoa > Chordata > Mammalia > Primates > Hominidae > Gorilla > Gorilla gorilla. Next base: position 47,451,320 of record NC_073243.2, on the reverse strand, counting down.
GAAATCTTTAGAAGCAAGCTACTGTATGTGTGAAATGTTATTCAAAAGACAAAAGATTTGAGACGGGTGTTGGTTTTACTTTTCCTAAGGCAAGTACCTGTTATTTTTCTCAGCACAACCAGACAATACAGATTGTCAAATATTTATCATACAAATTTCTTGTGTTGTGATTTGGATCCTGAGAGAGGATTTTTGATTATTTATAATTGCTTACTTTTAGCAGGTGACCTCATTTTTTTCTTTTTATTTTATAATTGTCTGATAAGTACTGCTTAAAAAGGAAACTTTAGAGTCAGAGAAATGCTATGTTCATTGAATTTGAAATTCTACAATGATGATGAACAGCTTTTGACATTTGTCCTGTGCTTTCTCATCAAGATCTTTGAGCCATTCTTGTTGTTACATATTCACCAGACATAAAGGTGCCTGGCCCATGTCAAACAGTGTAGTTTGAATCTGCCGAGTTGCATGGCTGTGTCTTCCCAGGGAATTGATGTCATCTTCTCTGCTTACCAAAACTGCACATCCTCTTTTTTTTCTCCCCATGCTATCTTGGAAGCAGATTGGATTAACCTGACAGGATTTATTCTTAATGAAGTCTTTTTGGTTATTACCTAGTATCTTTTTTTCTTCAAAGAGATGAAAATGTGATTTTTCGATGAGTGAAACCCAGATCTCTTGATAAAAGAGAAGATTCTCCTAACCAAATCTTGCCTTTTACTAGTCCTGGATGGTCCTCTCTTTGAAGTTGATGTTGTATGTCTCACAGTAGAGGGAGTGTTATCACTATTGGAACCATGAAGCACGTGTCCTTAAGAGTTTTCAGTTGTCTAATTTCTAGTACCATGTCTTTTGCAAAATAACCACAAAATAATTGCACCAATTTCAATAATTGCACCATTTAAGATGGGCTCAGCATGCTTCATGAGATGAACAACAAAACATAACACACACACATACAGGCAAGATAAGTGTGTGTGTAGTGTGTAATGAACATTTTAGCAATTACCTTGCAAAATCTGTCTCTTATGGATTGACTGCAGAGTGTATTTTGTAACTTTATTTGTTATACTCTTGGATTAATTATACCTCTGTACCAATGATCTTGGCAGCCAAACACTTCCCTTGCCATTGTTAAAAATGGGATCATAAGCTTATTATCTGTACTATTATGAACAAGTTAAGTTGTCTAGGCTAAGCAACTGAAAGTTGGTTAATCTTAAACAGATTCTCAAGTTGGAAGTATCTTTGGGCCATAGGCTACAAATTACTAATAAAGGAGAGGCCAGTCAGTTAAAGTAAATGAGCATAATCAATGTCATGAGTGTAGGGTAAAATAACTCATGTAAATGGTGCAAATCACAAGGCCTTCTCAAGCAAGGATCTTTTTTTCATTTTGGGTAGAGATGTAGGTTCACAGAAATATTTTTGGCAAGATAAAACAATAGTGAAAATGTGACATAACACATCAACTGTGACCTAAGAAATTCCAGTTTTGCAAATAAAAGGAGGATGTGTCAGGAACATATTTTTGTCTCTTTCCTGGCAAGTGCAACCTGGGCAACATGGCTTGGGTGAGTGCTGGCCTGAATTTGTAAGCCTGGGTTTCTGGTTACCTGGTCTGATAGTGCTGGGAGTTACCAAGCAGAGGGTCATTTCTGGTGTTTGTGGGTTCTTTCCTGCCAGGGCTCCTCTTTCTTTCCCATGTCTCTTCCATCTGCCATTCCTTCTCTCTCATATTTATACAGTGGCAGCAGGGAGGGAGGATTGGCATTCTGAGTGCTTTGAGATTCCCTCGTCCTACTTCATTTGGCTGGGTTTTCATGCTCTTAGTTCTAAGGAGAGTTATCCAGTAGCTTTTATCTTTATCATGTATGTCATCTGCTCCAGACAATCATATCAACAAATGGCTGTTCTGTGTCAGAAGGATTTGAACCACATTCTTTGGAGGAAGAGAGTGATTAGCCTGCCTCCTCTTGCCCACTGCATTGGAAAATCCAGGAAGCACTGTCTGCTCACAGCCCTTTTCAGAAAAATGGCCCCCAGTAGTTATTTCTATAGAAACTGGCTTTGTTTTGTGCTGAATGACCTTGCCTTCTAATCTCAGCCGACAGGCTGGGAGGGCATATTCAAGCCCCTGGGATCTATTACCATCCAAATATTGATGCTTCTCAACACTGTATTTCTGGGTAGACTGTGCTGATGAGCTCCAACTCTAGATCGCCAACTCTTTCTCTGTATCTGTGTCTGCATATATCGGCTGCCTGCTAGACTTCTTCACATGGGTGTCTCACAAGCATCTTAAGTTCATTATATTCAAACTTGAACTCACCATCTTCTTCATCAAACTTGCTCTTTCTTCTTGATTCTCAATCTGTATAAATGGCACAACCAATCACCAGTAACCTGTGGCCAAATACCAGAGTAACTGACCACATTTTTCTCTCTCACCTCTATACTCAATGAATTGCCAAGTGTTACTGATACTACCTCCTAAAAATCTTCCACAATTACCTACTTTCTCCTTCTATGCAGTTCCACCCAACTTGACATCTCTATCCACCTACTGACCATCATTTGGATTTCCTACTAGGCAGCCTTGCTTTCACTCTTACTCTTCTCTAGTCTTCCTCTTCTCTCATCATCCTCACAACAACCTGTGAGAATGATCTTTATTAAATGTAAATGTGGCTGGGCATGGTGGCTCATGCCTGTAATCCCAGCACTTTGGGAGGCTGAGGCGGGTGGATCACCTGAAGTCAGGAGTTCAAGACCAGCCTGGGCAACATGGTAAAACCCTGTCTTTACTAAAAATACAAAAATTAGCTGGGTATGGTGGTGGGCACTTGTAATCCCAGCTACTTGTGAGGCTGAGGAAGGAGAATCGCTTGAACCCAGAAGGCAGAGGTTGTAGTGAACTGAGATCATGCCATTGCACTCCAGCCTGGGTGACAGAGTGAGACACCGTCTCAAAAATAAATGAATAAATAAATAAATAAGTGTGATTATGTCACTCTTCTGCCTAAAACTTGGTAGTGGCTTCCATTTCTGCTTACTGATTCCTGCTTTTGGCTACAGTCTTAGCTCTCCCCACACCCTAATTATACTGCATGCTCCAGTCCCCCCAAACTTACTTCATGTACCTTTTTGCCATGAAGGTCAGGTATCTTATTGTCCCTGGAGCTTTGTGTATTCTATTCTTCCTGAATTAGGATCATTCCTCCTCCCCAAACATACGCACCTACGTGCATGTGCATATACATGTACATTTGGCCAACACCTTCATTGTAGATGTTACTTCCTCTGGGAGATATTTTTGACCTACGGGTCTGGGTTGGGTATCTTCTAATGTGCTTTAGAGAATCATGCCCTTCTCAGACTGTTGTTATATTTATTATCTTATACTTTCCATATTTTCCCACCTCCCCAGCCCTCCCCTGTAAGCTCGGTTAGGGCAGCGACCTTGTTTATCCTATTCAGTATTCTGGTTCTATTTTAAGTACACAAACCAATGACTAATCCATAGTATGTGCTCAATTAATATTTGCTTAAATTATTGATTAAAAGCCCACAATATATAGGTTGGATTTACAGGAAATCAAGGCACGTATAGTGACTTGAAACATGTATGGGTGTTCTGTATCTGAACTGATTAAACCCATTTTTTTAAAAATGCAAATTTATAAAGAAATAAAGCAGTTGGAAGCTTATAGACTCTTGTTTCTGATGGGATGACAAAATTCTCTGGGCTCCCAGAACTGCTGCTGGACCTGAAAAATGAAAAGTTTTGGTTCCAGTTCTTGGTGAGGCCTCTCCTTTCTCTTAATATTGGACATTTGGCCTCAGAGTGACTCTTTGGCAGTTGAGATGTTTTCTTGTGTCTCCTCGTCTTCACGTATGCTTATACTATGCCTACAAAACATTTATTTATTTATTTTTACATAAAGAGCCTACATAAAGAGACCTGTGGTGAGACCCTGCACCCAAAGCACAGTCTCCCTGTGATGAGACCCTGCACCCAACACACAGTCTCCCTGTGGTGAGACCCTGCACCCAACACAATCTCCCCACAATGAGACCCTGCACCAAACACACAGTCTCCCCGTGGTGAGACCCAGCAACCAACACACAGTCTATTTATTATCTTATACTTCCTATTTATTTTTACTATTTAGTAAGCCTATTTTCTTCCAAAGTTTAAGTTCAGTTTATAGGGCTTTAAGAAAAGCACAGCTTAACTTTTAGTGATTTCACATCAGAAAAAATGGGGAGGAAAAAGGGCCCATTTATTTTTACTGTCCCCAAAAAGTCTAAGTAAACACACATCTACACTTGTTTTCTTTTACTGTCATTTAAATATATCCATTTTTACGTAGTCTGACATCATAAAGGACTAATTATCGATGGCTAAAATCTCGATGTCTTCATATCTCTATCTCCAGGTATCTGCTATCAGTGCTCAACAATGGACTAGATTTCTTAAATTATTTCAAACAGTTTTATTTTAAAAATATATTATTCTAGGACTAGCCTTCTCCCCACCCTACCTTTTTGGTTTGTTCAATGCTTTGACAAATCTTTATTCTTTGCTTGGCTCTGTTGTATCTTCAGCTGGTCCTTGACTTTACTCTGGATGAGATTAATTTTCCTCACCACCACCTTTATGTGCTTCAGATAAAGTCCCTCCCCCCATTCATTCAGTTTGGAGATCAACACTCCTCTCCTCAGTAGCTTTCTCTTCCTCTAATCTGCCTCTTTTTGAGTCAGGAATGTTCTTAGGAGTCGTGTGTGTGCATCAATACATGCTGGTGTTGTGACTGATGGAAAAGCGCCAACAGATACCATTTATTGCAAAGGATATAAAGATTCACCTGCCTTACCATGACTGCACAAAATAGACACACAGGATGTTCCCAGGCTGATAAATGGTCTCCCTGATCTCTCAAGCTTTCTAACCTGCTAATGACTCCATCTGCCCAGAGTGAAGATGCTGCCAGCTACAAGAAGCTTCCCTACCACTTTGCAGGAATGCTTATATTCTCTGGGCCCTCTTAGCTGTTCTAGAGACCCAGACTCTATGCCTGCCTGCTTACCAGGTGCAGGTATCCAGTGTAAACAATCTCAGACTCTTCCTGGATGTTAACTACAAAGGTAAATTCTCCAGGTTACCTGTTCTACAGCAGAACCAGAGCTTCAGACCAGCCTGTGATCTATTTCTGCAAGCCAGTTTGATTTTTCTCTTTTATGTTCTACCTACAAAGTCAATAAAAAAGCAAAATATTTCACCAGAGGAAATATCACAGGCTGGCAGGAGTTAGCCCCCGAGAAAGCTAAAGGCATTATTCTCTGGAACTTTCATTCTCCGGATGCCCTTTCTGCAGAATATCTTTATTGTTTTCAACTAGATCTATAGCATCCACTGCTGGTAACAGAAGTAATCCCTAGAGACTTCTAGAAATAAAAATGCAGATATTGTTGGCAAAGACAACCATGAGACAGAATGAAATTGCAACCATCATATTTTGCACACCATAATGCAGCGTGATTAAAAGAAAAGCTAATATATGTAAAATGCCTAGCCTGGTGCCTGCCTGCCACACAGTAGGTCCTCTAGCCACAATTGTTATTATTATTATTATTAATCCACCTCATTGCAATCAGTTACAATGGGAAATCACAGTGGCAGAGGCACATGACAACTGTTTCTGTTCTTGCAGAAGGCTATCTCAGGCTCAGCATGGTTGAATATGTGCTTTTTATACTCATGCTGCAACTGTGGTAGGTGATATGTAAGTAGCTACAACACTCTTTCATCACTTTGCTAGAATGAAAACCCAGTAGTGGTTCATATGGAGCCATTTTAGACTAAGAGTGCTGGTGATTAATGTTCAGGCTTATTTTCTAGAAAGAGAAATTGATATTCTGTTACCTTAAGACCTACGGCGTGCACTAAGTCTTGTGATTTTTTTTTCCTCTTTGGCTGCCTAAAATATTTTCCCCCTTTCTAACAGTGTGATGTTAGGCTAATTACCTCATCTGCACCGGAAGCAGCAGTGGAAGTATAATTGGGTGCACTGCCCTGCACTAGCCTAGAGGTGGGATTTGACCCAAGTTAGACCAACTGAATGTTCCCTCCCTGGAATATAAATCTTGGGTACAGGGACAAAGAGATGGAATGTGACAGGAATCCATGCATCCCATTGGCAGACAGGTCTTGGTTAAAGATCATTCCTGACTCCTACCTCTTTATATCTGGATCCAACAGCTGTGTTCTGCCTGTTTCTAAGTCTGATTCTCCAATCCTTCCATTGGTTCTGTGGCTACCTTCTAATAAAGGCACCTCGTTTATGTTGGGCAGCCAGTTTCCATTGCCTAGAGTAAAGAAGTCTAGTTGTTATAAAAGCCTGCCCAATAGTGACAGGCCTGACACATGGGCCGCACACTTCTTTCTTCCTGGACTTAGTAAGAGCAGGAGAGTCAAGAGAAAATCACTTGCTTTCTCAAAGACCCCAGTCCCCAGAAGTGAGAAAGGTAAAGTGAAATTTCTCATCTCGTAGCTAAGGCTAATCTCCCTTACTGGATTACGAACGCTTTTAATTATTAATTTGGCTCTTCCACTGAGGGAGAATAGCTCGCACATAGTAGGTGCTCTGTAAGTGCTAACTGCATTAACTGAGTTAACCCTCCAGGCCTCAAGGAATTCTTCCACCTCAGCTCCTGAGTAGCTGGCATCATAGACACCTACCACCATGACCAGTTAATTTTTAAAGTTTTTGTAGAGACAGGGTGTTGCTGTGTTGCCCAGGCTGGTCTTAAACTGGGCATAAGTGATCCTCCCACCTCAGCATCCCAAAGGGTTGGGATTGAAGGCTTGAGCCATTGCACCCGGCCTTGGGTTCCAGTTCTGACTCTGGCATTATTAACAATGGGAACTTTGCTTAACCTTGGCCTCACTTTCTTCTTCCTAAGATTAGAATTTTAATATCTGCCTTGCCTACTTGTAAAAGTTGTTAGGGGGTAAACCTGCACTCTTCTTTTTCAGCACTTGTTACCCTCATAATCAAATCATAAACTTTATATTTAGCTGTTTTTATAATTAGCATGATGTGTGGGAAAGGACTGTGCCACACACTAAAGCAGGGAGTAAGCAGCTGGAAAAGGAAGACATGGGGTCTACCTTTGGCTCTGCCCAAGGCCCTCTCACTGTTGCCAAGCCCTTTTCTCCTTGGTCTTCAGTTTCCTGATTTATAAAGAGAGGAGTTTGGACTATATGATTTTGAGGTTGCTTCCACTTCGAACTTTCTGTAATTCTATGGATGGAGAATTAGAATTATTTGGTGTGGGGCAGCTGACCTCATTTAGCAAGTCCAATCAACCGCTTCTCTTCAACACCTTAGTCTAAGCCTCCATCATCTCTTGGTAATAGTCTCCTATCTCATAGATTGCACATTTGCTTCCTCTGATGTGCACTGAAGCCAGAGTTACATTTTTTTTTTAAGAAAAACCAAATGCTTTTGCTCAGTATAAAGTTTGCCCTTGACACATCCACACCATCCCTAGCTCTCTGCAATGCTGCCACGCTGGCTTTCAGTGTCTCAGAAGTGTAATTTCCTTTTCCTGTGTTCAGGGCCTTGTGCATAGTTTCCAGTTCTCTGTCCATTTAATTCCTACTCATCTTTCAAGGCTTACCTTGAAGACCACCATCTCAGAAGAGCCTTTCATGATTTCCTAGATTAGGTCAGACTCCTGTTAGGTGTGCTTATAGCCCCCTGCCTACTTCTTTTTCAGCACTCGTTACCCTTGTCATCAAATAATAAGCTTTATAATTCGCTGTTCAAGGAAGACCTAATGCAATGGACTGAATATCTGGTTCTTCCAAAATTTATATGTTAAAATTCTAACCTCCAGTGTGAGAGTATTAGGAGGTGGGGCCTTTGGGAGGTAATTAGGTTATGAGGGTAGAGCCCCCATGAATGGGTTAGTGCATTTATAAAAAGAAACCCCGATAGTTCTCTCATCTTCTCTACACCATGTGAGGACACAGCCAGAAGACAGCAGTCTGCAATCCAGAAGGGGGTTCTTGCAAGATCATGACCCAGCTGGCACCCTGATCTCAGACTTCCAGCCTCCAGAACTGTGAGAAATAAATTTTTATTGTTTATAGGCCACCCATCTATGGTACTTTGTTATAGCAAACTGAATGGACTAAGATGTCTGCTATGGTTTGAATGCTTGTCCTTTCCTAAACTCATATTGAAATTTAATTGCCATTGTAACAGTGTTAAGAGGTGGGACCTTTAAGAGGTGATTAAGTTATGAGGGCTCCACCCTTGTGAGTGGGGTTGGTGCCATTATAAAAGGGCAAGTTCGGTGTGGTGGCTCACATCTGTAATCCCAGCACTTTCGGAGGCCGAGGCAGGCAGACCACCTGAGGTCAGGAGTTCAAGACCAGCCTGGCCAACATGGTGAAACCCTGTCTCTACTAGAAATACAAAAATTAGCTGGGTATGGTGGCACATGCCTGTAGTCCCAGCTACTTGGGAGGCTGAGGCAGGAAAATCGCTTGAACCTGGGAGGTGGAGGTTGCAGTGAGCCGAGATCACACCACTGCGCTCCAGACTAGGTGACAGAATAAGACTCTGTCTCAAAAATAAATAAATAAATAAAAATAACAGGGCAAGTTCAGCCCCTTCTTTCTTTTTCTTGCCCTCTCTCCTACTGCCACGTGGTGATGCAGCAAGAAGGCTCTCATAAGATGCTGGTATGTTAATATTGAAATTTTCAGCCTCCAGAACTGTGAACCAATAAATTTCCGTGCATTATAAATGACATAGTTTCAGGTATTCTGTTATAGCAACATGATATGGACTAAGATAACATCCCACTAGGTGGTAAACTCCATAAAGACGGAGTGTATACCTGTTTGTTCACTGTTGTGTACTATCCCCTAGCAGGGTATTGGCACATTAATAATTATTGGTCGAATAAGAGACTTTCCCAGTTACTTGGTTATTCTGGGAGAAGTGAGATGCATGGAACTGAAATCCAAAGAATCAAAGGTGTTACATCAGGAGTTAGTTGAAATCTACAATGTAATGAATGAGTGACTATTTCTAGTGATACTTTCTCAAGTCCCACCTCTACCCCAATCCTCTCATTTTTATGTGGGAATTAATAAATTTGGGCTGCCTTAATTTTAGTCTACCATGTCAAATTGGGTGTGTCTTAGTTATCTATTTTTATATAGCCAATCCAACACTTAGTAGCTTAAAATTACAGCCATTTGTTTGCTTGCATTTCAGTGAATTGTCAACTTGGGCAGGATTCGTGTGGGTTGGCTCATCTCTGCTCCACTTGGAGTTGGCTGGGCTCACTCATGCTTTTACGGTTAGTTGACATGTTGGCTGGCACTTCATTCACATGTCGAGTATCTCAGCTGGGAGGACTGGAATAGATGGGGTGGCAGGGCCACTCTTTCCCAGTGACCTCCCTCTCCAGGAAGGCTCTCATCCTTAAGGTGGCTAGCTGGGCTTGTTCACAAGATGTCAGTGTCCTAGAGGGTGGGAACAGAAGCTGCAGGTGCTCTTGAAGCTGATGCTTGCAATTCACACAAGTCATTTCTGCCTCAGTCTATTGGTCAAAGCATACCACAAGGCCAACTCAGATGCAAGCAGTTGGAAAATAGACTCCGTGCAAAGAATATGTGGTTATATTTAATCTATCACAGGAGAGCATCCTAGAAGACACTGGGGAAAAAGCAGAAGTTAATATTCATGCATATGATAAAACTCACATTTTGAATTAAGGAGTAGAAAATTCTAATAGAAAATCATTGCTTACTTCTACCATTAAATAAATGGTGAACAAATGTTTAAGGAATACTAATGTAAAGCGATACCATATTGTTATCCTGCTGGGGTCCCCATATGTCTTGATTGGGCTTGGTATAAAGGGCTAGTATAAATTGTTGGAAGTGGATACATCCTCTTGTCCAAGGGAGTATCCAAGGGAGGAGCTTTTTATGTCAGATGATTTAAAATCCCAAAAACAGAGCTCAAAAGCAATACAGAAAAGGTCAAGATTTTTCTTGGCAGGGGGTGGATTTTAAGGATCTTTGAGGCAGATTAAGAGTTTATTTATATTTTCTTTAAATCAACAGGTTTAGCATCACCCAGTTACTCAATTATCATTGTTTAGCTCCATTAACAGTTGTTTTCCCAATTGGAATAGTATGTCTGATTTAGGACCTGTCAACTTTCTTAAGGAACAGATATTTCCCGGAGCCTTTCCAAGCATGTACTCTTACCAAGTACCATTTGCCAATTAATGTTGTTTAAGCCAGTCTGTTTCTTTTCTAATAAATGTTCTGGCATGTACGATACTATTGTTGTAGGAAGCCTTTACACTGAGATTAATCTTTGTGACAATATGCTTAGTTGCACATTTAACTTTTTAAAACGGAATTCAGGGGGCAGTTCCAAGATGGCTGAATAGGAACAGCTCCAGTCTGCAGCTCCCAGCGTGAGTGTTGCAGAAGACGGGCGATTTCTGCATTTCCAACTGAGGTACCAGGTTCATCTCACAGGGGCTTGTCAGATGGTGGGTGCAGCCCATGGAGTAGGGCGGGGCGTCACCTCACCTGGGAAGCACAAGGGGTCAGGGAATTCCCTTTCCTAGAAAAGGGAAGCTGTGACAGAGGGTACCTGGAAAATTGGGACACTCCCACCCTAATACTGCCCTTTTCCAATGGCCTTAGCAAACGGCACACCAGGAGATTATATCCCGCGCATGGTTCAGAGGGTCCCACGCCCATGGAGCCTCGCTCATTGCTAGCACAGCTGTCTGAGATCGGAAACTGCGAGGCGGCAGCGAGGCTGGGGGAGGGGCGTCTGCCATTGCTGAAGCTTGAGTAGGTAAACAAAGTGGCCAGGAAGCTCGAACTGGGTGGAGCCCACTGCAGCTCAAGGAGGCCTGCCTGCCTCTGTAGACTCCACCTCTGGGGGCAGGGCATAGCTGAACGAAAGACAGCAGAAACTTCTGCAGACTTAAACGTCCCTGTCTGACAGCTTTGAAGAGAGTAGTGGTTCTCCCAGCATGGAGTTTGAGATCTGAGAACAGACAGACTGCTTCCTCAAGTGGGTACCTGACCCCTGAGTAGCCTAACTGGGAGGCACCTCCCAGTAGGGGGCGACTGACACCTCATAGGGCTGGGTACTCCTCTGAGATGAAGCTTCCAGAGGAAGTATCAGGCAGCAGCATCTGCTGTTCTGCAGCCTCCGCTGGTGATACCCAGGCAAACAGGGTCTGGAGTGGACCCCCAGCAAACTCCAACAGACCTGCAGCTGAGGGTCCTGACTGTTAGAAGGAAAACTAACAAAGAGAAAGGACATCCACATCAAAACCCCATCTGCACGTCACCATCATCAAAGACCAAAGGTAGATAAAACCACAAAGATGGGGAGAAACCAGAGCAGAAAAGCTGAAAATTCTAAAAATCAGAGTGTCTCTTCTCCTCCAAAGGAATGCAGCTCCTCACCAGCAATGGAACAAAGCTGGACGGAGAATGACTTTGATGAGTTGAGAGAAGAAGGCTTCAGACGATCAGTAATAACAAACTTCTCTGAGCTAAAGGAGGAAGTTCGAACCCATCGCAAAGAAGCTAAAAACCTTGAAAAAAGATTAGACGAATGGCTAACTCAAATAACCAGTGTAGAGAAGTCCTTAAATGACCTGATGGAGCTGAAAACCATGGCACAAGAACTACGTGACACATGCACAACCTTCAGTAGCTGATTTGATCAAGTGGAAGAAAGGGTATCCGTGATTGAAGATCAAACAAATGAAATGAAGTGAGAAGTTTAGAGACAAAAGAATAAAAAGAAATGAACAAACCCTCCAAGAAATATGGGACTATGTGAAAAGACCAAATCTATGTCTGATTGATGTACCTGAAAGTGATGGGGAGAATAGAGCCAAGTTGGAAACCACTCTTTGGGTATTATCCAGGAGAACTTCCCCAACCTAGCAAGGCAGGCCAACATTCAAATTCAGGAAACACAGAGAACGCCACAAAGATACTCCTCGAGAAGAGCAACTCCAAGACACGTAGTTGTCAGATTCACCAAAGTTGAAATGAAGGAAACAATGTTAAGGGCAGCCAGAGAGAAAGGTTGGGTTACCCACAAAGGGAAACCCATCAGACTAATAGCTGATCTCTCAGCAGAAAATCTACAAGCCAGAAGAGAGTAGGGGCCAATATTCAACATTCTTAAAGAAAAGAATTTTCAACCCAGAATTTCATATCCAGCCAAACTAAGCTTCATAAGTGAAGGAGAAATAAAATACTTTACAGACAAAGCAAATGCTGAGAGATTTTCTCACCACCAGGCCTGCCTTACAAGAGCTCCTGAAGGAAGCACTAAACATGGAAAGGAACAACCAGTACCAGTCACTGCAAAAACTTGTCAAATTATAAAGACCATTGATACTAGGAAGAAACTGCATCAACTAATGAGCAAAATAACCAGCTAACATTATAATGCAGGATCAAATTCACACATAACAATATTAACCTTAAATGTAAATGGGCTAAATATTCCAATTAAAAGACACAGACTGGCAAATTGGATAAAGAGTCAAGACCCATCAGTGTGCTGTATTCAGGAGACCCATCTCACATGCAGAGACACACATAGGCTCAAAATAGAGGGATGGAGGAAGATCTACCAGGCAAATGGAAAACAAAAAAAGTAGGGGTTGTAATCCTAGTCTCTGATAAAACAGACTTTAAACCAACAAAGATCAGAAGAGACAAAGAAGGCCATTACATAATGGTAAAGGGATCAATTCAACAAGAAGAGCTAACTATCCTAAATATATAGGCACCCAATACAGGAGCACCCAGATTCATAAAGCAAGTCCTTAGAGACCTACAAAGAGACTTAGACTTTCACACAATAATAATGGGAGATTTTAACACCCCACTGTCAACATTAGACAGATCAACGAGACAGAAAGTAAAAAAGGATATCCAGGAATTGAACTCAGCTCTGCACCAAGCGGACCTAATACACATCTACAGAACTCTCCACCCCAAGTCAACAGATTATACATTCTTCTCAGCACCACATCACACTTATTCCAAAATTGACCACGTAGTTGGAAGTAAAGCACTCCTCAGCAAATGTAAAAGAACAGAAATTATAACAAACTGTCTCTCAGACCACAGTGCAATCAAACTAGAACTCAGGATTAAGAAACTCACTCAAAACTCCTCAACTACATGGAAACTGAACAACCTGCTCCTGAATGACTACTGGGTACATAGCAAAATAAAGGCAGAAATAAAGATGTTCTTTGAAACCAATTAGAACAAAGACACAACATACCAGAATCTCTGGGACACATTCAAAGCAGTGTGTAGAGGGAAATTTATAGCACTAAATGCCCACAAGAGAAAGCAGGAAAGATCTAACATTGACACCCTAAGAAAACAATTTAAAGAACTAGAGAAGCAAGAGCAAACAGATTGAAAAGCTAGCAGAAGGCAAGAAATAACTAAGATCACAGCAGAAATGAAGGACATAGCGACACAAAACACCTTCAAAAAATCAATGAATCCTGGAGGTGGTTTTTTGAAAAGATCAACAAAATTGATAGACCACTAGCAAGACTAATAAAGAAGAAAAGAGAGAAGAATCAAATAGACTCAATAAAAAATGATAAAGGGGATATCACCACCGATCCCACAGAAATACAAACTACCATCAGAGAATACTATAAACACCTCTATGCAAATAAACCAGAAAATCTAGAAGAAATGGATAAATTCCTTTACACATACACCCTCCCAAGACTAAACCAGGAAGAAGTTAAATACCTGAATAGACCAATAACAGCTTCTGAAATTGAAGCAATAATTAATAGCTTACCAACCAAAAAAAGTCCTGGACCAGATGGATTCACAGCCCAATTCTACCAGAGGTACAAAGAGAAGCTGGTGCCATTCCTTCTGAAACTATTCCAATCAATAGAAAAAGAGGGAATCCTCCCTAACTCATTTTATGAGGCCAGCATCATCCTGATACCAAAGCCTGGCAGAGACACAACAAAAAAAGAGAATTTAGACCAGTATCCCTGATGAACATCGATGCAAAAATCCTCAATGAAATACTGGCAAACTGAATCCAGCAGCACATCAAAAAGCTTATCCACCACGATCAAGTTGGCTTCATCCCTGGGATGCAAGGCTGGTTCAACATATGCAAATCAATAAACGGAATCCATGATATAAACAGAAGCAAGGACAAAAACCACATGATTATCTCAATAGATGCAGAAAAGGCCTTTGACAAAATTCAACAGCCATTCATGCTAAAAACTCTCAATAAACTAGGTATTGATGGTACGTATCTCAAAATAGTAGGAGCTATCTATGACAGACCCATACTGAATGATATTACCATTCAGTAATATCATACTGAATGGGCAAAAGCTGGAAGCATTCCCTTTGAAAACTGGCACAAGACAGGGATGCCCTCTCTCACCACTCCTATTCAACATAGTGTTGGAAGTTCTGGCCAGGGCAGTTGGGCAGGAGAAATAAATAAAGGGTATTCAATTAGGAAAAGAGGAAGTCAAATTGTCCCTGTTTGCAGATGACATGATTGTATATCTAGAAAACCCCATTGTCTCAGCCCAAAATCTCCTTAAGCTGATAAGCAACTTCAGCAAAATCTCAGGATACAAAATCAATGTGCAAAAATCACAAGCATTCCTATACACCAATAACAGACAAACAGAGAGCCAAATCATGAGTGAACTCCCATTCACAATTGCTTCAAAGAGAGTAAAATACCTAGGAATCCAACTGACAAGGGACGTGAAGGACCTCTTCAAGGAGAATTACAAACCACTGCTCAATGAAATAAAAGAGGATACAAACAAATGGAAGAACATTCCATGCTCATGGGTAGGAAGAATCAATATCATGAAAATGGCCATACTGCCCAAGGTAATTTATAGATTCAATGCCATCCCCATCAAGCTACCAATGACTTTCTTCACAGAATTGGAAAAACCTACTTTAAAGTTCATATGGAACCAAAAAAGAGCCTGCATTGCTAAGACAATCCTAAGCCAAAAGAACAAAGCTGGAGGCATCAGGCTACCTGAGTTCCAACTATACTACAAGGCTACAGTAACCAAAAACAGCATGGTACTGGTGCCAAAACAGAGATATAGACCAATGGAACAGAATAGAGCCCTCAGAATTAATACCACACATCTACAACCATCTGATCTTTGACAAACCTGACAAAAACAAGCAATGGGGAAAGGATTCCCTATTTAATAAATGGTGCTGGGAAAACTGGCTAGCCATATGTAGAAAGCTGAAACTGGATCCCTTCCTTATACCTTATACAAAAATTAATTCAAGATGGATTAAAGACTTAAATGTAAGACCTAAAACCATAAAAACCCTAGAAGAAAACCTAGGCAATACCATTCAGGACATAGGCATGGGCAAGGACTTCATGACTAAAACACCAAAAGGAATGGCAACAAAAGCCAAAACTGACAAATGGGATCTAATTAAACTAAAGAGCTTCTGCACAGCAAAAGAAACTACCATCAGAGTGAACAGGCAACGTACAGAATGGGAGAAAATTTTTACAATCTATCCATCTGACAAAGGGCTAATATCCAGAATCTACAAAGAACTTAAACAAATTTACGAGAAAAAAATGAAACAACCCCATCAAAAAGTGGGCAAAGGATCTGAACAGACACTTCTCAAAAGAAGACATATATGCAGCCAACAGTCACATGAAAAAATGATCATCACTGGCCATCAGAGAAATGCAAATCAAAACCACAATGAGATACCATCTCACACCAGTTAGAATGGTGATCACTAAAAAGTCAGGAATCAACAGGTGCTGGAGAGGATGTGGAGGAATGGGAACATTTTTACACTGTTGGTGGGACTGTAAACTAGTTCAACCATTGTGGAAGTCAGTGTGGCGATTCCTCAAGGATCTAGAACTAGAAATACCATTTGGCCCAGCAACCCCATTAGTGAGCATATACCCAAAGGACTATAAATCATGCTGCTATAAAGACACATGCACATGTATGTTTATTGCGGCACTATTCACAAAAACAAAGACTTGGAACCAACACAAATGTCCAACAATGAGAGACTGGATTAAGAAAATGTGGCACATATATACCATGGAATACTATGCAGCCATAAAAAATGATGAGTTCATGTCCTTTGTAGGGACATGGATGAAGCTGGAAACCCTCATTCTGAGCAAACTATTCCAAGGACAGAAAACCAAACACCGCATGTTCTCACTCATAGGTGGGAAATGAACAATGAGAACACTTGGACACAAGGTGGGGAACATCACACACCGGGGCCTGTCATGGTGGGGGGAGAGGGGGAGGGATAGCATTAGGAGATATACGTAATGTAAATGACGAGTTAGTGGGCGCAGTACACCAACATGACACATGTATACATATGTAACAAACCTGCACATTGTGCACATGTACCATAGAACTTAAAGTATATTAATAATAAAACAAAAAGAGAATTCATTGTCAGATGTCAGAGTTTATACAAAGATATGCAACTTTTAAACTCCTTTTGTCTCCTGGAAGTTAATGTTTTCTATGTAATTATTTTTCTATTTTAATTAACTGTAGAAATTATGGTATTAATGGCTACCATGCATTGAGTGCTAGGTACTTTGCTGAGCATTTTACTCACCTGATTGAATTGAACCCTCTCAAATCATTTATCCCAGGCTTGTCCAACCTGCCGCCCATGGGCCACATGCAGCCCAGGATGGCTTTGAATGTGGCCCAACACAAATTCATATGTCTTAAAACATTGAGATTTTTTTTCAATTTTTTTCTTTTGTTCATTAGCTATTGTTAGTAATAGTGTATTTTATGTGTGATCGAAGACAATTCTTCTTCCAATGTGGCCCTGGGAAGCCAAAAGATTGGACATCCCTGATTTACCCTATTAGGTATGGATTATTCTCATATTTTAGATGAGGAAACTGAGGCTTAGAGGAGTTAACTTTCCCTAAGTCATCTAGCTAGCACAATATGTTTTCTATTGCCTTTATTTCCATGAGTAAAATTTGAAGACAAAGTTTAGTTATTTTCCAAAGACACATTTTGTTCCTTTGATATAGAAATGAATTAGCACATTTCATTTGTGTGACCTTAATGCCTATAAGCTAGTGGTCCAAGGCTGGACATCTGGATATTCACAGAATACAGTTGATTCTTGAACAACGACAGTTTAAACTGTGGGTCCACTTACACTCAGATGTTTTCAATACAGTTGGCCCTCTAGGTTGGAGGGTTTTTCATCCACAAACAAATGCAGATCGAAATGGAGTATTCTTAGAATACAAAGCCCATATGGAGGGCTGACTTTTCGTATCCACGGGTTCTCAGGACCACCTGCAGGACTTGGGTATGCGTGAATTATGGTATCTGCAGGTCGTCCTAGAAACAATCCCCGAAGATACTGAGGGACAACTGTATACTAAAGAGGTCCTCAACCCCCGAGCCATGGACTGGTAGTAGTCTGTGGCATTAGGAACTAGGCTGGACAGCAGGAGGTGAGTGGCAGGAGAGTGAGCATTACCGTCTGAACTCTGCCTCCTGTCAGATCAGAGGTGGCATTCGATTCTCACAGGAGTGTGAACCCTATTGTGAATTGCGTGTGCAAGGGATCTAGTTTGTGCTCTCCTTATGAGAATCTAACTAATGCCTGATGATCTGAGGTGGACGAATTTCATCCCCAAACCGTCCCCTACACCCTGCTATCCGTGGAAGAATTGTCTTCCATGAAACCGATCTTGGTCCCTGGTGCCAAAAACGTTGGGGACTGCTGGTAGACTAAATTATGATGAATTTGAATTTAAGTTGAAAACAAAGTTATAGATCAAGGGCTGGCAAGCTTTCTCTGTAAAGGGCCAGATAGTAAATATTTTCAGTTTTGTAGACAATATGATTTGTCACAACTACTCAACCTTGTCCTGTTGTACAAAACAAAAAAAAGTCATAATAGTATGTAAATAAATGCATGTGTGTTTGTCTCACTAAAATTTTATTTATAAGACCAGATGGTGGGCTAAATTTGGCCTATAGGTTCTAGTTTATCAACCTGTCCTAAAGGCCATTTTATGTCCATTTAGTCACCATTAATGTTATTCCACTAAACAAAGATATTGGAGTAAGTTTTTCATAAGATACAGTGGTTTAGCATAAAAAGGTCTGGAATACAGGAAAACCTGCTCCCATTCACATAAACTGACTTGGAATCAATCGCTTGTTGGCTTTAATCATCTGCATAATGGCTTTCTTAGTCTAATTTTTTAGCAGCTAATTGAGTTAGAATATCTATTGTAGAAGTCAAATGGACATGGCCCTGCCACTTTCATGACTGAGTGTACTTACCTGTCCCACAGTCTGGATTAAAAGAAAACCCCACCTTGTACCCTGAGACAAACCAAAAATAACAAGTTTGTTCTCTCTAGTTTAATTTCCAAAGTGAAAGAAACCTTGAGTATTTCCTGTAAGTTACTGACTCCTTAACAAAACAACTGTATCTCTGACTTTTGCAAAACTGATGTCTGAAGATACATTATGTCATATGTGAGAAAACTGTGTTTTCACATGTCAAACTGTGAGAAAACTGCTGTTTTTTTCCCACCATGAACTCAGATTAAGTATAAACTCAGTAACCTTGGCAATTTAAAAAGTAAATATAATCATTGTGTTTTAATTTGATGAGTAAGTTCTCCTGAAGTTTGACTCCTTTGCAAATTCTTTGCAAGCAAACTGCTGCTTTTATTTTTGGTATGCTTCGCCTCTGATTCTTCCTTTCACATATGTTAAGGTTTGGAGGACTGTTTGCTTATAGCCCAATGTGAACAGGATGAAAAATTTCCTACCAGAAACATAAATGATGAGTAATTTAGGATTTTGAAGTTTGAGCAAGCTTGAGCAGGCTGGTCATGGCCTACTTTGACTAACAAGGGATACAGCTGTTGGACACTACAGCAAAAGAAACCTTTCCTTTGCCTGACTTTCTTCCATGGTGACAAAAGAGGAAAGATTTTGGGAAAATTAGAAAAAAAAAACCTGGAAAAATTATTGACGTATTAAAACATATAAAATCTTTGTGAAATCTTTATTGCCTTTCATTCAACTTTCATTCAACTTATGCTTCATTCACATGGTGCAGTAGACACAACAAGGGTAATACAATAATTTGACATTCTACTTGCCTAATGGCTTCCATATTCATTGATCATAGGTTTCCAAAAGAGTTATGAATATGGAGTAAGGGGTCCTGCCTTTTACATTCCCAATATTCCATTACTGCATTTCTCTTCTGTGCTAAGATTGAGACCCAAGCCAAAATGACCCAGAAAAAGAATCCACATACTGGATTTGCTAATGAAAATCCCCCAAATCATAGTTTTCATCATAATGAGATTATAAGAGCTACTTCCATGACAATAGAGAAGGATATTTGGTTATATAGGGCAGATTGAATGCATGTATTTATCCTCACTGCTTTCCAAAATGTCATGAGAATGACAATAAAGAAATGAATATACTTTTATAAGGACAGACGATAAGGAAAGAGAAGGCAGTAAATGAGCACCGTCAAAATTTTAGAACTGCATTGTCTAATGTACCCACTAATTACATGTGGCTGTTTACATTTACATTAATTAAAACTAAATACAATTAAAATTTAGTCATTCAGTTTCATTAGCCACGTTTCAAGGGCTCCATAGATACATGTGGCTGGTGGCTACCTTATTGGATGGCACAGACATGGAACATTTCTATCATGGCAGAGAGTTCTATTGGACAGAGCTGTTTTAAAGATAGGAAGGTGTTGGAGGAACAGGAACTGGGTGAAGTTTCAGGTTGTTCTGTTCTCCTAAGTAACTCCTTGGATGTAGTGGGTTGAATGTTGGCTTCCAAAAGATATGGTCATGTACTAATCCCTGGAACCTATCAATGTAATTTGGTTGGAAAAAGGGTCTTTGCAGATACACTTAAGTTAAGGTTCTCGTGATAGGATCATGCTGGACTATTGGGTGAACTCCAAATTCAGTGACAAGAGACCTTAGAGGAGAGGAGGAGGCCCTGTGAACATGGAGGTAGAGAGTGGAGTTATTTAGCGATGAGCCAAGGAATGCTTACAGCCACCAGAAGCTGGAAGAGGCAAGGAAGGATTCTCCCCTAGGGCCTTCAGAGAGAGTATGGCCTTGCCAACACCTGAATTTTTTACTTCTGGACTCTAGAACTGTGAGAGAATACATTTCTGATGTTTTAATTTGTTATGGTAGCCATAGAAAACTAATAAAGAGGGAAAGTCAAGAAGACTAAATGCTTAATAAATAAGGAGGTTGAACTAGGAAGGCTTAGACTGGGAGAAACTAGACATCATGAGGGTGGGAGTAGGGTGCCCTCCTGTGAGAGTCTGAGAGCAAGACTTTCATCCAAAAGGGGCATTTATTAACAAAACACTTTGGTATGTTACAGACTGTAAGAGTATTTCTCAGAGAAGAAGGGTCTTAGATGGGGCAGACACCCCAAACCGTGGCTACTATTCCCCTCCACAACTCAGTACCAAGGTCATGGTATTTGTCTTGTCCCTGACGGCAGAGGGATAATTTGTGTTATCTCAGCCATGAACTGAGAAACTAACTGGCCTCAGTTCTCTGAGCACTTAGTCCCCTGAGTGTTTACTTCCTCTTTGAGAGTTTTAGAGAAAATTTATACCATACCCCATCCCTTCTTTGCCTTCTGCTTCAGTTTCACCTGTTTACCCAGTCTCTTCATTCCTGATAGATTTCTTCCCTCACTCTGTGGTTGAGGTCCACTGCTGAAATACATAGAACAAAAAGAAAACCAGACCCATCTCAAGAAGCATCCTTTAGTTTGTAGGGGACACCAAATGTAGCCTGCTGACATTTCTCCCTTCTGCAGGAATCTTGGATTTTTGGACTCTTGATTCTTCTAGAGAGGATCTTTTGGGCAGGATCCAGATTTTATGAGGCTTGAGGCTTTGTAATTTTAGGAGTACTATTTAAGAAAAGGAATTCACATTTATAAATACAAAATTAAGCATAAGTGTCAATATTTACTTAAAGCATAAAAAGAAATCACAACAAAGTACCAACTTAAAAAATCTGATAAATACCCTAGACATATAAAATAGAAAAATAGCAAAGATTTAAAAATTTAATTGCCTGTTGATATTATAGTTTTAATAACTCTACATCTTGAGATTGTTCTGGGGTGTTAAAATTTCATGTACTGCATTATTGAGTATATTCCTTAATATACTCAATATAAGAAAAATTTCTTTTGGCTAGTAGTCAATGAGAACCCAATCTTTGTTTATACAGTTGACTCTTGAACAACTCAGGGGTTAGGGGCACTGACCCCCTGCACAGTCAAAAATCTGTGTATAATTTTTGACTCCCCCAAAACTTAACTACTAATAGCCCACTGTTGAAGCTATACAAATATCATAGATAGTCAATTTAACAGAGATATTGCAGGTTATGTGTATTATATGCTGTATTCTTACAATAAGTTAAAGAAAATGTTATTAAAATCGCAGGGAAGAGAAAACATATTTACTGTTCATTAAGTGGGAGTGGATCATCGTAAAGGTCTTCATCCTTGTTGTCTTCATGTTGAATAGGCTGAAGAGGAGGAGGAAGAGGAGGGGTTGGTCTTGATGCCTCACGGGTGACAGAGGCAGAAGAAAATCCATCTATAAGTGGACCTGTGCTTTCAAACCCATGTTGTTCAAGGGTCACTGTAATTTTATAGGTCTTATGATTGGATAAATGTTCCTCAAATGAACTTTCAGCTTCTTGCAGTTCTTATTCCTCCTCCTCTCGCATACTCCCAACACTGGGTGCTGTAGGACCACTTATATTGTGATACAGCCTCTTGTCCTATATCTTCATGAGCCAGTGCTGGGGGAGTCGCATAGTGGCAGTAGGGATATTCTTCCTAGAAGTTATTCTTACTAGACCAGCTAGCAATAACTTAGCTGTATGTGGAAGTGGCTGTGAACCACATAAGTACATCTCATTAAATTTAAATGTATTTCCAACTCAACTTTCTCTCTTAGCTGGATCCCAAAATAACTGCAGCCACTTTAACACTCTCCTACTGCAATTGGTTGATTAAGACTGCTATTTCTTTCCACTACAACATCTGCTTGAAGAAGATGTTGAAGTAGAAGGAAACAGGGGTCCTAATCAACCAAATGCAGTTAAAATATTTTACTTCTGCATTTTTTACAAAAACATATAATCATGGTGACATTGTGAGGGCACTTTCAAGGGTCTTGGAAGGGGCCCATGCAAGTGAGGGGCCTGGAAATTCAGATTCATTAGCTTCACCACAGATCTACTTCTGTTTAACCAGTTCTTGAGTCTCTGCAGGGTCAGTAATTACAGATCAAATTAATTCATTCAGTTCTCTCAAGTGCTAGCGTTAGTCTTAGATTCTAAGAGCATTGACCTGAGAGACACATTTTCTCATTAGAATCTATTCTTCTGATTGGCAAAAATTATGTTCATACTTTATATTAGAATCTTTAAAGTAGATGAGTGACACAGTTATGATTCTAAAGAAACAAAGAGTGAATAACAAAGTGGCTTTAATAAAGAACTCCCCAGATCTTGCACTAGCACGTAGCTCTTTCTCCCCAATCATCTTTGGCTTCCATTCTGACATATACTACTTATGCAACATGCATACTCCCATCATTCTTGAGCATATAGTTCTGCTTTTGTCTCAAAGGATGGGGCCTAGCTGCGTGGCTGATTTTCACCCAAGCACCGTCAATCAAAAAGGACCCTGCCATGCTTTTCTAACATATAATGTACACAGAGAAGTGCATTACTGAACAGAAAATACCTGCGAAGTTTGCTTTCTTAACTCCTCAGAAGTGATCATTTTGTTGAGCCAAGTGAGCTTTTCGGTACCACCCAGGTTCGGGATTTCATGATTCTGTGAGTCAATGGTGCTATACAGGCTGACGGTTTCAATCTTACCTGGCCAGTTGTTCAGAGTTACGGAAAACCTCACCCTCTTTAGGGGGTCTCCTGGCTCAGGGTTTCTGCCATATCTGGCAGGGGGTGCACAGATAGAAGAATATCTTCTACTTAAAGACAGAAGATGTTGTCTGGGTCTCTGTGACTACCTGGGGGAGGGTAAGAAAGCCAACAGACTCTCCATGTGTTCCAAAAGGTAATTGAACTCCGGCGCCAAGAGAGGCAGAGGAAAAGCCAGTCTGGTGAGTTTCTGAGAATGAAAGTCCGCTAGACCATTCCCTAAGTGTGTGATTTCAGAAAAGTCACTTAACCTCCCGAGGTTCAGTTTCTCTGCTGTATGTGATAGGTGTTGTGAAGATTCAATAAATACATAAAAGGGAGGTGGTAGGAAGGTACTAGTTCAAGTTCATGTTGATTTTTTTTTTTTAATGTTCACAGTATTGGCAGGAGCAAGATAGAGAAGCTGAGAGAAAAGTTTGTGCGTTGGGGGGACTGGGAAGGGAAGGGAGTGACCCAATTTAAAGTTCTATGTACATATATCTATATATATGTTTATGTATATGTATATGTGTATGTAAATATGTAGTTTTCAATAGGCTCCAAATAGCAATGTCAAGAAGAAAAATCATGCAATTTCTGGCTACTTGTAGTCTTTATTCTATGACTTGAAGACTATTGACGGCGTCTGGCTGTAAAAGTACCTCTCACTTTCTGGTGCCACCAGGAGGGCTGGGTTCTTTGGACTCAGCATAGGTTTGGGCTCCTGAACATCAACTGTGCTCTGAAGGTGTTTTTTGCACCGCATGAACTTGGAGCATCCAGAAGCTGCTGGTTTCTCAATGCTTACGGGATTTTATTTCAGCTCTAATTTCCCCAAACCAGCACAGGTCCTAGAGGAACCTGTATATCTTTAGCTATTTTAGTTTTTTTTCCCCACCTTGAAATTATTTCTAATAATTATATTTAATAATCTACTACCTAATATACATCAGCTGCCTGAAATAAGTAAAACAATATTTCTTGAGAATTTTGAGACTTGACACTTACCACTGAGTTTTGAATTAACACATAGCCTTTTATTTCATAGAAGGCCTTGTCAAAATTTGCTCTCATATATTATTTGAATAGAGCTGCCTAAAAGCTTTTTTTTCTTTCTTTAGGGAAAAAATACTTTGCTAGAGAGTTGAAGGACTTCATTTTAATGTTGCAGTCACTTGTTTCTAAACTTAAAATTTGAATAAATTTTTCATATTAGATTCTTCTAATTTCTGGCTATGATTTGCAAAAGATGATTTATTTTTTCATGGAACAAGATTTTCAGAAGTAATTAAAAGTAATCTCCTATTAGGGAGACCACTTACAAGACTAACACATTCTATAACTTCTTTAAGATTTAACAGCCTTTTGTATTTACTTGGCCTGGGAGATTAGGCTTTTAGTGGATAACGACTTTCATCATAACAATGAGAAAGATGGGACACTTCTATTATAACAGGCTGGGATCAAACTCTTCTATTAGAGCTTTTTAGTCTTGTTTTTGTGTTCCACATTGCTTTTTATAATTAGTTTCAAGTTTAATCATATGAAATTTGAGGGGAAAAGGAAAGGAGAACTTATGTGAAAATCCGCATTTGTAAATGGATAAGTTTTAAGCTATTTAGCATAGACCTTGATGGCCTATGAAGGCAGAGATGCCCAAATGTAGAAATAAAGAGGTTTATCCCTGTGGTATAGCCATGGAATTATACTACTTTCTCCCCTAGAGATAGAGTAATATTCTGGAGCTAGAAGATTGTCCTTAAGAATAGGGACATTTTCTATGGGTGGGTATTAAACTAGATATTCTATTGTATAAAAATTCTTAATATAAAGTGGAATGTACCTTGTGAAGAGGTAACCTATAACAAAAGAATAATTGTCTTAATATATACTCTTACCAGTCAATAAGGCAGACATGAATGTTCCTAAAAATGATGGACAGAAGTCAATATTTAAATATAAAAGAAGAAAGATACATAGTTAATAAACATAGAAAAAGATTCAATTTTATTAGTAATCAACAAATGAAAATGACAACAAAGTAAGATGTCACTTTGCCTGTTAAATTTGAAGAGATCAGATCATTAATATCCCGCATTAGTGAAAGTGTGGGGACCGAACACTATTCATGCAAGTGGGGTGTGGGCGATCTGTACAAGTAGAAGCTTAGGGCAATGTAATGCACATATTAAACAAAATTTCAAAAAGCATATACATAGTCTGACTCAGCAATCCCACTTCTAGATTAATCTCAAGGAAATAATAGGACAAGTCCAAGAATATTATTGGTGGCTTTAGAAATACCTAAAAGTTATTTTAAAACATTAGTTAAATGTGTCATAGAACATTAATACAATTTAATATTATGCAGCCACTAAAAAGAGTGATATATACATATAGCCTGCTGAGAGGTAATTCTTCACGAGTCTCTCACGTTCATGTATGGCTTGAGAGTAGGGGTGCTGACTGCGTTAGCTCCAAACCAACTTTACAAGGATGCTTGCCTAGTGAACAACCTTGGAATAGAGAGACAGCATTTTCCTCCAGAGCAAAGCACTGGCATGCTTACTACCCAGTATAAAAGATTCTGATTCTTTTAAGGTTAGGGTTCTTCTCCTTTAACACAGCCCAGGGCATGTGTGCAGGTATCACCTCGTCTTCTTTGCCCTGCAGGATTGGAAATTAATATAAGAAAATATTGACATTCTGCCTATTGTTATTTCTGTGAGTAATACTTATTGCTGACTCAGGAGTCTTGCATCTTTTATCAGTACAATGGACTGAATGTTTATGCCCTGCATAAATTCATATGTTGAAATCCTAACCCTCAAGATAATGGTATTAGGAGGTAGGATCCATGGGAGGTGTAATGGTTAATTTTAGATGTTAACTTGACTGGATTAAGCGACACCTGGATAGCTGATAAAGCATTATTTTTATGTATGTTTGTGAGGGCTTTTTCCAGTGGAATGAATAAAGAATATCACCCTCATCAATGCATCATCCAGTCAGTTTAGGGCCCAAATAGAACAAAAATGTAGTGGAAGATTTGCTCTCTCTGAGCTGGGACATCCAGCTTCTCTTGCCCTTAGATATCAGTGCTTGTGGTTCTCAGGCCTCTGGACTCATACTGAGACTTAGACTAGTGGCTCCCCTGGTTTTTGGGCTATTGGACTTGGACTGAATTATACCATTGGCTCTCCAGTGTGCAGACAGCAGATCATGGGAGTTCTCAGCCTCCATAATCACATGAACCAATTTTTATAATAAACCTTCTTAGGTATCTATCTATTCATTTATCCCACTGGTTCTGTTTCTCTGGAGAATCCTGATTAATACACCATTGTATAGTGGCTCATAATTTATTTAACCAGACTCCCATTGGTAGTTCCAGTTTTTGACTGGTACAAACAATGCTACAGTAAATCTTCTTGTATAGATACCTTGATGGACATATACCTGCAAACTAAAAACATTCTCAGATCTGTGCTGAAGTGTTTTGACCCCATGGATTGGTTGGGAGCCTGAGGCTGATTTTATAGTACTAGGTCAAAAATGTTTTTGAAAAATAAACAAAAGATATTAAATAGTATATTTAGTATGGCCTCATTTTGAATACATGAATAAGTAGAAGTCTGGAGGAAAGCTACAGAAATATTAGCAGTGGTTAATTCTGGGTTATGACCTTTATTCCTCTTTATAATCTTTCATATTTTCTGATATTTTTTGCACTATGCATGCATTACCTTTGTAATCAGAAGGGCAATAAAGTTACTAAAATTGAGAGGCAGTATGTAACAAAGCAAGGGCAGAAAATGGAATATAGACACAAGACATCAAAAGATGTGAATTAAAGGTTTCATGTCAAAGAAATGATGTGACAGATTTTAATTAAAATTGTTGGAGGCAGGCTTAGTATTTCTTGAGTTCAGGGGAAAGAAATGCTTCCCAATAGAGCAAATGTGGGGATTAGCAAACAGAGATACACATTTATTCTTTTATTCATTCTGCATTCTTATTTTTTTCTTATATTTACTAATCCATTCTATTTCTCTACTAGTTACTGTATACCTAATCCTGCTTTAGATGCTATATCAGATGCAATATCAAGAACAGGTAATAATATGTAAAGCAACTAATAATATGCTTGATAGTAATTTTACCTAGAAATGGCTCCCAGTTTGTGGTTAATTGAGGACATTATTTTCTGTTTTACTGTTCCTTTGATCATCTTTATTACTCACTATTCTGTTTTCTACAGTTGTGTGGATTTGTGAAAGAATGCCGACATAAAATGAAGAGTCATTAATTCAGCCACATGCTGATCAAATGAGTGTCTTGCAGAGAAATTAAGGTGAGTCCCTTGACACTTTAGCTGCTGATTTTTGAAAAAAAATGCAGGTGTGCATAAAATGATTTATTGATTAACAGACAGCTAGCAGTTTAAATGGAAATTTCCCCTTAGCTAGCAGTTTATATGAAAATGCGTATGATGTGTATGATGACAGCACTGAATTTGCACATTTTCTGGTTAGCAGTTGATATGGTTTGGATGTTTGTCCCCTCCAAATCTCATGTTAAAATTTGATCCCTAATGTTGGGCCAACATTAGGGGCCAGGTGGGAGGTGTTTGGATCATGAAAGTGGATCCTTTAAAAACTTCTTGGTGCCACAGCAAAATAAACTATCATCAGAGTGAACAGGCAACCTACAGAATGGGAGAAAATTTTTGTAATCTATCCATCTGACAAAGGGCTAATATCCAGAATCTACAAAGAACTTAAGCAAATTTATAATAAAAAAGCAAACAACCCCATCAAAAAATGGGCAAAGGATATGAACAGACAGTTCTCAAAAGAAGACATTTATGCAGCCAACAGACACATGAAAAAATGCTCATCATCACTGGTCATTAGAGAAATGCAAATCAAAACCACAGTGTGATACCATCTCACACCAGTTAGAATGGTGATCATTAAAAAGTCAGGAAACAACAGATGCTATAGAGGTTGTAGAAAAATAGGAACACTTTTACACAGTTGGTGGGAGTGTAAATTGGTTCAACCATTGTGGAAGACAGTGTGGCAATTCCTCAAGGATCTAGAACTAGAAATACCATTTGACCCAGCAATCCCATTACTGGGCGTATACCCAAAGGATTCTAAATCATTGTAAGATAAAGACACATGCACACGTGTTTATTGCGGCACTATTCACAATAGCAAAGACTTGGAAGCAACCCAAATGTCCATCAGAGATAGACTGGATTAAGAAAATGTGGCTCATATACACCATGGAATACTATGCAGCCATAAAAAAGGATGAGTTCATGTCCTTTGCAGGGACATGGATGAAGCTGGAAACCATCATTCTCAGCAAACTATCGCAAGGACAAAAAACCAAACACCGCATGTTCTTACTTATAAGTGAGAGTCGAACAATGAGAACACTTGGACACAGGGAGGGGATCATTACACACCGGGGCCTGTGCGTGGTGGGGGTCTGGGGGAAGGGTAACATTAGGAGAAATACCTAAGGTAGGTGACGGGTTGATGGGTTCAGTAAACCACCATGGCACGTGTATACCTATGTAACAAAACTGCACGTTCTCCACATGTAACCCTGAACTTAAAGTATTAAAAAAAAGAACAAAAACTTCTTGGTGCCATCCTGGAGGGTAATGAGTGAGTTCTCATGCTATTAGTTCCCCTGGGAGCTGTTGTTAAAAATAGCCTGGTCTGGCACCTCCTCCCCAGTCTTTGCTTCTTTTCTCGCCATGTGATGCCTGTTCCCATCGCCTCCCACTGTGAGTGGAAGCTCCCCGAGACCCTCACCAGAAGTAGATATTGGTGCCATGCTCCTTGTACAACCTGTAGAACTGTAAGCCAAATAAATCTCTTTTCTTTATGAATTACCCATCCTCAGGTATTCCTTTATAGCAATCCAAGATAGACTAAGACAGAAGTTGTCAAATTTAGACCTTCACACTTAACCTCTGTAGCAGGGAACTATTTTCTATTAATATTCTTTTTTAAACCTCTTCTCACCAGTAAAAATGAGTGTCCTGATTTTCAGGGATGCCATCTTGTGTCTTTTCTTCATTTGAGTCTTTTGTGTGGGTAATGTTAATGAGTCCCTCTGACTCTGTCATGACATATCTGACCTAGTACTCTGGAAAGAATATATCCTTTGAGTATACAGAAAGTCCTGGTAGGTCAGGAAGCATTTTAATTTATTCAAGTGGAGACATTCAGCTCATGCTGGGAGAAGTTAGTTTATTTGTTAAGTTTGTGGTGAGACTTTAAATTCTCACATTAAGTTTGACAGAGTAGTTGATGATATTTGGTCATGTTTTGGCTTCCTAACAGCCTCTGGCTGACTTAAAAATAAATCATTACAGACAGACCATTAAATTTTATGAACTATGAATGTGCTTAAAAGCCCATTTTAATGAAATGCTCTAAGTTTCTCCATGGGCCATTGCTTTTACCTGAGCCATGACTACATTTCAAATCCTGCTGACCATTTCAAAGGTGATTATTCCACTCAGATGATAGCATGACTGGTGCCTTTGTAAAGCATTTGACTGTGTTTGACCTCACAGCGAGGTGAGGTTGAAAACTTTGGTAGTATTACAGCAGTTCCCCCTTATCTGCGGGGATACGTTCCAAGACCCTCAGTGGATGCCTGAAACTGTGGATAGTACCAACCCTATATATACTAAGTTTTTTCATATACATACACAGCTATGATAAAGTTTAATTTATGAATTAGGCAGAGTATAAGATTAACAACAATAAGAAGGTAGAACAATTATAACAATATACTGTAATAAAAGCAAAATAAGGGTGATTTGAACCCTGCACTTCTATTGCACTGCAATATTGCAACAGTGATCCGATAACTGAGATGGCTTCTAAATGCCTAATAGGTGGGCAGGGTCTACAGCATGGATACACTGGACGAGGGATAATTCATCTCCAAAGCAGGATGGAGCTGAATGCTGTTCAATTAAAATCTTGTGAATTATTTCTGGAATTTTCCATTTAACATTTTTGGACCTCGGTTGGCCATGCGTAACTGAAACCACAGAAAATGAAACTATAGATAAGTGGTGGTTGGGGGGGGACTACTGTACTGAGTATTTGTTAGCTAAGTATTTGTAAAACTTTTGGTTATGGTGTGTGATTAAATTCCTTCTGACTGCATAAAGGCTATGGTCTATGAAAACCGATGATGAAAAAGATTGTTTTTTGTTCACAACATTTATTTTATTATTTATTTATTTTTATTTAAGTTTTTTTTTTTTAGAGATAGGGTCTTTTATGTTGCCTAGGCTGGCCTCGAACTCCTAGCTTTAAGGAACTCCCGGGTTCAAGCGATTCTCCTGCCTCAGCCTCCATAGTACTTGGGACTACAGGAACATGCCATGGTGCCCAATCTACATTTTTTAAAAAGTGAACTTTGTTTCCTCTAAAACAATAACTTGTCTCCAAATTTTTTTATTATTATGCACAAGGTGACGTAGATTCTTATTTTATAAAATCTGGAAAAAAACGGAAAGGAGTTTATCATGGTGGTTAGTAATTGAGTTTCTGTTCTGGTTGCACTATTTTTTTTTTTAATTATTTTTTTATTGATCATTCTTGGGTGTTTCTCGCAGAGGGGGATTTGGCAGGGTCATAGGACAATAGTGGAGGAAAGTCAGCAGATAAACAAGTGAACAAAGGTCTCTGGTTTTCCTAGGCAGAGGACCCTGGGGCCTTCTGCAGTGTTTGTGTCCCTGGGTACTTGAGATTAGGGAGTGGTGATGACTCTTAAAGAGCATGCTGCCTTCAAGCATCTGTTTAACAAAACACATCTTGCACCACCCTTAATCCATTTAACCCTGAGTGGACACAGCACATGTTTCAGAGAGCACCGGGTTGGGGGTAAGGTCATAGATCAACAGCATCCCAAGGCAGAAGAATTTTTCTTAGTACAGAACAAAATGGAGTCTCCTATGTCTACTTCCTTCCACACAGACACAGCAACAATCTGATTTCTGTATCTTTTCCCCACATTTTCCCCTTTTCTATTCGACAAAACCGCCATCGTCATCATGGCCCGTTCTCAATGAGCTGTTGGGTACACCTCCCAGACGGGGTGGCAGCCAGGCAGAGAGGCTCCTCACTTCCCAGAAGGGGCGGCCGGGCAGAGGCGCCCCCCACCTCCTGGACGGGGTGGCTGGCTGGCTGGGGGCTGGCCCCCACCTCCCTCCCGGACGGGGCGGCTGGCCGGGCGGGGGCTGACCCCCCCACCTCCCTCCCGGACAGGGTGGCTGCCGGGCAGATGCGCTCCTCACATCTCAGACGATGGGCGGCCAGGCAGAGACGCTCCTCACTTCCCAGACGGGGTGGCGGCCGGGCAGAGGCTGCAATCTCGGCACTTTGGGAGGCCAAGGCAGGCGGCTGGGAGGTAGAGGTTGTAGCGAGCCGAGATCACGCCACTGCACTCCAGCCTGGGCAACATTGAGCACTGAGTGAATGAGACTCCATCTGCAATCCTGGCACCTCGGGAGGCCGAGGCTGGCAGATCACTCCTGGTTAGGAGCTGGAGACCAACCCGGCCAACACAGCGAAACCCCGTCTCCACCAAAAAAATTACGAAAACCAGTCAGGCGTGGCGGCTCGGCAGGTTGAGGTGGGAGAATCAGGCAGGGAGGTTGCAGTGAGTAGAGATGGCGGCAGTACAGTCCAGCTTCGGCTCAGCATCAGAGGGAGACTGTGGAAAGGAGAAGGAGGGGGAGGGGGGAGAGGGAGAGGGGGAGGGAGAGGGAGAGGCTGGTTGCACTATTTAAAGCTGCGTGATACTAATTTAGGTACCTAGATCCTCTGAGATTTCCTTTAAAATGAGAACAGCGCCAGTATCATAGGTTATAAGTTACAAACTTATAAGTTATAAACTTATAAGTTACCATATATCTCTATATATGTATGAAAATGTATTGCTATTGTTGTTTTTGCTGATATTTATATAGCAACTAGACTAGGCATCAAATTATTTTACAAAGAGCCTTATTATGGTTTCTCTGTTCATTGGAAGCAGCATAGATGAGGAAGTTGCAGGGCCTAGGAATTTGATGTTGATGAAGAAGCCCCATTTTCTTTCTATTTTCAATTATCTGGGTCCCCTCTCTTTTTTCTCCTTTGCTTAAAAAATACACCTTACCCACAAACCCTCTTTATCAAGACTCAGCATGCTTCAAGGTGACTTTATGGCCTTTGCTAAGACCCCCTGACCAAAGACCATCAGAAACACAGCTACAGTAAAAATAAAAGGGTTAAATTTAATAGTTTGCCTCAGCAGGGAAGCATGCACACCGTGGATGAACCTTGGGAAGTTCATCTTCCATTTACCCTTCTCTAACTTCCCTTTGGAAGTTAGAGAAGGGTAAATCTAGAGTTTTGAGGACTAGAGTTAGTTACCGAATAGTCCTGATGGGGACTAGTAGAATTTGTCAGCTAGGGTGAGCCTGTGTCTTATCTTGGAAGATAGGGCCCGAGCAAGTTGCCGTTAAAGAATCTTAGCTTAGACTGTTTTCTTGATGCCACAATTTGGTCCAGTTTTGCAAGCTGTGAGTTCTGTTTCAATTCTCGGTTACCATCTTCTGGTCATTTTTCAGTCTAAACTGAAGGAGAGACCATTGTCTCTGGGACATGATCTATCAGATCTGCACTATTGTCTGGAGTCTGTTGATTAGAAGATTGCTCAGAGAATGTCATCTGCAGTTGAACTAGAGTTAGTCCCTCATGTTTCTTTAGTTGCAGAATGACCTGTTGCATCATCTGGTATGCCAATGACTATACCGCAGCATTTCAGACTCTGGAGACATATACCTGGCACCTGCCAGATAGGCAAAACTAGGACAAGGATTATTACTACAGTTTGAAACATGCCCGTAACTGATTTAGATGTCCCTTTAATTTTGATATGGATTGTTTGACTTTGCCAATACCTGAGTAATTAGTCCTTAACCCAGTGGTTTGTTAGGGGTAAAGTTCTTGAGATAACCATGATTAAAAATGGAGATGTCTACTAACAATTAATTTATAACCTTAATCCAGCAGGAACAAAACAATGCAATGCAGCACATGGTAATCGGTGGTTTCTGCCTCTGGAGAGGTTTGTTTTCAAAGTACTGGGTGGAAGTCATCTTCAATACTCAGGCTGAAAAGTCCTAGAAATCATCATTCAGTCGCAGGAGACTCTTCATGGTGCTGATGTTAATGGTGCCTGGGGATTACTCCCCTGTAGTATTAATAGACCAGGGTACCTGGTATAATCCTTTATTGAGGTTCTTTTGTTATTACTTCTACTATGGAAGATTCAGACCCTGATCTTAAGCTTATGGCAGGGCCTTTTAGGTGAATATAAGGAAAAAGCAGAGATCATTTTCCATAATATGATTAAATGGCTCTGATTATTTTTTGTAATAAGTAACAACATTAGAGTGAAGGGGAGTGGAATTCTATAATAATTAATAATACAAAATGCTCTTATAAGAACTTAGTCCTTATAAGATTTTCCTAGAATTAGAACATGTTATGGACTGTGAAGGTATTGACAAATCTCTAGGCCTTCGATTTATCTCCAAAAGTATACTACGAATGTTACCAGTTGACAAGTATGTTTTAACAGAAAGGCAAAAATATATTGTATATAGTTATTATATCAGCCTTTTATGTGAAATGTGTGTTTCTTTATATCTGAAAGGCATGTGACTATTGGAACATATTTATATTAACTCATTCTACTTTTATATAATCTTGGAAGTCTGAATTTTTCTTTTGACTTTACCCTCCCAAGGAAAATAGAATTTATCTTATGGAAAAATTTTTTTCAAGCTAACTGTGCCAGCAGTTTGAGTAAACTTGGAAGATTCTGCAATGAGTAAACACTGCCCTATAGTCTTGGAAGAAGACTCAAACTTTTTACTCAAACTAATTATTTACATCTTTTAATTGGTAAGAAATTCAACTGAATATGCGTATAAGCTTCGCAAGCTTCATTCCCACTCAAAAATAACAAATATATTCAGGTTGCTTTTTAAATTTAAAAAGTGAATATGTTGAGTCAGCTCTTGATTAATATTTGTTGATTGAAAAATACTGCCCAAAATTTACAAGTTGCTGATGTTTTTGAGCAGAGAAACCAGATCATGAACCCAATGGTTTTAAAAGCCTAATTTTAATTTTTTTTCCTTCTCTATTTGCTATCCAAGTTCCAAAATTTGTTATTTGCTACTCAAGTGACAGTGTTAGTAAAATGTGAAATTTGTTCTTATAATAACATGGAACCATTTCAGAAATAAGTTTAGTTTTATCTTGACATTTGTTTGACAATGGGAGACCATTATTGGGTTGCAGGCTCACATCTGTCTAAGTTATTGTCTAATTAACCTGAAATATGCTTGCAGAGGCATAATTTTCTCTATATCATTGTTTCCCAACTTTTTTTTTTTATCACAAAGAGGGCACATTTTTTTAAGTTGACAACTCAATCTCTACATACATACAGTATTGCATGAATTATAAGTGGATCAACAATCATATTATTGATACAAACTCATGAGCATTTGCATAAAACTACTGCTCTAGGTTTTGGTGTGTTTTGTGCCAGCTACTTTAGTGAATAAACTAAACATAAAGGAACTCAGCTACTTGAATTTTTGAGAATCAGCTTTCAAAAAAAGCATATATATCATCTCATAGAATACTTAATATGTCAAACCCAGGAAAATCTGTAACTAAGTGACAAAAGGAACACTTTTAAAGAAAAGTTGGTGATAAATATGTTAGGCTAAAATACTAAGAACTTTAGCAACTGGACCGAGGAATCAGAAAGTGTATGCACACTGGGAATTTTAACAAAAGATCCCCATGTTCTCCTGCACAGTGAGGACCACATTCCAAAAGCATAATTCTGGGTTGCTACAATGTCATCTCTCCTACAAACCACTGTTTCAAAGGTGAAAGAAACAAGAGGTAATTCACATAAAAAGGTTTTAAAATTCTTCCCACTCAAAATAAAAATAATATAACATCTATCAAATTATAAAGAAATTCTATTAAAATGTTGACCACATAAAGCAGTCAGACCATTTGCCTTCGCTGACTGCCTCAGAGGGCAGAGCATGTGTCACCTACAAGGAAGGGGAGAGGGGGGTAGAGTCCCTACTCTCCCCTGGCCTGTAGAGTCAGGGTGGAGAGGAGCCCTTTGGCTTCCCTGGGGTTTTGTTTCCTCACATAGGGAATTGAGGGAGGTGGGCTAGATGGCTTTAAGAGACTCCTCAACTAAAAGAATCAAAGTCAGCTTGAGATCCCATCTCTGAACAGACATATAGGGTGGCAAAAGAAATGGATTAAAAAACAGGTGGATGACGTCTTTCTCACCTTTTGATACCATCACTCAGAACTAATCTGTACTATAGTTGAAGAAAATCTTTGCCTGGTACTATTAAAGGGTATGCAATGAGGCAGCTGACAATGAAATTTTTCATAAAAATGTATAAAAAGGCTGTGTTAAGTTCGGGTGGAAAAAACAATGCACCACCATATTACTACCAGCAGTCAGGACGTCCTATCTCGGATTTTAGGAGTCGCCGATCTGGTTGGGAGAAATGCTGAGGGATGCTCAAGCCATTCAATAGCGATCTAAGGAGTGCACACAGTTCAGGAAAGGGATAAACAGGTGTCCAGGAAGGCAACTTTAATGAAACTGGTTCTAAAACAAAGGATGCAAGAGATCTAAATGATCCAAAAAGAGTGATGACTTCTCATTTTGTCCCCTACAGAGAATACAAATATCATTTCTTCCGGAATCCAACACACTGGCTTCATTTTCAAGATGTATCACTTTATTTTCCAGCACGTGACAGTCACATGATTTCTGCAGTGAGCCCCAAAGCTTCCACGAGCTTTCCTGGAACCTACGGCCAGAAGAGTCCTGAGATTTCGAATATTAAAGCTTTCTCCACAGCCACAAGTCCCTTTGATGTTTGGGTTATTGAACACAAACTCACTGGATAATTTGTCTTCAACATAGTCCATTTCTGTTCCTAAAAGTGTTAGCTGTGCTTTCTTTTCGATGAATACTCTGACTCCATCTTGAATAACTTCTTCATCAGAATCTCCTTTTGTCTTTGTATATTCTAGAGTATAAGAAAGGCCATTACAGCCCCTGGTTCGGACACCAACTTTTACGCCTACATGCTCAGGCTTATCTTTAAGAAGTTGTTTTATCTTGTTTACTGCTGAAGGTGTCAGGGTGAGGGCTGCCCGGGTGGGCTGCAGCTTCCTCTTGCTCACAGCCCGGGCAGTTGCCCGGACTAAGGAAGGCGACATTTTCGCCGTCCCGGCGCCCCGGTGCCTCGGGCCGGAGGTCGGCTGCCTCAGCCTCTCTCCACGGACACGGCGGGCGCATTGGTTTCCCAACCTTTAAATTGTGCCTCTCATTAGCAAAATAGTTTGACAATGTCTGTCTCTAAAATGTGTGCATATTCCTTTTTTCTTCAAATCATATACATATAGTATTGTTATTCTGTATATTAAATACTAAGAAAGTCTAATTTCTAATTTTTGAGATAAAAGTATCAACAGAAATTCTATTATTTTAAAATTTTCTGGAGTATGTAACTCCACTTTGGAAACTGTAGTCCTATATTTCTGATTTGTAATAATTTTCCTGCTCTAATATTTCTTTGGGATACAACTTTTTTTCTGTCATTTGAACACCATGGAGCAGTGGCTCTCACCTGAGGGCAGAATCTGACGGCAGTTGCCTAAGAACTAGAGTTTAAAAAGGCCCGTCCGTGATTCTGATCCACCTCCCTCAGAACCACTGTATTCACCACCCAGCTACCCCATCTCATGAAGACGGTGATTAGTAGTAGCAACATGGCCTTAACATACCTTACCTGGGTAGCAAAATGGCATGACTAGCAATTTTTTATGCAGATTGTACTTGCCTAGATGTGGTAGAAAAACAGTGAGGCAGAATAATAAAAAAATAATTTGTGTCCTATTGAAAAAAGCTTATATAAAAAAATTTTAAAAAGAAGTGGTTTACATCTGTGTGTATTTAACGCAATGGTCACTGTGCAATGCCACATGCAATTGTGTCTCTCTGTGAGCCAGGAGTTTTGCTGAGTATGTGTAAGTGGGTAAACTTAACGGTTATTTTGTAGCATCATTTTTTAAATGTGGTGGGAGAATCTGTGATTTAAGGAGTTTTATGGCGAATCTCATTTTGCGATGTAAATAGTCATTTTTTGAGTATAAATCCAAATTTTTGTATGCTGTTGGCCTAATGAGTTCCCTATCATAGACAATATTAGGTGATGGCAGGGAGGTGGGACCCCAAAGCTTTCATTGTACATGTAGATTAGAATGGCTAATTGAAGCAGATATCCAGATAATTCAGACCAAACTCTCCCTTTTTGTTTGAAATATACTTGGCTGAGTTGTTTAAAAAAAAACAACCAAAAAACAAATCTGTGCTTCTTTTCTTAACCACGACCTCAGCAATCGTGAGCAAAATGTCTGAGGGAGTGTTCTAACAGGCCTAAGAGGAAGCTCTTAAAAGAGAGACCTGTGGTCATATAGACTTGAGAAACACTTCCAACTTGTCCCTTCTTTTGGAGAGTCATCATGCATTACAG
This sequence comes from Gorilla gorilla gorilla, assembly GCF_029281585.2. Lineage (NCBI taxonomy): Eukaryota > Metazoa > Chordata > Mammalia > Primates > Hominidae > Gorilla > Gorilla gorilla. The sequence goes on along the minus strand of NC_073243.2, from coordinate 47,413,439 downwards.
ACTATGAAAAGTTCTGCACAAAGGAAAACTTTTGAACTTAGTTTAACCCAGTGTTTTCTAAACTTCTTTGACAGACAACCCTTTATTTACATAAAATTTGCTAACTTACAGTCAAACTGGTGTTCTTTGAAAGTCCATTTTGAGAAATGCTGGTATAAATTAAAGCGGTACTTATATAGCCACAAGTGCTAACAGTGCTAGTCAGTAATCCTAAGAAGCCAAGGATGATGGGGCATGAATGTCCACAGTTTCATACTGCTGCCACTGGTAGTTTGAGGGATTTGCTAAGGGGATCCTCCAGGCAAACACTGGGTTTATAATGGTTAGGCTTTATCCCCAAAGAGAAAAATAACCACTTAGTGGGCTGAGATTGGCCCATTAGTTTTCCCAGAGCCTCTTTTTCTCCTGAGCATCTCCTCCCACCCCAAATTTTTGCAACTTTTTAAGGGGATGAGAGGGATGGGGTGGAGCATCTTTTCCCAAGTGGAGAGATCCCAAGGGCTCTGTCATGGAACACCGGGAAAACAGAAAACGTTGAGTAGAGACAAAGCCTTGAGCTCCCCCTAGAGGTAAGTATCTGATCATCTCTACTGTGGCAAGACACGAAAATACCATTTGTTTTTTTTTAAGATTTACATATCATGGACATCATTTAAAGTTCGATTTAAGAATCACCTGAATATTTTAGTTAAAAAGTAAAAGAGTAGTTATCTTTTAATATTAGTGCTTATTTGAGTTTAGATATTATTTTATAACTTACATTGTACCTCTCGTCAGCGAAATAGTTTGAAACTGTCTCACTGTAAGTGTATATATTCTTTTTTCAAAATATGTACATGTAGTATTGTCATTCTGTATATTAAGTATTAAGAAAGTCTAATTTCCCTACAGCTGTTACAATGTTTACCAATAGCTACTCCTGTCTAAGGGCTATGAACTAGTCGGAATCTGCATATGTTTTTGGTCAGAAACAGCCACATAGGGTCAGTACAGATGACCCAATCTGCAAATACTGTGTCTTATGCAAACATAACTTTGGCTAATGTGACTTTTATGAGGATTTCGAATGCAAATTCTTCATCCTTATTTCCAAACTGGGCCACTGATGCACATTTATTTATTTATTTATTTCCTTTATTTATTCACCTGTATTTGGTAAACAGCAGGCACTTCTCTCAAATGTTATGACATTAAGGGATGCCTTACGACATTCCCTTAGCGTGCCTATGACATTTGTGATTCTGTTAAGATCACTTTGGCATTATGGTTGGTCTAACTTTGTTCACGAATGTGTTGTGTTCTGTTTTTATGATGTTTATGACCAGAGATGAAAGTAGGCTGTGCTCAGAGAGCTGGTCCCTGTTTAGCCTATCTCCTCCCACATTGTGATTTGGAGAAAATCCTTTAGTTTTTCAGGGCCTTGGCTTTTATTTATTAACCATGAGATGCTGGCCGGGCGCGGTGGCTGATGCTTGTAATCCCAGCACTTTGGGAGGCCGAGGTGGGCAGATCACCTGAGGTCAGGAGTTTGAGACCAGTCTGACCAACATGGTGAAATCCCGTCTACTAAAAATACGAAATTAGCTAAGCATGGTGGCACACGCCTGTAATCCCAGCTGCTTGGGAGGTTGAAGCAGGAGAATCACTTGAACTGGGGAGGTGGAGGTTACAGTTAGCCGAGATCGTGCCATTACACTTTAGCCTGGGCAAAAAGAGCGAAACTCCGTCTCAAAAAAAAAAAAAAAAAAAAAAAATCACGAGACGCTACAATATCCAAAGGTGGACCCCACACTCTTACTTATGCTAATGGAAGGGCAGTCCCATGTGGTAGCACATTGAGGCACATGTATCCTCAAGCGTGTGGGGAAGGTGCCGACGGGTCAGCAAAGTCACCATATGACTATAGCACGCCTCCCTAAAAGTTCATATTTCTCAGAGATGTAGGAGAAGGCCGTATTGTTTTGACATTAAAACCAAGACAAATTTGCTTGGGAGCAAATTAAAAAGACATGGAGGTTTACCACAAAACAAGAATGAATTTGGAAGCTTCCAACAGGCCCCAGGGCATACATTCACCGCTCTTTACAGTTAGTGGTGTTCCAATAGAAAGGCTTGAGAAGTGTTGTCTTGGGCCCCAGAGCCCGGGGTGACACCAGTGTGCCTGGAAGCCCACTCCAAGCTTGATCACAGCGTCATCTTCAAGTTCACTCGGGGTCACTGTACGTCTCTTCTCCCTTCACGAGGGTTGTGGCATCTATTACACCACTACTGTGTGCCAGGCTGGGTGCCAAGCCCTTTATATACATTTACTCTTCGCAGGGGTCCTATGGTAAGAGCTGTTATCCCATTTTACAGATGACAAAACCAAGACATGAGGATTTGAAGTTTCTGTATTTGCCCTGTCAGTGAGTGCCTGAGGCAGAAACTGAATGCTTGGTCTGTTTAGCTCTCCAGGGTGCAGTTCCAGCTCCAACCCTGTGGGAATGCTGGCTAGGCTGCTTCCTAGTGGTGAAGCGATGGGAGCGCAGGAGCAGAGCGGAGCTAGAGAATCCCACTCCTCCCATTCCGAGCCTGAATTTTAAGGGCTGAGCAGTATCAGTGGTGGTGTACCATGATTGCATTATCAATCTGCCTTTACAGAATCCAGGAGATATTCCACTGTGCACAGTTTGACGTAAGTCTTTTTTTTTTTTTTTTTTTTTTTTTGAGACGGAGTCTCACTCTGTCGCCCAGGCTGGGGTGCAGTGGCGCGATCTCGTCTCACTGCAAGCCCCACCTCCCGGGTTCACGCCATTCTCCGGCCTCAGCCTCCCGAGTAGCTGGGACTACAGCGCCCACCACCACGCCCGGCTAATTTTTTGTGTTTTTAGTAGAGACGGGGTTTCACCTTGTTAGCCAGGATGGTCTCGATTTCCTGACCTTGTGATCCGCCCGCCTCGGCCTCCCAAAGTGCTGGGATTACAGGCGTGAGCCACCGCGCCCGGCCTGATGTAAGTCTTATATTTAAAAGTTTTATCATTTTGCCCAGTCGGTGAGCACAGTACCATAATTCACTCTATGGCCCAAAAGAGGAGGTCCCAGATAAATAAAGTGCTTGGAGGTTTTTAGGTCTTTTGTGCTGCTAAGTCAGAAAATGGAGAATGAAGACAATTTAGCACAACTTAAGAAATATGAATCGGGTGCTCACTATACACTAGCACCGGGCCCTACAGCTAGAAGAGATAGACATGCATACAAATCCCTTTTTTTTTTTTTTTTTTTTGCAGTTAAATGCTATGAGAAAGGTAAAGTAATACCCTTTATCTTGGGTATTTTCTAGTTCATATTCTCAAAGAAGATCACTTCTTCTTTGATTTTGAGGGAGGTGGGCAGAGTATGCCCAGGTCAAGGTCCCTATCATTTGTTGGGGGCAGCATTGGACGACATCGTAGTTTCTTGGAGGTTCACAGTGGCTTTCTGTGGAGCAGGCACCAAGATTGAGGCAGTTCATGCATCACTTATTAAGACAAATTCCCTTTGTCTAGCACTGTGACTGTTGGCCTGATGAAGGGAAATTGTGAAAAATTTTGCTTGTTTCAGAATTTCAGCTTCCCGTTCTGGCCATTGCCTTGCCTCTGCTAATGTTATTTGTGTCCCAAGGTTTGAAATTATTTGGTTTATTAAGGGAGCCTGATATAAGGTGCTCAGTCAGTGTCATCTCATCTCCTAAATACTGCCCGCAGTTCCAGGAGGAAGGGATTTAATAGACTCTCGTTCCTTTAGGAAGTTTAATTTGAAATTCATTTGGGCACAGAAATTTTATGGGTACAATCAGATCCAGACATTGCTTAATGAAGTTCTAGGCAGATGTACAGTGAATGATCTGTGCCTACTCCAAATCCTCAGTTATGCTCCTCTGATATACCATTAACTTTTAGAAAACTAGAATCTATGACCCAAATTCTAATTAATCCTAAGAAAAATGAGGTACAAAGGCATTATTTTTTCCTTTTTTAAGTTTTCTTTCTCTTGCTAACAAAGAATTTTAAATTGTGGCTCTAGCATTTAAGTGCATACATTTTGAATTTACAAAGTATGGAGAATAACATGAAATCATCAGCAGGTCAATGAATTAGATTTTATTTCTGTGTGTGTGGTAACATTAAACATCTATCGTATAACTTTCATTTATTCTTGTGTCAACTATTGCTTAGAGTAATTCAGTATCATAATCTATATTTAACTTATTCTACTTTATAAAGGACTTTAAAATAACATACATTATCTTCCATAACATATGCTATGACATTGGTATTATTATCCCCACTTCGTACTTGAGGACACTGAAATTTTGGAAAGATTAGTTAACTTGCCTAATTTCACACAGTTGTGGTCCTAGGAAAGGAACATATATTTTAATAGCCAGCCCAGGTTTTTTTTTTCCATTAAATGATCAGATTCTCTGCTATTATGTTTTTGGTTTTAGTTAATAGACATATTGGTTGCTATTGACATTTGGCACATCTGGCTTGCTGTTCTTAATGACCAGTGGGCTCTGGGCACTCAAATATCGACCAGTGCCAGGCAGCTAATGTCAATGAGTGTGGTGGGCTGGGTGTCAGAACAAGGAGTGGTGGGGACAATGGCAAATTGGAGAGTGTACACTCCATTTAAAAAAGGGTTCCCTTACCTATTCCCACTGGGCATGCTGGCCTGGTGTTGCAAAATATTCTAAAATTTTAAGAGGAGCCAGAGATCTGGATTTTGTGTGGAATCTCTCCATTCTAAGCGTTGGCAACCAAATTTTTTTTTTCCCTTTTAAACTCTGCAAGCCAAACAAAACCCATCTATCAGGTGGATTCAGCTCATGACTGCTAGTTGTGACATGGGCTTGCTTTTTACTTTTTTGGAGGTACATGTGAAGGAGGAGTGAGTGGGTGGGGTAAGGCCAGCATCACTTACTCGGACTGTAGATGGTTCTTTTCCTGAAGCCAGGAAGTCTGAGCAAAGCTGGGGAGCCTGTGGGTTTCCGGGCTGCTTAATGTGGGCTATTCTGGGACTGCCTTCTTCTTGCAGAACTATCTGAAATGAGGGAGACTTCCTTATAATTAGGGGCTGACCACTGAGCTCCATGGCATTGCCCACTCTCCAGTAGTTAGTTGAACTTTGTTTAGTATCTTTATTATTATTTCTTTGCTTCCTTCATTTCTTTCCTCTTCTTGGGAGATTTCATTTTCAGCTGCAATCAGTAACATTTGCAATAAAACTGAAACTGAAAATCAACTGAAACTGTTGTAAATGAAACTGAAATCAGTAACATTTGCAAACTTCCGAGACAGAAGACTTTAGAAGAGGGTGAACTTTTTTCTTTTTTGTTATTATTATACTTTAAGTTCTGGGATACATGTGCAGAACATGCAGGTTTGTTACATAGGTATACGCCTGCCATGGTAGTTTGCTGTACCCATCAACCTGTCATCTATATTAGGTATTTCTCCTAATGCTATCCCTCCCCTAGCCCCCCACCCCCCGACAGGCCCCAGTGTGTGATATTCCCCTCCCTGTGTCCATGTGTTCTCATTGTTCGACTCTCACTTACGAGCGAGAACATGTGGTGTTTGGTTTTCTGTTCCTGTGTTAGTTTGCTGATAATGATGGTTTCTACCTTCATCCATGTCCCTACAAAGGACACGAACTCATCCTTTTTTTATGACTGCATAGTATTCCACTGTATATATGTGCCACATTTTCTTTATCCAGTCTATCACTGATGGGCATTTGGGTTGGTTCCAAGCCTTTGCTATTGGGAATCGTGTTGCAGTAAACATACGTGTACATGTGTCTTTATAGTAGAATGATTTATATTCCTTTGGGTATATACCCAGTAATGGGATTGCTGGGTCAAATGGTATTTTTGGCTCTAGATCCTTGAGGAATCACCACACTGTCTTCCATAAAGGCCGAATTAATTTACGTTCCCACCAACAGTGTAAAAACATTCCTATTTCTCCATATCCTCTCCAGCATCTGTTGTTAGAAGGGGTCTACTTGTTTTAAACTAGATTTCCTTTTGTTTGTGTGATCTATGGATTTTATTTATTCAGTTTCCTGTCCCTGCAAGCACAGAAAGTTGAAAACTAATTTGATTCAATTTTCCCAGATGCAATCTCATGTGTATTTTATGTTAGTTTTTAAGGTTTTTGAATTTTAACCAAACTCGGCACAAAGTGACTATGTTACTGTTATATGCCACACGCTCCGCTGCACAAATACATAAGCATTAGACTTAGGTTTTTCTCTATTGTAAAGAAATTCAGACCTTCTCTGAGTGTCTAATAAAATTCCATCTAGATTAACATGTGCTGTGACCAAGAGATTCTTTTACTGTATCAATGTAATGGTTTGAACATTTTTGATCTTTGGAGATACGATGAAAAGGTGGCAAAAGCATGTAATGAAGAAGGTTCAGAACTCTAGAATTAAAACCTATTATTTGCTGAGCACTTATTATTTGCCAGGCACTGTGCTAATACTTCACAGTCATCCCACATTATCTCATTTAATCCGTTAAACCATGTGTAATGTACCTATCAGTTATACTTTAAAGATGAGAAAATTGGCCGGGCACGGTGGCTTATGTCTGTAATCGCAGCACTTTGGGAGGCCGAGGTGGGTGGATCACGAGGTCAGGAGATGGAGACCATCCTGGCTAGCACGATGAAACCCCGTCTCTACTAAAAATACAAAAAATTAGCCGGGCGTGGTGGCGGGCGCCTGTAGTCCCAGCTGCTCCGGAGGCTGAGGTGGGAGAATGGCCTGAACCCGGGAGGCGGAGCTTGCATTGAGCCGAGATCGCGCCACTGCACTCCAGCCTGGGCGACAGAGTGAGACTCCTCCTCAAAAAAAAAAAAAAAAAAAAAAGAAAAAAAAAGATGAGAAAATTAAGTCATAGATTCAGTACTTTGCCCAAAATCCTATGAGTAGTCAGGGGTGGAACTTGGATTCAAACTCAGGCTTATTTGATCCACAAAGTGTCACATTTCTAACCACCATGTTATATAGCATTGTTATCAAAGAATGATTTCTGCTTCAGGAGCTATGCAACAGAATAAGCAAAGAAAAGAGAACTAGTTGGGGTGAGATGTGAATATCACTCTGTGCAATTAAGATGGCGCAAGACCCTTGGCAGATAGAGCAGAAGCACACTGGTCATACTTAGCAGGACATCGAATGTCATGTACTTCCTAGGACTGGTGTAGAATTAAACTGGGAATGCTGGCGACAGCCGCAAACTCCTCTTGCTTGCTGAGGAATGTATGGGTGTATAGTATGTGAGACTTTATGCCTTCAGCAGTTCATGACACTGGTGTTAAATGACCATTGGGGGAAACAGTGTCAAGTTTTACGATAAGGTGGAATATTGATTTCTGTAATGTTCTGCATGAATTTAATGGCTGCTTTGTGTTTCAGTATATGAATGTGCCTTAATTTATTCAACCAGTTCTATTAAGAGATACTGAGAATTTAATATCTATATATTTTGATCTCCAACAAGTTGTTGCCATAACTAGTCACTTTGAATTGGGCTTCACCATCTCTAAACTCTCATTTGGATTTTAGTGTTTGGTATCACATTAGTCACAGTACATTGCATTTGTGAACAATAGAATCCAAATACTTCATCTTTGGCAACCAAAGTCTTCCATGATGTTCCATTTCAAGACACGGCTAGTTAACAAGATAGGTGCCAAGATCTGTAGTTGAACCTATTCTGGGTACTGTTTGTGTTGCCACACAAACTGCTGCTAAAATAGTTTGCTTCTAGAATGTAGACAACCTGCTGGAATCAACATAACTGGGATATATGGAAGAATGAAGCTATTGTCTTAATACTTGTCCCTCTTGAATCAGCAACTAAGTTATAGCTTTATCAGTCTTCACTGGTCAAGTGTTTGCTATCTGTGGATTGTTAAATGCTGACAAGTTTTAAAGCCTATAGTGGGACAGTTTATATGTATTTTGTTTATTGAGTGCATTTAATTTAGATGTTAATGAAGCTAAGTTAAAATATGTATTTTATGGCTGCTGTTTTTTTTCCTAATAGTTGTTAACATATGTAGGTAGCAAGATAAAAAAAAACAAAGAATTTAAAATTAATAACCTTGGAAGAAATTCCAGACTAGGTACATTTGGGATTGCCAGGAATTTTCTTTCATGATAAAGTTATTCAATTATCATCTCAGCCTTTGCTTCCTTATGGAATATTAGTGTAATTAATGTGATAACTTATTTAAGTTTGTGGTAAATAATTCAAATGGTCTAGAGTATGTGGGGAAAATAAATACTTCTTACTCCTTTGAGGGCTGTCTTTGAGGAACTCTGTATTGATGGATTTTTCTTTTATCTTTCTAGAAACTATGACTACATATATATTTACTTATAGTCACATTGGCATCTATGAACCATATATTTATTATATTTAATGATAGACCTATTTAAAAACATCTGTCTTTGTTTTTCCATAAATGGGATGATAATGTTCTCAGTTCTCCTATAACTTACTTTTTTCACTTAATAGCACCTCTTTAACATATTTTTCCATGTTATTATGGGATGACCAATAAGTGTACTCGAAGTTCTATGTCTTTGGAAATATCTAGGTGTGAAAAATGGCTGAGGAGTGTGCTTGGACCCCACAACCCTATGTACAGGTGCTTTGCTATGGCTTCCTGGTAGACTGGGGGCTCCACTGTGAAAAAGCACAGTTGGAATCCAGTTCTCACCACATAATATCTGCTTGATCTTGAGGAAGCTACCTAACCTTTCTTTGCTTCAGTTTAGTTTAATTGTAAAATGGGGATAATAATACTCTGTTTCCTAGGTTGTGAGGATTAAATATAATGTAAAGTAGTTAGCATAATTTCTGACACATGGTAAGTTCTCAATAAGTATTATTATTGTTGAGCCTGAGGTGGGTTACAGCTTTGTATTTACTTTCTGAGAATTTAAATATGAAGTTATCTTCTATGCCTATTAATATGGGTGTTCGTAAGCATGGGCCACTTAATTTTTAAAAAAAAGCTTTCAAAATCAAATTGGGCTAGTCTTAACATGTCAGTCAAATTTGAAAAGGTTCATTTTTATGCAAATAAACTAACAATCTACTAATGAATGGTATAAAAGTTGTATATAATATTTTATTTTACATATTCTGAAAGACGGGGAGAAATTATACCAGATTTTTAGAAGACTAAAAATTGAAAGAGGTAAAAAATTTTTTATGAAAAAAGTTAAAGATGCTGAGATTCATGAACCTAGTTAATAGAAGTTTAAGGGATGACTATTGCTATTTTCAACACTATGAAGTTTGGTAGAAAAAGGAGTATATATGCGAAAATAGAATCAGATTATCCCCTGGAGAGAGATAAGGAAGAAACTGTGTAATGGATGCAATAGCTATCAGGAAAGGTTGAGGAGGCTTTGAGGTATATTTGGGTGTGTTTTTACACACACGTACACACTCACATACATGCTTGCTCCTCCAGATCTTCTCTGCCTTGCTGTACGCTGCTAGCCCTGTGTGCACTGTGCTCTCTGGCTTCCAGCTGGCCCAGTGGAGGTACCAGCTGGAGGTTGGAGGGCAAGAGGAGAGTGAGGTCCAGATGTTCATTCTGCCGGCTTCCTCCTGGTGATTGTAATTGGTGTGGCTGCTGTTGTTCTCTATGACAGCTCTTGTTTATTTCCTCAGGGTTCTTCTATAGTTGTTTTGTTTATTTATTCTTTGGTTCATTGTTTGTCCTATCAGAATGTAAGTCCCAAGAAAGTAGGGACCCTGTCTATGTTGTTCACATTAATATCTTCAGGCTAGCACAGTACTTGGGTCATAGTGGGTGCTCAATGAATAATTGTTGCATAAATGCATAATAACACAAAGACTTCTTAGCATAGCCAATGGTCTTTATCAATATGTTTCGTATGTAAGCTCTTTGACATTACTTTGTACCTGTGATCTGCCCAATGAAACTTACATTTTCAGAGGGCAGATGCTTTATGCTAAAAAAAAAAAAAAAATTCTCCATAGTGCCTAAGATCACAGAGAGCACACCTAAGCATTCAAACGTATTTATGGATTCGTTGACTACCAGCACATACTATATTGTTATCATTATTAATTAATACATTCAACAAATATTATTGAACCCCTACTATGTGCTAGGCATTGTTTTAGGTTCCCGGATACATCAGTGAACAAAATAAAGACCCCTGGAATCTTTGGGAGGGAGAAAGACAGTATATATAACCATAAAAAATGAGCAAAATATATAGTACATTAGAAGATGATAAATACTGTGACAACATTAAAGACAAGAAGAGCATGCTCAGGAAGATGGAAAAGTGGGTGCTGAGACAGGAATGGGGGAGCAGGTTGTGATGAAAACAGGATGTCTAGGAGAGGCCTTACTGAGAAGATGATGTTTAAACAAAGACATGAAGAAGTCAAAGGAGGTAGGCAAGCTAATACCTTGTAAAGAGGTTTTACTCCAAATGGCAAGAACAGCCAGTGCGACGCCCTAAGGCAGGTGCATGTTCAAGGAATTGCAAGGAGGCCCGTGTGACTGGAGCAGATTAAGGGGCAGAGAAATAGAAGATGAGGTCTTGGAAGCAGGGCGAAGGACCTGTAGCCTTTGTAAGACCTGGGGAGCTGTTTTGAGCAGAGTTTTGAGCAGCGGGGTGACACAATCTGACTTCCGATTTAGAAGGATCACTTGCTTCTTTGTTGAAGGGTACAAAGCAGGAGGCAGGGAAACTGATTAGGAGGCCTCGTAGCAACCCAGGTGAGAGATGGTGGTGACTCAGACAGGGCCATGGCAGTAGAGAGGAGTGGTCAAACTCTGGACGTGTTCTGAAGGTTTCTGTAGCTACTTGACAGCCAGGTTTAGCGCACATTTTACCTTTAAATTGGGACATAGAAGAAGAGTAGGAAAGCATCTTCAGGTAAATGTTTTTGTGTGGTAATTGTGACTAGCATACCTCGGGGTACCTTTCATTAAATACACTGCAGGCATCTGTTTCTCTAATCTGTTCTACATTTCATGGACAAAACTGTGTTGACAAGCCTTTGAGGCAGAAAAGGAATACAGAGGAAAACAGTTATCTATTCATTTCAATTTGGGGGGTGTATGCAAGTAAGTATAATACTTTTAAAATTCATTTAATTTTGAATGGGCTAATGTCATTTTCCTGGCTGATCTAGGGGTCCCTAAATTTAAGGGTCTCAACAAACAATGATTTAAGCATATTCTATTTGAATATTCAAATTTCAAAATTTCTATTTGAAACCCCAAATTGCTAGTTTTTGTTTAATCTTATATAACTGGAAAATGGCAATGTGGATAGTATTCTGTTTGATCTGCAACATTTCATTATGACAAAATTAATTTATATAGTGATTTGATTGAAAATTCAAAAAAGTTAATGATAGTTCCTTGGTATACTAAAAAAAAGCTGGTTGTTAGATTTGGGCTGTGGGTAAGTGAATGTTTCTTATTTTCTTACATTAAAATGCGAATCTGTAACAGAGATCATGACCTATCCCGGTAAATTTTACATCAAGAGGAAATGTTATGAAAATATTTGCTGTGGAGTGATATAAGCTGCACTTGGAGAAAATCTGTCTAATTTACAACTATTCCTCGAGGGTCTACAATGTACCAGGCACTGTTCTAGGCAAGGGGATATACCAGTGAACAAAACATTTCTGCGCATGAAATTGACATTCAAGTGAAGGAGGGAAGAAAACATTGAAATAATGTCAGTTAATTGTATGTGCTATAAAAATAAGCATGTAAATAAATGAACAGTATACATTGAATAGGGTTGTTAAGGAAGGTCTTTGTGAGGATTTGGCATTTAAGGAGAGGCTTGAATGAAGTAGAGCTGTGAGCCATGTAAATATATTGTGCAAGAGCATCCCAGACCAGGCAGATAGCCAAGGGCAGAACACGGAGGTGGGGACTTTACAGCTGTTAGTATAAATCCCCAGGTCTGTTTGCCACTGTGCTTAGAATAATAGCTGTGCTCTTGGATGTTCCCTGCAGAGTGCAAGTGGCTGTGGACAGGTTGGTGTGACTGGTGTCTCTACTTCCAAGCAGGTGCTCTGGGACTCAAAAATATTGGGTCCTCTGTGACTACCCCTTATCTACTCAGCCATCAATTCCTGATGGTGCCTTTCATATGTCTTCGTATTCACTTGTTCACAGGCTTTGTATTCAGAGGCTCACAATCATCATCTTCCTATGTGCTTGACAATTCCTACCTAATTTGCTACACAGGGATTGTTGGAAGGTCATTCTGTTTTCCTAGTTCATCTGGTTTCCTGTTTGTCTTCTGAAGCCACAAAGAACAAATCTGTGCTTTTTTCCTTCCTTTTTACATGTCAGTTGCAATGCTTTGAATGTGTCTCCCAAAGTTTATCTGATGAAAACTTAATCCCAGTACAACAGTGTTGAGATGTGGGACCTTTAAGAGGTGTTCAGGTTATAAGGACTCTGCCCTAATGATTAGACTAATGACATTATTTTGGGAGTGGGTTCATTTTCGCGAGAATGAGTTTGTTATAAAAGTGAGTTTGGCCCCCCTTGTGCTCTTTAATCCTCTCGCTATCCGTCATGGAATGCTGCAGCAAGAAGGTCCTCACTAGATGGCAGCACTTTGATATTGGACTACCCAGCCTCCAGAACTGTAAGAAACAAATCTCTGTTCTTTGTAAATTATTGAGGTATTCTATTATAGCAGCATAAAATGGACTAAGATGGCAGTCTTGAAATATTTGCAGACAGCCGTTGTATAATTCCTTTCAGCATTTTCTTTTCCAGACTGAATCTCCTGGTTCCATTGATAGTTTGTCTATGAGATGTTTCTAACTCTCTGACTTCTTTGTTGCCCATTTTTTGGCATATTTTTGAGTTTGTCAAAATTTCTTAAAAATTTTATGCTTAGTATTTACAGCATATATTATGTTCCAGGTATGCTCTAACCCATTAGTCTCAAGGATGAAAGGACTAAAATCTCCCTTGATCTGAACATTGTGTTTCCTTAATCTGAACACTATACTTTGATTCAAAAATTACATCATTTTGTTCTGCAAATGTATCTTATAATTAATTCATATGTATCATATAAACATGAGGCTCAACCTTGCTCAAAAGTGAGACTGATATAAATTAAATTCAGACTGTACCATCTGTGTGTCTTTAGGCAAATTATATTTAACCTCTTAGAGTCAAATTTTCTTAATTATAAAATTGTACACATAATCTAATTTATTTCTCACTTGTTGTAATAATCAAGATTATTCATAAAAGGTAGACTTCTAGAAAGCATTTAGTGATGTTATGTCTTTTTTACTTACACCATTATCCATTCTGCAGGGTAAACTTTCCTGTCGGTTAGTGTATGAAAAGAAGGAAGCTAAAAGTCATCCCACCCTGTCAGGTTATGAATGTATTGCCCTGTGACCCCTGGAGAAGACTGACCTGGCACATAATAGGACCTCAATAAATACATATTTGTTGAATGGCTTTATAAAGTCTTATTTCAGGTAGAAAGGGTAAATTGCTTGTGGATTGGCTGCTGATAAATGGGTGTGGTCTCCTAGTTTGCCTATTTGTAGAGCTAGCTTTGTCTGCTTATGTTTGTCACAATTATAAAGAGTTGGCAAGATGATATAATGAATGCCATTAGTAAATTATATAGAAAAGGGTTGCTGTTTGCAGGGCTGTTAATTTAGTCTGACCACTGGAGAGCCATTTAGTGCTTTGGAATAGATAATTTGTTAAATGACACATAAGGAAGTTGAAAAAAATTAATGCTTGTCTCCAAAAGCAATTTACTCCTTTTTTTCTATTCAAGCTAAATATTTGTTCAGAGCTTTGACTTCCTTATAAGAGAGAAACTATAAAATGACAATATAATCATCTTTTTATTTTTTTTATTTAGAACAATGAAACCTGAGGAAGAAACTTAATATTGAGAATGAATACTGGCACACCTAGAGGAATTTCTAAAAAGAATATAAGATTATCAAACTGAACATAAGAAACCATAAATGACATGTACACTATTGGAAATATATCTAAATTTGCATAGAACTTTGTCAGATAAATCACAGCTAAAGCTGTTGAATTTTTTATAATCAAGAGCAATAAGTGTGGCTATCAATGTGCATTTTAATCCGAGTTTCTTAGAAGTCTGTAATTGTTCCAGGTTGGTGAGATACAGTTTCTAACACAAAGTACAGAATTTCTCCCATCAGAGTAAGAGATTCTTGTGCCTGTGTGTCTGTTCTCTCCTACCTGAGAATATAATGTCTCTGCTGGATTACCCAAGACCGTTCTGTTCACAAAGAGCCTGAAGTGGAAGAATCTGTGGGTATTTACATGTTCTCAAACCTGTCTGGATTGTTGTAACTACAAGGGAAAGTATTAGGCCAATTAAAATGCTAACTTTGCAAAAGCACTCAACCAAAAACAATTCAGCATCACTGTCTTAAAAGAATTTGGGCAAACTAAAGAAGGAAACTTTATTTATTTTATTTTATTTTATTTTTTGAGACTGAGTCTCACTCTGTCACCCAGGCTGGAGTGCAGTGGCACGATCTCGGCTCACTGCAACCTCTGCCTCCCAGTATCAAGCGATTCTCCTGCCTCAGCCTCCTGAGTAGCTGGGATTACAGGTGCCTGCCACCATGCCCGGCTAATGTTTGTATTTTTAGTAGAGATGGGGTTTCACCATGTTGGTCAGGCTGGTCTCGAACTCCCGACCTCGTGGTCCACCCACCTCGGCCTCCCAAAGTGCTGGGATTATAGGCGTGAGCCACTGTGCCCAGTTGTAAACTTTAAATTAATACAATATAAAGCCTACATAACTCCCTGGGAATGTCAAACTTGTGGGACTCACAGTGGATATACATGAAAGGCCATATCCTGAGATCCAAAGGAAAAGCTGATTTAAATGACAAGATATGTTATATTTACCAATGCATATATTTAATGAATCAGGCACACAGTCCTCATTTATTCAGCAATTTCAGCAATTTCAGTGCTTTTCTTGCTTGCCTTGAAAATTTCATCTAGGAGTTCACAAAGGAATACTCTTTGAAGCTTCATCATCAAAAGGATTTTTCCCCAGGGAAGTCCAGTTTTTAGTTGTCTTTTATTGTCATCAATCCTTAGTCTAGGTCTGTCCTCTGGTGATGGGTTGTTTACAGCAACAGTGTTCCTGGACCCAGAGATCCTCAGGCAATATTATAGTGACCATTTATTCTGACCCCCTAAATGGAAATGAGGTCTAATGAACGAGGCTTATAATGTTATTTGGTTTTCCTGGAATAAAATAACCTGGAAACAGTGGTTGGAAATCACTGGCTTGGAGAAGCCAAGAGTGCTTGCTGTCTTCAACAGTTCAGTATGTGCTGCTAATTACATCAAGATACACCAGTGAGCACCTGACCAATCTCTCTGCACGGAAACCTTTGTCAATCTTGTGCTCCCTTTCTTCTGTAGTTCCTGGTCCAGGCTGCATGGATAATGAGGGAGTAGGAAAGAGCTAACACAGTTCACCTTGGCTTCATCCAAAAGCCAATTCTTGTCTTTCCAGCTACATCCCTCTGACAGTTCCAACTCCTTTATCGTCTGCATTTTAGCATCCCTTTCATGAAAAGCTATTTGAAAATCAACCAAAAATTGCATACAAGCCTTAAATTGAAGTTTGCCAATTTAGGTGCAGTAATTGCAGAAGAAAGAAAAACAATTACTAGAGGAGTTGAGGAGAAAGATCACTAAGTGGTAGGTAAGAGAAGATTGCCCAAATAGGGAGAGCAAGGATAATTTTTAAGATCATGGCATCGGTGTGCACAAACTTAGCTTCTTTTGGGACAGGCCTCATAGTGTAGTGAGACACCATCTCCTTTAAACGTGATGGCAACACTTGACTCATTCTAAATTACAGGCATCCCTAATTTTTATGCCAAGAAAGATTTTCTCCAATGTAATGTGGGAAGACCAGATGGCCTTGTCATTGCTAATCAGTGGATCACGGAGCTCTTGAGAGCATGCCGAGGGCTCTGGCTTTAGCTAATTAACGTGAGCTCCGAGTCAGAGGCAAGAATTAAGCAATCAACTCCTTTCTTGAATTCTTATACATTTTGGAATTGTGCCCATGATTAGCTTGCTCTGAAAAGTCTCAATATAGAAAAAAATGTATCACTTGGGCTAAGCAAAGAATTATAGGAAAACTCCCGTATGTACTTGGAAAGAGAACTTAAATGTCTAATTAGGGCAAGATAAATAAAACCAGATAGAGCCAAATCTATAATACTTTTTTGTAGGAGAAATATTTATTTCTATTAATAGAGGTTGTGTAAAGTTTTGAGAGTTAGGCGGAATCAGGTGGCCTCTGATTAAGTTGCATTTTAATATTTCATAAAATTTTTGAGGAAAATAAAGCCACTATTAGTCAAGTGGATGTTGTAAATGACGTCAAGATTATTTTTCTGTGTGAAAGAGTGCATCATAAATCTCTTTTTCCTTCAGTCTTTCTTGTGTTTATTATTTCCATATACACAGCATCCAATAGAGTGACTAACACATAGTGAATATTTAAAAATATTTGCTGAAAAAAATGACTAGATTTGGAACAAGATTCTGTGTGGTACTGTCGCTGCTATATGGTTATTGCATGGGAAGCTTTGAATCCATTTATTAACTTGTTTGCTAAACAAACAATTGTTGATCTGCTGCTGTGGGCCTAGGTATGGAGTTCTAGGGATAAGAATAAAACAGACAAAAATAAAACAAAAGCTGAACGTCTACAATTTTGAGTTAGTATGACCCTTTGAATTTGTGAAGATTATTGATATTGATATGATATTTCTTGTAATATGATACAGTTCTTCCAATATTGCAGCAACATGACGATTAAATACAAAAACCCCCACCCCCAAACAATAGCTTTTTGGACTCACAACCCAAGTATGTGCATTTCTTTCATTTCCTTGTCTCCTTGCTTGACTCCCATTACCCTATTTTTTTTTTTTAAGATGGAGTCTCATTCTGTCACCCAGAGTGGAGGGCAGTGGTGCAATCTCGGCTCACTACAGTCTCCGCCTTCCAGCTTCAAGCTATTCTCCTGCCTCAGGCTCCTGAGTTGCTAGGACTACAGGCGTGCACTATCACACCCAGCTAATTTTCATAGATTTAGTAGAGATGAGGTTTCACCATGTTGGCCAGGCTGGTCTCGAGCTCCTGACCTCAGGTGATCCACCTGAGGTCTCCCAAAGTGTTGGGATTACAGATGTGAGCCACTGTGCCTGGCCCCATTACCTTACTTTACAGATTGCTTCCATTGTCCAGCAATTTACAAGAAGAGAGCTGCTTCTATATCCCAGGTCAATGTTGCTTTCAGGCAGTGGAGCCAAAGAGTAGAGAAGAGTGAGATAATGTGGATCTATAGCCATGTGCTTTTTCCCCTGTGCTGGCCTGGAAAGAATGTCCAAAGCTCTCGCAGATGTGCACACTCAAACTAACATTTATTTTATGAAAGTTCTTTCCTTTGGCATGCAGCCTTTGTCTACAACACAGCTTTCTGACAAAATTCTCCCAAGGCTTTTTCTTAAGGTGGTGCAAGCTCTAGGCTTGGGGTGTCCAATATGGTAGCCACTAACTGCATGTATCAGGCCCTTGAAATGTGTCTGGTGTGACTGAGGAACTAAACTTCTAATTTAATTTAATTTTAATTAATTTAAAGCTAACTTTAAAACTGGTAATTCAGTTTTGGAAATGTTTCAAGAATGTTCGGAACAACTTGGTGCCTCTGCAAATCTGTTTTTTTCAACTGTTAATTTCATGAAATCTAAATACAGATCAAGCATTTCTGATGAAAATTTAGTGTCCAAATTGAGATGTAAAGTGTAAAATATGTACCAGATTTCAAAACAGTTCAAAATGTAAACTATCTCAAATAATTTTTAAAATATTGATTACATGTTGAAATGAGAATATTTTAGATATATTGGATAAAATAAAATAAATTATTAAATAGATTTTTCCTTTTTGTTACTCTAAATGTCTTCTGCAAAATTTAAAACTATATGTGTGTCTTGCATTATATTTCTATTAGGTAGTGTTGCTTTAGACAAAGTGTAATTATTGGAGGAACCCACCCCCAATATTTCAACATAGGTTCTTTCTATTTTCCATAAGTGTCGGCTGGCTGAGAAATAAAGAGAGACAGTATAAAGAGAGGAATTTTATAGCTGGGCCACCAGGGGTGACTGTGATGCCTGCCTGAGTCTCAGACCAGCAAGTTTTTATTAAGGGTTTCAATAGCGGAGGGGGAGTAAGTACAAAGATCACATGCTTCAAAGGGCAAAAAGCAGAACCACTGATAAGGGTCCAACAAAGATCACAGGGCAAAGGGCAAAAGCAGAACCACTGATAAGGGTCTGTGTTCAGCGGTGCACGTATTGTCTTGATAAACATCTTAACAGAAAACAGGGTTTGAGAGCAGAGAACCGGCCTTACCACAAATTTACCAGGGCAGAGTTTTCCCAACCCCAGTAAGCCTCAGGGTTCTGCAGGAGACCAGGGTGTATCTCAGTCCTTATCTCAACTGCACAAGACAGACATTCCCAGAGCGGCCATTTATAGACCTCCCCCCAAGAACGCATTCCTTTCCCAGGGTATTAATATTAATATTCCTTGCTAGGAAAAGAATTTAGCGATATCTCTCCTACTTGCACGTCTGTTTATAGGCTCTCTGGAAGAAGAAAAATATGGATCTTTTTGCCGGACCCTGCAGGCAGTCAGACCTTATGGTTGTCTTCCCTTGTTCCCTAAAAATCGCTGTTATTCTGTTCTTTTTCAAGGTGCACTGATTTCATATTGTTCAAACACACATGTTTTACAATCAATTTGTATAGTTAACACAATTATCACAGTGGTCCTGAGGTGACGTACATCCTCAGCTTACGAAGATAACAAGATTAAGAGATTAAAGACAGGCATAAGAAGTTATAGAAGTATTATTTGTGAATTGATAAATGTCCATATTAAGAAGAAATCTTCACAAGTTATGTTCCTCTGCCATGGCTCCAGCTGGTCCCTCCGTTCAGGGGTCCCTGACTTCCTGCAACATGTAATTACTTCCTCTAATTACTATTAGCTACTTTTTCCTCATTGTGAAGTAGTTACCATAAGATGCAGGTGCCTACCCCAGAGTAGCCAGGAGTGGCCTGCAGTTTCGGTCTTCATTGAGCCCTTAACTCTACTTCCTCATCTTACCAGTCAAAAGAATTCTATCTACTTTTTGCCCTTGTTATCCTTCCTGTCCTTCTCCTCATTCTTCTCCCTCTACTCCTCCTACGTCTATAGACCTGCACTTTCTCCTGAGTTAAGTAATTTCATTCATGTTATTTCTACCGCCTAACTTTGACAACTTTCCCTCTTCTATATGTTATAGATTTCTCCTTTGAAATTCCCCCTCTGATCAATACAGACTTTGTAATTCACCTTATATTGATTGCAATATTGAATATGGGCTAACATTTCCAGGAGGAAATAAAATAATTGAAATGCCAAATAAAAAACACGTTAGGCTGGGTGCAGTGGCTGACGCCTGTGATCCCAGCACTTTGGGAGGCTTAGGCAGGAAGATCATGAGGTCAAGAGATTGACACCATCTTGGCCAACATGGTGAAACCCTGTCACTGCTAAAAATACAAAAATTAGCTGGGCATGGTGGCATGTGGCTGTAATTCCAGCTACTCAGGAGGCTGAGGCATGAGAATCACTTGAACCCAGGAGGTGGAGGTTGCAGTGAGCCAAGATCGCGCCACTGCACTCCAGCCTGGTGACAGAGTGAAACTCGGTCTCAAGAAACAAGCAAAAATACAGATTAGTTTGTTGCTGTACACATTTGTTCTAAATTATTTTCTAAATCATTTTCTTAAATGACTTTTTCTTTGTTGATCAGAGGTGTGACTGTGTAGTGAGCAAACTGAATGTGGGAAAATAGTGGGTGTCAAAAATAACTTTAGCTTCAGTAGTCTGAATGCATAAATGCATAGTGGTATAGTTAGTAGGAATAAGCAAACGAAGGAGAGGAGTTTTTTGGGCAGACATAGGACGTCTTAAATTGGGCATATTAGTTGTGGAGTGCTGGCAGGCATGCAATGAGCTCAAAGTATCTCAGCAGGTAGCAACAAATGAAAGCCTAGAGCTGTGTACTATCCAATATGGTAGCCACTAGCCATCACATTTAAACTAAAATGAATTATGTGCATAATGGTCACATGTGACTAGTGGTTGCTGTATTGACCAGCACAGATGAGAACCTTTTTTTATCATGACAGAAAGCTCTGTTAGACAGCATTACTCTTAGAGTTGGGGCTGGTTGTGGTTGGAAGATTTGGGGGGTAACTGATATAGATATATGCTATGGTTTGGATATGGGTTGTTTGCACCCCCGTGTACCCCACTAAGTCTCATGTTGAAATTTGATCCCCAGTGTTGGTGGTAGGGCCTGGTGGGAGATGTTTGGGCTAAGGGGGTCGCTGTCTCATGAATGACTTGGTGCAGTCCTTGTGGTAATGAGTTCTTGCTCTATTAGTTCCTGTGAGAGTTCCCATGAGACCTGATTGTTAGAAAGAGCCTATCACCTTCCCGTTCTCTCTTGCTTCCTCTCTCGTCATGTGATCTGCACACACTGGCTCCTGTTCACCTTCCACCATGAGTGGAAGCTTCGTGAGACCCTCCTCAGATGCAGATGTTGATGCTATGCTTTTTGTACAATCTGCAGAATTGTGAGCCAAATAAACCTCTTTTCTTTGTAAATTAACCAGCCTCAGGTATTCCTTTACAGGAACACAAATGGACTAAGAAAAGATGATAGCTGAAACTGGGAACTAGATGAAATCACTGAGGTTGAGAGAGAGTGTTATGAGAGAAGACACAGAGGACCTAATCTAGGAAGACTCCCATTTTAACAGAATAAGTAGAAGAGGGACAATTAAAAAAAAAAAGACATTCTACTTTTCTGGTTCTATTGTTTTGCATAAAATGAAAAGGATAACATTGTATAAGCTTTGAAGCTCCTTATATAATGGCTATTGAGTACCACAAGGAACAATATATTCAAACTACAGTTTTGTGAAAGAAACACATGATTTTTTTGCACCAAGGCAAAATATTAAACTGTGGCATTGGATCACTTCTGCAAGGGAATGAGTGAGATAACTGGGGAATTTTTTTTTCTAATAACTTTAAATGACTTCAGGTTTGGAGCTTAGATAATTGACAGTACAATAGAATTTCTTTCAAATGCAATTTTCCTTAAGCTTTTGGCAAGTGCAGGGTGACATTCAATCTATGACTAGTACAGCCAGTACTGTATTCTTTAGGGCCAGATGTGGGGGAAGCAGAATCATAGACTTCTGTAGGGGTTTCAGAGCCTGACTTGAATTCCTGTACAGACAGGGCTACTCAACTTCTCTATAGATGTGGTCTTTGGGAGACTTGAGGATGGCTGAAAATAGTACTGATGCTTTCCTTGGATGTAGTCACATCCTTGAATTCATAAATTGGCTCATAGGGTTGGATAAATATTTAATTGAAAATGTAATTATGCTTCACATAACATGAAACACATACTTTGAGAGTAAAATGATAAAAGTACAACTATTATAAAATGACTAATTTGACCACTAAGCAAGATCTCTTGGAAGTTTTTTGATTTCATGGCCCTGAAAAATATCTAGTTTAAGAGAGGATTACATCATGAAGCGCGAATAAGATAAATGAGATATGAAAGGAATCCCAAATGGGACTACTCAGTGTGGATATTTATTATTTTCAATGTAACTGTTAGCAAATGTCTATCACATTTTCATTTAGTTTAGCCGATGTAGAGCTCCACTTCCTGAGAAGTATATTGGGTTATTTCCTGTATGTCCCTATGAAAAAAATAAAATCAAAGAAAAAGGAAGTAAATTGGGCTTTTATCTGCTATTTTGAACTACTCTTACTTGGAAATTATTAAAATGTATTATAAGTGAAAAGCTTTTTTCATTTTTTTCTTTCTTTTTAAAATTATTATACTTTAAGTTCTGGGGTACATGTGCAGACTGTGCAGATTTGTTACATAGGTATATGTGTGCCATGGTGGTTTGCTGCACCCATCAACCCGTCATCTACATTAGGTATTTCTCCTAATGCTATCCCTTCCCTAGCCCCCCACCCCCCGAGAGGCCCCTGTGTGTGATGTTCCCCTCTCTGTGTCCATGTGTTCTCATTGCTCAACTCCCACTTATGAGTGAGAACATGTGGTATTTGGTTTTCTGTTCTTGTGTTAGTTTGCTGAGAATGATGGGTTCCAGCTTCATCCATGTGCCTGCAAAGGACATGAACTCATCCTTTTTTATGGCTGCATAGTATTGCACAGTGTATATATGCCACATTTTCTTTATCCAGTCTATCACTAATGGGCATTTGGGTTGGTTCCAAGTCTTTGCTATTGTGAACAGTGCCGCAGTAAACATACGTGTGCATGTGTCTTTATAGTAGAATGATTTATAATCCTTTGGGTATACACCTAGTAATGGGATTGCTGGATCAAATGGTATTTCTAGTTCTAGATCCTTGAGGAATTGCAACACTGTCTTCCACAATGGCTGCACTAATTTACCCTCCGACCAACAGTGTAAAAGCATTCCTATTTCTCCACATCCTCTCCAACATCTGTTGTTTCCTGACTTTTTACTGATTGCCATTCTAACTGGCACGAGATGGTGTCTCATTGTGGTTTTAATTTGCATTTCTCTAATGACCAGTGATGATGAGCTTTTTTTCATACGTTTGCTGGCCCCGTAAATGTCTTCTTTTGAGAAGTGTCTGTCTATATCCTCTGCCCATTTTTTGATGTGGTTTTTTTTTCTTGTAAATTTATGTTCTTTATAGATTCTGGATATTAGCCCTTTGTCAAATGGATAGATTGCAAAAAATTTTCTCCCATTTTGTAGGTTGCCTGTTCACTCTGATGATAGTTTCTTTTGCTGTGCAGAAGCTCTTTAGTTTAATTAGATGCCGTTTGTCAGTTTTGGCTTTTGTTGCCATTCCTTTTGGTGTTTTAGTCATGAAGTCCTTGCCCATGCCTATGTCCTGAATGGTATTGCCTAGGTTTTCTTCTAGGGTTTTTATGGTTTTAGGTCTTACATTTAATTCTTTAATCCATATTGAGTTAATTTTTGTATAAGGTGTAAGGAAGGGGTCCAGTTTTAGTTTTCTGCATATGGCTAGCCAATTTTCCCAACACCATTTATTAAATAGGGAATCCTTTCCCCATTGCATGTTTTTGTCAGGTTTGTCAAAGACCAGATGGTTGTAGATGTGTGGTGTTATTTCTGAGGCCTCTGTTCTGTTCCATTGGTCTATATCTCTGTTTTTATACGAGTACCATGCTGTTTTGGTTACTGTAGCCTTGTAGCATAGTTTGAAGTCAGGTAACATGATGCCTGCCACTTTGTTCTTTTGCCTTTGGATTGCCTTGGCTATGCGAGCTCTTTTTTGGTTCCATATGAAATTTGAAGTAGTTCTTTCCAATTCTTTGAAGAAAGTCAATGGTAGCTTGATGGGGATAGCATTCAATCTATAAATTACTTTGAACTGTATGGCCATTTTCATGATATTGATTCTTCCTATCCATGAGCATGGAATGTTTTTCCATTTGTTTGTGTCCTCTCTTATTTCCTTGAGCAGTGGTTTGTAGTTCTCCTTGAAGAGGTCCTTCACATCCCTTGTAAGTTGGATTCCTAGGTGTTTTACTCTCTTTGAAGCAATTGTGAATCGGAATTCACTCATGATTTGGCTCTCTGTTTGTCTGTTATTAGTGTATAGGAATGCTTGTGATTTTTGCACATTGATTTTGTATCCTGACACTTTGCTGAATTTGCTTATCAGCTTAAGGAGATTTTGGGCTGAGATGATGGGGTTTTCTAAATATACAATCATGTCATCTGCAAACAGGGACAATTTGACTTCCTCTTTTCCTAACTGAATACCCTTTATTTCTTTCTCTTGTCTGATTGCCCTGGCCAGAACTTCCAACACTATGTTGAATAGGAGTGGTGAGAGAGGGCATCCTTGTTTTATGCCAGTTTTCAAAGGGAATGCTTCCAGTTTTTGCCCATTCAGTATGATATTGGCTGTGGGTTTGTCATAAATAGCTCTTATTATTTTGAGATACATTCCATCAATACCTAGTTTGAGAGTTTTTAGCATGAAATGCTGTTGAATTTTGTTGAAGGCCTTTTCTGTGTCTATTGAAATATCATGTGGTTTTTGTCATTGGTTCTGTTTATGTCGTAGATTACGTTTGTTGATTTGTGTATGTTGAACCAGCCTTGCATCCCGGGGATGAAGCCAACTTGATCATGGTGGATAAGCTTTTAGATGTGCTGCTGGATTAGGTTTGCCTGTATTTTATTGAGGATTTTCGCATCGATGTTCATCAGGGATATTAGCCTGAAATTTTCCTTTTTTTATTGTGTCTCTGCCAGGTTTTGGTATCAGGATGATGCTGGCCTTGTAAAATGAGTTAGGGAGGATTCCCTCTTTTTCACTTACTTTTGTATGATGGGCATTTGTGGGTAACTGAAACTGCAGAAAGTAAAACTGGATGAAGGAGGACAGCTGTACATGAAAACATTTATTAAAATTGGCTGCTTCTTGTGAAATAAAAAGTTTGTGTGATTCAAGGAATACTTCAATTACTCAAACAATTTATTTTGAGAATAAAAATGTAAACAACAAAGGAATTTACTTGGTAATATTTCTTCCCTGATTTGGTTATTAGGCAGCGTTATTCATACATTTCAGTATTTGCATGTGTGTTTGTGTGTATAGATGTTTGTTGCCTTACATGTATTCAAAGTGACAGTCTAAACAGGGTTGCTAGTTGTATGTTTACACAAGGAAAATATTCATTTTTATTTCTTTGAAAAATGTACCAATTTCAGCTGGGTGTGGTGGCACATGCCTGTAATCCCAGCACTTTGGGAGGCCAAGGTGGGGCAGATCACCTGAAGTCAGGAGTTCAAGGTCAGCCTGTCCAACATGGCGAAACCCTGTCTCTACTAAAAATACAAAAATTAGCTGGTCATGGTGGCAGGTGCCTGTAATCCCAGCTACTCTGAAGCTGAGGCAAGAGAATTGCTTGAACCTGGCAGGCGGAGGTTGCAGTGAGCCAAGTTCATACCTGGGTGACAGAGCAAGGCTCCACCTCAAAAAAAAAAAAAAAAAGGGTAACAATTTCAATTAAAGCTCTTCAACTCTGAATTGTATATGTGGTTCATTTTGCTAACTTGGACCTGAATCATTTTCTTTGCCAGGAGTTGGTACCAGAGAGGCCAGTCATGTTTTCCACCAACCATTTCAGCTTTGTTTCTACATATTCTTCATAGAAGACAGCCTGCTTCCTCACACACCGATGAACGGTCTTTAAATAGATCACATGGTTGTTCTCCCTCTTCTCCCCTTGGAGTGCTTTGGGCCAGGGATGGACAAAATGGCAGCAGATTATTTTCTTTTGAAAATTCGGAATTGGACTCAGAGATTTTAATATTGAATACTCAAATGAGAAAATTTACAAAGCATAGTAGGGGGAGGAAGAGGTAAAGAGACAAGGAAGAGGCAGCAATGGAAAACCTGAGAAATAGAGGAGGAAACTCAATTTCTGGCTTCCTAGTTTTTCATACCATTACTTGAAGCTTGATTTTACTTTCTATTTTTGAGATTTATTCAGTATTTCTTCAGCTCTCCAATAATGTCTCTTGTTTGGTTAAGGTCACTTGCACTTTTTAATAGATTTCATGAAGGTGATAGTATAGCTATAAGTGATTATGTGCGTGAATGTGTAATTTGCACAGGTAATTTCTGGTTATTATTGAGTCCAGATGATTGATTTTTCACTGAGTGTTTCTTTTCAGGATGTTGGAGTAATGAGTAGAACCATTAACAGCAATGAAGAATAAACAAATACATGGTTAGCTATAATGTACTGTCCATTGTGTGCTGGATGCTATGATCATATTTCATACGCATTATGTCCCTCAGTCTTAAGAAAATCTTATGAGGCAGGTACTGGGATTGTCTCCATTGTGCAGATGAGTAAATGGAGACTTAGAAGTGCAAGGAAAGCCTCTTTTCTAATTGTCCCCTTTGTTTAGCATAATGATGTAAGGATTGATATCCAGAGCTGTAGCAGCTATTACTTTTTTTTTTTACCATGAGTCAACAAACATGAGAACAGGATACTAACACACTGAGGATGGTGGAGCAGAAGAATGGCAAGATTCTGGTACATTTATATGATTAAATTGCGAAAGAAATCTTGGAAACACTTACCCATAAATGTCTTGTTAAAAAACACAACTCTTTTTTCCAAGTTTATGCTGGTCATAGGTTTTCTGTTTCCTGAATTTAATGTATTTTTATGAATGGTATGTCCAGAGAATAGTGGCTGGTCCAGTTCTGTTAAAGTGTGGAGTATTGAAAGGTCAGCTGAAAATATTAAGTGATGAAAGATTATAGAAGCTCTACTTGGCAGATTTTAGACTCTTGACTGTTTGGTTGACAATAAGGAGCCAATGAATATTACTAACCAGGAAAGTGACAGGCTTAGATTTGTGTGTTATAAGGTTCTGGCCTAGAGACTTCTAGTTTCAGTGTAAAGGAAACTGGAAGAGATTTGTAGACAAAGTGATAGGAGCCAATAATGACACAGATGTTGAAGATGCAGGAGAAAAAGAGGTGCTTCATGGACAGGTTTTATAGTGGTTGGCTGGGAATGGCACCACGAGACCAGTAGACAGACTAGCTGTTGGGAATCGGAGGGATAGTGGTTGACTAAATTAATAATTTTTAGATGAAGATAAATAAACGGAGGGAGCTCATATTTGATGGCATCAGTCTCTAAAGTTTACAAGGAAGAGTTAACTTAGCAGAGTGAGAAAAAAAATGGGCTTGATAAGTTTGAGAGTGAAAACTGTTCTGTTTTAAGAATTATGGCCTGGTTGCAGTGGCTTACACCTGTAATCACAGCACTTTGGGAGATGAGGTGGGAGGATCTCTTGAGACCAGGAGTTGGAGACCACCCTGGGTAATATAGGGAGACTCCATTTCTATACAAAATTTAAAAATTAGCTGGATGTTGTGGCACATGCATGTAGTTCCAGCTCCTCGGGAGGCTGAAGTGGGAGAACCCCCTGAGCCCTGGAGGTTGAGGCCACAGAGAACTATGATGGCACCGCTGCACTGCAGGGTGACAGAGAAAGGCCCTGTCTCTAAAAAAATGAAAATCCAAAACCAACCACACAAAAACCCAAATCAACCAAACAAACAGGATGGAAAATTACCTAGGTTTCCATTTTATGCTTATTTTATCCTAATCTGTATTGGTTGTTGTGGTAACCATCCTTCAAGAAGGCTCCCACCGTACCTGACTCATAGGATTTTGTTAAGACTGAGGGACATAATGCATATGAAATATGATCATAGCATCCAGCAGACAGTGGACAGTACATCATAGCTAGCCATGTATTTGTTTATTCTTCATTGCTATTAGTGGTTCTACTCATTACTCCAATATACTGAAAACAATCACTCAGTGATTTTTGCCTCTTGGTATTCACACCCTTGCGTAGTATCCTTTTGCACAGAAGGCTGATCTGTATGGCCAATATAGTATGGTAGAGGTGACAGTGTGTGATTTCTGAGAGTAGGTCATAAAGTGAATTGCAGTATTTATTTTGTTCTCTTGGATTGCTCATTGTCATAGAAGCCAGCTACCATATTTTGAGGATGCTCAAGCGTCCCTGCGCAGAGGCTTATGTGTAGAAAAGCTGAAGCCTCTACCAACAGCCAGCACCAAGTTTTAGCCATGTAAGTCAGGCTCTTTGGAAGCACATCCTCCATTTCCAGCAATGCTTTCAGATGATTAACAGCTCCACCCAGCATCTGCGTGCGATGTTATGAGGGATCCTGAGCCAGAAGTGTGTGGTTAAGCTGATCTTGAATTCTTGATCCATAGAAACTGTGAGGGACAATAAATGTTTATTGTTGCTTTAAGTGACTACATTTGGGGTAATTTGTCATATGGCAATAGATAAATAATACAGTTATTTACATGTTTGTATCTGTAAACTTGACTGAAAACTCTTTGTGGGTAAAAAATAGCTGTCTTTGTGTTTCTATTTTCATCAAATTTCTGGCTCATTGCCTGGCATATGCTTATTCAAGTGAATTTATAAGTGTAGCTGGCTTTGGAAAATATAGCAGGGAGTCTGAAAGAACTGAATAGGGGAGTGGGGCTAGTTAAGATTAACGACCATTTATATGTTACTGCTGTGTAACTGGTTATGCATGATGTGAAAATAGATAAGGACAAAATGCCATTCGTTTCTGTGGGTGCAAGGAAGGTATTAAATGACAGTAACTTAAAAGACCTGTGAAGGTGATAAAATGGGGGAAGGAATGTCTATAAAATCAGTGGAAAAGATTTGTTAGGTGGAAAAGAACCTAGATTTTGCCTGATTGAGAAAAATAATTCTTCATTTGATTTTGGAAAAGCGCTAGTGCAGTAAACTTGTGATATACGAAATAAAGGGAAAAGAGAGTTGACTGACACAGAGCTGAAGAGCAACTGATTCAAAGGTAATTCTGATTTTGGTAAAAATGATGAACGCTTCAGAAAAAATGAAGCTGGAGCCTTGCTTCCCATCATGTATTAAAATAAATTCTTCAAATTTATAAAACTCTTAGACAACGATTTAACCTCAGGATAGGTAAGAACTTTCTAAGCCTAACCAAAAGAAGATCACAAAATGAAAAGACTAGCAATTTGAATGATAAAAATAAAAACTGTGTAAATCAAATTCATGGTAAGGCAAATTAAAAGCATGATAAGGCAAATCAAAAGACAAATTGGGGGAAGTATTTGTAGTATATATAATAAAGAGTTAATTTTCTTACATTAAAAAACTTTGCAAATTAGTAAGAGAGATTCCAAAAAACCTTAATGTCATAAAAACAAGAGACAACCAACAGTGCTTTTAAAAATAAAAAGGTTATTTTTGTTCAGTAGTCATAAATTATTTTTAAATAAGTTTAGCAAATTTATGTTGTGGTAGGATACTCAGTAAATTTGATTATGTTATGATGACATATTTGTAATTAATTTTTTTTCTCTCTCCCTTTTTTTTTGAGACAGAGTCCCACCCCTACTCTGTTGCCCAGGCTGGAGTGCAGTGGTGCAATGTCAGCTCACTGCAACCTCCACCTCCCGGGTTCAAGCGATTCTCCAGCCTCAGCCTCCCAAGTGGCTGAGATTACAGACATCCACCACCATGCCTGGCTAATTTTTGTATTTTTAGTAGAGACAGAGTTTCACCATATTGGATAGACTGGTCTCGAACTCCTGACCTTAGGTGATCCACCTGCCTTGGCCTCCTAAAGTGTTGGGATTACAGGCGTGAGCCACTGGGCCCAGCCTAATTTTCTCTTAAGTTTATTTCTATTCATTTTGTAGACAATTGAATGTTTAACAATAATTTGATTTTCATAAAAAATAGTCATCTCATGCCATTGATTCTAATTTTCTCAGGCAAACCATTTCATTTTTACTATTTTGTGTGCCAACACTCCCTTCTACAGCTTCAAATACTCTAGATACTGTTATCACCTGTTGTCATCATAATGAAATAAAAAGTACAAGTGAGGGTTGTGTTGGTATTTCAGACAAGATCTGGTGTGTTCATGGTGGTATGGCCATAAACTGCGTTGGGATTTCAGAGTGGCTATCAGACAAACTTGTTCTGACTTTGTTTAAATCTCTCTGACTCCACCAGTTACCTAGACAAGAAATATGCCTATCTATCATGAATCTCCAGACCTTAAGGGGTAATTACGTGATTGATTGGTGATCAGGGGCTTTTCATGACTCAGTAAAGAGACTGGTGTGCCATCTGGAAGTCTAAAATGATTCCTGGGTGATTAACTGATAAGTTCCTCATGGAGGCTGATTCACCAATAAGCAGTATCACTCAATAACCAAAACATGGGCAAATGTTGCAGTAACCTGCTCTGTTGTGCCTCTCTGGTTCCAATTCCGTGTTTCATACTGATGCACACTATATCAGCATACCACTTAAAAAATATGCTCTCAAGATTTCCAAATGTTCAAAACAGAAACTAATTTTCTTCACTGTAGCAGGTTCCTCATTGTAACAGCAGTTTATTCTTGGAAGGGATCCACACAAAGGTGGAAGTCAGGCAAAGTGACCAGAAAATTGAAGACGTTCAGAAAGAGGAGCCCCAGGAGTCTGGATGAGGCTGGATGATTCTGGATGAGGCTGCTGAGCTTGGACTTCTGCACCTCTGAGGATCTGCTTTGTCAGATTTCCCTCAGGGCTGACATGTGTCATCTGGAGTGTCCTACGGAAACAGCCAGCTAGAAAAGAGTCCCTAGGAAATGCCTGTTTAATAGTTAATGCTAGCAGTCAATCGGAAAAGTGGCTCTGAGACTGCAGAACAGGGAATGTTAACTCCTGACTCCTTCTGAAGGACTCAGAACAGTGCTGGTGTCTGCTGGGGCCTCGGGTTCTGGTTGGTGGTGCTGATGCAAGACAAGGAAAAGAGAGAGGAAATAGTGATGGGGGAGGAATCCATCTAAGGGCTTTGGGCTTAATAAAGAATTTATTACCATGGTGTGTGAATCTCAAGATGGAGAGATGGATAAATGTTTGGAGACCCTGACCAAATTTGCATGGAATTGCTCAGCACTTCCTCTCCGCTATGTGAATCATATTTTGTGGGAAATAAGTGATGGTGGAGGCACAGAAGAAAAAAGTCTCCTTTTCCCCAACATTGGGCTGTGGAAAAGGCAGAGCCAGCTGTGTGATGCTCTCCTGGGGAATTTGAGATTTTAGAAAGTTATTGTCTGTTTGACTTTCTTCATAGCTTCCATCCATCTGTCCCCATCCATTTCCTTCATATTTTCTTCATTCTCTTTAATATAAAATCCTTATTTTCTACCTTATCTATGAAAGCCTTAACAACATTACAACATTTAAGCCTATGAATGGCAACATAGGTCTTCAGTGCTTGAAGGTAAATCACGGCTGAATAATGTGTCTTGTTTGGTTAAGGTTACTTGCACTTTTTAATAGATTTCATGAAGGCGATAGTACAGCTATAAGTGATTATGTGCGTGAATGTGTAATTTGCATAGGTAATTGCTGGTTATTAATGAGTCCAGAGGCGCTTCATAATTTCACCAATCATGGGAGAAATGTTTATTGAAACAGGTGTGCTGAGGCCTGTGAGAATTGCAGAAGTGAAATGAATCCTGTTTTGTGGCCTCAGGTGCTCTCAGGGGGATAGATACACAAAGAGCTCTAGGAAATGGTGAGTAGCAGCAAAAGAGGTAGCAAATGAACTGCTCTGGGAGGATGAGGAAAGGATGTGGCTGTGGACCAGGGTAGGCTTCATGGAAGAATTGGGGAATGACTTGGGCTTGTGGACTGGAAACATGAGGAGTGGCCTCTTGTGATAGATCATCTTTTATTAGGAAGCACCTTCCCTTTATGGCATGGAGTAGAATCTAGACTCAAAAGCCACAGTAAATGCCCTTTTATCCAGGATTCAGATCGAAAAACAAAAAAGCAAACAAGAACCTCAAATGCTTTCTCCACCTTCCCATCATTTAATCATGCAAGTCATGTTCATACTATGTGACCTTGAGGCCTAACAAGATCCTACAGGGCTTTCAGAATCAAAGGAAGATTAAAACATGTTAAAACAGTTTGCCAGGATAATGTAATCTTCTGATTTATTGGCAATTAGTCATGGTTGAATATGAGGTAAGTATACGAATGAAAATCTTCCCAAACATTCTTGATAAATGGACTTTATTAAAATAGTGCCTGAATAAATTCTATATATCAGGAGTTTTCTGCTTCAAACGGTTGTGCCTCTTCAAGTTTGATTCCAGGAAAAACTGAAAGGAAGGTTGTTTTCATCCTCTTTCTCCCTCATTGTCATTCATTTAAGAAACATCTGTCCGGTGCTAAGGGGTAGGTATTACAAAGGCAAATAAGACAAAATCCTTTTTTGAAAGAAGTGTGTTATCTATTGAGAAAAAGTGGATATGAAAGCAAATATCTATCTACAAGCTATATTCAGCCTACAAAATTCAGTGAGAATAAAGGGAAATGAAAAAACTTGAAAAATATTAAAGATTAGGCTAACTTTGTTGTTGTTTTTGCAGCTTTAAACACAAAGGACTTCAGATCATGTTTACAACAGTGGTAGGTAAAATTCTGACACAAATTGAGAGTCCCTAAAGTAGGGATGTGTCCCCAACTCACAGTTAATCCTGTAACTTCCCCTCTCCTATAGTGGAAGGCACCTCAGTAGCCACTTCATACATGACATGATTGGACCAGGAGAGGGCGTCAGACTCAGGCTGAGCCAATCAGTCCTTTCCTTAGAAAGGAGACCTGAGAGCTATCAGGAAAACACCTGAAGCCTGCTGGGCCAAGAGCATGGCAGCTGTTAACAGGGGAGAGAGAAGCAGAGAGAAAGATGGAAGCAGGGATACTTTCCTCCCCTTAGGCGTGAGAGACTCATGCCCCCTTATAATCAACTTTCTTATTAAGCTAGCTGGAGTTAGCTTTGGTTACTTCCTGCTAAGACTTGTAACTAATGGAGTCTCACATTGCTCTAGTTTCCCTTTTGCTATCACTATGCCTGGTCTCGTGCTTCCTTCTGGGTTGTCTAAAAGGCCTGACTGAGCCTCTTAACCAGGCTGGGTTATTTCCCAGCTCCCTCGCCCTGACCACTGTCCCTGTCAAAACTTTCCTAACGTAGCCTCAATCCTCCTGAAGCTCTCTCTGCCAGTTTCCTTTTTTTCCCATTGCTACCAGGTCTTGAGTATTGACATGTTCCAGGCATAGTTTACTTATGTGCACTGTCATTCACAAAGCACTGGAAAGTAGGCATTTTTATCCCATTTTACATGCGACCCAGGTAATACCTGGGGTCTCCTGGTCCCTAGAGATTTAGCTAAAACCAAAGCAAAGTTCCATCTATGGCTTGAGGATGTGGAAAGCTTCCCCCAGATCTGTGAATTTCCAGAGCCCTTATGTTCTTAGGGTCATTCCTGGCTCTGACTTGCTGCTTCCACTTCATTATCGTTCTCTGTTCTGGTGCCCATTCTTTTATTTCCTCCCTGGTGACCACCCAACCTTGGTATCTAGCATATTCGCCTTTAATTTTCCCCAGCCGTGACACCCTCAGAAGCATCCAAAAAGAACTGTGCATAAAGGACTAACTTTTAGTGAGGGTTGTGGTTTGTGGGGGACAGGTCACATTGTGTACTATAAACAAATTGAAATTGCATATTAGATATTACTGTTTCTAAAAGTCCTTTAAACTTCCCTGCCACCATGGACTCTCAGTGGCCACTTCATTCTATGCCACACAAGCCCTCTGCCCTGCCATAGGCTCCAATCTCTTCTTTCTGTTCTCATCTTTTCTCCATGGCGGGCCAAATAAAAGGGCATTTTATGTCAGAGCAACTGCCCTCCTTAGAAAGCTTTTCTGATTAGAAATGACAATTGTGTTTTCTTTATACCACAGGGAAGCCGAGGCTCAAAGTACTGTTATGAATTGACCAAGCTTGGTTCCACAGAGCAAGTAGATTTCTCATATAGGATTTTAATCCAGGACCATCTGGTCTTAAAGCATGTGTATTGATTTATTATACTCTATTGCTTCTTATCTAATAAAGAAATGGTGCTAAGAAGTTAATAGTGGTCAGGATGATCTGGGTTTCATCAAGAATCAATACTTTAAAAAGTCATTAAAAATAAAAGCAACAAATGCACATTTTCAAACATTTAAAAGTGAAGAACAGTATGAAAATGAAAATTGAGTCTTTTTCTCTCCCAGCCTCCTACCCTAACTCCCAGTCCTTTTTATCAAGTTACTTGTGTTTACTGCCTGGAAGTTATAACATTTTTGTGGTCACTATATCTTTTCCTTGATGGCTTCTGGGAGAATTTGTTTTTCAACCTAAGGGATTACCTAATGGAGGCATTTAAAGCTATAGTAATATGTTGTTGGGTTGGTGGCAAGGTACCGACATACTTCTTTTTATTGTGCATGGCAGATACTGCATTTTTTACATATTGAAGATTTGTGGCAACCTTGAGTACAGCAAGTTTGTCAGTGCGATTTTTCCAATAGCATGCACTCACTTTGTGTCTCTGTGTCACATTTTGGTAATTCTCACAACAGTTCAAACTTGTTCATTATTATTACTGTGTCTCGTGTAATGACTTTTTTTTCTTTTTTTTTTTTTGGAGACAGGATCTTGTTCTGTCACTTAGGCTGGAGTGCAGTGGTGTGATCTTGGCTCACTGCAACCTCGGCCTCCTGGGCTCAAGTGATCCTCCCTTCTCAGCCTCCCAAGTAGCTGGGACTACAGGCGTGTACCACCATGGACACCTAATTTTTTTTTTTTTGGGTAGAGATGGAGTTTCACCATATTCCCTAGGCTGGTCTCAAACTCCTGGGCTCAAGCAATTTTCCCACCTGAGCCTCCCAAAGTGCTGGAATTACAGGTGTGAGCCACCAAACCTAGCCAGTGATCTTTGATGTTACTATTGTAATTATTTTGGGACACCACAAACTGAGCACGAGCCCAGATAAGACAGCAAACTGTTACGTGTGTTCTCATGGCTTCACGAGCTGGCAGTTCCCACATATCTCTCCCTCTCTTTTGGCCTCCCTATTTCCTCCTATTTCCTGGGACACAATAATATTGACATTAGGTCAAGTAATAACCCTACAATGACTTCTTAAGTGTTCAAGTGAAAGGAAGAATTGCACATTCTTATTTTAAATCAAAAGCTAGAAATGATTAAGCTTAGTGAAGAAAGCTGAGAAAGATGAGATAGGCTGAAAGCTAGGCCTCTTGCCTCAAACACTTAGCCAACTTGTTGAATTCTAAAGTTCTTGAAGAAAATTAAAAGTGCTACTCCAGTGAGCACATGAATGATAAGAAAGCAACAGAGCTTAACTGCTTATATGGAGGAAGGTCTGGATAGAAGATTAAACCAACAACAACATCCACTTAAGCCAAAGCCTAAAATCAAGCAACGCCCTAACTCTCTTCAGTTTTATGAAGGCTGAGAAAGGTGAGGAAGTTTCAGAAGAAAAGTTTGAAGCTAGCAGAGGTTGGTTCATGAGGGTTTTTTTTTTGTTTTTTTTTTTTTTGATGGAGTCTCACACTGTCACCAGGATGGAGTGCAGTGGCGCAACCTTGGCTCACTACAAACTCTGCCTCCCGGGTTTGAGTGATTCTCCTGCCTCAGCCTCTAGGTAGCTGGGACTACAGGTGCACACCACCACACCCAGCTAATTTTTGTATTTTTAGTAGAGACAGGCTTCACCATGCTGGCCAGGGTGGTCTTGATCTCTTGACCTTGTGATCTGCCCACCTCGGCCTCCCAAAGTGCTAGGATTATAGGCGTGAGCCACCATGCCTGGCCAGTTCATGAGGTTTAAGTAAAGCCATCTCCATAATCTAAAAGTACAACATGAAACAGTTAGTGCTAATGTAGAAACTGCAGCAAGTTATCCAGAAGATCTAGTTAAGATCTTTGATATAGGTGGCTACACTAAATGGATTTTCAGTGGAGACAAAACAGCCTTATATTAAAAGAAGATGTCATTTAGGACTTTCATAGCTAGAGAGGAGAAGTCAATGACTGGCTTCAAAGCCTCAAAGAACAGTCTGACTGCTTGTTTTTGGCTAACATAGCTGGTGACTTTAAGTTGAAGCCACTGCTCATTTATTCTTTTGCAAATCCCAGGGCCCATAGGAATTGTGCTAAATCTACTCTTCCTGTGACCTTTAAAAGGAACAACAAAGCCTGGATAACAGCACATCTATTTATGGCATGGTTTATTGAATAGTTTAAGCTTGCTGTTGTGACCTACTGCTCAGAAAATAATTCCTTCCCAAATATTACTGCTTATTGACAATGCACCTGGTCACTCAAGAGCTCTGGTAGAGATGTACAAGGAGATTAATGTTTTTTTCATGCCTATGAATACCACATCTATTCTGTAGCCCATAGATCAAGTAGTAATTTCAACTGTCAAATATTATTGCATAAGAAATACATTTCAGAAATTTTTAGCTGCCATAGATAGTAATTCCTCTGATAGATATAGGCAAAGTAAATGGAAAACCTTCTAGAAAGAATTCACCATTCTGAATACCATTAAGAACATTTGTGATTCACAGGAAGAGGTAAAAATATGAACATTAACAGGAATTTGGAAAAAGCTGATTTCAACCCTTATGGATGATTTGAAGGGTTTAAAACTGAGAGGAAGTAATTGCAGATGTGGTAGAAACAGCAAGATAACTAGAATTAGAAGTAGAGCCTTAAGATGTAACTGAATTGCTGCAATCTCATGATAAAATCTGAACGGATGAGGAGTTGCTTCTTATGGATGAGCAAAGAAAGTGGTTTATTGACATGGAATCTATTCCTGATGAAGATGCTGTGAACATGGTTGAAATGATAAGAAAGAATTTAGAATATTTTCTAAACTTAGTTGATAAAACACGCAGGGTTTGAGAGGATTGACTCCAAATTCTACTGTTGGTCAAATTCTATTAAACAATATCACATGCTACAGATAAATAATCTTTCATGAAAGGAAGTACCAATTGATGTGGCAAACTCCATTGTTGTCTTATTTTAAGAAATTGCCACAGCCACCCAACCTTCAGCAACTACCACCCCATTCAGTTAGTAGCTATCCACATTGAGGCAAGACCCTCCACCAGCAAAAAAATTGATTCACTGAAGGCTCAGATGATCATTAGGATTTTTTAGCAATACAATGTTTTTAAATTAAGACATGTACATTGCTTTTTAGACATAATGCTATTGTACACTTAACAGACTACAGTATAGTTTAAACATAACTTTTATATGCACCAGAAAACCAAAAAATTTCATTATTGCAGTGATCCAGAGATGATCTTGCAATATTGCTGAGGTATGGTTCTATATGGAATCACTTGATGGAAACGGTAAGAGTTGACATTTACTTGAACTCCTCACCAATAACTTTCAACCCCTTCCCAAAGGCCACCATTGCCATGAATTGCATTTTATATGGTTTGTAGATAAACACATATGTGTACAAAAAAAACATGTCCTTGAAAAAAATATATATCACATGCCTGATGGTTCATGATACGGTTTTAGAATTGAATCCTAGCAGGGTTTTTCCTCTCTGAGTTTACATTCTTCATTTAAATAAAGGGGACGATAATAGTTACATAAGGCTATAGTGAGCATTAAAAGACACCATGGCTCTGATGTGGTCTCTGTGTCAAAACCTGGTCTTTAATGGACACTTAATTCCAGGAGATCCCAGGGCACAATTTAATAAGCTCCTTAACTACTGTGTGTGTCACAGGGTGCAGTTTCCATCCCTGACACAGCCTTGATTTTCCATACCCTAAGTTTCACCTAGGACAGATACCCAATCTCATATCCCGAGACTGAGATTTCCTGTGGTTGTGTCTATAGCCCCTTAGTTCTGGTTCCAGATGTCATGCTAGTTAGGTCCTTAGTTGCAAATAAGAGAAACTGACATTGGTTAAATTAATCAAAAAGGATACCAAAAAAAG
This sequence comes from Gorilla gorilla gorilla, assembly GCF_029281585.2. Taxonomy (NCBI): domain Eukaryota; kingdom Metazoa; phylum Chordata; class Mammalia; order Primates; family Hominidae; genus Gorilla; species Gorilla gorilla. The sequence goes on along the minus strand of NC_073243.2, from coordinate 47,375,627 downwards.
ACAGCTGGAGTACCAGGTCCAGATAGAAACCTCAGGAGGCCAGGTCAGCTGGGTCACCCTGCTATGCTGCTAGTTACTATGTGCTAGCTACTGTTAGACCTCTGGACTATCACAAGATTTAAAGGCCCAAGTTGGGAGCCTCTGATTGGCTGCACTTGGGTCCTTTGCGTATGATCCAGCTTCCAGAAGCCAGAGAGAGGAAAATACGTTTGCCACACATGCTTTGGGGTGTAGAGCTTGTGGTTTAGCACATGGGGGGTGCTATGGGGGTGATTTAGCATTGCTTTGTCTGGAATCTTAAATAGGTTTAGGTCTGGATCAGGATTTTTTTTTTTTTAATTTCAGCATTGAGTTATAATTTACAAGCAGTGAATTGCTCAGATCTTTAGTGTGTTGTACAATCAGTTTCAATAAATGCAAATGCACATTTTAGCCACTCCCGTATCAAGTCATGAAGCATTTCTGTCATGCCAACCAGTTCTCTCATGCCCATTCTCAGTCAATCCTCATTCCCAGATGCTACCATAGATATGATTTCTATTACCATGTTATAGAATTTCATATGCAGTGTAGCATTCAGGACACACTTTTGTTGTTCTTTGGACCAGTTTTTAAAGCCATTATTGACTCATGGCTTCTTCACACAAAGTAGTGTGAATTCAGCCCCACCCACAGTGGAGTACAGACTTTCAGTGCTGATTTTCTGATGGTGACTCCTGTCCAGCTGCAAACCAGGCAGGTGAGGAGCTTTCATGTTGTTTACCTGGGCCTCATTTTGTTTTTCTCAAGTCCCTCATTCCCTGGCAGGACAAGTCTTTATTGGCTCCCAGAGTTATATAAGGGGTCAAATCCTTGACCTGGGACCATTTTTCCATCGATATAACTTTAATTAACTCACAATTTTTAGCCCTAAATTATCTTTTTGTTTCTGGCATACTTGGAGATTATGGTTTTTTTTTCTTTTTGCTTTCCAGTCCAGTTTTATATTTAGAAATAATGTTCTTACAGTTAAGCATATCTATGTGCTTATTCTAGGAGTACTCAGTCTTCTATCTCATCCAGGAGTCCTAGTTTGCTGCTTTTGGCACTGAGGCACTCAGTGAAGGAAACTGTGCTCTGATAAGTTGCTGTTTGTTCTGATAATCTGTACAGAGTTTCCAATAAACAACCAAAACCCACAAATGTGATTTTATTTTCTCTAATTTTCTTAAAGTGCCAGTGTAGCAGGGGTGCCCTTTATGCCTGTGAGTCTAAATTGTGCTCATGCTGCGATTCAGGTAATTTTTGGGCATGCCAAATTTGATGCTGAGAGGATGAAGTTGTTATTGATCTTTTTGCATAAATGCTCATCTTATGGCAAGAGAGCAGAGGAATTCAAGTTTGGGTCAAGGACAACAGGCCAGCATCACAGGGACTGGGCAACACTGAGTAGGGCATCATTCATAGTGTCTTCCCTGGGCAGAGCAAAACCAGGGAGGGAGTGAAATTAGAAAGAGCTGCTTAGGAGAAATTGCTGTAAGAAGTTAGGTCCACAAGGAAACACAGTCTTGGGGCACATATGGCAGAATGTACCACATATGCGAAGAGGATAGCTGCTTTCTGCTTCATAAAGAGCTCAGCAGGGTGGGTCACATTGCAGGCTTCAGTGCAGCAGTCTCTGCATCTTCCTGCCAGCCTCCTCAGTAGCCTCACCAGGGGACAGCATGGGCACGGGCTTCTTGCTGAGGCACCAGAGGGGTGAGAAAAGAAATGTGGCTGGTATTGTGATCTCGAACTCAGATGGTGAAAAGAGAGGCAGCAGGAGAGAGAAGGATCCTGAATGCTCTGGACCTTGTTAGAATTTGTCCACACAAAGGAACTAAACTGTTGAATCTGCTTGTTCAATCTGCTCTCAATGAGCTTCATAGAATATTTTTTATTTTCCCTCTTAAACTTACTTTCTAAATATTTTGACCTATGTATTATTATCATTCTTTCCCACCTAAAAATAAGGTTTTCCTGTTACCTTGATCTGCCAAGCTTTCCAATAAGCCCTCTTTACAAGTTAGCATATCACCATAGAGTTACATGGTTCAAGATATATGGGTAGGTACTATGATGTAGGCAGAAACATTTATGAAGTGAATACAAGTTTTATTAAAGCAAACTCAGTGCTTAGAAATGTGAAAATGTGCTTTATAGTGGAAGAGATTGATGTTTAATACAGAGTATGTTTCTAATGAAATCACACCTTATGTATGAGGTTTTCCAATGAGTATTTTAAAAATGTGGCAGGATGTATTTAAAATTGATGTAATGAATATTCTGTCTATTTGTAAAGTTTCTAGAGAAAATATTTACTTGAGATGAGAACATGTGATGGAGGTAGAATAGTGATGTTCATGATCTGGCTGGGGTGAACATTCATCTCTGACAATGACCTTGAGAGTCAGTCCAGAAAAGACATGACTATCTTCATATCGAAAATTTTGGGGGCTTGGTCTCTGTGATGGCTAATTTTATGTGTCAAACTAATTGGCCACAGAATGCCCAGGTTAAACATTATTTCTGCTTTTGTCTGTGAGGTTGTTTCCAGATGAGATTGGCATTTGAATTGATAGACTCAGTAGCTCGATTGACCTCCCCAATATGAGTGGGCTGATGTCATCCAATCCATTGAGGGCATGAATAGAACAAAAAGGTGGAGAAAGGAGGATTTTGCCCCTTTTGTTTTTTGCCTGACTGTTTGAGCTGGGACATCTAATCTTATCTTCTCTGGCCCTCAGACTAGAATTTATACAACTGGCTTCCCTGGTTCTTGGCCTTCAGACTTGGACTGGCTTTCCTGGGTTTCCAGCTTGCAGACAGCAGATTGTGCTATTTTCTGACTCCATAAACACATGAGCCAATTACTCATAATTAATCTCTCCCCCACACCTCATGCTCTCTCTCTCTCCTTCTATCTTACCTTACCTTATCTTGTCTTTTCTTATCTATTCATCTCCAACTGATTCTGTTCCTCTGGAGAACCCTGACTAATGTAGTATCTTTTCCTCTAATGTCTTACCATGGATGCTTTATTCATGAATTTATCTAAACATCTGGATGTAAACAGATCTCATATCGAACCCCAGTTTCACTATGATTTTGAATTAATTATTTCATCATTTGGACTATGTATTAGTCCATTTTCATGCTGCTGATAAAAACATACCCGAGACTGGGAAGAAACGGAGGTTTAATTGGACTTACAGTTCCACATAGCTGGGGAGGCCTCAGAATCATGGCGGGAGGTGAAAGGTACTTCTTACATGCTGGTGGCAAGAGAAGATGAGGAAGATGAAAAAGCGGAAACCCCGGATAAAACCATCAGATCTCATGAGACTTCTTCACTGCCATGAGAACAGTATGGGGGAAACTGCTCCCATGATTCAAATTATCTCCCACTAGGTCCCTCCCACAACATGTGGGAATTATGGGAGTACAATTCAAGATGAGATTTGGGTGGGGACACATCCAAACCATATCATTCCACCCCTGGCCCCTCCAAATCTCATGTCATCACATTGCAAAACCAATCATGCCTTCCCAACAGTCCCCCAAAGTCTTAACTCATTTCAGCATTAACCCAAAAGTCCACAGTCCAAAGTCTCACCTGAGATAAGGCAAGTCCTTTCTGTCTATGAGCCTGTAAAATCAAAAGCAAGCTATTTACTTCCTAGATACAATGGGGCTACGTTGGGTAAATATAGCCATTGCAAGTGAAATAAATTGGGCAAAACAAAGGAGTTACAGGGCCAATGCAAGTCTGAAATCCAGTGGGGCAATCAAATTTCAAAGCTCCAAAATGATCTCCTTTGATTCCAGGTCTCACATCCAGGTCATGCTGATGCAAGAGGTGGGTTCCCATGGTCTTGGGCCACTCTACCCCTGTGGCTTTGCAGGATACAGCCTCCCTCCTGGCTGCTTTCACGGGCTGGCATTGAGTGTCTGTGACTTTTCCAGGTGAATGGTGCAAGCTGTTGGTGGATCTACCATTCTGGGTCTGGATGACGGTGGCCCTCTTCTCACAACTCCACTAGGTGGTGCCCCAGTAGGGACTCTGTGTGGGGGATCCAACCCCACATTTTCCTCCTGCACTGCCCTAGCAGAGGTTCTCCATGAGCTCCCTGCCCCTGAAGCAAACATCTGCCTGGGCATCCAGGCATTTCCATACATCTTCTGAAATCTAGGTGGAGGTTCCCAAACTGCAATTCTTGACTTCTGTGCACTTGCAGGCTCAACACCACATGGAAGCTGCCAAGGTTTGGGGCTTGTACTCTTTGAATCCATGGCCCGAGCTCTATGTTAGCCCCTTTCAGCCATGGCTGGAGCAGCTGGGACTTAGGGCACCAAGTCCCTAGGCTGCACACAGCATGGGTACCCTGGGCCCGGCCCATGAAACCATTTTTTCCTCCTAGGCCTCCACGCCTGTGATGGGAAGGGCTGCTGTGAAGATCTCTCACATGCCCTGGAGACATTTTCCCCATTGTCTTGGGGACTAACATTTGGCTTCTTGTTACTTATGCAAATTTCTGCAGCCAGCTTAAATTTCTCCTCAGAAAATGGGATTTTCATTTCTATCACGTTGTCAGGCTACAAATTTTCCAAATTTTTATGCTCTGCTTCCCTTATAAAACTGAATGCCTTTAACAGCACTCAAGTCACCTCTTGAATGCTTTGCTGCTTAGAAATTTCTTCTGCCAGATACCCTAAGTCATTTCTCTGAAGTTCAAAGTTTCACAAATCTCTAGGGCAGGGGCAAAATGCTGCCAGTCTCTTTGCTAAAACATAACAAGAGTCACCTTTGTTCCAGTTCCCAACAAGTGTTTCATCTCCATCTGAGACCGCCTCAGCCTCGACCTTATTGTCCATGTTGCTATCAGGTTTTTGGTCAAAGCCATTCAACAAGTCCCTAGGTAATTCCAAACTTTCCCACATTTTCCTGCCTTCTGAGTCCTCCAAACTGTTCCAACCATTGCCTGTTACCCAGTTCCAAAGTTGCTTCCACATTTTTTGATATCTTTTCAGCAATGCCCCACTCTACTGGTACCAATTTACTGCATTAGTCCATTTTCATGCTGCTGATAAAGACATACCTGAGACTGGGAAGAAAAGGAGATATAATTGAACTTACAGCTCCACATGGCTGGGGAGGTCTCAGAATCATGGCAGGAGGTGAAAGGCAATTCTTACATGGCAGCGGCAAGATAAAATGAGGAAGACGCAAAAGCAGAAACCCCTGATAGAACCATCAGATCTTGTGAGACTTGTTCACTACCATGAGAACAGTATGGGGGAAACCGCCCCCATGATTCAAATTATCTCCCACCAAGTCCCTCCCACAACTCATGGGAATTATGGGAGTACAATTCAAGATGAGTTTTGGGTGGGAACACAGCTAAGCCCCATCAGAGCACAAGTGTCTATTCATAGTACATTGGCATGAAAGTATTCAATAAATATGAGTTCCTGTGTTAGCCATATTTTTACTGAAAAAATGCTGTATACCAAATATCAATGGCATACAAAAACACCATTTATTTCTCACTTGTAGGTCTGTAGCTCACTCTCCTTCAGGCTATGGGTCAAGCTTGTGTCTGCTTCATGTAGTTTATTTCAGGATCACGACAAGGGGCAGAAGCTAACTGGTATATATTTTCACTAGGTGGAGGTCAGAAACTTCAGAGGGATGGGCAGATACATGAAATGCCTCTTAGGGCCACATGGCCAAATCCCAAATCATTAGGGTGGGGAAGAATACTTCCTTCATGCAAGTGGGAGGGGGAAAGGAGTGAATATTTGTTAAATAATAATCTACCACACTTCCCTTTGTCCTTTCAGAACTTTAAATAAATCTATTTCCAGCCCTTTTTAAATCTAGTTCTAAACCTACCACAAATATAGTAGGCTTTCCATAAAGCAGTTTCTTTTTATTGCTGTAAAATTAAACATCTATTAGGGAGATACTTTGCTCACTTTTTTGGTGATGCTATTGCAATTGCCTTGGTTGATAATGGCAATATTTATTCTATCTAATCTGGGCCAACCAGCCTGGTTAATGGCTAAGGGTTACACTTATGCTGTCCAAATGGCAGCCGCTACCTACCCATATCTATTTGAATTAGACAAAATTTAAAAATTCTGTTCCTCTATCACACTAGTCACATTTCAAGTGATCAATAGCTATATGTGGCTAGTGGCTACCACACAGTGTAGCACAGATATAGGACATTTCCATCATCACAGAAAATTCAACTGGACAAGATTGGTTTAGACATAACAATAATAATGGTCTTCATTTATCTCACACCATGTGCCGAGCACTCTGCTATGTACGCTCCATGCCTCATTTAAGTTCATCCTTGCAGCCATCCTGTGAGATCAGTACTATTATTCTCATTTTTCTAATGAGGAAACTGATGCTTAATGATGCTAAGAATAGGAGCAAGTTTGCCAATGGGTAAGTAACTGGCAGTGTCATGTCCATTTGACTCCAAAGCTCTGCCTCTAAGCCACTAGCATCCTCAGTTTTCCAATGGCCTGTCCTCAGGTCTGTTCTCAGGCCATCTCAAGAACAGATGCCATGATGTCCAATAGCAGAGAAGAGGGCTTCAGACTCCAAAGTTGGTCCAAGGAGCCAGGAGAGCCCTATGGTTGTAGTCACTCCAAAAGTTTCCTCTGCCTTTCCTGACACAGCAGTTCACAATTCGGAATGATTCTGCCCTGCTAACTCCTGTTGATTCAAGTAATTTGTGCTCTTTCCTGCTGAGGGGCTTTAGCAGGGGTTCATTTTTGGAGGATGCTATGGTTTGAATATGGTACCCCCTCCAAGACACTACATTCAAACCACAGCATCCTCCAAAATGATGGTGACTAAGAGATGGTGCCTTTTGGGAAGTGATTAAGTCATGAGATCTTTGCCCTTATGAATGGATTAACCCTTTTTAACCCCAAAAGAGGCTTTAGAGAGGGTTCATCCCTTTTTGCCTTCTACCTTCTGCTATGTGAAGATGTCACCATGAGAAGATGCCATCGATGGAGCAGTCCCTCACCACTCCAATATTGATGAAGTGGTGTCATCATCAGGGGTAAATACCTGGGGTTAGTCTCACACCAAGAAGATTATCAGAAATAAAAAGGAATGAATTACTGATACATGCTGTAACATGAATGAGTCTTGAAAACACTATGCTACGTGAAAGTAGCCAGCCATAAAAGGTCACATACTGTATTATTTCATTTATGTGAAATGTCCAGAATAGGCAAATTCACAGAGAAGGAAAGTAAATTAGCAGTTGCCAGGGAATGAGGGAGGGGAGAATGCTGACTGACTGGTTAATGGTTATGACATTTCCTTTTGTGGTGATAAAAACATTCTGGAATTAGATGGTGGTGATGACTGCAGAACATTGTAGACATACTAGATGATACTGAAGTGTACATTTTAAATGGTTAAAATGGTGAATTTTATGTTATATGAATTTTACTACAATTTTTTGAAATACTAGACATTCAATGACCATACAACCCAGCAACATTCCTTCCAGGTGTTTATCCCAGAGAAATACAAGCTGATGTTTAAATTACATGTATATATGAATGTTTATAGTAGCCTTTATTCACAATGGCCAAAAACTGGTTCTTGAATAGATGAATTGGTGAAACAAACTGATACATCCAAACTAAGGAATACTACTCAGCAAAAAGGAAAAGAAAAGAAGAAGAACAGGAAGAGGAGGAGGAGGAAGAGGTGGAGGAGGAAGAAGAAGAGGAAAAGAAGAAGAAGAAGAAGAAAAGATGAAGAAAAGAAGAAGAGGAGGAGGAAGGGGGAAGAGGGGAGAGGAGGTAGTGGAAGAGGAGAGGAAGGAAGAAGAGGAGAAAGAGGAGGAGGAAGAAGAAAAAGAGAAAGAGAAAGGAGGAAGAGGAAGAGGAAGAGAAGGAGGAGAAAGACGAGGAGGAGGAAGAGGAGGAAACTATCAATACACACAAACAACCTGGATGAATCTCAAGAGAATTAGACTGGAATGATATATTCCAGTCTAATATATTAGTGGTTGTCATGGGTTAAACTCATGCTGACTAATTGTCAGACAGATTAGTGGTTGTCATGGGTTAAAGAAAAGGTGAGGATGGGAGGGAAGTTGTATGGCTATTAAAAGGCCACATGATGGGTGCTTGTGATGGGAATATTCTGTATCTGAAATGTATCATAATTTGGTTTTGATATAGAACTTGGTTTTGTAAGATGTTACCACTGGAGGAAACTGAATAAAATTACACAGGATCTGCCAGCATACATTTTATATTTGCATGTAAATACAAGATTATTTAAAAATAAAAGGTTTTAATTACCAAATTTTTAGTTGAGTATAAGCAATATTTCTGATATAAAAATTTGAAACAGTTGGAGTCATCCAAGGTGGCCAAATATGAACAGCTCTGGTCTGCAGCTCCCAGCATGATCGACGAAGAAGATGGGTGATTTCTGCATTTCCAACTGAGGTACCTGGTTCATCTCAATGGGACTGGTTGGACAGTGGGTGCAGCCCACAGAGGTTGAGCTGAAGCAGGGTGGGGCATCACCTTACCCAGGAAGCACAAGGGGTAGGGGGATTTCCCCCCTTTTCTAGCCAAGGGAAGCTGTGACAGATTGTATCTGGAAAAATGGGACATTCCCACATAAATACTGTGCTTTTCCAATGGTCTTAGCAAATGGCACACCAGGAGATTATATCCTGTGCCTGGCTCAGTGTGTCCCACGCCCACAGAGCCTTGCTCACTGCTAGTGCAGCAGTCTGAGATTGACCTGCAAGGCAGCAGCCTGGCAGGGGGAGGGGCATCTGCCATTGCTGAGGCTTGAGTAGGGAAACAAAGCAGTTGGGGAAGCCCGAACGGGGTGGGGCCCACCACAGCTCAGCAAGGCCTACTGCCTCTGTTGACTCCACTTCAGGGGGCAGGTCATAGCTGAACAAAAGGCAGCAGAAACTTCTGCAGAGTTAAACGTCCCTGTCTGACAGCTCTGAAGAGAGCAGTGGTTCTCCCAGCATGGTATTTGAGGTTCTCCCAGCCTGGCGTTTGAGCTCTGAGAATGGACAGACTGCTTCCTCAAGTGGGTCCCTGACCCCGGTGTAGCCTAACTGGGAGACACCTCCCAGTAGGGGTTGACTGACACCTCATACAGGCAGGTGCCCCTCTGAGATGAAGCTTCCAGAGGAAGGATCAGGCAGCAATATTGGCTGTTCTGTAGCCTCCACTGGTGGTACCCAGGCAAAGAGGTTCTGGAGTGGACCTCCAGCAAACTCCAACAGACCTGCAGCTGAGGGACCTGACTCTTAGAAGGAAAACTAACAAACAGAAAGGAATGGCATCAACATCAACAAAAAGGACATCCACACCCAAACCCCATCTGTAGGTCATCAACATCAAAGACCAAAGGTAAATAAAACCACAAAGATGGGGAAAAAACAGAGCAGAAAAGCTGAAAATTCTAAAAGCCAGAGTGCCTCTTCTTCAAAGGATCACAGCTCCTTGCCAGCAACAGAACAAAGCTAGATGGGGAATGACTTTGACAAGTTGACAGAAGTAGTCAGAAGGTGAGTAATAACAAACTTCTCCAAGCTAAAGGAGGATGTTTGAATCCATCACAATGAAGAATGGCTGACTAGAATAACAGTGTAGAGAAGACCATAAGTGACCTGCTGGAGCTGAAAACCATGGCACAAGAACTACGTGATGCATGTACAAGCTTCAGTAGCTGATTCGATCAAGTGGAAGAAAGGGTATCAGTGATTAAAGATCAAATTAATGAAACAAAGCAAGGAGAGGTTTAGAGAAAAAAGAGTAAAAACAAATGAACAAAGCCTCCAAGAAATATGGGACTATGTGAAAAGACCAAATCTATGTTTGATTGGTGTAGCTGAAAGTGATGGGGAGAATGGCACCAAGTTGGAAAACACTCTGCAGGATATTATCTAGGAGAACTTCCCCAACCTAGCAAGGTGGGCCAACATTCAAATTCAGGAAATACAGAGAATGCCACAAAGATACTACTCGAGAAGAGCAACCCCAAGACACATAATTGTCAGATTCACCAAAGTTGAAATGAAGGAAAAAATGTTAAGGGCAGCCAGAGAGAAAGGTCGGGTTACCCACAAAGGGAAGCCCATCAGACTAACAGTGGATTGCTCTGTAGAAACCCTACAGGCCAGAAGAGAGTAGGGGCCAATATTCAACATTCTTAAAGAAAAGAATTTTCAACCCAGAATTTCATATCCAGCCAAACTAAGCTTCATAAGTGAAGGAGAAATAAAATCATTTACAGACAAGCAAATGCTGAGAGATTTTGTCACCACCAGGCCTGCCTTACAAGTGCTCCTGAAGGAAGCACTAAACATGGAAAGGAACAACCAGTACCGGCCACTGCAAAAATATGCCAAATTGTAAGGACCATCAGTGCTAGGAAGAAACTGCATCAACGAATGGGCAAAATAACCAGCTAACATCATAATGTCAGGATCAAATTCACACATAACAATATTAACCTTAAATGTAAATGGGCTAAACGCCCCAATTAAAAGACACAGACTGGCAAATTGGCTAAAGAGTCAAGATCCATCAGTGTGCTGTATTCAGGAGACCCATCTCACATGCAGACACACACATAGGCTCAAAGTAAAGGGATGGAGGAAGATCTACCAAGCAAATGGAAAGAAAAAAAAAAAGGCAGGGGTTGCAATCCTAGTCTCTGATAAAACAGACTTTAAACCAACAAAGATCAAAAGAGACAAATAAGGCCATTACATAATGGTAAAGGGATCAATTCAACAAGAAGAGCTAACTATCTTAAATATACATGCACCCAATACAGGAGCACCCAGATTCATAAAGCAAGTCCTTAGAGACCTACAAAGAGACTTAGACTCCTACACAATAATAATGGGAGACTTTAACACCCCACTGTCAATATTAGACAGATTAACGAGACAGAACATTAACAAGGACATCCAGGAATTGAACTCAGCTCTGCACCAAGCGGATCTAATAGACATCTACAGAACTCTCTACCCCAAATTGACAGAATATACATTCTTCTCAGCACCACATCACACTTATTCCAAAATTGACCACATAGTTGGAAATAAAGCACTCCTCAGCAAATGTAAAAGAACAGAAATTATAACAAACTGTCTCTCAGACCACAGTGCAATCAAACTAGAACTCAGGATTAAGAAACTCACTCAAAACCACACAACTACATTTAAACTGAACAACCTGCTCCTGAATGACTACTGGGTACATAACGAAATGAAGGCAGAAATAAATATGTTCTTTGAAACCAATGAGAACAAAGACACAATGTACCAGAATCTCTGGGACACATTTAAAGCAATGTGTAGAGGGAAATTTATAGCACTAAATGCCCACAAGAGAAAGCTGGGAAGATCTAAAATTGACACCCTAACATCACAATTAAAAGAACTACAGAAGCAAGACCAAACAAATTCAAAAGCTAGCAGAAGGCAAAAAATTACTAAGATCAGAGCAGAACTGAAGGAGATAGAGACACAAAAAACCCTTAAAAAAATCAATGAATCCAGGAGCTGGTTTTTAGAAAAGATCAACAAAATTGATAGACCACTAGCAAGACTAATAAAGAAGAAAAGAGAGAAGAATCAAATAGATGCAATAAAAAATGATAAAGGGCATTATCACCACCAATCCCACAGAAATACAAACTACTATCAGAGAATACTATAAGCACCTCTACACAAATAAACTAGAAAATCTAGAAGAAATGGATAAATTCCTGGACACTTATGCCCTCCCAAGACTAAACCAGGAAGAAGTTGAATCTCTGAATAGACCAATAACAGGCTCTGAAATTGAGGCAATAATTAATAGCCTACCAACCAAAAAAAGTCCAGCACCAGAGGGATTCACAGCCGAATTCTACCAGAGGTACAAAGAGAAGCTGGTACCATTCCTTCTGAAATTATTCCAATCAATAGAAAAAGAAGGAATCCTCCCTAACTCATTTTATGAGGCCAGTATCATCCTGATATCAAAGCCTGGAAGAGACACAATAAAGAAAGATAATTTTAGACCAATATCCCTGATGAACATCGATGTGAAAATCCTCAATAAAATACTGGCAAACCAAATCCAGCAGCACATCAAAAAGCTTATCCACCTCAATCAAGTCGGCTTCATACCTGGGATGCAAGGCTGGTTCAACATATGCAAATCAATAAACAGAATCCGTCACATAAACAGAACCAACAACCAAAACCACATGATTATCTCAATAGATGCAGAAAAGGCCTTTGACAAAATTCAACAACCCTTCATGCTAAAAACTCTCAATAAACTAGGCACCGATGGAAAGTATCTCAAAATAATAAGAGCTATTTATGACAAACCCACAGCCAATATCATACTGAATGGGCAAAAACTGGAAGCATTCCCTTTGAAAACTGGCACAAGACAAGGGTGCCCTCTCTCACCACTCCTATTCAACATAGTGTTGGAAGTTTGGCCAGGGCAATCAGGCAAGAGAAAGAAATAAAGGGTATTCAATTAGGAAAAGAGGAAGTCAAATTATCCCTGTTTGCAGATGACATGATTGTATATTTAGAAAACCCCATCATCTCAGCCTAAAATCTCCTTAAGCTGATAAGCAACTGCAGCAAAGTCTCAGGATACAAAATCAATGTGCAGAAGTCACAAGCATTCATATACACCAATAACAGACAGAGAGCCAAATCATGAGTGAACTCCCATTCACAATTGCTACAAAGAGAGTAAAACACCTAGCAATCCAACCAACAAGGGATGTGAAGGACCTCTTCAAGGAGAACTACAAACCATTGCTCAATGAAATAAAGGAGGACACAAACAATTGGAAGAACATTCCATGCCCACGGATAGGAAGAATCAATAAAGTGAAAATGGCCATACTGCCCAAGGTAATTTATAGATTCAATGCCATCTCCATCAAGCTACCAATGACTTTCTTCACAGGATTGGAGAAAACTACTGTAAAGTTCATATGGAACCAAAAAAGAGCCCACACTGCCAAGACAATCCTAAGCCAAAAGAACAAAGCTGGAGGCATCGCGCTACCTGATTTCAAACTATAGTACAAGGCTACAGTAACCAAAACAGCATGGTACTAGTACCAAAACAGATATATAGACCAATGGAACAGAACAGAGGCCTCAGAAATAAAACCACACCTCTACAACCATCTGATCTTTGACAAACCTGACAAAAACAAGAAATAGGGAAAGGATTCCCTATTGAATAAATGTTGCTGGGAAAACTGGCTAGCCATATGTAGAAAGCTGAAACTGCATCCCTTCCTTACACCTTATACAAAAATTAAATCAAGATGGGTTAAAGACTTAAATGATAGACCTAAAACCGTAAAAACCCTAGAAGAAATCCTAGGCAATACCATTCAGGACATAGGCATGGGCAAGGACTTCATGACTAAAACACCGAAAGCAAAGGCAACAAAAGCCAAAATAGACAAATGGGATCTAATTAAACTAAAGAGCTTCTGCAAAGCAAAAGAAACTACCATTAGAGTAAACAGACAACCTACAGAATGGGAGAAAATTTTTGCAATCTATCCATCTGACAAAGGGCTAATACCCAGAATCTACAAAGAACTTAAACAAATTTACAAGGAAAAAACAACTCTATCAAAAAGTGTGCAAAGGATATGAACAACCGCTTCTCAAAAGAAGACATTTATGCAGCCAACAGATGCATGAAAAAATGCTTATCACCACTGACCATCAGAGAAATGCAAATCAAACCGACAATGAGATGCCATCTCACACCAGTTAGAATGACGATCATTAAAACGTCAGGAAACAACAGGTGCTGGAGAGGCTGTGGAGAAATAGGAACACTTTTACACTGTTGATGGGAGGGTAAACTAGTTCAACCATTGTGGAAGACAGTGTGGTGATTCTGCAAGGATCTAGAACCAGAAATACCATTTGACCCAGCGATCACATTAGTGGATATATACCCAAAGGATTATACATCATGCTACTATAAAGACACATGCATATGTATATTTACTGCGGCATTATTCACAAGAGGAAAGACTTGGAACCAACCCAAATGTCCATCAGTGATAGACTGGATTAAGCAAATGTGGCACATATACACCATGGAATACTATGCAGCCATAAAAGAGGATGAGTTCATGCTTTTTTGTGGGGACACGGATGAAGCTGGAAACCACCATTCTGAGCAAAATATCACAAGGACTGAAAGCCAAGCACCATATGTGCTCACCCATAGGTGGGAATTGAACAATGAGAACACTTGGACACAGGGTGGGGAACATCACACACTGGGGCCTGTCATGGGGTGGGGGCCTGGGAGAGGGATAGCATTTGGAGAAATACCTAATGTAAATGATGAGTTAATGGGTGCAGCAAACCAACATGGCACATGTATACCTATGTAAGAACCCTGCACATTGTGCACATGTACCCTAGAACTTAAAGTATAATAATCCAAAAATTTGAAACAGTTATGAAAAGAAAATGGTGGGTCATAAACTACTTTTGCTTTAGGCCTTCACATCATGTAGAACATTAGGAGTAGGGTGAGGTTCACATTTATTATGCCTGTGTGATCGTGTTTCTACTGTAATGTGCCTGGCATTCTACAGAATCAATTTAGACCTCACAACATTGAAAGATGGGCATTTTAACCCCATTTTCTCAATGAGAAAATGGAGGTACAAAGATATTATATAATCTGCCCACAGCTTGATATTGCCAGCAAAATTTAAACACGGGTCTCTCAACTCCCAGTCACTCATTACCACACTGTCTCAGAGCTCTCACTATGACCAAGATAATGAGGAAATGGCTGGGGATCTCACAATGTCCTAATTCTCTGCAGATGCACGCAACCCCTTGGTCCTAGTTCACTTATGCTACTGAAACAAAATATGACTGACTGGATAGTATAAAAAGAACAGAATTTTATTTCTCACAGTTCTGGAGGCCAGGAAGTTCAAGACCAAGGTACCAATGACATAGGAGTTAAGAAGAAATTACTTAGGCCGATAGTGAGGGTACAGGATTCCTCAGTAAGATTTCCCTTTTAATGAAAAGCAGCCCCCAAGTAATTTTCTTTTCTAATAAAGATAAGCCTGTAAAATCAAGCTACAGACATAGACAAGCAAGCTGGAAGCTTGCAGGAGTGAATGCCAGAAGTTATGCCAATAGGAAAAGGCAACTTGGGACTAGGCATGTTCAAAATGGCAGCTCCATCTTCCCTTCTCTTTGCCAAACCACATGTACAGTAGGAAGAAGACAATATGGTGCCAGCCAGGCAAAGACCCCATTTGTATAATAAGATTAGGGTGGGGCAACTAGCCTTCCCTGTGTGCTATGTAGACATCACATCTGATTGAACCAATCTGTGGGCCCTATCTAAATCAGATACCACCTCCCCATGCCTGGCTATAAGATCTAGTGCAGTCCACCGTGGGCTGGATTTTCCCATTTTGGAGCCCCTCTCTCTGGCAAGGGAGGCAGCCGTTCTCCTTTCTCTTTCTTTTGTCTTTTAAACCTCCACTCCTAAACTCACTCCTCGTGTGTGTCCATGTCCTTAATCTTCTTGGCGTGAGAAAATGAACCCCAGGTATTTACCCTAGACAATGACATTTTGTTTATCCACTCATCCATGAAGGATATTTTGTTGATGTAATGTTCTGTGTTGACAGTTCTGTCCTTTCAGCACTGGAAAAACGGGGTGCCACTTTCTATGGCATCCATGGTTTTCAATGAGAAATCTGCTGCCATTCAAATTGTTTATTTACTATAGGCAAGGTGGTATTTCACTCTCACATTCAAGATTTTGTTTTCTTTAAGAAGCTTGACTATAATATATTTTATTGTGATTTCTCTAAGTTTATCTTCTCTGGGGTTCAGTCAGCTTTTTGAATCTGTAGGATTATGTTTTTACTAAATTTTGGAAGTTTTCAGCCATGATTTGTCTGAGTACTTCTTCAGTCCTGTACTCTTTCCCTCCACCTTCCCTGACCCAATACACAATAGTAGATCTTTTTATATTGTCTTATAGGTCCCTCAGGCTCTCTGTTTTCTCTTTCAGTCTATTTTTTTTCTCTGTCATTCAGATTGGGTGATTTATATTATTCTGCCTTCCACGTCATTGATTCTTTCCTCTGTCACCTCCCTTCTGCTATTGAGCTTATCCACTGAGTTTTAAACAATTTTCATTAGTATATTTTTTAGTCCTAAAATTTCTATTTGGTTGTTCTTTATATCTTCTAATTTTTTTTCTTAGACTTTCTATTTCTGTGTTAAAACTTTTTATTTTTTTCATTTAAACGTGCTTATAATTGCTTACTGAAACAATTTTATGGTGAATGCTTTAAATAATTGTCAGATAATTCTAATGTCTCTGTCATCTTAGCGTTGGCATCTGCTGATTGTCTTTTTCTATTCAGTTTAAGATCTTTCTTATTCTTTGTATGACATGATTTTCCATTGAATTTTAGGTATTTTGGGTATTATGTTATTAACATTGGATTTTTAAATTTCATTTTATTTTGCTTTTCTTTTATTGGTACACAATATTTTACATATTTATGGGGTACATGTAAGTATTTGTTACATGCATAGAATGTGTAATGACTAAATCAGCGTATTTGAAGTATACATCACCTTGAGTATTTATCATTTCTATGTGTTGGGAACATCTCAAGTTCTCTCTGCTAGCTACTTTGAAATATACACTGCATTGTTGCTAACTATAGTGATTCTACTCTGCTATCAAACATTAGAACATATTATTCTAACTGTATGTTTATAATCATTAACCAACTTTTCTCCATTCCCCTTCTCACCCACACACCCTTCCCAGGCTCTGGAATCTGTTCCTCTATTCCCTATTTCCAACAGGTCAACTTTTTAAGCTCTCACATATGGTGAGAATATGTTGTATTTGTCATTCCATGCCTTGCTTATTTCATTTAACATAATGACTTTTAGTTCCATCTGTGTTGCTGCAAATGACATGATTCCTTTTTATATCAGAATAATGTTCAGTTGTATATTTATAACAAATTTTCTTTATCCATTATCTATTGATAGACACTTAGGTTGATTTTATTTCTTTGCTACTGTGAATAGTATTGTGATAAACAAGCAAGTGCAGGTATCCCTTTTACATCTTGTTGGTCTTGCTGAAGAACAGTTGGCTATAAATATGTGAATTTATTTCTGGGTTAACTTTTCTGTTCCATTGGTCTGCCTGTCTGTTTTTATACCAATGCCATGCTGTTTTGTTATCATAACATTGTAACGTATTTTGAAGTCACGTAGTGTGATACCTCCACTTTTATTACTTTTACCCAGGGTTGCTTTGGCTATTTGGGCTCTTTTCTCATTTGGATAAATATCCAGTAGTGGGATTGTTAAATTATATGATAGTTTTACTTTTATTTTTTTTGAAAAATCTCTATGTTGTTTTTCATAGTCACAATACTAATTTACATTTCCACCAAGAGTATATAAGACCTATGTTTTCTTTATGTCCTGATCAGCATCTATTATTTTTTGTCCTTTTAATAACAGCTATTCTGTGGTAAGATGATATCTCATTGTAGTTTTAATTTGCATTTTCCTGATGATTAGTGATGCTGAACTTTTTTTTTCATATACCTGTTGGCCACTTGTATGTCTTCTTTTGAGAAATGGCTATTTATGTCCTTTGCCTATTTTAAAATAAGATTATCATTATTTTTTTATTGTTGAGTTGTTTCAGTTCCTTGTATATTCTGGATATTAGTTCCTTCTTGGATAAATAGTTTGCAAATATTTTTTGCCATTCAACAGGCTGTCTCTACATTCCGTTGATTGCTTCCTTTGCTATGCAGAAGATTTTAGTTTAATGTTGTTCAGTTTGTCTGTTTTTGTTATTTGTGTCTTTGAGGTCATAGATGTAAAATCTAAAATCTTTGATTAGACCAATGTTGTGAAATATTTTCCTTCTAGTAGTTTTATATCTTCAGGTCTTACATTTAAGTTGTCAATTCATCTTGAGTTGATTTTCTAATATGGTGAGAGATAGCCTTGTTTTGTTCTTCTGCAAATGAGTTTCCAGTTTTCCCAACACCTTTTATTAAAAAGGATGTCCTTTCCCCAGTGTATGTTCCTGATTGTTTTGTTGAAGATCAGTTGGCTATAAATATGTGAATTCATTTTTGGGTTATCGATGCTGTTCCATTGGTCTATTTGTCTATTTTTATACCAATACCATGCTGTTTTCATTATCATAACATTGTAATGTATTTTGAAGTCAGGTCGTGGGATACTTGCACCTTTATTATTTTTGCTCAGAATTGCTTTGTCTATTTGGGCTCATTTTTCATTCCATATGAATTTTAGGGTTGTTTTTCTAATTCTGTGAAAAATGACATTGGTATTTTGATAGGGATAGCATTGAATCTGTAGATTGATTTAGGAAGGATGATCATTTTAATGATATTAATTCTTCTGATCCATAAGTATGAAATCTCTTTCCATTTGTGTCCCCATTCAATTTCTTTCATCAGTGTTTTGTAGTTATTTTTACTTGTATAGATCTTTCACCTCCCTGGTTAAATTTATTCCTAGGTTTCTTTTGTGGTTTTTATAAATGAGACTGCCTTTATGATTTCTTTTTCAGTTATTTCATTATTGGTATATAGAAACTGTACTGATTTTTGTATGTTGATTTTGTATCCTGTAGCTTTACTAAATTTATAAGTTCTAAGAGTTTTTTTTTTGGTGGAATCTTTTGATGTTTCTAAATATAAAATTATGTCATCTGCAAAGAGGGACAATTTGACTTCCTCTTTTTCAATTTGGATGCCTTTTATTTCTTTCTCTTGCCTGATTGCTCTAAGATTCCCACTAATTTGTTGAATAGGAGTGATGAGAGTGGACATCATCCTCTTGTTCTGGTTCTTAGAGGAAAGGGATTTAACTTTTCCTCATTCAGCATGATGTTAGCTGTGGGTTTGTCATAAATGACCTTTATTATTTTGGGGAATCTTACTTCTATACCTAGTTCACTGAGTTTTTATCATAAAGAAAATTCTTAATTTTATCAAATGCTTCTGCACCTATTGAGATGATCATATGGTTTTGTCCTTCATTTTTTAAAAACCTTGCATGTGGCATCCAGTGTCTTTCATTGTTTTGATTTGATGTATTCTGTTTCTTGAATTGCATATGTTGAATCACCCTTGCATTCTTTGGTATAAATCTCATTTGATCATGGTGTATTATTTTTTTGAGGCATTTTGGGATTTTGTTTTTCTTGTATTTTATTGAGGAATTTTGCATGTATGTTAATCAGGAATATCGATCTGCTTTTTTTTTTTTCTGTGTGTGTATGTTCTTGTTGGGTTTTGGTATTAGGGTAATGCTAGCCTTAGAGAATGAGTTAGGAGAATTTCCTCCTGTTCAATTTTTAAAAATAGTTTCAGGAGGTATTAATTCTTCTTTGTACATTTGGTAAAATTTGGCAGTGAATCCAAAAAATCCTGGGCTTTTCCTTGTTTTATTACTAACTCAATTGTGATATTTGTTATTGTTCTGTTCAGGTTTTCTATTTCTTCCTGGTTCAATCTTGTTAGGTTGTATGTGTCTAGAAATTTATCCATTTTTTTCCTAGATTTTTCAGCTTGTTGACATATAGTTGTCCATAATGGTTTCCAATTGTCTTTTGTATTTCTGTGTTATCAGTTATAGTGTCTCCTTTTGCATATCTGATTTTGCCATTTGGGTCTTATCTCTTCTTTTCTTGGTTAGTCTAGCTAGTAGTTTAACAATTTTGTTTAACTTTTTGAAGGATTTTGTGTTTCTTTCATCCTTTATATTGTTTCATTAGCCTCTATTTCATTTAGTTATTCTCTGATTTTTATTTTTTCTTCTGCTAATTTTAGGTTTGATTTATTCTTACTTTTCTGATTCCTGAAGAGCATCATTAGATTGTTTATTTGAAATCTTTCTACTTTTTAAAAAATGTAGATATTTATTGCTATATTTTTTTCTCTTTTCTCTATCCCACAGAGTTTGATACATTGTATTTCCATTTTCATTTGTTTCAAGAAATGTTTTGATTTTCACCTTAATTTATCCATTGTCCCAGTGAGCATTCAGGAGCATATTTTAAATTTTCATGTATTTCTATAATTTCCAAAGTTCTTCTTGCTATTGATTTCTTGTTTTATTTCATTGTTATCTGAGAAGATACTTGATATGTTTTTTAAAAATTTTATGAGACATGTTTTCTGTCTTAACATATGGTCTATCCTGGAGAATGTTCCACGTGCTGGTCAGAAGAATGTGTATTCTACTGTTGTTGGAGAAAATGTTCTGTTAATGTCTGTTAGATCCATTTGGTCTAAAACCCAGTTTAACTCCAGTGGGTTTTTGTTGATTCTCTGTCTAGATGATCTGTCTAATGCTGAGAGTAGAGTGTTGAAATCCCCCATTATTATTGTATTGGAGTCTATCTCTTTTTAATTCTGATAATATTTGCTTCATAAATCAGGGTGCTACAGTGTTGGGTGCATATATTTAGAACTGTTATATCCTTTTGCTGGATTGATCCCTTTATCATTATGTAATGACCTTGTCTTCTTTATTAACTCTTTTTGACTTAAAGTCTGTTTTATCTGATATAAATATAACTATTCATGTTTGCTTTTGTTTTTTTGTTTGCATTGCATATCTTTTTCCATCGTTTTACTTTCAGGCTATATGTGTTTTTACAGATAAAGTGCATTTATTGTAGGCAGCATTAGTTTGATCATTCTTCCCCCTTCACTCAGCCAGTCTATATCTTTTATGTAGAGAATTCATCCATTTATATTCAATGTTATTATCAATATGTGACCTTTTGTTTCTGTCATATTTTAACTGTTTTCTATATTATTTTTTTCCTTTTTTTTTTTTTTACTGTTTTTCATTGTTCTTTGTTGGCTTTCTGTAGTAGTACCATTTAAGACCTTTATCTTCCTTATTTGTGTTGCTTTACCAGTGAGTTTTATACTTTTTTGTGTTTTTATAACAGTAAATGTCATGATTTCACTTCCATGGTTAAGACTCTTTTGAATATATCTTGTAGGCCTGGTCTTGTAGTGATAAATTCCCTTAGCATTTGCTTGTCTGGAGAAGACTTTATTTCTTCTTAGCTGATGAAGGATAATTTTAGTGGGTATAGTATTCTTGGCTGACAGTATTTTTTCTTTCAACACTTGAAATATCTTATTCCCTCCTGGCCTACAAGGTTTCTGCCAAGAGGTTTGCTTTCATCTGATGGGGCTTCCTTTATAGGTGACTAATTTTTCTTGTTGTTTTTAGAATTCTCTCTTTGTCTTTGACTTTAGAGAGTTTCATTGTAATGTGGACTGGAGAAGACTGTTTTGTATTGTATCTGTTTGGGGATAACTTAGTCTCATGTATCTGGATGTCTAAATCTCTTGCTGGGCTTGGGAAATTTTAATCTATTATTAAACAGGTTTTCTAACCCTTTCATCTTTTCTTCACCTTCTGGGACCCCAGTAATTTGAATATTTTGTCACTCCCTGGTGTCCCATATGTCTTGAAGGCTTTGTTCATTCTTTTAAAATTTTTTTTTTTTTTTAAATTTTTGTCTGACTGGGTTATTTTGAAAGAGCTATCTTCAAGTTCTGAGATTCTGTATTCTCTTTCATCTGGTCTGTTGTTAAAGCTTTTGAATGTATTTTATCTTTCATTCAATAATTCTTCAGTTCCAGAATTTCTGTTAGATTCTTTTTATGATATCTATCTGGTAAACTTCTCATTCAGATCATAAATTATTTTTCTGCATTATTTTTTAGAATTATTTTGTATCTTGTCAAGCTTTATTAAAATCAATATTGTAAATTCTTTTTTGGGGATTTTGTAAATTATTTTTTGATTGGGATCTGTTGCTGGAGAATTACTGTGTTTTTTGGTGGTATCATATATCCTTGCTTTTTCAGGTTTTCTGTGTTCTTACATTGCTATCTGCACATCTGCTGTAATGGTCACCTCTTCCAATGTTTTTGAATTTACTTTCATAGAGGAGAATTTTTTTCCTGAAGATATATTTATGGTTTTGATTGGGTAGAGAACTTTGACTTTGATTTTGAGTATACACAGTAGTGTAGTCTTTGTATGATTTCTTCAGATATAAACAGCATTAGTGGAACCTAGGATTTTCTTGGCAGCTTTGAGTGTGGTTATTAGTTGAGGCTGTGGTAAAGTTTTTCTGGGGACTGGAATGCCAGTTCAGTCAGTCTTTGGGCTGCAGTGGTGGCAGTGGTGGGCTGAGAATGCCTGTCTTTGAGCCCAGAGCAATGTATGTTGGCCACAGTGTTAGTGAGTTCAGTGAGCCAGGCAGGTGGGTGGGCCAGTTGCCAGGTCTGCAGGTGGCACATACATGTAGGTGCCAGCTGTGATGATACTGGCAGGGTGGGTAAGCTCAACCCCAGGCCCCCAGAAGGAGTGCTCAGGTGCCAACTGTGGTAGATTGAGCTGGGCAATCCCCAGGCCCCCAGACTACATACTCTGGCATTGGGGGAACAAATTTGGGCCAGGGGGGCTTGTCTTCAGGTTCCCTGATGGTGTATGTAGGCAGCAGCTGTGGAAGGCAAGGGAAGGATGATCCCTAGGCCCCTGGTGGCATGCTCATGTTGGGGGCAATAACAACTGTGCTGTGGATCTGCCTTAGGAGGCCAGGGGCTGCCTTTAATGGCAGCAGCCTAGGTTGGCTAATGGGAAACACATGCCTTGCTCTTGCTTCAACATCAGTGGCGCTCGCTGATCAGCTTCAGCAGTGGTTAGCCAGGTTAGAGGGGGCTCCTTTCTTCTTCTGGGTTGAGGTTGAATTCCTGGCTCTCCAGCAGGCCTCCACTCATTCCTCTATGACTGGGATAGGGGGAAATGTCTTGTTACTTCTCCACTGACACCATGATTCGGGGATGACCTCGTTAACACTAGGAGGTAATGGAAGTTTAGACTCTGCATAGGCCTCCTCTGACACCACTCACCTGTGCAGGAGGAGAGGCGACTCATTACTTTTGTGTGTTTGTGGGAAGTTCAGGCTTCCACAGTGGTCCCTACTGACACAATGGGGGATGGGAGCTCATTATCACTTGAACAAAAACAAAATCATTGCTTCCTGCTCTGATACCACCTGCTGAGGGTAAGGGGTTTGGGGCACCTGGTTATAGCTTCTTTAAGGGGGAAATCTAGGCTCCTCACTGAATCTTTGCTGGCATAGTTGGCGTTGGGAACATAATTTTCTCTGTGGTGTTCAGCTGGAAAAGAATAGTTATTATCTGACAGTTTTCTGTCTTGCTAAACTGTTCATTTCCTGGCATTTTGGTTGGAGGGAGCAGCTTTTTGATGGTGATACTTTAGTTTGTGCTCATTGACATTACCAAATTGCTGGCTTCTTTAGCACCAAGTCTGGGACCTGTGAAGTAAAAAGAAAACCCAGAAAATGTACCCCCCTGTTGTTCCTTGGGTCTCAAGTTTCCTAGTCAGTCTACCTTCTCTTCTCCAGCTTTCAAAATCTTCATATGCTTGTTTCATATACAATGCCGAGATTTTCTAGTTGTACTTTACAGGTGAAATAGGGAAAATTATGTCTATTTCATTTTTCTGGAAGTGGAAGTCTAGCAAAGATATGGTAGCTTCAAATTAAAAAGTTTCCATTGTTAGGGGTTTGTTTTCCCTGTACCCATTCATCCTTCATTTTGTTCTATGAGAATAATTTTAAATGCATTCCTGAGTCCTTTAATTCTTCCCTGGACAAAGTTATTTTTACATCACTGCTTTCTAAACTGTATTCTTTGAATTATAATAGAGACAATCTGTTCCAGGCATGAGAAGCTTGCTAGTTATGGTACTAATGAATAATGATTTATTTCTGCTCTCTTTTGTTACTCTTTTAAGGGGAAAGAACCTTTGTTACTCAGACACATTTAGTAGTGGGCTGAGAATTATTTAGTGGAAGTAATAGCCTAAAAGGCAAACACGGGAGAAGGCTGAAAGTTTAGCTAGATTTACAATATAAAGTATAGAGTTACTGTGGCCAGGTGCAGTGGCTCACACCTGTAATCCCAGCACTTTGGGAGGCAGAGGTGGGTGGATCACGAAGGTCAGGAGATTGAGACCATCCTGGCTAACATGGTGAAACCCTGTCTCTACTAAAAAAAATACAAAAAAATTAGCCGGGCGTGGTGGCGTGTGCCTGTAGTCCCAGCTACTCGGGAGGCTGAGGCAGGAGAATGGCATGAACCTGGTAGGCGGAGCTTGCAGTGAGCTGAGATTGCGCTGCTGCACTCCAGCCTGGGTGACAGAGTGAGACTCCGTCTCAAAAAAAAAAAAAAAAAAAAAAAAAAAAGAATAGAGTTACTGACAGAAGATAATAGGCTAAATAAAAGGAACGATTCTACTGGGGCTGAGATATTTGGGGGACATTTGGGAGAAATTGGAAGGTACTTGCTGTGAATGAGCAAAAGTGAGAGAAGAGATCAGGAAAGGGAGTTTTAAGAAGTGTTGTATGTAATAAATACGCCTTAGGTGATTTCAATAAAGCTGTAATAGTTTTGTTCATTTGTGTACATCAAGACTATTTTTTCCTTGAGTGCAAAAAGATGCTAAGAATGAGCCATGAAGCAGTTGAACTTTATATGTAAGAAAACTGGTATTTGATATATTTGATATAAATGATAGTTTCAGTGGGAAAACATAGGTCAGAGGCTTGAGAATTTTAGACTGTTAGTAACAAAGTTATGTTCTTTTGGAATTTAAGAAAATGAATGTATAGCTATAAAACCTGAGCATCACTGAGCATATTTAGCGCTTATCTCTAGCTTTTGTCCAATCGTACTGACCATTGTTTCTCTACCCCAAATGGCACACTACTATTGTACATTCTTTTAACAATCACTTTTATCATCTATTATTTAAGGAAAGTAAATATAAGATGAATTGCCAGCTGAGTTGCAAGCACTGTAGTTTTTCCTTCTATTCTCCATGATAAGTTTTAATTATAAGCAACAGTGATTTGTAAAATGCAAGTTAATTGACTGTATTATATTTGAAATCATCTGGGAAACTTTTGCTGCTGGAGAAACATTTGCATTGTGAGGGAAAAAATGTTCCATGGTTAAATGCTTGGTGTGGTTGCTGCATACTCTATGCTCCTTGGAATAGTACAGGCTCTGGAGTGTTCTTCCATGAGGAAACCAAGATAGCCTGATATTTCCAAGAGTTGGTATTCCAAAACCACTTTTATCTTAGAGCCCTTATCCACCTCTTCTGAAACATTCTTCAAAGCAAAGGATGGGAAGTGCTGATTAATTAACTATGCCTAAGAAATGACTCTTCTTGTTTGGGATAAAACCTAGGATCACTTTTTCTCTTTTTTAGCAAAGGCCCACTTCTGTTCTTCAGTGAGATAGAGATTTCAGCACTCCCAGAGTTTCTTTCTCTTTATATCCTGATATGTGCCTAGAAGTCCAGTTATTACCTGCATTGAATCTTTCATTGATTAGGGAAGATGATGGGGTGAGTCAATCAGGGAGTGGAGGATTGCTCAGGTTTCTTTTATTACTTCCCTTATAGTAGAAATTGTGGACTCAAGGTGCCATCCAGTATCACTGAAGGGCAGGTTTATAAAAATATAAAAGACAAGCAAGCAGATTTTCAGATAAAGACTAACCTTTTTAGCAGGGGATTTGCAGATACTACCATCTTTGGCAAGGGCACACAGACCTGGGAGCTACCCATTCAGAAAACAATGGGTTCCACAATCACAGTCTGTTTCTCATGAGGAGGAAAAATAATGACATTTTAGTGATGGAAAACTAATACAGAGGATGTTTGAAGGGCCTCACAGCATGGTGACCTTCAGAGAATCTTGGAATGAGAATCACCATGTTACTTTTCAGTTGATTCTCTTTTGTCTCTGTCTTCATTATAGAGAAATGTAATATTGTGTAAGAGTTATAATATTGATCGTTACCACATAGATTTTACGTTTGATGAGTCCAATTATGTCCTTCCAAATATAACAATGACTTTATTTCTTAGCTCAATTTAGTCTTTTATTCTAGGTAAATGATTCCCCACAGAAACGTTTGCCCCAGGAAAATGATTTTTTCCTACTATGTTTATTTCTAACACCAATCTTCTGCTTTATATTTCTTCCTTCCTTTCCTTACTAATTCTGCATAGCTCACTCCAATTTTCTTTGGCTAAATAAATGTTGCTTACTCTTTTTTGGTCTGAGCTTCACTTGTTTCAACAGGTTTTTATGGCTAACCTGGCTGAGGACAATTTCACTCTCCTCTGAAGTTCTGTTGCATTGAAAGTACCACAAAGTTTGGCAACTCTTTCAACTACCTTTGCTTGTATTTCATGTTTGTCTTTTCTTCTATAGAATCTATGTTCTCTTAGGTTGCTGACTGTATTTTTCATATGATATGTATCTTTTGCAGCATCTAGGAAGTATCAGTATTTTTTCTCCATATCCTCGCCAGCATTTGTTATTGCCTGGTTTTTGGGTAAAAGTCATTCTAACTGGGGTGAGATGATGTCTCATTATAGTTTTGATTTGCATTTCTCTGATGATCAATGACGTTGAGCACCTTTTCATAAACTTGTTTGCCATTTGCATATCTTCTTTTGAGAAATGTCTTTTCAGATCTTTTGCCAATATTTTATTTGGGTTATTACATTTTTTCCTATAGAGTTGTTTGTACTCCTTATATATATTTTAGTTATTAATCCCTTGTTAGAGGGGTAGTTGCAAATATTCTCTCCCATTTTGTTGGATGTCTCTTCACTTTGTTGATTGTTTCCTTTGCTCTGCAGAATCTTTTTAACTTGATGTGATCCCATTTGTCTACCTTTCTTTGTTTGCCTATGCTTGTGGGTATTATTCAAGAAATTTTTGCCCAGGTCAGTGTCCTAGAGAATTTTCCCAATGTTTTCTTGTAGTAGTTTCATAGTTTGAGGTGTTAGATTTAAGTCTTTAATCTATTTTGATCCAAATTTTTGTATATGGTAAATGATGGGGTCTAGTTTCATTGTTCTGCATATGGATATCCAGTTTTCTCAGCACAATTTACTGGAGACCATCTTTTCCCCAGTCTAAGTTCTTGGTACCTTTGTCAAAAATGGGTTCAATGTAGTTGTGTGAATTTGTTTCTGGGTACTCTATTTTATTAAATTGGTCTATGTATCTGTTTTTATGCCAGTACCATGCTGCTTTGGTTACTATAGCTATGTAGTATAATTTGAAGTCAAGTAATGTGATTCCTCCAGTTTTGTTCTTTCTGCTTATGATATCTTTGGCTATTCTGGGTCTTTTGTGGTTCCATATAAATTTTTGGACTGTTTTTTCTATTTCCATGCAGAATGTCATTGGTATTTTGGTAGGGATTGAATTACATCTGTAGATTGCTTTGGGCAGTTCGGACATTTTAACAATGTTGATTCTTCCAATCCATGAACATGGACTATCTTTCCATTTTTGGTGTCCTCTTCAACTTATTTCATCAGTGTTTTACAGTTTTAATTGTAGAGATATTTTACCTCTTTGGTTAATTCCTAGGTATTTAATTTTATTTGTGACTACTGTAACTGGAATTAATGTTTTTGATTTCTTTTTCAGATTGTTCACTGTTGGCATATAGAAATGCTACTGATTTTTGTATGTTGATTTTTTATCCTGTATCCTTACTGAGTTTATCAGTTCTAATAGCTTTCTTATGGACAATTTAGTTTTTTCCAAATATAAGATAATATCATCAGCAAACAAGGATAATTTGACTTCTTCCTTTCCAATATAGATGGCATTTATTTCTTTCTCTTGTCTAATTGCTCCAGCTAGGACTACCAGTACTATGTTGAATAACCAAGGTGAAAGAGGGCATCCTTGTTGTGTTTCAGATCTTAGAGGAAAGATTTTCGGTTTTTCCCCACAAAGTATGATACTAGCTATGGTTCTGTCTTGTATGGCTTTTATTAGGTTGAGGTATATTCCTTCTATACCCACTTTTTTGAGGATTTTTATCATGAGGGGATATTGAATTTTATCAAATATTCTTTTCAGCATTAATTGAAATAATCACATGGTTTTTGTCCTTCATTCTGTTGATATGATGTATCACATTGATTGATTTGGGTATGTTAAATCATCCTTTTACATCCCTGGAACAAATCCCACTTGTCATGATGAATGATATTTTTATGACCTTTTAAAGGTATTGTTGAATTCAGTTTGCTAATATTTTATTGAGTATTTTTGCATCAATTTTCATCAGGTATATTGGCCTGTAGTTTTCTTTTTCAGATGTGTCTTTGTCTGGTTTTGGTATCAGGATAATACTGAACTCGTAGAATGAGTTTGGAAGTATTCCCTCCCTCTGTTTTTCAGAACAATTTGAACAGAATTGGCATTAGTTATTCTTTAAATGTTTGGTAGAATTCAGCAGTTAAGCTACCGGGCTTTTCTGTACTGGGAGACTTTTTAGCATGGCTTTGATATTGCTGCTTGCTGTTGATCTGTTCAAGTTTTGGATTTCTTCATGGTTCAATTTTTATATGATGATGATAAAGGTTTATATGTCTAGGAATTTATCCATTTCTTCTAGATTTTCCAATTTATTGGCATTTAGTTGCTCATAGTAGCAACTAATGATCCTTTGAATTTCTGCAGTATCAGCTGGAATGTCTCCTTTTTCATCTCTGATTTTTATTTTTTGGGGTCTTTTCCCTTTTTTTCCATTGGTCTGGCTAAAAGTTTGTCATTTTTGTTTATCTTTTCAAAAAACCAAGTTTTTTTTGTTGATCTTTTGTATTGTTTTCTTCATTTCAATTTTATTTATTTCTGTTGTGATCTTTATCTTTTCTTCTACTAATTTTGGGTTTGTTTTGCTCTTGCTTTTCTAGTTCTTTGAGATGCATTGTTAGGTTATTTATTTGAAGCTTTTCTTTTTTTTTTTTTTTGAAGTAGGTGCTTATAGCTGTAAATTTTCCTTTTAGAACTGTTTTACTGTATCCCATAGGTTTTTGTTGGGTATCCATTATCATGTGTTTCAAGAAATTTTTCAATTTCCTTCTTAATTTCTTCATTGACCCACTGGTCATTCAGGAGCATATTGTTTAATTTCCATGAATTTGTATATTTTCCAAAATCCTTCTTGTTGTTGATTTCTAGTTTTATTCCATTGTGGTCAGAGAAGATGCTTGATATTATTTCCATTTTCTTGAATGTTGAAAGACTTGTTTTGTGAATATGGCCTATCCTTGAGAACGATCCATGTGTGAAAGAGAAGAATGTATATCCTGCAGCCTTTGGAGGAAATGTTCTGTAAATATGTATTAGGTCCACTTATTCTATAGTGCAGATTAAGTCTACTGTTTCTTTGTTGAATTTCTGTCTGGGAAATCTGTTTAATGCTGAAAGTAGGGTGTCAAAGTCTCCAGCTACAATTGTATTGGGGTCTATCTCTCTAGCTCTAATGTCTGCTTTATATATCTGGGTGCTCCAGTTTGGGTGCATATATATTTATGATCATTACATTCTATTGCTGGATTGAACTTTTTATCATTATATAATGACCTTCTTTGTCACTTCTTACAGTTTTTGTCTGGAAGTCTATTTGCCTGATTTAATTATAGCTACTCCTGCTCTTTTATGGTTTCTCTTCACATGGAATATATTTTTGCATCTTTTTATTTTTAGTCTATGTACATCTTTATAGATGAAATGTGTTTTTTGTAAGCAACAGATCATTGGGTCTTGTTTTTTAATCCATGAAGCTGCCCTATGTCTTTTGATTGGAGAGTTTAGTTCATTTACATTCAATGTTACTATTGATAAGTAGGAATTTCTCCCATTTTGCTATTTGTTTTCTGGTTGCTTTGTGGTCTTCTCTTCCTTCCTGTTTTCCTTTTAGTGAAGTTGATTTTCTCTGGTAGTATGATTTAATTTTTTGTTTTAAATTTTTTTTCTATTTGTTGTATGTTTATTTGGCTTGAGGTTACCATGAGGCTTTCAAATGCTATAAAGCTCATTATTTTAAACTGATAATGACTTAACAATCCTCATTTACAATTGCATAAAGAAACATATAAAAAGAAAACTAATAAAAACTCTACACACCTTAACTTCATCCTCCTGCTTTTAAGCTTTTTGTTATTTATCTTTATGTTTTATTGTACTATGTCTTGAAAAGTTGTTGTATTATTATTTTTAATTGGTTTATCCTTTAGTATTTCTATTTAAAACAAGAGTAGTTTACACACAACAATTACAGTGTAATACTATTCTGTGTTTTTTGGTGTGCTTACTATTACCAGTGAGTCTTCAGATGATTTCTACTTGGTCATTAACATACTTTTCTTTCAGATTGAAGAACTCTCTTTGGCATTTCTTATAGAACAGATTTGGTGATGATACCTCTCAACTTTTTTCTGGGAAGGTCTTTATTTTTCCTTTAAGTTTGAAGGATATTTTCACCAAATATACTATCCTAGAGCAAAAGTTTTTTCCTTCAGCACTTTAAATATGTCATGCCACTCTCCCTGGACCTGTAAGGTTTTCACTGAAAAGTCTGCTGCCAGGTGTATTGGAGCTCCACTGTATGTTATTTGTTTCTTTTCTTGTGCTGATTTTAGGCTGCTTTCAGGCTGCTTTCTTTGTCCTCAACCTTTGGGAGTTTGATTATTAGATGCCTTGAGGTAGTGTTCTTTGGGATAAGTCTTCTTGGTATTATATAAGCTTCTTGTAATTAAATGTTGATATCTTTCTCTAGGTTTGGAAAGTTCTCTGATATTATCCCTTTGAATAAACCTTCTACCCTTTATCTTTCTCTACCTTCTCTTTAACGCCAATAACTCTTAGATTTGCCCTTTTAAGGCTATTTTCTAGATCTTGTAGGCATGCTTCATTGTGTGTTATTCATTTTTCTTTTGTCTCATCTAACTATGTGTTTTCAAATAGTTTGTTTTCAAGCTCACTAATTCTTTCTTCTGATTGATCAGTTCTGCTATTAAGAGATTTTGATGAATTCTTTAGTATGTCAATTGCATTTTTCAACTCCAGAATTTCTGCTTGATTCTTTTTAATTATTTCATTCTCTTTGTTAAATTTTATCTGATAGAATTCTAAATTCCTTCTTTGTATTATCTTCAATTTATTTGAGTTTCCTCAACACAGCTATTTTGAATTATCTCTTTGAAATGTCACATGTCTCTGTTTCTCCAGGATTGATCCCTTGTGGCTTATTTAGTTCATTCAGTGAGGTTATGTTTTCCTGGATAATCTTGATGCTTGTAGATGTTCTTCAGTGCCTGGGCATTGAAGAGTTGGATATTTATTTTAGTCTTCACAGTATGGGCTTGTTTGTGCCCAACCTTCTTGAGAAAGCTTTCCAGGCCCAACATACCTGTGTTTTTTGCAGACTTGTAGAGGTACCACCTTGATTGTCTTGGATAAGATCCGGAAGAATTCTCTGTATTACCAAGCAGGGATTCTTGTTTTTTCCCCTCACTTTCTCCAAAACAAATGGAATCTCTCTGTTTTTACTGAGCTGCATGGAACTGGGGTAAGGTGATGCAAGCACCTGTGGCCACCACCCCTGTGGCCACCACCACTGGGATTGCCCTGGGTCAGACCTGAGGCCAGTACAGTACTGGGTCTCACCCAAAGCCTGCTGTAACCACTACCTGCCTATCTCCTAGGTTCACTCAAGTCCCTAGGTTTATGTTCCTCCCTTCAGGGTAGTGAGTTTCCCCAGGCCCTGGGCACGTCCAGAGATGTTGTCTGGGAGCCAGACATTGGAATCAAATACCTTAGAAACTTGTCTGATGTTCTATTCTACTGTGGCTAAGCTGGCCCTCAAACTACAATACAAAGTCCTTCCCGCTCTTTCCTCCCTTTTCCACTGGCAGAGTAGCCTCTCCCTGTGGCCACCACCACTATTGACCCACGGTTGGGAAGGTTCTGCCAGGCTACTGCTGGTGTTCACTTAAATCCCAAGGGCTCTTCAGTCAGCTGGTGGCAAATGTTGCCAGTCCTGGGACTCAAACTTCAAGGCAGTGAGCTCTCCTGTGGCCTAGGGCAGGTCCATAAATACTGTTCAAGAGCCTAGACCTGGACTTGGGGACCACAAGATGCTGCTTGTTACTCTACCCCCTTGTGGCTGAGCTGGTACCTAAGGTGCAAGACAAAGTCCCCTTCACTTTTCCCTCTGCTTTTCTCAAACAAGAAGAGTCTATTACTGTAGTCACCACAGCTGGAAATGTGCTGGGTCACACCTATAGTCAGTATGTGTCAGAGTCCAAGACCAGTGGCATTTTACCTGGGTATTAATGCTTATTATTCAAGGCTCAAGGGGTCTTTAGTTAACAGCTGATGAATTCTGCCAGGATTGGGTCCTTCCTTTCAAGATAGCAGGTTCCCTTTTGGTCCTGGGTGTGTGTAAAAATGTTTTCCATTAGCTAAGGCCTGGAGTGGGGGCCTCACAACTCTGCCTGGTGACTTATCCTGCTGTGGCTGAACTGGTATCCAAGATGCAAGACAAAGTCATCTTTACTCTTCATGTTTCTCTCCTTAAGTGGACAGAAGGAGTCACTTTTGTTGCTGCAAGCTGAGCTGTCTGGGGTTGAGGGAGAGATGGTGCAAGCAGCCCCTTAGCCATTCCAGCTGATGTGTCCCTATGTCTTGTGCCACCCTAGTTCTCTGGCACTGAGCCCAGCCCAGCACTAGGAGTTGCCTAGGAATTGTAGCCCTTGTGCCCTAGACTGTCTTTCAAATTTACCTAGGACCCCAATGTACTTTGGCCTGCAGTGGAGAGGCTTGCTGAGAAGCTCAAGTTCTGACCACTTGGATGGGTGATTCTCCTCTGGCTATGTCTGGTTGAAATGTCCCCCCATGCATGGGTGCTGGTTGAGCCCAGTATGGCTTTGCTGTCTGCTATGACAGGATGGCACTGAGTTCAATGTCAAAGGTCCTCTCTGTAGGCAGGTCATTCTGTTTGAGTGTTCAGCTCTCAGCAGAAAGGAGGCCCTGGAGTGGGTGGCTCCTCTCTGCAGGCAGGTCATCTCAACAAGTGTTCAGCTCTCAGCAGAGGGTAGCTCCTTTCTGCAGCTGGTCATCCTGTTGTCTGCAACTCTCAGCAGAGAGGAGGCCCTGAGAATGGTAGCTCCTCTCTGCAGCTGGTCATCCCTATATCTGCTCTGCTCTGGCTGAGTCTGGGATTTTTATGGTCTTCAGAGGGGGAAAGTGTGTGGTGATTGGTCTATGGGCTGCCATGGTGGGCCCAGGAAAAATACCATGAGTTCCCTGGCCCCAGGCTTCAGGCCTTCCTCGGTCTGAAGCTGGTGCTTCACCTGGGACCTGTCCCCTTCCACCCAGGAGCCTATCTATCTCCTCTCACTGTTCATGGCTGCCCAGGCTGTTTGTGCCAAGGGGAGCCTGCAGGCCAGCAATGAGCTGCCCTCAGCACCACCTCAGCTTCCCTCCCATGCCCCTTGGCATCCAAAGTCCAAAGGGGGCTGAGGTGGCAGAGGGCTGGTGTGTCAGTGCTGGCCCAAGCATGTGCCCACCCAGCTGGGCTGCTGTAGTGCCTGGGCTTGGGCCCAACCTTGCTCCATGAGCCGAGTGGGCACTGGGAGTGGGGATGGGCCAGGCAGTGGGAGCAGGCAATTCTGAACCTGCAGGGGGCAGTGGGGCCTTCCCAGGCCCTCAAGAGCACAGGGATGCCCAGTCTGCAGCCAGGCTTGGGTGGCTGCAGATGCATCCAGGGAACGCCCTCCCCACCAACTCGGAAGGGGCAGAGCTCCTGCTTGTCCCCAGCTCCTGCTGGCTTCATGGAGCATGCAGCTCTGGCCACACCTCCAAGACTGGAGCAGGTGCTGACAGCAGGGCTAAGCCAGGCAGTGAGATCAGGCACTTTCAAGCCTGCAGAAGGCAGGGGGGCCTTCTGGGGCCCCCAAGAGCACAGACACACCCATGTCTTGAGCTGGGCCAGGGCAGCTACAGCAGCACCTGGGGAGGGTGGGTCTCCTGCCTGCTCTGCTGCCATCATAATGATTGGTGATTCTGGCCTTCTTTTCATGCTTTTATTGGCCATCCATGTATCATCTTTGGAAAAATGTTCATTTAAGTCTGGCTCATTTTTAAATTGGGTTGTTTGTGTTTTTGCTGTTGAGTTGTGTTCATTTTGTATTCTGGATATTAACCCCTTATCAGATATAGAACTGCAAATATTTTCTTTCATTCTGGGAGTTGCCTTTTCTCTCTGTCGATGATGTCCTTTGACATACAAAATTTTTAATTTTCATGAGGTCCAACTTATCTGTTGTTTCTTTCATTCCTGTGCTTTGCCTGTTTTTTTTAAAGTTAGAATTATGTGGAGGGCAGCCAAGGATGGCCGAATAGGAACAGCTCCGGTCTACAGCTCCCAGCGTGAGTGACGCAGAAGATGGGTGATTTCTGCATTTCCATCTGAGGTACCGGGTTCATCTCACTAGGGAGTGCCAGAGAGTGGGCGCAGGACAGTGGGTGCAGCGCACCATGTGTGAGCTGAAGCAGGGTGAAGCATTGCCTCACTCAGGAAGCACAAGGGGTCAGGGAATTCCCTTTCCTAGTCAAAGAAAGGGGTGACAGATGGCACTGGGAAAATCGGGTCACTCCCACCCTAATACTGCGCTTTTCCGACGGGCTTAAAAAATGGCACACCAGGAGATTATATCCTGCACATGGCTCAGAGAGTCCTATGCCCACGGAGTCTCGCTGATTGCTAGCACAGCAGTCTGAGATCAAACTGTAAGGTGGCAGTGAGGCTGGGGGAGGGGAGCCCGCCATTGCCCAGGCTTGCTTAGGTAAACAGAGCAGCCGGGAAGCTCGAACTGGGTGGAGCCCACCACAGCTCAAGGAGGTCTGCCTGCCTCTGTAGGCTCCACCTCTGGGGGCAGGGCACAGACAAACAAAAAGACAGCAGTAACCTCTGCAGACTTAAATGTCCCTGTCTGACAGCTTTGAAGAGATCAGTGGTTCTCCCAGCACGCAGATGGAGATCTGAGAATGGGCAGACTGCCTCCTCAAGTGGGTCCCTGACCCCGGCCCCTGAGCAGCCTAACTGGGAGGCACCCCCAGTAGGGGCAGACTGACACCTCACACAGCCCAGGACTCCTCTGAGACAAAACTTCCAGAGGAACGATCAGACGGCAGCATTTGTGGTTCACGAAAATCCACTGTTCTGCAGCCACCGTTGCTGATACCCAGGCAAACAGAGTCTGGAGTGGACCTCTAGCAAACTCCAACAGACCTTCAGCTGAGGGTCCTGTCTGTTATAAGGAAAACTAACAAACAATTCAACAAGAAGCGCTAACTATCTTAAATATATATGCACCCAATACAGGAGCATCCAGATTCATAAAGCAAGTCCTGAGTGACCTATAAAGAGACTTAGACTCCCACACAATAATAATGGGAGACTTTAACACCCCACTGTCAACATTAGACACATCAACGAGACAGAAAGTTAACAAGGATACCCAGAAATTGAACTCAGCTCTGCACCAAGCGGACCTAATAGACATCTATAGAACTCTCCACCCCAAATCAACAGAATATACATTTTTTTCAGCACCACACCACACCTATTCCAAAATTGACCACATAGTTGGAAGTAAAGCTCTCCTCAGCAAATGTAAAAGAACAGAAATTATAACAAGCTGTCTCTCAGACCACAGTGCAATCAAACTAGAACTCAGGATTAAGAATCTCACTCAAAACCACTCAACTACATGGAAACTGAACAACCTGCTCCTGAATGACTACTGGGTACATAACGAAATGAAGGCAGAAATAAAGATGTTCTTTGAAACCAACGAGAACAAAGACACAACATACCAGAATCTCTGGGACACATTCAAAGCAGTGTGTAGAGAGAAATTTACAGCACTAAATGCCCACAAGAGAAAGCAGGAAAGATCCAAAATTGACACCCTAACATTACAATTAAAAGAACTAGAAAAGCTAGCAGATGGCAAGAAATAACTAAAGTCAGAGCAGAATTGAAGGAAATAGAGACATAAAAAACTCTTTAAAAAAATCAATGAATCCAGGAGCTGGTCTTTTGAAGGGATCAAGAAAACTGATAGACCACTAGCAAGGCTAATAAAGAAAAAAAAAGAGAAGAATCAAATAGATGCAATAAAAAATGATAAAGTGGATATCACCACCAATCCCACAGAAATACAAATTACCATCAGAGAATACTACAAACACCTCTACGCAAATAAACTAGAAAATCTAGAAGAAATGGATAAATTCCTCGACACATACACCCTCCCAAGACTAAACCAGGAAGAAGTTGAATCTCTGAATAGACCAATAACAGGCTCTGAAATTGTGGCAATAATCAATAGCTTACCAACCAAAAAGAGTCCAGGACCAGATGGATTCACAGCCGAATTCTACCAGAGGTACAAGGAGGAACTGGTACCATTCCTTCTGAAACTATTCCAATCAATAGTAAAAGAGGGAATCCTCCCTAACTCATTTGATGAGGCCAGCATCATCCTGATACCAAAGCCAGGCAGAGACACAACCAAAAAAGAGAATTTTAGACCAATATCGTTGATGAACACTGATGCAAAAATCCTCAATAAAATACTGGCAAACCGAATCCAGCAGCACATCAAAAATCTTATCCACCATGATCAAGTGGGCTTCATCCCTGGGATGTAAGGCTGGTTCAATATATGCAAATCAATAAACATAATCCAGCATATAAACAGAACCAAAGACAAAAACCACATGATTATCTCAATAGATGCAGAAAAGGCCTCTGACAAAATTCAACAGCCCTTCATGCTAAAAACTATTAATAAATTTGGTATTGATGGGACATATCTCAAAATAATAAGAGCTATCTATGACAAACCCACAGCCAATATCATACTGAATGGGCAAAAACTGGAAGCATTCCCTTTGAAAACTGGCACAAGACAGGGATGCCCTCTCTCACCACTCCTATTCAACATAATGTTGGAAGTTCTGGCCAGGGCAATTAGGCAGGAGAAGGAAATAAAGGGTATTCGATTAGGAAAAGAGGAAGTCAAATTGTCCCTGTTTGCAGACGACATGATTGTATATCTAGAAAACCCCATTGTCTCAGCCCAAAATCTCCTTAAGCTGATAAGCAACTTCAGCAAAGTCTGAGGATACAAAATCAATGTACAAAAATCACAAGCATTCTTATACACCAACAACAGACAAACAGAGAGCCAAATCATGAGTGAACTCCCATTCACAATTGCTTCAAAGAGAATAAAATACCTAGGAATCCAACTTACAAGGGATGTGAAGGACCTCTTCAAGGAGAACTACAAACCACTGCTCAATGAAATAAAATAGGATACAAACAAATGGAAGAACATTCCCTGCTCATGGGTAGGAAGAATCAATATCATGAAAATGGCCATACTGCCCAAGGTAATTGATAGATTCAATGCCATCCCCATCAAGCTACCAATGACTTTCTTCACAGAATTGGAAAAAACTACTTTAAAGTTCATATGGAACCGAAAAAGAGCCCGCATCACCAAGTCAATCCTAAGCCAAAAGAACAAAGCTGGAGGCATCATGTTACCTGACTTCAAACTATACTACAAGGCTACAGTAACCAAAACAGCATGGTACTGGTACCAAAACAGAGATATAGATCAATGGAACAGAACAGAGTCCTCAGAAATAACGCCGCATATCTACAACTATCTGATCTTTGACAAACCTGAGAAAAACAAGCAATGGGGAAAGGATTCCCTATTTAATAATTGGTGCTGGGACAACTGGCTAGCCATATGTAGAAAGCTGAAACTGGATCCCTTCCTTACACCTTATACAAAATTAATTCAAGATGGATTAAAGACTTAAACATTAGACCTAAAACCATAAAAACCCTAGAAGAAAACCTAGGCATTACCATTCAGGACGTAGGCATGGGCAAGGACTTCATGTCTAAAACACCAAAAGCAATGGCAACAAAAGCCAAAATTGACAAATGGGATCTAATTAAACTAAAGAGCTTCTGCACAGCAGAAGAAACTACCATCAGAGTGAACAGGCAACCTACAAAATGGGAGAAAATTTTTGCAACCTATTCATCTGACAAAGGGCTAATATCCAGAATCTACAATGAACTCAAATTTACAAGAAAAAGCAAACAACCCCATCAAAAAGTGGGTGAAGGACATGAACAGACACTTCTCAAAAGAAGACATTTATGCAGCC
The DNA here is from genome assembly GCF_029281585.2 of Gorilla gorilla gorilla. Lineage (NCBI taxonomy): Eukaryota > Metazoa > Chordata > Mammalia > Primates > Hominidae > Gorilla > Gorilla gorilla. Next base: position 47,337,218 of record NC_073243.2, on the reverse strand, counting down.
AAAAAACACATGAAAAAATGCTCATCATCACTGGCCATCAGAGAAATGCAAATCAAAACCACAGTGAGATACCATTACACACCAGTTAGAATGGTGATCATTAAAAAGTCAGGAAGCAACAGGTGCTGGAGAGGATGTGGAGAAATAGGAACACTTTTACACCGTTGGTGGGACTGGAAACTAGTTCAACCATTGTGGAAGTCAGTGTGGCGATTCCTCAGGGATCTAGAACTAGAAATACCATTTGACCCAGCCATCCCATTACTGGGTATATACCCAAAGGATTATAAATCATGCTGCTATAAAGACACATGCACACGTATGTTTATTGTGGCACTATTCACAATAGCAAAGACTTGGAACCAACTCAAATGTCCAACAATAATAGATTGGATTAAGAAAATGTGGCACATATACACCATGGAATACTATGCAGCCATAAAAAATGATGAGTTCATGTCTTTTGTAGGGACATGGATGAAATTGGAAATCATCATTCTCAGTAAACTATCGCAAGGACCAAAAAACCAAACACCGCATGTTCTCACTCATAGGTGGGAACTGAACAATGAGAACACATGGACACAGGAAGGGGAACATCACACTCTGGGGACTGTTGTGGGGTGGGGGGAGGGTGGAGGGATAGCATTAGGAGATATACCTAATGCTAAATGATGAGTTAATGGGTGCAGCACACCAACATGGCACATGTATACATATGTAACTAACCTGCACATTGTGCACATGTACCCTAAAACTTAAAGTATAATAATAATAAAATTAAAAGAATATTTCTCAAAAGTCAGTGAAGAGCTAAGCAATTATCTAATGGGATTATGTATCATAGATTATAAAATATTACTTTAGGATCAAAATAATACTGTCTTTATTTTAGGCCCCTGGTATAAGAACTCATTAGCCTAATTTACCCTGATTATAAAAATGATTAACATTTTATATATATTTTTACTATTGGTAGTTGTGGTTTTTTCTGGAACCTTCCAATAAAACATATTTTAAAATAATAGGAAATCTATATATTAAAACGTAGTATACAGTACTTACATGACTGAATTTTGGCAAAGAAAATGATTGTCTGACGTAGTTTTAGAATATTATACTAGGAGTTAAAATTTTGCCTTGATAATATACCTAATTAGAAAGATCATGTGCCTTAATTAGCTGCATTTTGTTTGTCATCTACAAAATAAACTGAAAAAGAAGTTAGAATTTTGCTAACTTATTAATGATTCAGAGGTCCTGTATTTAACATTCCATTTTTTTCATGCCTCTATTTTGAATCTTCAATCAAGTACTCATATCTTTATTCATATGTGGAGCCTGGATACCTTTACTTTTAGAATTACTGTTATTCTGGTGTGTGGGAGAATTCTGATTTTGGAGCATTATTCTAGTATCTAAGAAGAAAATAGTTATACCTATAGCTTCATAGAATATGTTTTTTTGCTAAAAGTGAGAATAATCAGATTAAATATGCCCTAGAGTGGAAAGCATGGTTTTTTCATAAGTAAAAACTAACATAATAAAAAATTTAATGTATGAAAATTATAAACTTTTATTCTGTTAGCTATGAGGTATAATATACTTGACTGCATTGAGGTTCACATCTGTCCCTTTCATTTATCATTGTGGTTTAGGCAAAAAGTAATGTTATAGAAGTAATGTTAAATTTCAAAAAATAAATTCTATGAGCAGTTTTCATTGACAGGCTGGGATTTCTTTTAAATAATTTGTCACAATTATGCTGAACATATTTTCAGAAAATTTACCACATGGCTTGTATAAAAAGAGGTCTTTTATATCTCCATTCGTGTAACCCCAAGCGGGAAAATCCTAATTGGTTTAAAAATTACTCTGGCAGGCCAGGTGCAGTGGCTCACACCTGTAATCCCAGCACTTTGGGAGGCCGAGGCGGGCAGATCATGAGGTCAGGAGTTTGAGACCAGCCTGACCAACATGGTGAAACCTCATCTCTACTAAAAATACAAAAATTAGCCGGGCATGATGGCATGTGCCTGTAATCCCAGCTACTCAGGAGGCTGAGGCAGAATTGCTTGAACCCAGGAGGTGAGCCATGATCGCTATTGCACTCCAGCCTGGGTGACAGAGTAAGACTCTGTCTCAAAAAAAAAAAAAAAAATTACTCTGGCATCACACTCCGCTCACCTACAGAGACGGCAAGTGGGACATCCTGATTTGCACTCTGTTGTCAAGTGTTAATGATTCTGAAAAAGAACTGATTGTGATCATGGAAAACATACCAATCTCTGAAGCTTATTGGCATTTTCTAGCATGTGAATCCTGCCTAAAAGAATCCTGAATAAAATAGGCACAGCAAGTTGCATTAATCAGACAGAAGCATCTTTTGGAAAAGGTCAAATTTATGCGTGTGGAAGTTTATAGATCCTGTACTTAAATAAATATAACATGTATAAATCTTCTGCCTTAGCTAGTTTGGGCTGTTATAACAAATTATTGTAGATTGGGTGGCATATAAACAACATTTTATTTCTCACATTTCTATGGGTTGGAAGTCTGAGATCAGGGGGTCAGGATGCCTATATGGTCCATTCTGGGTTCTGGTGAGGGTTCTTTTCCAGGTTGCTGTTGTCCTCCTCATTGTAGCCTCAGAAGGCAAGAGAGTGCTCTGAGGTTCCTTTAATAAGGGCATTAATCCAATTTGTGAGGGCTCCACCCTCATGAACTAGTAACCTGCCAAATGCCCATGTGGGGGTCCACAAACATTTAGTCAGTGTACCTCCAAAATATTTTTTCTATTCTCATCATTTCCACCTATTTCGCTCTCATTTCCCTTTGGAATATTTTTCACCTGCCAATTTGTTTATGATTCATTGTCTTATTGGGAGTGTAGGTGACTCTAAGAATCCAAATTCAAGGGCTGAAAGTTCTCAGGGACCAGGGCAAGGCCATGAATCAGAGCTAAGCAGGCAAACCAGAGTCCTGTTTTCATTTCAGAGTAGAGGTCAGCGCCTACTGTGTGTGAGAAACCACTTGGACTAACAAAACCCAGGAAAATACAGCAACTAGACATCATACAAAATCAGAAGTGCAGAGTCCAGGCACATGGGCATAGCCAGACAACCTGTAAGAACTGTAGAAATAAAAAAATCCTATAGAAATTTATTTCTGTAAAACCACCTTTGATTGTTGTGCTCTTTGCAATCCAAGGCTACCCTTCTATGACTCAGCTTCTCATTATTTCTTGGTCATACAATTTGGATAACCTTTTTAGTGGCCTCCCTATTTTCCATCACCTTTTTTTCCTTCAACTTATCATAGATCTGGAATCAGATTGTTTTTGCCAAAGTAAATAGTCAATTAAACCACCCCACTATTCTAGAACTTTCAACAACTCCTCATATTTAGCCTTGGCTTCAAGGACATCGCTCTCATACCTCACACTATTTTTATAGCCTTATCTCTCCCTATTCTAATTATTTTAAATGACATCCAAATGGCCAGTGTCTGACTATTCCCTGTGTATTCCTTCTTAGTAATTTCCATCATTTTCTCCCCCTCTTTAGTCGAAACCTACTGATTCTTTAAACCTTCTTTCAACTGCCATCTCTACTGATGACAATGTCCCTCCTCTGAACTTTCTCAGTCCTTTGTGAGCCAGTACTTTGGAATTCTTTTGTGGTACTTTTCTCATATTGCCATCTGTAAAAAATGTTTGATTTACCCTCTCACAGGCACTAATTAAACAGGGCTGTTTTATTCATGACGAGCTATAAGCAAAGCTCCTAGGACTTATGAGCTTTTAAAAAGCTTACAAAAAGGAGATGATATCTGAAAAATTTTCACATCCCTGATTCAAGTCTGAAGGAGGAAAAATAAAGACAATACTGAGAAAAATTGTACAAACCTGCAGAATATCAGGGACACAGAGAAAAATTTTAGATGTAACCAGAGAAAAAAATTTTATTTGTATAAGAGTAATTAAATTACAACAATAATATTAGAGATAAGAAGACAAAGAAATAATATCCTTAACTGCAGAGCAAAACAATTGTAAAATTAGAATTGTATACCAGGTTAAATTATTATTAGAGTGAGGAAAAAAATAAAAATATTTTCAGACAAAGTCACTGAGAGTTTCTCACCAGCACATCATTGCTGAAAGAAATACTAAAGGACAGACATAAAGAAGAATGAAATTCAATCTAGAAAGTGCTCAATTGTTTAAAAAAGAAAGAAAGAAAGGATAAGCAAAGGAATTGCTAAATATGTAGGCAATCTGAATAAATACTGACTAAAAAGTAATAATGATGACTAACTTGGAGGGTTATAAAAACAAAGTCAAATGAAAATATTAGACACTAGAATGCATGGAAGGTCCTTGTATTGCTCAAGAGGAGGTTAGAAATACTGATTTTGTCAATTCAAATATTTATGTTAAAAATGTAAGAATAATCATTTTATGCAAGGAAATAAAATAACCTCCAACCAGTGAAGAGGAAAAGAAGGGAGAAGGAAAATACAAAAAAACAAACAGAAGACAAGAAAGAAGAAAAAAAGCATCTCCCCCTCCAACAAAAGAACATTAAATAGAAGACATGAAGTAAAATGGTAAAAGTAAATAAAAATATATTAGTAAATTGGATAAAAATCATAATCCTGCCATGTTCAGTTTATACTTATATAAAAAGAGTTATAACAAGTTTGAAAAGATGTAAAAGGCAAATGCTACCTCAAAAACAGCTGAAATAGCCAAATTAACATCAGCCAAAATCCACTAGGGTATAAAAGCTTTAATAGGAGTAAAGAGGGTTACTATATAATGATTAAAAAATTCACCATGAAGATTAAATAATCTTGAACTTTCAAACTCTTAACATATTTTCAAATTTTATACATTAAAAATCAAAAGAAGATGATAATTCTACAATAATAATGGGAGTTTTAAGTAAACCTCTCATTGAAAAATCACCTGGAGAAGAAAATCAATAAGAATTAAAAAAAATCTTGAACAATAAATAAGATTTATTAGTCAAATTCTGAACCCAACAATTAAAGAGAATACTTTAAAAAACATGCATAAAGCATATACAAAAATTGTTAGTTTACAAAACAAGATTCTGCAAATAAAATTAAAGTTATCTCATAGACATAATCTCTGACCAAAATCCAATAAAATTAAAATAGATAACAAAATAATAGACAAATAGGTCAATGGAACAAAATGGAGAGACAAGAAGTAGGCCTACGTAAATAGAGTCAATTGATCTTTGACAAAATAGCAAGAGCAATACAAAAAAGAAAATGTAGTCTTTTCAACAAATGGTGCTGGAGCAATTGGACATTCACACGCAAAAAAATGAATCTGGACTTAGATCTTACACCCTTCACAAAAATTAACTGAAAATGAACCACAGTCCCATGTGTATAAAACTCTTAGAAGATAACATAGGAGAAAAGCTAGATGAACTTGGTTATGCTAAAGACTTTTTATATATGACACCAAAGGCACAGTCCACAAAAGAAACAGTTGATAAGCTGGATTTCATTAAAATAAAAAACTTCTTCTCTGTAAAAGACATTATCAAGAGAAAAAGACAAGCCACAGAATGGGGGAAGATGTCTGCAAAGATGTATTTGTTAAAGAATATTTATCCAAAAGACACAAAGAACTCTTAAAACTCAACAAAAACAAAATAAAAAACATGATTAAAAAATGAGCAAAAGACCTGAAAAGACACCTCACCAAAGAAGATGTATAGATGGCATATAAATTTATGAAAAGATGTTCAACACCGTATGTCATTAGGGAACTGCAAATTAAAACAGTGAGATACCACTACCAACTTATTGGAATGGCCAAAATCCAAAACACTGACAAGATCAAATGCTAGCAAGGATGTGGAGCAACAGGAACTCTCATTCATTGCTGGTATGAATGCAAAATGGTACATTCATTTTGGAAAACAGTTCAGCAATTTCTTACAAAATGAAACATATTTTTACCATGCAGCTTAACAATCATGCTCCTCGATATTTACCCAAATGAGTTGAAAACTTAGATCTATACAAAAACCTTCTCAAAGATGTTTATATTAATAGCAATTTTATCCATGATTACCAAAACCTGAAGCAACCAAGATGTTGTTCAGTAGGTGGATGGATAACTAAATTGCAGTATATGCAGACTATGGAACATTATTTATTACTAACAAGAAATGAGCTATCAAGCCATGAAAAAAGACATGAAGGAAACGTAAGTGCATATTAATAAGTGAAAGAAGCCCAGCCAAAAAGACTACATACTGTATAATTTCAGCTATATGACATTTTGGAAAGGGCAAAACTACAGAGACAGTAAAAAGATCAATGGCTGCCAGTGGAGGGAGGGATGAATAGATGAATTTTTATGGCAGTAAAGGTATTTTGCATGCTATCTGAAATCTTTATCTTTTTTTTTTTTTTTTTTTTTGAGGCGGAGCCTCCCAAGTAGCAGCCTCCCAAGTAGCTGGGACTACAGGCACATGATACAACACCCAACTAGTTTTTGTATTTTTAGTAGAGATGGGGTTTCACCATGTTGGCCAGGATGGTCTTGATCTCTTGACATCGTGATCTGCCTGCCTTGGCCTCCCAAAGTGCTGGATTACAGGCATGAGCCACCATGCCTGGCCTAAAATCTTTATCTTAAATAGACTCAAATGGGCTATTTTACTTTTAATTGGCATGACTAGAAAATCCCGATTAAACAATGCTTTTGAAAAACTGCAAAAACTTGGCTTTAGGTCAATCAATATTGTAAAAATGTAAATTCTCTCTAAACTTATAAACAGTCCAATTTCAAATTATCTATATGCTTTTGTTGCAACTTGACAAAAATAATTCTAATGATTTTTAAAAGAATGTACATGCAACAATGGATAGGAAATTCTAAAACAGGGAATATAAACAGGGTTTACCTTGTCAAATATTAAAATGGGTTATGACAATATAATTTTGAGGTACTGTGAAAATAAATTTTAAAGTGTTTGGAAATTTATATCACGATATCATTTTAAATTAATGAAATAAAGATGGATTATTTGGAAAAAAATCGGTGCTGGGAAAATTTTCTAGTTATTTGGAAAATAATGAATCTGAGTTCACTGATGTAAATTCTAAGTAGATCACAGACTTAGTGTATATATACAAGCAAAAAACCCAAAAAACTAATAGACTAAATAAAAACTATAAAAGCAATATTTTCTAAGTGCTAGGCACTGTTTTGAGCTCTTTTTAAAAAAACGATACATCTTTTACAGACTTGAATACAGAGGCAGATGGAGGTTAAGTAACTGGCCAAGTTCACACAGCAAGAGGTAAAGCAGGGATTCTGAACACAGTTGGATTTCAGACCCAAATTTCCCTAGGCACTGTGTTGCACAGCACGGCTGCAACGGTCAATTTTATGTGTTATCTTTTCTGGACCATGGATGCCCAGCTAAGTGTTTAAACATTTTGACTGGGTGAGTCTGTGAACCCTTTCAGAACCCCTTTCTGAAAGAGATTAGCATTTGAATTGGCGGATTGAGCAAAGCAGACTGCTGTACCCAATACGGATGGGCCTCATCCAATCTGTTGAGGGTCTGAATAGAACGAAAAGGCAGAGAGGAGGGCTGCATTCACTCTGGCTGACTGCTTGAGTTGGGACATCGATCTCCTCCTGACCTTGGAGCATCTAGTTCTTTAGCCTTCAGACCTAGACTGGAACCTACACAATTGGCTCTCAGGCCTCCAAACTACACCACTGGATTTTCTGGGTCTCCAGCTTGCAGACAGTGGATAGTGGAACTAGCCGTCGTAAGTGAGCAAGCCGGTACTTATAATTAATTTCTTCATAAATCTGTTTCTCGAAAATCCTAATACAGCTACCCTAGATAACATTAAAAAATGTATACAGCAGGGTGGCCAAGGCGGGCAGATCACAAGGTCAGGAGTTCGAGACCAGCCTGGTCAATATGGTGAAACCCCATTGCTACTAAAAAATACAAAAATTAGCTGGGCGTGGTGGCACATGCCTGTGCTACTTGGGAGGCTGAGGCAGGAGAATCACTGGAACCCGGGAGGCAGAGGTTGCAGTGAGCCGAGATTGTAACACTGAACTCCAGCCTGGGTGACAGAGTGAGACTCTGTCTCAAAAAACAAACAAACAAAAAAGTGCACAGCAAAAGATCAGTATAAAATTAAAAAAAAATTGCAAACAGGAAATTGCTAATAATACAATTATCTACCACCAGCTGAAGGTCAATGTGCCTTACACAATATTAACAATAATTAATTTTAAAAAGATACCCATTTAATATAAAGACAGGCAAATTCCATGAAATAACAATTCACACAATTAGGAACACAGATAACTGATAAATATATGAAAGGATCTTTAGTCCCATTGATTAAAGCAATACAAATTAAAACAATGCAATAGCTTTTGTAACTATCACATTGTCAATGATTAAAATATTGATAATACCAGTGTGCCAAAATGTGGAGAGGCAATTACTCTTTTACGCATTATTACTTAGTGGCAGCTTATGTTGGTGCAATACTTTAAAGTGACAATTTAGCAATATTTATTAAAATATAACACATCTACATCCAGGAATTCCTTTAAAAGAAATATCCCTACATGTATGCAAAGATATGTAAATATAGAACATTATTCATTGCAATATTGTTTATAATAGCAAAAAACGTGCAGGCTTTTTGCTATTACAAACAATATTGGAATGAATATTGTAATATTTTTATGTTACAATGGGGGACTAGTTAAATTCAAAATAAGCTGAAGAATTAATAGTAATGATTTCCACAGGAGGAGTTGGAGGATCATGGGAGAATTCCAGTCTTTTTTTCTTTTTATGTGCCTTATTTCAATCTTTCCCATACTAAAGTAGCACTTTTACAATAAGAAAAATAATTAAGATATAAAACATTACTTTCAGAAAAGCCTCACAATTTTTTAAACAGAATAATAACACCAAATACATGTTCACAAGTGGATACTCAGCATTATATTGAAAGGATTAAATGATAATATAATAAACTATAATATGATAACAAAGGATAATTTCAGGAATCCAAGAATGTTTTAGTATTAGAGAATATATTTACAATATGTGAAAAAGTCTAAGGAAAAGTAGATTTGACCATCTTAGTAGATGTTCTAAAGACTAGATGGATGTCAATGTTGATTTTAAAATATATATTAGTAGATGTAGAAGAATATCTCACTAACTCTTGTGAGTAAGATGATCTCTCTGAACCCAGTAGCCAATGTCATACTTAACAGAAACCTCTAGAATAATTTCTTTGAAATTTGTAAAATATAAGAATATCCCAAGGATCTCAAAGGATATCCACTATTCTTACTTGACAAGATTCTGGATATTTCAATAATAAGAAATATAAACATAAACGGGGAAGAAAAATATTTTTAAAAATGATGTAACTGCATATTTGGAAAACTCAAGTAAAGTAACTGAAATAAAATTACAACTAATAAGAGAGTTCAGCAAGATGTTCAAAGACAAAATAAGTATGTGAAATATCAACAGCTCTGTTATATACCAGTGAAAACTAGTTAGGAGGAAAGGGAGAACCCATTTATCTTCATAAGTAGTTTAACAGATAGTTAGAAAGTAGTCTACAAATATATTGGTAGATATTTATTAAACCATGTTACAAAAACGGTTGCAACAATAGTCACCAAAATATTAATTGTGGTTACTATTGAGTGGTTAGATAATGCTGGATAATAAAAATATTATTTGGCCGGGCGCGGTGGCTCACGCCTGTAATCCCAGCACTTTGGGAGGCCGAGGCGGGCGGATCACGAGGTCAGGAGATCGAGACCAAGGTGAAACCCCGTCTCTACTAAAAATACAAAAAGTTAGCCGGGCGTAGTGGCGGGCGCCTGTAGTCCCAGCTACTCGGGAGGCTGAGGCAGGAGAATGGCGTGAACCCGGGAGGCGGAGCTTGCAGTGAGCCGAGATCGCGCCACTGCAGTCCAGCCTGGGTGACAGAGCGAGACTCGGTCTCAAAAAAAAAAAAAATATTATTTTTATTTTCTTCTTTTATCTTTCTTGTTTTTTAATTTTATAAGTTTTCTCTATATCTTCTATAATAGATAAAATTACAAATTACTTATTTTAAAAATAATTATCTTTTTATAGATTCGGGGGCACAAGTGCAGCTGTGTTACATGGATATATTGTGTACTGGTCAAGTCTGGTTAAATTATTAGTTTAAATATATATCATAATCTGTGATTACTAGAATCACTAACACCGTCACCTGTAAATTGATTACCACAACAGTAAGCCACATTTCAATTCGTACTGTTGAGAAAATATCAAAATTTGCATAAGAGTTTGCCCATCATATGTCAATTCATTCTGCCACATTTAAAAAAAAGTCATGGGAGATAAGTGTGGGTGCTAGTTCAGAATGAGATTCAGCATTTGTTCAATATATTTCAAACATTTTAACACATTGGAAAGGTGCTGTTCATTTATCAAAGCATCACAGATACTTCTAGGAGCAACTTTTGAAGGAGTAATCTTGTGACTGTTCAACCACCTGGAATAAAACAAAATGTTCCAAATTCAATTTATTTTATCTTTTAAGTAAACAAAATGAAGTGCACAGGCCTTGACACTGTCCTTGTTGAAGAAAGTGCATCTCCACAGTGGAGATGGATTCTGATTTACTGTCTGAAGATATGCTATTGTCCTTTAATTATGTTTTGAAGGCAGATACTAGCCCTGATGATCATATCCAATGTGATTGTGTTATTTACTTGCCACGGTGCTACAAAATAAATTAATTTTCCTAAATAATAACAGGATGATCTAAAAAGAAATTTGTAGTACTTGACCCCTGTCTTTTAAAGTAACCAATTCCTAGTGCTTTAATTGAAAGGATGGCTGTGTTAAGGACAAACTCTGCTGTTGAGCAAAAATCCAGTTAGTTATTAAGAGCACTTTCTGAGGTAACTTCAGTTAGACTTTTTCTCTAAAGCTGCTTACAGCTGTGAGAGGGAGTCAATAAAGAGTGAGGCTAGAGGGAAGGAGAGAAAAGGAGAATTCAGTATGATACTTCTTATTTGAGAAAAGAGCATTGTGGACAAGCTCTCTTGAATTAGTCAAAGAAACATATCTAGACTAATAAAAATGTCTTCTTGATTCAGGCAGAAGGGAAGTCAGATAGGACCAAAGCAGGCAGAGCCAGGCTTTAAAACCAGGGGTGTGGGTGGGGGGTGCTATGCTGATTGGGGCTGTGTGGTACACTTAGAGGGAGTTATGCTTGCATGCCTTCTCCACCAGGTCTTGGGCACCCCTCATGCCCTGCCCTCAGTTCTCCCTCTGTGGTAGAGAGAGAATAAAGGATTTGATAGTGTCTGTGATACCTGGGAAACCCAATTGTTTGTTTTTTGTTTGTTTTGTTTTGCCTTTATTTTAGTACAGACAGGGTTTCACTAGGCTGCTCTCCAACTCCTGACCTCAAGCAATATGCCTGCCTTGGCCTCCCAAAGTGATGGGATTACAGGCATGAGCCACTGCACCCAAGGAAACCCAATTATTTTGGGCTCTGGATTGTCAGGCGGGAGACCTGAGTTACTCATTTTGTGTTTTCACTGCTTCCCTGGTTTTAAAAGGTCGTTGTGACAAGAGCGATAGAAGGAGCTTGTTCAAGATGTTGATTCCTGGCCACCACGCCCTGTGCTTCTGGTTCAGTAGGTCTTCAGTAGGACACAGGGACTTGCATCTTTAGCCAGATCTCTGGGTGATTCTAATGTGATTTTTTTTTTTTTTTTTTTTGAGATAGAGTCTCTCTCTCTTGCCAGGCTGGAGTGCAGTGGTGTGATCTCAGCTTACTGCAACCTCTGCCTCCTGGGTTCAAGTGATTCCCCTGCCTCAGCCTCACAAGTAGCTGGGACTACAGGTGCGTCCCACCACACCCAGCTAATTTTTGTATTTTTAGTAGAGACGGGGTTTCACCATATTGGTCAGGATGGTCTTGATCTCTTGACCTCATGATCCACGTGCCTCGGCCTCGCAAAGTGCTGGGATTACAGTTGTCAGCCACCGCGCCTGGCCTGATGTGATTTTTGACTATATCCCAGATACACTGAATTAGGTGATCCTGACAGGTAAAAGTCAAGGCTGAATGGAGACATGGGGTGAAATAGTATAGGACATTGTGGGCAGTGTACTTTCTTCTCCTTATTCTCTGCTGCATCTAATTTACTATAATTGGCCTTTTAGGTGGAGAGGAGTAAGTGGTAGTATGTGAGTTCATCAAGGCACTTGGATGAAACCTGACAGAGAATCCCTTCTGTATGGGAATTCCTAATTTATATTCATTGTTAGTAGAGAGGTAAGTCAATAGAAAGGAAAGTGAGATGTTGGGAGGAATGGTCTCTATCAGAATCATGCCTTTTTCCTTCTTATCAATATCTCAGAATTTGCAAGGTCTTTTGAAGAGAAAGTTGATGCAACTTCTGAGGAGATGGCTCAGTACAAAGTACACTGAATTATTACCAAGTCTTAGTAGGACTGTGGGTTGAGTCAAGTAATCGTCTCACAGAAAGAAAAATAAGCTTCAACAGAGCTAATCCTGACTGAGTTGAGATTCCTAAATGAACTGTAAAATTATAACTGTGTAAAGGGACTCCATAAAGGCCATGTTTATGTATATATATTTGGCAAAGCCTGAAAAGCACAGAGAGTCTCCAGCTCTAATCAGCCCATTTAAAAATTGTGCCTACCAAAGCTCTAGTCTAATAGACCATTTGATCCTTATTTTAAGAGAACTAAAGGCTTTCCAGATTCTGCACAGGACTTTACTCTGTGAATAGGTCCTTAGTGTGCAATCAGTCACTTTTGTAGCCGTTAATTTTAGACCACTTATTGCAGAATTATTTGTTCTCAAGTATGCCTGCCAAGAGTACATATGTGCTAAGGTGCTTATTGTACTAATTAATAACATGGCTGAGCATGATGAAGTGATCTGATGGAATGGTTCATTTTTCAAATTGTGGGCTCCCAATTGGGGGATTAATTCAAAGATGAGTTTTTGCCATCATACTCACAAGTGAGACTTTAAGAAGTCTGGAAGTGCGGTGCTTGTACCTGAGAACTGGGGTTAAAAAGGATTTTAGAAGACACTTCCCTGACAGAGAAGGCTGAAGAAGAAGACTGTGAGAGACAGCAGCTGCCTGGCAGGGTTGGCCTTAAAGCTCTCTGCATTAGTCTCAGAAGGTCTCATGTTATGCTCAGTAGAGTTTAAATGTAGCCAAGATATTGGAATAACACTGAAGAAGAAGAAACGCACATGTCAAATTATAACTTTTGGAATCATTGATTTTATGCCCAGGAAGGGAGAAGATTTTGGTAATGGGTTCTGAAGCCATTGATTGGGCCAAATGCTGGAGGGAAGTGGTGAGAACACAACTAAAGATGTATGGTTAAATTGTGTTAAAATCTGTCCTGTTTTAAACAGTCATAGTTCATGGGTTTATTTTTGTCTAGTACTGTGTTCTAGAGGTAAAAATTTGGTATAAATTATAACTTGAAGAAGGAATTGCCAAAGATTCTTTCCTGAGCTGGACCATCTGGGAAGAAAATAGATACATTGTTTAAAGATAGGAGAACAGGCCGGTGAGATGGCTCCCACCTATAATCCCAGCACTTTGGGAGGCTGAGGTGGGAGGATTGTTTAAGTCCACGAGTTTGAGACCAGCTTAGGCAATATCGTGGAACCCTGTCTCTACAAACAATAAAAAAATTAGCCACGTGTGGTGGCCTTGTGCCTGTAGTCCCAGTTACTTGGGAGGCAGAGGTGGGAGGATCGCTTGAGCGTGGGAGGTTGAGGTTGCAGTGAGCTGAGTTTGTGTCACTGCACTCCAGCCTGGGCAACAGAGCAAGACTCCATCTCAAGAAAAAAAAAGATAGGAGGACAATGTTGTTCTAGAGTTTAAAGCACCACAGATTGTCTTTCTGAGATAATCTAATGACCTCAAAATACATTTGGTACTAGACATGTAGAAAAGCTAGACCTACCTTGTAGGACCTATCAAGATTTGTGTGTTTATCAGACCCACAAACATATTATATTATTCTCAGCCACAACAGCCTCACTCTCCAGGGCTTTTAGAGTGATATAATATTAGGCAGTGACTAGATTTTGCACATAACTTTGACGTCATAGTATCTTGTTTTGATGACTTGTTAGCTAATTGTTTGAGTTGCAGGATTACAAAATGTGTGAAGCAGTACAGATTTGATTTTAGTGGAAAAGGTCTAATGATGGAATAAAATGCAAATTTGATTCTGTAAAATATAACCAAGGGACAAGTAGTAGAAATCAAACTGAATCCTCTTTAGAAATATTTTGTTTCTTGTACTTTCATCTCTATTAGCACTTTACATGTTCATTTTTTCAGTGCTAATTTAAAAGAAAATTTAGCTACGTTAAGAATGAATTTAAGACCAGGCGTGGTGGCTCATGCCTGTAATCCTAGCACTTTGGGAGGCCGAGGTGGGAGGATCACTTGAGGCCAAGAGCTCGAGACCAGCTTGGTCAGCACAGTGAGATCTGTCTCTACAGTTATAAAAATAAAAATTAGCTGGGTGTGGTGGTGCATGTCTGTAGTCCCAGCTAATTGGGAGGCCAAGGCAAGAGGATCCCTTGTGCCTAGGAGTTTGAGGCTACAGTGAGCCATGATTGTGCCACTGCACTCCAGCCTGGGTGACAGAGTGAGACTGTCTCAAAAAAAATTAAATTAATAATTAATTTGAGTTGGTGTTCATGGCAAGCCTATAATATATTCATTAGAGTGGATATTTAAGTGTTCCAGTTATTTCTGGGCATAGGCATTTTTATAACATTAGATAATCCTTCTATTTCCTTTTCTTTTATTTTTTTTAAAGTCTCTTAAGTACCAAAAGATCAAACCCAAAGGACTAAAGTTGTTTATGTAACTCAAAAGAAACTCCAGCATAATATAAAAAAGATGATAAGTCAGGAAAAAGGAAACCACTATCACCACTCTCAAATTAGTCTGTTCAAAATGTTTACTGTCAGGATCATTTTTCCCAAGGAACATATACATTTTCCCATTCTCCTGTTACAGCTGACATTTTTTGAGGTGGGGGTGGGCGGAAAAAAATTTATGGAATTAACCATTATTATAACTTTCTGTTTTCCTCATTGTATTCATCAACTTTTTGCTTTTAAATATTGTGAAAGATAAAGAGAGGATCAAATAGTTTATCTTCACATGAGGTAAGACTGTTTATGTCTGATAATGAGAGTTGCCAGTGTTGTACCTTCAAACTTTTAGATGTTGCATTTGTTATTGTTTAAAGAATAATCCATGGAGTGATTCTAAAATGTACACAGTTGGTCCTTCATATCTGTGAGTTCTGCATCTGTGGATTCAACCAATTTTGGATTGAAAATATCCAGAAAAAAATGTGTTTGTACTGAACACGTACAGACTTTATTGTCATTATTCCCTAAACAATACAGTATAACAACTATTTATATAATATTTCATTATATTAGGTATTGTAAGCAATGTAGAGGTGATTTAAAGTATACAGAAGGATGTGCTGGGTAATATGCAAATACTGTGCCATTTTGTATCAGGGACTTGAGCATTGATAGATTTTGGGATTTGAGGGAGGTTCTGGAACCAATCCCCTGCCGATACCAAGGGACTACCTATCGTACGTGCTTTAGGGAAAGTTGTAAAGTGAAAACTTTCTGATAGTATTTTTAAAGCATTTGAACATGTCATCCAAATTATCCAAATGTGTGCATTTTATAGTATAATGATATCTCATATTTAATCATGCAGAAGCACCTTCTGTGGAATCTATGAATTTTAGAGGATTTTGGAGAGTTTTAACAAGAGAGACATTTTGCGTAGTGAAGAGCGCAATGAACTGGGAGTTGGTCTGTGGCCTCTTCTGAGGATGATTTTTTCCTACTTTCTCAGGCAAAATTAATCACAGTATTGTTAACCTTGAGGGGTGGTATGACTGAAGGAGGCTTCTCAGGTGCTGGTTTTGGATTGTGGCACTAATTAAACAAGTGTGTTCATTTTATGAAAATGATTTATATACTTATGCATGTAACACTTTAAAAAGTTTTAAAAAACTGCTGTCTAAAATTTAAGAGGAAAATACAGTTATGGCTTTGATAACAGCAGCAACAAAATCATGTCCATCCTATTCCCACTGCCTCCATGCACACCTCCACTGTTGTGTTTTCCACATTGTATTCTAATAATCTGTTATGATGTCACCACTGTCAGACACATCACCAGGGTAGAGAAGAAAGTGGCATTACAGGAAATGTCTAGAGTGGTGCCTGGCACTAGTGTACTTCTCATGTAGAAAAATAAGAGATTTCACTATGGGGTGGCTAAGACTTTTTCTAGTTTGAAAATTCTGTGAGAATATATTAAAAATACAAATATATATGTACCAGAAATATATTAGAATGTTAATAACATCCTGTGGTGATTGAAGTTAGTGAAAATAAGGATAACTGAAAAATAAAAACTACAAATAAAAGATGGTTTCAAAATATAAGTAGGGCTTCCAATTTATGAAACCAAAAATTGAATTAATTTTCTGAGGGTCATACTTCCTAGTTTAATTCAATCTTGCATTTTCTGTTAAAGGAAAGCATTTTATATAATTTGAATTTGTGGTGATAAGGAAAAAATCAAAAGCAATATTACTTGAAAGTAGACTATGGTAAGTTAAAGATGTATACTAGAAACATTAAAGCAATCAGTAAATTAACACAAAAAAGTTATAGCTAATAAGCTAACAATAGAGATAAAATGAAATAAAAATATGGTTAATACTAAAGAGGGAAGAAAAAGAGGTACATGGGACTGAAGAACAAATGGGAAAATAGAAAACAAATAGGAAGATGATACATTTTAATCCAACATCAGTGATCACAATCATTGTAAAATAGAAACTATTTTCAACTGAATAAAAATAAAACATCAGATGTAAAAATTTTTGCTAAAGTAACTGGCATAGTACTCAGAAGGAAATTTATAGTTATAAATATTTATATTAAAAATACACATCTGAAATAAAAGAAACTAGGAAAAGAAGAGTCAATTATAAGCAGAGCAAGCAGAAGAAAGGAATTAATGAAAAGAGTAAAAATCAATGCACTAGAAAACAGAAAAGCAATAGAGAAAATCAAATAACCCAGAAGCTGATTCTTTGAGAAATTTAATAACATTGATAAACCTCTAGCCATACTGAGAAGGAATAAAAGGGAAGATACAAATTACCAATATCAGACTTTACCACAGATTCTACAGATATTAAAAAGATAACAAGGGAATCTCAGGAATACCGTTATGCCACCAGATTCAAAGACCTTGAGAGACACCAGCAGATTCAAAGACCTTGAGAGACATGAATTACCAATTTATCTCAAGAAGTAAACTTAAGATAGATATTCCTTGTGAACATAGAGGTAAAAAACTCTAAGCTAACTGAATCCAACAACATATAAAATTAATAAGACATCATGTCCAAGTGAAGTTTATCCCATGAATTTGTCAGTTTAACATTTGAAGATATCAATGAATGTAATTAGTCATTCTAACAAATTAAAAAGGAAACACCATGTGATTATTTCAATAGATTTTTTTTTAAAAAAGCATTGAACAAAATTCAGCACTTGTTCATGAATAGAAGGGAACTTTTTCAACCAGATAAAGGGCATCTGTGAAAAACCTACAGCTACCATTGTACTTAATGGTGAAGTCATATATATTTATAGCTTAAGATCAGGAACAAGGCCATTATACCTGGATGATAAGATACATATTATAGATTAAAAAATATCTGAATAGCTTCCTTTGGCTTTTGGCATTTTATCAACATGATAATAACAATAATACAAATAAAAGTCATTGCTAATATTTATTGTATATATATTATAATATTGTAAGTGCTCTAAATACATTATCTCATTTAACCCTCACAATAACCTTTAGTTATCCTCCCTATTTTATAGTTGAGTTTTAAAGACATTGAGTAACTTGTCAAAGTTCATATAGATGGTCAGTGGAATTCACATCTTCATAACTCCAGTGGTGATATCCTTCAGCCAAATAAAACAAAAATCTTCACTCAGGAAAATTTTTTTATAGTAGCTATTGATAACAACTCTGGTCTGAACTTTATTTTTCTGTTCATTATTTTTGTGCTACTTATTGCTGGATAAATCTCGGCTGATGTTTAGCATCTTTGTTTTATCCATGGAGACTCCTTAGTTACCTGCTTCTCTTGAGCATCTGGAAATCCTGGGTATTATTTGGGACCTGGGTTTACAGAATTTCTCATATCATGCCTTGAACATACGAAATTAAACTCCTACCCACACTCTAGCCTTCTTTCCCACTCCTCCCTCCACCAACTACCCACGCCCATAAGGTTAGTTATTTTCCTTTGCTCAGTTGACAGCTTGGCTAAAAATGAAAAGAAAAATTCCACTGCTTGTAGCTACTAGCCAAGAGAGAAAGACAAAAAACACCCAATTATCTGGAACTAAGATAATTTTTTTTCTGTGTTTATTATAGATATGTCCTTACTCCCATTTCAGTGTTGGAATAACTATGCTTCTGCAATTGACTGCCAGATATTATTTTTTGGAAGCCTTTAAATATTTCTGGTTTTCTTCCTTCCAGGCCCGTGATAGGATTGTGTTTCTTGGCCACGTTGTGGTTGAGTGGGTTCTGGCTAATGAGTTGTGAAAAGTGATGCGTGTCACATTTAGCTGTTGATGTGAGACCATTGGAATTCCTTTCATCCTCTGCAAAGTGACCTGCAATGTAAGAGATGGTGGCTCCTTTATCAGCCTGAGTTCCTCAGTGATGATGATAAGCAGGTTCTCTGTCTATCTGTGGATGGACATATAGTCTGAGTAAAAAATTGATCTTTTTTTGTTTTAAGCCATGAAAACTTTCTTCCATAAAAGGAAGGGTATTTGTGGGAATAGATGTTATGATTCTATAAAAATATTTTAAAATGTGGATATTTTAAGAACTAAAATCATAGAGAAAATTTATAGTTACACCTTAAAATTTTTTTTAAAGGATATAGTGTGGTAAAGCAGGAAGCACATTGCCTTTGTGTGACATTAGGGTCAAGTCAGCTTTGCCACCCCAAAGTCAAGGCAGGTAACTCTGAGCTCAGTTGCCTCGGCTGAAAGGGATATGCCTATGTCTGCACTGCTGTAATTTTTAAGTGAGACCATATATGAAATGCCTAGCATGAGAATAATAGTAAGTAACATTTGTTTAGTGCTTGATGCATGCTAGGCACTGGTCTAAACCCTTTATACATATTGCTATGGACTTAGTTGTCCCCCTGCCTCAAACTTTGTATATTGAAGGCTTAACCCCAGTGTGAATATATTTGGAGATTGTGGTCTTTGGGAGGTAATTAGGGTTAGATGACATCATGAGGGTGCGGCTTCTCTGTTGAGATTAGTGGCTTTATAACAAGAGGAAGAGAGAGAGAGACCACTCTCTCTCCACAATGTGAAGACACAATGAGAAGGTGGCCATCTGTAAGGCAGAAAGAGAGCCCTTACCAGAAACCAAATCTTGCCAGAACTTTAACCTTGGACTCTGACCTCCAGAAGTGTGAGAAAATAAATTTCTGTTGTTTAAGCCACCCAGTCTATGGTGTTTCGTTATAGCAGTCTGAGCAGAGTAATATTATTTAATCCATTTTTTCATCACAACCCTCTGAAGTAATTTCTATTGTTATCTTCTCTCTACAGATAAATAAACTGAGGTATGGAGAGGAAAGTTATTTGTGCAGGGTCACACAGTGATTCCAACCCAGGCAGCCAGTCTTTAAGCCCATTCTCTTCACCATTGTGCAATACATGAGAACACAAGTATAAGTTTCCAGTTACAAGCTGTTAGTAGAGTAATGCACACTTATTAGGGGGAAGACACATTCCAAGACCCCCAGGGATGCCTGGAACCTCTGTAGTACTGAATCCTACATATACTATGTTTTCTCCTACACATACATCCCTATGATAAAGTTTAATTTTTAAATTAGGCACAGTAAAAGATGAACAGCAAATAATGAATTACAAAATAGGCCACATAACAATATACTGCAATACTGCAATAAAATTATGTGAATGTGATCTTTCTCTCTCTCTCTCTCAAAATATCTTATTGTACTGTACTCACCTATTTTTGGACCTCAATTGACTGAGGGTAACTGGAACCTTGGAAAGTGAAACCATGAATAAGGAAGGACTAGTGTCCTGAAAAACTCACTATCCAGGAGGATAGTGGCCAGCTCAGGGAGTGGTCCTCACATTTCATGTTGCGGCTTCTCATAGGTACAGGGTGTAGTGCAACTGGTATAGTCATTTGGTTTGCTCATTTATAATTATAGGGTAGAAAACAACGCTTGTATTGTGTTTGAGCCTGGAGAATGGGCCTCTATTTGGGAATGTGAGGTGGGGAGACAGATACCCAGAAAACGTAATTAGGCTTCCTAAATATAAGATAGACTAGAAGAGTCTGAATGTGGGCTCTTTGTGCCCTGGTGTGAGTAGCTGCAGAACACCTCCTAGCAATGATGCTCATGATCGTGAAGTCAAAATTCTGAGGAAAATGAAATTTTGTACTCAAAAGGTTCCAAGCCTATGGGGTAATTTTGCATTCAGTGATCCTCTCATCCTATCTCTAAATGCAAAGTCGGTCTTCGTGTGGACATGATGCTAATGTCACTCTGTTTCCTCTGCATACACGTAGAGCATGCAGAGGACCCAGATGTATTTGTTGTGACTTAAGGACAAGGCTTCAGTAGGAGATTATATTAATCACCAACTCATAGGCCTGTAAACTTGAGTTCTATGTAGTTAAGTATACAATATTTTTCATAAACACTAAATTAATTGCAAACGTTTTTTATTGTCATCATTTTGGAGAGATTTATCTTTCAAAGCAAAGAATTATCTCTAATTCATAAATTTGGTCCATGCTTCACTTAGAGGAGTGTTTGTTTTTCTAACTCTAATCCTCAGAAATCAGCCATGAGGTTCCCAAATATTTCAATCTTGTTAATGACTCTCGCTTTCAATTCAAATCACACTTCTCAATATCTCTTTGAAATAGTTGAGAAGCCCTGTCATTTTTCAATTATTCCTAGTATGGTAAGAGGATTTGAAGTTATCTATTAATGAGCCCTGTTCCCCTCTGGTCCTTCCCTACAGCAATTCTCCATAGCAGGGAGGAAGTTGATACATGGCCCTAGATTTGGGGAAGGAGGGTGGACTAAGCAAGTTTGAGATAATGTTAAGATTGAAATAGAGGGTCTTTTGGTCACAAGCATGCTACCCTCAATTCAGTTCTCTAAGGATAGGTTGATATTTGATGTTCAATGTTAGAAAGAATATAAAAATATAGGCAAGACAGCCCCCATTTACTTAGCACTCACAATGTACAAGCCATTGTTTACCAATCACATCGTATCATTAAATCCTTACAATAACATCATGAGTAAGTATTACAGTAATCACCATTTAAAGGTGAGCAAATGGAAGCTTAGAGGGGTTAATAACTTGCTTACTTGAGACATAAGATTGCAAAGCTGGTTAGTAGCATTGCTAGGATTTGAACCTGAGTGTGTCTGAGCCCAATACCTTAGTTTTTAGCCGCATGCAATGCTCCATCACCTAAACAGAGAATACTGGGGAGAATCAGAGCAGGGAGTCAGAAAAAAGCATTTTCTTACTTCTATACGCAAAAGACAACAAGATCCTCAGTTTTCAACATTTATTCAGCAAACATTTATTAAGCCCCCATAATATGTAGGGTGCTGTGTGAGGGGGTAGTGTGTTAGAGGCACAGTGTTAGGGGCACTCTGTTATGTACACTCTGTTAGGGGCACTGGCATCTTCAGGTGCCAACTCTATTACAACTCTCACCTATGACAAAGAGTCAGAATGTAAACAGAAAGCTCCCTTATCTAATGGAGACCAAAATGCTAAGACAGCAGTTCAAAGTTCTAAATAGTTTTTCAGACTCTCTCAAAGATTTCCTGGGGATATTTCAAAATTCAATTCAATTCAATTCTGTAAGTGTTAATATATTAAGGCTGACTATATGCCTAGCAGAGTGTCTGTACTGAGGATACAAAGATGAATAAGGCACCTTGCCTGCCCCTGAAGAGCTCTCAGTCTAATGGGGACTATTTATCTGTTTCAGTTGCAAATGCAGAGATTCTGTTACACACCTAGATAGATGAATGTATCAATGCCTCTATTCCCAATAAGGTTTGAAAAGCATTACATTAAGTGCCTACAATAAAATCCCATGGAGAGAAAAATGTAAAGTAATGAAGAAAAGGGGAAAAAGGTTAGAGTAGGGAAATTACGCCTGGAGAAATTATTAGTACATGAGACTAATATTTCTAATTAGTTTAATGTTCTACAGAACTTTTCTTTTTTAAAATTTATTTTGCTTAAGTTCTGGGATACATGTACTGAAAGTGCAGGCTTGTCACATAGGTATACATGTGCCATGGTGGTTTCCTGTACCCATCAACCCGTCATCTAGGTTTTAAGCCCTGCATGCATTAGATATTTGTCCTAATGCTCTCCCTCCCCTTGCCCCCCACACCCTGACAGGCCCTGCTGTGTGATGTTCCCCTCCCTGTGTCCATGTGTTCTCATTGTTCAACTCCCACTTATGAGTGAGAACATACGGTGTTTGGTTTTCTGTTCCTGTGTTAGTTTGCTGAGAATAATGGCTTCCAGCTTCATACATGTCCCTGCAAAGGACATCAACTCATTCTTTTTTATGGCTACAAAGTATTCCATGGTGTATATGTGATACAGTTTCTTTATCCAGTCAATCATTGATGGGCATTTGGGTTGGTTCTGAGTCTTTGCTATTGTAAATAGTGCTGCAGTAAACATACATGTGAATGTGTCTTTATAGTAGAATGATTTATAATCCTTTGGGCATATACCCAGTAATGGGATTACTGGGTCAAATGGTATTTCTGCTTCTAGATCCTTGAGGAATTGCCACACTGCCTTCCACAATGGTAGAACTAATTTACACTCCCACCAACAGTGTAAAAGTGTTCCTGTTTCTCCACATCCTCTCCAGCATCTGTTGTTTCCAGACTTTTTAATGATCGCCATTCTAACTGGTGTGAGATGGTATCTCATTGTGGTTTTGATTTGCATTTCTCTAATGACCAGTGATGATGAGCTTTTCTTCATATGTTTGTAGGACTGCATAAATGTCTTCTGTTTAGAAGTGTCTGTTCATATCCTTTGCCCACTTTTTGATAGGGTTGTTTGATTTTTTCTTGTAAATTTGTTTAAGGTTCCTTGTAGATTCTGGATATTAGCCCTTTGTCAGATGGATAGATTGCAAAAATGTTCTCCCATACTGTAGGTTGCCTGTTCACTCTGATGATAGTTTCTTTTGCTGTGCAGAAGCTCTTTAGTTTAATTAGATCCCATTTGTCAATTTTGGCTTCTGTTGCAATTGCTTTTGGTGTTTTAGTTATGAAGACTTTTCCCATGCCTGTGTCCTGAATGGTATTGCCTAGGTTTTCTTCTAGGGTTTTTATGGTATTAGGTTTTACATTTAAGTCTTTAATCCATCTTGAGTTAATTTTTATATAAGGTATAAGGAAGGGGCCCGGTTTCAGTTTTCTGCATATGACTAGCCAGTTTTCCTAGCACCATTTATTACATAGGGAATCCTTTCCCCATTGCTTGTTTTTGTCAGGTTTGTCGAAGATCAGATGGTTGTAGATGTGTGGTGTTATGTCTGAAGCCTGTGTTTTGTTCCATTGATCTGTATCTCTGTTTTGACACCAGTAGCATGCTTTTTTGGTTACTGTAGCCTTGTAGTATAGTTTGAAGTCAGGTAGCTTGATGCCTCCAGCTTTGTTCTTTTTCTTAGGATTGTCTTGGCAATGCGGGCTCTTTTTTTGGTTCCATATGAAATGTAAAGTAGCTTTTTCCAATTCTGTGAAGAAAGCCAATGGTAGCTTGATGGGGATAGCGTTGAATCTATAAATTACTTTGGGCAGTATGGCCATTTTCACTATGTTGATTCTTCCTATCCATGAGCATGGAATTTTTTTTTTCCATTTATTTGTGTCGTCTCTTATTTCCTTGAGCTGTGGTTTGTAGTTCTCCTTGAAGAGGTCCTTCATATCCCTTGTAAGTTATGTTCCTATATATTTTATATTCTTTGTAGCAATTGTGAATGGGAGTTCATTCATGATTTGGCTCTCTGCTTGTCTATTATTAGTGTATAGGAATGCTTGTGATTTTTGCACATTGATTTTGTATCTAGAGACTTTGCTGAAGTTGTTTATCAGCTTAAGAAGTTTTTTGGCTAAGATGATGGGGTTTTCTAAATATACAATCATGTCATCTGCAAACAGAGACAATTTGACTTCCTCTCTTCCTATTGGAATATCCTTTATTTCTTTCTCTTGTCTGATTGCCCTGGCCAGAAATTCCAATACTATGTTGAATAGGAGTGGTGAGAGAGGGCATCCTTTTCTTGTGCCAGTTCTCAAAGGGAATGTTTCCAGCTTTTTCCCATTCAGTATGATATTGGCTATGGGTCTGTCATGAATAGCTCTTATTATTTTGAGATATGTTCCATCAATACCTAGTATTGAGAGCTTTTGTCATGAAGGGGTGTTGAATTTTATCAAAGGGCTTTTCTGCATCTATTAAGATAATCTTGTGGTTTTTGTCATTGGTTCTGTTTATGTGATGGGTTATGTTTATTGATTTGAGTATGTTGAACCAGGCTTGCATCCCAGAGATGAAGCTGATTTGATCATGTTGGATAAGCTTTTTGATGTGCTGCTGGATTCGGTTTGCCAGTATTTTATTGAGGATTTTCACATTGATGTTCATCAAGGATATTGGCCTGAAATTATCTTTTTTTGTTGTGTCTCTGCCATGTTTTGGAATCAGGATGATGCTGGCTTCATAAAATGAGTTAGGAGGGAGTCCCTCTTTTTCTATTGATTGGAATAGTTTCAGAAGAAATGGTACCAGCTCCTCTTTGTACCTCTGGTAGAATTTGGCTCTGAATCCATTTGGTCCTGGGCTTTTTTTTTGGTTGGTAGGCTATAAATTACTGCCTCAATTTCAGAACTTGTTATTGGTTTATTCAGGGATTCGACTTCTTCCTGGTGTATTCTTGGGAGGGGGAATGTTTTGGGGAATGTATCCATTTCTTCTAGATTTTCTAGTTTATTTACAAACTACTGATGGTAGTTTGTATTTCTGTGGGATCTGTGGTGATATCCCCTTTATCATTTTTTATTGCATCTATTTGATGCTTCTCTGTTTTCTTCTTTATTTGTCTGGCTATCTGTCTATCTGTTTTGTTAATCTTTTCAAGAAACCACCTCTGGGATTCACTGATTTTTTTTGAAGGGTTTTTCTTTGTGTCTCTACCTCCTTCAATTCTGCTTTGATCTTAGTTATTTCTTGTCTTCTACTAGCTTTTGAATTTGTTTGATCTTGCTTCTCTAGTTCTTTTAATTGTGATGTTAGGGTGTCGATTTTAGATCTTTCCCACTTTCTCTTGTGGGCATTTAGTGCTATAAATTTCTCTCTACACACTGCTTTAAATGTGTCCCAGAGATTCTGGTATGTTGTGTCTTTGTTCTCATTGGTTTCAAAGAACTTTGTTATTTCTGCCTTAATTTCATAATTTACCTAGTAGTGTTTCAGGAGCGGGTTGTTCAGTTTCCATGTAGTAGTGTGGTTTTGGGTGAGTTTCTTAATCCTGAGTTCTAATTTGATTGCACTGTGGTCTGACAGACTGTTATGATTTCCATTCTTTTGCATTTGCTGACGAGTGTTTTACTACCAATTATGTGGTCAACTTTAGAATAAGTGCTATGTGGTGCTGAAAAGAATGTATATTCTGTTGATTTGGGGTGGAGAGTTCTGTAGATGTCTATTAGGTCTGCTTGGTCCAGAGCTGAATTCAAGTCCTGAATATTATTGTTAATTTTCTGTCTCGTTGGTCTGTCTAATATTGACAGTGGGGTGCTAAAGTCTCCCACTATTATTGTATGGGAGTCTAAGTCTCTTTGTTGATATCTAAAAATTGTTTTATGAATCTGGGTGCTTCCTTATGGGGTGCATATATATGTAGGATAGTTAGCTCTTCTTGTTGCATTGATCCCTTTACCATTATGTAATGCCCTTCTTTGTCTTTTTTTATCTTCGTTGGTTTAAAGTCTGTTTTATCAGAGACTAGGATTGCGACCTCTGCTCTTTTTTGCTTTCCATTTGCTTCGTAAATCTTCCTCCATCCTGTATTTTGAGCCTATGTGTGTCTTTGCACATGAGATAGGTCTCCTGAAAACAGCACAGCAATGAGTCTTGTCTCTTTGTCCAATTTGGGAGTCTGTGTCTTTTAATTGGGGCATTTAGCCCATTTGCATTTAAGGTTAATGTTGTTATGTGTGAATTTGATCCTGTCATCATGATGCTAGCTGGTTATTTTGCACATTAGTTGAAGTAGTTTCTTCATAGTGTCATTGGTCTTTATATTTTGGTGTGTTTTGGCAGTGGCTGGTACTGTTTTTCCTTTCCATATTTAGTGCTTCCTTGAGAAGCTCTTGTAAGGCAGGTCTGATGGTGACAAAATCCCTCAGCATTTTCTTGTTTGTAGGATTTTATTTCTCCTTCACTTATGAAGCTTAGTTTGGTTGGATATGAAATTCTGAGTTGAAAATTCTTTAAGAATGTTGAATATTGGCTCCTACTCTCTTCTGGCATGTAGGGTTTCTGCTGAGAGATCTGCTGTTATTCTGATGGGTTTCCCTTTGTGGGTAACCCAACCTTTCTCTCTGGCTGCCCTTAACATTTTTTCCTTCATTTCAACCTTGGAGAATCTGAAGATTATGTGTCTTGGGGTTGCTCTTCTTGAGGAGTATCCTAGTGGTGTTCTCTGTATTTCCTGAATTTGAAAGTTGACTTGTCTTGCTAGGTTGGGGAAGCTCTCCTGGATAATATCCTCAAGTGTGTTTTCCAACTTGGTTCCATTCTCCCCATCACTTTTGGGGACCCCAATCAATTGTAGGTTTGGTCTTTTCACATAGCCTCATGTTTCTTGGAGGCTTTTTTCATTCCTTTTCATTCTTTTTTCTCTAATCTTGTCTTCATGCTGTATTTCAGTAAGTTGATCTTCAATCTCTGATATCCTTTATTCTGCTTGATTGATTTGGCTATTGATACTTGTGTATGCTTCACGAAGTTATCGTGCTGTGTTTTTCAGCTCCATCAGGTCATTTATGTTCTTCTCTAAACTGGTTATTCTATTTAGCAGTTCCTGTAACCTTTTTTCAAGGTTCTTAGCTTCCTTGCATTGGGTTAGAACATGCTCCTTTAGCTCAGAGGAGTTTGTTATTACCTACCTTCTGAAGCCTACTTGTGTCAATATGTCAAACTCTTTCTCTGTCCAGTTTTGTTCCCTTGCTGGCAATGAGTTGTGATCCTTTGGAGGAGAAGAGGTATTTTGGTTTTTGGAATTTTCAGCATTTTTGCACTGGTTTTTCCTCATCTTCATGGATTTACTTTGGATGGGGTTTTGTTTGGGGGCATTTTTTGTTGATGTTGATGTTATTGCTTTCTGTTTGTTTGTTTTTCTTCTAACAATCAGGCCCCTCTTCTGCAGGTTTGTGGCAGTTTGCTGGAGGTCCACTGCACCCTATTTTCTTAGGTATCACCAGCCAAGGCCGTGGAACAGCAAAGATTGCTGCCTGCTCTTTCGTCTGGGAGGTTCCTTCCAGTGGGGCACTAATCTGCTGCCAGCTGGAGCTCCCCTGTATGAGGTGTCTATCAGTCCCCATTGGGAGGTCTCTGCCAGTCAGGAGGCATGGGGGTTAGGGACCCACTTGAGGAGGCAGTCTGTCTCTTAGCAGAGCTCCAGCACTGTGCTGGGGGAACCCTCCTTGTCAGGATCTGCTGCTCTCTTCAGAGCTAGCAGGCAGGGATGTTTAAGTCTGCTGAAGCTGCGCCTTCCCCCAGGTCATCTGTCCCAGGGAGATGGGAGTTTTATCTATAAGCCCCTGACTGGGGCTGCTGCCTTTCTTTCAGAGATGCCCTGCCTAGAGAGAAGGAATCTAGAGAGGCAGTCTGGCCACAGCCACTTTGCCACACTGTGTTGAGTTCCACTCAGTCCAAACTTCCAGGTATCCTTAGCAGTTTCAGAGGAAAAACCACCTACTCAAGCCTCAGTAATGGCGGACGCCCCTCCCCACATCAAGCTCAATCATCCCAGGTCAACTGCAGACTGTTGTGCTGGCAGTGAGAATTTAAAGCCAGTAGTTCTTAGCTTGCTGGGCTCTGTGGGAATGGGACCCACTGAGCAAGACCACTTGGCTCCCTGGCTTCAGCCCTCTTTCCAGGGGAGTGAACGGTTCTGTCTCGCTGGGGTTCCAGGCACCACTGGGGCATGAAACAAACAAACAAACAAACTCGTGCAGCTAACTTGGTGTCTGCCCAAACAGCTGCCCAGTTTTTTGCTTGAAATCCAGGGCCCCAGTGGTGTAGGCACATGAATCACGTGGTCTCCAGATTGCAAAAACCATGGGGAAAGCATAGTATCTTGGCCAGATAGCACAGTCCCTCACGGCTTCCCTTGGCTGGGAAAGGGAGGCCTCCCTGCTCCTTGCACTTCCCGGGTGAGGCAATGCCCCACCATGCTTCTGCTAGCCCTCTGTGGGCTGCACCCACCACCTAACCAGTCCCAGTGAGATGAACAGAGTACCTCAGTTGGAAATGCAGAAATCACCTTCCTTCTGCATTGGTCTCTCTGGGAGCTGCAGACCAGAGCTGTTCCTATTCAGCCATCTTGCCTGCCTCTTCTGCAGAACTTTTCATGGTCAGCTGTTTGGCTTGATCTTAAGCTTCCTGGCTGTCTAAGCACAAAGGGAAATAGGATCAGTCACAATGCTCAGAATATCCACAGAAACGTATCTGTTGCTTAGAAGAAGCATACATTTTTCCTGGCATTAAAACCTGAGGAAAATTTTGGCTCTGAGTTTTCCTAAAGGAGAACCATGTGAAATAGTGACTCATATTCTCAACACCACAGCACATTTCAATAATAAGCACAATAGAAATTTGCAAATGGCGGTTTATTAGCCCACCAGCCAAGTTAATAATGCCAAAGTGAAATTCTGAAAATAAACATCTGCAAGGACCATAGTGGTAAGTCCAAGGGCCCAGGTGCCTATTTCTCTGGCTTAAGCTGGAGCTAGAAATTCACCTGTAGTCTGGGAGATGATCTGTCTTAAATTACAAGCTCCTAAAGGAAAGAGTAGCTGTGAGCTGCTTTGCTGCTTTACTTAACCTTAAGTGCTTATGGCAGTTTAATCACCTGTCCGCCTTATGCCAGTGATTGCTCTCTCTCTCTCTCTCTCTCTGTGTGTGTGTGTGGGTGGTGTTTTGTTATTACATGTGTTGGAGTGAGACAGATTGGGGTTTGTCTCTGCTCTGTTACCTAAGTTGTGTTACCTTGGGCAATTTGCTTATCCTCCCTAAGCTTTAGTTTTTATTGTCTGTGGATTTGGGAGAGTAATATCTGCTTCATAAGTTTATGGGGAAAAACAGGTGAGGTAGTATACACAAGCACAAAGCTCTGTGCTCAGGGTAAAGCACTTGTTTAACAGTAGCTATTAAGGTGATGAAACTACTGTAATATTGGTAAAAATGTTACTGGCTTTTAAATTGCAGAGGGAGTCTCCCTTTTCCCTTTATGATTTTAATAACATCAAAAACTTTTATTATGCTAGTAAATTTTGCTAGATTCTATTCCTACTAGGAATTCAGTATAGCACTTACAATGCTTTATTTAATTTTGGATAATTTTTAAATATAATCCTAAAGCTTTTTTGGCTAATAGCCAAGACAAACACATGAGCATCCCAGATTTATAAAAGAAAATGCAAAACAAAATGAAACAAAACAAAAGCAGTTTAGCCTCACCAGGCTTTCCCAAGACTCTAGGCTAGTATCCCATAGGAAAATAGCATACATAGCGTAAAGAAATATACTGGAGAGTTGTACGGCTGTATGTCTAATTTTAATTAAAATTAAGAATTTCAGAAGGAGTGCTTTAGTTAATGCTCTTGGTTAATAGACAAGTGCTAATTTGCATATCTGGACAATGCATATTGAAAGCAGGTGATAAAGGCTTGTAATATTAAGGCTCAGAAAACAAATTGCTGGCTGACCTAGGACTGCATGTTCAACGTGTGTCAAGTCCACATGTCCATGTGCCTCCCAAAATGGCCTATACCTCTTTAAATGCTCATGGGTATAAATGTGTGCTCTTGATATTTTTCTTACTTTGGGGTCTTTCTTTTCTTTTCTCTTACATTATAGGTCTTTTGGGCAGCTTCCCTCAGGTTTGGTGACTCAAGAGCCAACTGAGCCTCTGACCCCACTCCAAGTCAATTCTCCGGGGACAATTTCCTCAGTAGACACAGAGAGATGTGGTTGAGCATTACAAATCTTTTGTTGAGTTTCACTGGAAATAGGAACGATTTGAATTCCAACAACTATTTATTAAAAATCAGATCTTTGTGAATTAGAGCATGTAGTTATGATTTGAATGTTGCCTGAATGGCAGGTGGCATTGCATAGGGTCACACTGTCCCAGGCTGATTACATAGTTCAGTTTGGATGGTGGACTAGAGAACATCTCATTAAGTGTGCAAATTAGATGATGTTAAGTGGCTTGAGTATATGGGAGAAAAAGATTGAATTTTAAAGTAATCTTACAGAATGAATCACACATAAATAGAGGAAGGTTAGACATGATTATGCATTTAGTATAAGCAGAGAGAGAGAGGGAGAGACAGAGACAGGGACAGAGTGAGCGAGAGCAGCAGACTGGGATGATGATACCCACTGTGTCTAGTGAAGCCTGATGCAGAGTAATTGTTAAATAGACATTGGTTTAATTGGATTAACCCAATAAAGATTCACTCAGAAAAGACTGCTCTTCCATTAACCTGGTTCATGAAGGCATCCAAAGTTATGACTCTATGTAAACTTTGTAATTTTACAGCTATCTTCAGTGCCAGTTGCTTTAGTTGCTAAAAACAAAAGCAAAATCACCTCCTCCTCCAAAAGTCCTCACGGTGCAACAAAGAAGCAAAAGTTCATGTACTTTTTAGTCCTTTTATTTCCTCTTACTTCCATCCTGAAAATGCAGTTGAAGCTATAAGAGATGCTGATATAACTTTTAATTTAGATTTGGAGACTGATTGTACAGGGCCTACTTCCCATTTCTTGTTTACAAAAAATCCCCTTCACCCACAGGAAAATATTGAGTCCTCTTAGTAATTCTGGACCACACTGTCTCCTCTTACTGTGAACACAGTTGGGGTAGACACAACCGTTAGAATTATTGATATGCAATCTTGCTCAGGAATGAAGAGGATGGTGAAGAATCACAATTTATTGTCAGAAGGCTGAGTGTAGGTCAAAGGGCATCTTTTTCACAGGGACCCTTGGCAGACAACCAGAGAAGGTCCATCTGTTTAAAGGAGTGGCGTGCTTTGTCCCTCTCTGGAATATGCCAGTTCATATTCCTATCAAGTACTGGAAGTTTCTTTGCTGTGTGGCCTCTGTACACTGTCTCAAGCAGTTGTTTCCATTAGTCAGACTAAATTTAGAGGAAAATGACATTTGAAACAATTTATCATTATCTTTAATAGATGAGGTAAAATTAGTGTTTTGCTTTTCTCTTTCACTTATCTTTACTATTTGCTTTATTGTAAAGTCTACTTTGAACTCTGGAGCCCTGAAAGCCAAATTTCTGGGGGAAAGTAACCCAGGATTAAATACAGATTGACACTTGTCCCTTCCTGCTCATGTGATTTTGGGCTGCTTCCCCCTCTGTAAAATTAATACAATGACACTTGCTTCCCAGGACTGAAATACTGATTACATGCTCTGATCCATGTAAAGCTTTTAGGATGGTATAGGAAAAGTAACAAGGGCTGAATAAATGGCACTCATTATTATTATTTAGTAATGGGTTAATCTAGCCAGTAAGAATATCCCATTAGAATTATAGTCATAGTGAAGACAGTCATATTAAAATATTATCAAATTTGAGACTTGTTGACTTTTGAGAAACCACCCATTTAGTTTTCTTGTATGTAGTGATACATTGTTTATCACAAGAAATTTAAAATCTATGCAGGCAATACCACATTTTGATTTGCAGTTTTACTTAGGGAACAGGAATGAGTTAAGGCTTTCAGGAGGACAGGATGAAGTGGTATCTACTCAGACCACTAAAACAGCATTCCCATTCTGTGCTTCACAGACACTGGTATTTTATGACTTGCTAAGAAGCATAGCAGGAGAAAGGGTTCTGCAGTCAAATACATTCAGGCAATTTCTGTCATTGCAATAACTGGATGGATTTTGCCTTGGGCTGCTCAAGTGAAAAACCTAGGAATCTTTTAATTCCCTTTTGCCCTTGCCCCACAGTATCCATTTCACCAACAAGTCTTCTCTCGCTGCTTCCAAGTTACACCCTCTGCACATCCACATCTTCTTGTCTATCCCTTCTTACAGCGTATTCTAGGCTACCAAGAAACCTACCTGCCAGCTCCAATGCTTTGTGCTCTCTAGAGCATATCCAGACTGATCTTGGAACAGCTAAATCCTGTTATACTTAATTCTCCTGCTCCAATTGCTCCTTGGCTTTCCATTGCACTTAAATCCAAATGCCTTCCTTTTCCCTGCCTGTCTCTGATCTTCTCTCATGTTCCATTCTGCTCCATTCACTCCACTTTGGCTCTGTAGCCCTTAGTTCTGTCCTTGAATATGACAGTCTCACTTCTGGTTTAGTGCATTTGCCTGGTGATCACCTGCCCAGAGAGCTCTCCCTTCAGAGCTCTGTTTTCTAGCCAACTCCTCAGACCACTTACCCTTACATGCTGTATCACATCTCCTTGTTTCATGTTATTTTACTTTTGGAGGCTAAATTATCTTGTCCATTTGTTTGTTACTTCTTCCTAGCCTGCCTGGAGTGTAAGTTTTTGAAAGCAGGGATGTTGTTTGACCATCAAGAGCTTGGAACAGTGCCTGGCATTTCACAGGCATGCAAATGTTTACTGTATGAATGAATGAAATACTAGCTAAATAACAGCAGATGCTACACCTTACACAGCCTTAAAACTACTAATGTATGTTAGGAATCTCTGAGTAAATACAGCTATAAGAAGTTGTTTCCCTGCCTTATTTGACCACAGAACACTTTTTTTTTTTTTGTGAAATATCTGTTCTTAGGACACTGGTATTTTACTGAATATAATTTGAGAAACATTGTATTAGGAATATTGTTGATAAAAGGTAGTACTAAGCCTATTTCTGCATACTAGAGTTCATGGTGTGAGGTGTCCAAATTTATTCTTATTTTGAAAAGCCTGCCTTTGGACTGCTGCAGTGCCAGAAATGCATGCTGTTCTCATTCTTTTGCACTAATATATTGAAGCCTCTTATAATAACAATGTGCTATTTTGGAGCAAAATCACATTAAGTTTTCATTGGCCAATCATCTTGGCATGAATTAGTCCTCTTCTGTCTGACCACCTAGCAGAGGCCTGACTCTAAACCATCAGAGCTTTGACAGGTAAGCTGTGATAAGAGAGGAGAGGGAGAGGCAGAGCATGGGCTACCCAGGCCTGGAGTAGGCTTGTGGGAACCAGGGAATTGCTGGGAGGATGGAGCCTCTGAAGGAGCAACTCGACAGAAGGAGTAGGGAAGGGAAGGTATGGAAGGGCTGTAGAGACCAACTCCCACTGCAGTTTTGAGCTGTCATTATTCCAGGAGTCCGGTTCCTGTAAGACTTGAGTTTTCTATTAGAAATATGCTTAGCTTTCTGGAAATCTTCCACCTAGACAGCCGTTTTAGGAAAAGTAGCCAAGTGGTGTTGAGGGCCAGCCTCCTGTTTTTGATTTAAAGATATATTGAATAGCAGTTCTTGAGGTCTTTTCCCCCAAACTCCAGTTTGCAAGCAATAGAAACAAAAATGGCAAAATAACATTTGTGTTCACTAGATTTTTTAAAGATAAGCCTGTTAGCCATAAAGTAAATCATCATTTTGCTTTCTGTGTAATCATATTTTTAGATGAAACTTGCAAAATGAAAACTTGGGGACAATTTTAAAATTTTAAATAAGGAAGAATATCTTGGGCACTATGACTGTAAAATGATTTGAAGTGCTATAAAAATGTTCCTAGATGTTCAATTAAATGCTTTTCTTAGACCTTGCAGAAGTTGTTAAACATCACACGTTAAACAAATGTTATTTCTTTCATTGTATATTTCACCTTCAAATGACGTGTGTGTGTGAGTGTGTGTATGATAAATATAATGCATTTATTTTAAACCCTAAAGCAATTCTAGAAAAGTGAATGTCAGGTGGAAATTTGTTTTTCAAAATTCTTAGAATGGCTACATAGAATACTTTATTAGATGGCTACTTTAATTTTTTTATTTTTTTGGAGACAAAGTCTCACACTGTGGCCCAGGCTGGAGTGCAGTGGCCTGATCTCTGCTTTCATCCATTGGTGTTATCTCTGCTCACTGCAACCTCCGCCTCCCAGGTTTAAGCGATTCTCCTGCCTCAGCCTCCAGAGTAGCTGAGATTACAGGTGCCCACCACTGCGATTGGCTAATTTTTTGTATTTTTAGTGGAGACGGGGTTTCACTATGTTGACCAGGCTGGTCTCGAACTCCTGACATCATGATCCGCCAGCCTTAGCCTCCCAAAGTGCTGGGATTACAGGCGTGAGCCACCGCGCCCAGAGCTCCAGAATATTTCATTTGAAAAATGTTTCTTCTGGTTTCAAACAGTTTAATAACCATAATCTATTTAGGAAATCTTCTAGTAAAAAGGAAAGAATACCAAAATGTTACTGAACTGATTTCTGATCAACCAATCTTAAAAAAAAGTAATTATTAATTATTACTGTTCCTGTTGATTTTTCTGTTAGAATTGTGCTTAGCTTTCTGGAACTCTTCCACCTAGACAGCCATTTTAGAAAGAGTAGCCAAGTGGTGTTGAGGGCCAGCTTCCTGTTTTTGATTTAAAGATATATTGAATAGTGGTTGTTGAGGTCTTTTCCCCCAAACTTAATAATTATTAATTGTTAAGAATGTTTTTAAGTTTTGTTGATCAGAAATCAATTTA
The DNA here is from genome assembly GCF_029281585.2 of Gorilla gorilla gorilla. Lineage (NCBI taxonomy): Eukaryota > Metazoa > Chordata > Mammalia > Primates > Hominidae > Gorilla > Gorilla gorilla. The sequence continues at coordinate 47,301,856 of NC_073243.2, read as the reverse complement.
GTAACATTTTAGTATTCTTTCCTCTTTACTAGAAGATTTCCTAAATAGATTCTGGTTTTTAAACTGTTTGAAATCAGCAGAAACACTTTTCAAATGGAATATCCTGGAGCTCCAATATATAGAACAAATATCCTGACTTGCAAGCTCATAAATTATGTGAATTTTGGAAAAATTTCTTAACATTTTTTACTCTATTTATTCTTCTACAAAGTGGAGATAACAATATTTATTTTATGGACTTGTTGCAAGGACTAAATTATATAATCTGTGGGTTATCATGTGCTCAGTGCATGACATAAAACAGATCCTCAACAAATGCCCGTTTTTTTTTCCTACATTTCTTCTTCGCTGTCTTTCTCTTTACTCCAGTCATACCCACTGAGTTCCTACTATGTGCCTAGCACTTGCTAGATACTAGGGATAACAACAGTGAACAAGGCCTGGTTCCTGGCCTCAGTCTGGTTAGAGAGGCCCTTTTCATTACACACCTTTACTGTGGCTTGAAGTTTGATGATATGACTTATCATCTTATAACGATGGAGATAATAGAGGAATATCAATATAAGTTCACATATAGTAGCCAGGGTTCCAAAGTCAAGTTAAAAATCACTGGAGGTAGACAAATGATTTTGTGGGAGATTAATAAGTGTTTGGTACCCAGGATTCCAAAGTCAAGTTAGAAAACATTAGGGCAGACCAAATTAAGCTGGTTTCTTCACAGCATGACTTCTCAGATCTTCTCTCTTGGGAATGTGCAATATGACTTTCTAAGGAAATTTCTGGCACTTCTGTGCACATATTAGGGGCTCAACAAATATTCGTTTATTCAAATCAGTGGTACACATATTTTGTGGGACTTTATAGAGAAGAAAAGGAAATTTCCAGCAGAGGCTACCATTCTCCTGTTGGCTATACTTCCTTTCCCTGTGTGGGATTCACATTGGACGTAAAAATTTTCTACTTTCAATAAGTAGAAAAGGGGGTGAAGAGGGCACTCTAGGAAGGAGAAAGAGAATGTGATAAGTTCTACTTCGTTGTGGAGTAAACAGTAAACAACTATTCTTCTATGGAGGATTATGAATTATAGTAATTGAATAAAAGTTAGAATAAGAAGAAAATAGCATTCAGGCAGTGCTTGAAAAGCTGAATAAAGTCTCAGTGAAGATGTTTTATAAGATTGTTCCTTTTCCACTGAGAATTTTGTAATAATTTTGGATTTCATGCCTGTTATTTCAACCCTGTGAAATGGTTAGGGCGTTTTGTATAGTTGCATGATTCTAAAGCTCTTCCAAAGCAAGATAAGTAAAATGATAAGACCCTTTATTTTTTTTAATAAAATCTGAAGTCACTAACATTTTAGAATGAAACAGAAGCTGGTGAAAATGTAAACGTGTTTAGAAGTAATTTTATGTGTGTATGATAAAGTTGTTTACTGTTCCTCAAACAATATACCATATACCTAATTATTACCATCTTCCCTAGTATATTAGTCTGTTTTCACACTGCTATAAAGAAATACTACCTAAGATTGACAATTTATAAAGAAAAGAGGTTTAATTGACTCAGTTTCGCATAGCTGGGAGGCCTTAGGAAACACAATCATGGTGGAAGGGGAAGGAAGGCATGTCTTATGTGGTGGAAGGAGAGAGAGAAGGAAAACTGCCACTTATCAGATCTTGTGAGAACTCCCTCACTATCATGAGATCAGCATGGGGTTCTCCCCACCCCGCCATGATCAAATCACCTCCCACCTGGTCCCTTCCATGAATTGTGGGTATTACAATTCGAGATGAGATTTGGGTGGGGACACAGAGTCAAACCATATCACCTACCTTCTTTTAATCCTCTTATTCCAGATATTTGTGCTAGGAATCCCACTGCCCTGATCCTGCCTCATGTTGCCCTCACCCTGACCACCTGGGGTCTCACCTCTCCCCATTTCCTTTCCATCTGCTTGCATGGACCACTATATTGGCTTTCCTGATGTTTGGGCTTGCACCGGAAGAGTATCTGTTCTAGATCCCATATTCCTTCTATCCTTGCTAGAGGTACTAACTCATCAGTCTACTAAACTTGTACTCATAGGAGAAGCTTAAAGAAGAGCTGAAAGACTCTCCTTCAGGTTCCCCAAAATTCTATAAATTTTACTAGGATCTTTCTGAAGGCCAAATTCCATCTTTATGGATTAAATCCCAGTGTTCCTGAACCTGTCAATCACAAAGACCTCTTATAATTTTTTCCCACAATTTTATAAGATTTTTGTCTACTAAACAAACACAACCAACGATATATTTTTCCTATTAATTAGAGTTTCTGTTTAGCTTGAAATAAGTATCAGCACACTGAGTTCTACAACTAAAATCACAAGAAAAGAAACGTGATGTGCACGTGTATTTCAGAAAAATGTAGGATATATAAAGAGACTTTGATATTAAAAAAAGCTCTAGTACCCTAATTAGGAAAATCATTTAAACAAAATGAAGATTTAGTGAAAGATTTCAGGAAGCGGTATTATCTCTGGCTTGTTGGGAGATTTTGAAGAGCAATAGGATTTGATGTACCCTCAATTCATATTATATTAGCAGTTGCCAGTAGCTATTAGCTATTTCCCTTATTCTCATGAATATTTACACAACATATGTGTGAAAATTTCTCCTTTGTAGATGTATAGTTGGGGGAGGGGATTTCTGAAATGCAACTTTGCACTGATAATTTGTAGTATGAACTTAATGGTCATTCTTCTCCAAAGTTAGCAAATAATTGAGGGTAATCTTAAGCTAGTACCACAGAGGTTCCAAAAAATATACTAAATGTCAAGGATTTAGTGATTAAGAAAAGACAAATGCCAGGTCTTCCCTTACTGCCATTCTCACTAGAAGATGGTTTTATCAGCTGATCTTCCCAGGAGGTGAAATTCTTTAACTACACAAGCTATATTTATTCTTGAGAACTGACCTTTTTATTTATGGCAATTTGAAGAAATAAAGGACTTCAATTCTTCATCGTGTTTAAGGAGAGCCACAGTAGAGATTCTGTACTAGCAGAGGAGAGAACAAACTGGAAAATCAGTCAGGAGCTGAAGCGGAGGAGTAAGTGTCTGTGACAGCACCTGAGAGTTAATGTTGAGAGAGAAAAATGAAGATCTTGCAAATCTATACTTGCTGTCAGATTCTGCAAATGAAATCATATTAATACTAAAGCAAATTGTGTGGTTTTTGGACTTCGACAAAAAGAGGAGAGAAAAGTTAAGGCTTAAGGGAGAAAAAATCAAATTCTTTCTATGAAATACAATAGTAAGGTAGAGAGTGGGAGAAAAAAAATCGCTGGAAAAGGCCAGGGAGTAAACTTTACACATTTGGTAACCAGGATAATAGATGTAAAGGGAGTCATTGTTGAAGAAGAAATAAATGATTCTATACATTTATTTAAAAAAATGAATTGGAACCAACAAGTTTCATTTAAAAAAAGCACTTGGTATTAGAGTAGTTTTAAATCTATGGAAGCATTGCAAAAATAGTGCAGAGTTCTCATATAATCCACACCTAGTTTCCTCAACTGTTAACATCTTACATTAGTATATACATTTATCACAATTAGTGAACCAATACTGACACATTATTATTAACTGAAGTCCGTGCTTTATTCAGATTTTCTAAGTTTTTTCCTGATGTCTTTTTTTTTTCATTCTAGGATCCCATCCAGGATACCACAGAGCATTTAGTTGTCCATGACCCTTAAGCTCCTCTTGGTTGTGATAGTTTCTCTGACTTCTTTTGTTTCTGATGACCTTGACAGTTTCGAGGAGTACTAGTCAGGTATTTTCTAGAATGTTCCTTAGCTGGGATTTCTCTAATGTTTTTCTTATGATTACACTAGGTTATGAATTTTTGGGAGGAAGGCCACAGAGATAAAGTGCCATTCTCATCCCATCATGTCACGGGTGCATACGACCAATATGACCTATCACCGTTGATGTAAACTTCGGTCACCTGGCAGAGTTACTGTGTCTGTTAAGTTCACTGTAAAGTTATTCTTTTACCCCTCACCCCATACTCTTTGGAAAGAAGTCACTATACGCAGCCCACACTTAAGAAGTAGTGAGTTACGTTCTACCACCTTGAGGGCAGAGTATCTATATAAATTATTTGGAATTCTTCTACAGAGATATATTTATTCTCCTCTAATTATTTATTCAATCATTTATGTATAGCAATATGGACTCATGGATATTTATTTTATACTTTGGGTTATACATCAATACTTCTTTATTTGTTTTGTTGCCCAAATTATTCCAGGTTTGGCCATTGGGAACTCATTCAGTCGGCTCTTGTGTCTCTTTGACAAAGACATTTTTGTGGTTAAGAACTTTTTTTTTTTTGAGAACTTTTTACTTGTGACACCACAAGATGCTCCAGGCTCATCTTCTGTGTTTCCTGCCTCAGTCTTAGAATCAGCCATTTCTCCAAAGAGCTCTAATTCCCTTTATTGGAGAATAATATTTTAAACCAAGATCTGGGCACTATATGCTGCCAGCAGGGTTTTAATGGTTTAAGGGAAGATGTATAGTGAAGCCTCATAACTTTATTCAGGAGTGAAATAATCTGCTTTTCCTTAAACAAATATAATTTTTTTTCATTTAAAATGTTAGTGTAGACTGCAACTTTTAGAAAAACAATCTCCAAATAATGGATAAAACCAGGGTTGGCAATTTTTTTTTCTGTAAAGAATGAGATAGTAAATATTTTAGGTTTTGTGGACAACTCTGTCTCTACTCTGCCATTGCAGTGCAAAAGCAGTCATAGGCAATATGTAAATGAATAGAAGTTGCTATCTTCTAATCAAATTTTATTTACAAAAAAAACCAGGCCGGATTTGGTCCATGAGGCCATAGTTGCCAACCTTTGAATAAGACCAATGAAAATCAAACAAAAAATATTTATTGGGCACTTACAAGGTGTAAGGAATATACTAAAAGTAGATGTGGCAAATAAAAATAACAGAAAATGAAACAGAAAAATGGAAAGATTCAGAGATTAGGTGAATGACCTAAAGTGACTTGACTCTGGTCCCTTTCTTCCTCTTTAGAGGGAGGATTAGATGAATATCTCTGAGCCACTTATCAGCTCGAAATTCTACGGTCAGATAATTCACCCTCATTACTTACAGACAAGTGGAAATAGAATGTACGTGTAATAATAGCTTTATACTTTTTTTTCTCCCAGTTTGAGACTATTGACAACATCTGTTTTTGAGTTATCCTGTGCACAAAGCTATTTGATTTGGTTCTACGATAACTTGATTGGATATTCTGTTCACTACTGGGGCAAGAATTTTTAACCTGGATTCACTGGGTCTCCAGGAGGTTAATGTTTCAAATTTTGTATGACAGTGAGGAGTTTTCTACAAATATGAAATCAAATGCAAAATTTTGTGTGCCTATGTGCATCGTCTGGGTAAGTATTCTATAACTTTCACTAGCTTCCTAAAGAAGTGTGATCCATGTATGAGTTAGGAATAGGTTTGTTTACATATAATAGAAAACCTAAAATACTGGTAGCTTAAACAAGAAAGAGGCTTATTTTTCTTTCGTGTAACAGAGGTAGGCAGTTGAAGGCTCCTATGGTGGCTCCTTAGTATCTTCATGGATTCAAGCTGCTGAGATCCTTAGCATATGGTTATCATATTCAAGGTCACTTCAAGGTCAGTATGAGTGCTCCATCATCACACCCACAACTAGACAGTAGAAGGGGGATGAGGGAAATTCTAAAAAGGTGTATCTCCCAATTAAGTCAGCTCCCTTTAAGGAGTCTTCACAGACATTCCACAGAATCCTCCTTGTGAGTATCATTGACTAATACTGGCTGCAAAGGAATGTGGGAAATGTACCTGTAAACTGGACACATTGATACTGTGAATAAATGAAGGGTTCAGTTAAGTGAGGGAGGGATGCATATTGGATGGTCGTGTACTAGTCTCTGCTTTAACTTTAAAATTCTGAAGGCTAAATTCTATGCTGTTACTCTGAGGCAGAAAACATTTAATTGAATGGTATGGGAGCACATTGTGCTTAGCAAAGAGTTATTCATTTATCCATTTACTATTGAGTAATATTGGGCTATTTATGGAAATAAACTGCACCAACACATTTAATGTTCTATTTGGAATCTGTATTCATTTCCTATTGCTGCTGTAACAATTTACCACAAACTTAATGGCTTATAATAGCATTAATTTATTCTTTTACAGTTCCAGTTTCACCGGGCTAAAGTCAAGGTATTGGTAGGGCTGGTTCCCTCTGGAGTCTTAGGGGAGAATTTATTTCCTTGCCTCTTTCAGTTTATAGTGCCCACCTGTATTCCTTTGCTTGTGGCTCCTTCTTCCGTCTTTAAAGTCCGTCACTCCAAATTCTGCTTCTGTCATTACATTGCCTTTTCCTCTGACTCTGATTGCTTTTGTATTCTTATAAATACTGTTGTGATTACATATGGTCCACCTAGCTAGCACAGGAGAACATCCCTATCTCAAGATCTTTAACTTAATTATACCTGCAAATTCCTTTTTGCCATAAACCTTTTGTTTCTGTAGTATAATATCCCCCCAATATTCCCATGCCCTATTCCCAAGATTTTGAGACATATTTGGGGGGATATGATATCACAGAAACCATCCTTTTGGGGTATCATACCTGTCACAAATCTGTTAATCATTTAGCCCTCACCACTTTTGGCTACAGAAGTTTCTGTTTAATCAATAGATGCTTGTGGTTGAATTGAATTGTTGAAATGGGCATACAGGAAGCAGGTCTTTCAATTTCTGCTCATGGAGAATTAAATTCATTCGTTCATAATTCAACACGTTTATTTATTCAGCACCTGTTATGTGTTAGGCACTGTTTTATCCTTCTTCCCTTCCAAACTTACTTCTTCTGTAGTAAACGGAGATACAGTTGATTCAATTTTCTTATTTTATTTTTAGATTCAGTGGGTAAACGTAGAGGTTTGTTACACGGGTATATTGCATAATGCTGAGGTTTGGACTTCTAGTGAGTCCATGACTTAAATAGAGAACATAGTACCCAATAGGTAGTTTTTCAACCCTCATCCCCACCTAACCTCCCTGCTTTTGTAGTCCCCAGTGCTTAATATTTCCCTCTTTATGTCCATGTGTACCCACTGTTTAGCTCCCACTTGTAAGTGAGAACATGTGGTATTTGATTTTCTATTTCTATCCGTAGTGAGTTATTTCACTTAGGATAATGACCTCCAGCTCCATTCATGTTGCTGTGATGAAAATGAATTTATTCTTTTTTATGGCTGCATAATATTCCATGGTCTGTATATATACACTAAATTTTCTTTATCCAGTCCGTCATCAATGGACACTTAGGCTGATTTCATGACTTTGCTATTGTGAATAGTGCTGCAATACACACACAAGTGCAAGTGTCTTTTTGATAGAATGATTTTTTTCCTTTGGGTAGATATCCAGTGGTGGGACTGCTGAGTCATTATGATGGTTCTATTTTTAGTTCTTTGAGAAGTCTCCATACTGTTTTCCATAGAGGTTGAACTAATTTACATTCCCATCAATGGTGTATAAGCATTCCCTTTTCTCTGCATCCTTGCCAATATCTGCTATTAAATATTTTTTCACTTTTTAATATAGCCATTCTGACTAGTGTGAGATGGTATCTCATTGTGGTTTTGATTTGCATTTCTCTGATGATTAGTGATGTTGAACATTTTTTCATATGTTTATTGGCTGCCTTTAGGTCTTCTTTTGAGAAGTATCTGTTCGTGTCTTTTGTGCACTTTTTAAAGGAATTATTATTATTTTTATTATTTTCATGGATTTGTTTAAGTTTCTTATAGATTCTGAATATTAGTTTCAAATGCATTGTTTGCAAATATTTTCTGCCATTCTGTAGGTTGTCTGTTTGATTATTTCTTTTGCTGTGCAGAAGCTCTTTAGTTTAATTAAGTCTCATTTGTCTATTTTTGTTTTTGTTGCATTTGTTTTTGAGGTATTAGTCATAAATTCTTTGTCTAAGACAATATCCAGAAGAATACTTCTTAGGTTTTCTTCTAGAATTATTATAGTTTGAAGTATTATATTTAAGTTTTTTAATCCATCTTGGGTTAATTTTTTATATGGTGACAGGTAAGAGTCCAGTTTCATTCTTCTGCACATGGCTAGCCAGTTTTCCCAGTACAGTTTATTGACTAGAGTGTCCTTTCCCCATTGTTTATCTTTATCTACTTCATCAAAGATCAGTTGGTTGTCGGTATGTGGTTTTATTTATGGGTTCTTTATTCTGTTCCATTGATCTATGTGTCTATTTCTATATCAGTACAATGTTGTTTGGGTTTCTATAGCCTTGTAGTATAGTTTGAAGTCAGGCAATGTGATACCTCTGGCTTTTTTCTTTTTACTTAAGATTGCTTTAGCTATTCAGGTTCTGTTTCTGGTTTCATATGAATTTTAGAACTGTTTTTTCTAATTCTGTGAAAAATGATGTTGGTAATTTGATAGGAATTGTGTTGAATCTGGGATTGCTTTGGGTAATATAGTCATTTTAGCAATATTGATTCTTCCTATCCGTGAACGTAAGATGTTTTTCCATGGTAGTGTCATCTGTGATTTTTTTCATCAGTGTTTTGTAGTTCATTTTGTAGAGAACTTTTAATTCTTTGATTAGATGTATTCCTAAGATTTTGTTTTTTGTGTGTGGCTATTATAGATGGCATTGCATTCTTGATTTGATTCTCTGCTTAAACGTTGGTGTATAGAAACACAACTGATTTTTGTGCATGAATTTTGTATCCTGAAACTTTTCTGAATTATCTACCAGGTCTAGGAGTCTTTTGGAGGAATCTTTAGGGTTTTCTAAGTATGGGATTGTGTCATCAGTGAACACAGATAATTGGACTTCCTCTTTTTCTATTTGGATATCTATTATTTCTTTATCATGCCTGATTGCTTTGGCTAGGACTTACAGTACTCTGTTGAATAGGAGTGGCAAGCATGGATCGGCATCCTTGCCTTGTTCCAGTTCTTAAGAAGAATGCTTTTAACTTTCCCCTATTCGGTATGATGTTGGCTGTGGGTTTGCCATAGAAGGTTCTTAATATTTTGAGGTGTCTTCCTTCCATGCCTAGTTTCTTGAGGGTTTTTATCATGAAGGGATGTTGGATTTTATTGAGTGCTTTTTCTGCATCTGTTGAGATAAGATGATTATATGGTTTTTGTTTTTAATTCCGTTTATGTGGTGTTGATTCAATTTTCTACATCTGAAACCTGAGACTCATAAAATTTTCTCTCACATCACACTTAATCAATTCCCAAATTGTGTTGACCCAGCCTCCAAAATAATCTGTCCACTTGTCTCCATTTCTTATGCTATGACCCAAGTCCAAGCCACATTTTTCCTCTTTTAGATTCTGCAATGTCTTTTAGATGCTGCAGATGTTTCTCTGCACCTGTTCCGAGCTCCCTCCATTTCATTCTCCACCACGCAGTGATCTTTTAAAAATGCAAACCTAATTATATCAGTTTTTTTGTTTAAAACATTTCCATAGATTTCTGTTGCTTTTAGAACAAAGGGAAAAGTTCTTATTAGCACCTGTCTTAAGGGGCCCTCTGCTTACTTTTCCAGCCTCATCTAACTATGGTGCCTCTTCAGTCCTCAAACATCCTAAGAAGATCTCTTCTTCCTTAATGCCTTTCTATGTGCTGCTTCATCTGTCTGGAATACTTCTTTCTCTGATTAATCCCTTGCTTGGTTTACTTTGGTGGGAAGCCTTCTTTTTTTTTTTTTTTTTGAGACAGAGTCTCGCTCGTTGCCCAGGCTGGAGTGCAGTGGCGCAATCTCCGCTTACTGCAAACTCTGCCTCCCGGGTTCACACCATTCTCCTGCCTCAGCCTCCCGAGTAGCTGGGACTACAGGCGCCTGCCACCACGCCCAGCTAATTTTTTGTATTTTTAGTAGAGACGGGGTTTCACCGTGTTAGCCAGCATGGTCTCGATCTCCTGACCTCGTGATCCGCCTGCCTCGGCCTCCCAAAGTGCTGGGATTACAGGGGTGAGCCACTGCGCCCAGCCAGGGAAGCCTTCTTTAACCCTTCAGACCAAATTAGATCTAGGAAGATCTAAGAAATGTATTCTTTCATTGCAACTTTTTTTTTCATTGTACATTTTAGAACCATATGGAAATAATTAATAGTACAACTTTGGGTGTAACGTCTGTCTTTCCCACTAGATTAAAAATCGTTTGAGGATGGAAAGAGTATTTTATCAACATATCTCCAGTGCCTTGAATCATGCTTCTCACATACTAGGGGCTCAGCAAGCGGTTGCTTAATTGGTGATGGGAAAAAACTCCAGGGTATCTGCAAAACCTAAGTGGAACAATGAAAAGCAATACTCAGCTATTTTGTATTCTTATGAACCTTCTGTCTACTGTCTATTAATTGTGCACATAAGCTTATAGAGAACAATGAAACATTTTCATTTCTGAAGACAGTATTGCTGTTTGATGAGTGGTTCTCAAACTTTAATGTGTATTAGAGTCACCTGTGTCACCTGCCTGGTTTGTTAAAATACAGTTGCTTGATCCCACCCTCAAAGTTTCTGATTCAGTAGGTCTGGGCTGGGGCATGAGACTTTTCAGGTCTCAATAGTTCAACAGTGATGCTTCTGCTACTGGTCTGAGGATCATACTTTGTGAAACACTGGCATAGACTGTCAGCTGCCAAGCAGCTTGACAGGCAATTCCATCTTTCTCGTTGGAAGGATATATTTTGCTCTCTTCAATCGGTTGAACTCACTGGAGATTGTGCACTGGCTAAGGGTATATCTCAGTGTAGACAGTGAGTGACCTGCTACTAGGTATCTCCTCCTTATCTTCATCCTCTCTCTGAAGAAAGGGGTCAATGGCAATGGAAACTGACTTAGATCTGCCCAATAGAGCTTTGGTACTGAGAAATCCACTGTTGGGGGCTTCAATTTAACTTGCAGTTGTGTTAAGATCAGTTCAAACATGTGTATGTTGCTGAATATATACACAAATTGGCATTGATAACCTGCATTTTACCTCACCTTTGAAAATATTTAGTAAGAATTTGGCTTGCTCAGTCTAGATGTGTGGGGGTATATGGCTTACAGTTTGATTTTCACTGCACGCAATTGAGTTCTGTGGAGCCACGTTTCACTTGGTAACTGAGCACCCAAATAAATGTGGGTTGTTTTTTTCCTTCAAACTAAACAGGCAAACAAAACTACCCTTGAGCTAAAAGGAATTGAATGCCTGCAATCTTCAATGCCATGAACCCATTAAAACTCCCACTTGCTATTCCATGTATCCAATCAGTAAGGTGCAAATCAACCATCATACGTTTCTCTGCCTGGGAAGCAGTGTGCATTTCTGTGTAATCAGAAGTGTGTTACAAGTGAAACTTAGTCACCTGCTTTTCCAGAGGTGTTCTCTCTTAGGAGAGTGAGAGAGAAAAGCAGCTTTAAAAATCCAACAAAAAAGAAACAGGCATGCAAGTTGGATAGTAATAATAGATTATTAGCTATGGAAGGGAGGGTTGGGGTCAACTGATCCAATCTTGTTATTTTACAGGGGAGAAAGCCTCAGAGAAGCTAAGTCCTCTGCCAAGGTCATTGAACTAAATAGGGCAGACCTGGAATTCGGGACTTCTGTCTTCCAGGCCAGTGCTATTTTCATGATGCCTTATACTTAATAATTAAACTCTTATACCTTATTTATGTTCAATGTCCTTGGCAAGTCTTGAAATAGATTATACCTCTCTTAGGTTTCATCTCTTATCCTGGGGAGAAAACATATCCTTTCAGTGGAAAGCAGGGAAGCTTATGGAGACATCATTTTTAACTCCTCAGACAGAATTTGAAAGTCAGATGTTAAGCCTGCATCAGCAAAACCAGGGTCAGGGTATGCAAAGGGGACGCTAGCACTGAAATTGTTTTTGTATCTCACATCCTTAGCTTTATTATTGGGAATCTTTGATTAATGTCCAAATTCAGGATATAGCATCATTTCAACAATTTTATGAAGACTCGTTGGCCACAAAGATGAGAAATTCAGTCTTGCACAACTTAAAGGAGATTATTAAAATAACATAATAATTAGTGTCATATATTCAAAGATAGGGAATGATATACTACCAAGCCTAGGGGATGGAAACTGAAGCATTCTCAGAGGATGCTATAGTCAGTAAGTAAAAAAATTTACTAAGTACCTGTTATAGACCAGGTACTTGGGGACACGAGACCAAAAATCTTAAAGTCATTACCTCAAGGTACTGAGATTGCAATAGGCTATTCAGACAGTAAACATGCAAATGAATAAATAGATTATTTTCAGATCCTAATAAGTGCTGTGAAGAAAATAAAATAGGGAAATATGATAGGTAGTAGTGGAGGAGGAGTTCTACTTTGGCTAAGATGGTCAGGAAAGGCCTTTCTGAGGAGGTGACATTTGAATTATGAAAGGAAGGCAGGGGAAGGATCTTAGGGAAGACACTTCCAACTGGAAGAAACAATAAGTGCATTTGCCTTCAAACAAAACTGAAGTTGAAATGTATGCAGGATGAAAATAAGGGTGGTATAGTTCAAATGTGATAATTGAGGAGTAGAGATAAGATCAAGGAAGTGAGCCAAGAACAGATCCTGCGGGGTCTTTTACACCTTGCTAAGAGATTGTATTTTAATTTTAATTTGGACTCAGTGGAAATTCATTAAAGAATGATAAGCATAATAGTAGCCAATTTTGCTGCTATTTGTAGAATGGACTATTGTTTTAAGGCTGTTGCTAAAATTTGCTGGGAGATGATGATGAGGTGGTGGTGAAGAATTGGTGAGGGGCAGTCAAATTCAGGACAAGTTTTGAAATTTGAGCTTGCTGGACTTGCTGATGGGTTAGATATGGAATAATCAGGGAAGGAGAAGAATTAAGGATGACCTGTAAGACTTTTGACCTGAATGACTGAGTGAATATTTGTGCCATTTATTGAAAGGAGGCAGACTAGGAAGGTGTGGAGTGGGGAATCAAAAATTCTTTTTTGGCCATGGTAAAGGTGAGGTAATTGTTAAAGAGCCATGGGAAGATGTTGAATAGGTAGTTGGATATTTGAATGTGGCATTCAGGGACAAATTAAGACTGGCAATGAAAAATTGAGTTGTCAGAATGTGTTTACAGTGTTTAAAACAAAGATATTGGAGGAGACTATCTAGGAAGAGAATATAGAGATGAGAAGAGAGTCAAAGGCAGAATCCCAGAGGCATAACAGTGGTTAGAAGAAACTGCCAGCAAAGGAGATAAAAGGAGAAACTAAAGAAGGTAGGAGGAAGCCTGGAGTCATAAAACTGTGAAAAAGTGATTTCAAGAAGAAATATCAACTCTATCAAATGCTGCTGAGAGGTCAAGTAAGCTGAGGACATTTGCGGTCATTTATAACTATAATAAGAGTTGTTTCTCTTATACAAAAGTCGTCATTGCATTGGGTTGGGAAGACAATTGGAGGCAAGGAAACATCTTTCACCACATACGGTAATATTCATTCTTTTGCCATATCAGGTAATCACCATAGGTTCTAGGGATTAGGATGTAGACATATCTTTTTTGGGACCACCATCTAGCTTACTATGGAAAACTACTTGAAAACTTAAAACTATTTTTCAGGACTTTCCTCTTTTTATAAATTTCTAAAGGATAAGAATTGGGAGACAAGATACAAATGTTAGAGTCAAAATTTGTGTTGAATCATTCTCTGAATAACCATCTCATCAAAAGGATTTGTGGTAATTTAAATTTATTAACTGAGAGTCCTGCTGAGCACTAGCACTAATTGGCACCCTTTGGGTTACGTGACAAAAGATGCATTTGAACCAAACCTGTTTTCTTCCTGTTGAACATCTATACATACAGGATGGAACCAACAAATAAGTGTGGAAGAGAAATTAACTATATAGGTATTTTTCCATCTAATCTGGGCTTTATGAGATGTAATCAATTTGTTAAAGAAGCAATCTGCTGTTACCTTGCTGTCCTTGTCGATCAAAAAGGGAAAAAAAGTATAAAAATAGAAAGTACCTTCTGGGCTTAGAAGAGGATGAGAAAAAATATTTGTAGCTTTATTAAGGCTGTTAGAGTTATTTCCTTTGCGACATTGTGTGTTCTTTGTGAAATTCCCTCATTTTGCCCTCTTAGCTTGTGAAAGCAGTTACACTGCTGTCCTTCAGTCAGCCTTTCTTGGTGAAATCTCCCTCTTAGATAGCTGTTCTTGTCAGTGTATTTTCCTCCAGTCATCCAACCCCCAGATCCTGTGCACTAAATTAGAAAAAAGGAATTATTCCAAGTGTTCTGTTAATAACTGTCTCTTCAGGGATGACTAAAAACCCCAGTTTTTTTCCTTTGAGAAACACTGTCCTCATGTTTACATCTAGTTTGCCTAATTAGACTTTAGATTAAACAGGGGCCTTGTTTATTCTGCAGTCTGTGGAGCATTTAGCAGTGTCTACAATGACTAGATCCACTTCTTTTGCCCCTGTTCTTACCCATGGGAACATGAATGGGCTGTAGGAACTGTATAAAGGAAGACATAAGCATTCTGAAGGAAGAGTATGGGTGGTTCCTCTTCGGCTTTTTAGCCCATAGAAGAGCTTGTTGGTCATCTGCACCTTCAGAGTGGTGTCTAGACTTGCTGGCCTGCCTTCCATGCAGAGGCAACAGGTAACATCTGCTGCCTTCCTCCTCTCTGGTTAGAGATAGCCATAAACCAGCATGCAATGGAGCCTTTTGGGATGGGTTAGAGAGAAGCTTATCGGCTTTCTACAGTGCCAGGTGTAGAGGATCTATCTGATTGAAACAATAGACAGAATTACATTCCCAAAAGCATCCGGAGAGGGCATATGGCTTTAGTGTTTAGGTAAATTTCTGAATAAGAACCGGTCTCCAAACTTGAACAGGCTGCTTCTAGATACTGAAGAATGGGTGATAAATGACATTCTCTAGGTGTAGCCAATATCCCTTGCTTTAATCTATTTTCTCCAGCAGAGTATTCCAAAGCATAGTGCTGACTGCCCAACACCTCCCTTTGGAAAGACCTTTCTTATTTGAGAACAATAACTACATCATTCTTTAGCTTTCTTTTTTTCTAGACAAATTTCTTAATATTCCCTCTTTGGACCATTTTCTATTTCTTTAGTCATTTCCACAGCTCTTCCCTGAAACTCTGCCTTGTCTCTATGTTCCTGTAAAGGTATGGTGACTGAAACTACCCATAATGTTCTTATACAGGCTTCAATGGGCCTCAGGATAGTACACAGTTGATCTATCGGCTAGATATCACTACTCTCATTTTTTGCTTAAAGTGAATATCATGGAGAAATAGTTTACTTGTGATGGTTAATTTTGTGTCAACTTGACTGGGCCAAAAGATGCCCAGATATTTGGTGAAATGTTATTTCTGAGTGTGTCTGTAAGGATATTTCTGGATGAGATTAATATTTGAATGTTAGACTGAGTAAAACAGATTGCCCTCCACAATATAGGTGGGCCTCATCCAATCTGTTGAAAGCCTGAACAGAAGAAAAGACTGACTAACAAAGAATTTTTCTTCTCTGCCTGACCATCTTGAAACTGGGACATCATTCATCTCCTGCTTCTTCAGACTTGGACTCAGACTAGAACCTTACCATCAGCTTTCCTGGGTCTTTAAACATATATTGTTCTATTTAAAGAATAGAAGTAAAAAAACATATATTGTTCTTATTTAAAGAACATGTAGCCAGTGCGGTGGCTCACGCCTGTAATCCCAGCACTTTGGGAGGCCAAGGTGGGCGGATAACTTGAGGTCAGGAGTTTAAGATCAGCCTGGCCAACATGGTGAAACCCCATCTCTACTAACAATACAAAAATTAGCTGAGCGTGGTGGTGCATGCCTGTAGTCCCAGCTATTCAGGAGGCTGAGGCAGGAGAATCGCTTAAATCTGTGAGGCAGAGGTTGCAGTGAGCCAAGATCCTGCCACTGCACTGCAGTCTGGGCAACAGAGTGAGACTCTGTCTCAAAAAAAGAAAAAAAAACAGAATATATATACTCATTCATAGCATTTTATGTGTGTGTGTGTGTATATATACCCACACATATATGTATGCATATGTATGTGTGTATATATGTATGTATGTGTGTATATATATCTATATATCTATATCTATATATATATATATCAGCTTTCCTGGTCATTAAACATATGCTCTATTTAAAGAATATAAGTAAAGAAACATATATTGTTCTTATTTAAAGAACGTATATACTCAATCATAGCATTTTATATGTATCTATATATATACACATACATATATATACACATATGTGTATATGTATATATTTGTATATGTATATATGTATGCTTCTCTATATATGTATGTATCTATACATATGTATGTATGTAGCTATCAAAGACTTCCTGGGTCACACCAATAGGACACAGGAGTCAACTTCTGGGAGCTCCTACTGGCCAAAGATGGGAATATTTGAGCTTCAAAAAAAAAAAAAAAGGTTTGCTCTCCAAACACGTTAGTCTCAGAAAAAAAATTGCTGCCATAGATTGAAATAATAAAAATCTATACATTCATAATTGTACTTCAAAAGGAAAAGAGTGTTCCATACTGACATTCTTTGTAGGTTGCTAGAGTACAAACTCATTTCCTCTGAAGAGTAACGATTAAAGGAAAAGAATTAAGTATGTATCCTCTTTTTCCTGTATAGACTGTATTTCATGATAGCCAAATAGATATAAATGTTCTTCTCCCACATCCCCACATCTTGAGTCATAGACCTCCAAGAACACACCTGTAGCTCAGCAAGTCAGGTGTACTACTTGTTGCAGTGGGGGAAAAATGCATGCCATGGAGAACTGTGGGGTATCTCGGTAACAGGGTGTTAAAAAGAACATATACAATTTGGGTTGCAGTTAGATGATATTGGGGATGGTTCAAGAAAGAGGGAATTTGCTCTGGATTGAGTGTTGTTAGGAAGGGAGGATAATGCTATGATTGGACGTTTTTAATATTATTTAAGAATGCCATGTACAATTGTGTATTCAATAAATCTTGTAGGGCAGGCTAGAGCAAGGCTGAAGCTGTAATTATTACAGAAGAAGCAGTCACTCATATTATTTGGAAAAGAGGGATGTTTGGTATTTTTGTGGTCTGCATAGTGACCTTGTTTTTGCTTGTGATTAAACAATATTATGAAATGGTCTTGTTTTTTTAAACCTCACTTCTTCAAAGTCACAAGCTGACCTGATGTTCTGGGAGATTGTTTATGTCCAACAAGAGAACACTGAAGTATAGCTGTGAGTGTCAAGCCAGCCTGCAGCCCTCAGAGTTTAGGAGCTGCTTTTCTGTTTCTCAGTAGGAGAATAGAGTAAAATAAAAGTGAAAGAAATAAAAGATTTGGATAATTCCATTTTCAACCTCTAATGAAATAATGGACCTGGCAATCTAGATGCTAAAATCATTAGGTGAAATGTTAATGAGGTATTTTATTATGGATGGTTCAGGCTGATATTACCTGAACCACTGAACAAAGCAAGACCCTGTCTCTCAAAACTGAAAAAAAGAAATATATCGTGTTGTTTATAAAAATGATATGGTGGTTACTTTAACATGTTCTTATCTGTTAGAGATGCATTCTAAAGTATTTAGGAATAGGATGATATGATGTCTGGCATTTGCTCCAGAAAAGAGAAAAACATTTCGAAAGTTGATAGATGAAATAAAAACAACAGAAAGTTGCTAGTTCTTAAAGCTGCAGGATGAATCTATGGAGGTTGACCATTCTTTCTACTTCTGGATATATTTGAGAAGTTCCAGAACAAACAGCTTTTTGAAAAGGTGAGCATTGCTTTTGTATCACACCATTTGTTTGATTGTCCTCTCCTCTCATCAGGGCACCACAGCCCGGTATTAAGAATTAAAGAGAATAAGACAGTAACTCATCTTATTTTCCAAGCTCTCAAGCAGAAATAGGCCTATTTCCTGAAGATCTGTTCCCATGATTCCCAGATACTGCTTTTGCTCAGTCTCTGTTTAATATGGACTTTATGGGATAGGGCTCCCTAAAATAACAAAGGCTTCTAATGGTTATCAGTTTAAAACTTTATTTTTGCCTCATTCATTTTCTCAAGGTCATGTATCCATTGGAATAAAAAGGCATTTATTGAAAGAATTGAATACATCATAATATGGGCTATAAATAGTTCTTACATGGTGGGAGTCATATTCAACATTTCAAGGTTGAGCTGACAGTTGGTTGACCATAATATTACTTTGAAAATTTCTGTGGAATTAAGCATTTCATAGCATTTTCTACTCAGGAGCAAATTTTCTATAAATGTTCAAATTTTTAGAATCCTTAGGGAGCTGAGATAATAGTCATTGCTTAAAATGTGTGAAGAATAAAAGCCAGTCCTAAACAAGTATTGCCTTTCTCTTGTGCTGTGCATTTTCAGCCTCAGTTTTGATCCCAGAGATAGAGGTGAATAACTTTCTTGCCCATTTCTCCTTACTAAACGTGCATTGGACCTTTTCTTTTTACTCATCAGATTGGCATTTTTTATTTCTAATCCTTTTCAGCCATTCTGACCAACTTAAAGTTTCATAATAATTCAAGGACACTTCCACAATGAAATACTATGTGCACACACCCGCAGAGTATCTGGAAGCAGAATTCTGTGTTATAGAATGCATGCTGAATAGAGTAATGAACAGCAGTTAGTTTGCTTTCTTGAAGATTGTTCTTTCTCAATTTTGGAAGAGTTTTTTATAAAATAGACAGGGTATTTCTCTGGTCCCTAGACTAATATATAGGGTATTTCTGTGGTCCCTAGACTTCTATGGCATGGTTTTATTTACTTGTTCATCAAAATTTTGTCTAATAAATGTCATGTTGGTTTGAAGGTAACCTAGGTCACCACTTTAGATTGGCTTCATTTAAAAACGGACGTTGATGAGAGGAAATGGAAAATGATTTATTCTGCATAAGGACAAGGTTAATAGCACAGACACTGAAAGTTAAATTCTTAAATCTTTTCCTTTAATTTGGAGGGGCTATTTCTCTTCATTCTATTTTTTTCATCTTTTCCAGCCCTGTGTTTTAGGGGGTTCTGACAGAAATAATCAAACAAAGCTGTTTGCTCTCCCAAACAATTTAGCCAAGTGCTCATCTGTGGACGGGTAGGACATCTTTCTCTGCATCATCTTTATGTAAGGAGACCAAATGAAGGAATGATATATGGGGCCTCTTGAGGGCTCAAAAAAAGAATGGCCAGAGCCTGCCCTGAGGGAGGGAGTGAGGAAAGATTTCACAGCAAAGATGATGTTTAAATGGATTGTTAAAGGAAGGGAAAGTACATGCTAGAAAGTGAGAGAGCTATGGGGAGTTCTAAACAGTAAAGTACATTTAGGAATTGCAACTAGTTCAGTACTGCTGAAGGATAGTGTGTGTGTGAGTGTGTGTGTGTGCATGCGCGCACGCTTGCGCACATACATGTATGTGTGTTGGTGAAGGCAAAGTAGGAATGGCAATGAGTAGAGAGGGTATAACAAGTAATGACGATGGAGATGTAAACAAGGGTAAGATCACAAAGGGCTTTGTGTGTCTCATTAAGAAATAGAGCCAGACATGGTGGCTCACACCTGTAATCCCGGCACTTTGTGAGGCCAAGGCAGGTGGGCAGCTTGAGCCCAGGAACTCAAGACCAGCCTGGGCAACATGGTGAAATCCCATCCCTACAAAAAATACAAAAATTAGCTGAGCATGATGGCGGGTGCCTGTGGTCTCAGCTGCTCAGGAGGCTGAAGTGGGAGGATCACATAAGCCTGGGAAATTGAGGTTGTAGTGAGCCATGATATAGCACCACTGCACTTGGGTCTGGATGACAGAGTGAGAACCTGTCTCTAAATGAATGAATGAATGAATGAATGAAATAGAACTTTATCCTGTAGGTGATGGGGAGCCTTTTGCATGCTGACCTCTTAATATTAGCCTATATCTGTCATGGGCTTTCACTAGAAACCCAAGTACCCTTCTGCAGTTAAAGGCCTAAGATTGTCTTTGGAGAGTCCACAGTTCTTAAAGTAAGGTATGGAGTATATATGCATTTATATCAGTGTTTCTTTCTGAGTTTGGATGTAGCTCAAGATTAAGCTTTTGTGAATTTTGGCACATTTCTTATTTCAGAGGGCAAGAGCATAGGGCAGAGTAATAATCTAACAGAAGCTTATTGAAGGTGGGATTTATAGCAGATATATAGCCTTTCCAAGATGCCATCTTAATTAGTACTCCTATAATAGCTATGCTTGGATTCTATGTAAGAGGTTGATATTCCCTTGTAAAACTCTCTGACCTCTTCCTGTCTTCACATTTCAATGTACTTTCACTAGTTTTTTGGTCATTTACTATTGGTCATTAAGCTATTTATTGCATATACCCTGTTCATTATTTAAAAGAGGACTTCATTTGGCTAATATTTCCATTTTTATAAATATAAGTCTCTGATATCATAATTTAGTCTTTGATTTGTATAGAAAAGCATAAAAGGTTCAGGCATCAAATATTCTTGAAATAACAGTTCCAACTAATTCTTTGACAAACTTTAGAGCAAGCAATTAACTCATCATTCCTCAGAGAAGATCATGGTGATTCCAGTTTGTTCTCTAACAGGATACATTACATTAAACTTCTCCAGAAGGTTAGAAGAGGAAAGTATCATGGTAATCCAGAGCTCCCTTAGTGAATCAAACAAATAGTTGTCTTCCTGAAGGATTTAGGTGCAATAAAAATCTGTTTGGAGAACATCAGGCCGTTGAATTTTTGGCAGTTTATATTAAGAACTACCTGGAAGCAGCTGCATTTTTCTATTAAAGTGATGCAATTTGCTCATTCTAACCAGGCTCTTCAACACAAAAGGCACTTTGAGATATTCTGTCCTTCAAAGTTGGTTGACTCTAAACCTGTGCCTGATTGGTGAAATCCCACTGTCCAAAGAGGCTCCTTCACTGAGTGTCTGGTTATCTATGGTTGCTTGGCATACTACCCCCAAACATAGTGGCTTAAACCATTTTTTTTTGTTTTGAGGGTCGGGAATTCAGACATGGCAGAATGGGGAAGTAATGTCTCCGGTCCCAGAGCCTGGGGTCTCAGCTGGGATGATTTAAATAGATGGAGACTTGTACAGCTAGGGACTGGTATGGCATCTTTCCCTTTATGTAGTGTCGGGCTTGTCCATATGGCCTCCTCATGTGATTCTTCTAGCATCATGGTCTGGGGTAGCAAGACTTCTCATGCAACAGTTCAGGGTTCTGAGAGTGAGTGATCCAGAACACCAAAGTAGAGTGGCAGAGCCTTTTTCCACCTGGTCTGGGAAGTCATTCAGCATGGCTCTGTCATATCTAGTTGGTCCCTCAGGGGCAGCCCCCATTCAGCATGGGAGGGGACCACATAAGGATGTGAATACTGGGTGGTGTGGCTCACTGGGGAAGGGGGTGGGAGCATTTTGGAGGCTGCGTCATTACCAAGGGTAGTACACCCCATTTCTTCAGTTCATGGCACTAGCTCTTCTTGGTAATAAGCTCATTTTCTCCCAGGCATCCACTCTTATCCATAGAACTGCACCCCCACTCTACCCCAACATTCTTTTTCATGGACAGGTAGACAGACCTTAAAATCTTCTATATGATTATGACTTTTCACATTTAAAGCTTTCAGTGGCTTATTAGTGCTCTAAGGATGAAGATCTTTATTCAACAAATATTTACTGAGTGCTTACTCTGTTTAGGCAATATTCCAGGCCTCTGGGATTACATAGTGATTAAAACTGATGGAAATTCCAGTCCTCCATAGGCATGGGCAAAGACTTCATGACTAAAACAACAAGAGCAATTGCAGCAAAAGCCAAAGTTGACAAATGGGATCTAATTAAACTAAAGAGCTTCTGCACAGCAAAAGAAACTATCATCAGAGTGAACAGGCAACCTACAGAATGGGAGAACATTTTTGCAATCTATCCATCTGACAAAGGGCTAATATCCAGAATCTACAAGGAACTTAAACACATTTACAAGAAAAAATCAAACAACCTCATGAAAAAGTGGGTGAAGGATATGAACAGACAGTTCTCAAAAGAAGACAGTCATGCGGCCAAAAACATGAAAAAAAGCTCATCATCACTGGTTATTAGAAGAATGCAAATCAAAACCACAATGAGATACCATCTCACACCAGTTAGAATGGCGATCATTAAAAAGTCAGGAAACAACAGATGCTGGAGAGGATGTGGAGAAATAGGAATGCTTTTACACTGTTGGTGAGAGTGTAAATTAGTTCATCCATTGTGGAAGACATTGTGGTGATTCTTCAAGGATCTAGAACAAGAAATACCATTTGACCCAGCAATCCCATTACTGGCTATATACCCAAAGGATTATAAATCATTCTATAAAGACACATGCACACATATGTTTATTGCAGCACTATTCACAAGAGCAAAGACTTGGAACCAACCTAAATGCCCACCAATGATAGACTGGATAAAGAAAATGTGGCACATAGACGCCATGGAATACTATGCAGCCATGAAAAGGATGAGTTTATGTCCTTTGCAGGGACATGGATGAAGCTGGAAACCGTAATTCTCAGCAAACTAACCCAGGAACAAAAGCCCAAACACCACATGTTCTCAATCATAAGTGGGATTTGAACAATGAGAACACATGGACACAGGGAGGGGATAATTACACACTGAGGCCTGTCCGGGGATGGGGGGCAAGGAGAGGGAGAGCATTAGGACAAATACCTAATGCTTGAGGGACTTAAAACCTAGATGATGGGTTGATAGGTACAGCAAACCACCATGGCACATGTATACCTATGTAATGAACCCACATGTTCTGCACATGTATCCCAGAACTTAAATTAAATTTGTAAATAACAAAAAAAAAAAAAAAAGAAATTCCAGTCCTCGTGGAATCATGCATTCTAGTGTGTGTGTGTGTGTGTGTGTGTGTGTGTGTGTGCACGTGTGTTGGAAAGGAGCAGTAAATAAGTGCAAATATTTATCATGATAGAAATAAACCCGGTAAAGAAAAAGGGAAGAGCAGGCTCAGTTTTAAACAGGAGAGTTAGGGAAAGCCTTAATGAGAAGACAACAAAGATGTGAAGTAGGTGAGGGTGTGGGCCATGCGGATATTGGCAGAGGGAACAGCAAGTGCAGAAGTTCTGAGAGGGAAGCATGCCTGCCCTTCAAGGGAAGCCAGGATACTGGGTTTGGGGCATGTGGAATGAGGACAAGAGTAATGAGAGATGAAGTCAGAGATTTAACAGCAGACTAGACAGGATCTGGACTTGTAGGCCATTTTAAGAACTTTAATATTCACTTTTGAGAAGAGCAGCATTAAGGTCTGACTCATGTTTTAGAAGAATCATTCTTGGGGGGTAAATGTAGAAATAGAAAGAACATTTATATGATTATTGCAATAATCTAGGAGAGGGAAGAGGGTGGCTTGGATCAGGATGGTATGGTAAAAAGGATGATAAGTGGCTCAGTAAAAAATATATTTTGAAGGTAGAATTGATAAGTTTTACTGATAAGCTGAATGTAGGATATGAAAGAGAGGAGTCACAGATGATGTCAAGTAACTAGAACGAGTTGCCGTTTATCAAGATGAGAGAATCTATCAGTAGAACAGATTTAGAAGAGAGTTGTTTTGACATGTTTTCAACCTTAAAATAATGAGATTCAGAAAATATGATTAAGTATAGAGTTTGAGTCCAAAGCTTGAGGATGGCCACCCGGAAGCATAGATTCAAGTTGCCCTGTATATACACTCTAATTAGCAGCAGTTACAAGTGTTTTTTTTTTTTTTTTTTTTGGTTATTGTTGTTGTTTGTTTGTTTTGAAACAATGTTTCACTCTTGTTGCACATGCTGGAGTGCAATGGCGCGATCTCGGCTCACCACAATCTCTGCCTCCCAGACTCAAGCGATTCTCCTGCCTCAGCCTCTCCAGTAGCTGGGATTACAGGCATGTGACACCATGCCCAGCTAATTTTGTATTTTTAGTAGAGATGGGGTTTCTCCATGTTGGTCAGGCTGGTCTTGAACTCCTGACCTCAGGTGATCCGCCCGCCTCAGCCTCCCGAAGTGCTGGGATTACAGGTGTGAGCCACTGCACCCGTCCACAAGTGGGTTAAGAAAAAAAGGATGCCGTTTCTCAGTTGTTATCAATAATTTACATTAAAATAACAAACTATTGATTGACCATACACTGTTTTTTGCATCACAAATTCCAGGAACATGAAGATAGTGGCTGAGACAGCTAGTTAGGAACAAAATGCCTTTAAACAATTGTGTGGGTGTGGGGGAATGGTGGAGGGGGTGCCTGAGTCATGACTGAAGTCCCATACTCATGTCTTTCTGGGCCTGCTACATTTTGCGTATTTCATGTCATTCAGGCTGCTCTGAGCTAGTTTAGTTTTGTCGTTTTAAAAATAAAAATCTTTAATATGTCCCTGAATACTGTGATGGTTAATTTTAGATGTCAATTTGACTGGATTAATGGATACCCAGATTTTTGGGTGTGTCTGTGAGGTTGTTTCCAGAGGAGCTGGCATTTAATCAGTGAACTGAGAAGGGAAGATCCACCTTCACCCATTGTGGGCAGGCTCAGTAGAATCAGGGAGGGCCGAGTAGAACAAAAAGGCAGAGGAAAGGTGAACTTGTGTTCTTTCTTCTGGACCTGGGACACCCATCTTCTCCTATCCTTGGGCATCAGAGTTCCAGTTTCTCTGACCTTTAGACTCGGAGACTTGCACCAGTGGGACCCATTTCTCAGGCTTTTGACTTTGGACTGAGAGCTACACGTTGGCCCCTCCAGGTTCTCAGGCCTTTGGACCTGGACTGAGCCATGCTGTCAGCTCCAGCTTGCAGATGGCTTGTTGTGGGACTTAGCCTCCAGAATTATGTAAGCCAATTTCCCAGAAAATAACCGCTTATATCTCTATATATCTTATTGGTTCTGTTTCTCTGGAAAACTCTGACTAATGGAAAAACCATGTTTACCTCACCATATCTTTAACCCCTGACCCTGTGCTTCTTGCACTCCATGTTTAGTCATGCTGCTTTCTCTCATTTTCTGGAGCCACGGGTGCCCCCTTGCTTCCTACAGCTATGGTACACTTTCCCTCTGGCCTGAATGCTCTCCCTATCCCCTTTTTCCCTGCAACTAGTTAATCCCTAGTCCTTTAAGTTTCGTCTCAACTATTATTTTCTGAAAGAAGCCTTCCTGATCTCTTTAGGTATATGTTCCTATAGCACCCTGTCAGGCCTCTGAGCCCAAGCTAAGCCATCATATCCCCTGTGACCTGCATGTATACATCCAGATGGCCTGAAGCAACTGAAGATCCACAAAATAAGCGAAAATAGTCTTAGCTAATGACATTCCGCCGTTGTGATTTGTTCCTGCCCCACCCTAACTGATATGATATATTCTGCCCCACCCTTAAGAAGGTACTTTGTAATATTCTCTCCACCCTTAAGAAGGTGCTTTGTACACCTATCCCAAGCCTATAAGAACTAATGATAATCCCACAACCTTTTGCTGACTCCTTTTTTGGACTCAGCACCCCTGCAGCCAGGTGAAATAAACAGCCTTGTTGCTCACACAAAGCCTGTTGGTGAACTCTCTTCACATGGATGCTCGTGACACACCCTGTAAGGAAGGGATAAGTTTGCTTAATGTCTGCAGGTACTCTCTGCAAGCATGTACGCTATGTAGGGAGAAGGACCCCTTCACAGCTGCCCACCCCAATGTCTCCAGTGCCTGCTTGGGGCCTGGAACCTGGCAGTGCTCAATAATCATTTTAATAATCTCCATTCATTCAAAGATTATGACATAACTACTCCTCATTTTATTCTTTCTAACAGACTGACTCAAACTACTTCCTTAATACAGCATGTTCAGGAGGATAGAGATTCAGCTGACAGCTCTGGAAATTCTCTTGAATGCCTGAGGATTCTTTCTTACTATCAGCAAGGCCATATTATATTTGTATTAGACTTGTGCAGGAATTTTCCCCATTTGAAAACACACTCGAGTGTTGAGTGGCAGGTCAGTCAGCAAAGAGAGAATGTCATGTATTTCCCACTTTCCCACCCTTTGGGCTGCCATCGTTCCCTAGAGTCTTACATTTCCCCAGTATGGCAGCCCTTATGTCAGACTTCTGAAGCACTTATGCTCTTTCAATGAGAGGAGATGCTGCTTCACTGCTAGTGAAATGCCATTTCAATTCCTTGCTACCTTTCATGGAGAAGATTTGTAGATGTGACTTCAACACAGAAAGTGAGAAAGGAAACTGAAGTGTCTGAGAGGTAGAAGACAGTTTGTTACCAGCACTAGCTCACTGGCTTACTCCCTAGCTGTTCCGATGAAACACATTCAGCAAAGCATGCCGAAGCACAGGAAAAGAACAAGTCTGTAATGAGGCTGATAATGCCAGATGAGCATGGCATTTGGGGCAACTTTATATTTTTAGTTACCTGTAGTTTAGATTTAATTGTTGTCAATATATCAGGTTTATCTTTATTAAATAGTATAGTGCAATTTTCTGGAACTAGCAAGTGAAATATTTGGGGACACGGCTTTTGTCCTGAAAACCTGTCTAGAAATCTTCATGGGCATTTTAAATTAACACTATAGCATTAGCCAGATATAAATCCTCTTGTGAAGATAAGCTAGAGATCAAGGTCCCCTTTGCCTGCTTTAAAGAGTTGGAGTGTGACAGCAAGGACCTATTCTCAGTAAATCAGTAAGTGCACAGTGATTGTCACTGGAGTCTCCTCCAACGCCAAGGCACCTTGAGGACAGTCCCCTCCCTAATGTTTTGTGATTCCTGCCCTTCTGTTACCTGAGATTCCTGGAGATATTAACATCTCATTTCTAATTTTGTAATGAAAGCTTCCATTCTTTGCATAGGGACATTGAATGTCACGGGTTATTAATGTAGCATTTTGGGGCGTAGGGTGTAATGGCCCCTCTTACTCCAGAAATCCTCCGGGAAACAGGTAGGCAAGTTTCTACATAAGTTAAGATAGGTCTAGGAGACGGTTCTTCATCTCTTACCTTTTCAATTTTCTCTTGAGCCGATCATTCAACTTCTGATTCCTCTGTGCTTTGCTGACTCCACCCAGCAGCACACCTGTCAGCCTTTCTCTTCCAGTTAGAGTCAGTGCCAGGAAAACTTGTGAAGAAAGATCTATCCTTCTGGATGTATTCGCACAAATTATTTTGGTTGTAGGTGATTGAAACTAGTAGCAGTGGCACGATCTCGGCTCACCGCAACCTCCACCTCCCAGGTTCAAGTGATTCTCCTGCCTCAGCCTCCCAAGTAGCTAGAATTACAGACGTCTGCCACCATACCTGCTATTTTTTGTATTTTTAGTAGAGATGGGGTTTCTCCATGTTGGCCAGGGTGGTCTCGAACTCCCGACCTCAGGTGATCCGCCCACCTTGGCATCCCAAAGTGTTGGGATTATGGGTGTGAGCCACCGCCCCTGGCCCAAACTAACTTTAAAAGGGAATTTATTGGTTTATTTAACCAGAGAGTCAAAAGGAAGGTATACCAGGCACAACTGATGGCATCCTGGGTTTCAAATAATGGGGTCAGGTTCCTGTCATGCTGCATTCAGATCTGGGATCTGCAAGCCATCATTTCACACAGCTTCCAATCTCTGGATGGGACAGGCTCCCTCTTTCCCTCCCAGTGTGTGTATCTAAAAAGAACTTGCACTCCAGGGGTCAGAATATTTTGATTAGTCAGCTCAGATCATATTCCTACTTCTGTGGTTGGGGAGGTAAGATTCTGTGACATTTTCACCCAAGTCACATGGGGGTGGTGCAGTCCCCCAGAGGAAGAAATTCAGAGACAACTGTGTAATGATGATGTCTGCAATACTGCCCTCACCACATGCTGCATAAGGTTTACCCTGCTGGGGAGGAGTTTTTATTCATCAGAATCTATTTCTGTTCATCGCCACGGGATGGTTCTTTTCCACCCAACAGCCTAACTCTGCTGCTCCCAAGGGCAGAACAAGGACGGATAGGTGGATGTTTCAGGGAAGTAAATTTCAGCTAAATATAAGGCAGAACTTTTACTAGACTTTTTAGAAGAGTCAAAAAATGTATTGTCTTAAAAATGGTGGCTTCTGTGTCACTGGTTTTTAAGCAAGTGCCTGCTGTCCACATGTAGAATATATTTTTTAGAGATGATTTGTATAATAGGGAGTAGTAGAAACAAATGACCAGCACTTCTGACTCCATATGAAAAGTGTTCCTCTCTGAGCATGCCCAGGTGTACAAACACACTTGCTTAACAGGTTTGAAGCGTAGGTCAGATAAACAGGTAGGGCCTGACACACAACTTTTTTGTTAAGTTTTTAATTATTGTCTCTTAAAAGGTTCTTAAGATGGTTTTTCTCTCTCATAAAATTTTTTATGCACATAAAAGACTGAACTATTTTTAGCTTTATACATTACATGTAAAGGTTTTACCTTGAAATAGATTTTCATTTATTTATTCAGCCTTCAGATTTTCCGTATATTGACTCATTTCTTATATAATATATAATAATTTGACCGATGAATTTTCTGATCGACTCTAATATTTTTATAAATACATTCTCATCTTTAATGTGAACATTATCAAAAAGTTATGAAGTTTTCTTTAAGGTTATAGTCTCCAATTATTTTTCATGAGTTAAAACATAAAAATAGATTTTTATGTTAGAGATTTCACTTGCAAGATGAGAAGTTTTATGTAAATGGCTGTATTAAATATTTATTTTGTAATATCAAAACCATATATTTTGAGTATTTGGGGTTTTATTTGGCAACGAGAACAAAAATAGTGATTAAAACAATAAAATTAAAATCCTTAAAGGTTTGTGATGTATCAGCCTTTAAAGATTTAGAGCTTGGGTACTGGATTCAGATACCTGGGTTCAAATCAAATGCATTTTCTAGCTGTGTGACTTAGGAAGGCTGATGACTTTTTCATGCTTCCATTTCCAACTATGTAGAATGTTGACAATAGAAGTGCCTGCTTTTCAGAACTGTGGTGAGTTTAAAAGAGAGAATGCAGGTAAAGTCCATGGCATAACACCTATCACATAGTAACAACCCAGCAAACTTCTAGCTCTTTTAATATTATTTTCTGCTTAATAACCTCCAGAGACATAAAGCACTGTACAGAGGAAAAGTGTACTAGCTCTGCCAGTCATCAACAAATAGCAATTTTAGTTGTTCATGGTCATTGCATTTTGTTTTTGACCCTGATCTTTTGCTTTGTGTGAACTTTATTTTGAGGTGAGTTGAAGCGTTAACTTCTTCATGTTTAATAAGTGCAACAATTGTTAGTGTTAAATGCCCTTGTATGAAGGTTATGATTATGACTGAAACTAAAGTGGAGAAAAATTTGAATCATAAGTGGGATAAGAAATGTTACATGTTGGAGATGCATGTGAGATAAACTCTTCAATTGTGGCAGTGATTCAGAAGGCAAAGACTGTCTCATGAAAATGTATGATGTCCTTCAAAAAGAGACAAGGGCAGTGATCAAATAGCCCTAAAATATGTGGCTAGATTATAGAAAATGAAAATTAGATGCTAGGACTAATCCAAGGCAGTGTTTAAAAAAACAACTGAATCTGGGTAGGTGTGAAGGGGCTGCCAATGTGAGGTGGCTATGATAGTGCCTGCTGCCTGTCAGCTGAATGCTAGGGGCTCTGACACTGTCTGAGAACTGAAAACTGAGCACGGGAAAGAGCTGCTGCTAAAAAGTTGTACAAAAAAGGCTTATAAAGGCTTATTATTAAAATGTCATTTATTTTTAAATTAATGGGAGTTAATTAGTGTATCTTCCTAGGTGCCAAGGGGTTCCCTCTAAAACTACCTCAACGGATGAAACTGGTCACTTATGGAAAAAGTAAAAAAAACAACAACAGATTATATATCACCAAGGGGAGGACAGACACGACTGGCTTTAATGCATCAAAGAACTAATTTGTACTCTTACTTTGAGGAAATGTGTCTGGGAACCGCAAACTTAAATCTCTCTTCTTTTGAAGTTAACATACCTACAGAGTTAATTAAAAAACTACATTTCAGAGTCTAACGTGCCTTGAAGAAGAGAAGCTTCTGTGTGAGCAGTTCTGCTCACACAGAAATTTATTTAGGAAATACCCTTTGGAATTATTTCTATATAATTAAAAATGACAT
Organism: Gorilla gorilla gorilla; assembly: GCF_029281585.2. Lineage (NCBI taxonomy): Eukaryota > Metazoa > Chordata > Mammalia > Primates > Hominidae > Gorilla > Gorilla gorilla. The sequence continues at coordinate 47,271,499 of NC_073243.2, read as the reverse complement.
GGAAAATATAATTTTTGAAATTAACTTGAAACTCAAATTAACTTGAAACACTATAGAGTTCAAACCTTCTTGCTTGGTCATAGGATGTGAAGGAAAAGTTTTCATGCTAGAATTAATTTCCATGGCCCTTTCTCACAAGATAATAGCTAAAATACAATGTGTTTTGTACTATTTAATTTTATTCTTCCCACCTGTTAAAGTTTTTTTTTGTGTGTTATGAAATAAACAGCTTTTCAAAAAGATTCTCAAATTTCCTCAAGTGCTCTGTGTGTCAAATGTACTAACAATTATCATCTTTTCTTTAAGTGGTTCAGTCTTTTCAGGAGTAAGAGTTATGGTACTGAAGCATACAAAACACACTCAATAATAGCACAACATGATGGGGAGAGGCAAATGGGTCATTGTAAAACACCTCAATTTTCCTTTTTCCTTTTTGTGAACTATAACTTAAAACAGTAAAAAATAGATCATTTTATAATGCTGATATAAAACCAGGTGAACAAGTAGACAAATTAAAGGGTAATGCCATACTTTACATGTCGTAATAAAAATTCAACAATTTGTCACGAATCTGAGTTAAAAGTCACCATTATTTAAAAATAACTATCAAAATGATTGGAAACCCAATTCTTCCTGCTCTGTGAGGCCTGCTGCTCAGGTGTCTGCTGTTAATTGATCTGCCTGGATGCACTCACAGACGAGCCACTTCTGTTGGGTACCACTATCTCCCACTGGGCATGTTCACATCTGCCAGGCAACACTGCTCCTCTTGCTCAGCGCTGCTGTACCCCACTGGTGCCAGGCTGACGCTGTGTTCCTGGAGCCCTGCACTTTGTTCCATGTAGAAATGAGGAATATGTTCCATGTTGGTACTGACGTCATCACAGTTTGCTTCCACTGTCTTACTGATTTTTAACTAAAACAGCTGCCAGCTTTTATGCCCAGACAGCTCTCCCATCCCACCCCACCTTCAACAGGTCTCTAACACATATTCACTAGAAGCTAAGTCTTCACATGGGTACTGCTGATCTCTTCCCCATAGATCATTGTTTCTAATGTGACTTCTTTTGACTGTGTTTGACTCAGCATGAATAGCATACAATTCAAGGTTTACTTATTCTTTTAGGATCAAAACACATAGAAGGAATATCTATTTCGGGGGTCCTGGGTTTGGAAAATGTAATTGGCTTTTCAGTTGCGTTCTTTTACTTGTGAGTAGTAGTCTGAAAATTCATAAACAAAAATATTACTTCACATTCATTATTGGATATAAGATAAATTACTAATTGAGTCAACTAAGTTCAGATTAATAAGATTTACGTTGTTTTTATTCATTTGGAAAATTGAGCCATTAGTACCTACCTCAAGGCTGGGCATGGTGGCTCACTCCTGTAATCCCAGCACTTTGGGAGGCCGAAGCAGGAGGATCACTTGAGCCCAGGAGTTTGAGACCAGCCTGGGCAACACAGTGAGACCCAAGACTCTACAAAACAAATTACCTACCTCAAATATTTTTCCTGAGGGTCCCATTAGCACATGTTAAAATGTCTTACAGTTGGAGTGCCCCTTCCCCTTTCTTTACGTAAATCTTTGATGTGAATGTGAGGTATGCAGCCATTCAGAGGCCATGCAGCAAAGCAGATGACAGCCCAGTCTCTGAAGCAGATATGTGCTTGAATTCTGCTTCTTTATTTAATATCTGTGTGTCTTTGAGCAACTTACTTAACCTCTTCATTCCAGTGTTCAAAGTGTAAATAGGAATAATAATCATGGTATCTACCTCACAGGGTTCTTGTGAGAACTGAATGAATTTGAAATTTGTCAACAGCTTAAAACAGCACCTGGCTTATGGTAATCCCTCAATAAATGTTAGCTACTATTGCTAGTATATGCCAGTCTATTCATTTTATTTCACAGAGACAACTTCCCATTTGATAGCAAAACTGGGAAATATTGAAATGATTTAGATTGGTAGTTTTCAAACATCAGCCTCTATCAGAATCACCTGGAGGGCTTGTTATGAGCAGATTGTGGGAAATTCTCATTCTCAGAATTTCTTATTGTGGTGTGGGGTTGAGAGGGCTTGGTGAGAATTTTCATTTCTAAGAAGTTTCTGTCGAATGCTGGTGCTGTTTGTTAGGACCATATTTACAAGGTTCTTGGCCAGCAACCTAGACCACACGGGAGTGCAGGGCAGCGAGAGGTCAGTAGGTTGTTAGTAGGTCTTAGCCAACCGTGCTGGAGCTCAGAGAAGGCCTCTATGTCACACGGAGGAATTGGAGGGCAAATTCAGAGAGAATAGTCATGAGCTGGGAGAAAGGGATGCACAGCTCAGTGGGTGCCCCAGGCTTTGGGGTAGGGATGCAGGATTCTAACAGCTACCAAATGCAGCAAGCAGCTGAGCAAGCAGGTTGGCTGTATCAGTGCCTGAAATTGAGCACAGCCAGGGAAGACAGTATGACAAGTACCATACTTCTTCATAGCTATGCTTTTTTTTTTCCTCACATTTTTTTCTCCTAAAAACAGAGTGTATCTTACAATTAAATGTAGTGGTTCCCACCTCCCCAAAAAGTGGTATTGTGTTGATATTGGTGTCTTAAGATTATCTTAGAATCAAAGAAATTAAGTCCTTTAGCCTTAATTTCACTTATCAAATCTCTTTTTGAATCTTTTTTCCTCCCTCTCTTTAATTTGATTACTAGTGCTTTGTGCCTTAGAGAACAATGACTTTTTTTTAAACAGTGAATTTGCTTAATTTGGCTCTCTAAAAGATACAAGGTTGAATTGTGCCTGGCATTCCTTAGTTGGTGCCATCTAAAGTCACAAATTTAACAAGATAAGGGACATTCATACAACTCTGGAACAATTTGTTAGGACTGAAGCATGAAGCAGAAATATCATCATGTCTTTCCATATCAATATTAATGTTGCAAGGTTGAAAAGAATAAAGGCTTGTTGAGATTTCTAAATTGAATAAATATGGGATGCAGAGAGGAAATGTGTTTATGCCATTCCAAGTGTCATTTATAAAATGATCTCATACACATGAGAAATGCTTTTAAATCAACAGATAGCATACTTACATAGGTGTGCTTCTAAACCTAGTGGCAATATATTTGAGAAAAATCTTTTAATATTAAGGAGCTCCAGATATCTGCTCTGGGTGGCACAAGGCCCCTCCCTTCATTTTTACCTTCTTCCTTTTACTATCAGGTCCCTCTCAAGTAACAGAACGCAAGCATTAATACACCAAGGGAGACAACGACCCATGATGTGGAGCCATTTATTTAATTTGATTATACTCTTGCAGCAAAATAACTACTTGAGCAAGTGTTAGTGAAATAGTAGCATTTTTTGCATTAAAGATATACCACAGAATGAATATTATCTGTCTGTCTATCTGTCATCTGTCTATCGTGTGTAACTTGTGCCAAAATTTATGTCTTATTGCAACTCTTCTTTTATGTGATGATGGCGGTAGTAAGATGCTGTGATAGAAATATTTTTGCCATGCATTAGAAAGCAATGAACTAAAAAAAAGAACTATATTTATACTTTTCAGAGCAGTAGTAAAATTATATTGCTTTAGTTTTTGTTGGGGAGTTTTTTTTCCAATGTAATTACAGAGCTTAGAACTTGGTAAGATAGGTAAGAAAGGTTTTTCAATGATGTTGAAATGACACTTGTGTTGTTGGCATTATCAAGCAATGCAGAGGCCACCCAGTGTTGTCACTTAGTGCCTTATTAACACTTCTGGAAATGACTTTAAACACTCAAAAGCTTCCTTTTAAGTAAACGTGAAATGGTAATATAAAGTTGCCATGGAAGTTTCATAATTAAAATTTTGAAGGCTGTACTGGTGCTTCTGCAGTGTGTCCTGAGATTTATTGGTAGGTTTGCTACTGTTTCTAAACTATGTTCTGAGATTTCATGGTGGTATTTCTCTAATTGCATAGCAAGTTGGGGTAAGCCTTTCTGTCCTGGTAGTGTCAGAGAACTGGGCAAAGAATCAAGATCCAAGATCCTTTTCCAAATCTCTTGCTTTATCAGTCATGAACTTTGTTCAGCTGCTAGTAATAGAGACCCGAATTTAGCAGCTGGAAAGGTTGTTTTTATTTCATGTAACAAGAACTCTGAAGTAGGCAGTTACTGGTTTTGGTTTAGTGGCTCAAGAATGTCCTGGCCAAAGTCTCTACATTCTTTTGGTATTCCCTCATGATCAAGAGGCGCTGGACCTTTAGCTGTCATATTTGCTTTCCAGTTAACAGGAAAAACGAAGTGCAGAGGGGCAAAAAGAGCTTTCTCAGAAGCTCCAGCAAGAGCTTTTGCTTATTTTTCATAGGCTTCTCTCTGTCTTCAAAGGAGATTGGGAAATGGAGTTTTTCAGATGGACTTTTAACCCAGGGTTCTACTGATAAGGAATAAGTTGTCAGACACTTTCCACCACACTGATTGACTCCCAAAGTGGTTTCAGTCCCTAAGAGACTATGTGAGAATCTCTGTATTCTGGCCTAATCTCTCCATCAGCACACTACACCTCAGTCCCATCTACTTGGGCTTCCCTGCCTTTGTTCACATCACCCACTATTTTAGTTTGGAGTGTCCCAGAAGCAGGCCCTAAGACAAAGTACCGAATGCAATTGGTTTCTTTGGGAAGCACAGTAGGGAAGTAGGGAAGGGAAATAGAGAGGGGAAGGCAGCCAATACAGATTGTGCCCTCAAGCCAGCTACCACTATGGACAATCAGAGCTTAATTGCATGGGGATCACATCCTGGGGTTGTCTCACCAAAAGTGAAGGAAATGAGGCATTTATATACCAGCTATTGTCAGCCATTGGTTGTTTCCTGCCGCTGTTAATTCCTTGGCCCTTTAGATCTGCCATGCCCAGGCAGAGTAGTCTTCCTGGACTTCTGAGAAAGCCTTTAGGCAGAGAGTCAGATTCTGGCCATTGGAAGTCATTGAGTGATAAGGTCCAAGAGGTGTGAGTAGGTACCTACAGCATCTGCTCCACCCACCCTGATTGTAAATGTCCTTTCCTTATTTCTGTTGGTCTGAGGAACACCCGCTGATTTGCATAACCCTATGAAAGGAGGAGGAGTTACTTCCTTGATATGTTATTTTCCTACTGCTGTGTGACAAATTACGATGAATTTAGTGGCTTAAAACTATGCCCATTTATTACCTCACAGTTCTGTAGGTTAGAAGTCTGGGTAGGTTTGGCTGAGTTTTATGCTCAGGGTATCAAAATGCTGAAATCAAGGTGTCTAGGCTGTTTTAGCTGGAGGCTCTGGGAAAGAATCTGTTGCCGGCTCTTTCAGTTTATTGGTAGAATTCAGTTCTTTGTGGTTATGGGACTGACGTTCTCATTTGCTTGCTGATTTTCAGCAGGGGCTGCCCTCAGCTCCTAGAGGCTCCTGCATTCCTTCCCATGTGGCTCCCTTCATCTTCAAACCAGCAATGACATGTTGCATTGCTCTCATGTTTGGCATTTCTCTGACTTCCTCTTCTGCCACAAGCCAGAGAAAGCTCTCTGCTGATTAGATCTGGCTCCTTTGGATAATCTTCCTATCTCAGGGCAGCTGTGCCATATAACATAATTTAATCATGGGAGCTACAGATGATCAAAATTACAGGTTCTAGGGATTAGGATATAGAATTTTGGGGAAATTTTTAGAATTTTGCCTACTACACTAAGCTCTTTTCCGGTAAAACCTCTCTACTTTTCTCTGTTCGCTTTGCTCCCACGCCCCAAATATAATTGGTACTCTTGCCTTCAAGTTCTTATTGTACTCTGTCCTTTTATCGGAGGATATAGAACTTATTATTGTGCTAATTATTATTCTGAAAGGCAAGTTTAAGAATCATGCAGTGAGGATTTGAATATGATCTTGAGTGGTAAGACTTAGTGCTAATTGCTAAACTCTCCAAGTTTCAACTTTTTTAAAAACTATAAAATTACCTTGCTGGGTTATGAAATTTAAATTTAAATACAAATATGCACAAAACCATCCACACTGACTACAGATAGATAAAGAAAGAGAAAGCAGGTGAACATACAAGAAAGAAAAACTCAGGAGGTTGAGATGGAAGGATCACTTGAGTCCAAGAGTTCAGGGTTACAGTGAGCTATGATCATACTACTGCACTCCCCTCAGGGTAACAGAGAGACCCTGTATCTAAAACAAAAAGAATCTCCACTGTTTAAAAAATAGTCTATTGTTTTTGTTATCAATATTAGGATGCTATAAAATCAATTGTTCAACTGAGTCTAACTGGTGGAAGCAATGACCTGTGCTAGTTCAACCTAGGACTACAGTATTCAAAAGCATTGCCATGAGATCATTCCCTGTGAAAATATTTTTCCAGTTTTCAGTGGGTGAGCTCCATAGCCAGTAGTCTGGAATATTCAGGCACAATTTCTGCTGTTCCTAGGCAGCTGCACTGACATGTACTTACCAAGTTGCTTCAGTGATTCGTGAGATTATTTCTAAACAAAAATTCTGAAAGGCAGTGTGATGGGCTTGTCAAATGTTAATGCCATACTGAACTGTTTTCTCTCCTGAGGGATTTGGAGATTCACATTTTAGGCTACTGGGGGTATATGCAGTGGATTTGGTTCTGGGAAGCATATTGTTTCGAACATAATAATTGTGAAAGATATTTTGAAATAAGACACTCTCAGCTATTTAGGGATACCATTTTTAAACTTTTTTTAAGTGAACAAATATTTTTTGAAGCCCACAGGATGAATATCAACTTTCCTAGAGAGAAACTTAGTGGAAAGTAAATGTGGTTAGATCCCTCACACTTACAGGATAAGAAACGAGCTTTTAAAAAAGTGACAGATAATACCTTTCATAAAGACAATTGTCCTATTTTTATTACATTGAAACTTTAGTTCTCAAGGTCTAATTGGGATTTCCAGCCATTCAAGGTATGTCTTAAACCTTTGTTGAGTGATGCATCCCCATTCACGAATGAGTGATGTGGCAATAACATCCCACATATTGAAGAGAGCTATTTTTTTCTTCATTGTATTCTATATTCAGTAGTTGAATCAGATTTTTTTCCAAAGTAAAGTGTTGTCACAAGTTTTGTGTGTGTCTAATTTGTTCTCAGTTGAAATTTTATAGGAGAGAAAATTTATAATGGTAAATTTTGATTGACTAATTGATGTTCTTGTTTCTTTTTCAAGAGCCCCACGTGGATGAGATCAGCTGATTGTATTTTTTAGGTCATGGTGCACTATTATCAATCCATGCAAACCCATCTTCAGTTTTATTTTTATTTATTTATTTTTTAGTGGAGACAAGGTTTTGCCATGTTGCCCAGGTTGGTCTTGAACTCCTGAACTCAAGCAATCCACCTGCCTCAGCCTCTCAAAGTGCTGGGATTATAAGAGTGAGCTAATGTGCCCAGACAGTTTTTTTTTAAATGATTAATTTTATCCTTCAGTCCTGATCCTCAGATGCATTCATTCTTGCCCACTAGCCTCCAGTACATTGCATTTACTTAGATATTTGTGTATGCTTGTAAAAATTTAGTGTGTGTGTGTTTTAATGTGCATGATTAGATATTATCTACGATTATAATGCTGCATAAGTTTCATTATGTTTCACTCAAAATTATTATTGAGCTCCATCCATGTTGCTATCTTCTACTTCTGACTGCTGCATCTTTTTTTAACTGTACACATACACCACATTTTACTTTTTTATTCTAAATTCATGGATGCTTGACTAACTTTCTACTCCTCCTCCTGCAACCAATGCTGCAGTAAACATTCGTATACATGGACCTATGTATTTATTTCACAGAATGACCAAAATGAAAGCTCTTTCTATTTCTACTTAATTTCAAGTTCAGATTGCCCCATTTAAAAAATGTTAACTGCTTGGATTACATTCATTTTTCCATTTATTTGTTGATTGGACTATCCTTTTTAGTACATTGGAATTTTAGTTTGCAGCCTCAAATGGAATTATATTTTTTTCTTTCTCTCTGCATTTACACTTTCCTACCTAGCAATTTTTGGGTTACCTCCAGGTTTTATATTGAACTTTCTGTCTCACTCTGATAATCAGTATCACTGAGCTTGTGGGCACAGGACTTAGGTCCTGGTTAGGAAGCTGTTTTTGCTTATTTCTGTCTCTTGAGTGTGCAGCCATCCTCAGGTAGCAGTCTCAGCTTTTATTATTTCAGCTTCCTTTCAGAGAAAGCGCAGCCAACTCCGTTCCTGGTGTTAAGCAGTGAGCCTGGCTTAGATTCCTCTGTTAGAGTACTTTGGGTCCACATTAATAATCATACTGGTCCTTACTGGCTGTATAATTAGCCTTGTTACACAGCATCTGGGTCAGAAGCTCATAGTTATGAATTTTTAAACCTTTTCTTTCATCTGACTTGTTTATACTTGAAGACTTGACATATCATTAAAAGTATACTCCTATTGCTGGTTTTTGAAGCTTTGCTTCTTCCTTCAAGTTTCTTTAACAGTTGAATTTTTTTTTAGACACTCTTTGTTCAAATGACATGGGGTTCAGAACTGGGTTGAAAGGTCCTGAAAATATGTCTGTTTAATTTACGTGCCTTGCTGGTGCAAAAACATGATCTTTGTTCTTTCCACAAGTCTCCAGGGAATCACAGGCCATCTTCCAGGCACTTTGGTATCAAATCTGCCCAGTGCTTTAGTCTGACGAGATGGAGCTTGAAGTTCTAATTAAATGATGTTTTGAATTGGAGAGATAGAAATGTCCGTGTGTCTTAATTTTTAAATTGTGGAGTCAGACATAGTTCTCTGAGTAACGTTATCCACCACAACATTTTGAATGTGATTACAATAAATACCCCAATAAACAAGATGTCTCAGGAGCTCCCTCTCTGATGCTTCAGGAAGCGAGCAAGTTATTCAGGAAGTGAGCAAGTTCCTCCTCCACTGAAGAGGACCCAATACACGGGGGGCTGTTTTCACATCTTTCCAGAACAACACTTTTATTGTTTGATTACAAATATTTACTTTCTCCTTCTTTTTATCCTAGGATTTAAGCTGTCTGTATCTCAATTTTTGGAAGCATTTTTGGAAGCAGGGGGTGGGGTGGATGCCTCCAGGAATAATATTTGAAAATAGTCCTTTGAATTTAAACGCCTTTGAGTATTTTTAAAGACCTAAAAGTTCAGGATTAGTATTAATTCCAGCATATGCTAGTGTATTTTTAAAAAAGTTTCCTGATGATAACTCAATTTTAAGTGCATAATTTGATGAGTTTTTCTCCTGGTTATGGGTCAGATTTTCCTGATTTTTGCATGCTTGGTTATTTGAGATCATACACTGAATATTGTGGATTTTACATTGTTAATGCTGATTTTGTTGTGTTATTTTAAATACTGTTGAACTTTGTTCTAGGACACAGTTAAATCACTTGAAATTAGTGTGGTCTTTCCAAAGCTTCTTTTTAAGCTTTGTTAGTATAGGTCTGATCAGCTCTTAGTCAAGGGCTAATTTGGTCTCATTATTAAAATCATATCTTTTGGAGGATTCTACCCAATGCCCTGTGTATTAGGAGGCATTTCCACTCAGACTGGTGGGAACATAATCTATTCCCAGTTCTATGTGAACTCTAGAGATTGTTTCGCCTATTTCTTCCAGGTCGTTTATTCCCTAGGCCTTCGGTACTTTCTTCTTATACATGAGAAGAATAGTACTCAGACAAAGTCTTCAGGGAGTCTCCTGCAGAACTCTGCAGATAACTTTTATGCAGTTTCTTCTCTTACTTTGTTTTGTCCCACAATTCCTGCATATCTTTGCCTATTTGATCTTACATTTCTCTCTCCTCAATTCAGGCAATTTGCTGGGCTCTGTTTGGATTACCTCTCTCTGTGCTGTGGTCTGGAATTCTCTCTGGGTAGTAAGCTATGATATTTGTAATACTAATCTCATTTGTTTTCCTTATATTCAGGATCACTGCCCTTTACTGCTTGTTTCCTAATGTTTTAAAACTGTGGTTTCCTGTTTTATCTGGTTTTCTAGTTTATATAAGGCATTATTTTAAGAATCAATCCAGTTATTACTCCATTATAGACTGAAGTGAAAGTTGGTGACTGAAATTTCCCTGGGGATAAAACTGGGCACTTGGGATAATTCAAGACAACTGGTCGTTCTTCTGAGAGTTGCTTCTGATGGGAGCTTAGGCTCCATAAAATGTGTCCCATTTGAAATTTTTATTGAAAAATATAAAACTTGGGTAAACAACTTACGATATTCAATTTATATCAAAGTTTACAGACAGCATTTTGAGTTAATGTTTTCAAGCTCAAAGAAAATAAAACACTTAGGAGTACAGCATAGAGAATACATTCAATTAGTGAAAAAGTCTAGAAAGATTGAAAGAATTTTATGGTTTTATTAAGCACAATCTTTTGGTGACATATACTTACATGGAAGAATTATAAAAACATAGGAAGCAAAGAAGTCTACATAATATTAGGTGTTTATCATGATGACTTTAATCTGCATTTAGTTATACAGTGATACATTTATTTTTATTCATGTATGTCACTAGCCTTATCATCTTTTAGTCAAATTCAAGAACAATAAAATTAAAATAGTGTATGATAGTGTTAAACCTGCTTTCGCTGCTTGATTTTAGAGCATCAAGACAGATTGTATTACTTTTTTTATAGTGACTTCTATTTCTCTCTTTATTTTCAAGAAAGATTTCTTAGAAGCTACCATAATTGGAGAAGTCATAGTTAAAATACAATTTAATTTATTTTTGATGTGCTTGCTATGTTCATAGCACTGTTTATAGCACTGCTACAAAGATTGAAAAAGAAGAAGAAACAACAGTTTCTGCTGTATAGAATTTTGCGTGCTATATGCACAAACAAGATTTATGTGCATGAAACAGCTTCAAGACAAAAGAGTGCGCCTGATGCAGCACCAAATGAAAGAAAACTGATGACAAATGTAGTATGTGAGAGTTGGGTTAATCAGAAAAGTGTTCATAAAAAAGGTGAGGTGTCAGCTGACTCTTAAACCGATATATTAATATTATTGTGGATGGATGGATCAGTGGGAGGACCTTCTGAACGAGACATAATAGGTAAAGTCTTATATGATGGAAAAATCACGTAGAGAATAATTACAGGAGAGACATATAGGTGTCATTGCAGGGAAGGACAGACTTTACTGCTTGGTAACAACTTTAGATATTTGATCTGGAAAGCAATGGAAGTCACTGAAGTTTCTTAAGAAAGCTGGGATGAATGTGTTTACTATAGAAAGATTATTCTTTGCCTGTAATCCCAGCACTTTGGGAAGCCAAGGCAGGCGGATTGCTTGAGGTCAGGAGTTGGAGACCAGCCTGACCAACATGGTGAAGCCCTGCCTCTACTAAAAATACAAAAATTAGCTGGGTATGGTGGTGTGCGCCTGTAATCCCAGCTACTCAGGAGGCTGAGGCAGGAGAATCACTTGAACCCAGGAGGTGGAGGTGGCAGTGAGCCAAGATTGTGCCATGGCACTCTGGCCTTGGGTGACAGAGCAGAACTTTTTCTCAAAAAAAAAAGAGAAAAAGAAATATTATTCTTAAAAACAAGGGCAGGATTTCTATTTCCATCCCTGATTTCTGGTTTGATTTCCAGACCATGTATACAAGATAATTTGAACTTATTATTGATTTCCCTTAAACACAGTCCTCTTTTAGACTTTCTATCACAGTGAATAGAAAGAAGAAACCTAGTAATCATTCTTGAGAGCTACATCTCTCTCTCTTTTACTCCCCATGTAGAATACATCACCAAAATTTTAGTAACTTTTCCGCCTGGTAAAGCTCTTGATGCCACCATGTTTCTCCATATTCACTGCTAACCATGTCACCGCCATAGTCATCTTTTCTTACCTGACTTTCCTAAGTGGCCCCCATGCATTCACCTGAGTCTCCCTCAAATAGGTGTCCAATTCCCCATTTACAGTTATTTCTTTGAACTGCAAAATGTCTTTTCATTCCCTATTTAAAGTCCTTCCATGACTCCTCACAGCTTTTAAGACAAAGAGCACATCCTCGCCCCGACTTATGAGTGCCCTCAAAGGCTGGCTCCTGTGTACTTCTCCAGTCTCATCTCTGCACCGAAGCCACACTGACCTCCTTGTTCCACAGGCATGCTAGGACCCCTCCTATCATGGGGCCTTTTTACATGCTATCTTCTCTATCCTTGATGCTCTTTCTTCTACCATGGTGGATTAAACATGTCCACAAATTCCTTGACACTCCTCCCTTTGGGAGATGGGGTCTATTCTTGTTCTGTTGCATCTGGGCTCAACTACAATTTCTTTGACAAATTAAGTAGGGTAGAAGTGACATTGTGCCAGCTTTGGACCTAACTTTTTGGACTGGGAGTTTCTACCTTGGTCTCTTAGAACCTTGAGCTGTTACTGAAGAAGAATATCTGTCTGGAAAAATAATGTGGCAAGACTACATGAAAAGAGAGAAGGTGCCTTGTTAAGTCCAGTTTTCCAGACATCCCTGCCAGAAGCCAGCTGTAATTGTGGTGCCACCTTGGACCCTCCAGACTAGTTAAGCTGCCAGCTGAGTACTGTGAAATAACCCCACTTAATGCCACATGGAGTGGAAACTTGTTCAGTCAAAATATGACCCCCCCCAAATTGTGATACATATACTAAAAGTTACTTGAAGCCACTAAGCTTTATATTCAGCTGATAGGTAATGGAAATAGTCACCTTTCCCCTGCAACCTTGATAACCCCTATTTTCATATTACTTCTTTAAATGTCAGCTAAACATGTCTTCCTCAAGGAAACCAATTTTCCCTATTGTATGCTCTCGTGGGACCATGATCCTCTCCTGTGTACCACTTGTTATAGCGATTTTACAGAGTTTTGTGATAATTTGATTAATAACCATCTCTGTGATGAGGGCAGGGCTGTGTCCTTTTTACCATTCACCATTGCATTGATATGGGAAGAGGGCAGGGAAGTGCTGGGTAGAGAAAGGCGGGTCCCTGGCTAGGGCTTTATCCCCAGCACTGTGCCCACGGACGTAGATGAAGACAGACACTTCTGCCTTCGTGCCCAAGTGTTGCATTTTCCAAGACCACCCTGGCCCACCACGCCCCCATCTTGTGCCTATAAAAACCCTGACACCCTAGTAGGCAGAGACACAAGCAGCTGGACGTCAAGAGGAACACATCAGTTGAGCACACTGACAAGTACCGGCAGATGCCGACACAACGGCAGGCCATCGACCAGCGGAATGATGTGGAGTTTGGCCATGGCAGTCGGAGGGGAGCCCAGCCACTGGGTGGCCTGACTCCAGGGAAAAAACCACCTTCCCACTTCATCTCCCTTCTGGCTCCCCCATCTGCTGAGAGCTACTTCACTCAGTAAAACTCAATAAAACCTTGCGCTCATTCTCCAAGCCCACATGTGATCCAATTTTTCCAGTACATCTGGGCAAGAACCCAGGATACAGAAAGCCCTCTGCTGTAATAAGGCAGAGGGTCTAATTGAGCCGGTTAACACAAGCCACCTATAGATGGTAAAACTAAAAGAGCACACGATAACACATGCCCACTGGGACTTCAAGAGCTGTAAACATACACCCCTAGATGCTGCCATGGGGTTGGAGCCCCACAACCTGCCTGTCTGTGTGTTCCCCTAGAAGTTTGAACAGCGGGGCACTGAAAGAAGTGAGCCACTCTCCCTGTCACACGCCCTGTGATGGGACAAGGAAACCTTTCCCATTCCAGTATGCCCAACACCTACCTATGAGCTTGGCATAGAGTTTTGTTCAATAATCTTGTTGAATCAATGCATTGATGAATGAATCTAAGATGATGGAGTGGTGAGGAGAGGTTCAAAGCATGTAAATTCACAGCATTTTGTGATAAAACAGGAAGTATACGGCAGTTATAGTTTTCACTTTCCTTTGAGGGGATGGATACTGAAAATCAGTTGATACCTTAGTATTCTCATCAATCAACTGGGACAAAAATTTCTCCACCAAATGCAGTCTTTAGTTTTAAATATTGAAGGTTATTTTGGAGCTACACAGAAAAAAATGCATCCTCTTAAAATTATTGGGTTTATAGATGACGGGTTGGTAGGTGCAGCAAACCATCATGGCACATGCATACCTATGTAACAAACCTGCACATTCTGCACATGTATCCCAGAACTTAAAATAAAAAAAAAATATTAGGTTTATAACCGAATTGACTTATTGGGCAATTTGGTCAAATTGTTAGTTGTCAGTTGATTTGTTCTGCTTCTGAAAAATATAAGCCAAACTGGTTGTCTGGTTGAATAACATTTTTAAAATGGTATAAAATAGCACATGTCTTTGCCACATTTACATTTTATATTAGAGAAAATGCATTCTGGATCATGAGGGGAAGTAGGAAATTGGCATCTGAAATGTTTCCTTGGAAATTTTGAGATTTATAAGGAAATAAAAGTCATATGAGTACATTTTTTGGCAATTCATATAATATTTATGGATGGAATGACTCCAAACAACTATGTCTGGCACATTTTAAGTTTCCTTCTAATCACAAAACAACTGAATTCATCAATGAATATTTTAAAAGGTATCTATACTATGTTCTAGAACATGTTAGGCACAGTATGGAAGTCCCTTTCTGCCACAGATTGGCTCAACTGTAGATGCAGAAGAATTTCCCCTGCAGGCTCAGTGCCAGCTCTCACCCCTCACAGCCTAACGCACAAGGGCAGAAACCCCATTTATTCAGCAACCTGATCCCAAAACCTAGCATAATGTGAGGCTTATTATTTATGACTTTAGTTCCTCATTTCAAATGATTCACAACACAAAAAGCAAAGCCAGTCAAGAAGTCTGAACAGAGATGTGTCATGATGAAAGCTGTGCTTTGTCTTGGAATAGAAGGCGGGAAGGTTGTCAGGAAGAGCTCTGTGAAGGAAGTAATCTCAGAGCTGACTGAGGTGCCAGTTTACTAACCTTATCAACAGAGGGAGAGCTGAGAAATATAACCTACAGAAGTGTTGTTGATTTGTGAGCTGTACATTCTCAGATAATTTCTTTTTAATTGTGTCAGATAAAAATAAAATCTTACAGGCTAAATCTTTGTTTCTGTTTTTTAACAGTGCTATATATGCGCACTTGATATAGTATGAATATATGTTGGTTCTCTTGCTGAAAGTTAGTGTTAATTAGTGTTATCCTTGCATCTTATTTATGAAGAAATCAGTTTTTTGGGCCTCTTTTCCCCATAAGCCACCTGATGTTAAACAAAATAAGAGACTACAGACAACTTCAATATTAGCTTAGAGGTAAATGCAAATTTTTGTTTTGGTATGTTTCCATACAACGTTGAACAGACCACTTATTAGTAGTGTAGTCTTGGTTCACTGTAATGAACCAAAATGCTCTTCAGTTCTGTTTTATCCTTCATTCATTTATGGACTTTTGAAATGACATATGAATCTATGAGGATTCTATATACCTTCATAATAGAGAACTGCCAACACAAAAACCCAGTATACCCATGTGCTGCAGACTAGCCCTTCCTGGAGTAGCAGAGCTATTCTAGAAATCGTTATAACCTTGTGCTGAACAAGTCTGTGATATATGGACTATCTACTGAGCTGTAAGCATAGGCAATGAAACATCCATGCCATCTATAAACAAAGAATAAACTTAAGGTACGCAATATTTTTTAGTGAGAGATATATTTTACTCAAAATTTTCTCTTGTGGTGTTTACTTAGCTTGTTGTGTGTAAATAACAATATTTTATAAAAGGGTTCTCAAATTCTGTTTTCCCACCAGCAGCATCAGCGTCACCTGGGAACATGCTAGAAATCCAGTTATCTGGCCTTATCCCAGGCCCACTGAATAGCACACTCTGGAGCTGGGCCCACCTATCTGTTTTAACAAGCCCTCCATGTCATTCTGATGACTATTTAAGTTAGAAAATTATTGGTCTATAGAGTTTGGTGGTATAGCAAATTTAGCAGAAAAAAAATTTAGAAATATCAGCCCTAAAAAACCTATCTAGATTAATATGTCTGAATTTTTGTCTGTAGACATTTTATTGTCACTATTTTTATAGTATAACTCACCTTAATATCCATGTTCTTAAGAATGTTGTCCCAGCAATCCATCGGCTTATTTGCCTTATGAAAAATGATGTCTCTTTCACAAGAGCTAAGCAATAAACACAGCCCATTTTGTAATTTAAACTGTGGTTGTTTAAATGGAATCAAACTCAGTACTTCAAATTCCCCAATTATTGGACGTAGAACCAAACAGTCTCAGTGAATTTCCAAATGTCCAGCTGAACAATTCATTAGCTGATCTGAGTCTCTTCCAGGTTCTGCAGTGCTTTGTACTGACCTGATGTTCCTAGTACTGAGTTGTAGCAATCCACCTGGGCTGGCCTTCATTAAAGTATCCAGTAAACCAAATTTACTATCCTTTCTTCCTCAATAACATCTTGTGACAAATCTCTGCTAGTCGAAGGAAAAATGCTATAGGACCAAATTAATTCCTGCTAATTGTCCATTGGAAGTAGATACTTTTATACCACTTTCTAACTGAAAGCATTAGAAACATTATGCAAAGGCAGAAGAGGGAATTTCTTTTTTATTATTATTATACTTTAAATTCTTGGGTACATGTGCACAACGCACAGGTTTGTTACGTATGTATACATGTGCCATGTTGGTGTGCTGCACCGATTAACTCGTCATTTACATTAGGTATATCTCCTAATGCTATCCCTCCCTCCTCCCCCCTCCCCATGACAGGCCCCAGTGTGTGATGTTCCACTTCTTGTGTCCAAGCGTTCTCATTGTTGAATTCCCACCTATGAGTGAGAACATACGGTGTTTGGTTTTTTTGTCCTTGCGATAGTTTGCTGAGAATGATGGTTTCCAGCTTCATCCATGTCCCTACAAAGGACATAGACTCATCATTTTTTATGGCTGCATAGTATTCCATGGTGTATATGTACCACATTTTCTTAATCCAGTCTATCATTGTTGGACATTTGGGTTGGTTCCAAGTCTTTCCTATTGTGAATAGTGCCGCAATAAACATATGTGTGCATGTGTCTTTATAGCAGCATGATTTATAATCCTTTGGGTATATACCCAGTAATGGGATGGCTGGGTCAAATGATATTTCTAGTTCTAAATTCTTGAGAAATCGCCTCACTGTCTTCCACAATGGTTGAACTAGTTTACAGTCCCACCAACAGTGTAAAAGTGTTCCTATTTTTCCACATCCTCTCCAGTACCTGTTGTTTCCTGACGTTTTAATGATTGCCATTCTAACTGGTGTGAGATGGTATCTCATTGTGGTTTTGATTTGCATTTCTCTGATGGCCAGTGATGATGAGCATTTTTTCATGTGTCTGTTGGCTGCATAAATGTCTTCTTTTGAGAAGCGTCTGTTCATATCCTTTGCCCACTTTTTGATGGGGTTGTTTGTTTTTTTCTTGTAAATTTGTTTGAGTTCTTTGTGGATTCTGGATATTAGCCCTTTGTCAGATGAGTAGATTGCAAAAATTTTCTCCCATTCTGTAGGTTGTCTGTTCACTCTGAAGGTAGTTTCTTTTGCTATGCAGAAGCTCTTTAGTTTAATTAGATCCCACTTGTCAATTCTGGCTTTTGTTGCCATTGCTTTTGGTGTTTTAGTCATGAAGTCCTTGCCCATGCCTATGTCCTGAATGGTATTGCTTAGGTTTTCTTCTAGGATTTTTATGGTTTTAGGTCTAACATTTAAGTCTTCAATCTATCTTGAATTAATTTTTGTATAAGGTGTAAGGAAGGGATCCAGTTTCAGCTTTCTACATATGGCTATCCAGTTTTCCCAGCACCATTTATTAAATAGGGAATCCTTTCCCCATGTCTTGTTTTTCTCAGGTTTGTCAAAGATCAGATGGTTGTAGATGTGTGGTATTTTTTCTGAGGGCTCTGTTCTGTTCAGTTGGTCTATATCTCTGTTTTGGCTCTAGTACCGTGCTATTTTGGTTGCTGTAGCCTTGTAGTATAGTTTGAAGTCAGGTAGCATGATGCCTCCAGCTTTGTTCTTTTGGCTTAGGATTGTCTTGGCAATGCGGGCCCTTTTTTGGTTCCATATGAACTTTAAAGTAGTTTTTTCCAATTCTGTGAAGAAAGTCATTGGTAGCTTGATGGGGATGGCATTGAATCTGTAAATGACCTTGGGCAGTATGGCCATTTTCACGATATTGATTCTTCCTACCCATGAGCATGGAATGTTCTTCCATTTGTTTGTGTCCTCTTTTATTTCATTGAGCAGTGGTTTGTAGTTCTCCTTGAAGAAGTCCTTCACATCCCTTGTAAGTTGGATTCCTAGGTATTTTATTCTCTTTGAAGCAATTGTGAATGGGAGTTTACTCATGATTTGGCTCTCTGTTTGTCTGTTATTGGTGTATATGAATGCTTGTGATTTTTGCACATTGATTTTGTATCCTGAGACTTTGCTGAAGTTGCTTATCAGCTTAAGGAGATTTTAGGCTGAGATGATGGGGTTTTCTATATATATAATCATGTCATCTGCAAACAGGGACAATTTGACTTCCTCTTTTCCTAACTGAATACCCTTTATTTCCTTCTTCTGCCTGATTGCCCTGGCCAGAACTTCCAACACTATGTTGAATAGGAGTGGTGAGAGAGGGCATCCCTGTCTTGTGCCAGTTTTCAAAGGGAATGCTTCCAGTTTTTGCCCATTCAGTATGATATTGGCTGTGGGTTTGTCATAAATAGCTCTTATTATTTTGAGATTCATCCAATCAATACCAAATTTATTGAGAGTTTTTAGCATGAAGGGCTGTTGAATTTTGTCAGAGGCCTTTTCTGCATCTATTGAGATAATCATGTGGTTTTTGTCTTTGGTTCTGTTTATATGCTGGATTATGTTTATTGATTTGCATATGTTTAACCAGCCTTGCATCCCAGGGATTAAGCCCACTTGATCATGGTGGATAAGCTTTTTGATACGCTGCTGGATTCAGTTTGCCAGTATTTTATTGAGGATTTTCACATCGATGTTCATCTGGGATATTGGTCTAAAATTCTCTCTTTTTGTTGTGTCTCTGTCAGGCTTTGGTATCAGGATGATGCTGGCCTCATAAAATGAGTTAGGGAGGATTCCCTGTTTTTCTGTTGATTGGAATAGTTTCAGAAGGAATGGTACCAGCTCCTCCTTGTACCTCTGGTAGAATTCAGCTGTGAATCCATCTGGTCCTGGACTTTTTTTGATTGGTAAGCTATTAATTATTGCCTCAATTTCAGAGCCTGTTAGTGGTCTAGTCAGGGATTCAACTTCTTCCTGGTTTAGTCTTGGAAGGATGTATGTGTTGAGGAATTTATCCATTTCTTCTAGTTTTTCTAGTTTATTTGCGTAGGGGTGTTTATAGTATTCTCTGACAGTAGTTTGTATTTCTGTGGGATCGGTGGTGATATCCCATTTATCATTTTTTATTGTGTCTATTTGATTCTTCTCTCTTTCCTTCTTTATTAGTCTTGCTAGCGGTCTATCAATTTTGTTGATCTTTTCAAAAAACCACCTCCTGGATTCATTGATTTTTTGAAGGGTTTTTGTGTCGCTATCTCCTTCAGTTCTGCTCTGATCTTAGTTATTTCTTGCCTTCTGTTAGCTTTTGAATGTGTTTTCTCTTGCTTCTCTAGTTCTTTTAATTGTGATGTTAGGGCATCAATTTTAGATCTTTCCTGCTTTCTCTTGTGGGCATTTAGTGCTATAAATTTTCGTCTACACACTGCTTTGAATGTGTCCCAGAGATTCTGGTATGTTGTGTCTTTGTTCTCGTTGGTTTCAAAGAACATCTTTATTTCTGCCTTCATTTCGTTATGTACCCAGTAGTCATTCCGGAGCAGGTTGTTCAGTTTCCATGTAGTTGAGCAGTTTGGAGTGAGTTTCTCAATCCTGAGTTCTAGTTTGATTGCACTGTAGTCTGAAAGACAGTTTGTTGTAATTTCTGTTCTTTTACATTTGCTGAGGAGTGCTTTACTTCCAACTATGTGGTCAGTTTTGGAATAAGTGTGACATAGTGCTGAGAAGAATGTATATTCTGTTGATTTGGGGTGGAGAGTCCTGTAGATGTCTACTAGGTCTGCTTGGTGCAAAGCTGAGTTCAATTCCTGGATATCTTTGTTAACTTTCTGTCTCGTTGATCTGTCTAATGTTGACAGTGGGGTGTTAAAGTCTCCCATTATTATTTTGTGGGAGTCTAAGTCTCTTTCTAGGTCTCTAAGGACTTGCTTTATGAATCTGGGTGCTCCTGTATTGGGTGCCTGTATATTTAGGATAGTTAGCTCTTCTTGTTGAATTGATCCCTTTACCATTATGTAATGGCCTTCTTTGTTTCTTTTGATCTTTGTTGGTTTAAAGTCTGTTTTATCAGAGACTAGGATTGCAACCCCTGCCTTTTTTTGTTTTCCATTTGCTTGGTAGATCTTCCGTCATCCCTTTATTTTGAGCCTATGTGTGTCTCTGCATGTGAGATGGGTCTCCTGAATACTGCACACTGATGGGTCTTGACTCTTTATCCAATTCGCCAGTCTGTGTCTTTTAATTGGAGCATTTAGCCCATTTACATTTAAAGTTAATATTGTTATTTGTGAATTTGATCCTGTCATTATGATGTTAGCTGGTAATTTTGCTTGTTAGTTGATGCAGTTTCTTCCTAGCGTCGATGGTCTTTACAATCTGGCATTTTTTTGCAGTGGCTGGTACTGGTTGTTCCTTTCCATGCTTAGTGCTTCTTTCAGGAGCTCTTGTAGGGCAGGCCTGGTGGTGACATAATCTCTTAGCATTTGCTTGTCTGTAAAGGATTTTATTTCTCCTTCACTTATGAAGCTTAGTTTGGCTGGATATTAAATTCTGTGTTGAAAATTCTTTTCTTTAAGAATGTTGAATATTGGCCCCCACTCAGAAGAGGGAATTTCAAGCACTATGAGGGAGACATTTTGAGTTGTTCAGAACATTTCTGACCTTTAAAAAATAATATGCATAGCTGGCCAGTGTCTTTTTCTACTTTCTTGGCATCATATAGTTTAGTTCTGGGCCAAGTGTTGACAGGTCAGCAATGGCCTCCTTCTCTGAGAACTTTCTTGGACCTGTGTCCAGAGCTCACTCTTGTGAAGGAACATACCAATTGTTAGGACAAAATGAGCAACTAAACTGCTCATATAGTTTTAAAAAATTGGCCAGGAGTGGTTGCTCATGCGTGTAATCCCAGCACTTTGCGAGGCCAAGGTGGGCGGATCACCTGAGGTCAGGAGTTCGAGACCAGCCTCGCCAACATGTTGAAACCCTGTCTCTACTAAAAATACAAAGATTAGCCGGGCGTGGTGGCAGGCACCTGTAATCCCAGCTACTCAGGAGGCTGAGGCAGAAGAATCACCTGAACCCTGGAGACAGAGGTTGCAGTGAGCTGAGATGGCACCACTGCACTCCAGCATGGGGGACAAGAGCGAGAGTTCATCTCAAAGAACAAACAAACAAACAAACAAACAAAACTTGGTAAAAAATACACAATGTTAAACTTATCTTAATCATTTTTAAGTTCACTAGTGTTAAGTTTATGTACATTTTTGTAAAAAGATCTCAGAACTTTTCATCTTTCCAATCTGAAACACTGTACCAATTAAGCAACAACTCCCTTAGCCCACCCCCTCCTAGCTCCTGGTAACTACCTTTCTACTTTCTGTTTCTATGAATTTTCCTACTTTAAGTGCCTCATATAAGTGGAATCACGTAGTATTTATCTTTTTTTGTGACTGACTTATTTCACTTAATATAATGTCCTCAAGCTTCATTGATGTTGCATCATGTGTTTGTATTTTCTTCCTTTATAAAGCAGAATAATATTCCATTGCATGTAGCATATACTATATTTTATGTATCCATTCATTTGTTGATAGATATTTGGGTTTTGTCTACCTTTGACTGTTGTGAATAGTGCTGCTATGAACATGGTAGTGCAAATATCTCTTGAAGATCCTGCAATTCTTTTTTTTGAAAAAATTTATTTGGAATACGTAGTAAAAGTCAGATTGCTGGACCATATGCTAATTCTATTTTTAACTTTTAGAAGAATGTGCATAGTGTTTTCCATAATGGTTGTACCATGTTACAATCCCACCAACACTTACCATTTTCTGGGTGATTTTTTTTTTTTTTTTTTAGAGTAGGTGTCCTAATGGGTGTAGGGTGATATCTGATTACAGTTTTAATTTAAATTCTCTGATGATTAGTGAAATTAAGCATCTTTTCATATGCTTGTCAGCCATTTTTATATCATTTTTGGAGAAATGTCCTTTGCCTATTTTTTAGTCAGGATATTAGATTTTTCGTTTTTGAGTTATAAGAATTCTTCATATATTCTGGCTATTAATCCATTATCACATGTGATTTGCAAATATGTTCTCCTAATCCACAGGTTATCTTTTCCCTCTGATTGTGTCCTTTGATGCACAAAAGTTTTAAAATCTGATGTAGTTCCATTTGTCTATTTTTGCCTTTGTTGTCTGTGCTTTCGTTGTCATATCCAAAAGATCATTCCAAGTCAATGTTATGGAGCTTTCTCCTGTGTTCTCTTTTAAACTGCTCATGTAGTTTTAACTTAAGGAACTAAATTGTCACTTACAGTAACATTTTTTGGGTATGAGTGTAATTATAACCACAAATAGTGATACAATACTGTGGATAAAATAAGAGAAGAAATTTATTTGAAACAGTGGTCTAAAGAAAGACAGTTCTAAAATTTGCCCATTGTTGAGAGATGTTATAACATGAGTAAACTATTTCAGGTTTTTCTTTGTAATAAATACATAATCCCTTTTCAAAATATTTTTAAAAATGTATTTAAAAATCTTTTAAAATTAGATTTAAAAGGTATTTTTTGAAGTATTATGTTTGCAGCATGGAAGATGAACAGACTTTATTTTTAATTAAGATATAAAACATCTCTTCTTTATAAAATGCCTGGCTTTGAGACTTTTTCTATTGCTTTCTGGCCAAGTTAACAATCACTAAAATTTCATATTTGGATTATGGCGCAATTGCAAAGATACAATCAGTGATCTCAGAACTAGCAATTTCCTGGGGAAAAGGATTGAATATTTGGCAAAGAAGGGATGACATTTCAAAGTTTAACATTCATCTGTAATTCTGGAAAAAAAAACAATAAACCACCGATTGAAGAGATTCACATTTAACAAATATGGCTTTATATTCATTCTTTTTTGAGGCAAGATGTAGGTACTAAGTCCCAAAGAATTGCCTTAAGACAAGCTATTTTCAGAATAAAATGAAACATAAGTAATTTAATTCTGAAGATATGATGGGATGAAACTGCAGTGATTTTCTAAAATGAGCTCTCTTGAATTCTGTGAAATTTGCCTAAAATAAATGAATAAGCGTTTTCTATCCCCAAAACACAGATATTGAAGTGACTCCTATATATTACCCCAAAATGATGTCTCTTCATAAAATTAACAGCATTGCAAAAAGGAAGTTTGGGAGAATGATTTAAGCCTCATTGACAATGAACAATGGGCATCTGGAAGAACATTTAGTAATTTTAATAACATGAAAGTGAATAACTTCCAGCAAGTTTTAAATACATATTTAAGCTTCTTCTCTTATTTTTCTGGGGGGATGGAAGTTGAGTTTTTTCATAATTCAGTGGTGTTAGGAGAAGGGCTGGATAGATATTGATCACCTGATTCACAAGGCAGGATGAAATAAAAGTCTGACAAGGACAAAGGAGATGATGAAAGTTACCTGTGATTTTCTGAATGACACGAGAAAAGTAAATATATTCTGTAAGTTGCTTCCACAATAATCTGAATGCCTATTTTGTACCAGGCACTATTCTAGGTATTGGGGATTCATCAGTGAAAAAAACAACAAGCGCACCTCTTCATAGAATGCAAAGGGAGGAGAGAGGGATAGAGGGAGGGAGGGAGAGACAGAGAGGAAAAGAGAGAGGGAGAGGAGAAGAAGGAGGAGAAGGAGGGAATCAGTCATTTGACATAAGTATAATAAGTACTAAGATTTTTTAAAAAGCAATATAAGGGGACTGCTATCTTAGGGTGGTCACAGAAGGACTCTCTAAAGAAGTGACATTTGAACAGAGGCTTGATTGAAATGAGGCAGCAAGACCTGTGATATCTGGAGGAAAGGAGTTCTAGACAAAGGGAACAGAGAAAGTGGTGGCCTTGAGGTCTGTGGTAGGAGTCTGCTTTGAGGAATAGCAAGGTCAGTGTGGTTGGAGTAGAGGGAGCCAGGGAAAGAGCAGGATTGAGAGCAGAGAGCTAAGCGCAGGCAGGATTACTCAGGCCTTGTAGATTGTGGATTTTATTTTAAGATTGTTGGGAAGGCCCTGGATGTTTTGAGCAGAGACGTGATATGATTAAATTTGCATTTTAAAAGCATCGCTCTTATTGCCTTGTGGAGAATAGATTGTAGAGGTGTAGAAGTGGATGTTTCTGAAGACTTATTTCTGCTTTTATTTAAGTAAATAAAAAATTAAACAATTTGTATCATTTTATAGTAATATGTTAAAATTTGGGAGAGGGAAGATATTTCTAGGAATTTTACTACGTAATGTTGGACAACTTCTCATGCGTGCACTTGGCATCTGTATGTCCTCTTTGATGAGTTGTCTGTTCAAATCTTTTGCCATTTATTAACTGGGTTGTTTTCTTCAGTAGAGTTTTGAGAATTCTTTATATATTCTAAATTAGAGTTCTTTACCAGATATGTCGATCATTTGTAAATATTTATTTCAAGTCTTTAGCTTGTCTTTTAATTCTCTTAACAGTATCGTTTTCAAAGCAAAAGTTTTAAATTTTTAATGAAATTGACAATTCTTTTCTTTTGTGGATCATACTTCTTCTGAAGTCATTTCTAAGAAATCTGTCTAACCACAGGTCATTACTGGTTTCTTCTGAAAGTTTTATAATTTTATGTTTTACATTTAGATCTATAATCAATTTTGAGTTAATTTTTTATAAGGTGTGAGGTTTATGTTGTGGTTCATTATTTTTGCATATAGATGTTCAATTGTTTCAGTATCATTTGTTGAAAACACTCATTACTTTTGTGCTTTTGTTAAAAATCAGTGGCCATATTTGTGAGTTACTTTGATAGATGTATTTTACCTTTTTTTCTGGCCTGAACATTCTCTAGAATAAATTGTTTGGATATAATTTTTATTTTCTACTAGGTTTTCTAGCAAATCTTTGACAAGTGATTTACAAGTAATAATACAAAATGAAGCCATATCTAATATTGAGTGTATTTCACTATGGAGGTTTAGCTACAGGGGACTGATAGGTTGAAGATCTAGATGGAAGAATATTATGAGTGGAGGATTAAGACCAGGATTAGCTGTTTGTGCTGCTAAATCTTGCATGTTAATATCAGATTGATATGCTAGTGGCTATGGACTTACTTTTGCTCTTTTCTCATTTAAGGTGATGCCCTGATATGGTTTGGCTGTGTCCTCACCCAAATCTCATCTTGAATTCTCACATGTTGTGGGAGGGACCCAGTGGGAGGTATTTGAATCATGAGGGTTGGTCTTTTCTGTGCTGTTGTCATGATAGTGAATAAGTCTCATGAGATCTGATGGCTTTATGTGGTGGAGTTTCCCTGCATAAGCTCTCTCTTTGCCTGCTGCCATCCACGTAAGAAGACTCCTCTTGGCTTGCTGCCATGATTGTGAGGCACCCCAGCCACTTGGAACTGTAAGTCCATTAAACCTCTTTCTTGTGTAAATTTCCCAGTCTCAGGTTTGTCTTTATCAGCAGTGTGAAAACAGACTAATACATGCCCAGATCAGGTCTGAATTTTGCAGCTTTCGACAGATGGTTAGGTATCTTAGAAACAGTTCCTACATAAGTGACCTAGCCCACCAGCTAGGCAAGTCAGCAAAACTAAAATCTTAGTTTCATCAAGGACTCTTGTCTCTGCCTGTTTTCAACAGCTGACATAAGACAAAAATAAAGTTTTTTGGTAGATATGAAAATACTTTGGGAATTGCAATTATCTCTTTATATATAAATGGTGCCACATACTGCAAAATAATTCTGGTGATTATGGAGTGCCCTGTTCCCATGAACACAGACTGTAAACTAACCAGTCTCCTAAAGCCATGAGGCATCATGCATACATAGCATGAGGGCATGCTCATTTCGGATCTGGCACACTAAAACATTCTTTATGATGATACCGATTTTTCTCCTAAGATTATTCTAGCATAAACAATAGGAACATGTAATTTTCTGTGGGGTGGGTATAGCCTACCATATATGCAAATATGGTCAGTGATGACAAATACAAAAGTTATTGAAGAACTGTTAGAATTACTCAGGGAGTTTAAAAGAGATCAACTTTATTGATGTATGATTTACATGTAATAAACGTCACCAAGGAAGTATTAAAGAATTCCTGTGCTTAGGACTCCACCTGCAGAGATGCTGATTCAATTGTTGTGGTGTAGGGCCAGGGCCTCAGTACTTTGTAAAAACTCCCCAGGGCTTTCTAATTGGTAACCAGGTTGCAACTTACCTATATAGTCAACCTAATTATTCCCTAAAAGCACCTACCAAGGGAAATTGGCATGTTGCTAATAGGTGATGGAGTCTTAGCGAAAGTGTGTCTTTAATCTCAGGAGCTGTTACAGTGGAAATCTTCTGTCAAGTGTCAGGAACAGATCTTATAATATGGCTTTGACATTTATGTCCAAAGAACATGAGGCAGATGGAAAGGTTTATTTTTCAGAGATTGTGTCCCACAGAGAATGAGGTGCCGATACCATGATTTCCTCAGCCTGATGGAGAAGGAGGACAGACAGCTGTGAGGGTAGTACAAAATGTGGAAGGACCAGTCCTCTTACCATAAACTTGCTTTCTGCTCCTCCCACTCTACGTCCAAGTGAGCAGAGGACTGGAAAGGATTCAGTAAGTGTTGAGGCTGGCTTAGTAGGAGGGAGAGACTCTTCCCTCTTCCCTGTACCTTCATGGGGAGGGTGTTTGTGGAATAAAAGCAGCCCCAGGAGAATCTTTTATAAAGATTTGAGATGCTGTATTAGTCAGGGTTCTCCAGAGGGACAGAACTAATAGGATATATTCATATATGAAAGGGAGTTTATGAAGGAAAATTGACTCATATGATCACAAGGTGAAGTTCCACAATAGACCATCTGCAAGCTGAGGAGCAGGGAAGCTAGTAATGCCTCAGTCAAAGCCGCAAAGCCTCAAAAGCAGGAAAGCCGACAGTGCAGCGTTCAGTCTGTGGCAAAGGCCTGGGAGCCCCTGCCAAACCACAGGTATAAGTTCGAGAGTCCAAAGGCTGAAGAACCTGGAGTCTGATGTTCAAGGACAGGAAGCATCCAGAATGGGAGAAAGATGAAGACAAAAAACTCAGCAAGCCAGCTTAATCAGGGCCCTCCCACACATCCACACTCCAAGTTGCAGGGCCCCATTCTTTTCCAATCAATGCCCACACTTTAACAGTAGACACCTGGCGAGGCTGAGCATGCACCTTTTGTTGCAGGTCAGCCACTTGCATGATAAGAGTTTGTGTCTGATTTTTAGCAATTTCAGCCCTTTGTCTACAGGAGATAAGGCTCTCACTCAGGGCAGTCTTAGAAGATTTGAGGCTAAGTATGTGCTTCTGGAGCTGGGAGTTAGAATCCCTGAGCTCATCCTTTTCTTTCATCACTTTGTCCAGTGAGCGAACTTAGGAGCAACCAACTAACTTCATTATACTTCTTGGCTCTCCACATATGGTCTAAGGCATTATGTATAGAGTCACTAAACTCCTTGGTTCTCAAGAACAGTGAATGAGGAGTATCAAATTTATTTATGTTGCGTAACTCTCTAAACAATTTATGCCAAGGAATATCAGTGTTCTCCATACTCTTAGAAGTAGAGTCCTTAGCATTTTTGAGTCTAATTATGTTAAGCAGCTAACTCCAAAAATCACAAAACCAACTAAAGAAATCCATCCTTGAAATTCTGTTCCTCTGGAACCACTCCTGGTACCAAAATCTGTATCAATCCATTTTCACACTGCTATAAATATACTACATGAGACTGGGTAATTTATAACGACAAAAGGTTTAATTGACTCACAGTTTTGCATAGCTGGAGAGGCCTCAGGAAACTTACAATCATGGTGGAAGGTGAAGGGGAAGCAAGGCATGTCTTACATGGCAGCAGGAGAGAGAGAGAGAGAGAGAGAGGAAGTGCCCTACTTTAAAACCATCAGCTCTTGTGAGAACTCACTCATGATCATGAGAACAGTATGGGCAATACCACCCCCATCATCCAGTCGCTCTCCACCAGATCCCTCTCTTGACATGTGAGAATTACCATCCGAGATAAGATTTGGGTGGGGACCCAGTGTCAAACCATATCAGATGTCATGAAAGAGCAGGTTGGCACCTTGTTTTCCTGTTGGGTATATGCTTGGCAGTGGACTTGCTCATCTGCTCTTTAAGTCTCTTGAACAGAGAAGTTGAGAATTGGAGAAAGATCATATGGTTAAGAGGGAGGGCAACAATGGAGAGGTTTGCACGTCTGGTGGTGTAGCAATGATGTGGAGGTTCCCAAGTCAAATGGAAGCCAAGAATAAAGCAGAACTTGGGATCCCCTTTCTGTATTTTTTCAACAGAGGCACCTGGGATATGAGCAGAAGAGGAATAGAGTGTGTCACATAATAGGAAGAGGTTGCCAGGTGTATTAGTCTGTTCTCATACTGTTGATAAAGACATACCTGAGACTGGGCAATTTACAAAAGAGAGAGGTTTCATGGACTTACAGTTCCACGTGGTTGGGGAGGCCTCACAATCATGGTGGAAGGCAAGGAGGAGCAAGTCTCATCTTACATGGATGGTGGGAGGCAAAAAGAGAGAGAACTTGCTCAGGGGAGCTCCTCTTTTTAAAACCATCAAATTTCATGAGACTTATTTACTGTCACGAGAACAGCATGGGAAAGACCTGCTCCCATGATTCAATTACCTTCCATTTGGTCCCTCCCACAACACGTGGGAAATCAAGATGAAATTTGGGTGGGGACAGAGCCAAACCATATCATTCTGCCCCTGGCCCCTCCCAAATCTCATGTCCTCACATTTCGAAACCAATCATGCCTTGCCAACAGTCCCCCAAACTCTTAACTCATTTCAGCATTAACTCAAAAGTCCATAGTCCAAAGTCTCATCCAAGACAAGGCAAGTCCCTTCTACCTATGAGCCTGTAAAATCAAAAGCAAGTTAGTTACCTCCTAGATAAAATGGGTAAAGGCGTTGGGTAAATACAAGAAGTATGGTACTCCTATCTATTGGATTCTGGTGAGGTCTTTAAGCTGCTTCTACTCATGATAGAAGGTTTTCACCTTCTATCATGAAGCCAGTGTGTGCAGAAGTCACATGGCAGGAGAGGAAGAAAAGGGTAGGGGGAATGTGCCAGACTCTTTTTAATGGCCAGCTTTTGTAGGAATGAATAGAATGAGAACCCACCCATTCTTAATGGTTGGTATCTATCTATTCACAAGGGATCTGCCCTCATGACCCAGACATCTTCCATTAGGCCCCACCTCTAACGTTGGGGATTGTATTAGTCCATTTTCATGCTGCTGGTAAGGACATATCCAAGACTGGGCAATTTAAAAAAGAAAGAAGTTTAATGGACTTACAGTTCCACTGTAGTGGCTGGGAAAGCCTCACAATCATGGCAGAAGACAAGGAGGAAAAAGTCACGTCTCAAATGGCAGCAGACAAGAGAGAAGCTTGTGCAGGGAAACTTCCATTTTTAAAACCATTATATCTTGTGAGACTCATTCACTGTCAAGAGAACAGCACAGGGAAGATCTGCCCCCCATAATTCAATCATCTCCCCCGGGGTTCCTCCCACAACATGTGGGAATTGTGGGAGTTATAATTTAAGGTGGTATTTGGGTGGGCACACAGCCAAACCATATCATTCTGCCCCTAGCCCCTCCCAAATCTATAGTCCTCACATTTCAAAACCAATCATGTCTTCCCGACAGTCCTCCAAAGTCTTAACTCATTTCAGCATTAACTCAAAAGTCCATAGTTCAATGTCTTATCTGACACAAGGCAAGTTTGTTCCTCCTATGAGCCTGTAGAAACAAAATCAGGCTACTTACTTCCTAGATACAATGGAGGTATGGGCATTGGGTAAATACAACCTTTCCAAATGGGAGAAATTGGCCAAAACAAAGGGGCTACAGTCTGAAATCCAGCAGGGCAGTCAAGTTTTAAAGCTCCAAAATGATCTCCTTTGACTCCATGTCTCATATCCGGGTCATGCTGATGGAAGATGTGGGTTCCCATGGTCTTGGGCAGCTCTGCCCCTGTGGCTTTGCAGGGTACAGCCTCCCTTCTGGCTGCTTTCATGGGCTGATGTTGAGTGTCTGTGGATTTTCCATGTGCACCGTGAAAGCTCTTGGTGGGTCTATTATTCTGGGGTCTGGAGGATGGCAGCCCTCTTCTCACAGCTTCCCTAGGTGGTGCCCCAGTAGGAACTCTGTTTGGGAGGTCAAACCCCACATTTCCTTTCTGCACTGCCTTAACAGAGGTTCTCCATGAGGGCCTCGCCCCTGCAGCAAACTTTTGTCTAGGCATCCAGCATTGTCATACATGTTCTGAAATCTAGGCAGAGGTTCACAAACCTCAATTCTTGACTTCTGTGCACCTGCAGGCTCTGTGCACAATGTGGAAGCTGCCAAGGCTTGGGGCTTCCTCCCTCTGAAGCAACATCCCAAGCTGTACCTTGGCCCCTTTTAGTCATGGTTGGAGCAGCCTGAATGCACAGCACCAAGTCCCTAACCTCCACACAGCAGATGGACCCTGAGCCCAGCCCATGGAACCATTTTTTCCTCCTAGGCTTCCAGGCCTGTGATGGGAGGGTCTGCTTTGAAGACCTCTAACATGCCCTGGGGACCTTTTCTTCATTGTCTTGGGGATTAACATTTGGCTCCTCACTACTTATGCAAATTTCTGAAGCTGGCTTGAATTTAGAAAAGAAAATAGATTTTCTTTTCTATTGCATTGACAGGCTGCAAATTTCCTGAGCTTTTATGCTCTGTTTTTCCACTTAAAACTGAATGACTTTAACAACAACCAAGTCACCTCTTGAATGCTTTGCTGCTTAGAAATTTCTTCCACCAGTTACCCTAAATCATCTCTCTCAAGTTCAAAGTTCCACCATTCTCTCGGACAGGGGCAAAATGCTACCAGTCTCTTTGCTAAAACATAAAAAGTGTTACCTTTGCTCCAGTTCTCAACAAATACCTCATTTACATCTGAAACCACCTCAGCCTGGACTTTATTGTCCATATTATTAGCAGCATTTTTGTCAAAGCCATTCAACAAGTCTCTAGGAAGTTCCAAACTTTCCCATATTTTCCTGTCTTCTTCTGAGCCAGCCTCTAAACTGTTCCAACCCCTGCCTGTTACCCAGTTCCAAAGTTGCTTCCATGTTTTTGGGTATCTACAGTAGCACCCCACTCTTGGTACCAATTTGCTGTATTAGTCTATTCTCATACTGCTGATAAAGACATACCCAAGACTGGGCAATTTACAAAAGAAAGAGGTTTAAGGGGCTTACATTTCCACATTGCTGGGAGGCCTCACAATCATGGCAGAAGGCAATGAGGAGCAAGTCATGTCTTACATGGATGGCAGCAGGCGAAAAGAGAGAGAACTTGTGCAGGGGAACTTTTCTTTATAAAATCATCAGATTTCATGAGACTTATTCAGTATCACGAGAACAGCATGGGGAATACTTGTCCCCATGATTCAATTACCTCACACTGGGTTACTCCCAGAACACATATAAACTCAAGATGGGATTTGGGTGGGAACACAGCCAAACCATATCACCAAGATTCCCACTCAAGGGAATTATGTGATGGAGTGGCCCTGAGAGCTTTGCTGGCGTCCTTACACATACGCTCTATTGGAGGACCAACCTTGTTTTACCAAGGTCACTGGACAAGTCAGTCTCAGCTAGAGAGCAGTGACAGCAAAGGAAGATGGCAATTCTCATCCACAAATGTGGTAACAAATATCTCAAAGAGGGTACTTAAACCTGAGAAGACTTTGTAACTGTGCCCTTGAGCTGCTTGCTCAGCCTGCTCCCACCCTGTGGAGTCTTTTCTTGCTTCAACAAATCTCTACTTTTGCTGTTTTGTTGCTTTGTTTCATTCCTTTGTTATTTCATTTGTGCATTTTGTTCAATCCTTTGTTCAACATGCCAGGAACCTGGATGTCTCACACTTGAGGCCTGCCTCCTGGTAACACTACTGGCTTTTATTTTTTGTCAGTGTGGTGTGAAATGATATCTCATGATTTTAATTTGCATTTCCCCAGTTACTGACTTTGATAATTTTAAAATGTTTCATATTAATATGTAATATATTCTATTTTCTATTTTGTGAAATACTTGTTTGGAACTTTTGCCCTTATTGAGTTTTTGTTTTCTTGACTTATGCGAGTTGTTTATATGTTTGGGATTCTAATCCTTTCTTGGTTAAATAAATTACAAAGATCTATGTGGCTTGGGTGTGGCTTGTGTTTTAACTCTTTTTATGGTAACTTTCACGTAAGAAACTATAAATCTTGTTGCAAATAACACTTCTATACTACAAGGTTATAAAGATATTCTCTATATTTGAAAAATTTTAGATGTTTTACATTTCACATTGAAATCTCTTTAATTCACATGGAAATGAGTTATTTTGTGTGTGTGTTTAGTAACTATTTAATTAGGCATACATGAGTAAAGTGAACATTTTATTATGTAGCAGCCATTTTTCATCTCTGATATTGTGCTTTGCTTTAAAGTCTACTTTTATGCCATAGGTATAATGACATCTTTTTTGGTTAATATTTGCTTTCTACATTGTTATGAGTTTTCTATTTGTTGTGTGTTTTAATGTTTTTTTCTTCCTTTCTATATTCGTTTTGTGAACCCAGAAAATTTGAGACAGGTCTCAGTTAATTTAGAAAGTTTATTTTGTCAAGGTTGAGGATGCGCCCATGACACAGCCTCAGGAAGTCCTGATGACACGTGCCCACGGTGGTCGGGGCACAGTTTGGTTTTATACATTTTAGGGAGACATGAGACATCAATCAATACATGTAAGAAGTACGTTAGTTCCACCCAGAAAGGCAGAGACACAGATGGTTGCATTCTTTTGAATTTCTCATAAGTCTTTCTGAAGGAGGCAATCAGAATATGCATCTATCTCTGTGAGCAGAGGGATGACTTTGAATAGAATGGGAGGCAGATTTGCCCTGAGCAGTTCCCAGCTTGAAGGGGCCCAAGATATTTTCCTTTCACATTTTGGGTTGTGGTTTTTTCTTTTTTCTCACTCTGTATATTCTCTCTTTACCCTTTCAAATTCATGTGTATTGTTAAATCAAGTTTAGCTTAAAGCTACCTCCTTACGTATTTTAAATTCAGCCTAAAAATTTCTTGGTAAATCGTGAACTATAACTTGAATGGAATTGTAAACAGACTGTAGCCCACTCTTGTGCCAATCACTGAGTTTTGGCCGATCAAATGTGGCCAACTGTTCAAACTGTGTTCAAATAAGGCAAAAGCCAAGTTGTAACCAATCTACCTGGTTCTCTACCTCACTTCTGTTTTCTGTTACATCGCTTTCCTATTTCTGTCCATAAATCTTCTTCCACCACGTGGCTGCACTGGAGTCTCTGAGCCTACTCTTGCTCAGGAGGCTGCCCTATTCACCAATTGTTCTTTGCTCAATTAAAGTTTTAAATTAAATTCAGCTGCAGTTTTTCTTTTAACAGTATTCTTTTATTAGTTATCCTGGCAATTTTAACATACACGTCTCATACTTAGTCTCAGATTAATTAACATTGTTACTATCCTTCTAAATAATACCAGAACTTTCAGTCATTCTAATGTTCTTAATTTCTATCTATTATACCTTTCTGGAGCCATACACATGCCTAGAATCCAGCAAATTTAGAATAATTCTAGGACTTTTGGTTATTCTAATGCTCTTAACTTATATCTATTATACCTTTCTGGAGCCACACACATACCTAGAATCCACTAAATCCAGGATTTAAATTTTGTATTCTGTCTTTTTCCCCAGAATTTTTAAGACCATGGTAACATTTCTAGCGTTCTTACTTTTTAAAATCTGTTTTCAACAATTGAATAGGAATGGTGAGCTTTCAAGAGGAATGAGGAGAAACTCACTCTGATCTGGTAATACTCAGCTCCAAAGGAAAACAGTGTTTTTCTGTTCAGTTTCTGATGTGTTTATTAACTTGCCTTTCCCATTCGCTTCTTCCCGTTTCTGTGTCTCTTCACCCTCTCTTATGGTGAACTCTACTCTTCTGATTCTGTATGATACAACTTTATGTAAGGAGTTTCTAAGTGATTGACTATAAAATATGTTAGCTTTCTCAAGATCTGAAACTTGTTTCAAAGTACTTGTTACACAACACAGACACCATCTCTATTATAAGGATGATGATGATAATAATAATTTCACTTTTGTCTTCCCTTTCCTCTGCAGTGTTGCATAAGCTAATTATTTCAGGTTAGTTGATGTATCTAGGTCTCCTAAACAGAATGACACAAAAATATGAAGTTGGAATGCATATTTAAAGTAAACAAAGATTTGATTTCCAACTTGCTGCCTCCCTCCACCTGCATCAGCATTTACTATTGATTTCCAGTTTTCATCTACATCTAGCATGTTTTGTCTTTCCATCTCATGGGCTCACCCCAGCTCATAAATTCTCCCTCTAAATGCTTTCATAAAAATCACAATTTGAGGCATGATGCTAAATATCAAAGATCTTCACCCACTCCCAAACAAAGCATTTGCCCAGCTGCCACCAACAATACTTCTAAATGCCAGTCAAAGCATGCAAAAGCAAAGTATATGGCATTTTGCTGGGACTTATAATGATAAGTTAAAACATCTTATTGATGCTCATCAAGGATGAAAAGTAAGAATTTTACATGAAAATAGAAAAAGTGCTTAGAAAAACAAGCTGTGCTTCAAAAGCTGTGCTTTTGAAGTTAATATTGTACACAAAATAAGAAGATGAAGGCCAAAAAAATCTTTGGAAAATTACTTTAAAATTTTTGAATTTTTAACAACACATTCTGATATCCTGATATTAAAGCTCAAGGGATCAGAGTTTGATCTGATTTGAAAGTAGGGGCTGAAATTGGAGGAGATCTGATCACTATCACCTGTTTTTCTTTTTCAACTCCTACTTATGCTTTTTAAAACTCCCTTTACCTCAGTAACTGTGCTTGAATCTAGTTACTGAAAAGAGCAGGGCATTATGTGCATTCAATCACAGGTCCACATCTTTGTGGCCAGCAGTATTGCTAGTAAGTTACATGTGCTTTTAGAAGCCTTTGGCCTCATCACAGTTAATAATAATAATAGCAATTATTTATACGGAAGCCAGGAAGAGAGCCCTCACCAGAAACCAAACTGACTGGCACCTTGATCATGGATATCTAGGCTCCAGAGCTGTAAGAAAATACATTTCTGTTGTGGAAGCCAACCAGCCCATAGTATTTTGTTATGGCAGCCTGAACAGAGATGGTAGCAATGTGGACTGTTTTAGGACTTCTCTGTTGAGGTGTCATGGCAAATGGGAGCCAGGACTAGATTACAGTTCTGACTTGGATGGATGGAGCAGCATGTGGAGGCTCACATCATGAATTTTAGCTCCAGAATGACTGCAGGAATAAATCAGGAAACCTGAGAGGACCCACAGACCCTCTAAATAAAGCAAATTTCTCCTGCAGAACCTGGGAGACACGCCAAATACCATAAGTGCCCAAACTGTGGAAGCAGAAAAGGGAAATCCTCCACCCTGGAACACACACTCTCGCTGGGGAAACTGAAGGTCTAGTTTGCTGGAGAAGATTCTGACCTTACCTGGAGCTGAGTCAATTTAGAGAGCTGAGCGAAATACAGTGGTAGAGGAAGAAGTGGGAAAGGCCCTGGGAGCTCACTGGGTCCCCACGCAGGCCATTCCTGCCTGGCACCAC
The DNA here is from genome assembly GCF_029281585.2 of Gorilla gorilla gorilla. Taxonomy (NCBI): domain Eukaryota; kingdom Metazoa; phylum Chordata; class Mammalia; order Primates; family Hominidae; genus Gorilla; species Gorilla gorilla. Next base: position 47,235,352 of record NC_073243.2, on the reverse strand, counting down.
AGGGACTCTTTGTCAGGGTGGCCACAGGCATGGGGAAAATGCCACAGAGAGAAGGAAACCACCAGCTGAACTTTGTAACAATCTGAACCGGTCAAGAAGCCTCCTGGCCAGAACTGGGGGGAAGGCGCAAATCCTGCATGCAGACTCCACCCATGACTCAGCAGAGGCAGCCATAATCTTCCTAGGTACACAACTCCATTGACCTGGAAACCTCACCCCCATTCCCTAAAGCAGCCGAAGCAAGACCCGCCCAAGGAGAGTCTGAGCTCAGAACCGCCAAGCCCTGCCCCCACCTGATGGTCCTTCCCTACCCACCTCAGTAACTGAACACAAAGGGCATATATACCCCTGGGAGTTCTAGGGCCCTGCCTACCACTGCTTCCTCTCCATACTACCACAGCTGATGCTCTCTGGAAAGCGCCACCTCCCTGCAGGAGGCCAATCAGCACAAAAATAGAGCATTAAACCACCAAAGCTAAGAACTCTCACAAAGACCATTTCACCCCCTGCCACCTCCACCAGAACAGGTGCTGGTATCCATGGCTGAGAGACCCACAGACGGTTCACATCACAGGACTCCGTGTGGACAACCCCAGTACCAGCCTGGTGTCTGGTAGACTTGCTGGGTGGCTAGATCCAGAAAAGCGATAACAATCAATACAGCTTGGTTCTTAGGAACCCACATCCATAGAAAAAGGAGGAGAGTATTACATCAAGGGAATACCCTATGGGACAAAAGAATCTGAACAACAGCCTTCAGCCCCAGACCTTCCCTCTGACAGAGCCTACCCAAATGAGAAGGAACCAGAAGACAAACTCTGGTAATATGACAGAACAAGGCTGTTTAATACCGCCCCCAAAATCACACTAGCTCACCAGCAATGGATCCAGAACAAGAAGAAATCCATGATTTACCTGAAAAAGAATTCAGGAGGTTAGTTATTAAGCTAATCAGGGAGGCACCAGAGAAAGGTGAAGCCCATTGCAAGGAAATCCAAAAAATGATACAAGAAGTGAAGGGAGAAATATTTAAGGAAATAGATGGCATAAAGAAAAACAATCAAAACTTCAGGAAACATTGGACACACTTATAGAAATGCAAAATGATCTGGAAAGTCTCAGCAATAGAATTGAAAAAGTAGAAGAAAGAAACTCAGAGCATGAGGACAAGATCTTTGAATTAACCCAATCCAACCAAGACAATGAAAAAAGAATAAAAATAGGCACATAGACCTATGGAACACAATAGAGAATCCAGAAATAAACCCAAATACTTACAACTAACTGATCTTTGACAAAGCAAAGAAAAATTTAAGTGGGGAAAGGACACCCTTTTCAACAAATGTTGCTGGGATAATTGTCTAGCTACATGTAGGATAATAAAACTGGATCCTCATTTCTCACCTTATACAAAAATCAACTCAAGATGGATTAAGGACTTAAATCAAAGACCTGAAACTATAAAAATTCTAGAAGATAACATTGGAAAAACCTTTCTAGACGTTGGCTTAGGCAAGGATTTCATGACCAAGAACCCCAAATCAAATGCAGTAAAAACAAAGTGAATAGCTGTTAATCAAACTAAAGAGCTTTTGCACAGCAAAAGGAATAGTCAGCTGAGGAAACACACAACCCAAGGAATGGGAGAAAATCTTTACAATCTATACATCTGACAAAGGACTAATATCCAGAATTTACAACAAACTCAAATAAATCAGCAAGAAAAATCAAATAACCCCATCAAAAAGTGAGCTAAGGACATGAATGGACAATTCTCAAAAGAAGATATACAAATATCCAACAAACATATGGAAAAATGCTCAACATCACTAATGATTAGGGAAATGCAAATCAAAACCACAATGTGATACCATCTTACTCCTGCAAGAATGGCCATAATAAAAAATCATAAACAGTAGATATTGGCATGGATGCAGTGATCAGGGAACACTTCTACTCTGCTGGTGGTAATTTGAACTAGTACAACCACTTTGGAAAACAGTGTGGAGATTCCTTAAAGAACTAAAAGTAGAACTACCATTTGATCCAGCAATCCCACTACTGGGTATCTACCCATGGAAAAGAAGTCATTATATAAAAAAGATTCTTGCACATGCATGTGTATAGCAGTACAATTTGCAATTGCAAAGGTGTGGAACCAACCCAAATGCCCATCAATCAATGAGCAGATGAAGAAAGTATGGCATATATATATATATATATATATATATATATATATATATATATATGAAGGAATACTACTCAACCATAAAAAGGAATGAATTAATGGCATTCACAGTGATGTGGATGAAATTGGAGACTATAATTCTAAGTGAAGTAAATAAGGAATGGAAAACCAAACATTGTATGTTCTCGCTCATAAGAGGGAGCTAAGCTATGAGGATGCAAAGGCATAAGAATGATACAATGGACTTTGGGGACTTGGGGGGAAGGGTGGGAGGGGGCCAAGGGATAAAAGACTACAAGTAGGGTGCAGTGTATACTGCTTGGATCATGGGTGCACCTAAATCTCACAAGTCACCATTTAAGAACTTACTCATGTAACCAAATACCACCTATACCCCAATAACCTATGGAAAAATAAAAATTTTAAAAATAATAATAATTAAAGAAAACATGGCTAAAAATTTCCAAAAAATATTTGTATGGAGCTTACTCTGGGTAAAGCACAATATTAAAAGTATTTTATGTGTTAACTTATACTTAGCACAATTTTATATTACTGATAAGGAAACCGAGTTATAGACAAGTTATGTTACTTGCTGTAGCTTTAGAGTAGCAGATTTGAACTGGGTCATCTGGCCCCTAGACTTCAGGCTCTTACCCTTTGTTTTACAATGCCTAAGGTCTTTTAATTATTATAGAAGGGGTCATAGTCTATTCTTTTCTGAGAATTTGGCAGTGTTAAAATGTCCATCATCTCAAATCAAGTTTTCATTGCTCCATCCCACACTGCTATAAGTCCTCCTTTGCCCACATCCATCTTCAGACTAAAGTCTGTGAATTCTAGAGGCACTTCCTGCATTCAGCTAATAGTGATGGAATATAATCTATTTTAAATACTGTCTCTATTTTTTTTAATGTGGACCTGTTTTCCTTCTTAGAGTGTAGGCATTTGGAAAGTAGAGACTATGTCTTACATTATATGGTTACCAACTCCTAGCACAATCCTATTGCCTAGGAACTATTTATATGGCATATGGGTGGATAAATGGGAAAATAATAATTGGAGATCAAAGACAGAAAAATTGTTTGAATACCTAAGACAGGTTCTAAAATGGGTTGGGAAAGACAAAAGAAAAAGAAAAACTACTAACTTCCAAGTAGAAGCATTCCAGAACAGGAAAATGGTATGATGAGTTCATTTGACAGTCAGAATTCTTTATTTTTTACTTTTGTTAATTTTTAGAGACAGGGCTTCACTCTGTTGCCCAGGCTGGAGTGCAGTGGTGTTAACATAGCTCACTGCAGCCTTGGACTCCTGGGCTCAAGGGGTCCTGCCACCGTACCCTCCTGTGCAGCTAGGACTAAAGGTATGTAGTACTGTGACTGGCTGATTTGTAAATTTTTTGTATAGATAGGCTTACTATGTTGCTCAGGCTGGTCTTGAACTCCTGGCTCCAAGCAATCTTCCTGCCTTGCCTCCCCAAGTACTAGAATTACAAGGGTGGGTTACTGTACCAAGCCAGAATTCTTTCTAATTTAGGGGGAACAAAGCTCAACTTGGATCTTCCTTTGTGGTTGTATATGTGTATATGTAGATACAAATATACAATCATATGTATATATGTTGTATGCACATATATATCCTGCAATAAAGACATTTTTTTTCTATGCTCAGAAAGGCCTGCCTGGCAATATAGTGCTGTTATAAAGAATAACCATGAAGATGAATAGAAGGATCTATAAGAGAATGGCTACATTCTAAGGTCAAAGTCATAGCAAAATCCAAAGCTCTTGGAAACAGCAGCAAAGTTAGGAATTTATTGAGTGTACTTGTAACCCCTTTGTTCCCTGGGAATTCCTCTGTAGAGTTTAAGTCATGTGGCATAGTGGGTATCCTGGCAACATTAGCAGACAGCAGACCTCATTACCTTATATTAATATTTTTATCATTGTATTAGATTAGGTAAAGTGGAAGCTTGTTTTAGTAAGAAAGAGGAAAAATTTGAAAACATCTGAAAGGCCCAAGCCATGCTTGGAGGAATGATGAAAAGATTTGATCAGACATAAAATTATGGAGTTTTGCAGTGACTATGTAAGATTTTAGTTTGATGCATATTTTTGTGCCATTTTAATAATATACTTTAAATAAATTTAATTGAATGAAATATCTTTTTCTATTGTAATCTATTCTTTTTCCATAAGTCACATTTACAGGCAGTTCTAACGAGTTTGGCTTTTGCTCTGGTAATATGTGTTTCCCTCTATCCAGACTTCTCATTTAATTTTACTGTTTTTACTCTCTAAACTGTTTCTGAAATAAGAAATTTTAAGCAAGCCTCCCTCCCACCCAATCTTCTGGAAGACTGTTGTTCCAAGAGAACCACAACTGATTCATTAATTTTCTTCGTAGTCTAATTAGTGGCTGTTATCAGATTAATCTGTAATTATCTGGAAGGAGTTCATAGAATAGCCTTTTGGCAAAGTAAAATTGTGCTTTGAATTATTTTAAAATCACATATCATGTAAAGATTCTAACTGCAACTCCTACAAAATTGCTTATAATTGCTCAAAATGTAACTCAAGGTTGTTTTTCTTTACAAGACTTTTCATAAAAGTATTTCCTTAAAACCTGTCCACTGCAGCCCTAATCAGTGAATACGTGTATTCTCGCCTGTCTGGTAGATCTCTATTGATTTGAATTTGGATGTCTGAGGCTGTCATTGCGCCATGACAAGGGTTTTAAAGTCATTTAAATAATTCCCTTTCCTTTGCCTCCATGCACTCAGCACAATTTTCTGATTATGCTGTGGTTTCTAAATAGATTTTTAAAGAGAATTCATGCATTACTGAGTGACCCTGGATCTTGTGGTCTGTTTTTTCTCATTGGAATTTTGGCAGATGCAGCAGTCTGTTGGGAGTTTCGTTAACATGAAAGAATGATGTTAGTTCCTTAGAAAGTGAGGAACTCTGAGTACCCTGGCAAAATCATAATTTTAGACTTTAAAAGTGGTACTATACCAAAGAAATGCCTCTCTGATGTGGTCCACTAAAGGGCTAGCTTGTCCTAGAGCATCTTCATCTCATGCTCTATAAATGCTGCATAGGTATCATGTGCTGGCCATGTGACTAGGAAGGATTGGCTTCCTTGACACACCTGGGGAGTCTTTATTGTCTCTCTCCTCCTAACTAGCTCTAACATGGAGTGGGGAGAATCTTCTTGTTTGATAGCTCATTTCCTGGTAAGAGCAGAGTAGAACATAGTCTTGGTCCAGCTTCATGGACTAATTCTACCGCTGTATACATGGCTTAACTTTTCCTCTTGCTTCTTTTCATTATTATTTTCAGAGATGAGCCATATACTTTTCTACATTTTAACACTGAAATGACCTGCTGGGTATTACCAAATATTACCATAATAGTTTATGTATCATCACAAGAGACATATGAATTACCTCAAATAATTTGTCATATACAGGATGACATATATGAAGTTACAGCTTCAGGAAATACTTATCCCTCATTAGTTATTTACCATGCATAAATATATATCCTCTCTTCATAAAGTCTTAAAAATAAATTTCTTTCTTTCCATATCTAACAATGCCTGTACAGACCAGGTCCTCAATTGCTGTAGTCATAATATTACTTTTTAAATGTCTTTTGTCCTACATGGGTATAGTCATAAGGGCTTGAGACTGGGAACCAGGAGACATAGGCCACTAATTAACATGAATGTGAATAAGTTAGTCACCTACCTGGACCTCAGTTTTTTAAGTATAAAAGAATAGGGATAGACTAGAAGGTTTCTAGAAGTCCTTGCTGCACTGAAAAGGAATTGCTTTGTCAATCCCCCAGTTCCCACGTCTACCCCAAAGTCCCAATAGCTCTCCACTCTTTAAAGAAGAAACTTTAGCATCTGAGGCCTTTATATTTATGGTAAATCTAATTTAAAACACTTTCCTCCTACTTGATCTTGTTCTACTGATGGTTCTAACTACATGGTTTACATTGATGACTTCTCTCTCTTTGCTCCTGCTGCTCTTCCCATCTCTTCCCTCTTCTGTGCTTGTTTCAGTTTTACCCTTCTTTCAACATCTGGATGAGGCATGCAGCTGTAATGCCTTCCCTAATCATCTTTCAACACTTGCCATGATTTTTGCCTTCATTAGGTTCACATTTGGCCTGAATATGCATTCCTGGGAACCTTGTATTCTGCAAAATTGTGCACTAATCAAGTATCAGAACTTACAAGGAAAATGTGCTTGGGGCAGGTCACTCAAAACCTAAGCTTTGTGACCAGACCAGTAATAAGAATAACAGTAATCTGATATGGTTTTGCTCTGTGTCCCCACCCAAATTTCGTGTTGAGTTGTAATTCCTAATGTTGGGGGAGGGACCTGGTGGATGGTGATTGGATCATGGGGGTGGATTCCCCCTTGCTGTTCTCATGGTATTGAGTGAGTTCTCATGAGATCTGATGGTTTAAAAGTGTGTGACACTTCCTCCTTCACTCTCTCTTCCTCCTAGTTTGCCATATGAAGAAAAGGCTTGCTTCCCTATTGCCCTTCTGACATAATTGTAAGTTTCCTGAGGCATCCCCAGCCATACCCTCTGTACTGCCTGTGGAACTGTGAGCCAATTAAACCTCTTTTCTTTATAAATTACTCAGTCTCAGGTAGTTCTTTGTAGCAGTGTGAGAACAGACTAATACATAATCCTAATACAAATTTTAGTTTCAAAAGACCTAAATTCCAAATAAAGAAAATACTGCCATAAATGTATTTTAAAATTGAAAACAAAGGTATTTTCATAATGGGAGTGGCATGAGGGGAAAGATATCAGGCATAACTACTGAGTTAGAAAGACAAGAGCAAACTGTAGCAACATCTAGAAGAACCTGAAATAACCGTTTTCAAGACAGAGTACATGACCAAACTGAGTCAAGAGTACATGACCAAACTGGTGCAAATCTGCAGTGGCTTGCTGTATTCAGCTGTATTGCTATATTCAATTTTGTTAGTGTTCTTTGAGTTCAACTGCTAGTACTTGGTGGCACAAATTATTACTGGGCCAAAATAATCATGTATAAATCAATACAACTTTAACGTTATCCTGGTATCATTTCTTCATTTACCAATCCCATATGATCCTATTTGTATTTATATCAAAACAAATTATTTACTTTTTTTGCTTTAGGTATTTTATGTGTCACTAGCAGATATTTTATTTCAGTAATAATGAAAAAGGGCCCATGCATATGAAAGATTTCACTGGGTGCTCAGCTTGCTAATTTGTCTTCCTTACAAATGATTTCTGAAAACAATTACTTTCATGATGGGAATCTCTTTTACTGTCTTGTAAATTCCTTGAAGAGGATCATGTCTGAAATCTTTTTAGATTCCCAGAGGCACTGTATTTTGATCTACTGCATGCTCAAAATGTTCTTGACTAATGACTGATTGCTGAAAACACACACACAACTATAACTGGAGGCAAATATTTAAATCTGATTTCTCTAACTAATGATGGTCTTTAAACCATTATTCTAAATATTTATCTTACCAATCATGAATACAATTAAGGAAATAGATTAAGGTTTGCATTCAGTAAATCAAGGGAGGAAAAACTATACAATTATCTATATGTTATGTCTTATTGAGCTTGTTATTGTTCTGGTTAGAAATGAAATACAGCTGCTGAGGGAAACCACCTTTGTGTACAGCACTTTTGCCATTGTGGACCTGTAGGAAAAAGAGAGCCCAAACAATTCTAAGCATTTCCGCAATTCTACCCTTAACAAATTAAAAGTACCAATCCCAAAGGAATGGATAGCAGCTACTTAAAGCAGAAAGTGTCTTTGTATGTGGGAGCCAGCATACTTCCTGTGCTCAGCAGGCATGTGGTGCTGGTGTGGGGAACTTGTCAATGAGTGCGTGTCGAGTGCCATCGTGCACTTCACACATGGAGGAAATCTGCTGCCAGGTTCTGTGTGCTGCCAGTAAACAGGTTGCTAAACCTATATTACTCTGAAAATAATCAGAATATGAAAATATGTTTCCTCTCTCCACTTTCTAACAGAATGCCGATAACGTGGTCTCTAATGAGCTATGTGTCAGTCACATCTTCTAAGTTGAGAGAAAGGAAAAAACAGGACATACTATTTTAGAATCTGGTGGTGTTTTGTGTTCCTCAGAAGCCACTTTGGCCAAAGAGAACTTGATGTCAGCGTGGGTGAAATTATTAGATTTCTCCCTGGGGAAAGAGATATTGCTATGGGAAACAGATGGAAGTAATTGCGTGAAGTATAGGCCATCACAGAGGCACTACTGATGAGCATGGACACTAATAATGTGACAGATTCTTTTTTAGCGGTGGGCTCATGGTAAAGGGAGCAACTGAAGAGAGGTTTATTTATAGGAATACCTTGCGTTGTGGAGCACGGAAACTCAGCTTTCCAAATAGTTACTTGGTTTCACTGCGTCTATTAGCTACCTGCAGCCAATATCTTTTATCTGCTAGATGTGACTAAGAATGTGACTCTAATTATGACAAATGACAAACACACTGAAAGCTGGAGTCCAAGGCCAAGTGCTTGAAGTCCTGGTAGTTATTAATGTTATTTGCTGGTTCTCAGATGAATTAATTTAAAGCCTATTTATCCTCTGGCCATTTTTCCTCTTTTAAAAATATTAAGAAAATGACCCCTTTTATTATGGTAATTTTCTCCTGCACTTTATAAATTTTAGACATATTACATGTTTTGATTAGGAAGAATATGACATGAGTCAATGTAGCTTCCATTCCAAGTACTTGCTGCTATTTGGCAACAGTATAGAAAAATAGTTAAAAAATATAATATTTAGAAGAATGCAGACCTGAGCCTGAATGATGGCCAGGGTTAATAACAATGTCTGCCCAAAGATTTTCGTGAAAATTGAATTTTCAGGGACTCTCAGTATTCACTGTCCTTCAGAATCTCTTGGGGAAATGTAAAAAATACGGACATCTAAGTCCTACCCTTAAAAAATCTAAAACAATTGATCTGTAGCAGACCTGGGCAGCTGTATTTTTACAAGCTCTTGATGTTCTAAGGTGCAGCTAGAACTGAGGGCAATTTACTTTAGATCATGCATGTGCAAGCAGTGTGTTAAAAGGGCAATGCCTGCTATAAGTTGTTATTTAGTCAAAGGTAGTGATGATGATGGTGAAGGAAGAGAAGGACTTTCTTTGTTCATCTAGGCAGATAATGGGCACAAGGAACTCTCAGTTAATTTTCACCTCAGAACAAATCACATTCTGATTTCTGAAATCGTAACACTCGGAAAAGAGTTTTGGAAAAATGAGGAAATAGCCTGTGACTTCCCCTTCCCATTCAAGTTTGAAGGGTCATCACCCAGTAAAATTAGCCTAATTAATGATGGGAGTCTCCAGGAAAGTGTCTGTTTAAAAACAACATAACGAAATCACCTTATTCAGGGAGGAGGGTGGAGAAGATTTCCTCTCTCTGTGCATTTCAGTAAAGTCCAAATAAGTTTATCTCTAAGAAGTTCCTTTTTCCAATTTCAAATATGGTGCATTGCTGATACTGCTGCACAAGTCATCAAAATGCTTTTCATCACTTGTAATGGGGAAAGTTAGAAAGTTTGTGCGTGCAAGGTGTTAAAGACACTGAAAAATAAAACAAGCCAACTGAACTGCTGAATCAGGTTTTTTTCCCGCCTCTCTGAGACGGAGTTGCATTCTGTCCCCCAGGCTGGAGTGCAAGTGGTGTGATCTCAGCTCACTGCAACCTCTGCCTCCCGGGTTCAAGCGATTCTCCTACCTCAGCCTCCTGAGTTGCTGGTATTACAGGTGCGTGCCACCATGTCCAGCTGATTCTTATATTTTTAGTAGAGGTAGGGTTTTGCCACATTGGCCAGGTGGTCTTGAACTCCTGACCTCAAGTGATCCACCTGCCTCAGCCTCACAAAGTGCTGGGATTACAGGCATGAGCCACCATGCCTGGCCTGAATCAGGTTCTTAAAGGACAACTTGAGGAAAAAAATACTATACATTATACCTAGAGATTGAATTATATATTAGCTCATCAGATCAAAAAAGTTCATTTTTCTGATATGAAAAAATAAATTGCATTTCAAATCTTGAAAGGTCTAATAATTTAGTTGTACTTTTTTGTATAAAATAATTTTCTTTCTCTTTTGTCTTGCAGATCATTGTGATCTCAACAGGATGTTAAATTTCTCAGAAGTTAGCATAGTATCTGTGAAAGATATCTTATAAAACGAATTTTAATGAACCGTTTGATCTTTTTTTCTGGAGTAATCCCTTTTTACAAGTGTTCTTGTGTTTTGTATATTATACTATTAGAAAGACAGTAGCCTTTGGCCTTTCTCCTTCTGAACTTTATAGACTCACAAAATAAAGATATCTGTTTCTTTAGCAGTAGATAACTAGTTTATGGTTACTTATTCTATCTCTGATAGCACAAAGAAACCAGAGAGATTATGGATGTATTTCTTTATATCCAAAGAATATATATATTAATATATGTATTCTTATATATAATATATACACCCAAATAATATATATTTATACAATATATATAAAATATGTGTGTGTGTGTGTGTGTGTGTGTGTGTGTGTGTGTGTATATGTATGTATATACACACAATTTTTTTAGAGATGGGGTCTTTCTCAGTCACCCAGGCTGGAGTAGAGTGGCACCATCATAGCTCATTACAGGCTTCAACTCTTGGACTCAAGCAAACCTCCCTCCTCAGCCTCCCCACTAGACTATAGGCATGTGCCATCATGCTCACCTAATGTTTTTTTTTCCATTTTTTTAGACACAAGGTCTCACTATGTTGCCCAGGCTGGTTTCAAACTCCTGGACTCCAGTGATCCTCCCTCCACAGCCTACCAAGTAGCTGGGATTACAGATGAGAGCCACTGTGCCTGACTCTTTGGACATACTAAATTTCTAGACATAATCTTATATATTTATTGTTGAGCAATTTTACCCCTACTGCAAATATAAAATCAGAATACCTAATGAACAATGTCAGAGCGCATGCACATTAAATTTTTGCTGACTCCAAAAGTTTTTGCTGACTCCAAAAGTTTTTGCTGACTCTACCATCTCCATGTTTTTACTCTAGGAGAGTATTGAAATATGAGACTTAACTATTTCACTTAAGATTTTCATTATGAGTAGGACAATGATTGAGGAAAGCAAAAAAGAGAAAAGATTGCATCTGTAAATTTTCTGCAAGTTACCTATTGTGAGAGTATCTTTATTTGCTTTGAGGTCTATTTAGAGATAACTGGAGGAGGAACTTGAGCTCAAAGAATGTTTCCTCAGACAGAGTTGTTTAAACTCAGCTTATCAGAGATGAAAACAGTTTCTGACATTATCATCTGCATAGGTATTTGCCTGATTTTCAAACTATAAATAGACATTTCAAATTAGAAAAGAAAGGGTTCTTTATTTTTAAAGAAATTCTAGAAGAACATGGCAATATTTCTGTAAAGGACTGAGTATTTGTTAATTTGTTAATATCTGTTTGTTCAGCAGACAGACCAGTTTGCTCAACAAACCAGTTGCTGCTGATATTCCACAGGATTAAATGTATCAGCAGGAGAAATATCAGCAGCAACTGATTTGTTGAGAAGACTCTGTACTTAGTTGAGTCACAAACATGAAATGCATTCATTTTTAAATCAACTGTATTTTGTGGATCCTCCTTTTCCTATGGCTTGGTAATATTTTGGGCTGGTTTCCAAACTTTGTGGTCATGCTGCAATATGGATGAAACTTGAATTACAGTAAGTGAAAAAGGACAGTTACAAAAAGAAAAATATTTTAGGATTACACTTATATTAGGTACCTAGAGTAATCAAATTTATAGAGACAGAAAGTAAAATTGTGGTTTCCAGGGCAGTGGCGAAGGAGGAATGGGGAATTATTGTTTAATGGGTACAAATTTTCAGTTTTACTAGACGAAAAGAATTCTGGAGACGGATGGTGGTGATGGTTTCACAACAATGTGAATTTACTTAATGCTACTGAACTATACATTCAAAAATGGTTAAAATGATACATTTTATGTTGTGTGTATTTTAGTACAATTAAAAATGGTATTGTAATGTTTTTGTTCTTGGGTTGGATAGTGGCCTCATGGATATTTGTTACATTATCAAGCTTTATTACTAACATCTTACTTACGTATTGCATAGATGAACAAGGTATTGAAAAAGATAATAAGTGAAAGGTCCATTAAAAGGTCCACATCTCCATCTCATGCCCACTTTACTGCTTATCTACTTCTTTCTCTGCCCTCTGGACTAGACTAAGGGACCGGATGTGTAGACGGGCATCATCTGTCCTCTCTCTCCTTCTCTCACCCATCTTCGGGCTCCCTTTTTCTCCTGGAGCGTTGCCTTGCAGAGGAAGATGATGGAAAGAAAAGCATCTCTTACTTAACTGCGGATTTGGTTTATCTTGGCTGTCTTTGTCTCCTGCTAAGACGGATTGGCTGACATTGTGGTATGCAAAGGCTTCTCCATGGGTGGCCTGGGCTCTCCCTTGACACAATCTTCTGAAGGCAGAGACAGCCTCAGACCCCACCTCTTTCTGACTTCCATCAACTACTGCCTCTTGTTCAAGACATCTTCCGAGTTCACTGGCCCCTGAGAGTCTCAAGGTTCCCAGCCCTACCAGGCTCCTACTACTCCCTGCTGGGTCTTCTCTTACCATTTCTTTCCTCATCTTCCTCAGATAGGCAGAAAGAGCACACCAGAAAATGTAACATGTAACTAGGGAATGAGAAAGCAGCCTCCTCTTCTTGCAATATTTTTTGTTAAATGTAACTACTTATTTTTTGGAACAGGTAATGCATTCACATAATTCAAAATGTAAAATATACAAAAGAGTAGAGTGTGAAAAGTCTCCTTCTACCCATCTCCAGCTTCCCACAGGTAACCTGTGTTATTGTGTTCTTATGAATCTTTCTGGAGAGTACAATCAAACATTTATATTCTTTCCTCTCTTGTTGACAAAATGGAAACATACTATACACACTATGCTGTATCTTGTTTTACCACTTAACTTATATTGAGGTTGTTTTGTCTCAGTAGATAAAAAATTGTTTTACTGCATTCTTAACAGTTACAGAATATTCTTTTATGTATTCAACCAATTCCCTATTAGTGACATTTGGTTTGTTTTGAATCTATTGCTATCTGAAATAATATTAAAATATATAACTTTGTATGTAGGTCATTTTGCATAAATGTATATGTAGAATATGTATGTATTTATATGTAGAATGTGTGCATTTATATGTAAAATAGGTTCCTAAAATTGGAATTGTGGGGCAAAAGGGCACGTACATTTGTCATTTTTATAGATGTTGCTGAAACCCATCATAGATCTGTCCACCAACTAGCAAGATGCAAGTGTTCCTGTAACCTCTAACATATAATCTGGATAGCATAAATATTATCAATCATTTTATCATTGCAACTCTAATATGTAAAATATATCAGTAGTTTAAATTTCATTTATCTTATGAAAAAATTTTTATATTGTCTTAAAGAGTTGCTGATATTTTCTTATTGATGGCTAGTGCCTATTATGTAATAATAAAAGCAGGTATGCTTGTGTGTGTGTGTGTGTGTGGGTGTGTGTGCATGTGTTGTGAAATTGCTTTTGATTGTGGATTTTTCCCCCTACCTTTTTGGTAATCATGTATTTTGACTTTTCTGTGGTGGAGTTCGCTATGAACAAATATTTAAAATTTTAGCAGAACTTACAGGTTTTGTGTCATGGTGAAAAAGCCTATACCACTGAAAGATTAGAGAAGATGTCTCCCAGGGCTCTATTCAGTACCTTTACAGTTTTACTTTTTATTTTAAATTTTTGATTTAATTTGAATTTATTATGTTATAAAATTTTAGGTAGTTGTCCAACTTTATTATTTTTCCGGGTGGTTACATTTTCTCCCAATATCATATTTTGAAAGATAAAAATCTAGCATCACCTTACTAATGTAAGATCATTTTTAGTATTTACAGAACTACCACATAGATTTGAGTTTATTTCTACTCTTTTTATTCTCTTCTATTGGTTTGAAATTTTGTTCATGCAAAATCACCACACTGCTTTAGTTATTTTGTCTTAAAGAGGATTTGATATTAATACATAAAGAGAATGTAGAATACCGCTTTTTTTTTTTTTTGATAGAGTCTCGCTCTGTTGCCCAGGCTGGAGTGCCCAGTGGTGCGATCTCAGCTAACTGCAAGCTCCACCTTCCGGGTTCACACCATTCTCCTTCCTCAGCCTCTCGAGTAGCTGGGACTACAGGTGCCTGCCACCATGCCTGGCTAATTTTTTTGTATTTTTAGTAGAGATGGGGTTTCACTGTGTTAGCCAGGATGGTCTCAATCTCCTGACCTTGTGACCTGTCCCCCTCAACCTCCCAAAGTGCTGGGATTATAGGCGCAAGCCACTATGCCCAGCCATCTCTTTTATTACTCTTTTTTTCATAGATTTTTTCTGGTTATTAATGCTTTCTGTTATATATATATATATAAAACAGTTTGTGCAATTAAAAATCCTGTTTTACTGGGATTGTGTTATATTTGTAGTTTAACTTATAGAGATTTAATTTTATGATACTAAATATTCTTATCTAAGAAAATGATATACCTTGAACCCTTTATAGCTTCAAGTTGAATTTTAAACCTTTGTTTACCTATGTGGTTTTCCATAATAGCGGTTTTTAAAAATAGACTTTAGTTTGATAGAAGTTTTGGGTTCACAGTAAAATTGAGTGAAAAATAGAGTTCCCACATATCCCTTCCCTGCCTGTCCCCCACCATCTCCCCCACTCTCAATATCCCATACCAGAGTGGTACATTTGTTACAATTGATAAACATATATTGACACATTATTGTCACCCAAAGTCCATTGCTTGTCTTCTTATTCTCTTGACACTGTCTTTTATAGAGCACAAGTGTTAAATTTTAATGAATTTCAGTGTGTCAGTTATTATTTTCTAGGAACATGCCTTTATGTCATATCTAAAAAGTCATTGCCTTCAAAAAGCCAGAATGTCCTCTTACTTCCAAAGAAGCCCACTAGTACCCCAGAAATAGTTAAATGAATCAGAAATGACTGAAATGACAGATATAGAATTCAGAATCTGGATGACAAGGAAGCTCACGAAGTTTCAGGAGAAAGTTGAAAGCCAATCCAGGCAATTCAAGGAATCCAGCAAAATGATCCAAGAGCTGAAAAATGGAATAGTCAAGAAAGAAGAAAACCAAACATCTAGAGCTAAAATTTCACTACCAGAGTTTCATAATACAGTCAGAAGTATTAACACCCCAATAGACAAAGCTAAGGAAGGAATTTCTGAGCTCAAAGACTGGTCCTTTGAATCAACTTAGTCAGACAAAAATAAAGAAAAAAGAATTTTAAAAATGAACAAAACCTTTGAGAAATATGGAATTATGTAAAGAGACCAAATCTGTGACTCATTGGCATTCCTGAGAGAGAATGAAAGAGAATAAACAACTCCAAAAATATATTTGAGGATATAGTCCATAAAAACTTCCCTAATCTTGCTAGAAAGGTTGAAGGTTTACATGCAAATCCAAAAACCCTGGCTAGATACTATAGAATATGACTTTCCCCAAGGCACATAGTTATTAGATTCACAAAGATCAATGCAAAAGAAAAGTTCTTAAGGGCCACTAGAGAGAAGGGTCAAGTCATATAGAGAAGGAACCCCATCAGGCTATCAGCAGGCCTCTCAGCAGAAACCTTAAAAACCAGAAGACTTGGGGCCTATTTTCAGCATCTTTAAAGAAAAGAAATTCCAACCAAGAATTTCATATCTTGCAAAATTAAGCTTATAAGTGAAGGAGAAATAAGATCCTTCTCAGACAAGCAAACACTGAGGGAATTCATCTCAACTAGGCCAGCCTTACCAGTCCTTTAGGGAATGCTAAACATGAAACCAAAAAATGACACCAGTTACCACAAAAACATGCTTAGTCACACAGCTCATAGGCGCTATAAAGCAATCATATAATCAAGTCTACATAATAACTAGCTAACAACATGATGATAGGATCAAAATCTCACATATCAATACCAATCCTTAATATAAATTGGCTAAATGCCCCACTTAAGAGTCATATAATGGCAAGCTGGATAAAAAGAATACCCAACCATCTGCTGTCTTCAACAGATCCATTTCACAAGTGATGACACCCACAGGCTAAAAGTAAAGTGATAGAGTAAGATCTACCATACAAACACAAAACAAGAAACAACAGGAGTCACTATTCTTATATCAGATAAAATAGATTTTAAACCAGTAAAAATTAAGACGGACAAAGGAGGGCATTACATAATAATAGGGGGTACAACCCAACAAGAAGACTTAACTATCCTAAATTTATACATACCCAACACTGGAGGGCCCAGATAATTAAAACACGTTATTCTTGGCCTATGAAAAGACTTAAAATACCACACAATAATAGTGGGAGACTTCAACACTCCACTGACAGCATTAGACAGATCATCAAGGCAGAATACTAACAAAAAACCTCTGGATTTAAACTCAATGCTTGATCAATTGAACATAACAGACATTCCAGAACACTCCACCCAGCAACCACAGAATATACATTCTTCTCATCTCCACATGAAACATATTCTAAGATTGATCACATCTTGGTTATAAAGCAAATCTCAATAAATTAAAAAAATTAAACCAGACCTTGCACACTCTCAGACCATAGTGCAATAAAAACAGAAATTAATATCAAGAAGATCTCTCAAAACTACACAAATTCATGGAAATTAAACAATTTGCTCCTGAATAACTCCTGGGTGAACACCAAAATTAAAACAGAAATAAAAAATGTTTTTGAAATTAATGAAAATAAGGACACAGCTTACCAAAACCTTTGGGATGCAGCTAAACCAATGTTTAGAGGAAAGGTTATAGCACTAAATGTCTTCATTGAGAAGTTAGAATAATATCAAATTAATAATCTAATTTTGCACCCAAAGGAACTAGAGAAAAACCCAAACCAACCCCAAGGGTGGCAGAAAAAAAATAACAAACCAAAGAAGAATTGAACAAAATTGAGTTGTAAAAATCCATATAAAAGAGCAATGAAACCAAGGATTGGTTTTTTGAAAAAAGTAAACAAGATTGATATGATTCTAGCTAGATTAACAAAGATAAAAGTGAAGATCCAAATAAATACAATCAGAAATGACCAAGATGACATTACAACCAATCCCACAGAAATACGAAAGATTCTCAGAGAGTACTATGAAAATCCTATGTACACAAATTAGAAAATCTAGAGGAAATGGATAAATTCCTGGAAACACACAATGTCCCAGGATTGGATCAGGAAGATACTGAAACCCTGAATAGACCAATATCAAGCACTAATTAGGAATAAAAAACCTACCAACCAAAAAAAGTCTGGGACCAGATGGACTCAGAGCTGAATTCTATCAGATGTGCAAAGAAGAAATAGTACCAATCCTACTGAAACTATTCAAAAATATCAAGGAACCGGGGCTGCTCCCTAACTCATTCTATGATGCCAACATTAGCCTAATGCCAAAATCTGGCAAAGACACAATGAAAACAGAAAACTTCAGGCCAATATCCATGATAAACATAGATGCAAAAATCATTTACAAAATACTAGCAAACCGAATCCAGCAGCACTTTACAAAGTTAATACACCATGATCAAGTAGACTTCATTCCTGGAATGCAAGGCTGGCTTAACAAATGTAAATACATAAATATGATTTACTACATAAAAGAATTAAGAGCAAAAAACCGTATGATCATCTCAATAGACACAGAAAAAGCTTTTAACAAATTACAACATCTTTTCATGATAAAAACCTTCAACAGACTATGAGTCAAATAAACACGTTTTAAAATAATAAAAGCCATCTATGATAAATCCACATCCAACATGATACTGAATGTGCAAAAGTTGGAACCATTCCCCGTTAGAACTGGAATAATACAAGTTTGCCCACTCTTATTACTCCTATCCAACATAGTGCTGGGAGACCTAGCCAGAGCAATCAGGCAAGATAAAGAAATAAAAGCATCCAAATAAGAAAAGAAAAAGTCAAACTCTTTCTTTTCACTGAAAATATGATTCTATACCTAGAAAACCCTAAATACTTTGCCAAAAGGCTCCTAGAATGGATAAACAATTTTAGTAAGGTTAAGGATACAAAATCAATGTACAAAACCAGCAGCATTTCTATACACCAGTAATATCCAGGCTAAGAGTCAAATCAAGAACACAATATATTTACAATAGTCATGAAGAAAATATAATACCTATGAATACAGCTAACCAAGGCAGTGAAAGATATCTACAAGGAAAACTACAAAACAATGATGAAAGAAATCAGAGACAACACAAATAAATGAAAAAAAATTCCATGCTCCTGGATAGGAAGAATCAATATCATTAAAATGGCCAATGAACTGCCCAAAACAATGTACAGATTCAATACTATCTTTATCAAACTACCAATGTCATTCTTCACAGAATTAGAAAAAAAAGAAACTATTTTAAAATTCATGTGGAACCAAAAAAGAGCCTAAATAACAAAGACAATCTTAAGCAAAAAGAATAAAGTCAGAGGAATGACACCACCTGACTTCAAGCTATACTATAAAGTTAAAGTAACCCAAACAGTATAGTACTGGTACAAAAACAGACACATAGACCAGCGGAACAGAATGGAAAACTCAGAAATAAAGCTGCATACTTAGAGCCATCTTCTCTTTAACAAGGCCCACAAAAGCAATCAATGGGGAAAGGACTCTCTATTCAACAAATGGTGCTGGGATAACTGGCTAGCCATGTGTGGAAGAATGAAACTGGACCCTTACCTTTTACCATATATAAAAATTAACTCAAGATGAATTAAAGATTTAAATGTCAGACCTCAAACCTTAAAAATCCTAGAAGAGAACCCAGGATATACCCTCTAAAGCATAAGCCTTGGCAAAGAATTTTTGTCTAAGTCCTCAAAAGTAATTGCAACAAAAATAAAAATTGACAAGTGGAACCTAATTAAGGAGTTCTGCACAGCAAAAGAAACTATTAATAGAGTAAACAGACAACCTGTAGGATGAGAGAAAATATTCACAAACTATGCATCTGACAAAGATGTAATATCTAGAATCTATAAGAAACATAAACAAAGCAACAAGCAAAAACCAAATTACCCCATTAAAAAATGGGCAAAGTGTGTGAAAAGACACTTTTCTGAAGAAGACAAGTGGCCTGCAAACATGAAAAAATACTCATCATCACCAATCATCAGAGAAATGCAAGTCAAAACCCACAATGAGATACTATCTCATACCAGTCAGAATGGCTATTATTAAAAAGTCAAAAAACAACAAATGTTGGTGAAGCTGCAGAGAAAAAGGAACACTTATTCACTTTTGGTGGAAATGCAAATTAGTTCAGCTCTTACGGAGAGCAGTTTGGAGATTTCTTGAAGAACTTAAAACAGAACTACCATTTGACCCAACAATCCCCTTACTGAGTATATAACCTGTTGTTCACATTGAACAACTTCAATGTGAGTTGTTCTCACATTGCTATAAAGAATGACCTGAGACTGAGTAATTTATAAACAAAAGAGGTTTAATCAGCTCATGGTTCTGCAGGCTGTAACAGGAAGCATGGCTGAGGAGGCCTCAGGAAACTTACAATCATGGCAGGAGGCAAAGAGGAAAGAGGTACGTCTTACATGACTGGAGAAGGGGGAAGAGAGCACAGGGTGAGGTGCTACATACTTTAAAAAAATACAGATCTCATGAGAGCTCACTCAGTATCTCACTGTCATGAGAACAACAAGGGGGAAGTTTGCCCCCATGATCCAATCACCTCCCACCAGGCCCCTTTTCCAACATTGAGGATTGCAATTCAACATGAGATTTGGGCAGGGACACAAATTCAAATCACATCATAACCCAAAGAAAAATAGATCATTATACGGAAAAGATACAGGCAATTGTATGTTCATTACCACACTATTCACAATGGCAAAGAAATGAAGTCAACCTAGGTACCCACAAATGATGGATTAGATAAAGAAAGTGTGATATTTATACAGCATGGAATACAACACAGCCATAAAAAGAATGAAATCATGCCCTTTGCAGCAACATGGATGAACCTGGAAGCCATAATCCTAAGTGAATTGATACAGGAACAGAAAATCAAATACCACAGATTCTCACTTATAAGTAGGAGCTAATCATTGAGCACACACATGGACACAAACATGGGAACAACAGACACTGTGGACTACTAGAAGGGGGAGGGTTGGAAACTACCTATTGGGTACACTGTGGACTACTGGTGGGGGAGGGTTTGAAAAACTTCCTAATGGGTACTATGCTTACTACCTGGATGCAATATTTAACAATATGTAACAAACCTGCAAATGTAACCCCTGTATCTGAAATATAAATTGAATTAAAAAAAATAAAAGTCATTGCCATACCCAAGGTTATCTAGATTTTTCTCTTATATTATCTCATGGTAGTTTTGTAGTTTTGCATTTTACATTTAGGTCTGTAATGTATATTGAGTTAATTTTTGTGAAGGGTATAAGGTTTTTGTCTGGCTTGTTTTTCTTGTTTTTTAATATTGATGTTCAGCTGTTCTATCATAGCACCATTTGTTGAAAAGACTATCTTTTCTTCAATTTATTGCCTTTTCTACTTTGTCAAAGGCCAGTTGACTATATTTATATATGTCTAGTTTTGTTTCCTATTCTGTTTCCTTGATCTATTTACCTATTCTCTAACCAATATCGCACTGTTTTGGTTACTGTAGCTTTATGGTAAGTCTATAAGTCAGATTGTGACAGTTCTCTGACTTTGTTCTTTTTCTTCAATCTTGTTTGGTTATTTTGGGTGTTTTGAATCTCAAAAGAAACTTTAGAACTAGTTTGACAATATCTACAAAATAATTTTTTAGAATTTTGATTACGATTGCATTGAATCTATAGATCAAGTTGGGGAGAATGAACATTTTGACAATATTGAGTTTTCTATCCATGAGCATGACATATCTCTCTATTTATTTAGTTCTTTGATTTCTTCCATTAGAGTTTTGTAGTTTTCTTTATACAGATTCTGTACATATTTTGTTATGTTTATGCCTAAGTGTTTCACTTTTGGGGATGCCAATGCAAATAATAGTATGTTTTAAATTTCAAATTCCACTTGTTCATTGCTGATATGTTAGAAAGCAATTAACTTTTGTATGTTAACCTTGCATCCCATAACCTGGCTGTAATTGCTTATTAGTTCCCAGAGATTTTTTTTTTCTGATGAATTCTTTAGGATTTTCTACATATACAATCATGTCACTGGTAAACCGAGACAGTTTTATGTTTTCCTTCCCAATTAGCATAACATTTTTTCCTTTTCTTGTCTTACTGAATTAGCTAGGACTTCCAGTATAATGTTTTAAAGGAGTAGTAAGAGGAAATCTCCCTGTGTTGTTTCTGATCTTTTTGGGAAAACTTCTCCTTTTCCGTATTAAGTATTAATATGGTGTTAGCTGTACATTTTTTGTAGGTGTTCTTTATCCAATTGAAGAATTTCTCTTTATTCCTACTTTGCTGAGGGTTTTTATCATCAATGAGTGTTCAATTTTGTCAAATGCTATTTATATGTTTATTAAAATGATGATGTGATTTTCTCCTTGAGGCTATTGATGTGATAGATTACATTAATTAATTATTGAATGTTGAACTAGCCTTGCATTCCTAGAATAAATTCCACTTGGTTATGGTATATAATTCTTTTCATAAATTGTTGGATTCAATTTGCTATTTACTTTGAGGATCTTTGCATCTTTATGAGGATATTAGTATGTGGTTTTCTTGTGATATCTTTGGTTTTAATATCAGAGTAATGCTGACCTCATAACATGAGTTAGGAATTATTCCCTCTGCTTCTATATTCTGGCAGTTATTGAATTGATATAATTTCTCTTAAATGTTTGTTAGAATTTGCTAACAAATCCATCTGGGCAAGAGACTTTCTGTTTGGGATGGTTACTAGTTATTGATTCAATTTCTTTAATTGATACAGGCCCATTCAGGCTGTCTGTTTTTTCCTGTGAGAATTTTGGCAGATTGTGTATTTTAAGGAATTGGTTCATTTCATCTAGATTATCAATTTTGGGGGACACAGAGTTGTTAAAAATATTCCTTTATTATCTTTTTAGTGTCCATGAGATCTGTGATTAGGTCTCCTTTTTCATTTCCAATCTTAGTTATTTGTGTCTTCTCTTTTTATTCTTAGTCTGGCTGGAGGTTTGTTGATTTTGCTGATCTTTTCAAAGAAACAATATTTGCTTTCATTGATTTTTCTTCATTGATTTTCTGTCTTTAATTTATTAATTTTTGCTGTAATTTTTATTATTTTGTTTCATCTGCTTGCTTTGGAATTGATTTGCCTTGTTTTCTGGTTTCCTATGGTAGAAGCTTAGATTATTGATTTGAAATATTTATTATTTTCTATCATATACATTTTAATGTTAGAAAATTTTCAAAGCACTGATTTGCTACATCCACAAAGTTTGATAATTATATGTTTATTTTCATTTAGTTCAAAATGTTTTGAAGTTTTCCTTGAGATTTATTTTTTGATCCATGATGTCTTAGTCCATTTTGTGTTGCTATAAATAAAGAGGATGGTTAATTTATGAAGAAAAGACATTTATTTAGTTCATGTTTCTTCAGGCTGTACAAGAAGTATAGCGTTCATATCTATTGGATTCTGGTGAGGGTTTCAAGCTGCTTCCCTTCATGATAGGAGGTGAAAGAGAGCCAGTGTGTGTAGAGATTACATGGCAGGAGAGGAAGAAAAGGGTAGGGGGATGTGCCAGGCTCTTTTTTAATGCCAAGCTCTTGTAGGAACTATTAGAGTGAGAACTCACTCACTCTCAATGGATTGTATTAATCTATTCATGAGGGATCTGCCCCCATGACCAAATATCCTCCATTAAGCCCCACCTCTAATGTTGGGAATTTATTAATCTGTTTTCATGCTACTAATAAAGACATACTTGAGACTGGGCAATTTACAACAGAGAGAGGCTTAATAGACTTATAGTTTCATGTGGCTGGGGAAGCCTCAAATTGTGGCAGAAGGCAAGGAGGAACAAGTCACATCTTACATGGTGGCAGAGAAGAGAAGAGCTTATGCAGGAAAACTCCTGTTTTTGAAACCATCATATCTCGTGAGACTCATTCACTATCATGAGAACAGCATAGGAAAGATCCACCCCCATAATTCAATCACCTCCCACTGTTTTCCTCCCATGACATGTGGGAATTGTGGAAGTTAGAATTCAAGATGAGATTTGGGTGTGGACACAGCCAAACCATACCGTTTCATCCCTGGTTCCTCCCAAATCTCATGTCCTCATGTTTCAAAACCAATCATGCATTCCCAACAGCCCCTCAAAGTCTTAACTCACTTCAGCGTTAACTCAAAAATCCACAGTCCAACATCTTATCTGAGACAAGGCAGGTTTCTTCTGCCTATGAGTCTGTAGAATCAAAAGCAAGTTAGTTACTTCCTAGATGCAATGGGGGGTACAGGAATTGGGTAAATACAGCCATCCCAAATGGGAGAAATTGGCCAAAAACAAAGGAGCTACAGTCTGAAATCTGCCAGGGCAGTCAAATCTTAAAGCTCCAAAATGATCTCCTTTGACTCCATGTCTTGCATCCGGGTCACACTGATGCAAGAGGTGGGCTCCCATCATCTTGGGCAGCTCCATCTCTGTGGCTTTGGAGGGTACAGCCTTCCTCCTGGATGCTTTCATGGGTTGACACTGAGTGTCTGCAGCTTTTCCAGGAGCATGGTGCAAGGTGTTGGTGAATCTATAATTCTGGGGTTTGGAGGACAGTGGCCCTCTTGTCACAGCTCCCCTAGGTGGTGCCCCAGTAGGAACTCCGTGTGGGGGCTCCAACCCTACATTTCCCTTCTGCAATACCCTAGTAGAGGTTCTCCATGAGGGCTCTGCCCCTGCAGCAAACCTTTGTTGAGGCATCCAGGCATTTGTATACATCTTCTGAAATCTAGGGGGAGGTTCCCAAATCTCAATTCTTGACTTTTATGTACCTTCAGGCTCAACACCATGTGGAAGCTGCCAGGCTTGGCACTTCCCCCATCTGAAGCAATAGCCCAAGCTGTACCTTGGTCCCTTTTAGTCATGGCTGGAGCAGCTGAGATGCAGGGCACCAAGTCCCTAGACTGCCCACAGCAGAGGGATTCTGAGCCTGGCCAACAAAACCATTTTTTCCTCCTAGGCCTCTGGGTCTGTGATGGGAGGGGCTGATGTGAAGACCTCTGACATGCCCTGGAGACATTTTCCCCATTGTGTGGGGGATTAACATTTGGCTCCTTGTTACTTATGCAAATTTCTGCAGCCAGCTTGAATTTCTCCTCAGAAAATGGGATTTTCTTTTCTATCACATTGTCAGGCTGCAAATTTCTCAAACTTTTTTGCTCTGTTTTCCTTTTAAAACCGAGTGCCTTTAACAGCACTCAAGTCATCTCTTGAATGCTTTGCTGCTTAGAAATTTCTTCCACCAGATACCCTAACTTATCTCTCTCAAGTTCAAAGTTCCACAAATCTCTAAGTCAGGGGCAAAATATCACCAGCCTCTTTTCTAAAACATAACAAGACTCACCTTTGTTTCAGTTCCCAACAAGTTCCTCATTTTCATCTGAGACCACCTTAGCCTGGACCTTATTATCCATGTTGCTATCAGCATTTTTGTCAAAGCCATTCAACAAGTCTCTAGGGAGTTCCAAACTTTCCCACATTTTTCTATCTTCTTCTGAGCCCTCCAAACTGTTCCAACCTTTGCCTGTTAACCAGTTCCAAAGTTGCTTCCACATTTTCAGGTATCTACAGCAGCACCCTACTCCTGGTACCAATTTACTGTATTAGTCTGTTCTCACACTGCTGATAAAGACATATCCGAGACTGGGCAATTTACAAAAGAAAGAGGCTTAATGGACTTACATTTCCACATGGCTGGAAGGCCTCACAATCATGGCGGAAGGCAAGGAGGAACAAATCATGTCTTACATGGCAGCAGACAAGAGAGGACCTTGTGCAGGGAAATTCCCATTTTTAAAACCATCAGATCTCATGAGACTCATTCACTATCATACGAACAGTGCAGGAAAGATCTGCCCCCATATTTCAATCACTTCCCACTGGGTTCCTCCCATGACATGTGGGAATTGTGGGAGTTACAATTCAAGATGAGATTTGGGTGGGGAGACAACCAAACCATATCAGGTATCAAATTTCAACACGAGGTTTAGGGGAGGACAGACATCCAAACTATAGCAAATATGTCATGTAAAAGTGAGTCATTTAATATCCAAAGATTTTGGAAGTTTTTGGCTATCTTTCTCTTATTTATTTCCAGGTTAATTCTATTGTGCTCTGATAACAGATATTGTATAATTTCTATTCTTTTAAATTTGTTAATGTGTGTGCTTTACAGTTCAGAGTTTCCTCTAGCTTTATGAATGTTTCACTTGAGTTTGAGAATAATGTGTAATCTGCTGTTGTTGGATGACGTAGTCTATACATGTTGATTATATCTAGTTGATTTATGGTGCTGTTGAGTTCAACTATTTCCTCACTGATTTTTCTGCCTGCTGGAAGTATCTATTTCTGATAGGGGGCACTGAAGTATCCTACTGTAATAGTGGATTCATATACCTCTCTTTATTATTCAGTCAGTTTTTGCCTCACATATTTTGATGTTTTGTTGTTGAGTTCATAAACATTAAAGATTGTTGTGTTGTCTTGGAGAATTGAACCCTTTTTAGTTATGTAATGTCAATGTTTATTGTTGATAATTCTTGCTCTGAAGTCTGCTCTGTCTGAAATTATTGTCTTCTTTTGTGTTTAGCTGCAGTTTTGTAGGTTTTCTTTTTTCTTTTTGTAGTAACATGTTTATTTTCTCATTTTATTTTGTGTAACACTGTAATTTGAATTTATAGCAGCATAATTTCAGTAACATGCAAAATTTCTGCTTCCCATTTTCCTTTGATTAGTTTTACCAAGATATATGTGTCTTCATCCCTTTACTTTTAAAGTATATGTTTCTTTGTATTTGAAGTACGTTTCTTATAAACAACATATAAATGGGTCTCGCATTTTGATCTGCTCTAGTCCAATCTTGGTCTCTTAAATGGTATATTTAGGCCTGTCACATTTAAAGTGATTATTTATATATTTGGACTCATAAATACTATATTTGTTACTGTTTGCTATTCATTGAGTTTGTAATATATATTTACAACTAATCCAAGTCCACTTTCAAATAACACTATATATCTTCACAGTAGTGCAAGTTCATCATAATATTAACAAAATAATTCTAGTTCCTCCCTTCTCTCTCTTATTGCTGTAATTTATTTCATACATAAGTATATATATATGCTACACATAATCAAATACATTGCTGCTATCATTATTTTGAACAAACTATTGTCTCTTAGATCAATTAAGAATAAGAAAAATAAAAGTTTTCATTTTGCCTTCACTTATTTCTTCTCCAATCTACTTTTTTTCTTTACTTCGATCTAGGTTTTTGGCTTATATTATTTTCCTTCTCTCTGAAGAACTTTTTAAAACATTTGTTGCAAGGCAGGAGAACTACAAAAATTTCCTCTGTTTAAATTTTGTTTGAGGAAGTTTTTATTTTTGATCTCAATGCTTTAAACGTTACACTGCATCCTCTTCTCATTTGCATGCTATCTTAATCTGTTTGAGCTTCTATAACAAACTACCACAGACTGCCTGGTTTACAAACAACAGACATTTATTCCTGACAATTTTGAAGGCTGGAAGGTCCAACATCAAGGCACTGGTGGATATGGAGTTAGGTGAAGGCCTATTTCCCTCTTAGACATCCATCTTCTCACTGTTACTTCATATGGCGGATGAGGTGAGAGATCTCTCTGTTTGTTTGTTTGTTTATTTATTTATTTGTTTGTTTTAAATAAGGGCACTATTCACCTTCACAAGGCTTCTGCCCTTGTGAACTAATCATCTCCCAGAGGCCCCACCTCCTGGTAACATTACTTAACGGGTTACTATGTCAACATGAATTTTGAAGGAACATAAACATTCAACCCATTGCACATGGTATCTGAGAAGTTGAACTGAATTTTTATCTTTGCTTTTACATTATAGGTAAGGTGTTTTTCCCCTCTGGCTTCTTTCAAGATTTTTTCTTTAATTTTCTGCAGTTTGTATATGATATGCCTGGGTTTAGTTTTTTGGCATTTATCTTGGCTGGGTGTTCTTTGAGTTTCCTAGATTGGTGATTTGGTCATGCCATTAATTTGGGGGAAATTTTCGGTTGTTTTTGTCTCAAATATTTCTTTTGTTCCCTTTAATCTTTCTTCTGCTGGTATTCCGTTTACATTTATGTTACACCTTTTGTAGTTGTTTCACAATTCTTGGATATTCTGATCTCTTTTTCCCATTCCTTTTTTTTTCTTTACTTTTCAGTTTTGGAAGCTTTTATTAATATATTTTCAAAGCTCAGAGATTCTTTTTGCAACTATATTCAATCTACAAATGAGCTCATCAAAGACATTCTTCATTTCCATTAGAGTGCCTTAATCTCTAGCATTTCTTTTTGATTCTGTCTTAGAATCTCTATCTCTTTACTTATATTACCCATCTGTTCTTACATGTTATTTACTTTTTCCGTTAGCATATTAATCATAGTTGTTTTAAATTCCTGCTAACCCCAACATCTCTGCCATATGTGAGTCTAGTTCTGGTGCTTGCTCTATCTCTTTAATCTGTGCCTTTTGCCTTTTAGTATGCTTTATAATTTTTGTTGAAAGACAGACAGAATGTATTACATAAATTGTACTCCAGTAAATAGGCCTTCAGTGGCTATGGTAAGGTGTGAAGAAAGGCATTTTATAGTCTTATAATTAGGTCTCACTTTCTTAGTAAGCCTATGCCCCTGTGCTGTCAACTCCATCAGTGCTTCTCAATCCTCCTCTGACACCTTTAAATAAGAAAGGATAACTAGAATGGGCTAGAATTGGGTATTTTTCTTTACCCTGGTCAATTAGGCTTTGATAAAACACAAGAGGTTAGGCTTTAGTAAAATAGTTTCTCTTGAAGGCAGTTCTTGTTACAGACAGAATGCTTTGGTGTCTTTCAAAATACTTTTTATTCCTCTCCTGCCAGGGAAAGCATAAGGGGATTTTTCTCTAATATTTACCATGAGAACCTGATCAAGCTCCTGGAGGGAAACTCACAAAAGTGTGGGCACCTACAATGTCTAGGCCTCCTTGTAGTTTTTAATCTCTCAGATATGTTCATACTAAGCCTCCACCAATTTGTCAGTGACAGTGTAGGTTTTTCTACCATTACTGGTCCCTAGGGGAAGTTTCTGCTTGTGGGTTTCTGCTCCAGTATATTGTAATTCTCCCTGTCTCTCTGTCCAATTTTTGTAAAAGCCATTTGTTCTGTGATCTCACTTGTATGATGAATCTAAGAATAATTATTGATTTTCTGTTTGCTTAGCTTTTCATTTGTTGTCAGAATGGAGCAACAACTTCCAATTTCCTTACATACTGAACTGGAAGCTAGAAGTCTCATATTACCCTTTAATATTAGGTTTAATTCTAGGTATTTCATACTTCAAAATTGCAATTTTAAATTGGATCTTTTCCACCATTTCATATGCCAATTAGTGTTACATAGAAGCTATGTTTTCTTTGTATTAATTTCATTCAGTCATTTTGCTACATTATTTTATTATTGTAAATAATTTTTTAGTGGATTCTCTTGGTTTTCCAGATATACAGTCATGCTGGGTCACCACTGGGTCACTACAGTGTACAACCAGAATACAATGGCGATAGTGGCTTCTGAGTTTTGCAACATGATGGATATATAATAGTATTCCTTATCTAAAATGCTTGGGATCAGATTTGTTTTGAATTTTGGATTTTGGATATTTGCATATACATGATGGGATACCTTGGGGGATAGGACCCAAGTCTAAACATAAGATTCATTTATGTTTTATATATACCTTATACACATAGGCTACAGTTAATTTTGTATACTATTGAAAATAATTTTGTGCATGGAACCAAGTTTGTAAACATTGAACCATGAGAAAGCAAAGGTATCAGGTGTGAAAATTTCCACTTGTGGCATTATGTTGATGCTCAAAAAGTTTTGGATTTTAAGTATTTTGGATTTTGAATGTTCAGATTAAGGATGCTCAACATATATATATTATATATATTATCCATATATTCTGTTAAAGATAGCTTGAATTCTTTCTTCTTGTTAATGTTTTAAAAAATTTAAGTAGAAGTGATTTTTTTTTCTAGCACAGATGATACTTGAGGTTATCAGCGTCATTGTGGTTACAATGAAGAGCAAGTGTATAGATAGAGAAGACAAGAAAAATAGATTAAACATGAGGAAACACCAGAATTTAGAGGGGAGGAGAATAAAGGTCATAGGGATGCAGTAAAAAGAGCATCCAAGGGAAGATATAACTGCCTGATAGTGATTTAAAGTGCTAAAAATGTAAGTTATTTGTGCTTGAGCAGAAGTTCCAGTG
This sequence comes from Gorilla gorilla gorilla, assembly GCF_029281585.2. Classification (NCBI taxonomy): domain Eukaryota; kingdom Metazoa; phylum Chordata; class Mammalia; order Primates; family Hominidae; genus Gorilla; species Gorilla gorilla. The sequence continues at coordinate 47,205,396 of NC_073243.2, read as the reverse complement.
ACCAGTAGGGGTAACAAAGTCAGGATACCGCTTCTTTGGTTTGGAAGAATAATATGTATTGGCTCTGTAGAATTGCAGTAGAATTTATAAATGATGTATGAAATAAAAAAGTATCTGTTATTTGCTGCAACATTGCATTCAAAAGCAATCGGACAGGTCTACTGAGCTCAAGGCCCAAGATGAAATAAAATGAAATTATTCTCTTCACATTCTGAAACACTGAACCATTTCTTGTTTACCTAATGTTTCACAAAATTGAATCTGTTACTCTCTAGAGATACCTCACATCAGTTCTATGTTACCAACAACACAAAAGTGATTCTCAGTTGTCTAACATTTTCTCAGAAATATTTCTATATAATGCATATTTCAGCAATGCTTTTGAATAGAAATGGTCAGTTTACTCAATTGGAAAGTGAAAGTGCAGATGGAAGTGGCAGAATAATTGCATCACAAATGAGATCTTTCATATTTTGGAACTGCATAAACATGTAAAATAAATTGAGTAAAGAATCCAGAGAGTAGCTTAGTTTCCTTTGAGAAATTTTCTGTTACCTATCTTCCATTTCTCTTGTTAATTCAAATTTAACTACCTGTGGAATTTTTTCATTATTTTAGAGATTTTTTGACATGTAATATAAATTTAGGGCATTATTCTTTGTTATAGGACTATTGGTGGTTCTCCTAGGAGTTGATCTGCAAAAGTCTAGGTTCATAAGCATTTTTTTTTTTTGATGGAGAGGGAAGAGGACAGATGAAGCAGCAAGGCACAAAGGCTGCAGAAAAGAAGAAACATGAATAATGTTGAAGACAGCTGTCTCTATTCATTAGTCAACTCCAAGGATTTCTACCTGAACTATAGGAAGAAAAGTGCTGCTGGAAGCAACTCTTTTTATGAAACATTCTTTGAGATTTGGGAACAGACATCATGGATTTGGTGCCCAGAAGATATTTTTGGTAAAATGCCTTAGCTAGGTGTCTAAGAGAAAGCTCTGGAGACATCTTCCTTGAGTTTAAATTCCAGATCTGCACATTTCTAGCTTTGTGACTATGGATAAATTACTTTCCAAGCTTCAGTTTCCCATCTGTATTAGTTCTTTAGCTGCCATAACAAATCACCACAAACTTGGTGGTTTAAATAACAGAAATTTATGGTTTCATAATTCTGGCCTCCAGAATTCTAATATCAAGATGTCAGCAGGACCATGCTCCCTTTGGAGGCTCTGGGTGGGAATTTGTTTCTTGCCTTTTCTAGCTTTTGGGGTGACTGCTGATTGGAGGTCCTTGGCTTGTGACTGTATCACTCCAATCTTTTCCTTTGTCTCTACATTCTTTGCTCCCTCTCTCTTTCTCTCTGTGAAATTTCCCTCTGCCTCTCTCTTAAAAAAGAGACATCTGTGATTTAATTTAGGACCCACACAAATAATCTAGGATAATCTTCCCATGAAGTTAAGATCCTTGACTTAATCACATGTACACATATTCTTTTTCTTTATGAAATAATATTTACAGGTTTTGAAGCTGACCCAAATAGTCCCATAGATAGTTTTTTTTTTTTGATAAATATTAGAGGTTGACTCTTCTGGTCTTAAAGGTTGAAACTTACATTTGTTTTAACTGAGTTCCTTCCTCAGAAAACCTTCAGGCCTCTCAAAGTGTCAAAGAACTGAAACTCACCAGATCATCACATCCAGACAATGAGATGCCAGACCCCTCATTCATCGTGATTGCTTCTTTTCCCCTCCCTAATTCTTGTTTCTTGTACACTGTTGCATTTCTTTTCTGCTATATAAACCCCTAGTTTTAGTCAGGGAGGTGGATTTGAGACTGAGCTCCTATCTCCTTGACCACAGCACCCAATTAAAGCCTTCTTTCTTGGCAATAATTGTCATCTCAGTGATTGGCTTTCTGTGTGGTGAACCCCAGGACCTAGACTGAATCCCTTGTGTTTTGGTCACAGTTTTTGAAATTAAGACCTGATACCTGATACCTTTGAATGTCTGTTATTCAGCCTACTACAACATCCAATATAATGGTGATAATAACAATGCCTACCTTGTAGCCTTGTGATGATAAAGGAGAAAATGCAGATAAAGTATTTAGCATAATTCCTGGTATACTATAAACATTAATATATGTCAGATGTGCTTCCTTACTAAACTGTAAATGCGTTATGAGCAGTTACCATGACCCTATTTTCAAACCACTGTTGCCCTAGTGGCCAGGACAGTGCCATTAATAATAAATATTTGTGAAAAGAAGTGTGATAAAAAGGAATATTTTCCCCAAATTTGTTTGCTCAAAATGTGGCATGGGTGCACGAGGAATCTTGAGGAAATAGCAACGCTTGTAGAGATAGTGTTTGCAGCATTGAAGCATTAGGAGATAGTGTTTCTGAGTGGAATATAAATGTCGTCAAGTGTGTACCACATGATTGGCAGTGGTGAGGAGGCCATCTCCAAGAGGTCTGGAGCAGATCAAGGCAGACACCATTTGATAGCGGATAGAACTGATTATGAACTCATATGAGATATCATAGAAGTTTTCCCAGAATACCTAAGTAAGTGAGATTTTGCTGAGATCTGGAACTCATGTGTTATGAGCAAGATGCTAAGAAAGGTCTAACCAATTAAATAAGCATGGCTGAGTCTTTGTTAAATGAGTGTATCTGGATTCTAACTTTCATCTTATTTCTATTGTTTTATTTCCCCCAAAATTTATTTATTTGTAAAATTAACATATAAAATTATATGTATTTATCTGTATATGCATGATGTTTTGAAGTATATATACATTATAGAATGGTTAAATCTAGCTAATTAATGAATGTATTACCTCACATAGTTATCATTTTTGTGGGTGAGAACACAACATCCACCTTCTTAACATTTTTGAAAAATACAATATATCATCAGTAATGATAGTCACCATGCTGTGCAATAGATCTCTGGCACTTATTCTTTTTATCTGACTATAAATATGTATTCTTTGACCAACATTTCTGCACCTTCCCCTCCCCCCAGCCAAGCCTAGCTGTTCATAACCAGCATTCTACTCTCTTCTTCTATAGGATCAGCTTTTTTATATTCCACATATGAGTGAGATCATGTGATATTTGTCTTTCTGTATCTGGCTTGTTTCACTTAACATAATGTTCTCTAGATTCATCCATGCTATCACAATTATTATGGTTTCCTTCTTTATTATGGCTGAATGGTATTCCATTATGTATAAATACCACATTTTATCTATTCATTCATTGATGGACACTTAAGTTGACACCATATCTTGGCTATTGTCGATAGTGTTGCAATAAATATGGGAGTACAGATATCTCTTTGATATACTGATTTCATATCATTTGAATATATACCCAGTAGTGGGATTGTTGGATCATATGGTAGTTCTATTTTTAATTTTTTGAAGAATCTCTATACTTTTTTACATAATAGCTGTGCTAATCTACATTCCCACTAGCAGTGTACACGGGCTCTCTTTTCTTGACATCCTTGCCAATGCTTGTTATCTTCTATCATTTTGATAACAGCCATTCTAATAGGTTTTAGGTGATAGATTTTAATTTTAATTTGCATTTCCTGATGATTAGTGAAATTGAGCATTTATGTTGTGATTTCAATTTGCATTTTCATGATGATTAGTGAAATTGAGTGTTTTTAAATATACCTGTTGGCCATTTGTATGTTGCCTTTTGAGAATTTTATATTGAGATATTTTGGCCATTTTAAAATTGGATTATAATAATAGTAATTATTATTATTATTTTTTGCTGTTTATTTGTTTGAACTCCTTTTCTATTCTGGTTGTCAATTTCTTGTCAGATGGATAGATTCCAAATATCTTATCCCATTCTGCATGTTGTTTCTTCATTCTGTTGACTGTTTCCTTGGCTGTGCAAAAGATTTTTACTTTGATGTAATCCCATTTGTCTGTTTTTGCTTTTGTTGCCTGTGTTGTAAGGGTCATATTTTAAAAAATCTTCACCCACACTATATTAGGTTTCTCTAGAGGGACAGCACTAATAGGATAGATGTATATATGAGGGGGAGTTTATTTATTTATTTGTTTATTTTTTAAATTTTATTATTATTATACTTTAAGTTTTAGGGTACATGTGCACAACATGCAGGTTTGTTACATATGTATACATGTGCCATGTTGGTGTGCTGCACCCATTAACTTGTCATTTAGCATTAGGTGTATCTCCTAATGCTATCTCTCCCCCCTACCCCCACCCCACAACAGTCCCCGCTGTGTGATGTTCCCCTTCCTGTGTCCATGTGTTCTCATTGTTCAATTCCCACCTATGAGTGAGAACATGCGGTGTTTGGTTTTTTGTCCTTGTGATTGTTTGCTGAGAATGATGGTTTCCAGTTTTATCCATGTCCCTACAAAGGACACGAACTCATCATTTTTTATGGCTGCATAGTATTCCATGGTGTATATGTGCCACATTTTTATTAAGGAGTACTGACCCACACAATCACAGGGTGAAGTCCCACAGTAGGCTATCTGCAAGCTGAGGATCAGGAAAGTCAGTTTGAGTCCTAACGCCTCAAAATTAGGGAAGCCAACAATGCAGCCTTAAGTCTGTGGCTGAAGGCTGGAGAGCCCCTGGTAAACCACTGGTGTAAGTCCAAGAGTCCAAAGCTGAAGAACTTGGAGTCTGATGTTTGAGGGCAGGAAGCATCCAGCATGGGAAAAAGATAAAGGCCAGAAGTCTCAGCAAGTCTGGTCCTTCCATGATCTTCTGTCTGCTTTATTGTAGTTGTGCTGGCAGCTGATTAGATTGTGCCCACCCAGACTGAAGGTGGGTCTGCCTTTCTAAGTCCACTGACTCAAATGTTAATCTTCTTTGGCAACACCCTCACAGACATACCCAAGAACAATACTTCGCATCCTTCAATCCAATCAAGTCAACGTTCAATATTTAGCATCATACGCACTAATGTCATGGAGCTTTTTGCTTATGTTTTCTTCTACAGTTTTACTGCTTCAGGTCTTATATTTAGGTATTTAATCCATTTTGATTTGATTTTGTATGTGGTATGAGATAAGGGTCTAATTTCATTTTTCTGCATGTGGATATCCAGTTTTCCCAACACCATTTATTGAAAAGCCTGTCTTTTCTACATTGTGTGTACTTGGCATCTTTGTAAAATATCAACTGGCTGTAAATTAATGGATTTATTTCTGGGCTGCCTGTTCTATTCTACTGGTTTAAGTGTCTGTTTTTATGCCAGTGTGTACTTGGCATCTTTGTAAAATATCAACTGGCTGTAAATTAATGGATTTATTTCTGGGCTGCCTGTTCTATTCTACTGGTTTAAGTGTCTGTTTTTATGCCAGTAACATGCTGTTTTGTTTACAATTGCTTTGTAATATATTGCAAAGTAAAGGAGTATGATGCCTCCAGGTTTGTTCTTTTTACATAAGATTGCTTTGGCTATTTTGGGTCTTTTATGGTTTCATATAAATTTTAGGATTTTTTTTACATTTCTGTGAAGAATATCATTGATCTTTTGATGTGAATTGCATTGAATCTATAGATAGCTTTGGATAGTATAGACATTTTGAAAAGATTGATTTCAATCCACGAACACAAGATAGCCTTCCACTTACTGGTGTCTTCTTCAGTTTCTTTCATCAGTGTTTTATAGTTTTCAACATATCCTTGGTTAAATTTATTACCAAATATCTTATTATTTGTAGGTATTTTAAATGAGATTTTCTTGATTTCTTTTTTCAGATTGATTGCTCTTAGTATATAGAAATACTAATGATTTTTGTGTGTTGATTTTGTATTCTCCAACTTTACTTATTCATTTATTAGTTCTAACAGTTTTTCTGGTAGAGTCTTTAGGGTTTTCTGTGTGTAAGATCATGTTATCTACAAACAGGGACAATTTAAGTTCTTCCTTTCCAATTTGAATATCTTTGATTTCTTTCTCCTTCCTAATTACTCTGGGTAGAACTTCCAATACTTTATTGAATAAAAGTGGTGAGAGGGGCATCCTTATCTTACTCTATGTTTTAAAGGAAATGTTTTCAACTATTTCCTGTTCAGTATGATGTTACTTGTGGGTTTGTCATATACGGCCCTTATTGTGTTGAGGCACATTCCTTCTATACTTAATTTGTTGAGAGTTTTATCATAAAGGGATGTTAAATTTTGTCAAATGCCTTTTCTGCATCAGTTGAGATGCTCATATTGTTTTTGTTCTTGACTCTGTTAATGTGATGTATCACATTTATTGATTTGCATATGTTGAAACATCCTTTCATCCTTAGAATAAATCCTACTTGATAATGGTGAATGATCTTTTTAATGTATTGTTGAATTTGATTTGCTAGTATGTTGAAGATTTTTGCATCCATGTTCATCAGGGACGTTGGGTGGTAGTTTTCTTTTTTTGTTGAGTCTTTGTCTGGTTTTGGCATCAGGGTAATGCTGGCCTTGTAAAATGAATTTGGAAGTAATCTCTTTAATTTTTCAAAAAGCTCGAGGATAATTAGTATTATTTCTTTAAATGTTTGGTAGAATTGAACCATTACACCATCAGGTCCTGGGCTTCTCCTTGATGGGGGACTATTTATTACTGATTTAATAAATCTCCTTACTCATTATTGATGTTTTCAGATTTTCTGTTTCTTCAAACTTCAATCTTCTTAGCTTCCATGTGTCCAGGAATTTATCTGTTTCTTCTAGGTTTTACTTTGTATTTGTTGGCATATAATTGTTCATAATAGTTTATTATGGTTCTTTGCATTTCTGTGGTATTAGTTGTAATGCCTCCTTTTTTTTAAGTCTCTGATTTTATTTGAGCCTTCTCTCTTTTTTTTTTTACTTAGTTTAGCTAAAGGTTTGTCAGTTTTATCTTTTTAAAAAATCATCTCTTCATTTCATTAATATTTTATGTTGTTTTTCTAGTCTCTGTTTCATTTATTTCTGTTTTTACCATTATCATTTTCTTCCTTCTACTAATTTTGGGCTTTGTTTTTGTTTGTCTAGTTCCTGCAGGTGTAACATTAGGATGTTTGAGTACTTTCCTTTTTTGATGTAGATATTTAATAGTATAATTATTATAGTAATTATAATAATCCTTTTTTCTTAGAATTGCTTTTGTTGTATCCCTTAGGTTTTGGTATATTTTATTTCCATTTTCATTTGTCTCAAGAAAGTTTTAAATTTCCATTTTAATTTCTTTATTGACCCATTGATTGTTCAAAGCATGTTGTTTAATTTTGATGTATTTATGAATTTTCTGAAGTTCCTCCTGCTATTGATTTCTAGTTTTATATTATTGTGATGAGAAAAGATACTTGATATAATTTTATTCCTTTTATATTTGTTAAGACTTGTCTTGTGACCTAATGTATAATCTATACTGGAGTATATGCCATGTGAAACTGAGAAGCATATTAAACTGAGAAGGATGTATATTCTTCAGCTGTATCTGTCTGCTGGGTCCATTTGATCTAGAGTACAGTTTAAGTCTGATGTTTCCTTGTTGATTTTCTGCCTGGATGATCTGTCTATTGCTGAAAGTGGGGCGTAAAAATTCTCTACCAATATTATATTGTAGTCTATTTCTCACTTCAGATCTATTAAAATTTCCTTATACATTTAGGTGTTCCATGTTGGGTACATATATATTTATAACTGTTATGTCCTCTTGCTGAATTGACCCTTTTGTTTTTACATAGTGGCCTTCTTTGTTGCTTTTTATAGTTTTTAACTTAAGCTTTATCTGACATAAATATAGCTACTTCTGCTCTATTTTGGTATCCATTTGTAATAAATATCTTTTTCCATTCCTTCACTTTCAGTCTATGTGTATTTGTATTAGTCTGTTTTCACACTGCTATAAAGAACTACCTGAGACTGGCTGGGCACAGTGGCTCACGCCTGTAATCCCTGCACTTTGGGATGCTGAGGTGGGAAGATCACTTGAGGCCAGGAGTTCGAGACAAGCCTGGCCAACATGGTGAAACCCTGTCTCTACCAAAAATACAAATGTTAGCTGGGTGTGGTGGCGTATGCCTGTAGTCCCAGCTACTCAGGAGGCTGAGGCAGGAGAATCCCTTGAACTCAGGAGGTGGAGGTTGCCATGAGCCAAGATTACACCACTGCACTCCAGCCTAGGAGACAGAGCAAGACTGTATCAAAAACAAACAAACAAAAAAAACACGTGAGACTGGGTAATTTATAAAGAAAAGAGGTTTAATTGACTTACAGTTCTGCATGGCTAGGGAGGCCCCAGGAAACTTACAATCATGGCAGAAGGTGATGGGGAAGCAAGGCATATCTTACACAGTGGCAGGAGAGTGAGAGCATCGGGGGAAGTGCCACACTTATAAACCATCAGATCTTTTGAGAACTCACTCACTATCAGGAGAACAGCATGGGGGAAATCTGCCTAATCTTGCTGATTATTTTTTAGGTTTTATTTTTGTAGATTCTTTCTTCCTTTCATCCTTTCTTACTGTCTTTCTTTGCAGTTAAGTGATTCTGAGAGGTGACAACATGCTAGCCGCCCTCGCTGGCTCTTGGCGCCCCCTTGGCCTCCGCATCCCCTTGGCCTCCGCGTCCGCTCTGGCCTGCTGGAGGAACCCTTCAGCCTGCAGCTGTGCTGTTGGGGCCCCTCTCTGGGACTGGCAGAGGCCAGAGCCGGCTGCCTCTGCTCACCCGCAGGGGTGGAGGGGGAGGCGTGGGTGCAAGCCAGGGCTGCGTGAGGCTCTTGTAGGCCAGCGTGGCTTCCGGGTGGTGGCGGGCTCCGCAGGCCCCACGCTCCCTGTGGCTGGCTGGTGCCTGCTGGGCTTGATGGGGGGGACGAGCTCCCTCTGGGCTGCTGGAGTGCCCGGGCTAGGTGCTGCAAAGTCCCCTGGTGAGTGCCATTGAGAGGTGAAGCCAGCTGGGCTTCTGGGTCGGGTGGGGACTTGGAGAACTTTTCTGTCTAGCTAAAGGATTGTAAACGCACCAATCAGCACTCTGTGTCTAGCTAGAGGTTTGTAAACACACCAATCAGCACTCTGTGTCTAGCTAAAGGTTTGTAAACACACCAATCAGGGCTCTCTGTCTAGCTAAGCTGGTGGGGACTTGGAGAACTTTTCTGTCTAGCTAAAGGATTATAAATGCACCAATCAGCGCTCTGTGTCTAGCTAAAGTTTGTAAATGCACCAATCAGTGCTCTGTCAAAACGTAGCAATCAGCTCTCTGTAAAAGGGACCAATCAGCTCTCTATAAAATGGACCAATCAGCAGGATGTGGGTGGGGCCAGATAAGGCAATAAAAGCAGGTCACCAGAGCTAGCAGTGGCAACCTGGTGGGGTCCTCTTGCACACTGTGGAAGTTTTGTTCTTTTGCTGTTTGCAATAAATCTTGCTGCTGCTCACTCTTTGAGTACACGCCACCTTCTCCAAGGTTTGCAGGTTTACTCCTGAGGCCAGTGAGACCACGAACCGACTGGGAGGGATGAACAACTCTGGATGGGAGGGATGAACAACTCCAGACACGCCACCTTTATGAACTGTAACACTCACAGTGAAGGTCTATAGCTTCACTCCTGAGGCCAGCGAGACCATGAACCCATCAGAAGGAATGAACAACTCCAGACACACCGCCTTTAAGAGCTGTAACATTCACTGCAAAGGTCTGCAGCTTCACTCCTGAAGTCAGCAAGAGCACGAACCCACCAGAAGGAAGAAACTCCAGACACATCTGAACATCTGAAGGAACAAACTCTGGACACACCATCTTTAAGAACTGTAACACTCACTGTGAGGGTCCGTGGCTTCATTCTTGAAGTCAGCGAGACCAAGAACCCACCAATTCCGGACAAAATTCTTCTCTAATAATATGTTTTGATTCCTTGCTTTCTATTTTTTGTGCACCTATAACAGGTTTTAGTTTTGTAGTTACCATGAAGCTTACCAAAAACATCCTATTTTAAGCTGATAGCAATTTAACTTTGATCGAAAAAAATCCTGTACATTTTACTCCACTATCTCCTATTATGATTTTTTGATGTCACAATTTACTTTTTATACTTCATATTCTTTAACAAATTATTGTAATAATTTAAAAATAGTTGTCTTTCAAACTTGATATTGAAGATATAAGCATTTTACACAATATCTTTACAGTGTTAGAGTATTCTAAATTTGATTCTGTACTTTTACCAATGAGTTTTGTATTTTGAGATAAATATAAAAATAAATAGTGTTACTCATTACTATCCTTTTATTTCAGCTAGAAGAACTCCCTCAGCATTTCCTGTAATATAGGTCTGGTAGTGATGAACTCTTTCAGCTTTTGTCTGTCTGATAATCTTTTATCTCTCCTTCATTTTTGAATGACAGGTTTGCTGGATACAGTATTCTTGGTTGACAGTTTTCTTTTCCTTTTTTTTTTTATTAACACTTTGTATATGTCATCCCACTCCCTCCTGGCCTATAAGATTTCTGGCAAAAATCTTGCTTCTAGATGTATTGGAAGTCCTTTTTGTATTATTTGTTTCTTTTCTTTTGCTACTTTCAGGAACCTGTTTTTGTCTTTAATTTTTGACAGTTTGATGATAATAGGTCTTGGGGATGTCTTATTTGGATTGGATCTGATTAATGTCCTTTGATGTTCCTATATAGGGATATTTATATTTCTCTCCATGCTTGAAAGGTTTTCTGCTCTTGTTCTTTTTTTTTGAGACAGAGTCTCGCTCTGTTGCCCAGGCTGGAGTATAGTGGTGCAATCTTGGCTCACTGCAAACTCCACCTCTCAGGTTCACGCCATTCTCCTGCCTCAGCCTCCCGAGTAGCTGGGACTACAGGCACGTGCCACCACACCTGGTTAATTTTTTGTATTTTTAAATAGAGACAGGGTTTCACTGTGTTAGCCAGGATGGTCTCGATCTCCTGACCTCATGATCTGCCCGCCTTGGCCTCCCAAAGTGTTCTGCTATTATTCTTTAAGTAAGCTTTCTATCTTTCTTTCTCTACTTCCTCTTTAACTCTAATGACTTGAACATTTTCATGTTATCCCATAAATCCTTTCCATGTTATCCCATAGATCCCAGAAGCCTTCTTCATTTTTTCATGCTTTTTACTTTTGGCTTTTCTGATTGAATAATTCCAATGTTGTGTCTTTAAGCTCACTGATGCTTCTTCTTGATCAAATCTGCTGTTGAAGCTTTCTACTGAAATTTTCAGTAGAGTTATTGTGTTATCTCTAGGATTTATAATTTTTATTGTTTCTATTTCTTTGTCAAACTTCCCATTTGTTCATGAATTGATTTCCAAATTTTATTTAATTTTCTATCCATATTTCTTGCAGCTCCCTGAATTTCTTTAAAAGCATTATTTTAAATTCTTTGTCAGTCATTTCATAGATCTTTTCTTATGGGTCCATTATTGACCCTTTTATTTATTTTTATTTTTTTCAGTGGTGTCATATGTCCCTGAATTTTAAATAATCCTTTTGTTCTTACGTTGATAAGTGTGCTTTTAAGGAGATGGCCACCTTTCCTGTCCATTGCATGTGTTCTTTGGTGGTGATAGACCTTTACTATTTAGTCTAGATTGGCATTATGGTTGGACTGGCTGGTTGCAACCCTGGACAGGCAGATCTTAGTTGGGTTTTCTAGTTGGGCTGAGTCACTTCCTGTGCTCTGATATCAAACAGTGTTGCTGGCTGTGCTCTGTGGTCCAGTGAGACCACTGGCTGGGCTTTGTTATTAGGTGAGGCTGCTAGCTGGGCTCTGTAACCATCTCTGATTGGGTAGAGTTGCAGGTTGTCTTCCCTGGCTGGGAAGTACTGTTGTTTTGCCTCTGTGCAGTGTTTTCTATTGATACTGATGGTTAGTTTCTCTGATGTGATACCTCTGTTGGCTGGAACGCAGAGCAACTACCATGATTCATGCACTCGTTGGTATGAACCTCTTTTCTTTGTCTCCAACATACCCCCAGTTGTCTAGCCTGATGGCACTCCTGAACATTTCGCATGGGGTGAGGCAGAAGAAAGCCTCCTACAAGGGGTCCCAGAATAGTGAGAAAGCAGAATTCTTTCCCCAACTCACCTCTCCCACTGCAGAAACCATGAGCCTAAGGTAAACCTTTGTGTATAGCACCATGCTCATATGGGGGTGTGTGTGGGCAGAACAGTCAATAAAAACTATTCTTCTCACTGTCTGATTATGACTTTTCTCAATTCTGTGGTCCAAGGGGGTGTCTCTCAGCCTTACTTCTGAGTTCTGGTGTATTTATAATGGTCTTCTTCCCTGTGGATAATTGCTAGCTAGATTTCTGTGGGTGGGGAGTGAAGATTGTGAACTCCTATTTTACTATCTTGCTGACATCACTTTCTGTTGTTTCTTTTTCTCTACTCATTTTTGTATCTAGAAGTTCTTACTTCTAATTGCAGTAATTTCTATTTCTTTTGTTGTATTAGTAGCCTTCATTTTCTTAGACTATTTTTAAACTAGGGCAATAAATCATAAATGGTCACACTAAGCATTTGAATTGGTTAACTTAATCTGCTATTTATATATGGTTGCAAATTGATATCACACTAACAACTATAGCTGTAAAAATGAAACATGAATGTAGAAGTCCTTAATGGCAACAGCTTGAGGGTGAAAATATAATTAATTGTCCAAACCATGACACTTCCAAGAGTGAAAGGGAGCACTCTTAATAATTAACCTCGGACAGTCTTAGACAAATCAGGTTGAATGGTCACTCTATGTGACTGGCTGGTTGCAACCTCAATAGGCAGACCTTGGTGTTGGGTTCTCTAGTTGGGTTGGGTAACTTCCTGTGCTCTGAGGTTGAATGGTATTGCTGTCTGTGCTCCATGTTCTGATGAATAAAATAAAAAATGGGTAGGTTATCATAATATGGGCTCAAGAAGAAGTGTCAAAGGAGAATAATGTTGTTAAAAAATTAATTGGGCTATTAGGAAAGGCAGAATCTCAATAGATTAAAGACATGGTTAACTCTGTTTTTATTGCCAATTATCACTCATCTGAGTTTCTAATTTCTGCTTTCTGTTCACCTGTTAGGACTTAATAACAGTTTATATTGTTCTCTTACTTGGGAAATGCTATTGCTGATACCATCTGGATGCCAGAGTTAGCTTGCCAAACTAATTGTTTCATCCACATCTTGAACTGGGATTGTTGTCTGAATTACTGTGTAGTCTGATTCTAGGTTCTGGTCTTTCCAGCCGTGGCCACCTGTGTTATGAGATATGAAAGAAAACATTCACACATTCAAGAAGTAGCAACTTGGAACCTTTATATAGCAGCCTCATCTGATGATAGATTTCAGCCTGTGGTCTCACTGGACCATGAAGCATAGTCAGTAATACCATTTAGCCTCAGAGCACAGGAAGTCACCTAGTGCAAGTAGAGAACCAGATAACAAGATCTTCCTGTTGAGGATGCAACCAGCTGGTCACATAGAGTGACCATTCAATCAGACTTGTTATAATATGGGCTCAAGAGGAAATGTCAAAGGGAGAATCATGTTCTTAAAAAATAAAATGCATCATTAGGAAGGACAGAATCTCAATGGATTAAAGACATGGTAAAGGTGGAGCCAACATGACTGGTTACTTGTATTAAAGCATAGCAATAAAAACTGAATGAGAAATGGAGATGTTTTTATGTGAGGCATGTGGAAGCTACGAACAATTTTTTCTATGATGTCATTTTTTCATCCTTCATAACTATGGGCCTCTCTTCATGCCACGAAACAACACCCGTAGGTGTTGCTTTCTCCTTTTACTCTGTTTCTCTTACTTAGAAAAAATGAAAAATGAAAGTTTATTATTTTATTTTATTTATTAGATATCACTTTATGTTTCTTGTTAACTAAAAAAATCAGTAAGTAGAATATTTGTTTCACTTTTTAAGAAAGAAAAAAAGAGCTAAATTGAATTACTTTTAACTTATGTGGCCTTTGATTTTTTTGTTCTGTTCTTGTAGATAATAGTTTCTTTACTGGAGGGAACAAAGTTCTTTTTCTTGATTTAAGTATTTTAATTATACGTAGAACTTGATGTGGTTTATAGTTATTGTTGCTTTTAGCCAGTTACCATCTGGATAAAGGGAGAAATATTAACATCTTAATTTTACTGACAAAAGAATTGGAGAACAGAGAAGATAAGCAATGTGTTCCAGATCAAACTGGGACAGTAAAATTAACATTAAAATTCAGTGATTTGAATTGTTATTCAGATTATTTTTCAAAATGTTTAAAAATATCAAAGTAAAGAAATTGTCTTAACAAATATTCATAAAACTGTCACTCAGTATCTTTTTATTAATATTTTGCAAGTTTGGGTTATATTTTTCTTTTTGTTTGAAAGAATACATATTTCTAATACAGTTGAAGTTCTGCTTGTACTCTTTCATGCTGGCATTCCCCTTCTTCCTTTCCCAGAGGTAATCATTTCTGAATTGGGTTTTAATCATATCAGATATTCTTTTATACTTCTAACTCATATATATTAGCTTACATATAATAAATAGCACTGTTCTTGTATTGAAAAGTCTTATGTAAATTGGACAGTATGTATCATTTTGCAAACTGCTTTTAATCACCTGATCATCTTTTATTAATAAATATTTATGTTGCTGTATGTGCTTCAAGTTAATTGTAAGTGCAATTTCACATTTTATACATTGTATGAATATCCCATGATTTACAAATTCATTTTAGTCTAGTAATGAATATATAGGTTCATCTTTAGATTATATTTCATAGCATGCATTTATAATACTTACATGATTTCACTACAAATTGTTACAGGGGAACATATTCTATTCATGTTAACAGGAGTAAAACATTTCCTTTTTGAAGTTTTGTAACAAATGACCTATCTATAGTGTTTCTTAAGTATTTAAACATAGAGTTTCTGCTTCATTTAGAAACAAAGACTATCTCATGAAATGTATCTACACTGATATGATATTTAGGAAGTAAAACTAAATATATAGATGAGTTTCATTTATATACTACATAGTAAAGTATGAATTCAATGAAGGTAGCTATTCCAGAACACTGTAGTGGAAAATAATAAAACATTTAGATTTTGGGCTATTTACTTTTGTTTTCTTTATTGCCCCAAATAGAAATATTATTGTTTCTGCTCATGACAGAAAATCAGGGAAATTATAGAGAATACTTAAGTAAATTATGCTACATTTATTCACAAGATAGGATATTTTGCAGGCAATAAAATGATGCTTAACAGAAATTTGACACTAAGAACTCATATTAAGGTCAAAATACATAAATAAAAATTACATACAATACTATTTTTAAAAGGTAGAGAACAGCCAAAAAGAAAATACTACGTTATAAAACTTAGTTTCTACATTATTGATATTCCAAATATTCTCAATCCTGACTGTGCATCAAAATTGCTTATAAGAAAATTAATATGGTTATGGCTCAGTCTACATTTATTAAATTAGAATCTGTAGAGGTGGGGCTTCTATCAGTTTTGGCCTTTGAGGAATTCCACAGCAAATTATGATTTACAGGTTTGAGAACTAGTTGGTTAAAATATAAATCACAGGCCAGGCATGGTGACTCATGCCTGTAATCCCAGCACTTTGGGAGGCCAAGGCAGGTATATCACCTGAGGTCAGGAGTTCGAGACCAGCCTGGCCAATGTGGTGAAACCCTGTCTCTACTAATAATACAGAAATTAGCTGGGCGTGGTGGTGCATGCCTATAATCCCAGTTACTTGGGAGGCTGAGGCAGGAGAATTCCTTGAACCCGGGAGGAGGAGGTTGCAGTGAGCCCAGATCATGACATTGCACTCCAGCCTGGGTGATAAGAGTGAAACTCCATCTCCAAAAAAAAAAAAAAAAAATTAAATAAATGAAAATAAATCACAACAAAACAAAACTGTAAAATTTTATTAAACTAAATATAGTATGGGCAGTGTAGGGGCAGAAAGGTGATCCCTTTCCTCTTTATTGTGAAGCATCATGGCTGACACCCCTACAACACAAAACAGGTTAACAAGAGAAAAGCATAACAAATTTATTATGTGGACACATGTGTATGAGAATCATACAAAATATGAACTCAAAGAGGGACCAGATCATTCAGGCTTAAATGCCCTCTTCATAAGGGAGAGAAAAATGGGAGAATGAATAGGCTCAATGCTAAGACAATGATTACTATATGTTTCTCTTTGGGTGCTGGAAGGGACAAGTTACAGGGAAGCGAGAGGAAGAACTGCATGGGAACAAATGGTGTCTTATTATGCAGAAAAAGTTACCTCATGTAATCTCTCTGAGTTCCCTCAGAAGAATAAATGAAAAGCCTATATGGGTGTGATGATGACTCCCAGCTTCTTTTCTGGTGGTGGATCTTTCCTGGTTATTTGATGGGATTCTTGGAGAGGGGATATAAGACAATTGCATTTCTTTTGGAGTAATTTCTTCTTAGTCAAATAAGAGAATTCCAAAGAAAGCACCTTCCTGGACTTGGGGGTGTGGGTGAGGGCCTGACAAGGTTAGAGAGACCTCAATTCTGGGGCAGATTCTAAGACTTCTCAGCATAACAAAGTGCCAGTCTTTGGGGTATCACGTTTGAACCCCTAACAACAGGCTTGTTGTAGGAGGAAGATAAAAAGATATACCATATTCATGGATGGGAAGGTCAATATAACAAAATTCTCATGATTCCCACATTAATTTATATACTGAATGCAATAAAATATCACCTGAAGTTAGTGGAACTTGGCAGAATTATTCTGTAGTTTATATGAAATAATCAAGCCAATGAGACTAGCAAAGAGATAGAAAAAATGACTATAATGTTATAAATTTCAATATTTTATGAAGATCAAACAGAAACTATTTAATTAAGTGATTAGGTTCAACTGAAAATTGGAAGGCAAGAGATTACCAACTGGAACAGATCATTTGGAAGTTAAAAATATTGATGTAAATTACAAACAAGCAAAATACTGTTAAACAGTGAGTTCAGAATCAAATAACTGAACTTGACATCAAGCAGTCATGTGTTTAACACTAATTTTTATCAAATTCCCACTGAAATAATCAAATAAAAAACCAAGGGAAAATACTTCATTAGCATTAGAAAGTAAATGTGTGGGTACCTTTTTATACCTTAAATTTGAAAAACATTGCAAAAAGGGAATCATTAAGAAAAACTTGTTTTGCTAGATATTAAAATATTATAAACCTCTGAACTATATATTAGAGCGTAAATAGACAGATCAAAGGATTAGAATAGAAAGAGGCAGTTATAAGTGTATAAATGCCTAGTATGTCATTTAAGATCAATGGGCAAAGGATGAATTGTTAGATATGTGTGTTGGGAAACATGGCTAAACATTAGTAAGAAGACAGAAGAAATACTTATATTCTACTTTGTATCATATAATAAGTTACATGCTAGGTATATCAAAACTGAGAAAATTCAGAAGGAGATTTTATACCCTTATAACAACATTGCATTAAGCCCTTAACATAGCCTGGCAAATTTTACTGTATTTATCTTACCAGCTTGCTTTACCCTCTGTAGTGACTCAAGTCTTCCTCTAGTCTATCAAAATCTCCAAATATTTCTTTCCATTACTCAAAGGAAGATCTAACTCTCTCTTTTTTTTTTTAACTTTTTTTCAGGTTTAGGGGTACATGTGCAGGTTTGTTATATAGGTAAACTGCGTATCTTGAGAGTTTGGTGTACAGATTATTTTGTTACCCAGGTAATAAGCATAGTACCTGATAGGTAGTTTTTTGAATTTGTCCCTTCTCCCACCCTCCATCCTCATGTAATCCCCAGTGTCTGTTCCTCTCTCTGTGTCTATGTGCTCTCATTGTTTAGCTCCAACTTATAAGTGAGAACATGCTGTATTCGTTTTTCTGTTCCTGCATTAGTTTGCTTAAAATAATGGTTTCCAGCTCCATCCATGTTGCTGTAAAGGACATTATCTCATTCTTTTTTATGGCAGCGTAGTATTGCATGGTGTATATGTACTACATTTTCTTTATGCAATCTACCATTGATGAACATTTAGGTGTATCCCATGTCTTTGCTGTTATGAATAGTGCTGCAATGAACATATGTGTGCATATGTCTTTATGGCAGAATGATTTAAATTCCTTTGGGTATATACCCAGTAATGAGATTGCTGGATCAAATGGTAATTCTGTTTTAAGTTCTTTGAGGAATCACCACACTGATTTCCACAATGGCTGAATTAATTTATATTCCCACCAGCACTGTATAAGTATTCCCTTTTCTCCACGGCCTTGCCAGAATCTCTTATTTTTTGACTTTTTAATAATAGCCATTCTGACTGGTGATAGATGGTATCTCATCATGGTTTTGATTTGCATTTATGTCATGATTAGCAACGTTGGGCATTTTTTCATATGCTTGTTGGTTGTGTGTGTTTTCTTTTGAAAAGTATCTATTCATGTCATTTGCCCACTTTTTAATGGGGTTGTTTGTTTTTTGCTTGCAAATCTGTTCAAGCTTCTTATAAGTTATGTATATTAGACTTTTGTTGGGTGCATAGTTTGCAAATATTTTCTTTGATTCTGTAGTTTGTATGTTTGCTCTATCCATAGTTTCTTTTGCTGTGCAAAAGTTCTTTAGTTTAATTAGATTCAATTTGACAATTTTTTTGTTGTTGCTGCAGTTGCTTTTGGTATCTTCATCATGTCTTTGCCAGTTCCTATGTTCAGAATGGTATTTTCTAGGTTACTTTCCAGGGATTTTATAAATTTAGGTTTGACATTTAAGTATTTAATCTATCTTGCATTGATTTTGTGTATGGTGCAAGGAAGGGGTTCATTTTTAAACTTCTGCATATGACTAGCCAGTTATCCCAGCCTTGTTTATTGAATAGGGAGTTCTGTTGCTATTGCTCATTTTTGTTGACTTTATCAAAGGTCAGATGGTTGTAGGTGTGTGGCTTTATTTCTGGGCTCTCTATTCTGTTCCATTGGTCTACGTGTCTGTTTTTGTACCAGGACCATACTGTTTTGGTTACTGTAGGCTTGTAACATAGTTTGAAGTCAGATAATGTGATGCCTCCAGCTTTGTTCTTTTTTCTTAGAATTGCTTTGGCTATTCGGGCTCTTTTTTGGTTCCATATGAATTTTAAAATTATTTTTTCTAATTCTGTGAAGAATGTCCTTGGTAGTTTGGTAGGAATAGCACTGAATCTGTAAACTGCTTTGAGCAATATGGCTATTTAAATAATATTAATTCTTCCTATCCATGAGCATGAAATGTGTCTACATTCATTTGTGTCATCTCTAATTTATTTGAGCAGTGTTTTGTATTCTCATTGTAGAGATCTTTCTCCTCTCTGCTTAGCTGTATTCCTAAGTATTTTATTATTTTTGTGGTTATTGTGAATAGGGTTGCATTCTTGATTTGGCCCTCAGCTTAGATGTTGTTGGTGTATAGGAATGCTACTTATTTTTGTACATTGATTTTGTATCTTGAAACTTTGCTGAAATTATTTATCAGATCAAGAAGCTTTGGGGATAGAGTCTATAGGGTTTTCTAGGTATGGAATCATTTCATCTGCAAGTAGGGATAGTCTGACTTCCTCTCTTCGTATTTGGATGCCTTTTATTTCTTTCTCTTGCCTGATTACTCTGGTCAGGGCTTCCTCTGTTGGAATAGGAGTGATGAGAGAGGGCATTCGCATCTTATTCCAGTTTTCAAGAGGAATGCCTCCACCTTTTACCCATTCAATGAATATCTAACTCTCATAGAGAAAAGAGAAGCCATCAGTTGGGTACTATTTAAAATATTTGAAATAACAAAACCCAAACTAAAAATGATCCATAGAAATAAAACAAATAAGAAAAACATCAATGTATCAGTATATTCTCCCATGTTGTTTTACCCTGTTCTCCTGCTTCAGCGGAGGTGGTGTCTTTGTTATTACACACTAAATTCTTCATCTATCCTTTGTATCTCATCTCTTCCCATGGTATGAGGTACAGGCATATGTCAGAGATATTGTGGGTTTGGTTCCAGACCACCATTATGTTAAAAAGTCACACAAACTTTTTGGTTTCCCAGTACATATAAAAGTTGTGTTTACGGTATATTGTTGCCTATTAAGTATGCAATAGCATTGGTCTAAAAACAATGTACATATCTCAATTTAAAAATACTTATTGCTAAAAAATGCTAATGATCGTTTGAGCCTTCAGTGAGTTGCAATCATTTTGCTGGTAGAGGGTCTTTTCTTAGTAGTGTTGATGGCTGCTGACTGACAATGTGGTGGTAGAATTGAAGGATAAGGTGGTTATTATAATTTCTGAAAATAAGACAACAATGAAGTTTGCCACATCTATGGACTCTTTCACGAAAAATTTCTCTGTAGCATGAGATGCCAATTCTTTGAAACTTTGAAGGCAGGCATTGACTTCCCCTCTCTAGCTATGAAAGTCCTAGATGACATCTTCTTAAATATAACACAAGGCTGTTTTTTTCTCCATTTGAAATCTGTTATTTAGTGTAGCTACCTTCATCATTGATCTTAGCTAGATCTTCTGGATAACTTGCTGCAGTTTCTTTCTTTCTTTTTTTCTTTTTTTTTTTTTTGAGACAGAGTCTCGCTCGTTGCCCAGGCTGGAGTGCAGTGGCACAATCTCCACTTACTGCAAGCTCTGCCTCCCGGGTTCATGCCATTCTCCTGCCTCAGCCTCCTGAGTAGCTGGGACTACAGGTGCCTGCCACCATGCCTGGCTAATTTTTGTATTATTAGTAGAGACGGGGTTTCACCATGTTGGCCAGGCTGGTCTCAAACTCCTGGCCTCAGGTGATCTGCCTGCCGCAGCTTCCCAAAGTGCTGGGATTACAGGCGTGAGCCACTGCACCTGGCCACTTGCTGCAGTTTCTACATCAGCACTTGCTGCTTCACCTTACACTTTTGTGTTACAAAGATGGCTTCTTTTTCTTAAATCTCATGAACAAAGCTCTGCTAGCTTCGAACTTCTCTTCTGCAGCTCCCTCACCTCTCCCAGATTAATCATTTCTAACTTTTGATTTAAAGTGAGAGATGTGTGACTCTTCCTTTCACTTGAACACGTAAAGGTCATTGTAGGGCTATTAGTTTGCCTAATTTCAAATTGTCGTGTCTCAGGAAATAGGGAGATTCCAGGAAAGGGAGAGAGACAAGAGAATTACTGGTTGTTGGAGCACTCAGAACATGCAAAACATTCATACTGATTAAGTTTGCTATCTTATATGGCATAGTTCATGGTGCCCCCAAATAATTACAATACTAAAATCGAAATCACTGATCACAGGTCACCACAACAGATATGATAATAATGAAAAAGTTTGAAATATTGCAAGAATTATGAAAATGTGACACAGAGACACAAAACAAGCACATATTGTTAGAAAAATGGTTCTCATAGACTTGCTCGATGCAGGGATGCCACAAAACTTCTATTTGTAAAAACAACAACAAGAGAAAAACAAACAAAAATACCCCACAATCTCTGCAAAACACAATAAATTGAAGAGTAACAAAGTGAGGGTTGCCTGTATTTTAATGGTATTCCTCACACCTCTTTCTATTGTATCTTCAATGTCTTTTTCTCTATTAAATTTTTTCTCACTAGCATAACATGCTCTCATCACTTTCTAAGAAAATCATATTTTTATACATTTACTGCCTCAATCCTCTTATTCACAAACTTTTGGGAAAGTGTTTTTTCACTCTTGTCTCTCATTCACTCCTTTGCCCACTCTTGCCTTCATCCTCTCTGACCTAAAACTGCTCTAATAAACTGCTACCCTTGAAGAAAATTTTATTTTTGCTAAATCTAGTGAACACTTTACACTTGCCCTCTCAGCACCTTTTGTTGCAAACATATTTTTAAGTTTACACATATAGCACACATAGTTTAAAAAGCACAGATTTTAAGTGCTTTTTAAGAAGCAGATTTTATATTGCTCAAAAAAGTTTTACAAACTGAATACACCAGCATGGCCACCGCTCAGAAAAATCTATAGAATATTTCCTGTGGCCTGGAAGTCTTCTCCTTGCCTACTACCAGTCATTTTCTAGAGGTAACCACTGTTTTGACTTCTCTTACCACATATCAACTTTGCTTATTTTAAAAAATAGAACCTTAACTGTATGCACTCCTCAGAGTCTAGCTTCTTTGGTTCAACATGTTCAGGGGAGCCATCCATGTTTTTGCAGGGGGCAGTAGTTTTGTTTTCATTTTCATTGTGGAATAGTATTAAATTGTATGAAAATCCCACAATTTATTTTTGCATTGTGGGTGACTTATGTGGGTTGTTTCCAGTTTTTGGCACTGTGAATAAAACTGCTATAATAGAACCGGAACATTTGGATAGCCAAAAGTTAAACCTTGATCTCTAACTCATGCCATACTTGTAATCAGTTCCAGATGGATCATGAAACATTAAACAATAAAGCTTTGAGAAACATGAAAAAATATCTTTATGACTTAGAGCAGGCAAACATCTCTTAGGTAGGACATAAAATGCACTAATCATAAAAGAGACTGATTATTTAGACTTATTAAAATTAAAAAATTTTGTTCCTCAAAGACACCATTGCCATAGTAAAAGGCAAATCACAGACTGGGGAAAATATTTGCAGTAATAGATCTGAAAAAGAACTCATATCTATAATATAAAAATAACTCATGCAAACCTATGAGGAAAAGATTCTTTTACTTTAAGTGCAAATTGGTGCAACTACATTGGAGATGTCTTAGCAATATATATCTACTAGAACTGAAAATACGCATATTCTAAGAACCAGCAATGTCATGCCTAGGTAAATACTCAACAGAAATGAGTACACCAAAAGATATGTCTCAACCTCCTTTGACACAGTTGAGCCCTCAAAAGCCTCTCTTTTCTTGGCCTTTATACTCTTCTTGTTTTCTTCCTATCTACTTGCAGTTCTACCACCAGGAGAAAACCATTATTAATATTTCAGCATATATTCAGTAAGATGCTGGTAAATATTTAACTATGACCTCTTTGAAAAAGGCCCCTAATTTGTCGCCTTTGCTGACTTGCATGGTATAAACATTCCCACTGTGGCCTATTTCAAGCTACCAATTTGATATCAACTAGCTTGTAAGATTCCTGAAAAATTTAAAATCAGCTCTTCTGAATAGATATGAGCTGGCTCTTGTGTATCACAATAAACATAGCCAAAATGTAGTAGTGGTGTAGTTAGGAGATTTTCCAAATTTCTTTATTCCCCAAAGCATTCTGTGCTGCACTAGTTGTTGTACTTGAGGCAGCACTTGCAGCTGCTTTCTGTACAGTTTTGTTAGGTATTATACAACGGAGCTGAAAAATTCTTATTGCCTGGTGACATACCTGTTTTAACACCTTAGTACAACACATTACCTTTTCTATCTTTAGGTGTTTAGATACATAAATACTTACCATTGTGTTACTATTGCTTACAGGTCACAAACTCTTCTGGGACTTTCTTAAAAACTAGTAGCCATTGAACAAAATAGTCAATGTATCTTTTGAGACATAGCTAGTGCAATGACTGCAGACACTGTGAAAAGGGCTGCTCTGATTATCAATATGATTCTAACAGAAGTACTTTTATGGCAACCAGTAAGGAATGAAGTCCAATCACAATTGCCTCAGTTATGAATTTCTGCAGCCTGGAATTTGTTTACAACAGCCCAGTATATATGGATATAAAAGAATACAAAGAATCTGAAGGAATTTTCATTCTGTATGGTGGTCTGTACAAAAAGAAAAATGAGCAAAGAGTAAAAAGCAAGAACCAAGATACTCAATCCAAAATTGACATCCTGTGTAGGACTAACACAATATCAAGCCTGACATCAACAGATTTTAGGCAGAGTCATCTCACCTGACCCAGGTACAGAGAGAAAGACAAGGTAAGATTAAAGCCCCTTTCCCACCCAATACCTACATAAATATTTTAAATTATAATATTCCATTGTTTAGATTCAACATAGATTATTTAATTACCTTATATTTATGGATGTTTATTTTCCATCCATTTTACCATTATAAAAATGACTTAACATTATTGGACACGAACATATTTGCACAATTGTCTTTATGTTTCTTAGGATTAATTCCTGGATATAAGACATTGGATTCATATGCTTTCCAGAATTGTCATGAAAACATACATTTTCACCACTGATATCACTTCTACCCTCACCAACATTTCTTGTCTCGCCTTTCGAAGGGATTGCTTCTGAACTAAACAACCAAAGACAAGTCAGCAATTTGGTGACTTCCCTTTTCAGGAAATTTTACTTGATTTCTGTGATGGTTAATTTTGTGTCATCTTGGCTGGACTATAGTAC
The DNA here is from genome assembly GCF_029281585.2 of Gorilla gorilla gorilla. Taxonomy (NCBI): domain Eukaryota; kingdom Metazoa; phylum Chordata; class Mammalia; order Primates; family Hominidae; genus Gorilla; species Gorilla gorilla. Next base: position 47,180,991 of record NC_073243.2, on the reverse strand, counting down.
CCAGTTGTTTGGTCAAACACTAGTTATATGTTGCTGTAAATATATTGTTTAGATATGTTTAACAGTTTCAATGAGTTGACTTTAACTAAAGTAGATTTTCCTTCAGATATGGGTGGGCCTCTCCAATCTGTTGAAGGCCCTAAGAGAAAAGACTGAGGTTTCCCAAAGAAGGAATTCTGCTTCCAGACAGCAACGTGGAAACCATGCCTGGGAAAGCCTTGGGACTCAAAGCTGCAACATGCAGTTCTACTACCTGAATCTCCAGGCTATTGGTTTGCTAGACCCCATAATCACATGAGCCATTTCCTTAACATAAATCTGTTCCCTGCCGTATATACTTCTAACTTATATATATATGTATATGCATACATGTGCACACACAGAGTCCTATACCACATAGTGACATTCCAGTCAATGATGAACTACATATATAATGGTGGTCCCAGAAGATTATAATGGAGCTGAAAAATTCATATCACTGGGTAACATAGCTGTTGTAACATCTTAGTGCAACACATTACCTTTTCTATGTTTAGATATATAAATAATTACCATTGTGTTACAATTGCCTACAGTATTCAGTATGGTAACATGCTGTACAGGTCTGTAACCTAGAAGCAATAGGCTATACCATATAGCCTAGGTGCATAGTAGGCTATATCATCTAGGCTTGTGTAAGTAAATGCTATGATGCTCACACAACAACGAAATCACCTAATGATGCATTTCTCAGAAGGCGTACCTGTTGTTAAGTGATGTATGACGGTGTATGTATTTATCTCTCTCTCTCTATATATAGCTAGCTAGCTAGCTAGATATGTGCATGTGTGTTCTGTTTCTCCAGAGAACCTTAATACAATTTCTAACTTATACATGCACCATGGAAACTTCAATTTTTTTTGGTATTCTACCCCTTCTGGAAAGGAATAAGTAATCTCACTTTTGAGGTTAACTACTCTCTTGGCTTAGAAGCTCCTTTAAAAGTTGAGTCTCTGCCTTCTTCTTTCTGGTTAAATAATCTCTGTTTCCCTCCTTAGAAATCTTATTTTCCACTCCTTTCATTATCTTTGTGACTCTCCTTTGAACACTAAGTTCCCCTTGTCCTGTTTTGGTTGTTAAGTTGAGAAAACATATCAGAGAACTCAAAGACCAAGTTATTGCATCGTATTTGTCATCCTAGGATAATTTACTTGAGAGTTCACTGGATAAGTTGAATCTAATAATCTTGACATGTATAAGATGTCAAGCTAGCTATGACTTCATTTTTGAAGTTAAGACAGCTTTTAAAGCAATTTTTGACAGCAATTTTCACAAGAAGCCAGGGGCTATCCAATTGATACTTAAAACAGCTTAAAACATCATTCCATTGTCAGATTTATTGCCTAAGAATTTATGTGATGGCTAATTCAAATTATTTTGGAGAAAATAGTATGGTTAATTAAATGGAATTGAGTCATATAGATAAGTACAAGGAATGTGCTGAGACATCTTCTTTTGATGAGTAACTAACATAGGTCACTTGTCATTGCTTGGTTCTTTGCATTTTGATAGAAATAATGCATTCTCTTCAAGAATGAATGATTGGAACAGATTCTATTTTGGAGCCTTTATATAATTCTAGTTATGACTAATCACACAACTCTCTCTCTTCCTTCTTCACTTTCTTCATTATCATTTTCCTCATCAAATTTTATAGTAAGGTTACAGTGAGCAGAGAACTGTTATAGTTATTTCAAATGCAAACAAACCAAACCAAGCAAAACCAAAACCAAAAACAAACCAAAGCCAAAATCAAAACCAAAAAACAAATGTAAATGTAAACTATGGTCTTGTTTCTTAAGCAGCATATGATTTCAGTAGAGCATAGAACAGATGGATTTACAAAGAGAACTGTAATACTGGAGTCAATTGAATAAGTTAAATGGTATAAATAATAAATATTACAGGGCTCCAGGAAAGATCAATAAGGCTCAAATAAAAGAAGACTTAATAAAGATGATGGCATCATAAAGCCAGGAAAAGATGAAAAAGAAGATGCTGTGGACTAAAAGGAAAAGGAAAAGCTGAGGAAGGGCTCATGAGGTTGAAGTTGTAAAAGCTGTGTTTCTTGGATTTATGGTAACCTTAGGAATATCAGCCTATAAATTATTTTGATGTTGGCATAATTACCTCTTCCAGGAAGTTTTTTGTGCCAAGTAATAAGAACTGGTACAATACAAGAGGAAAACACAATAGAAAGTATAAATGAAGAGTCTTGGGAGAGAGCCTGGGCAAAAGAACTTTTTTGCATCTAACTCCTCTGTAGAAAGTAGTGATATACATTCTATCTTATTTCAATATCTCTACCTCAGTAGTTTTGCTTTACTTCCTTTAGGAAAATGTAAGATTTCTGTTTTGCAAATTCTTTGCTACCCTGGGCATTGTGGAGCTTCTGGGCAGAAGCATTTGACTTGTAACTTTCTGCCTTTCTCCAATTAATATAGGAATAGCACTTCAGAACTGGCAACATAATGGGGGCCATAGATTTTTTTGTTTTTTTTTTCTGTTTTTCCTTCAGGAGGTATGCTACTTGAGTCTACGGTCACATATTTTTATGCTTTCTTTTCCTTAGAAATCTAGGGAGGTCTTTTCAGAGTAGAAAGTTATTTCTAGAATGTAAAATATTTGTTCTCTATAATATTATTTTTAGCAAAGGAGTGGAATAACCAAGTAAGTTAGTTATTACTCGTTGAAAACTTAACTTGGAACTGGATTTTGTATAATCTCAATAATTTCAATATATTTTTTAGGTTATGCACATTAAAACTATTACTAACATTTTTAAAGTGCTCAAATAGTTTGAAAATCTACTTTCTGAATGTGGATAAAATTAAAATACTTGTTTGCTTTACCAATGTATATATTTACTTAGCTGTTGTGACTTATCATGGTAATAAAAATAACATTTTTTTCTTGAGTTTATTGCTGAGTACTATTGAAAACTATAATGAAGAGACAAATAAATATACCTTTTTCCCCCTGTGCCACTGTTTTCCAATTACTGATTGATATATAGGCCTATATTATTTATTTGGCTTTATTTTTTCAGTCACTAAGCTGAATGACTTCATAAATAAATTTTTAACTCTCATCTCTTAAAATTATAATGACTATGCAAGTGCAGAGAAGTTCAGATGTTTTCAGTGGAAAAAACAACGCTTTCATTAATATTTTTAATTTAGCTTTGGAGGCAAATATCTGTGTATACCAGAGGACTTCTCTAATTCATGCCTCTCTTTCTTCTATTACTCAATTCCCATTAATAAAAAAGGGGTCTGGGTTAGAGTTTTATTTCTGTCCTGGAGAGTTTCATGACAAAGCACAGCTGAATACCATAACACACTTTCCCCAAGCTCCATCAGCCGTTTTCTTTTCATGCATATTTCAGTTTCTACATTCCTAAAAGAAGTACAGTTCCAAAGATATGATGTGTTTTGACTCAATTTTGTATTCCCTAAGGCTGGTTTACAAAATATATATATTTTTTTCTGTTCAGTTACTTGCTTTTCTTTTTCCAAGTTCTTTGTTCTTGCTCCTTTTTTATAGTGTTTTCAACAGGAGTAGAATCCCAATATTAAAAAAAAAAGTTAATCCTATAAATTAAGAACTACTATTGGCTAAGATATGACTCTGGAATTACAATTAAATATTAAAAATAAATTCTTACATGTTCTAGATTGCTTCTGTCTGTCTCTGATATCAGTGTTATAATGAAGTGCTCTGTATTTCTCCAGAAATAAGACTGAATTAAATTCTGCTAAATCTGTTATATATGATATATATTCTTTTTAGCAACACATTTCTAATATTTTGCCCTTGTTCACCTTAATTTTAGGACCTTTGTTATAGATGGGACACAGTTTTATTAAAATAGTTATATATCTTGTTTTCTTATTTTTATAGGAAATTTAATGCAAAAGAAATTAATTTTTTTACCCTTTTCAAGAAGGGGTAAAACCTTGGTGGGTCTGTCTGTGTTCCTTGTCTTAAAGATTTATTAAAAACTTCTGCTTGGCCGGGCGCAGTGGCTCACACCTGTAATCCCAGCACTTTGGGAAGCCGAGGCAGTGGATCATGAGGTCAGGAGTTCGAGACCAGCTTGGCCAATAGGGTGAAACCCCATCTCTACTAAAAAATACACAGATTAGCCGGGCGTGGTGGTGCACCCCTGTAGTCCCAGCTACTTGGGAGCCTGAGGCAGGGGAATTGCTGGAACCCGGGAGGCAGATGTTGCAGTGAGCCAAGATCAGGTGAGTGCACTCCAGCCTGGGCGACAGTGCAAAATTACATCTCAAAAAAACCAAAAAAACAAAAAACAAAAGAAGCTTCTGCTTTACAAAATCAGAAGTTGTCAAGCACTTCAGGATAATCTCACATTTAGAATTTTGGGAGAAATGAAGGGCCTTTGAGAAAGAAGGCAATGTAGCTACTATTTAAGGTTGTGGAGGAGAAGAGAGAGGGAGAGATATGGAGACGGTATCTGAGACTAGGAAGGAGACAAGGGTTTGGAGGGTTTTCATAAGTGGCATAGATCTAGACCCTGTGTGCCACATTGTCCCACTGGGCTGATGGCTGAAGGGCGGCTATAGTCCCCAAGGTGGGCCATTGAAGACTGTGGCAGGTTCTGTGGCTGAGCCTGTTTTCAGTAGAGGAAAGCATGATGGTGGCCTCTGAGGGCATCCAGAGTAGCAGTGTCTGACAGATGGTACAGAGTAGGGGTTGACGGTGGCATCACAGTGGAAAATGACAGTTGTGGCTGTGGGAATCAGAATATGGCTTGTCAAAAATGTCCATGTCCCAATCCCAGAAACTTGTAAATATGTTAGCTTATATGGCATAGGGACTTGGCAGATGTGATTTGATTAAGAATCTTGAGTTGGGGAGATTAACTCAGATTATCTGGGTGGGCCTAATGTAATCATAACAATCCTAGTAAAAGAAAGAGGGAGGCAGAAGGGTCAGAGGAGAAGATATGAGGATGGAAGCAAAGGTTGGAGTGATACGGCTGCTGGCTTTGAAGATAGAAGAAGGCCACGAGCCAAGGAATGTGAGAAATCTCTAGATTCTGTGAAAGACAAGGAAATGGATTCTTCCCTGGAGTCTCCAGAAGGAATATAGACTTGCCAATACCTTGATTTTAGCCCCATGCAATCCACTGCAGACCTCTGGCTCCAGAAATGTGAGATAATAAATTTGTGTTGTTATAAGTCACTATGTTTGTAGCAGTAGGAAATTAATACAATTGCCACAATGGACTAATAGTCAGACTCTTCCCTCATTTTTCAGGTTCCCAGAGGTTAAGTTTACATTTGCCCTAGGGGAAAGAGGAGTTCCCATCCCCACCAAAAGCCCAAACCCAAACCCCAAAACCCTCCAAAATACTATCATCAGAGATATTATCATCAGAGATCTTATCATTCTAATGACAGGCACTTAGAGCCAGATATAATTTTATTAAAGGAAATAAAGTGATGTTTTGTGCAACATGATATTATGACTCATATATACATCATATATGCATGCTTACTTGCTTACTTTGATTCACTGTGATTCAAAACAAGTATCATATGATATACCTAAAGACTGAATTCTTATTTCCTTGAAAACTTGTCTATATAAAAAGTGTAACCCATATGTACTGGTAAGGAACATCTGATTAATTACAATGTTGATACTTCTAACAGGTGAAGCCATAACCTTAGAGGCAGAAAGTCCTCTTGTACAATTGCTACAAGGTATTTGAAATGGGAAAACAGTAAGGGCAAAACGGAGAGGGAAGTCTTTTCAAAGCACATCTGGAGGCTAATTGAAGAACATACAATAGCTGAAAAAAAATAGTTATTTCTCTTACCAGGGAGGGAGAATTATTATTTTCCCCTTCCAGGAGTAATAAATTGTAGTAAGGGTGGGAAGGTTTAGAGGCAGGAAGAGGCAGAGGGAAAAAGTGACAGAGAGGCACCTGTAACAAAAGTGGCAGTAGCACACGTTTGGCAGTTTGGCAAGAGCCCTTTGAATTGAATAACTTCAGTTCAAAAGAAGCCCGGGCTATGAAACAAGTGCTGAGGTGCATACTGTTTCTGAAGAAAATAGCTCAGAGAAAAAGTTTTAGGAGATAATGGGTTAGCAAAAATTAGGATCATGCACAGGAAGACAAAGAAGTAACAGTAAGACTTAGGCACAGTGTTTGTACCTGTGATAACCACCAAGTGAAAAAACAGACCTGTAGGAACAAAATCCTGAAAGTTATAATTCAGCAAGAATATTTTGTTAAGCTCTGATATTACAGATGATGGTTTTCTCTCTTTTTCAAATGTTCTGAAAGTGGTCATATAGTTTTTAAAATTAAAAAAGTTGATTGGGAAAAATGCCTTTCAGAAGACAGCTGCTCTTTTTTCTATTTCTCTGCCTTCTTCCCTCCATCAATGAAGTCTTTACAGCCAGTTACCAAGCTGCTGAATCTGCGTTTAACTTGTCAGATGGAGTCTTTTCTGGAGAGAAGCTCATTTCAGCAGACTCAGACTGTGCAGCATGAGACCCACAGAATCCTCTGTGTGGACATTATCAGATGCTTATTGGTGTGTTTTGCCAAATCGGCCTAGGCATTTGCAAATATCCAAGCTGTGCTTCCCACTCTCAAATGTCTGGTGGAATGACAGGATGTAGGAAAGTGATGCAGAAGTTTAACAGCAATTAGCACAAATCTCTGTGGGCTGTTGTTACCCAGCAGGATGCAGAGCAAGAGCAGCTGGGACATTTTAATTCATTTTAAAAGCTGGACTCTTTCCCAAATGGATAATGTTGGGGTCATAGCTGATCTCTAGAGAGACAGTGTAGTAGGGCAGGTAAACTTCAAGAGACTATGAGGAGGGGAACCTCACACTGCCTTTATATCCCTTTCCTTCCTGAATGCTTCCCCACTTGCTCATTCCCTGGAACTCTGGGGGTAGCGAGAACCCAAGGCCTTAAAGGAATTCCTAGGGATGCTCTAACACTCACTTCAGGCTTTTCAAGTGAGCAAATGAGTAAGACTTGGTTGGCAATGTGTATATATCCATGACTTTATCTGTTTATTTGGATTAAGTGACTAAATAAAATCTCACTTACAATTTTGTCCCTACAGATCTAGTTTGATGATTGGCCTGAGCCATCTCTTACCTTAAGGAGCCATTGTGCTATGTCCCGCTATATTATGATATATAGCGTCCCATCCAAGGGTGCCATAACTCATTGATGTGCTGTTGGAGAAAAATGCTTTTTATTTCCCTCATCCCATTTGATCCTCCATGTTCTTACTCACGTTGGGGATGGGAATCATTCAGTGTAATAACATATCAATGTTGTGCAAGATGAGGCAATCTATTAAGCAAGAGAGAGGTTTGCATTTTTAGTAGATGCCACTTTCAGAAAATCCAAGGGTAGAGCCATAGAGCCAGGAGTGCAAGTATTACGACAGAGGCAGCGTGAGGACAAAGGCTCTGGGACCAAAAACTTGGTGAGAGGGATATCCAGGCTGACCTGGCATTGGTTTTGTATCAACTAATATGCAACTTGAGAAAAGTGGAGTTATGTATTTAACTTTAACCTTATTACTTACATCTTGTGTCTGATAGCTGCTAGTAAGATTTTGACCTTTTTGATACGAAGCTGGACCCATAGCCTCTTCTGTATGTTTGTTGCTCTGGTTAAAATGTGTAATGTCGAGAAACAGTAGCTTCCCCTAGATGGATTCAGAGGACAGAGTTATAGGGAGATGTGATAGGGAGTTATAGGGAAGAGCTCTTTCTTGCTGCTTTGCTGAAGAGCTTATGAAGCTGATTCACAAGTCATGATATGGTTTGGCTCTGTCCCTGCCCAGATCTCATCTCAAATTGTAATCCCCACATGTTAAGGGAGGGACATGGTAAGGGGTGATTGGATCATGGGGGCAGTTTTCCCCATTCTGTTCTCATTATTATGAGTGAGTGACATCTGATGGTTTGAAAGTGTGGCACTTCCCTGCTCACTCTCTGTTATGCTACCACTTAAGATGTACCTTGCTTCTCCACCCCCTTCCATCATGATTGTAAGTTTCCTGAGGCCTCCCCATCCATGTGGAATTGTGAGTCAATTAAACCTCTTGCCTTCATAAATTACCCAGTCTCTGGTAGTGCATTATAGCGGTGAGAAAATGGACTGATACAGAAAATTGGTACTGAGAGAAGTGGGGCACTACTATAAGATACCTGAAAATGTGGAAGCAACTTTGGAACTAGGTAATAGGTAGAGGTTGGAACAGTTTGGAGGGCTCAGAAGAAGTTGGGAAAAGGTGGGAAAATTTTGAACTTCGTAGAGACTTGTTTAATGGTTTTGACCAACATGCTTCACAGCAGCCCCTCCCATCACAGGCCTGGAGGCCTAGGAGGGAAAAATGGTTTCATGGGCTAGCTCAGGGCCCAGCTGCTCTGTGCATCCTCAGGACATGGTGCCCTGCGTCACAGCCACTCCAGCTTCAGCCAGGGCTAAAAGTGGCCAAGGTACAGCTCAAGCCATTGCTTCAGAGGGTGCAAGCCCCAGGCCTTGACTGCTTCCATGTTTTTCACTGGCAATTGTGCAGAAGACAAGAGTTGAACTTTGGGAGCCTTTCAGAGGGTGTATGGAAATGTCTGGATGTCCAGGCAGAAGTCTACTGCAGGAGTGGAGCCCTCATGGAGAACCTCCACTAGGGCAATGCAGAGGGAAAATGTGGGGTTGCAGCTCCCACACAGAGTCCCCACTGGGGCACTGCCTAATGGAGCTGTGAGAAGAGGGCCGCTGTCCTCCAGACTCCAGAATGATAGATCCATTGAGACCTTGCACCATGCACTTGGAGTGTGGTGCAAGCTCTCAGTGGATCTACCATTCTGGCACTAAATGCCAGCCCATGAAAGCAGCCACAGGGTCTGTACCCAGCACAGCCACAGGGGCAGAGCTTCCCAAGGCCTGAGGAGCCTACCCCTTGCATTAGTATGCCCTGGATATGAGACATGGAGTCAAAGGAGATCATTTTGAAGCTTTAAGATTTAATTACTGCCCTGCTGGGTCTTGAACTTGCATAGTGCCTGTAGCCCCTTTGTTTTGGCCAATTTCTCCTACTTGGAACTAGAACACTTACCTAATGCCTGTACCCCCATTTTTTCTTCAAAGTAACTAACATGTTTTTGATTTTACAGGCTCATAAGTGGAAGGAACTTGCTTTTGTCTCTGATGAGACTTTGGACTTGGACTTTTGGGTTAATGCTGAAATGAGTTAAGACTTTCAGGGACTGTTGGGAAGGCGTGATTGTGTTTGGAAATTTGAGAAAGACATGAGATTTGAAAGAGGCCAAGAGCAGAATGATATGGTTTGACTCTGTGTCCCCACCCAAATCTCATCCCAAATTGTAATCCCCACATGTTGAGGGAGGGACCTGGTGGGAGGTGATTGGATCACGGGGGCAGCTTCCCCCAGGCTGCTCTTGTGATAATGAGTGAGTTCTCATGAGATATGATGGTTTAAAACTGTGGCATTTCTCCCCTCTCTCACTCTCTCTCCTGCCACCATGTAAGACGTGCATTGCTTCCACTTTGCTTTCTGCTATGATTGTAAGTTTCCTGAGGCCTCCCCAGCCATGCAGAACTGTGAGTCAATGAAACCTCTTTCCTGTGTAAATTACCCAGTCTTAGGTATAATAGTTCTTTATAGCCATGTGAAAATTGACAAATACAAGCCCCTTCCCAATTTGGTTGCCTTTCCCAAGGCAGCCCTCAGGGTAGTCACTGGGAACTGGGCTGGGAATACTTTGGGAACAAAATGTATGAGAATGATAGTGGCAGTTTGATAAATTCCTGGGATGTCCAGCAGAAACGTACACTGTCCTTCCTACTATTATCTTAAAATATGAGTATTTGACTTTGATTAAAACACACCCTTTTTCAACCACTAGATTATTTGTTCTTTCGTCAAGACAGATGAATCATTTAGAAGATATTATGATGGTGGTGCAGTACAAATTATAATGGATCTGAAACAATTTCAAGACAGAGAGTTCTGAAGTAGCTGGTATATTGTTGCTCATAATTCAGGAGCATTGGTGGAAGTGCTGAAAACAGATTTTTCTTAACCTTCTTACTTGCATCATCCTTAACAAATGTCCTCCTTTTTTTCTCTTTAAGAAGGAATGTTCCTTTTCACATTTATCTGTAAAATATTTGTCAAGAACTTCTACTACAATTTTTACTAGTCACTTATCTGATAAACTTAAGATAATTTTGAGGGCAGATTTTATTCCCAAGTTAACCAGTTCCAGTTTGCCTGGGGGAAACTGAAGACTGCATAGAAGGAGCAAAGGATGTGAAAGAAATGAGCAGAGTCCTTGCCCTCAGTATCCAGTTATGAATCCTACCTCAAGTTGCTCATAATGACCTGTGCATCCTGCTATTTCAGTTATTCATATTTGCAAATAGGGCAAGTAATGCCTACCTTACATAGCTTTATGGAAAGTGAAGCATCTAGTTATTGTCTTTCATAGATGAGGCAGCAACACAAACCCAGTGGATTCCCAAGGTTCATCTAGTCAATGTCTGAAAGAACAGAAACTGGAGTTCTAGAATTTTCCTGTCAAAACAGGCAAATTGTTCAAAATCACCGGTGTACATTTATTTTTCAGTGGAGTGGCTAGGAGCCAATCCAAAATTCTAGCAGAACTGCAGTTAAATGGGCTGTCTTTGATTTTCAATTATATGAGGGACCCATTATCTGAAGAATATATCCTGTCAAAGAATATAAAAAAAGTTTGTTAAAATACATTTGTAAAGGCAGAGCTGTCAATAAAATAAAGGAAGTTATAATAGGCCAGAAACAATGAGAAAGCATGGATACAGATGGATGAATGAGTGTTGGAGCTGGCCTTTGCCTGGAGGCATCTGTCATGGTGGGTGACACTTTAATAGGTCACACTTATGTGAGGATAAAGCCTTGTTCTGAGCATCATAGAGTTAGATAAAAGATCCTTGAATAAAGCTGGTTCACCTCCTGTTGTGTACCAGAAAAAAGTCTACCCCACAGAGATACTACCTGTTTGTGCCTTGGCTCTGGGTGGAGTAGGGAAACACATCCCTCCAGAAAATTCCTAACTCCAATCCTCCAGTCACATGAATTTGGGGGTGGAAATCACATTTCCTGTGGCACCTGAAAAAAAACAGACCTGAGTAGAAAATTTGTAGTGTCCCTGGGTCTGCTGTACCTCCAGATACTTGGCAGAAGGAAACATGAATCTCTCTGGAGGGAAACATTTTAAAACAAGATTTCAAAGAATTCCTACTCTGTTTTTGAAGAATATGAATGCACAATTTAAAAACAATTATAAAACATATGAAAAACAAGCCATCATAAACAAAACCAGCAGGAAAAATAAACTACAGAATTAAACTTTCAAAAGTTTCAAAACTTTTAAAAAATGCAGATTTTGGAATGTTCAGACATCAAATATAAAGAATCATGTTATAAAATGCTCTAATGAAATAAAAGGAGACAAAAAGTGTAATGAAGGAACATATTTTTATTGACAATAGTTGGAGATATTTGAAAAGGAACAAAAATTAAATTTTTAGAAATAAAAAAACAACTAAAATTAGAAACTCTATACAAGTTAAGCAGCAGATTAGACATACTTGAAGAAAGAAAACCACTTAGTACACTGGTATCTCTTAAGAAATTGCTCAGAATGTAGCATAGGAAAACAAAAGGATGGAAAATATTACAGAGAAATTTAACACACATTGGAATTTCAGTAATAATGTCTAATTTGTTAGATTAAGAATAAAGAGGGCCGGGCATGGTGGCTCACGCCTATAATCCCAGCACTTTGGGAGGTCGAGGCGGGCGGATCACAAGGTCAGGAGATTGAGACCATCCTGGCTAACATGGTGAAACCCCATCTCTACTAAAAATACAAAAAATGTGTTGGGAGTGGTGGCAGGTGCCTGTAGTTCCAGCTACTTAGGAGGCTGAGGCAGGAGAATGGCGTGAACTCGGGAGGCGGAGCTTGCAGTGAGCCGTGATGATGCCACTGCACTCCAGCCTGGGTGACAGAGTGAGACTCCGTGTCAAAAAAAAAAAAAAAAAAAAAAAGATAGAACTAATTTCACTGGACAACGATTTAGTCAGGAAGGAGTGTGATGAGGGAAAACCATCCTAAGATCCTTGTGTTTTTGAGAAGATTGTAAAAATATTGGCTTATTTTAGACTTTAGTAAATTAAATATGCATATTAAAATTTTCCAGGTAATCACCAAAGAATGGAAATAGAGTTTATGTCTTCTAACCTAGGATTGGTAAAATAAAATAAAGAAAAAAATAAGAAACAAATATTAATTAATTCTAAATAACTAAAGAAGAAAAATAAGAAAGAACAAAGGAAAAATTGGAGCAAAGAGGAAGCACAAGATAAGATAGTAGACAATAATCCATTTATATTAGTAATTATATAAATGTCAATGTGGTAAATTCTCTAGTTAAAATGCAAATCTTTTCAGAGTGGATTTTTAAAATTTCCACAATTTTCACTTTAGAAAAGATAGTGTCTTGGGCTGTTTATAGGGATCCAGAAAAATTCAAAGTAGAACGATGAAAAAGATAAAACAGGAAGTATAAAACAATGAAGAAAATTAATGTAGGTATATTAACTGGAAAGAGTGGACTTTAATGTAGAAAGCATTACCAGAAATAAAAGAGTTTATTGTATGTTAATTAAAGATTTGGGTTTTCAGGAAGATATTGACAATAATTTCTAATGTAAATGTACTTAATAACAGCTTCAAAATATATACAGCAAAAGTTGAACTGAAATATAAGCAGAAATTGCCAAATCAACAACATAATGGGAGAATTTAATTTACCTCTCTCAGTAACTGATAAATCAAGCAGACAAAAATCAATAATGATATAAAAGATTTGAAGGCTACAATCAACCATCTTGATCCAGTGACTATCTTTTGAACAATGACTGCTCCCAATAACTTGAGTAAAAAAATGTATAAATTTTTTTTCCTAGGTCATGGAATACTTACAAAAGATGAACTTATCGTAGGCCATAAAACATGTGTGCACAAATTCCAAAAACAGTTTCTCATAGGCCACATTCTCTGACCTCATTTTAGACGGACTTAGAAGCTCATGTAATGGTAATACAAAGGAGCCAAGCTTTTTATATAGTTGTCCCAATTTCTTAATACCTGGTTTTATTTAGTAGAGAAGGCATAGTCCAGTTTCTCTTTGAAGACAGTGAAATGTTAGATTAAAAGGAATAATTATTTGTGAGAAGGTGAGAAAAACAATGGTGCTAGACTCCTTTCTGAGATCCAGGCACACCATCAACTCCCGAAGTTTCTGATGCTAGAGAGGTATTTGGAAATTTCACAGCCTTTGGGCTGTGCAAAACCAAACATGCTAATATTTTCAGTTTTTGTTGTTGTTGTTGTTTACATACTTTTCGGTGCCATCCATTGTAAGGAGCTGAAAAGAGTGAAGTAACTGGAATGAGACAACCAAATATTATCTGAACCCTGCAAAATGGTCTTTGAATTTCTCTTATAAGCCATCAATTATTATTTTGATTGTGCTGACACACTTTTCTCATTTTAGCCTTTTCTCATGGCCTGCTTAAAAAGAATTACTTTGCTTAAATAGGTTTTAGTATAATTCTTCAAATGAAGGATTCATTCAATTTTTAAAAAAATTCTGCATATAACATTTTGCCTTTGTATTGATTGTTCTGCTGATTTGATGTAAAGTCGCTTGAATCTCACAGTCTTTAGAATAGCATTTGTTTTAAGCATGACATATTTAATGAATGCAATATATATACTTGTTAAATTCTTGTGTTATGTGGGAATTTCTAATATTCAAAAAAATTTCAAAAATCTTAAATATATAGATGCTAAAAACCCAAATTAGGTTATTTTTAAGTCAATTAATCCTCAGTTCTTCAGCTTCAAATAAAATTTTTTTTTTGGTATAAATTATCCCACTAATATGGCATATTTAAAATTTTTTTCATTGTAAAAATCTAAAACATAAATGAATTATTGTTACAGCAGAAATCAGTTAACAGCAAGTGATAAAATCACCTAGCAGAATCATAGATTTAAAGTAACTTGAAAAAGACTGCAAATAGGGAGAGAAAGTATTCAAAATATAAAGATGAGGATAACAGCATGAGTATAATATGTTCAGTATGGCACAGAAATTTTCTTCAAATTCACTCACCGTTGGAGAGCGTCTGATCAAAGTCATCTCCTTTAAAAGGCAAGTTACTTCCAAATATATCCAAATTATATGAAAGATCAATTAATTTGATATGTGGTATGTGAGGGGAGCCATCATAGTTGCAAGGGTATCATAAGGATTTTTATGTCAGCCCTTCCCCTTTTCTTTTTTAGAGTGGGACACCAAGGTTGAAAACTTCTCCTTAATCTGGTAGTGTTTGAAAAGTTGTTGTATTTATTAGAGACTCCTTGACAAATAAAATGGTGGCTGCTGCTGGATTTTTCTGCCAACATGCTTTTGGAGATGTAACTGGAGGGAAATTCAAAAACCAAAGAAAAGCCTTGATGTATGAAATGTCAACCTATTGATCAGCAAGCACTGCTGATCCTGTTAAGGGTCTACTTTTCATCTGAACAAGAGCTGACTCATCAATGGAGACAGGCTTCTGTTTTGAGAACCAACACAGAACAAAAATAACCATGTGCTTCTATGCTGTGCTGAGTCCGCTGGCAAAGGGCTTCCCAATTCAGGTCTCTACCTGGGTTGTCTCTTTGCCACAGTGATTTCTAAACATTCTGGGAAAAGTATTGAAAATGTATTAGTAGCCTGGAATATAACCACGTTTTGTAAACACTCCCCATTCAAAAGTAATGTATATGCTCTGCAGGTACAAAATTTAGTATATAGCTATTAATTTTACATTGCATTAATTTCTCTGTCAAAAACTGAGAGAAGTATATATAATTTTCTACTATAATTGTGGTTATATGAATTTATAATTTATTATTGTTTTTCTAATAATTTGGTTTTACATATGTCCTATTTTATACAGCCTTCTGATTTTTAAAAATGCTTCCTTTTTATTTTCCTATTGTTTAGGTTTTCTTTACAATTTGTTACTTTTACCTGACATTTTTGTTCTTCTAGTGGTTATTTTACCTCAAAAATCTCCTTTCTATGTTAAAAATATGGCATTTATAGCAGCTTGAGTCACTACTCTGTTCCAGTTAGATCTTTATATATATTATTTAATATTTGCAATAGTGCTGTATAGATTATTATCCTAATTTACTCATGAGAAAATAGGTTCCATGGAGTTAATTGCTTATTTTATAGCACGAAGCTAGTTAATTGGCAAGGCCAGAATTTGAACCCAGGCCTCTGTGGCTTCTTTTATTCACTGAACCCTATCATCTTCCTAGTTTAAAATACTTTTCTGTCTGTCTTCTCCACCATCACCTTTTATTTCAACTAACATTGAATCTAGAATTTCATTATTATTTTCTTTTTTAGGTATGAATTTATCTTTTCAGAGTTATTTGTATTTGTATTAAATTTCACAGTAATCTTGGTACAACTTTTTAAGGAGAACCTATCATTTCACTGATTATATTCCCTTTTTTCTTTGGAGTGAACCTATTTTGCTGTCCTTAAGGGACCTATCTTTTTAAAATTTAAAGCTTTTATCAGGATCTATACAGTTGTGACTTCTGAAATTTTTTTTAAATAGTTAAATTTATAAGGCTACTAAATAGACCTTTTCTATCTAAAAGCCTTATTTCCTTTTCTTTTTGCTTTCAAATCATTTCCCCATTATTTATTTGGTGATTGCTTTTCCTCTGGTCCTTCTCACCTCTTAAAGTACTTCATACTGGGATATTATGGATAATTCCCATGTTGCCAGTGTTTTGTTCAGTGTATTTGTCTTTCTTTGAAAATTTCCAGTGAATTCTGGGAGAGTTTGTTAAACATGTCTTCTAATGCATTTGTTTGTTTTTGATGTTTTCTAATTAATGTAACTTTACTGCCTGGGTAAAATCCATCTCTCTTGATTTTCATCTGAAAACCATCTTTCCTAACTCATATTGATCCTTTTTCATACATGCAAATACAATTGAGATTATGAATACTTTACAAATTTTACAGAATTTGTCATAGTACATTTTAGGTATTTGTTATGATTCCCCAAATTGTTCACTTTTTAAAAACCCACTAAAATGTTTCTATTGTCTAGTAATTTTTGTCATCCTTACAGGTGGGTACTTTTTATGTGTCTAGGATTTGAAGTTGAACTGTGTGTGGTCTGTCAGAGACTATTTCTTTAGCCCCTTTAGTTTCAGATAAAGGGGAAAGCAGAGGTTTGCATTTTTCCAGTGGTTACATTTTGTCCATTTCAGAGTGAGGGACAGAGTACTTATGTGTCTGGAAACTTCATCATTGTAGCAAAAAATTCATCTACTCAACAAATATGAAGGCCACCTCTGAGTCAGATGTGGCTGGGCACTGGAGATATAATGATGAATATGACAGTCTCGATTCCTGCTCTTACGCAGTTTACAAACTCTTAAAGAATTCATATATCAAATAATTACACAAAAGTCTACCTAATTATCAGTAGTGGTAAAGGTTATAAAAACTTGCTGGGCTCCTGGCGAATTGGAGGGATGACAAGAAAGCATCATTCAGAGTGCAGTGGGCACAGGAAGAAAAGTCGAGGGAGGTGGGAGTGGCCAGATGGGGCGGGGCCCTGCAAGCCGCAGTAAGGATACTGAGAATAATCCAAAAGCAATGGGAAGCCATTGACAAATAGGAAGTGAGCAAATGGAATATTTAAATTTTTTAAAGGCCCACTCTAGGTTTAATTATTAGGACAGGTTTAGAGGGCCAAGTGGATATGGAGAGATCACTGTAGAATGCTCTTGAGGCCATTCATACAAGAAGGACGTGACTGTGGCTTGGACCAGGCTGTTGTAATGGATATGGAATGAAGGGGACATATTAATATTTCAGAAATATTTAGGTTGGTCAGTATTATGAGGAGAAATGGATGACTGATTCACTGTGGGAATGAGAAAGAAGGATTTCACTTCTTTATATGTTGCAATAGCCTAGAGTTATCTGGCTGCCCCTTCTGTATCTGCTACATTGCTCACTGAGCACACCATCTACTCCAGGTGAGACTAAGAATGGACCCCTCTCTTCATGCTGGCATTTTAGTTAGTGAAGGTAATGGATGGTAGACGTTAAGTGTGCCAATGAATCATCCCACTGCCTATTTCTGCTCCCAGGACTTATGAGGTAATATGGGATTGAGAGTGCAGATTCTAGAGTCAGACTGGATTTGGGCTTTGGTCCTGCCACTTACTGTCAGAGTATTTTGGGGTGAATTGCTTAGTCATTCTTGCCCCAATTTTCCCATCTGTAAAATGGGGATAATTCTAGTATCTACTTTATTTGGATGTTGTGGGGCTTAAGTGAGTTCCTATTTATAAAGCACTTTGAACAGCGCCTAGCACATTATAAGTGCTCCAATATTAGTTACATTTATTATTACTCTTTTTTTTTTTTTTTTTTTTTTTTTTTGGTGGTGGCTGAGGATCTTGTCTACTCACTGTCCTGACAGTCAATTCCATTATTACAGTGAATCTTTTCTCTGGTACAGTTCTACCTACACCATAGGTTGCATAAATTTTAAAAAAATTCTAATTTATGAGCAGTACCCAATGCTTTTCCTCTTAAAAAATTTCTTTGCTCACTTAGTTGGGAAATTGGGCTATTATTGCTCCCTTAAACAGAAATTCTCTATTAACTCTTAATGGTTACCAGTTCTGCCTTTCTGGCATATTCATGTATTAGATGGTAGAGGATTGATGTGGAATATCTAAGAAACTGGCCTGTGGGAATTAGCAGAAGGCATAACTATATGATATAATGAAAAGTTATAAAAGGAAAATGTTACCAGTCAGGGTTCAACCAGAGAAACAGAGCCAGTAGGAGATATATATTAAGAGATTTATAGCTGGGCGTGGTGGCTCACTCCTGTAATCCCAGCCCTTTGGGAGGCTGAGGTGGGTGGATCACTGGAGGTCAGGTGTTCAAGACCAGCCTGACCAACATGGTGAAACCTCGTCTCTACTAAATACAAAAAATTAGCCAGACGTGGTGTTGCGTGCTTGTAATCTCAGCTACTTGGGAGGCTGAGGCAGGAGAATCACTTGAACCCAGGAGTCAGAGGTTACAGTGAGCTGATATTATGCCATTACACTCCAGCCTGGGCAACAAGAGCAAAACTCTGTCTTGAAAAAAAAAAAGTTATTTATCATAATAAATTGGTTTGTGTGATTGTGAGGGTGTCGAGACAAGTCTAATGTCCACAGGGCAAGCTGTCGGAAGGTCACTGAAGCTGAAACTCTTGGGCCAAGCTGATGTTGTGGTCTATATGCAGAATATCTTCTTCAGGGAAGCATCAGTTCTGCTAAGGCCTATCAGCTGACTGAATCAAGATCATGTAGGTTATCTAAAATAATCTCCATCCTTAAAGTGAACTCATTTTTACTTTAATTGCATCAACAAAATATCTTCAGCAACACCTAGACTAGTGTTTGATAGAGTAACTGGGGACTGTAACCTAGTCAAGTTGACACAAAACTGACTATCACAGAAAGCAATTCTCAAAGCTCTTAGAAATAAGTTTTGTTTGTTTTAGGAGGGTTATATGATGTAGAAATACAATTTTTGAGAAAGTAATTTCATGTGGCTAGACATTTTTTTATGAACACTTCACTTTTATTATTTGATTTTTTTAAAAAATTTTATTTAATGAGACGGAGTCTCGCTCTGTCGCCCAGGCTGGAGGGCAGTGGCACGATCTCGGCTCACTGCAAGGTCGCCTCCCAGGTTCATGCCATTCTCCTGCCTCAGCCTCCTGAGTAGCTGGGACTACAGGCACCCGCCACCACACCTGGCTATTTTTTTTGTATTTTTAGTAGAGATGGGGTTTCACCTTGTTAGCCAGGATGGTCTCGATCTCCTGCCCTCATGATCCGCCCACCTCAGCCTCCCAAAGTGTATTATTTGAATTTTAAAAATAACTGGTGAGTTTTACTATGTGAAATGTATTTATTCTGTATTAATTCACTATCCTTCTTTCTCCCAGTGTCCCCTCTCCCAAAACAATTTACTTTATTCTGAATCAGGTGACAGAGGCATCCATTAATTTTTGGTTGTACAAGCTTCTAACTAGCTGTGTTTTCCCACACATTTTAAAAAAATCATATTCCCACCCGCCTCTGTTCTTTTGTTAACTTCTCTTCTTTATGATAACAGCAGCTACAATGTCTTCCTGTTTTTTGCAACTTTAGTTTCCCGGATAGGCTTCTACGTAGTTGCCATCCAACCGCATCCATTGCTGCTTTGTATGAAGAGCTGGAATTTTCTTCCTTCAGGTTTTCTCAGGCCAGCAGCAGAGCCAGCCAAGTAAATAATCCTTTCATGCCATGTGGGTGGACTTTGTTGACCCTACAAGAGTAAGACTGGGCATATTCTGAGCTGAGACTATCTTGTCTGTGTTGCTTCAGTTGTCCAATTTTAATTTAGAATGTTCACTTTTAGTTCGCTTGATCTCCAGTGAGTTGAAATCAGTTGGGGTGAAATCAAAAGAATGCAAAGAATCCTGGGGAATCAGCAGCTTTCTGATGCCAGTCTGAGCAGCATGCTCTGTGGAAAAGAGGAACTCCAAGAATCCAGGAAAAAGAAGGCTAAAACAAGTGTCAGTCAATTGAAAGACAATGGTGTAAGAGAAAGAGAAACCCTAGGGAAATGGCAAACACCATCAAAGCTAAACGAATGGGGAACAGACTATAAAATAGATGATGCAATGTCTGGAAAATATGGCAAAAGGACTTTGAGAAAGGACCATTTATTTTCTTCAACTGTCATATTTTGAGTTAATTAGCATTACATGTGGTCAAAGTCTCCTAGTATTATTTCTTCAGAAGTAGTTTTTCTTTTTTAACTTGCTACTAATTTATTAACCCTCCATTCACTCAAATAAGTATTTTTCTATTGGTTTATTTTATTTTTAGACATAGTTTAGACCAGTGGTTCTTAATGCTGCATCAGTATTATCTGGAAACTTGTTGGAAATGCAAATTCCTCGGTTGTATCCCAGACCTATTGCATTAGGAACTCTGGTAATAGGGTCCAGCAATTTGTGTTTTATCAAGTCCTCCAGAAAACTGTGATGCAAGCTCAAGTTTAAGAATTACTGGTTGAAAATATAAAAACTGGGCCGGGCATGGTGGCACACGCCTGTAATCCCAATACTTTGGGAGGCTGAGGTGGGTGGGTCACCTGAGGTCAGGAATTTGAGACCAGCCTGGCCAACATGGTGAAACCCCGTCTCTACTAAAAATACAAAAAATAGCCGGGCATGATGGTGCACTCCTATAATCCCAGTACTTGGGAGGCTGAGGCAGGAAAATCGCTTGAACCTGGGAGGCAGAGGTTGCAGTGAACTGAGATTGCACCACTGTACCCCAGCCTGGGTGACAGAACAGGACTCTGTCTCCAAAATATATATATATATATATGTGTGTGTGTGTGTGTGTGTGTGTGTGTGTGTATAATTCTATAACAAAATATTATATATATATGTGTATATATATATATATATATATACAGTGTTTGAGGACACCTACTT
Organism: Gorilla gorilla gorilla; assembly: GCF_029281585.2. Classification (NCBI taxonomy): domain Eukaryota; kingdom Metazoa; phylum Chordata; class Mammalia; order Primates; family Hominidae; genus Gorilla; species Gorilla gorilla. Next base: position 47,160,209 of record NC_073243.2, on the reverse strand, counting down.
TCAGTGTTCCATATCACATTTCTTGAGGCCTTATTAGAGGCCCTATTAGAGGATGCTAAGCATAGTACTTAGTCCATAACTTCTTGTAGGTCTGCTTCTTTCACAATGTCATCTATACTCACTTCAAATACATGAATCTATAATTTTTATCCTTGTCTGCTAAGATAAAGTATAAAAAGTTTTCCTAGCATTTCTGGTCCTTTACATCTTTGTGATGTCTTCAAAATAAATTCAATTTCTCTGCTCATCTGAAGCACACATAAAATTCTTATTTTTAGGGATTTGATATATGGCAAATGTCCCTTGGGTTCATTTCAGCTGAATTTATAATCAGGCTCCCTAATACACTCTTGCTAGGAAGCAACTCTCAACCTTTTGAAGTGATTCACAACAAATTTTCCTTGAAGAGATCCTCTTATAGAACCTATGTATATTTGATAATTCTTGGTCATCCTACTCTGTAATTTTGATGAAACATAAAATGGACTAACCAATAGTATCTACTTCCCTTCAATGTTCCCTTCCCTTCTTCCATATAACTGCATTTATTAAGCCTGATTTTGCCTCTTTTTCCATTATCCTATTTGTAACTGACATGAGATACACTCTCCATGTGCCATACAGACTCTTTTCTACATTCCAGAATGAGATGAGGATGAAGTAGGAGGATTCATTTGTTAGTTAAAAGTTGATGGCTTTGTTTCTTCTGTGGAATAGGAGGTGAGGTCATCTGTTGAGATTGGGGAAGTGGGTGAATTGGATGCATGGAGAAGTCTAGTCATAGTGGTAGTCAAAATATTGAAATACTACTAAGCCATACTATGAGTTCCCATATACCCTTATTTCTGTGCCCCCTCCCCTTGCCCAGGACCCCTGTAGCCTCCTATGATCCAGCATCTAGAGTCTAGAACTGTTGAACAGCAAAGGTACATGGAGTTCCTGTTCTGATCAATGGGTACCCGTACCTTTCTTGGAGCTAAGTGTTTTGAAGGTTATTGTGATCAGAGATTTTATGAGACATGAAAATGTTTCACATTGTTGTTGTATAGAACAGGACAGTGAAATCAGCACAGAAATGCCCTAGGATCCCTGAAGGCTGTATGGAGGGTTCAATTGGTGGTAGTCATTATGAATTTATGGTCTTCATTATTATGAGATTTCTTCAGTTATAGACAAGGGGAAAGTTGATATTTGGGCCTGTGAGGGGCTGGGGTTTTTCCAGAAGAGTTCAATAAAAAGACAAATAACCAGAGAATAATTATCTACTTCTCAGGAAAATCTGTGAAATAGGAATGAAATGGGCAAAAAGATTTCCCCTGGGGTGTCTTTTCAATGGAAACGTAGAAGATATCTAGAGTACGGTAAGTTCTCACTCAACATTTTCAAAGAGGTTCTTGCAAACTGTGAATCTGAGTGAAATGATGTATCATGAAACCAATTTTGCCACAGGCTAATCGATATAAATAAGAGTAAAGCTCCTATGGCATATTTCTGGTCATGAAAACATCACCAATCTTCTAAATAAAGACCCCAAACATTTCTAATATTAAACATTAAAATAAATGTGAGCTGTACATACATTGAAAAAATATTAATAAAAACAAGTAAACTAATGATTTACCCAGTTTGTGGTGAATCAGTAAGTGATGGCAGACATAGCGGTGGTGGGTTAAATAAACATGTTTGCCAAATGAAAACTGTCCTGCCACTACACAGTTCAAACAAAATCACAAATTTGACAGGCTTGCTGAACACTTTTAGATCACATCATTTAGTGTTGTGCACTTATATAATTGTCTTCTATCTTATGAATTTTTGTTTGACAGTAATTTGTATTCATTCATCTTCCAATGTTGCTTATTCCAGTTTAAGGTCATGGGTGGCCAGAGCCTCTCCTGGCAACTCAGGAGCAAGGCAGGAACTAGCCCTGGACAGGACGTCATCCCATTGCAGGGCCACTCACACATACACCCACACTCACTCAGACTAGGGCCATTTAGACATGCCAATGAACCTGACATGCACATCTTTAGGATGTGGAAAGAAACTGGGATAACCAGAGAAAAGCCATGCAGACATGGATTGAATATGCAAACTCTATGCAGACAGTGGCCCCAGCCAGGAATTAATTTTTTTCTCATTAACGTTATGAAAAAACAACGTTGGATGAAACAACATTATTTGAGGACCTGCTGTATTCTTCCTGGGATCATCTCAATCCATGACGTCTGCATCTTTCATGGTCTTTGAGCTACTTTATAACGTTGTGAGGTGTAGAAAATGGACAGTAATGCAAATGATTCTTGTTCATAAAGATGTAAATAAATTTTGTCCAGTGGAGATGTAATTGATACTTGTCATGTGGATATTGATCAGTTTTGGATCTATTAGTAAATTTATTTTAGCATTCTTGATTGCCTATATATATGTCTGTTCTTTAGATTCTCCTTTGAACTAATGTTATATATCTTATTGGATTCCTATTGCTTAATGAGTTAAATAAAATCTTTGACCTATGTTCAAAGTATGTTTGTATGATAGTCAGGACTTCATTGTGAAAATATCCTTTGAGCATTACATTACTCATGACGTTGCACTGGTACTATGGTGATTTCAGCACATGGCTCTGTCTCTCTTACTAGGTTGTTATCTTCTAGAGATAACATAAGCTCCTTGGAAAGGATTTAGTGTAAGGGTTAAAAACATAAATTCGAGTCCCATTTCTAGCACTTGTTAGTTTTTTTAAATAATAGATAAGTAACTTATACTCTCCAAGCCACAGTTTTTTCCTTCTGTAAAATCAAGAAAATAGTAGCACTTATCTTAGAGGTGGATGCTGAAGATAATTCATGCAAATACTTAGAGCATTATCTGTTAAATACTCAATGAATGCTGGAGGCTGTATCACATGGTGTTTGATAGCATCAGTCCTGGAGCCTGACTGCTTGACTTGTGTAGTCCAGATTCTATTACTTTCTAGAAAAATTGTCTGGGATTTAGTGTCTTCACCTTCAAATTAGACATGACATAATTTCTTCCTTTGTAAGGTAGTTATGTAGATTAAGTGAATTAATGCATTAATAAATGTTATGTGTATTGCTACTAATATCAATATTACATTGAGTACCCACACGTTTCTACTGTGCTTTCTCCTCTTTTTCAATCTACCTATCTATTGGTTGTTCTTGGGCCTGAAACCTGTGTAGCTGCATAGGACCTTGTGCCCAGAAGGGCTCTACACTTGGTTTAACGCTCTACTATCTCTATCTTCAACTTCCTAATAATTTTATTTCCTGATTACTTCCCTTTTACTTCTCTGTATTCACTCATTCAACAAATAACTATAGAACACTTACTATGTATTGGGTTCTGAGTTTGGTTTAACATCTTTACAACAGCTCATGCCCTGACCTCTGAACCTCACACACCGTGCTGACAGCTTAGGTTTTATAAAAGGAGCCTGATGGGACAAGGAAGCATGTTGGTGAGCAGAGGAGACACATGTGAAATGTGTGTCTGTAGGTGGTGGTTGCTCCATATACACATAATGACATGATGGGTACAGAATTCCTGAAGAACTATGATGCATCCAAGTTCAGTGAGACTCAAGGAAAGTACAAAGTAAGCATATTCCATCTATAACAGGAATAAATGGGGATGCTGATAGCCCCAGGAAGCCATGCTTTCCATTTGAGCCCTAACTTTCTTAGAAGGCAGAAAGAAGACAGTGTTATCCTAAGAAACATGAACAACCAAAGAACCATATCATATATTTTCTTATTTATGTTATTTTGCTGTCTTAATCAAACACATCCTTCGAAGTGAGAAGGAAAATGAAAGATAGGGAAACCATAGTTTCTTTTCTTTTCAGTTTTTCCTTATTTATCAGTAAGCTGAAGGTAAAGAGGGTTTGTAGAATGGGCACATATCAAGAAGTGAAAAAAAAAGAACAAATTGTTGGTTTTGTGCAATGTTTCCACTGGTCTAGTGCGGGTGAAATATATATGTCTGTATGATTATGTACGATGATTCTACATACTAGTTAAATGCTCCTGTACTTGCATTTAAAACTGGCATTCTCAAATATAAAGATGAGTGGCAAAAGTCATGCTGAAAATGTAAAATTTTAAGTTTTACTTACTTAGAATGACATTAAGTAGCAAATAAAAACCACCATAACAAGTTGAGAATGAGGGAGACTGTAGAAAAAGAAAAAACTTTTTATTTTAGTACCCTAAATAGAAAACTTTATAGTTTAGTATCCTTTAAAGGTACTTAACAGTACCCTTAAAAGTCCACCTTTTCTCTTGCTTTTTTGAGCAAAAGGCTCTGCATTTTCATTTTGCACTGAGTCCCACAAATTATGTAACTGCCTCAATTGGATGGGTCAATTCCCTCATTTAACAGATATTTCTAAGAGATGCTGTCATGTTGAAGGGTCTGACTTTTGTTCAAAATATTTTATAACAAAGAGTTCAAGCCTGCCTGCCTTCCTGCCTTCCCACCTTCCCTCCCTCCCTCCCTCCCTCCCTGCCTGCTTTCTTTCTTTCCTTCTTTCTTTCTTTCTTTCCTTTCTCTTTCTTTCTTTCTTTCTTTCTTTCTTTCTTTCTTTCTTTCTTTCTTTCTTTCTTTCTTTCTTTCTTTCTTTTTCTTTTTGAGACACAGTTTTGCTTTTGTCACTTAGGCTGGAGTGCAATGGCATGACCTTGGCTCACTGCAACCTCCACCTCCCGGCCTCAAGTGATTCTCCTGCCTGAGCTTCCTGAGTAGCTGGGAGTACAGGCATGTGCCACCATGCCCAACTAATTTTTGTATTTTTAGTAGAGACGAGGTTTCACCATGTTGGCCAGGCTGGTCTCGAACTCCCGACCTCAGGTGATCTGCCCACCTCAGCCTCTCAAAATGCTGGGATTACAGGTGTGAGCCGCCATGCCTGGCCAAGCCTCTGTTTCTGAATTCCACTGGCTAGGCTGGCATTGTCTACCAAGTGATTCATTCATTCCTTCATTTGCTCATTCAACAAATATTTAGAGAACACTTATCACATGCTGGGTCTTGAGTTTGGTTTAACATCTCTTGGACACTCATGCCCAGACCTCTGAACCCCACTCACCATGCTGACATCGTCTTAGCATCCATCACTTGCTATTATCACTTAATTTGTTCGATATTGCCATGTGGGGAATAATAACCATGTATTGTTTCTCTTAAGTTTTTAGAACTAAACACTTGCATCCTACAGACAATAAGAAGTAGGCCTGACACCTGACACCCAAACATGGGCCTCCTTATTCCTGGCTTAGTGTACTCCTCAGGCCTCCTCCCAGCTTCCACCCCTTTCCCACCCTGGGTGGGACATCTCAAATATTTATCAATTTTACTTGTCTTCTAGGGAAGATAGAATGGGGCTCTAGTGATAAGGAAAAGTGTATGTTAATGAAATAAGTAAAAGAAGTCTGTAAGTTACCAAGAACATGGTGAGAAGTGTGCTGAAGTAAGAACAGCTGAGCAGAGGGTTTTGTGTACTTTCTAAACAATTGCTCCCTTGCTGTTGTCCTTAGAGACATATTTGCTTCTCTTTGCAGTCTTGCTTGATCCATTTATTTTCATTTGAATGTTTATTTCTGTTTTTCTTTCTTCATTTTCTCTGTAGCCTTCAGTCATTCCTGACAAGGTGATTTTACCCTCATGTTCTCTTGGCTCTTATTTCATTTTCTTTCAAGAGAATGAAACATTCTACTTTATGTGGAAGAAGGAAAGTATAGGACTTCACAAAACTTTCCATCTTGCAGATTGAAGAAAATATTTTTTGCTGCTATATTAGGAAAAATGGAAAGACCATAGAACGAAGAGAGATCATTTATATATGTTTTCTTTTTTTAAATTATTATTATTATACTTTGAGTTTTAGGGTACATGTGCACAACGTGCAGGGTTGTTACATATGTATACATGTGCCATGTTGGTGTGCTGCACCCATTAACTCTCCATTTAGCATTAGGTATATCTCCTAATGCTATCCCTCCCCGCTCCTCCCACCCCACAATAGTCCCTGGTGGAAGATAAAAGACGTCCTAATTAGAACCATTGTCACCAAAAGCATGTCTGAATACATTATCTTCAAATTAAAATACCACAGATTTTAAAACAGATGTCCCTAAGCCAACTTGTAGTAATAACATTTATCAGGTTTGTTCAAGGAAAATAAAGCTGAAATTTTTCTAGTTGTTTTTAATGGAAACATTGAAAATAAGTAACACTTGAGAACTGTGTTATCTTACAAATAGAGAAATAGACTCCTTTGGTGATAATGTCAGCTTCATTTAAAGACAGGTTCAAATTTAAACTCAGGATAAGGAATTTATTTAATAACAAGACTATCTAGTTTAAGGATTTCATGGAAACCATGTTTTCAGACAAACTGTGTCTTATATTGTAAGACTTACAGGAGATCATTAGTGAGTTTAAGTTTAAAGAGAAAAGGTAATGGCCACTCTCAGTCTTGTATAAGGCCCCATGGACTTATTTTTCAGTATGTGCTCCATGGAGATATTGGGGCCTTGTGCATGGCACTGATAAGGCTTCAGCAGAGGAAGCCAGTAAATCATGACTTTTTTGTACTTCTCCTTTTCTTGAAAGTTTCCCCCCTTCCTTATGCTCTCACTGCAATTTCTGGTGGTTAGGCAAATGCCCAGAGAAAGATTCACAGCCATGGATCCTGAATTAGATAGATTAGCTTTGCCTACTTTTAATTAAATGCAACAGTTTCCTCAATATAACTAGTTTCCAAGAACTCCAACCCTGCTGGTCTGAACAATTCCTGTTGTCATTGAGTTAGGAATTTCCCTTCTCTATCCGCTCATTTAATTGAAAACTGAAAAAAAAATTATTTACTTATATATGCTCTTCCCTTGATGACAAATTTTAGAAATATGTAAAGTCTGATTCACATATTTAAATGGAAAAAGTGTGGTAGAAATATGGATACTAAGATATGAGAGACATTGGGAAGGAAGAGCAATGTGAGTTGGTGATTGCCCTGATGTAGGCATGGAAGAGCCATTGAAGATAATTTCAAGTTTTAACGCCTTGGAGGGATTTTATGACAGAGTAGGTGGGAACCAGTTTAAATGATTCAAAGAAATCCAAAGGGGCTACAACTGAGAAAGGATCACTAAATTTGTTCATTTAGAAGTCTTTGGTAATATTTGAGTGGCCATTTCAGTAGAATTACAGGGACAGTTATTCTACTTCAAGGAATTATAGATGGGTGGACCTTGAGGAAGCAGAAGCAGATTATAAATTGTACACTCAGAAAACAGCAGTGTGGCAGGAGGGGCCAATGGAGTCAAGTTTTGTACTGATATTGAAGACCTGAGTGTGATTGCAGAGAGTGGGGAGAAGTGGTTGACAGTGTGGGAGGGAGGGAATACCAGGGAAATAATGATCATGAAAGAAGGATGGAAAGACAAAAGTAACCTCAAAGATGGGTAGGGAAATGCTATTCTCTGTAATAGGAGGGAAGATGAGAAGTGCCTGGCATTGTGCCAAGTGCTTCACATGTGTCTTTCGTTTAGTCCTCACAACATCTATAAAACACTCATATTATTGTTGCTATTTCATAGCGTAGGAAACTGGGGTTTGGAGATTTAAATTACATACTTGATAAATTCTGAGCCAGTATTAAACCCAGGTTTCTTTGATTCCAGAGCATGGGCTTATCACAACAGCACTGACATAAAATTGCCTGTATTTAACTATTTTTGACCTGTAAAATGGCCATGTTATATGGTCCAACTTAATAAAATTAGTTGAAGTGTATAAGAAATAAAGTGGAAAGACTTTTGTTTGATGGCCTTCATATTGGTCAGGAGTCTACTGGTAAACCACATAATCCACTCTGCTACTTTATGAGGAGAAATAATGTGACAAATGGTATTGTTTGGCTTACAGCATCTCTAGGAGGGCTCCAGAGCCAAGCCACGAAGCTCCACAGCCAGGAACAAAATTCCACCACACCACGGGGCCTGTTCTGGAATCTCAAACATAAAATGACAGAGATCAAACTCATCATTTCTCACCCTAAAGGTGACTTTGTTAATGACATTGCTGCAATTACTATTGTTAATGTGATTTTTGTTAATGACATCACTGCAATCACTATTAGCACAGTTGTACTGTCATGAAGGCTTGGAGTTATCATCTTATCATATTACAGTTGATTCACTGAGAGGTTGGTTAATCCATTTCATCCCCCTATCTACCCTGTCATCGGACCCTTTCAGGCTAATACATCTGCCATTGATTTTCTTATAATTCTACCTGGGCTGTTTTTCTCCCAGTTTCTGCCTGTTTTCTAAGTTTTGTTTTGTTTTTTTTTTCAAACATCAGTTCTTCCAGGAAGCTTTTCATCATCTCCAGAGGCAGAATCATCGGCCTCTCTGGGACCTCACACAACACTGTTCTTGATCATGGTACAGATCTCATGGGTCCTGCCATTAAAATGTTGGTATGAATGCTTGCTCTCTCTGGCTTTTCTTCCACAGGGCAAGCCCATGCTCCCTTCCATTTGTTTTGTTGTTACCCATGTCACCCAAAACTGTGACTTATAGAGGCTGTTCAGTACTTGTTTATTGCAAAATCAGCAAACTTTTTATTAGCTCCAAGGGCTAACAAAGTGGTTAGTAACAGTAACTGGTTTAATATTTAGACAAAGAAATAAATACGGATAATATAAAATCAGAAAATAGCAGGTTTCAGAGTTTAGGAAAAACTAATGGGAGGAAAACATAGAGACAGCAAGAAAATAAAAAGGTATTTAAAACATTTATTTAACAAACTTCTAATGAGTGCCTATGATATTCAGATAATAGTCTAGGCATTGAAATTAGACAAGGTCCACCCTGTGATGGAGCCTCTATTCTAGTGTGGGGAGGGAGAGAGATGAGAAGCAGACAGGTAGGTGAAACAGCAGGGGATGGGGAGTGCCATGAAGAAAAGGAAGGGAAAAAGCCTAGTGAATTGTGGGGGTGGGAGGTGCTACAGTGGGTGGTCAGTGAGGGTCTTTTAAGCAGAGACCTGAATGAAGTAAGGGATTTCTGGGTGAAGAACATTTTAACAGAGGACATCTAAGTGCCAAAGTGTGTGCTGATGTGCGTGAAGCATGCTTGACATGTTGGAAGAATAGCAAGTGGACCAATGTGGCAGGAGTTTGAGTGAGAGAGAGAATGGTAGGAGACAGAGTTAAAGAAACAGTTGTATTCTGAATTGGGAGAACCACAAACACCTTCCTTGCACCACTGAACATATTCAACTGCCATGCTATTCCTGTGCAAACAAGGCTTCTGACGTTTATGGAATTTAATGATTGGGGGCAATACTTTTTCACCCATATACTGCATTTCCATAGAGTGGAAACAGCTCTACTTCCCACAAGTTAGCAGTATTGAAGTAGTACTTAAGTGTGGCCGGTGGCTGTTCCAGCTCCCCAGAAAGTAAGCTAGGTCGGGCCTGTTGTGTGTGGCAGCTGCCTCCCAGTGAGGGGAAAGGACAAGGAAGCTCGTATTTGGCCTCAGTGCGTCATAGCATTGTCCAAACCAGCTTTACAGAGCTTTGTACTTTGTATAATGAAACTGTACTTTATCTGGCTTGCTCAATTCTTTTACTTACTTAGACCTTCCAAGGGAACCAGGAAGTGGTGAGAGGCTCACCAGCTGCCCTGCAAAGGCACTATCCAGCTGGCAGGTTTTCTGTGTCAGTCCTTTTTTCCCTAAATTTTTTTTTCTGTTTTCAAATTCCAGGGTTTCTCAACCTTGGCAGTGTTGACATTTTGGGTTAGACAATTCTTTGTTGTGGAGGGTTGCTCTGTGCATTGGGAGATGTTCAGCTTTATCCCTAATCTCTACCCACTGCGTGCCAAGAGCAACCCCAGTCCCCAGACATAGCCAAAAGTCCAAGATATTTGCCAAATATCCCTGGATGTCCAAATTGCCCATGGTAAAGAATCACTGTCTTAATGGGTACAAGAATCTTGGGGAATGAAGGATTCCAAAAAGAGATCAATAATCATATGTTTACACAAGCAGTTACTATCTTTCCTGGGACATGAGAGGCATTTTGTAGCATACTATTGTTTCCTTCCGAAAACTATAGGCAAGCTCTTCATTTTATATTTTTAAAGTTCCTTTTTTGGATATTTCTAAAGTCAAGTCTCAGAATAATCAATATATTTGAAAAACATTTTTTCTCCTGAGTGAGAATAACAAGTCAGAATAATAGCAAGACTGCTATTTCCCCTCTCTGAACAGCTAGTTTTTCCTCCAGTCAAGATGGTAAATGGCTGGTGCACAACGATGAATTCAACTGCAGATTGTTGCTACATCTAAGTCAAATGGCTGTCTTTGGTATATATTCATCTTCCCCTGGTAGGCATTTCAAAGTGCAGAAAACTTTCCCTTTCTATCTTCTCTAGAGTTTCAGCAGCACATTCAGAATTACCACATGGATAGATTCCTTCAGCCTTTCCCAAATGGAAAGGACAAAACTGTTTGGGAAGTGGACCTTGACTTTTCAAGGGTACTGTATTTGTTTTCCCCTCTTTACTCACTCCTTAAAGGGGTATAGGCATATGGGCCTAATGAACTGATTATGTAGAATAGGGCATTCCAAGTCGAGATGTCTTAAATGGACAGTTGTGGTGAGTATACCAACGTCATTTCCCAGAAACCTCATTTTTATGCCATTCCCATATTGGCTTCATCCCTACTTATTAACCTTATTTCCTAGGGATCCTGTAATGAGCTGAGTTGTGTCCCTGCCAAATTCATGTTGAAGCCCTAAGTCCCAATGTAGCAGTGTTTGGAGATAGGGTCTTTAAAGAGGTAATTAAGGTTAAATGAGGTCATAAGGGTGGGGCCCAAATTTAACAGGACTGGTGTTCTTACAAGAAGAGAAAGAGACACCAGAAGTATGCATGCACAGAGGAGAGGCCACGTGAGGACTCAGCAGGAAGGCAGCCATCTGCAAGCTGGAAAGAAAGTCCTTACCAGTAAACAACACTGTTGGGACCTGGGTCTTGGGCTTCAGCTTACAGAACTGTGAGAAAAATTTCTGTTGTTTAAGCCACCCAGTCTGTGGTATTTTGTATAGCAGCACTAGCAAAGTAATATAGGTCCCTAGCAGATAGCCAGCCATTCTGTGAACTGTGGATATTACCAATATTTTTTCCATGCTTGCCTCCACTCAAGCAAATATCACCTTTCATCTAGGCCCAAGTAAGTACTTCTTTCCTCAGGAACATTTGCTTTCTATTCTGTCCTCATATAACTTGGATTTTTGTAGGATTTATACTTTCTAGCATGCAATTTGGCTGTCAAGTATACATTGTCAGGTATTTCCCTATAATTTCAATACTACTTTTTGTCCCTTAAATATGTAAAAGATAAGCTTTTTCAACCCTCTCTCATTTCTATCAGGCAGTAGGCTTACATTTCATAATAATACCTAATGCCATTATAGTGTTTTATTATTTTAAAGACATTTCACAGACATCTTTTTAAGAACTTTCATAGACCTCTGTTTGAGTCATGCCAGCATCTTCACTCACTTGATAGATATAACTGATTTTAGGTAAGGGTAAACTGAGGCACAGAACTAGCATTTGAGGAAGGTCTTGGAGTTCTGGCATTGGTCTGCCTGACCCCACTCTAGCTGTGCTTCTGTCTTTTTACACCACGTCACTGACCACATTGGACCTTACCTGAGCCCTGTGCTCCTAGAAAACAGGAACAATTAAGAAATCCTCCCACGCACTCATTTGTGCTCTGGGAAACATCTTACTGCAAACATGTAACTTGGATAAGACTCCTCATAATCCCCTTGTTTATCTGCAACAAGGCCATACATACACCCTCCAAATGCTCATTCTTTACTTCATAAATGATTAGCTGATCTGTTTGTTTTCACTGACCAATCTGGATAAGATGCCAGCTAAAGTGACTTCACCAAAATTTAATCTGGCTTCTTCTCTTCCTACAGTCCCTGACCTTTGATCCACCTTCAGCCGCAGCCAGCCTTGGAATGTGGACCAACCCCTCCTGAATAACCTCTTCTGAAAACCTGTGGATTGCAAGATTCTGTCAACTGTCTGATCACAAAGCCTGCCTATCCCATTCTCCTGTGCTGAGTTCTTTCTAGCTTTGTTTACTCCTCCCTACAAAAGAAAATTCCCCCTTTTCTGCCTAACCTTTGAGACTTTTGCAAATCTTTAGTTGGAGCTTTCTCCCTGTTGCAGTAGTTTTCTTCCCCCATTGCAATAGTCCTTTTTTAAAAAAATTTCATTTTTGAGTGTGGTAAAATAAACATAATATTTACCATCTTAATAATTTTGAAGTATGCAGTTCAGTAGTATTTATATTTACATTGTCTTGCAATCCAGAACTTTTTTATCTTGCAAAACTGAAGCTCGATTAAACAATAATTCCCCATTTCCTCCCCTATCCCAGCCCCTGGCGACTGCCATTTTACTTTCTGTCTTTATGATTTTGACTACTCTATGTATCTCATATAAATGGAATCATACAGTATTTGTCTTTCTGTGACTGACTTATTTCACTTAGCATAACGTCCTCAAAGTTCAATCATGTTATAGCATGTGCCAGAATTTGCTTCCTTTTAAAGTCTAAATAATATTTCATTGTATGAATATATCAGATTTTGTTTATCCATTCATCAGATGATGGGCACTTGTGTTGCTTTCACCTTTCGGCTATTGTGAATGATGCTACTATAAACACAAATGTGTAAATATCTCTTTAAGACTCAGCTTTCAATTCTTTTTGATATATACCCAGAAGTGGAATTGCTGGATTATATGATAATTTTACTTTTAATTTTTTGAGAAACTATGTTTTGCATAGTGGCTGTACCACTTAACATTCCTATCAATAGTGCAGAAACATTCCAATTTTGTCACAGCCTTGCCAACTCTTGTTATTTATTTAATTATTTATTTTGATAATAGTCATCCTAATGGGTATGAGAGGTTGCAGTCTTTTGAATTAAGTGTCTCTTTACCTGAGTCTACATTTATTTTTTTGACATTACTTTTGAAAATACAACCAAAGATTATTCAGAATAATACGAGAGGAATCTTAAAGCTTTAACTAAAATTTACTGTGTTGTATGCAGTTTTTGTTACGTATTTACCTCTTTTTCCTTGTAATGCTCAATATAAAAAATTTTGGAATATACAGAAAAGCATGAAGAAGCAGTAAAAAAAAAAATCACTCATCTTGTTAGCAATTAGAGGCAAACACAATTAACATTTTAACAACCACATTTATGACCTGGCAATGTAGAAGAGTATTCAATTTAATAAGCAATTTTTAGCACCTCTTCTATCCTGAGTTCTAAAGTTTACAGTGAATATTTATGCAAAGTAGATAGAAAGGGGTAAGGAGGCGAAGGCCTTGAATGTTTTTCCCATACCCTTAAAGACATTTAACTCTTTAAAATTGGAGTGACTTAAATGAGTAGAGTGGCCTAAACAAAATATTGGGTTTTAACATTCAAAAGCTTTCTTTTGTCACTGAATCAGTTGTACTCACTTTGCTTCCAGATGTCTGAATTTAGATCCATATTCCACAGTTCAACAAATAATATTTGATTTTTGCCTTTTCATTTTATATTATGTTTAACAAATCCTTGAAATGCCAAAAGTGTTATGAATAACCCTCCTTCCTGCCCCCTCTGCATACACTCCAAAATAGAAAATCAAGTCTACATTATATTTTTCTTCATTACTAGAGTCTTTTGACTTTATTCTGCCCATTTGGGTTTATATAAATTAACTCAGCAGTGTTTCCGTCCCAAGCGGGCACTATTGCCGGCATTATTGCCACTATTGCCTCTCCTCAATTTTGAAAGGCTCTGAATTCTGTAAAGTCATTGACGATTTTAGAGGCAGTGCTCTGGTGAGAAAGGACATAGAAATCATTATAAAAGTTTCTCTGAGCATATCTAACCATTCAACATGCTGCCGAGACTGAAAGGTCAAACAAAATACAGGGCACCTTCAAAGGATATCCTGAAAACAAGATGTAAACTTTCTCTTTCTTCTATGCATTCTGATGTACTGTACTGGAAGTGTATTAGTCAGAGCTCTTCAGAGAAATACAATCAATAGGAAATTATGTAATATGTAATATATATGTAACATATGTGTAATATGTGTATACATATATAATGCATGTATAATATACATATATACATATAGTAATATATAAATACACATATGTAATGTGTAATGTGTGTGTATGTATATGTACAAACATGTTATATATACATATATACACATATATTATGTATATTTTGTGTGTATTTAATATACATGTATTAATATATTACTATCATATACAGTATGTATATTATATGTATATATGTATATACAAATATAATTAATATATAAACACATAAATATACACATATAATATGCATTATGTATATTCTATATGCAATATGTAATGTGTAAGTAATATGTAATATGTGTGTGTATATATGTGTGTGTGTGTATATCTAAAAAATAGGAATTGACTAATGTGATTATAGAGGCCAAGAAGTCCCAACTGAATTTGAAGTTGGCATGTGTTAGAATCTAGGCTGCACACTGGTAAACTGAAATCATAGTGCATTTTCTTTTTTTCTATTTTTTTTTGTGCTACCATCTGCCTATAGGTAATACTATATTTACTTCCTCATGGCCTATGGCTTTTAACACCAATGTGAAAGTACATTGTAATATGTGCTTTTGTTTGAGGAAAGATTTTGCATGTGAGTTGATTCTTCAATTGTACATTTTTCTAGCCTCCACATATAGCCTAGTTGTAGGCATTTGCTTGGGTTTATTAAGCTTTACAGGAGTAGGGCTGCTGCTGTGATAAACTTATATTTTCTGTTGACTCTCTAGAACTTAGGAAATGGGTCATGGAAGATTTGGGGTTAGAAAAGTCACAGTTCTTGGAAAGCTGAAGGAGCATATCATTTCTGGCAGATGTTTTTACCTTTATCTGCTGAAGGTAGATTCTGTTTTTTAGTTAGGTACATAGGCTAAATGTTTCTGGATGGAATGGAGCAGAATAAGAAGTACAAGGACCTGGGGGAAGATATTTGCTTTCATACATATTTTAAGATTTTCATTTCCTGTGGATCAATAGAGGAGAAGTTTACTTTAGAAAAAAATTAAACTGATAATGTGAAGAATTTCATATTATTAAAATTTCAGGCATTTTGGAAAATATAAAATTTGAACATTTATATTATTGAGGTTGTATTTTCTGAATCATCTTCATGCCTGGTCCTTATCAATTAACCCTTTTACATGTGGAAATGGGATAGAGCCATGTCTCAGACTGTGTACAGTATGGCTTTTGGATAAATATAATTAAAGTTTAGTCCTGACTCATTCGATAGGCTTCTAAGACAATACGAAAACACATTTTTAAACCAAGAGGAGTTCTATCTTATTTCATTGATTCGAGCAGATACACAGTATCAGGGTCAAGATTTAGAAAAATTAGGCATAGCTTTTTGATTGACCATCCCCCCACCCCCCTACACAAACACTGGGGCTTACAGGAAAAAGAACAAAATGTGGTGCATTATCAGCCTTAATGCTCCCCTTTCATACTTTTTTTCCACAGATGTGTCAAAATTATAAATAAGGACATGTAGAAGGTAGAGTTTTTGGCAAGGAACTGAGTAAAATGGTCAAGACTTGGGTTTCTGCCTGACATGTCATAGTATTTTTTGCCTGCCCTCTTCTTTTGCAATAAGATCCTAGTTGTCCATAGATTACTGTTCTTTCTGTGTGGTCTGGATGAAACAATCACTGAAGATGCCGCAGTCCTCTCTACAATGATGGGTAGGGACTCAAGCAAGACCAACAGAGTCCTTCCTGGGAGTTTGATTTTAGAAGACTTGTACTCCTTTTCCTTCATCACTAAGACATACACGGTTTCAATGACTATGGATCCACTTATGGAGAAATGTTATTAAATAGATTTTTTAAAATTCAGAAAGAGTGATTCCAAGGTAGAAAATTGTTGGAGCTGAGCCATTTTGAGGCCAGAGGCCTCATAAAGAGACCCTCTTTGGGATGCTGCTCACCAGACCCTCAGAGCTGTTCTAGTTCTTGCCTTTCCTTAGGATTCTGTGAAGCACTTCATTTGCTTCCTGTTGTGGCTATGCTAGTCAGAGTATGTTCTCGTGCATGTGATGTAAGCCCCAACTAACTGATATGCTCGTGATGTCTCTGTTTGAGTTGACTTTCTCTGGATCAACTTCAGTTTGCTCTCTGCTCTTCTCATGTCTATGGAGTGGCACACCTTCCTTGGAGAGGGCTATGGAAAGGGGCTGAGGAGGCTTCTTTGGTTGATTTTAGTGCAGGCTTTGGGCTAGAGGCACCAAAAGAGTCTCTTGACCATCACATAATCCAGTCTTGTTTATCAGGGCTAGAGGTTCTTGATGGAACTTCAGACAAATCCATATAACAACCAAAAATAAGCTTTTGCCTCCCTTGTTTTCTTTGCATATATCTTGCTTGTTATGGACTGAATTGTGTCCCCCCAAATTCACATGATGAAACTCTATCCACCAAATTGATGAAATTTGAAGATAGAGCCTTTGGGAGATAATTAGATTTAGAAATGAGGTCACAAGGGTGGGGTTGTAACCGAGTATCCCCATTTTTCTAGGAGGTAGTTTAATTTTTTAAATTATTTTCTCTTCTTTTCTCTTTTCTTCTTTTCCTCTCTTCTCCCTACCCCCTTCTTTCTACTTAGCCCTTTAGAAATGTAAATATAACTTTCACCTCCCCCTCATCAGACATTCCCTACAGGGCAAGTTCATTTAACTATGTGCTCCAAGATTTAACTATGTGCTCCTGGAGAGTTGACACTTGATTTGCAGACCAAAGCATGCCCCATGGAACTCTCACCTCCAGGGGACTGCCTGTGAACTTTCACCCTCCAATGGGAGTGGGGGGTGATCTCCTTGGAACTCACACCTGCCAGGAGGCCATGTCAAATGCATGCCAACTTGACCACTTTTACAACTTACTTCTGCCCAGGAAGGTGCCAACTCAACTGCCTGGTAGATAAGGCACCGAGCTAGCAGGAAGACCCCCATCCTTGCTTACTCCCTTCCCTACCCCATAGAAGTGCCCGCTTGCTGCTCCAGAAGTGAAGTGGCACATTTAAAGGCAGGATGATTTGTGCCCCTTTCCCCAAGCTAGCTTTTGAATAAATTCACTTTATTTTTGGACCAGACCTCGCTCTTGTTAATTGGACTCTGCAAGTGGTGAGCAACTAACCTGCTTTTCAGTTACAGGGTCTTTTTGTTGGAATTAGTGCCCTCCTAAGCAGAGACAACAGAGAGCTTGTTCTCTTTCTCCCCAGGAACATGCACCAAGGAAAAGCCAAGTGAGCACACAGTGGGATGGCAGCTGTCTTCAGCCTCCCTGGAAGAGGATCCTCTGCAGCCTTCCTGGAAGAGGATCCTCACAAGAACCCACCATGTTGGCACCCTGACCTTGGACTTCCAGTCTCCAGAATTATGAGAAAATAAACATCTGTTGTTTAAGCCACTCAGTCTGTAGTGTTTGGTTATGGCATCCCAAGGTAAGACATTATTCATGAACTTCTAGTAGGGCTAGGTGGCAGTTGAGGGAGAAGAATTCTAATCAAATGTCACTAGAGATATGACTGAATAAATCCACTATCTTGAGTTATTTCACAAAACTTGATGAGATGGGGAAGTACATATCATTGCCAACCTACAGCTGCATAAGCTGTAGGTCAGAATCTATATGGTATGACTGCATCAGGATAGAACTCAGGCAACTTAGTCCAGAACTCTATGTCTTCTGCATTCTTGAGGCCACTTCGCATGTTTTGATTGAATGTGGACAGAGAAGCTGTTCTAGAGATTTTAAGAGTAGGCTAGCTGTTGGGAAGGAATTGTTTGTCAAGTGTCCCTAGTCCCTGCTCTCACATACTGTAAATAATCCACTCATATTATTCTAAGTTATTCCTTGCAAGTTTTAGGTTGAGCCATATTGCAATGCTGTCTGGTAGGTGAAAAACTGTCAAATATCAGCTATTTTATGTGATCCAACCAACACCATTGAGAGATGGAGCCCATCCCTCACTTCTCCCCTTTCTCAGCTACACTGTTCTGTTTGCTGTGCTTCACCCAGGAATGTTCTTGCCTCAGGGCCTTTGAACTATTGTTGTTTCTATCTTGACTGGCCTTCTTTTAGATATCCACTCCCATCCTCACTTCAGAAGTTTTATGGAAACATTACCTTCTCCAAGAGGTCTTCCTTCACTATCCAGTCTAAAATTTCCATCCCTTATCCTGGCAAAACACTTTTTGTGAAACTCAATTCTCTGCTTTATTGTTTTCTCTTTAGAATTCACCACTATTTTACGTATATAATTATTTATTTTTATGTATTGAGTGTCTTCACTAGTATAAGGTGAACCCCAAGAGAGCAACGATTTTAGGTTGCTTTATTCACTGCTGTATCTCCAGCATCTAACATAGTGCCTGACACATAGTAGGCGTTCAGTAATATATATTGGATAAATAAGTGTGGACTGACTGGTGGTAGCCATAAATCCATGGCCCCACATCTTTGAGAACACCACACCAGTGATGTCCACTTTGGTGGCATGTAAGGATTGTGGAGGTCTCTGTAGGTATGGAACAGACCAAGGAGACAGGATTGTTGCCCATTCCTTTCTTGTATAAAGAGGACAGCTCAGCTTTTTTCTCCCTTGTATGTTGGGTTTCAGGTGAGATTTCATTAGGAAAATGGTTTGTGGACATTTCAAAACCTACTGATACGGGATAACAGAAAAGTTTACAATTGATCATGTAATTCTGAGCCTAAAATGTTGTGAATAATCAATGTTTCTTCACCACTCCACAAGGAGAATGTAAGGGATGGGGTATGGGAGTCAGCCACAAAATCTCCAAATTCAATGAGCTTCATATTTGAGAGATTTTAAAAATTGTTCATAAAATGTAAAAGCTATTATATTTAAACAAATTGTTCAAAACTCCCTCTTCTTCATCGCCAGACATATTATTCTATATTAACTGTCAATGTGATTGAAAATTCTTAATGGGGAAAGGGGCCAGCAGTGTTATCTATTATATATTTCTTTTTTGTTTGAAAATTGACAAGTGCTAGACTGGCCAGAAGCAAAGTTAAATGGGCATTAAGAATAACTGTTTGTAGTCCACATTCTCCCAATTTTGTATATACTCAACACATTTTAAAATACACAATGACATGTGTATTACGTGTTAAGGCCATGATATAAAGACATTAGAAGAATCTGTGTGAAAGCAAGAGGGTGAGCCATGTACAAAAAATAATCAAACTATATTTGTCTCTATTTGTTCTCTCAGTAACGTGGCCCAGAAACCTGCCTCATAGCCGCCTGTGGTAATCTAACAAACTGATTTTACACCGGAGGCAATAACAGCCAGAGATCTGCAGGGTCACACAGCTAAACACTTAGCAGAGTGAGGATTAGAAAATGGATCATCGAATGCCACCCAATCCCTCTTTTTCCTGTGGTACATTACTTCCCTCTTAAAAATCATTCACAATGAGCACAAATACTTTATATGTTAATACAGAGCTCTACTTTAGCGAAAATGTATACATAGAAAATATATAATTCAAATTTTAACCACCCTATCTTGACTGCGAATAGAAAAGGAACATGCTAACTGAAATAAACATAAGTTGAATATTAACAATGATGAATAGAAGAAATATCATTTATCATACAACTGAAAACATGAAAGACACCAGGAGAAAATAGATGGGAATGGAAAAAAGAAAAGAAATTCATGTGACAGTTACAGGAGAGTGAATGAAATTCTAGTGAGTAAGGACGAAAACATCCATTAGGAAGGTGAGGAGAGCTTAAGGGCCCAGTGACCACGTAGAATGCAGATGATGGGTGATGGGTGCAGCAAGCCACCATGGCATGTGTTTACCTATGTAACAAATCTGCACATTCTGCACATGTATCCCAGAACTTAAAGTACATATTTAAAAAAAAAAAGAATGTAAAATGCAGCTGTTGTAGTGAAATGAGCTCCTTGGTATAGCTTTTTCTTGCCCTTACATCATCTCTGTTAAACAAACATAATGGTTCTTAAACTGTTTTTGTTGAGAGGCCTTTTGAAAATCTAGTTAAAATTATAGACTTTCTCCCAGAAAAAAGCCCGTTGGCATAATGTCTTTAAGGACCACTAACTGGCGTGCAAAGGTAACTTTCCCATTTACCTGTAACTGAATTTAATCTCTATTGCAAGCCTGCATTCTGGCTGATAGTAGGACCTTATCCAGCTACTGCTAAACAACTCTCCCTTTAGTGACTTCTCTAAGATTTGGGATTTAAAATAACAAATCCTTTAGTGACTTCTCTATGATTCAGGATTTAAAATAACAAATCATGGTATTTTCTCTCCTCTTTCTCCTTCTGGGGGTTACTTCTAAAGTCTGGGGTTCTGCTTGTGCTTGATCTGCTCAGAGCTGGTATCTGCTGAGATGTACAGTGGCATGTTGGGGCTTCTGCTCATTGGTGCCCATCCGTACTTGCTTTCTTCACCAAGACAGATGCGCCCCCCTCTCGCTCCAGTTACAGGACCCTGCTGCATTTGCTGCTGAGTCCTTTTGTCCTGACTACTGGATTCCTTCCTGCTATCTATATATTTTATATGTAAAAATTATATATATGTATAACATATGTGTATATGTAAAATATAATATTTTAAATAGTTTATATATATTATTTTCAAATATCTGTGTTTATTTGAGATGGTTTATTGGTAGTAGCTAGATTAGGTTCTAGTATCAGAATGCAGGCTTGAGATAGAGATTAAATTCAGTTATAGATAAGTAAGGCAAGTTACATTTTGGAAACTAGTGATCAATATATACATATACAGATATTTAAAAATCATGAAAAAATATATATGTGTATGTATATATATAGACATTTGAAAATTATAAATTTACCTTAGTTACTTCAAAGTAAATTTAATACCATGAAATTCTTCATGTAACATATGTGTAACTCCCTTCCCCCAGTGAAAATGCTGGTTACCAACAATATCAATCCATTAATTCATTATAAAATCTTAAAATACACACAAAATAGTTTTAGAATTACAATACCAACACCAAGAGAAAACTACTAAATATGGTAAAATTTATTTGCAATTCTTTTATTATCTTAAATTATATCCTACTAAACCTATGTGTGTTCAAATATGCTCCAATTATCTTCTCTATAGTTATCAGTTGTATATGCAGTTAAGATTGTTCGTTTCTGTTAGTAAACAATTTTAGAGCTTGACTTTTTTTCACTCTTTTCATTTAATTTTAGATTTTTGAACACATAAATTGTTAATATGTTTTAAAAGCCCCAACTATTTACCATGTCTACTCTTCTGTCTCACTCACTTCCCCATCCCTTCTTCTCCATCCCCACCTATCCCCTATTGTAAGTCATTTTCATTATTTTTCATTTACGCTTTCTAAAATAAGAAAATACATATACCTATTGTTATATCTCCAGAAGGACAATACTTTATGACCAAACTATTTATCTTGTTCCACTCAAAGTCTCCAAGCTGTCAAGGAGAAAGGGAATTGGAAGAAGAGAGCTAGGGAGAGGTGTTAGAGGTGTCAGAAGTCCTGCACCTGCCCCACGTCCCAGGAAATGGAACAGAAAGAGCCACAGTTTTTCAGGTCCATGAGCCTAGGGAGGCAGGCAGGTTGGGAGATGGTTGGAAGGAGTGAGGTTGGACATGAACAGTGGGTGGTTCTTGGGGAGGGATATGCAAGTGTTCTCTGTAATTTTTTCAACTTTTTTACAGGTTTGAAAGTTTTCTAGATAACAAATTAATTAAAAAAGGGAACTTCACACTATGAATTAATCGAGACCTGGATAATGTTGTTTTGCACAGAAAAAAGGTGAATGCTTTAAACATAGACATAAGCACCAGTGAGTGGCAGGGACGGAGTGGTACTCAGCTACTCCAGCTACACATCTGTCATACTTGTCATTAAATCCATGGTAAGCCACTTGCGGGACCTGCTGGCTTCAGAACCTATCACAGAAAGTCAGGACTGCAAATGCACTTGAGCACCCAGCTGTGTCTGTAGATTAAATAACACCTCTCAACTTTTCTAGCACTCCACAACATCAATTCTGCTCTTATAAATTAAAAAAAATATTTAAAAATAAGCTGGGCGCTGTGGCTCACACCTGTAATCCCAGCACTTGGGAGGCCGAGGCGGGCGGATCACGAAGTCAGGAGATGGAGACCATGCTGGTTAACACGGTGAAACACCATCTCTACTAAAAATACAAAAAGTTAGCCTGGCGTGGTGGCAGGTGACTGTAGTCCCAACTACTCAGGAGGCTGAGGAAGGAGGATGGCGTGAACCCGGAAGCGGAGCTTTCAGTGAGCCGAGAATGCGCCACTGCACTCCAGCCTGGGCGACAGACTGAGACTCCGTCTCAAAAAAAAAGAAAAAAAAAAAAAGAAAAAATATATGTAAGCATACTCCTACTCCTTCTATTAGATATCACCGGGGACTGTTGTGGGGTGAGGGAGTGGGGAGGGATAGCATTAGGAGATATACCTAATGCTAAATGACGAGTTAATGGGTGCAGCACACCAACGTGGTACATGTATACAAACCTGCACGTTGTGCACATGTATCCTAAAACTTAAAGTATAATAATAATAATAATAATAAAATAAAACTCAAAAGCCAGGAATTCAGAATCTTTTTCTTCTGGTTACTTCTATGGACTCATTGCTCATCTTACCTACCAATGTGTGGTAATAGTGCTACCAAGTTTTGTCTCACTGGAAGAATTTCTCTGAGGGCAGATAATTGGGTCTCTTTTGTTCGTGCTACCTAGAGCCTAGAACAGTGCCTTGTACTTGGGATGTGTCCAATATACTGGTTGCATAAATGAATGGGGCAGTCCATAAGGAGGGAACCACATTAAAATGTCACATATTGTGCATCCACACACGCATAGAATTTTGTCTACATTTTAGAGCCACTGCTCCCTGAAGTCCATCCTTAGACTCTAAAGGAAAAATTCCTCTCTACAATTTTTCCTTTCCTCTCAGTAATTTTTTTTACTGATCCTCCACAGTCTTTATTTCTCTACCACTCCATTGTCACTTGGAGATAGAACCCATAGGCTTAGCTGAGTGCCTATTTATGTATGCATTTTATTTTTTGGAACATATTTTAAACTCCTTAAGGACAGAAACTACTTCTTGTATATTCTGTTACTCTTTTTTTCAAACCTACGACCTGAAGTAGTCCCTTTTTTTTGTGAACATTTGTTAATTTTGGCTCTCCCTGTTTCCATTTCTTCTGCTTCTGTTGGTGATAACATTCCGTATTCTTTCTGGGAAATTATCTCACCTCCATTTAGTGAAGAACTGTGTATAAGAGAAAGTTGCCCTACCCTCTCTTAGCCAAGTTTGGGGGAGGGGAGCTGTGGAAGGAATAGGTTAATAGCTAGATTGCAGCTGTCCTTAGCATCATAATTAATTGAGGTAAGATAGACCATTTTCAACTTCCTTAAAACACCGGCTTAAGAAATGTATTCATTGCAAATAAATGAGGGTCTTTCTGGGGTTGCTATGAATACATTACTGATCTGTAAATATTCTTTCATACTGTACTTGGTTGTCAGGATAATTTATTATATAAACTGTAATTTTTGCTTTGTAGCTACACAAAAGGAAGCTAGGATCCCTGTCCCTTTCAGTCCCCCAGTGATAGGTAATTATAATAGTAAGGTATTTAAGCTGAGGGGCTCTAGACCCTGTGGTTTTCTTTCGCTTACATGATCCACACTCACACCAGTGCTTGTCCCTAGACTGAATTACATCTCATATGGTGACTGGGACATTGGATACTGTGTCTGTGGTGTCCAAGACCTCCATGCTGCTGATGTAGAATGCTGCTGTCCCTGTTTTTTCTCCTTTCTTAAGGTTAAGTAAACTTAGTGATAGGTAAGCCTATTGTATCTTACGCATTTGATTGACATTTGGAACTGAAACCCACTCCCCAGGACTTGCAACATGTGACTTAGGCTGAGAATGAACTTTCTCTTGGGACGTTGAATCTTAGATCAGTGGCATGTGTTCTAAATGTACTTAAAAAAATTCCACAGGCAGCATAGCACTCTGACAAAATATAGAAGCGTTCTTGCTCCCTGGACTTCAGAACTACTTATGTTTCTGTCTATTTCTAAGCATGCTATCTTTCCGATGAATTTCTATTTAGTTAAGTTAACCAGAGGTGGTTTCTGTTGATTACAGCGAAAGAACCCTGACTATATGGCTATGAATAAGGTTAGTAAGTTCTCAGTCCACTTTAATTATTTGGTTATTGTCTCAATTTTCTCTTGCTGTGTAAGAAACCACCTCTAAACTTAATGGCTTAAAACAACAAACATTTTCTTTATCTCACAATTGTGCAGCTCTGCAGGTTAAGCTGGGTTTAGCTGGATAGTTCTTCTGGTGTCAACTGGAGTCTCCTATGTTTCTATGCTGAGGTGCAGGTCATCTGGGCAGCTCTGCTTCTGGGAGTTGATGGGCTATCTGGGAAGTTAGCCTGGGCTTTTTCATATGGTGACAGAAGAGCATCAAGAGAATGTGGGGCTGGGTGCGGTGGCTTATGCTTGTAATCCCAGCACTTTGAGAGGCTGAGGCAGGCAGATCACCTGAGGTCAGGAGTTCGAGACCAGCCTGACCAACATGGCAAAACCCCCTCTCTACTAAAAATACAAAAATTAGCTGGGCATGGTGGTGTGCACCTGTAGTTATGGCTACTCAGGGGGCTGAGGCAGAATTGCTTGAACCTGAGAGGTGGAGGTTCCAGTGAGCTGAGATTGCATCATTGCACTCCAGCCTGGGCAACAGAGCAAGACTCCCTTGCAAAAAAAAAAAAAAAAAAGAGAGAGAGAGAGAATGAGGGATGTGTTGTGGACTGATTTGTGTCCCCCTAAAATTTATATGTTGAAACCCTAACTTCCTTATCATGTGACTATATTTGGACATAGGGTCTTTAAAAGGGTGATTAAGATAAAATGAGAGAATTAGGGTGGGCCCTAGTCCAATCTGACTAGTGTCAGAGTATAAGAAGAAGAAATCTGAGCACACAGAGAGACACCCGGGGCATGCAAACACACAGAAAAGACCATGTGAGGACACAGCAGGAAGGCAGCCATCTGCAAGACAAGAAGAGAGAAGCCTCAGAACAAATTGAACCTGCTGACAACTTGATCTTGGACTCCCAGGCTTCAGAAACATGAGGACATATGTTTCTGTTTTTTAA
The DNA here is from genome assembly GCF_029281585.2 of Gorilla gorilla gorilla. Classification (NCBI taxonomy): domain Eukaryota; kingdom Metazoa; phylum Chordata; class Mammalia; order Primates; family Hominidae; genus Gorilla; species Gorilla gorilla. Next base: position 47,134,741 of record NC_073243.2, on the reverse strand, counting down.
GCTACGCAGTCTATGATATTTTGTTATAGCAGCCCCAGCAAACCAATATAGAAAGCATGAAAGGTCTCTTGCAGCTCAGGCTTAGAGTTGGTCCACATCACTTCAGCTGCATTATATAGATCAAACTTAGTCACAAATTCAGTCCAGCTGGGAGGATGCATTACACATGGGTATGGATACAGGGAAGGGAATAATTGTGGCCACTTCGCAAACTATCTGTCACAGTAATTAGACTGATAAGGAAGTGTGCTGAGTACAAATAGATATTAATGCAGAAATGTTGCTGGGTACTTTAAATTGTAATGGAAATGTTTTATCCAAAGCCTATTTCTATTTGGTTGGAATAGGTGAGCTGATGTTCATCCAATGGCACAATGACAATATGTCCACTGCTCCACTTTTTGTAGTGTGAGCCAAATGCCATGACAAATTATTAGAATGTGGGAGGAATGGTACTTTTTTCTTTATAGATCAAGTTAAGGCATTAGATTCTACAAAACTAGTATCATCATTTCTAATTAATTTTTCAGAGGATAGTTGCCAAAGTCTTGTCTTTGACAGGATGAAATGGTGGAAGAGATCAGAGAAAGCTCTTTGTGTTCTTTTTTGTATACTATAAACCTTTAGAGAAGGATTTATGTCTCATTTGCCTTTGTATCTCTCAGTGATCATGACAAACTTTACAGAGAAGGTACCCAAATATTTAAGCATTAGTACCAGCTTCTATGGTGGAGAAGACCCTCATCAGTTATGCCTTGCCTCATGTTACTGGAAAACTTAATTTCTTTTTTACTTTGAATTATAGAATCAGGTTAACGTCAGGGATAGACAGATTCATGTGGTGCCCTGCAGAATTAAATAAAAAACTGTACTGCTTCAACCCATATTTTAAAAATATTTGTTCAACATTTAGTGAGAGAAACCAATTTCATAATAATAAAAATTATACATTTCTCTTTTTTATTTAATTTTCTTTTCCTATTTTAGTTTCCCTCAAGTAAAAATTTACATCAATGAAAGTGGTAGGAAACAGTAAAGTATTTATTAAGGGATTTTATAGGGGGCAAGAGAAGGGCATTTGCATCACAAGTGACTGCGGTTTCACTGATTGCCCACAAAGCTCAGTGAGCCCTGCTTCGTCTTCTAAATCCCTCTTTTCATCCTCAGAGCCACCAGGTTTCCACCCTGTTTCTTCCTTCATCCATTCTCTGCCTTTTTGCTCCTACTTCACATGTTCTAAATCTCTGGGATTCTCAATCCCTCTTTACCTTTCTTACTCAGGACAATTTAGTGCTATTAATGTTTCTACATCCAAACTTCAATACTCCTTATTCATTAAACCTGCCTACAGTAACGTCAAAGACCATTGTATTAAGGACAAAGGTTTTGCTTCTGTTTAACAAATAGAAATTCCTCCAGAAACCAAAATTTGCTTTCCTTAGGATGGGAAATTAGACCTGACGAGTTTACTATGAACAATTCTTTTTTTCTTTTTTGGAGATGGAGTCTCTCTCTGTTACCCAGACTGGAGTGCAGTGGTATGATCTCTGCTCACTGCAACATCTGCCTCCCAGGTTCAAGCGATTCTCCTGCCTGAGCCTCTTGAGTAGGTGGGACTACAGGCGTGACACCACACCCAGATGACTTTTGTATTTTTAGTAGAGACGGGGTTTACCCATGTTGGCCAGGCTGGTCTCAAACTCCTGACCTCAAATGATCCACCCACCTCGGCCTCCCAAAGTGCTGAGATGACAGGTGTGCGCCACCATGCCTGGCCACAAATTTCCATAGTAAAATTAATAACAAGCAATTTCTTACACGGTCTGAATAGGGGTGGGACAAATTTACATTTTCCACTATGTAGTGTTGTTTTGGTTTGTGAACTTGAGTTAAAATGATTCCCACCATATTTTAGCAACCCTTATGGAGTGGAGTCCTGGAGGCTGTCAACTTGTCTAATCTTTAATACAGCCCTAGTTATTGTGATAATGGAATTAACTCTATCTGTGGGAAGATTACTGACACAGAAATTGGGACGTGAAAGTTTTAGTCTATATCCACCCCCACCTGAACACAGTCATTCACATTGGCTAGGCAAGGTTATTTTGCAGTGGCCTGAAATATCACCAGCTTAGTACTAACATAGTAAATAGCTGCTATAGAAATAATGTTGTGGGACATAATATTTTCTTAAAATAATTTCATTTTGCTAACATTTGGAAAAATTTAGAACATCAACACGACTTAGTATTTCCATTATTAGCCCTCAAAAAGACACGCATTGTAAAACTTAAGAGCTAGACTGCTGTCTACCTTGTGTTTCACACATGCAAAAAGCATCAGGGCCATCTTGGAAAGGGAAAAACATTATTTATACAAATACACACACACATGCACACACACACATGAATGGGTGGCACAGGATGCTAACAAGAGGGATGATTTGAAGGGTGTATTTAAAAACTGGCACTGTATAAAATATTAATCCATTGTTGCCCTTTTCAGCCTTATGATTTGGAACTCTAATTGTGTTTATCACGGAGGACTCTGAAAATATAAGAGGTCAAGTGCTTTTAGTTACTGTATCAGATTCTTTCAGCACCAGTTGATTTTATTGCCAGTCACTGCCGTAGAACCAATTCTGTGCAAGATCTCATGAGCTTCACCTGGACACAACCTGATTGCACTTCATCTCGGGCTGGCGTCTGCTGCTCACTTTCCCTCCTGTGATTTATCTGCTGATGCTACAGTGGGAGTGGGGGGTGTGGTGGGGGGTGGCAGACATTGTGGAAACTGCCTCTAGGTTCAGATGCACAACTCAGAAGTGCAGGGAGTTCAAGTTTTAGAAGGTGAATCTTTGGCAGATGTGAATAAATACTTCCTCTTTATTCCCTCCTACCGTCAGGTGGTCCTGACATGCATTTCATAGGAACCCTTAAGAGGTTCTGTGAAATGGAGCAACAACCAATTGCTCCAGCAGTAGCCATCTTCATAATGCATCTTTCTGTTGTTTCTTCCAGCTTTTTCATCCCATTTCACTACTACTCAATCCTGCTCCTTGGATTATATTCCCTGAAAAGGACTTAAAGTCTTTGTTTCTATTTTCTAGAGAATGCCGGCTAAAATAGTCACCGAAAGAGAGGAGAACATTAGGAAAATAAGAATACTATAAACTCAAACTTCGCTTATTTGCAACTGTGATGTAGTTTGTGTTCCCACCCAAAATCTTATCTTAAATTGTAATCCCCATAATCTCCATAATCTCCATGTGTCAAGGGTTAAGGGAGAGACCAGGTGGAGGAAATTGAATCATGGGGGTGGTTTCTCCCATGCTGTTCTTGTGATAGTAAGTGAGTTCTCACGAGATCTGATGGTTTTATAAGTGTTTGGTAGTTCCTCCTGTGTTCATTCTCCTTCTTGCTGCCTTGTGAAGAAGGTGTCTTGCTTCCCCTTCGCCTTCCTCCATGATTGGAGTTTCCTGAGGCCTCCGCAGCCATGCTGAACAGTGAGTCAATTAAACCTCTTTCCTTATAAATTACCCAGTCTCGGGCAGTTCTTTACAGCAGTGTGAGAACGGACTAATACAAACTGTTTTATGTACATTGGGTAAGGATCTGTCTCTACTTCTACACTTTATTTTATCCATAAGGCTGAGAAGCAATCTATCTCCACTTCTACCCCCCATTCTTTGAAATATCAGAAAATATTTGGTACAGATTAGACACCCCAAATTAAAAAATCTGAAATCCGAGCTGCTCGAAAACTTTTTGAGCACTGACATAATGCTCAAAGGAAATATTCTTTGGAGCACTTCAGATTTCAGATTTTTGGATTTGGGATTCTCAACTGGCAAGAATTTTGCAAATATTCCCCAATTTAAAAAAGTCTGAAATCTAAAGCATTTCTGGTTCCAAGCATTTTGAATAAGGGATACTCAACCTATATTTCCATTTCCCCTCAAAAGACTGAAAAAAAAAATCATAAAGCACATTGGAAAATAAGAAAATTTGAAGAATTTCTAGAAGATAGAATTGAGATCAGATTGCAAGAGAAGAGCAGAGAAAATCATGTCCCAGGATAAATCTCAAACCTACCCATATCTTTCCACTTGCACTGCCACAGTTCTAGATCAAAGTGCCCTCATCTCTTACTGAGATTCCAGCAGGTTCCACTTGGTCTCTCTGCTTCGCTCCTGTCCTCTTATAGTTCCTTTTGCAGGCCTTAGCCTTTTGCAGCTACTCTTCCCTCTGCCTTAAATGCTCCTTACCTGCATCTTCCCATGGCTGGCTCCTTCTTATTCTGGAGATCTCACTTTAAACACCTCTTTCTCAAAGCAGCCTTCTGATCTCCTAATCTAAAGCCTCCCTCCCTTCCTGCTCACCTCCCATCACTTTCTATTCCATGTCTCCATTACTTCCTTCATAGGATTTATTGAATCTGTTACAGTTTTATGTTTATCTGTTTGCCTTCATGTGAGTTGTCTATTTCTCCCATTACCTTAGCAGTGACACAAGGGCAGGGACCTGGTCTGTTGTCTTGACGGCCTTATTTTGGGCTGCCAGCACAGTTAGTGATGCACACCGTGGAAGGAATGACACTTTTATTGGGGGACTGTTTATTCAGTTCTCAAGCTCTTAGCCAGCTGTGATGTTAGATATCGGGAATTTTAAGAGGAATAAGGCACAGGACCCTGCCTTCCAGGAGCTCTGAGTCAGAGAACAGGGAAAGAAGTTGAGCTTCCTGTTTTCTTATTCATAGTTGATCATTTGTGCTATATATTTTATGTTTACTATTAGACTTTAAGCATTCCAAGTGCAGAGTCCCAATCATCTTTGTATCTCTGCAGAGACTACATATATGGTGGAAATAAAATATTTTTGGAGGCATTTAAAATGTTCTAAGGGTGCATTATAAATCTGATAAATTATTGTTATTAATTACCCAGTGCAGTTCAATCTATGACCATTAACTATTTGTTGCTAGTAACTGAACGAAAAGAAGATGTGTGTAAACAAGAGAGAGAAAGATAGTGGTGAGTGAACAACAGACAAAGTGAGCAAAATAAATGTTGGATTTGAAAGCCAAGTCCCTTATTGCTATAATGACTTTCTTCTGCTTCTCACTTTCTTTCCTGGAACTTTAGAATAATTTAATAATAATAATTTTTAAGGTATCCATAGGAAGTTGAAAAGTAAGTATAGTGCAATTTCAACACCATAAGACCTAAAGTTCGCAAGTGGTAATATTTTCTGTTTTAAAATTTAGCTTATTATTTTCCAGCTTTGGCATTAGAAGGTCATATAAATTAATTAAAAACATAAACATACGTTCAGCAGCAATCGTTTAACTGTGATCTTTTGGGAGAAGGCACTCGTGTACCAGTTTCATCGATGTAGGGCAGGAAGCTTGGAAACATCACACACTTATAATTTTATTAAGTATTAATGAAGACCAATATAAATAATGCATTTCCTATTATGTTTATTAAGCCAGTGGGGCCTAGTATAGCCTGAGATAATATCACTAAGACAAAGAAAACTCCAGCTGCTCATTACCTGATAGTTTGCCAAAAAGGGATGTAGGTATTACCAGTGGATTTACAAAAATGTGTGAACTAATGCTTAATAAGTACAATTTGATGATGACAAAGTGACCTATTGAGATAAAAGTCCCTGGAAGGTGAGACTTGGTGTCTTTTCAGATCAGGCATACCCCCAGATGTCCTGGAACCATCTGATTTATGCTTTAGAAAGAAAACTAAAGGAAACTGTGTGTGTAATGGTATTTATTATGGAATAAATATGCTGTGGAATATATAAATAAAATGTAAATAAAGAATGAAAAGTAATCCTAGAGATTTAAAAAAATGTGTTGTCCAGGCCAGAATTCATATTTGGAAGAATAATAAAAGGGCATTTGAATCACAAGAACATGAATAAAACCTAAAAATTGAAAATAAGGAAGAAAGTCTGCTTTTACTCACTTTATATCCTCCCCAGATAATTTCATTCACTGCCGGCGTTGTAGTACAGATAACTGCGTGTACATGTGAACTAGAAAAGGAACTGTAGCCATCCTTTACCAGATAACATTCTACTAAAGATCTTTCACCTGAGCTTCTCACATTCAACTGCCTCTAGACATCTTGTGTGGATACTCTAGTCCCTCACACTCAGCATCCCCCAACCTGGATCCATCAGTTTCCCTTGAAAACCTGTTCCTCATGGCCATCACCACCCAGCAAATCTCCCATTCATTCTTCCTCCCCTTCCATTTATTCCTCATATTTGGTTGTTCATCGAATCCTGATGCTTCTATTTCAGAACTGTCTTTTGAATTCAAGCCTCTCCCCTCTACTTCCCTTCCCACTGCCTCAGCAATAGAATCTAGCAGGTCTGTACTTCTCCATCCTTCTGAATTCCTCTCCATCTTCCATATGCTGCTGCAGCAGTCCCTTACTCTGCAGGCCACAGGTGATGCTCACACTCCTTGTCACGTCATTGAGGTTACTAACAGCCAGGTCCCAACACACCTCTCCTGCCACAACTACTCACTCTTCCAAAAGTCCAGCTCCTTGGAAGTCTTAACCCTGTCGCAATAAGATAGGCTACCCTAACTTCAACTCCTTTGTATGTAAAGTGCCCTCTGCTTGGAGTGCCTCTATTCCTCCTTCCAGCATCCTCCTTGATCTGTCTCTAAATGGATGACGGTCTTGGATATTGGTTAGGAATATGGGCTATGGAGACATATAGGCTGGGTTGGAATCCTCCATTGACTTGCAATGTGATCTTGGGCAAGTCACTTCTCTTCTCTTGATTTCTATGTCCATAAAATTGGAAGAGGAATAATGATACCTGCCTCATAAGGTTGGTATAAGGGTTAAATGATAAAATATATATGAAACTTCTTATGTCATGCAATGCCCTTCACAAGCAGGCCTCAGTATCTCTTCCTTGCATACAGTAAATACATAAGTGTTAGCTACTATGACCAGAATTTCCCAAGGCAGAGTTAGTTTTCCTTGGGAAATCTAAAGATGAAATCTGGGTTCTCTAAAGATGAGGACTCTGGTATCTAGAAAACTTGCTCATTTAGAAGTGTGTCTTGGATTCCTAGGAAAGTACTGAGGAAGTCTTCATAGTTAGGAAAAGGAAAATCATTTATTTATTTCTTCACTGTTCTAGGTATTGGGAATTCAAAGTGATTGTTTTGTTGAACAAACCTGCCACAACTAAAACACAAAATCATCCTTTTTTCCCTCTGCTCCTTTCCACTTTCTCAGCCACCAGACAGGAACTCATCAGCTCTCATGGATGTTCTGTTCACTCTTGAGTAATAGACATTCTCTTAGTCACTTAAGTCACAAACTCCATCTCAGTTCAGTAGAGTTTCCAGCCTAATACAAGATTAAAACTCTAAACTTAGTGTTACGTATTTTCCTTCCTTCAACTCTACCTGCATCATGCTCATAATGGTAAAAGTGAGTTTGGTGTTAAACAATGAAGAATAAACTATAGCCCCAGTTCTCAAGGAGCTGACTGCCTTTTGAGGGGACAGACAAATGGTGGATCAGATGGTGGTGTGATATATGCTGTTACAGAGATATGCTTCAGGACATGGCAAAACAGAGGAAGGGTGCTGAAATGAGAAAGGCTTCCAGCAAAAAATGAAACACAATCAAAGCTATGTCTTGCAGGACTGGCTGCACAATTCTGAGTGAAGAAAGCAGGGTGAGCAAGGCAGGGAAAGGATCATGAACCTGAGTATCACTTTGTCAACGGGATCCACTTTGTTTTAGATTCTAAGAGAATCATTTTTGCCGATTGTGATGCTAAAATGTGTATGGCAACATACTCTTAGGCATGGGCTCTGGTTAAGATAGGGATTAGATTATGATTTTTGATTAGATATGGAGTAGATGTGAATTGATTTTTTTTTCAGGTTCTACCATTTGCTAGCTATATGATCTTGGGCAAGTTGCTTAACCTCTTTGAGTCCCAGTTTCCTCATCTAAAATGGGAAGATGATTACCCACCTCAAAGGCTGCATATTATAAGAAGAAAATGCATATGTAAAGTCCTTTGTACTAAGCCTGGACCCTCGTTTGGGCTTAATAATTGTTAGTTTTTTTTACTGAAACTATCTCCCACTTGCTCCCTGTTTTTACTTTGTATCTAGGACAGATTGGAAGAACTAAAGGTATACCCGCAGAAACAGGGACAACCTTGTAATTTAAATGTGAAACAGTATGAGCCAGAATTATCGTGTTGGTAGGGGCAAGGGGAAGAAAAGCCATAGATAGGTGGAAAAAATGTCCTAAAAGAGACTAGCATTGACTGTTGTCATTGTTAATTTTTAATTGCATTTTTATTTGCCCACTCGCTGATTGTGTGTGTTTGGACTGCCGTGAAGGCCTATCATCATTTTCATGGTATTTTGAGTGTAGCTTTGGACACAGTTTGAGATCTTCAAATGGCAGTTATTTTATTCCAAAAAAATTTCTATATGAAAATGACCTGCCACCTGGGAGATTATAACCTAGAGGTATCACTATTAGTTGAGCCAATAATTGTTGGAACAAGATTACCTCAGACGAATAAATGGTATGTGATTCTTAATTGCTTCTGATTTCTAACACAGATTATTGTGTTTTAACTAAAGTAAATATTCATTTATTTGAAGGGCTCTTCTTAGAAATGGTGGGGGCTGTGAATTCAATCCAATTATAGAAGACTCATCAGAAGCAATGCAATGGAAACAGCATGAGACCAGGAATCAGAAAACCTAGGTTCTGGTCCTGTTACTGACTGGTTGGGAAACTGGGCAAGGAACCTTTTTTTCTCTGATAAAGAAATATGGTCAGGTAGATGTGGTATGGTGAAGGGCATTGTTAACATACTTCCTTCACCCCTCACATCTCTCTGTCAACATCATTACTTTCCAACTGTTGACACCATTAAGCCTCAACTGTCACCAGAGGTTCAAGTGGATAGTGAGGGGAGACAAAACCCCATTTCCATCCCTTTGGGTTCTGGTTGAGTCCAAGAATTAAATTGACATAAGATAGATCAACAGGAGAAAAACAAGCAAATTTATTTAGTACAAGATTTATGTAGCCTGTGAGCCCTCATAAGGAAATGATGACCTGAAGGAGCAGTTTGATTCAGCACTTACAGACTGAATCAGACCAAGAATAGTAAGTTGTGAAAAGGCAACAAAATATTGTGAAGTGGCTTAAAAGATGAGTTATTTTAACAAGGTGTGTACAGAATTCTTTCAGTCTAAACTTCTCATTCTTGAGGATAATAATATTCCTTTTGGTATAGGAAGGGTATCTTTCATGTGGGAATTTCATTTCCTGCTTTTAAGAAGCAGGATAAAAGGTCAAAATAAACTTTTTGTACTGCTTTTTTAAAAAGTGTCTTTAATTCAAAGCTGTCAATATGCCAGAAGAACATTTTTTGAGCTGCATATTCCTAACTCATTCAATATGAAAGGGTTTTATAAACATAAGAATGGTATACCAACATGATTATGTGGGCATCATTATTTGTGTTATTGGTTTCTGTGACCTGTTGCTAATGCAAAAGTGGAACTTCTATTAGTGACTTTGTTATAGGACTGTTATTCTTAATGAAAAGTATTTCACATGAAATATATCATTTAAAAAATCATGACTATGGATATGGTTTGGATTTGTGTCCCCACCCAAATTTCATGTCAAATTGTAATCTCTGATGTAGTAGGAGGGGCCTGATGGGAGGTGATTGGATCATGGGGGAATATTCCCCTCTTGTTCTTCTCATGGTAATGAGTGTGTTCTCACAAGATCTGTTTGATTAAAAGTGTGTAGCATCTCATGCTTTGTTCTCTTCCTCCTACTCTGGCCATGTAAGACATGATGACTCCCTCTTTACCTTCTGCCATGATTGTAAGTTTCCTGAGGCCTCCCCAGCCATGCTTCCTGTATAGCCTGTAAAACTGTGAGCCAATTAAACCTCTTTTCTTCATAAATTACCCGGTCTCAGGTAGCAGTATAAGAACACAATACAGAAAATTGGTACTGGGAAGTGGGGCAGTTGCTATAAAGGTACCTGAAAATGTGGAAGCAGATTTGGAACTGAGTAATTAGCAGAGGTTGGAACAGTTTGGAGCGCTCAGAAGAGACAGAATGATGAGACTTTTCACTGTAGGCTTTTGAGTTAATGCTGAAATGAGTTAAACCTTGGGGGGCTGTTGAGAAGGGATGATTGATTTTGCAATCTGAGAAGGACATGAGATTTGGGAGGGGCCAGGTGGGATGACAATGTTTGAATTTGTGTCCCCACCCAAATCTTATGGCAAACTGTAATCTCCAATGTTGGAGGAAGGGCCTGGTGGGAGGTGATTGGATCACAGGGTCGGATTTCCCCCTTGCTCTTCTCATGATAGTGAGTGAGTTCTCATGAGATCTGGTTGTTTAAAAGTCTGTAGTACCTCCTGCTTTTTTCTCTTCCTACTTCTCTGACCATGTAAGATGTCAATCCTTCCTCTTTGTCTTCCACCATGATTGTAAATTTCCTGAGGCCTCCCAGCCATGCTTCCTGTAATAGCCTGTGGAACTGTGAGTCAATTCAACCTCTTTTCTTTAAAAAGTACCCAGTCTCAGGTAGTTATTGATAGCAATGTTAGAATGGACTAATGCAACTATTTGCTTGTATTGTTCATATTTACTAATGACACTTGTAGTGCTGTCAATGACAGAGTAGCTTGAAGCAGGACAATGTTTCAGAATTATTTGTGTGTTATCTGCTGCTGAGTTTGTTCAGCAAATAGCTTCACTCTTGGTACACAGTAACATCAATCACTGATGTGGACTGTATGTAAAAATAAGGAAATGTTTGTTTTCCAGTTTATTACTTTGGTTGGGATTTGATGTTTTCATAACAACTGTACTGGTTCATTATCATGCTGCTATGAAGAAATACCTAAGACTGGGTAATCTATAAAGGAAAGAGATTTAATTGACTCACAGTTCCACAGTGCTGGGGAGGTCTCAGGAAACTTAAAATCATGGTGGAAGGGGAAGAAGACACATCCTTCTTCACATGGTGGCAGGAAGGAGAACAAGAACTGAGCAAAGTGGGAAGCCCCTTATAAAACCATCAGATCTCATGAGAACTAACTCAGTATCATGGGAACAGGATGGGGGAACCACCCTTATGATTCAGTTATCTCCACTTGGTCCCTCCCACAACACACGAGGATTGTGAGAACTACAGTTCAAGATGAGATTTTGGTGGGGACACAGCCAAACCATATCACCAACATAAGTAAACACTAGTAATATATAAGGAAATTTAAAATCCTGTCGATTAAATAAAAAAGAATGTGAGACTGAAGTATTTTACTAAACAGCCTATATTATAATATCATATCAAAACATGTTTTTACCAAATGTCTAGAAATATGGTCCTCTTTAAGATTTAGCACATAAAGAGCCATCCCAACCCAAATCTGTGCTTTCCACAAAATATTTTCATGCTCTAAACTTAAGGAAGCTTTTTAGATAACAATGGTGACTGAAAAATTTGTGCCACTTTAAACAATCTTAAATGACCCACTCATTAAAAAACCCTCTTTGTTTACTTTCGCCAAATACCACAAGAAGCTGGGACATGATCTTGAGTTAATTATGGGTACAGGACTTTCCACAATAACACTGAGTTGAAGACAGGTTGACATTTTCAGTAATGCCATGGGTCAGAAAGGTAAGCTAATTTGGGCTCATGTAAATCCAGAAAGCAGCTTTATGATTTACACAGTAAAAGGAAAGAAATGATCCCTAGAATCACATTGGAACACTGCACTAGAAGAGCCCTAAAGTTCATCTGGTTTAAGCTGTAGCACTGTTGGTCAGGTTGGTTGGATCCAGAGCTTATACACTGCTTGATCTGGACAGTGCCTGGGCTGAACACAGAACTAAAGGACCAACTGAGGCATTTTAGTTAATCCTAGAGTGGTAGATGAATTTTCCCAGTGGCCAACTGCCTGTTGTTAAGGTGCACACATATATACTCATGGCTGTGTGGGAGCATACGTGAACATCCCCTCCCCATCAATGGCATGCAAAGAAAAGGCCTGGTAATAAGAATAAGGAAAAACGCCTCTTTCTCTCCTACTTCTGCCATTTACTAGCTGTGTGCTATAGGGCAAATCACCTAAAGGATGATAACTTCACCTAAGGGGCTGGATGACCTTATTTTGCCCATCTACATCCCCCACCATCCTTCCTTAACCCATTCTCTGTCCCAGGTGATCACCTTTATGGACTACATTTGAGGGTTCTTAGCCTTCTGGTTTCCTGTTAAGTTTGTTAAATGCTGGGTCCCAATAGGAGCCCTGAAGAAGGGATAATGGTGAGCTTAGAGTATTATTACCCCAGACCTCCTTCTGTGGGATCACCTGGGCTGAGTCTCAACCAAGAGTTATAACTATTGTCAGGAAGACCATCTTTATGTGACTCATCCTGCTGTCCCCTTTCTCTTACCTCATCAGTCCCTCCAAATCCAAGGGTGATTTGGGTCATCTTTCTCTGGAACAGGTTTTTATCCAGCTTCATTTTAAAAAAAGGATCAATGATCAGAACTGCCTGTGATGCATAGTGTGAGCAATGGCTTTAAAGAAGTTTTTGTGCCAGTAAATGTTGCTTGCGTTCTTGTCAAGCTGTTTGCCTGTGTGGGATTTGATCATTTGAACATATCGGTAGCTGACAGAATTTGACAGCTGCTGTAGATGTCATTTTTGTTTTTGTTCTTACTTAAGACATTCTTTTAATCTTTTTTTTTTTTTTTTTTGAGACGGAGTCTCGTTCCGTCGCCCAGGCTGGAGTGCAGTGGCACCGTCTTGGCTCACTGCAAGCTCCACCTCCCGGGTTCACACCATTCTCCTGCCTCAGCCTCTCAAGTAGCTGGGACTACAGGTGCCTGCCACCATGCCTGGCTAATTTTTTTTTTTTTTGTATTTTTAGTAGAGACAGGGTTTCACCGTGTTAGCCAGGATGGTCTCGATCTCCTGACCTTGTGATCCGCCCGCCTTGGCCTCCCAAACTGCTGAGATTACAGGCATGAGCCACTGTGCCTGGCCACTTTTAATCTTTTAAGGGTTCTCCTCACAAAGCAATGACCCAGAGCAGCTGCCACTTTTGCCCATAGGAAAAACTAAACCTATCAGTTATTGGGAAAATTTTTTTTATCCTATTGGCTATAGGATAATAAGAGGAAGATAAGACTTCTTGCTTTGTTTTCCAGATTTCTTTTACACATGGTAGATTATGTTATTCTTGGGCCAATGTAATAAAGTTCATAAGAAAAGTGCTTTATTCCTGTTTTATGAATGAGAAATCTGAGGCAGAGAATTGTTATTAACAGGGAAGCACTGGCACTCTGGCTTATTAGTTCATAACTAGGCTTTAATTTTCATTTTAATTAAATACTTGGATTTAATCTCAAATATGCCAAATAATTTTAGGAGAGCACACCCCATTCATATCTAGGTTCTAAAAAAGGGCTAGTAATTGAAGATAATACTTTCCACTTACAAGTTACCCAGTCTTACTAATGACATTTTTTTCCATCTATATGTTCAATTTGAAGCACAATTATGGTCTTGTTCTTTGAGACAAAGAACAGACCATTAAATAGACTAATTCCCTCCCAGCCCCTTTCTGCCTGTTTCTCACTCTGTAGAAAACACTGAACGTCTGGTTTTTCTCCACTTGAGCCCTGTATTTGAATTTCAGAACATATGGGTCAGAGCACTACAGGAAAAGGAAGATAGAGATTTATACAGATGACTTTGGCAATTCTAACCTTCTTTCTTCCAGTGAGTGAAAATGTCTTTGTGCATGCTGCATGTCAGAGCCCTTGCTTTGTGCTACACCCAGTATCCCTTTCGTGAAATGTATATGATAGAAAGATTGCATGTGGAAAATCTAGGGCAATTATACTTATTAGCAATAGAAAGGGTCTGGACTTGCAGATCTCAGAGATCCTTTCAGTTTTAACAGCCTGGACTTTCAAATATTAACAGTGGCACAATGTTATCTCCAAGTGATTGTGTCATGATGGTGTTGGGGAGATAGCAAAAGAGCATGGTGGGAGGGCCGGGGTTAGGAATGGGAGTGGGATGTGGCTTCAATAGATATATGACCTAAGAAATGGGATTGAAAGATGAAGGGCACAATGATGAGAAATATTATAGAACGAATTTTAGAGAAATAATGGATAATCAGTCATAAAGTTAGAGTCATCATAGAGATAATTCTGTGGACCCAGAGCAGGGGAAAGGAGAACTAAGATGTCAGCATAGTGTTAAAAAATTTGGGTTCTGGAATCAAAGCACATGGATTCAGATCCCAGCTCTGCCACCTACTAGCTGTGTGACCCTGCACTGATTAGCACTCCTTAGAGCAGTAGTTTCTGTTTGTTTGCATATGAGAACACTAGATTCACTGGGGGGAGTTTTGAAAAAATACTGATGGACAGGCCCACTTCTGAAACAATCCAATCAGAGTTGGGTGTGGCAGGGGCAGGCTTGAGACCCTAAGTTGAAAGCCACAGTTTGACAGCCAGGGTTCCCAAAGTTCTTTGTGCATCACCATCAACTAGAGGGTTCGTTAAAACAGATCGCTGGGCCACACCCTCATAAAAAGCAAAATTGAGAACCAAATAGTTTGTCTACTATCAGAATATTTGAATCTATAATTGCCCTAAAACATCTGATACTTGAATTATTAAATATAAGCAATGATATAAAGGGAACAGGAAAAAAAGAATGAAAAAGAATAGTTCTGTATAAGATGAAGGACAAGTTGAAATTTAGCACATACATGGAATTGAACATAATTAAATCATTAGGAATTCTGCAGTTCAAGTTTTCTGTCTCCTTTTGAGTGAATTTATAGGTTGAGTCCTTCTGACACAAGCAATTTTTTAAACATTAACTACAGTTGGTTTTCTGATGTGAGAAATTATAAATATCCTAAGAAAATCATCAATACTAGAAGAAAAAATATGGCCACTCTCAGGTGATAAATGTTAACACAAAAAGAGACCAATTTGTACATGGAAAATCTAGCCCTAAAGCATACAGAGTGTAATCTGAAAAATGCTGTAATAGTGAAATAAATGTAATTTCTGCCCTCTCTTGATGATGTCTTTTCCTGGAAAGCTTTGCTTCTTTATTTTGGTTCTGATGTAATATGGTAGAATTAGAATGTTCTCTGCTCTAGAGCCTTGCTATACAATGTGTGGTCTAGAATCCTGAAAGTGTGCTAGAAGTGCAGTATCTCAGGTATCTTCCTAGACCCACTAAATCAGAATTTGCACTTGAACAAGATTCCTGGGTGAGTTACATGCTCATTAAAGTTCCAGAAGCTGCTCTACAACATTCCGACATTGTAACTCAGGGGTTCTGGGGAAGCAGATCATGCTCTAACAGAGTGTGTGAAGATACATGCGCTTAGATGCTGCTCCAGTTAAGATATGTGTTGCTTATAGACAAGTCTGCAGAGAAAAGTCCCAAAGAAGAAGACACATAGGCTGTTGTCAGCATTTACCTTGGCCACAGGGTATGAACGTTCAGGCCAATATTGGGTGAAGAAAAGGTCAAAGGATGGGGAGACACTCTCATGACACTGGCTGAAGCCACTTGGTCCTAGTTATCTTGTCTTTCAAAAGGTGAACCAGATACTGATAGAGGAATAGGGAGTGAATAGAAATAATAAGAAAATGCCATCACCACTGGTTTGTTGAAGGTTTATCCTAGTGGGATACAAACATGCAAGGGTCTTGTTTCTTTTCAGCCAGTGCCTTTGACCTCATTCTGTTGAACCTGCTTTCAAACCAATTCCAGCAATTAAGTCCAGGTCAGTCTAATCTAAAACTCCAGTCGTATCTGCCCTGTCTCCTAACTCAGGGTTTATTAATGCCCAGAGGGGTCTGAAGTGAGAGACAGGGAACTTGCTGTCAGATTCCATTTTCCTTTTTTTTTTTTTTTTGCCTTCTTTGGTGTGTTGGGCTAGGGAATAGGGAGCTGGGAAGAGAAGGGGAAGATGGAAATGGATGTTTGGACACACACGTAATCTCCTTAGGTGGCCCTGTGGAAGAGACTCCTGATTCATAGTTCCTCCCATGGAAGATCTGTCTCCAGCTTCAACTCTTCCAAACTCTTCTCTTGGATTCCAGCTTCTTCACCATCAGGACATCACATAGTCACAAGCTCCTGCTGATTTCTGAAGCAATAGACAGCCCTCTCGATTAGGGGGCTAGCTACATAGCTCAAGTCCTGCTTCCTACCACAGCATTCTCTTTACCTATGAGAAACTCACACATCCTTGTGTCACTGCATGGTTTCACCTTCATTACCTCCTTTCCATCTGTGTTCAATTCTCTTCTCTACTCAGACAGGGCCTGGGGGCAGAGTAGCATGTCACACTGGGGAATGAGATGTCACGTCTCACTTTCTTGCAGACATCTTCAATTCCTACAAGTGATCCTTTAGAGGACCCCCAACTGGACTTTATGGGTGAACATTCACCTTCCTTCTTCATTCAGTGAGGTGGAGCTTCAGTGCCCCAACTAGACTCAGTATCAGTCACATGGGATTCAGAGGATCTACATCTCCTACCTCCCTTTCCCCCTCTCTAGTCTCCTGTTTAAGATATGAGAGAGTGTTCTGAGGGATGTTTGTGAGCAACAGTTACCTCTTACTAAATCTTGGAGGGGCCATCTGTTTTCCAAGTTATTTGTACCTTATTTAGGATGTGAGGTATTAGATAATCCTGTGTCCTAAGTTTTGAGACCCAGTTGCCAATACCAGAACAGTAGGAAAGGTTCTACTTAACAATCTGCTACAGTATAATACACACTATTTATTAATCACTTCCTTTGTACCAGTTGTATTAAGTCATATACAAATTTTATTTCACTTAATTCATATGACAACACCATATGGTAGTTTCTATTATTTTCATTTAAACAATTACTGTAATGAACTTTTGCCATATCTGGTTACATAAAATATTTTTAAAATATTGTAATAGTTCCACATAGTGTAAGTTTTAACTGTCCCAATGAGGAAACCAACAAGGAAAACTTCCGCTGTTTCTGGGTAAGAATAAGTGATTTAGATTCTACCCATCAGATACACCTGTAAGAACTTCATTCTGAACTGTTACATGGGGGAAAGAGGCATGGTGCTGAGTTTTTATCGTGTAGCAGATACCGAGGCAGAGAGACAAGGGCTCTGTTACTGGCCATGGTGAGAGCAGCATCCTGACTTGAGGATGGCTGTGTCAGCAGTTTACTTGACAGGCTGGTTTTGAGAAGTGGCTCTGGGAGTTCCCCCTAGAAGCTCAGCCCAGTGTTTGCCTCTTCAGCCCTTCCAAAGATTTTGGGGGCCCCCTCTGTCTCTTACTAAAAAATTCTTTGCTTATACCAGCTGTGCAGGTATGTTGGCTGTAACGAACAACAACAAAGTCTATCTTGCTTCTACTCTCCATATTTGAAGGCACATTGAAAGAGAGAAAAGCCACAGGCATGAATGTGAGCTGTAACAATAATTCTTAGAAAAATCTAAGAGTCAGGATTATCAATGTTTATAATATTTTTCTGTGACCCATTGATATATACTCCCTATCACAGTGTTCTTTTGAAACTGAAATGCTCATGAGGAAAATGTTTTAGATATGTGAAGACTTGCTCTAGCTGCAAAATGTTGTTTACAGACATGCACATTTAAGATTTTGTTCTTGCATTGGTTTGAAGAATTGCATACAATTCTTCAAATTTGTTTCACTGAGGCATGGGATCATGGGCCAAGGAGTCAGAAGACCTGTTTGAGTCCTGGCTCTTCCATTTATTAGTTGTGTAGTCTTAGGAAAGTCTACTAAGTGCTTTGAGATTCAGTTTCCTCATTACAAAATTGAAACAACCATAGCAGTAATATTTGCCAACCATACATAGTTGCTGGGAAGACCAAAACAGAATTTTTATGGAGAAGAATTAACATAAATAAAATAATCATTATTATAGCTATGTTCTTTTGAATAATGTCTGTGAGTAAAAAAATGGTGGGAAATAAATGACTCTTAAAAACTCAGACTATTAGAAGAAAAAAGGAGGATTTCCAGCAAGATGGCTGAATAGGAACAGCTCTGGTCTGCAGGTCCCAGCAAGATCAATGCAGAAGATGGGTGATTTCTGCATTTCCAACTGAGGTACCTGGTTCATCTCATTGAGACTGGTTGGACAATGGTTGCAGCCCACAGAGGGCGAGCCCAAGCAGAGCGGAGCATCCCTCACCTGAGAAGCGCAAGGGGTTGGGAGATTTCACTTTCCTAGCCAAGAAAAGCCATGAGAGACTGCACTGGGAGGAATGGTACACTCCTGCCCAGATACTGTGCTTTTTCCACGGTCTTCACAACCAGCAGACCAGGAGATTCCCTCTGGTGCCTGGCTCGGCAGGTCCCATGCCCATGGAGCCCAGCAAGCTAAAATTCATTAGCTTAAAATTCTTGCTGCTAGTGCAGCAGTCTGAGATCAACCTAGGATGCTGGAGCTTGGTGGGGGGAGGGATATCAGCCATTGCTGAGGCTTGAGTAGGTGGTTCTATGCTCACAGTGTAAACAAAGCTGCTGGGAAGTTCAAACTGGGTGGAGCCCACCACAGCTCAGCAAGGCCTACTTCCTCTCTAGATTCCACCTCTGTGGACAGGGCATCTCTGAACAAAAGGCAGCAGCCCCAGTCAGGGACTTATAGATACAACCCCCATCTCGCTGGGACAGAGCACCTGGGGGAAGGGGCGGCTGTGGGCGCAGCTTCAGCAGACTTAAACGTCCATGCCTGACAGACCTGAAGAGAGCAGTGGTTCTCCCTGCACAGTGTTTGAACTCTGATAACGGACAGACTGCCTCCTCAAGTGGGTCCCTGACCCCCATGTAGCCTGACTGGGAGATACCTCTCAGTAGGGGCCAACAGACACCTCAAACAGGAGAACTCTGGCTGGCATCTGGCAGGTGCCCCTCTAGGATGAAGCTTCCAGAGGAATGATGAGGCAGCAATATCTGTTGTTCTGCAGCCTTTGCTGGTGATACCCAGGCAAACAGGGTCTGGAGTGGACTTCCAGCAAACACCAACAGACCTGCAGCTGGGGGGCCTGACTGTTAGAAGGAAAACTGACAAACAGAAAGGAATAGCATCAACATCAACAAAAAGGACATCCACAAAAGAACCCCATCCATAGGTCACTAACGTCAAAGACCAAAGGTAGATAAAACCACAAAGATGGGGAGAAACCAGCGCAGAAAGGCTGAAAATTCAAAAACCAGAAGGCCTCTTCTCCTCCAAAGGATCACAACTTCTTGCCAGCAAGGGAACAAAGCTGGACGGAGAATGAGTTTGACAAATTGACAGAAGTAAGCTTTAGAAGGTGGGTAATAACAAACTCCTCTGAGTTAAAGTGGCATGTTCTAACCCAATGCAAGGAAGCTAAGAACCTTGAAAAAAGGCTAGACGAATGGCTACCTAGAGGAATCAGTGTACAGAAGAACATAAATGACCTGTTGGCGCTGAAAAACACAGCACAAGAACTTCGTGAAGCATACACAAGCTTCAACAGACGAATCGATCAAGTGGAAGAAAGAATATCAGTGATTGAAGATCAAATTAATGAAATAAGGTGAGAAGACAAGAGTAGAGAAAAAAGAGTAAAAAGAAACAAAGCCTCCAAAAATATGGGAGTATGTGTAAACATGCTTCTATCAAACAAACCTATGTTTGATTAGTGTACCTGAAAGTGATGGGGAGAATGGAACCAAGCTGGAAAACACTCTTCAGGATATTATCCAGGAAAACTTCCCCAACCTAGCAATGCAGGCCAACGTTCAAATTCAGGAAATACAGAGAACACCTCAAAGATATTCCTTGAGAAGAGCAACCCCAAGACACATAATCATCAGATTCACCAAGGTTGAAATGAAGGAAAAATTATTAAAGGCAGCCAGAGAAAAAGGTCGGGTTACCCACAAAGGGAAGACCATCAGACTGACAGCAGACCTCTCTGCAGAAACACTATAAGCCAGAAGAGTGTGGGGGCCAATATTCAACATTCTTAAAAAAAAGAATTCTCAACCTAGAATTTCATATCCAGCCAAACTCTGCTTCATAAGTGAAGGAGAAATAAAATCCTTTACAGACAAGCAAATGCTGAGAGATGCTGTCACCACCAGGCCTGCCTTACAAGAGCCCCTGAAGGAAGCACTAAACATGGAAAGGAACAATCAGTACCAGCCACTGCAGAAACATGCCAAATTGTAAAGATCACTGATGCTATGAAGAAACTACATCAACTAATAGGCAAAATAACCAACTAGCATCATAATGACAGGATCAAATTTACACATAACAATATTAACCTTAAATGTAAATGGGCTAAGTGCCCTAATTAAAAGACACAGACTGGCAAATTGGATAGAGTTAAGACCCATCAGTGTGCTGTATTCAGGAGACCTATCTCATGTGCAGAGACACACATAGGCTCAAAATAAAGGGATGGAGGAAGATCTACCAAGCAAATGGAAAACAAAACAAAACAAAAAGCAGGGGTTGCAATCCTAGTCTCTGATAAAACAGACTTTAAATCAACAAAGATCAAAAGAGACAAGGGCATTACATAATGGTAAAGGGATTAATGCAATAAGAAGAACTAACTAATCTAAATATATACGCACCTAATACAGGAGCACCCAGATTCTTAAAGCAAGTTGTTAGAGACCTACAAAGGGACTTAGACTCCCACACATTAATAGTGGGAGACTTTAACACCCCACTGCCAATATTAGACAGATCAATGAGACAAAATTAACAAGGATATCCAGTACTTGAACACAGCTCTGCACCAAGCAGACCTAATAGACATCTACAAAACTCTCCACCCCAAATCAACAGAATATACATTCTTCTCAGCACCAGATTGCACTTATTCTAAAATTGACCACATAATTGGTAGTAAAACACTCCTCAGCAAGTGTAGAAGAATAGACATCACAAAAAACTGTCTCTTAGACCACAGTGCAATAAAATTAGAACTCAGGATTAAGAAAGTCACTCAAAGCCACACAACTACATTGAAACTGAACAAACTGTTCCTGACTGACTACTGGGTAAATAACGAAATGAAGGCAGAAATCAATATGTTCCTTGAAGCCAATAAGAACAAAGACATAATGTACCAGAATCTCTGGGACACATTTAAAGCAGTGTATAGAGGGAAATTTAAAGCACTGAATGCCCACAAGAGAAAGCAGGAAAGATCTAAATTCAACACCCTAACATCACAATGAAAAGAACTAGAGAAGCAAGAGCAAACAAATTCAAAAGCTAGCAGAAGGCAAGAAATAACAAAGATCAGAGCGGAACTGAAGGAGATAGAGACACAAAATAACCCTTCAAAAAGTCAGTGAATCCAGGAGCTGGTTTTTGAAAAGATCAATAAAATAGACCACTAGCCAGACTAATAAAGAAGAAAAGAGAGAAGAATCAAATAGACACAATGAAAAATGATAAAGGGGATATCACCACCCATCCCACAGAAATACAAACTACCATCAGAGAATACTATAAACATCTCTACACAAATAAACTAGAAAAATCTAGAAGAAATGGATAATTTCCTGGACACATACATCCTCCCAAAACTAAACCAGGAAGAAGGTGAATCTCTGAATAGATTAATAACAGGTTCTGAAATTGAGGCAATAATTAATAGCCTACCAACCAAAAAAAGTCCAGGACCAGATGGATTCACAGCCAAATTCTACCAGAGGTACAAAGAGGATCTGGTACCATTCCTTCTGAAACTATTCCAATCAATAGAAAAAGAGGGAATCCTCCCTAATTCATTTTATGAGGCCAGCGTCACCCTGATACCAAAACCTAGCAGAGACACAATAAAAAAAGAAAATTTTTAAGTCAATATCCCTGATGAACATCGATGCAAAAATCCTCAATAAAATACTGGCAAACTGAATCCAGCAGCACATCAAAAAGCTTTTCCACCAAGATCAAGTTGGCTTCATCCCTGGGATGCAAGGCTGGTTCAACATATGCAAATAAATAAATGTAAACCATAATATAAACAGAACCAATGACAAAAACCACATGATTATCTCAATAGATGCAGAAAAGGCCTTCGAAAAAATTCAACAGCCCTTCATGCTAAAAACTTACAATAAACTAGGTATTGATGGAACATATCTCAAAATAATGAAAGCTATTTATGACAAACCCACAATCAATATCATACTGAATGGGCAAAAACTGGAAGCTTTCCCTTTGAAAACTGGCACAAGACAGGGATGCTCTCTCTCACCACTCCTATTTAACGTAGTGTTGGAAGTTCTGGCCAGGGTAATCAGGCAAGAAAAAGAAATAAAGGGTATTCAATTAGGAAAAGAGGAAGTCAAATTGTCCCTGTTTGCAGATAACATGATTGTATATTTAGAAAATCCCATCATCTCAGCCCAAAATCTCCTTAAGCTCATAAGCAACTTCAGCAAAGTCTCAGGATACAAAATCAATGTGCAAAAATCACAAGCATTCCTATACACCAATAACAAACGGCCACATCATGAGTGAACTCCCATTCACAATTGCTACAAAGAGAATAAAATATCTAGGAATCCAGCTTAAAAGGGATATGAAAGATTCCTATGCAGCCATAAAAAAAGATGAGTTCATTTTCTTTCCAGGAACACAGATGAAACTGGAAACTATTATTCTCAGCAAGGTAACACAAGAAGATTAAAACAAACACCGCATGTTCTCACTCATAAGTGGGAGTTGAACAAGGAGAACACATGGACACGTTGCGAGGCGGGCAGGAACATTACAAACCAGGGCCTTTTGGTGTGGTGGTAGGCTGGGGGAGGGGATAGCATTAGGAGAAATACTTAATGTAAATGACGAGTTGATGGGTGCAGCAAACTAACATGGCACATGTATGCCTGTGTAACAAACCTGCACGTTGTGCACATGTACCCTAGAACTTAAAAATATAATAAAAAAGACATTTTTAGGAAGGTATGGAGAACAAATATATATTTTGTGTGTGCAAATTTTTCTTTTTCTTTTCAAATTTTGTGAGGCTTCTGATCTTTTATTAAGCATGGATATGTTTTAATGTAGCTCTTTAGAGCTCCAGGAGAGTCAAATACATTTCATCTGTATTTTTGAAAAGGACGGCCAATTTTCTGCATGTTTTGTTATCCATGAAAACTTAATTCCAAAATATTACTTGTTTGGCCAAATCCACTGAAGTTGCCCAGAGGTTCCAGATCTCTGATGCTGGGTAGTTGCTGAGTCAAGTTTGTCTTTTGAAGATGGAATGTAGGGATGCTGGAGCACTTATAGTGTCTAGTGAGGACAGCCAAGGACATAACCCTAAGGAACTGCTCTCTCCTGCCTCTCCTTTTTTCAGAGGAGAAGGTAGGTCTGACAAAGCAGCCACACATCCTCTTGGGTGTATTGCACCCCTCTCCTGCCTTTCCAATCTGTGCTGCAGGATTACTCCATTTTTCTGAGCACAGAAATTAAACAGAGCACATTTTTTTAGTAATTTGCAAAAGTGGGTATGATCACAGGATAGTCTTGTTATTATAATTTTCAATCATGTTCCATCCTCATTTTTCTAATCATTGTATGCATAGGATGAGCTGGTGATAGCTATATTTCCTGGCACCTGGGACCACTGTACACTGAGAAAGCATTTGTAATGGGAGAATGGGCTCCACTTGCCACGGGGCTGCTCTCAGCAGGGAGCCTCACATGTCAGCTGCCCAGCTGGGGAGATGGCAGAAGCCAATGAGCACATGATAAGTTACCTCTCCGGTGTTATCCTGAAATCTCAGTAGAGTTACTCATTTCATAATATTCTGACTGTGATTGGATTCCCTGAGGGAACTGGAGAAAGTCTGAAAATTCTGTACAGCTGATAGGATGACAAAGCAGAGACATTTTTGAAGAAGGAAGGTTGAAATGTGGATTAAGCGTGGAGAGGGCTTTTGACTTGGAAACGGGTTGCAGACAAAGTTGAATAACATTTCTGGGGTCAAAGAGGCTTGGTGGATGCTTGAGTTATATTTATTGGAAACAACCCTCGCTATAACTAGCATTTGAGTGGTGCTTTACAACATACAAAGAGCTCTTTATACATCAGATCTCATTTCATCCTCCTAAGAAATCTTTGAAGAAAGTATTAGTGTTCTCATTTTTCTTACAAGGAAGCTGAGGCTAAACTTTCTTGTTTAATTAACTTAAACTTACATAGCTGGTCAGTGGCAGAGATAGATATGTAACCTCATCTAAAGTACCACAACTGTCCTGTCGATCACATTGGGGAAGATGATGGTGACTTTTTATTATATTTATTTATTTATTTATTTATTTATTATTTTACATTACAAGGATCTCACTTCAGGCTAAGAAACTGAGGCTTTTGTTGTCAGTTTTGAATTCTGCATTGTAGTTCCAACATGAAAAGTTTAGATTCTTTATTCTTTTTGGTTTTCTTTACTGGAAAATATTACTTGATGTTATCTGTTATCTGTTACATTATTTAAGTAAGCACATGGAAACAACTCTATGTTTAAAATCACTCTGATAATCCTTTACTTTTCTCCCAAGAAAGATTTCTTCTTTCACAGCTCATTGGCCTGTTTTTTACTGTAAAAATCAAATACTTCATGGAAAACTAATTTTTTTTTAGAAAGGTGATTTGTTACTATAGTGGAAAAATGCTATTTCCAGAAGCAGTAATTTAACTGAGTTTTAGACTACTAGAGCTCCAAAGAGCTAATACAATTATAGATATAGCTACTACTATCAACTGGATGATGCTGAAAAGGAAAATAAAATTTTGGTAAATCATAAGAAAGATTAAACAGTTATAGAAAGAGAGCAATGGGATATTTCCCCCCTAAAAACAATGAGAAGGAATCCTCAGAGAAGAGAAGGAATCCTCGCTGTCTGCCTCGGGAGGGAAATCACCCGCTTGTCATTATGGAGCCTGAGGAAAGGACGCCTGTTTCCGAACATACGTATAAATCATGAATATGCAACTTGCCCTCAGAAGGGTGAAATG
Organism: Gorilla gorilla gorilla; assembly: GCF_029281585.2. Lineage (NCBI taxonomy): Eukaryota > Metazoa > Chordata > Mammalia > Primates > Hominidae > Gorilla > Gorilla gorilla. The sequence continues at coordinate 47,109,562 of NC_073243.2, read as the reverse complement.
TTAATCCTTAGCAGGATTTTAAGTCAGAATATAAATCAGTTCAGCAGTTATTTTCATAAGAAAATATTTTAACAGGTTTAGAAGTCATGGAAAATACCAGGACACAGGACACTGGACATTTGAAGAGAGAGAGTAGCAGCACTTGCAGGGTCATGACAAAGACTGTGGGAAGGGGCCTGACTCTTTAGTCTTTCTGAAAACAGTCCAGGGACACTCTTGCTCAATTCCTTATCTAACAAAGACAGGCTTAATATCCTGTAAACAAGCTATGAGATAAAAAATACATAACCTTTTATATTACTTGTGTTCCTGATACAGCCAGTGTGGTCAGATGAGAGGCTTTGCTTCACTGATTAAGAGCGCTGAACTAATAAGCCACTCAAAGTTATTTGTTCATGGTGAGCTTTGCCTCCTAGATGAATAGCACCTGCCTATGCAAAATTGTGCAGTAGACAAAGTGAAAAGTTTTGGGTTTTTTTACTCTCTTTTGCCTCCTTCCCCTGTGCCCGGACTTTTTCCATACTTTCCCCTTCCTTAGTCCTACTTCTGGCATAGTCTGACTCATGCCTGGATTCCCAAAATGTCACACCTGTACTCCTCTTGGGTCTGCTCCTGGCTGGGTCCCAGTGATCCTAGGACCCTGTTTTCTGCTAGATGAGAGTTTCTGATGACCCATAATTTCCCAACCTATACTGGGATTTTAATGGATGTAATGGAGCGTTCCTCCAGATTTAATAGTGGTGGTGGGGTGGGGGGGCGGAGAGGGGGGCATGCTCCTCGGCAAAATGTTTATGAAATCTTGCACACTATTCCTTTCACAATGCTCATTTGTATATTAAAAGCTTGGAGAAATCTTTCAGAAATAAACTTTTGTAACGAATTCAGTATGGAACACATTATTATAATAGAATGCAAACTAGGGTGTACATTTTTATCATTTCCAGATAATATATTTATTTAAGAATGAATATAAAAATGCCTTGACCTTGTGTAATGACCCCAATTAAAGAAATTTCAGGTGCTTCAGTGGGTATTGGCTGGTGGTATATGGCACAGGGATTTTTTGATGTGATTCAAATTATTTACAGCTCTGTTAAGCTAAACCATAGTTTTGGGATAATTTAAATACTTCTCATCCGTTTGGACAAAACTGAGGAGAAATTTGAGTGAAGCTTAAGGCTCTTGTTTCAGCATTTCCATGTCGCCAGCTATTCTTTTGAGAAGTAAAATATAATCCTTTTCCCATTTGTGCACTAATATTAGGAGACTCAACATTTAAATAATGGATTTGACCTGGGAATCCTTAGGATTGAATTCTTCCTTCTGTTATAGGCACCCCAGGTCAGAAGCAGAGATCTCTGATCATGTGATTAGATAGCTAAATTGAGGTCCCTTCTTATTCAATCCTCTGCTAATGAAAACATTTCTGCTTACCTGGGAATTGAGATATTTAGAAAATTAAAAAGTTCTTATATTAAGATGCCTCTGGAAAGCCTCAAAATGAGGTCACAGGCCTAGAAGAAATATATACTGCTTTAGAAATTTAGGCTGTCAAATGGAATCTGGAGAAAAATGCTATCAGTTTAATTTCCTCTCTCCCTTTCTTCCCTCTTTGTGACTGGAACATCTCTCTCTCTTTCTCATAATCTATTTGGATGCCAGCTTTCTTCCCCTGTGTCCCCCATTAATATAGACATTTATGAGTTATTTGGCTTAATAACTTTTTAAATCAAACCTTATCTTTGATTGTGGCCATTGTGTTGCTTATCTTTCATGGAGAATGTCTTCCTGGTTTCAACTGTTTGATCTAGGAAATAATTGAAAAGGGTATGACTGGAAGCCTCTCCCTACATGTACTTTTTCTCTTTCCTTACTTTGGTTATATGTGATGACAAACAAGAATTTTTTACTAAGCCATACTATAAATCAAGCAGACTGATGTCCGAAATACAGAATTTGGTGAGTTCCACAGAAATCATTTGGATGGTTTTATCAAGCATACTTTTTCAACCAGGCACTATGAGATTCTATTGCTGACCATGGTAAATCCTAGAACAGAAGACTCTTTCTAAAATTCCAACCTTCTTAAGCATGCTACGTAATTGTGCCTTTTAAAATTTCTTACTAATGAAGACATGCCATTGATAATTTCTTATTAAATTTATAAAATGTTTTATTTATATGATTTATATCTCTCTTAGAATCAATGTAATGATGGTTTCTTAGAATAAGTGCCATGCTCAGTATGGTCTAACATTTCTAATATGTCAGGTCATTATAGTGCTTTCTGTAATCAAATTATTTTAATTGACAGACTAAGTCTTCTTGTCTGAACACCAGTTAATTTTAATTCCTGTCATTTTCCTCAAAAGATGGAACTCTTGGCCTATCCATGGCAACTTTCATAGTTGGAAATAGTTTTGCTGATGATGTTGACTTCTACTCTTTCCTCTAACCCCTTGGCTGGGTTTGACCAAGGATGATGCCAGCAAAGGGCCAGGAAAGTAAACTGCACAAAAGCATCCAACATTAAAATCCAAAGAAATATACAAAATCTTCAGGAAGAAAAGCTGTATCATCTCCCAGACTGGGAGTTTTCCCCACGCCACATGGTCGTTAGTAAGATAAGTTGAGGATTTATGATTATGCTTGTTTATTTATGTTGACTATGATTACATCATGGGGAAAGTCTGTAGAGCTGTACTACCTCAACAAGTGCATGACATCATAGGCTTAGTAAAATCACCTTGATTTGTAACTCAGGGCCACCCTGGGGTTCCATCCTTCGTGGGCAAACTTGTCTCAAACTTTTTTCCTTCCACAGTTTTTCTCAAGGTAGATCTAGGCAATGTGTTGTCATGTCCCTATTTACTGTTTAGTCCTTTTGTAGCATTTTTTCTTATTATAATATGAATAGAATTAGGTAGATGCCATTCATCTAACTGGTAGATGCTCCCCAAACTGGGTCAACTGGGAGCACTGGTCATGGAGTATAATCTCAGTAGACCATTCTATTTAGTCGAACTTCAGATCTGTTCATCCCACTTTAGTGGATGAAAGAATATAAACTGTCTTCTATTTTTTCCTTTTCTTGCCTATGTTTCCCAAATTATCCCATGAACTTATCATCTTTCACATTCTGGTTTTTACTACTAAAGCCTAACACTTTTCACTTCCTCAATTGGATGGATTTTCCTACTAATGTGTAACACAAGATACTACTCAAAAAAACAGTAACTATCGAACACTTTTCAATTTTTGATGTAAAGAATTCTAGTGTTATAAGATATTAACATATACTACTAAAGAGTTTTATGAGATTAAACATGTTAGAAAAATAATACATATCACTCTTTTTTGGAAATTTACCATATAAAATATTAAACAGTCCAGGAAATCTTAAAGAGACCTGCTTAATTTTTTCCAGTCTAACATTTATGAAACATTTGAGCACATATTTTTTTCACTCTACCTCCTATTAACACTATGTGCAACAGCATTGTGTGAAATAATTGTAAGGAAATGATTTTTATATTTATAGTAGGGGTAGTTTTGAAGTCATACAGACAGCTTTGCCACCTACTTGCTGTGCTATTTGATATGCTTAATACTTCTGTGCCTCAGTGTTCTCTCATGTAAAATGGAGATTACCTGTTCTACTGACTTCACGGGGTTAACATAAGGACTGTATTAGTTAGGGTTCTTCAGAGAAATAGAACCAATAAAATGCACACATACATTTATTATAAGGAATTGTTTTACATATTTATGAAGACTGAGAAGTTCTGAGATCTGCAATTGGCTTTGGTAAGCTGGAGACCCTGGAGAGAAAATGTATAGTCCCTTTCTTTCTGAATCTGTATCTAATCAGGAAAGCCAATGGTATAAAGTTCCCCAAAAGGCTCAAGACTCAAGAAGAACCAATGTTTCATTTCAAGTCTGACAGCCAGGTAGTTCTGATGTCCCTGTTCAAGAGGAGTTCCCTCTTAGTGTTTTTGATTGATTCAGTCTTCAAGTGATTGGATGAGGCTCACCCACATGGGAGTGGGCCTCAAATGTGAATCTCATCTAGAAGTACCCTCACAGAAACACTCAGTATCAGGTTTGGCCAAATGTCCAGATAACTGGGGGTCCAGTCAAATTGACACATAAAATTAACCATCACAAGAACCTAATGTGAAAATGTGAATAAAATTATTTGTACAATTCCTGAAACAGAGTCAATAATAGGTAATGTTGGATATTATTATCATGATCATGATCATCACCATCACCACAATTGTCATTGTCATTGGTATCTTAGAAGCTTAGTATGTTCCTATTCTCAGAATCTTTTCTACTTCAAAGAAGAAACCCTTGACTAATAACAGAAGGAAACTAGCAGATAAATATTCTCTTTTGTCCTTTGACTGGAAAGTTCTAAAGCTTATTTTACATAGCTCCTCAAGGGGTCTCCAGTGAGATAGAATCCCCATTAATGACAGCAGTGACTAAACTGCTAAGCCACCTTTGGGTTGACTTTCCTTCTTTCCCAAATTCCTAGTCCCAACTTCTATTCTTTGGGATCATTTCCCAAAATAAACTCTTTGCTTGCAAGCTCTAGTCTTAAGCTCTGCTTCCTTTTGGAACCCAAGCTAAGACACATAGCCAAAAGTCAGGAGAAGAATTAATACTCATTTTTACCCTAATTATAGTCACTGCAATGGCGGTGTAGAAAAGTTTATGATATAACATGCGAAATGATTTCAGAGTACAAGAAAATAGTTTTTCAAGTAGCATTCAGCCTAAGAGTTATGCTTTCATAACAGGAGCCATGGCAGTCTCTCAAAATCCTCTAAGAGCTTAGAAAATATTTTGTGGAAGTGAAACACAGGCTATTTACAAGCAGTTACAACAGACCTATTTGTAAAAGTGGACATGAATTGCACTTACAGGTTTTGTACTAACCTGTATTTTCTCAAATTGATAAAAGCTCTGTCTTTGAAGTCTGAACTTTGAATAATGTGAGCAGAGGCTGCAGATTTTTACAGTGTGTGTATTAGTCCTGGTCTAAGGCACAGATCAATCTAGAATGGACTGATGTGGAATTGTATGAGGACAGCATCTGAATACAGAAGACAATTATGTATTGCACACAATTTGAATGATGACAGAAAAAGAAGCCTCAGCCGCTTTACTTTTTTAAGGCTGCCAAAGATGTAGACTTTTGCCAATGTCCTTGTGAGATATTGTGGCAACAGAAGACATCAGACTCACCAGCTGTGTATATTTTTTGCTATAGACACATTTAATTTTGAATGTCGTTGTTTAATAAAACATGCATAATTCATCCCAAAGTATTGCTTTATTTCTTCTCAGATGCCTCTTATTTTCCAAAGCTGCAAGTTAAGCCTTCCATATTTTTTTAGGGTTATAGAGTTGAATCAATGGGCCGCAAGTGAAAGGAAGATCATGAAGGCTGTTCCTAGAAAAGGTGAGTGTTCCGTTCTGTATCATGCCTGAACATGGTTTGTTTCTGTTAGGGTATGCCACAGAGTACGTAGCAGTGAATGAGAAAGAGCACCACACACAACCATTCTATACCAGTTTTTGTGCTTTTCTGGAGAACAAGTAAATGTAGCACAATTCTTTCCTTAGGAGGCAAATTGTCTGTTGCACAGTTAAAAAGTAGCTGATCTGGGAAAGTTGAATTGAGAGCAGTGGAACAAAAATAGAGTTTCTTTTTGAAGTGGCTGTAAGCTATAATTTTTCACTTCGGATGCAGGTTTCTGAGACTGCTTAACTGGTGTCTGAGAGGAATATGTAAGAATAAAGTGGAATAGTGAGGTAATGAAGAGTAGGCAAATATATTTTTTCAAGAAGTGAAGACTTTAAAGTATGAAAAGATACTTTTAAAGAAAAAGTGAAATTAGAGAAAAATTGAAATTTCATTTAGTGACAATACTGACATTTTTCTTACTAATCTTCAACTACTGCCTCCTCCTCCTTTTTTAGTTCACAATCTCCCTTTTCATTGCAAAATTCCTTTCTTTGAAAGGAAAATTCCTTTCTTTGAAAACTCTCTAAGGCCAGGACTGAATTCGGCTGTCTTGAATTACATGACTAAACTCTCAGCCACTGTCTGCTACGGTATTACATACAAGAGTGTTCTCTTGTTTACAGGATGGGATGTACCATATGAATTCTTAAAACAATTATCTTTTCAAAATCCTTTGTGATTGATTATTTGATTGCTCAAATAATACATATCAATGTAGAAAATATGGATAAGGAAAATGATCCATGATTTACCATCCAGTGGTAACCCATTTAATGATTTCATTATTTATCCCTCCAGGCTGGAGGGTGGCATATGGGGTGAGAAGCAAAGGGTGGTTCACAGACTATCATCTGCCTCCAAGTTACTACGGGTAATTTTTCAAAATGCACCTTCTTGGTTTCCTCTCAAATCCTGCAGAATCATAATTCCTGTAATATGAGTCTCAGGGATATGTATTTTTAATAAGTATAGCAGGAATGATGTTCACTAAAGCTTGAGAATCACTGTTGCAGACTTTTCTTTGGTGGGGGGTAGGGGATATGAAAGAAACAAATCAATTTCAAACTGAAAATAACAGATTCTACACTGGATCTTAACTAAAAGGCTGAGGAGTGAAACAAATCAATTTTAAAAGAAAACTGATGTGGAACTCACTGTCTTGAGTTCTGGCTAGTTCTTCCTTGTAGTATTTTAAGGAACAAAGCACCATAGACCACAAGAATATTAGATATACTGAGTCATGATCCTTTTTGGAAGGAACATTCTTTAAACTAGATCTGTGTTTGAAACGATGGAGAACTTCCACATGCCAAGTGCTTCTACTATCTGAAAGTGGAGAACACATTTCACCTAGCCTTCAGGGGTGAAATGACTCTTCCCAAGCACTCACCGCTGGCCAGGGGCAGGGCCATTTCAGAACTGAGGTCTCTGAGTGCCTGTTCCAGGCTCTCCCCTCTCCACCAGGCTGAATGTCAGGCTCTTCCTGTATACGAACTTGTTTTACTGATAAGAGAAGTGGGCTACTGAACCTAAATGTCCAGGGGAAGAAAGAACAGAGTAATGTAGTATACCTTGTCAAAGGACGGAGTTCAATTCTTCCCTCTTCTTTACACATTTTTACTGTTTTATTCTCAATTAGTTAGAGGCAAAGGTACTGTCTTTTGGGTACACTCATAACATGCATTTTATAGAAGTAGTTTCAAAAGAATTGTATTGTCAAGTATATTTGCACATTATTTATTTTGCCAGGGTATTCTGATCTGGGGTCAGGTAAAGTGGCTTTTGTTGTAACTGTTCTTGTTATATTAATTGTCCTTCAAATACAGCACTCTTCCCATTCCTTTGAATAATTGGGTGGACTAGGAAAATCTCTCCTCTAAGTAATTTATTAAGTGTTTTTTTAGAGTGAGTATTCTACAATAAATGCACACTCATTCTCATAAAATAGCTCCTTTTATTCTTGGTAATCTGTTTGTTTTATACAAATATTGTGTGAATTTATGCTTAACTCATTGGAATTTATTGTTACTGACCATTGTTTACCCATGTTTGCAAATTTGAAAAAAATCCCAAAGACGTGGGAACTTAGAATTTCCAACTGAAGAATTGCTATTTTATAAAAGTTTAGTTTTATGTGAAAGACTCCTGAGGAATAGTGTAAAATTTTTGGATTTTAGATTATTTTAGTAAAACATCCAGATAGAGACAATTCTAGCAGTACAATCATGGTCTGTTTAGCTAACTTTTTGTTTTGTGGGGGTGAGATGGAGTTTCGCTCTTGTTGCCCAGGCTGGAGTGCAATGGCATGATCTCAGCTCACCGCAACCTCCGCCTCCTGGGTTCAAGCAATTCTCCTGCCTCAGCCTCGCAAATAGCTGGGGTTACAGGCATGCGCCACCATGCCCGGCTAATTTTGTATTTTTAGTAGAGACAGGGTTTCTCCATGTTGGTCAGGCTGGTCTCGAACTCCCGACCTCAGGTGATCCACTCGCCTCAGCCTCCCAAAGTGCTGGGATTACAGGCATAAGCCACGGCGCCCAGACTGTTTAGCTAACTTTTAAGCATACAAGTGGAATTCATTAATATGAGAGATTTCCCCAGAGACAGCATGTGGCAGCAATCTTTTATAATGTAATTTCTCTGAACATCACACTGGAAGTCCTGAGAAATATTTCAGGTTACATGAAGTAAGCAATTGTATTTTTCTATAACTGTTTAATAAATGAAAAGTAATCCTGAAGCATGCAAACTTGCATAATATTTCACAAATTTAACAAATACTGAGCAATTAAGAGAATAGTGCTTTACAGAAAGTCCAGTAATCAGAAAAGACTGGCACCCTAGTCAGTGTATCCAGGGCTTGAATCTTACCTTAGGGGAGGCTCCTCTTATAACCAAAGTGACCATGCAGGGTTACACAGTGATTCTTCTGGGATTTTGCAGCTGTTTATGGAATGGATTCATTTTATTCTTCCCAATGGATTTATCTCGTCATGCTGCCTTTCAGAAAACAGAGACCAAATAAAACAAAAGCATGCAGCAATGAAAGACAGGCTCAGTTGTTCAAGGTTATTCAGAGGCAGGGGAAAAATAATCATTTAGAAGGCTAGGTATTTTTTTAATTAGGATATAGCTCCCTAAAGAATAATAATATTAAAACATTTATGTATTATATCAGGCTGCTATTACTGCAACAGTGCTATGGTAATTATCAACCACAAAAATATTACTGGCACATGATAACAAACATTTATCCATTATGCACCTGCGGGTTGGTGTGGGCTCAGACAGACTTGGCTGGGCATAGCTGAGCTCAGCCTTTCTTTGTCATTTCTTTGTCAAAAAGGACTCATTGTCCTTTCTTTAGAACTACTGGGCTATTCTTTCCTTGGCAGTAACAAAGAAACAAGGCAGCAAGCCCCAGTTCAGACCGCAATCTAGACCTCTGCTTGTGACATGCCTATTAAAAGTCTCATTGGCAAAAGCAAGTCACATGGTCAAACCCAACATCAATAGGGTGGGAGGCCGGGCTCAGTGGCTCACGCCTGTAATCCCAGCACTTTGGGAGGCTGAGGTGGGCAGATCATGAGGTCAGGAGATCGAGACCATCCTGGCTAACATGGTGAAAACCCATCTCTACTAAAAATACAAAAAAAAAAAAAAAAAAAAAAATTAGCTGGGCGTGGTGGTGGGCACCTGTAGTCCCAGCTACTTGGGAGGCTGAGGCAGGAGAATGGCGTGAACCCGGGAGGCGGAGCTGGCAGTGAGCCGAGATCGTGCCACTGCACTCCAGCCTGGGTGACAGAGAGACTCCGTCTCAAAACAAACAAACAAAAGAAGTGAGGTGTGTGTGTGTGTATGTGTGTGCCTGTGTACTGAACAATAACCTAATCATCTACATTTCTATTCTCAAAACTTGTTCAAGTCTCTTCTGATTTTGGTTGAATTGTGCTCTGTGGAACAATTGAAAGGAGCAGACTTTTCCTAGCTGCGTCTGATAATCGCAAACTTCCTTCAGTTATTTGGGGCCATCTACTACTATAGATGTCTAAGGAGTTCTGAAAGGCAAAGAGTAAGCTTTTAATGTGGCAGTAGTTGCAGAGTTAATAGTTCTGCAGAACACCAGCCCTTGGGATTCATTCCCATGAAAGAATACTAGAAGAGGTCTCATAAATCTCAGCTACTAAGGTATACAGAGGTGGTGGATAATAGTTAAGCCTTTGATTTAGTTCTCAAATCTTCCCCAGGAATGCAGTACATGCATATGAATCCAGAAACTACTAGAGAAATCAATACTCTACTGAAATACTCTTGTTATAAATACAGTTACGTGGGGGATGATTACCAAATGTGGTTGGGTTTTTAGTGGAACGTTTATGGAAATTACTTTATTTGGGTTCAAATGCTTGTATTGCCACTGGCTAACAAGTTGTCTCATTTCCTGAGATTCAGTTTCCCCATCTGTAAAATATAACCCTTAATGCCTGACTAATAGAATGTGATAAAAATAAGATAATGGATGTGATTATGGAGACAGTACTTCATTGTAATTTATAGCATGAGCTCTGGAATCAGTCTGTTTGGGTTGAATCCTGTCTCTACTACCTATTAGACAGGTGACCTTATACTTGTCTCTCTGAATTAGTTTCCTAGGGCTGCCATAACAAATTACCAAAACTGGTAGCTTAAAGCAACAGAAAAGTACTCTCTAATAGTTCTGGAAGCCAGAAGTCAAAAATCAATGTGTCAGTAATGCTGATTGCCTCTTGGGGGGCTCTGAGAAAGAATCTGTTCCATGTTTTCCTCCTAGCTCTGGTGGTGACCAGCAATCCTTGGGTTCCTTAGCATGAGATAGTGTAACAGCAATCTCTGTCTCCATCTTTACAGGGTATTCTTCCCTATGTCTCCTCTGTCTCTGTCCTTTTTTCTCATCAGGATGCCAGTTATACTGGGTTTAAGGTCCGCTTAATTCAATATGACCTCATCTTAACCAATTATGTCTTTAGAGGCCCTATTTCCAAAAAAGGTCACATCCATAGATACTGGGGGTTGGGGCTTCAACATATCTTTTTAGGTACACAATTCAATCCACAACAGTTTATTCTCTCTTCCACCCTAATATTTCAACATTAGAACATAGTTCACCCATGTTTTCTGCCACTTAATAACAACGATCACCTTTCCTCCAGTGTCGAAAACATGTCCATTATTTCCTTTTAAAGACTCACCAGAAGCACCTTTAACATCCATAGTTCCATGAAACAAATGCATTTTCTAAAGTTAATGTTCTTATCTGTAGCATGAGGATAACAATCACATTTTAGAACAATTGTGAAAATTAAATGCAATTGTCTATAAAGAATGTTTAGTCTAGGAAAGGGCATATTGCAAATGCTTAATGAGACTTGGCTTTTACTTAAGTATTAGGTTGAACCATAAGAAGTTGATGTTTTGTAGGTTGCAAATAGTTAAAAACAAGCAAAGCCTTTTGATATACTTTGAACTGTGTGAAATTCCCATTTTCATAGATCAAAAAGTCAAATATCAGTAATTCTATGCGGCTTAGCCTAATACTTTACAGTAAGTGAGACATTGACACACCAAGGTAAAGTAGCCTTAGTGAGCCATGACATTTTCTTCTTAAAAAGCATCTCAGGACAATTATTTCAAGCTAAAACAAATACTGGATTGTTACATGAATTCTTTATTAAACTATTTTTAATAACAAGTGAATTCAACTTTTTTGCTTATTGATAATCCAGTATTTAGTGAAGAAACATGAAGCATACATCCAGGTATTATTTCATTTTTATTAATACTGTCTGTCACTGAATCAGGGGCTTTCTAAATTAAACATATGTTTAAATTAGGATGAGAGCACTGTCTGTCACTGAATCAGGTGCTTTCTAAATTAAACATATGTTTAAATTAGGATGAAATCACTGTCTTTACTTTTCTTCAGTTGGGTATATAGTAGCTTCACACCCTAGTCTTCATTTCTTCACTATTTTTTAAAAACTTCAATTCAGATAGTAAAAAATAGGTAACCAAAACATCTTTCACAATACTATTCTAGTGGTCACCTGGGTATCTATTATACAGGGTTCTTACAAGGAGAGAGAAGAAATACCATTAATATAAAAATACAATGCCACTGGAATTTTCTATGGAGATAGTGATACAATTGGAACAAATTAGTTGAGGATAACATTTATAAATTAAAGTGTTTTTCCCAGTGTCCCCAAGGCAGCAGTACAGGCAGGAAATAGGAAATTGAAGTGAATATTAGAGTGTAAGAAAGTGGGAAATGAAGCTTATGTGAATAAGATGTGTATACATTAAAAGGCTTACTGAATAATCTGTCAGGAATGGTGACTAAATTGAGGCCAAGAATTGTAAGAGATTATTGATTTAATATAGAAAAATTGTAAATTCTAGGGCAAGATGGATGAAAGAAATGGAAGGCATCTCAGGTCCTATGAGGAGGACAATGAAGAAGCCAAGAAAATATTCGTCCTTTCAACAAAATTTCTAGTTAAATTTTTGATGTGCTAGTTAACTAGTGCAGCTTCTGCATATAACTGATTCTCTAAAAATATTTGTTGAATGAATATGAATAATAAAATAGGATAATATTAATTTGATTTAGAACAAACTTCTCAAACAGAAATTTTAAATAATAAACTTGCCATCCTAGTTTCAACATAGGTAGCCAGAGCTAGAGGTAGGATTGTATAATAGAAAAGAGCTGTATTAAGACTTGGACAGATTTGAATTCCAATCCTGAATCCCTTTTCTAAAGCATGTATGATATAGTACAGTCATTAGTTCCACTGCTGATAGCATCCCCAGTGAATTGGGTGGGCTGCATCTTTCAAAAACTTAAAAAAATATAATTCAAGACAACACATCTCTTTTAATTTTTAAAGTTTTTTTTTCTTATGCTTTTGTGATGGTTGATTATGCGTTAAATTGACAGGGCTAAGGGATGCCCAGATAGCTGATAAAGCATTATTTCTGTGTGTGTCTATGGAAGTGTTTCTGGAAGAGATTAGCATTTGAATCAGTAGACAAAGATCCACCCTCACCAATGTGGGCAGACATCATTCAAACCATTGAGGGCTCAGATAGAACAAAAAATTGGAGAAATAGTGAATTCTCTTGCTTCTTGAGCTGGGCTACCCATCTTAACCTGCCCTCAGATATCAGAGCTCCTGGGTCTTGGGCTTTGGGACTCTGGGACTTACACTAGTCATCTCCCTGGTTGTCAAGCCTTAGCACATGGAGAGAATTACACTACTGGCCTTCCTGTTCTCCAGCTTGCAGACAGCATATCATAGGACTTAGCCTCCATAATCTTGTGGGTCAATTCCCATAAGCATAGGAGATATATATATATATACATATATATATATATACATATATATATATAATATTAGTTCTATTTCTCCAGAGAATCCTAATACAGCTTTTCATACCGTTCTTTTTAATGGTTTCCATTTCGCTCAAAATTCACTTCTTATGATCATTTTTATTGGATCTCCACCAATTACCTTTTTCCAACTCCTGAACTGCTTCTTAGCTTCATCTTCTGCTGGTAACATATCCTAAAGGGTTGCTTAGGCCTGAAATTTGGAGTGACACCAGTGGTCTGTATGTTCCAACAGGTGAGAAGAAACACTGTGTGTGCAGTTGGGCTGTTAATGGTGCCTAGTGTTACTGATCAGTCCTGGGATTCTAGCATCTCAGAGGGAGGCCCTCCAGGGAATGTGATGATTAAGAAATTCAGGCAGGAAAAACAAGGGGGGATCCTTGTTGTATCTGAGAATCCAATGTCTTATACATGCAGGGAAATTTCACAGAAAGGTAAGCATGGTAGGTCATAGAGAAGGAGCACAATACTAAACTGATCAATCAGCAACAGATTCGTAGGAGGAAGATTAGTTCTATTGGGGAACTTGTGGTCACAGGGAACTTCTGGAAGCATGAGGGGAGAGTCTGATCTGAGGTCTAATTAAGGCAGATATGAGTTAAGGTAGGAAAACATCTATTTAGATGCAGGATTCTAATATAATTTCCTTCCTTCCTTGCTTCCTTCCCTCCCTCCCTCCTTCCCTCCCTCCCTCCCTCCCTCCCTCCCTCCCTCCTTCCTTCCTTCCTTCCTTTTTACAAGGTGAAGACAGTGAAGAATCCTTACTGTTCCTTCCTTCCTTGCTTCTTTCCTTCCTTCCTTCCTTCCTACAAGATGAAGACAGTGAAGATTACTTACTGTTACTTACTGTATCTGCCTATGGTGTCTTTCCATTTTTTTTTTTTTTTGAGGTGGAGCCTTGCTCTGTTGCCCTGGCTGGAGTGCAGTGGAGTGATCACCGGCTCACTGCAAGCTCCGCCTTCCAGGTTCACGTCATTCTCCTGCCTCTCAGCCTCCGGAGTAGCTGGGACTACAGGCGCCCGCCACCATGCCCGGCTAATTTTTTGTATTTTTAGTAGAGATGGGGTTTCACCCTGTTAACCAGGATGGTCTAGATCTCCTGACCTCGTGATCCGCCCACCTCGGCCTCCCAAAGTGCTGGGATTACAGGCGTGAGCCACTGCGCCCGGCCTTCCATCTTAAAAAGAAAAGTTTTAATGGTTTGATGTGTACCCAGCTCATGAGTTTATCTGGTTTAGTTCTTGGATTTGCCTTGGAAATCTATCTGCCAAATATTCTAACATGGTCTTTGAGGTGATTAAGAGGAATTAAATAGCTATCAAATTGAACTTTAAAATGCTTTCTAATAATAATGCCAGTTTAGCAATTGACTTGATGAATATTAGTCAAAAGAATCAGTGTCAGTCATTTGGTGCCTAAAAAAAATCAGACAATCAACTGGGAATATTTGTGTATAAAATGTTGACATTAGTCAATTGTAGCGTGTTATAGTAACTTCTCTAGAGGCTTCAACCACATTAAAAGATCTATTTGTGCTTATGACACAACCTGTTCCTGAAGAAACCACTGGGGGTGGCTGAGCTTATGCTTCTATGAAAGCTTCTAATTCAGCTGGTTAGGTTTCATTACATGATTCATGTAATCTCTGCTTCATTTTACTTTAGGAGAGATAACTTAGTAATAAGCCTCCAAGTTAAGGGGCATTTAATAGGATATTATCAATTATAGGTTTTCCCAGAAAGTTCTATGGTCAAAGGGCCAACTACAGGGAAAATGGTCAAATTGTATTTACTGCAAATGTTACTGTAGTTGGGAATCTTCTTCCTACCTAAGAACTAAAATTTTCATGAGGCGGAGGAGAGGATAGTGCCTCTCTTGGAGTACAGACATGATTTGTCCTTTTTTCAACATACCCCATATAATGAACTTGTGTCCTTTAATTGCATCTTCCCAGCCCCAAATGCCAATTCAAATTCAGAGTTTTTTCTCTCAAGGTTTAGGCTCTGCCTTCTGTAAGAGCAGTTAATTATTAACTAATTTGTGTAATCTTAGGCATGAGGCATGCCTGGATCCCCTTAGTAGTCTAGAGTGGTAGCATCCATGAGAATGGGGTGGATTTGGGGGGAAGTGATTGGCTTGATGTCTTGCAGACATCAAAGAGGTTTAGCAGATGTGTGTCCAGAGGGGAAGAGTGAACATAGAAGTTATTGGTGAAGATGATGTCTGTCATCTCCTGGATGAAGTAATAAATTAGATTTTTTTCTTAAAGGAAAACTGCTAGATTATCAGTTATTTAGTTTGTCTATTGGGTAGAAAAATTAATATAACTAACTTGTATTAAGCTAGAGCTATTTATACATTGTCATAGTGGTGGATTAAGTTCACCAAGATTAGGCCATGAAGGCTCATTAAATCCATTTATTTATTTGTAGTCAAGATATAGAATCAAAGTGTTGTTTTATAACAATGTCTTTAATTGTGATGGGTAAAAAGACATACAAAGCATTGCCACATACTGGTCTACATACTGATTATGTAATGGCGTTACTATAATAAACTATACTAGAAATGCTGTTCAGTGGAAATGATTGATGAGTTAGCTTCTAATTATAGAACTGATGGGGAGAAACTTAAAATTCTACCAATACTTCAATATTACTTTATATGACTTCTCAAGTATAATATTTATGAATTATGGTGATACACGTGTGTCATTTTAGAGTCTCCATTTATTTGCACACTATGATGTATTTGTCTTTTAACAGTACTTAAGTACAAGGACTTACTTTTCTTCTAAATATTTTTAAATGTCTTTTATGACAAACAAGAAAACAAACATGCTCATTCATGTGTAATTTTACAAAAGGGTGAATGCAGTTGGAATTGTAATGAAAACCATATTTAGAGAATAAGTAAATAAAGCGAGTTTGCTTTTTTTTTTGATGAAGCAATGTGAGGGACAACTCAGGGAATATGTTCTTACAAAGACAAAGTGTCATGTCAGAGGACACCATAATCTCATTACTCTGCGTGGGGTTGGGTTGGGGGGACTCAGTAGAGATACGTGAGCACCTCCAAATTCTATCTCCTTCTAAGCCAGTATAAGGCTATTTGGCTGCGATTGGAATAGGAACCACATTTTAGGGAGAAGTGGAAGAGTTCATTTTGTCTTTTAACTATTGTTTGTTTTCTAGCCTGCAAAAATGGTGTCCCTCTAGATTTCTTCAGAGATGTGCTTGCATACCCTGGAAGGTGGATATTGTAAACCTTGCTCAGTTCTGCTGGGGCTTCTTTTCCAAACTGTTTCCAGAAGGGCTCAGTTATTCACATCTCTAGACCTCCAGTGGAGCCCAGGTTTTAATTTCAAGACATGACTAGACATCACAAAATTAATTTTCTTTATTACTAAGTCCTAAAATGTTAAGTGAACACTGTCTCTGCTCTGAAGGATTACTGTAAACTGATAGTTCTCCTTTTACACTTGTGGTTTTGTTTTAACGTAATATTTCTCTCCAAAAAAATCCAAGGGAACATCTTCTTGTACTATACACTTAAAAATTTATTTTCTACATCCGAATGCTGAGGAAACCCCATTAATGAGTCGGGTTTAGATAGCTTGCTGGAAGAGAAGGATGGTCATTAAAGCCTTCCATGGGTGCTAATGTGCGAATAGGCTAGTAAATTATTCCTGTTCTCATCTCTGTGATTTAAATGAGCAGTAGTTTGAGTATTAGTGCTCAAATGTATTTATTTTAGTATTAAAAAACAGGAAATTTCCTAAGGGTTCACTGCATATATAAATCCTGTTGATTTGTGAATCTGAGGTTTTCACTAATTTTCTAAGCAGTGGTAACCCAGCTGACTTTAATTCTACTCTTTATTGCACTGCATTGTAAGCTAGAATGGAGTTAGCTGATTTTAATTTCATGCTTCTGATTGGAAGTTGCATCGTAGAAGTGAACTCAGCATAACAGGTAAATAAATTTGACCAAGAAATTAAGTGCACCTCTCCAATACGAATAAAGCAACGTGAGTGTCTTCTGTGCAGTGCATGGGCATCTGCGACAGCTAAAAATGAGCCCTTTGTTTCTTAGTGCCCTAGCATCTAATTTTAACAAAACCTGAAAGAGAAGTTCAGAAAGCTGGTAGTGCTGCACTGCAAATCAGTAAGGACCAATCCATCTGGGCTTGCACTGCAGCGAGACCACTGAGAAGTTTCAAAAGAAATAGGAGGATCTTCTACAGAATGTTCTTTCCGTAAAGTACTGGTAAGAAATCACTATGCAACAACATCTGATGAATAATTCTAGAAGTAGCAATTTTTTGGAAGTTTGAAAGATGACCTTGTGTTTTTAAACTCATCTGTAACTGTCCTGCTCTTTCTACTTTTTTTCAGTCTTTGTATTTTTTTCTTTCTCCTCTTAACCCTTGATTTAGTCCTTTTTTTCCTTTCCGAGTTACTTTCTCTTTTGATGTAAAGGAGAGAGATCCTATCAAATGGGTCATAATCAGAGAGTATAATGAGGAATAGTTTGAGTATTAAAGTATATTAAAGAAAATGGTGAAACCTGGTTTATGCAACAAAGCATATTTTCATTTATTTTGTATTCTGGATTACCTTGAATGTTTTCATGCATTTCTTTTGAAAACCTGGCTATCTGACTTTTAAGTTTTCTCAATGTTTTCCCTGCCAAAGATCAGTAATTTACTTCAAATCAGTGAACTGAAAATGTTTGTTTCTGGACTGAACTACCTTGTATATGTTAATGATCTCTGCATTTTAATTGTAAGAGGTTTTTTTGTTTGTTTTGTCCTAAAGTAAGGAGGAAGGAGTTGGTTCTTTAAATCTATAACACAATTAATTAAGCCTATAAACAAAGAACTGTTTATAGGCTAAACAGAGAACTGGAGGCAAGGTATAAAGCCAAAGCCACAATGGAGTGTGAGTTGGGGAACCGGAAGACATTTAGGCTTAGTGGATGGAAACATAGGAGGTGGCCTGGAAGAACTAAAGATAAGGTGCAAACATTTCTAGCATGTTTGAGAGAGTTGGATTCCTTTAAAGGTTCTAGAACAGGCTGGAAACTAGAGTTTTCAAATCCTTTTTACTCACAAAACCCTTTCATTAAATAAAACCAACAGAATCTCAATGTGTTAAACAGGTGAAAATAGTTGTGGTGAAGGAGAAAACTATTCTCTTGGTCTCATGTGGGGCAGGGTCTGAGTGAACCTCTGTCTTTGCAGAGCGCAATTTGAAAACCACTGTGTTAGCCATACGTTCTGGATTTGTTTCAGAAAGCATAGTTTATATGACTAATTTTGTTTGTCACTTATTGGCAAGTCCTTTAGCCATGTGAGATTAAACACTAGGGGGAGGTCGTGATGCTACACTGGGGAGGGAATCTTAGTCGGAGAACATACCTGACTCAAAGTGCAGTGCGTGTTCCTGAATGGTACATCACGGTTAACAGAAGAGAAAGCTCAGGGAATGTGATCACATCTAAATCCATATAGCCTTCCTTTCTAAAGGCAATAGTTAAGGTCCATAATATTTTTGGAGGTAGAGCTCACTAGCTATTCCCATTGCCTGGGATCATCCCCCTCCTGTCCTTTGCAAGATTGCTGTTTCTTGTTATTTAAATGTTGGTTCACAGATCACCTCAATAAATGGTCTTTCCTGATTGCTCTATCTACCTTAGGCCTTCTTCTTAATAGGTGTCTCCTTAATACATTTTATTAATCTCCATCATAACACCCTGTTCAGTTTTAAAGACTTTAGGAAGAATTTTAGCTTGCTTAGTTTTGATGTTGCTCACTAGAAGGTAATCTCTGTGATAGCAGGAACCATTCTTGTAACTTTAATACCTGGTAGGTACAGTACCTGGCACCCGATAGATATTCAATACATGTTTGTGTAGTGAATGAATGATACATATTATATAAGAGGTGTAAAACACAAGAGAGGCCACTAGAGGATTCACTGGGAACATTTCTTTTAGGTAGTTTTCCAGAGCAGTGAATTTTAATATTTAAAAAATTTTATTAAAGAAAATGGTGAAACCTGGTTTATGCAATAACACGTTAATGATAAATAAGTCAATACTAGTAAAGCAGAGTGTCCATATAGGTTTTAAATCAATAATCCATAGTAAAGGAGATAGAAAATATTAAGAAAAACAAGAAAGAAGATAATAAGCCTAGGAGGTTGAGATTTAAGGATATATATTTTCCTTCTCTTGTTATTATAACCAAGTCACATTAAAATTTATGCCATATCTATTCACCCTGGAGTTAGTATTATTTTGTATTACTCGTTTTCTGGCATGACACTTGATTATACTTGGTAGTAAATGAGGCCCTTCTAAATGATAATACCTGGAGCCCTAGCAGTCTCCTGTAGATCCCCACAAGTCCTGACATGGAGGACTTCGTGAGTGGGACACAATGCGTGTAGAGAGGGTACAGAGCACCATGATGGTGACCCATAGATACACAGGTGTTGAACCTAAGAAAAATGGTTTCTATAGGCACAGGACACTTAAAAGAAAGTGGTAAGTGCTGACCTACTTGTTTTATGATGGTAGAGTTTGTTCATATTTCAAGCTCTAAAGACTTAAAGGAACAAGACTTAATTCCCACCAGGTGAATTCCTAAGGTTGCAAGGAGGATGGGAAGAGAAACTAATAGCTGTGGAGTGCCTGCTAGGTCTGTGCTAAGCAATTTTTATGCACATTAGCTTCTAAAAATTCCAGGTGGAGGCTTCAGTCTGGAAAAGATGATACTTGGTCCTCATATTCCTGGTGGTGAGGTACAGATTGTGGAAAAGATTCATTTTTCTGATTACCAGAACACCCTAGGTATAAATGATGTCCATGTATGACTTTTCTTACTAATAAAAAACAGGAATTAAAATTTTCGCTTAGCAAGATTTTGGTGTGAACCCTGAGTTAACATTTCAATTAGATGCTTTTTTCCATTATTGTGAAGAGTATTGGGAAAATGAATCATGACAGCAAACTGTATCTGCTCATGATTCTACTTTTTTCTTACCTGATAAGTGCTGTAATTGTATTTCCTCCAGTTTCATTTATTAGATGGCTATTGTTAAACTAGGTATGGGTTATTTACTTTGGTAAATATGAGTGTTCTGAGTAGTTTATCTCCATTGTGTACTGAAAACAAAATTAAGTATTATGTATATGTTTTAAATTATACTCATGCAAGCAAATTGTTAATGATTAAGTGATGTTTGAAAATGTCTAATTTACAATGAAAGAATCCAAATTATAGAATTTACAAAATGTGGTCTGGAATGCAGGCTTATAAAATCAGTCTCTAATAGCAAAGTAAATAAGGATATTGTAAATGAAACATTGCATTTGATTGAATAACTGTGGAATATTGGCATTTGAGTTATTTAATCTGAAAATACTCAATATTTGGCTATCCTGTAAAGAACCAGTTTCTCCTAATCTATTCTCCTTGAGAGTAAGGGGCCCATGGATATAGCCTTTTCCCTGTCTTCACTGCCCCCCTTCTCTTCCAAAAATTCCTACAAGCCCCAAGTTTTTATATGGGCTGTGTGAATGCTTAAAAGTGAATCGAATTTCCTGTTTTTCATATTCGAAATGCTGTGGCACCCCTTAAGTCCCTTGAATGTCACACCTGTTTTATGACAGGAGACACACCAAGGAATCCTAGTACCAAGGCAATATCAGTTGTGCAGGCCCTTAGTGAGGTCCTATTGTCCCCTAGGACAGTGGGCCTAGTCCAGGCCAGGGGAGTATCTCTTATCCAAGAATCTGTTCCTATCTTTTATCAGTGCCTCATGACATTGGAAAAAAAGTATCTTTTTCTCCATAAAACCCTCCTCTCTGCATTCATTTTGCACAGGAATGTACTGAGACACAGAGGTCTAAGAAGTACCTTCCCTGGAATCATTTGTTAAGTCAAAATGACCCCACGGTCTCCTTTCCTTGCAAGCCAGGATATGCTCCATTTGGAAATGTTCCCTCTGGTGTTCTCTAGTACTCTTCTCTCCAGTTACACCTTCTTCTGCTATTTCTCCAAGATGCCAAATCTAGAATTCTCCCAAATTTTAGGCTTTTATGAACAATACATGCAAAGGAGTGAAAAATAAACCAGGCTGATATTTTGAGCCAAATCTCTTTTCTGCTCTAATGTAGAATTTGGTTCATCCTAAAGCTGTCTTGAACTCTCATTTCTTGCTCACTGAGACTGCTTTGCCAACTATCTTTTTTCCTGACACTAGAATATCCTTGGCCTAGGAGGTGGGTAGGATAGACTCTTCCAATCTAATCCAGCTCTGCTGAGACCTATGTTGGGTTGTATATTGTGCCGTGCAGCAGAGCAGGTTCCAGTGAAAAATCCATTAAGTTCAGCCTTGTGTATTGATTTTTTAAAAGCCTGTTCCATTTCTCTTAGATCCTGAGAATGTGAACAAGTGATTATATTCAGTGCTGCATTAACTTGCTTGTACTTGTTTTCAAATGAACCATTATGACACAAATTACCTTGAAATGTAATAGTACCAGGTCAGAATGTTAGTATCTTTTTGGAGGCTGTCATCAATTATATGTATAGATTATAGTCTGAATAAAGGTCATTCCTACTCACTAATTCTGCCAGATTTCCCAATTGGGGAGCACCTGCTTTAAAATGCAGGTTAATTTAAGGAAAAAACACCCTCCTACAAACTCATCTTTGAGGTGGGAGCTATTTGCATGAATATATTTATTTGTTCATGAATTTTCTACAGCACAGGAAGAGTGATTGAAGTTTTCCTTCTCCTTAATGCATAAATTTAGCTTTATTAGCTGTTACATGCATCTTGGTTTTTAGTTGGAGTAACTCAGAGGGTCTTGATTTCTCGATCTCAAAAATTGGGCCCCTTTGGTTAATCTGTCTAAAGCGATTATCTGCCTTTGGGGCATTTGGAGACTTTTTAGGACAGCACACTAAATCTCACCAGAGCACGCCTTTTACACCCCCATTAATGCTATTTTATTTATAGTTTTTATAAATTAAGGTATTTGAGAAAGTTAATTTAAAGGAGGAAGTCATTATCTAAGGAAGAAACATGGAAGGGGAAGATAACAAAAATAAAGAACTGGTTTAAATTAGAGAGGGTCAGAATGAAAGTGGATATTCAGATCCAAATTAGGATTGTGATGGCTCTTTGGTGGTAGAGAATAGAATAAGACAGATATTGCTTTGCGAAGTCTCTGAGTATTGGGCTTAATGTAGAGTGGCCCTGGGAAAAGGAAACTAGTATGTAGGTACCTACCATGCACCAGATGCTTTTGTGTACATCATCTCCTTTGAAGACATGAAGAGCCTCACACAGCCAGAGAGTAGGATCATAGAGAAGAGCACACCAGCTAAGAATCAGACAGAAAATAGGCAGAATGAGAACACATTTCTCAGAAAGCCCTGCATAGATTGGAAGCTTCAGACACAGCTACAATATAATTGGCTTAATGATCACAGAGAAGACATCAGGCCCAGGAATGGGGTGATCCTTAAAGTGGGAGACAAAAAGTTGCAGAATCAAAGAAAGAGCCTGAAGTAGAAAAATGCTGGACTCTATAGCTACATTGTTTTTTTTTTTTTTTTTTTTAAAAAAAAAAAAAACATTGTTTGTACCCCAAATATGAGAAGCTACCAGATTGACTGAGATTTCTCCAGGCTTCATTATGATTTATGCTCCATGGTTCCTAAGTTCTTATTTAGGGAACAGTGCTTTGCTGTGTATATTTGTTTATGTGAGAGTAATGGGATGGAGGGTGAAGAAAGCCAGTGAGAAGAGAATGCTCTAATTTTTCTTTCTTTCATTTTGAAAGTCTTTGAAAGCCAAGGAAGAGAGGGAATTGTGCATTCCAATTTAGCAGTCACCCTATTACTGGGCCTAATGTCTTCTCTGTGGTCATTAAGCCATTTATGTTGTAGTTGTGTCTGAAGTTTCCAATCTATCCAAGGCAATCTAACAAATTTTGAGGCCGGGCACAGTGGCTCATGCCTGTAATCCCAGCACTTTGGGAGGCCAAGGCGGGCTGATCACAAGGTCAGGAGTTCGAGACCAGCCTGGCCAACATAGTGAAACCTCCTCTCTACCAAAAAGAAAAAAAAAAGCAGGGCATGGTGGCGCCTTCCTGTAGTCCCAGCTACTTGGGAGGCTGAGGCAGGAGAATTGCTTGAACCCAGGAGGTGGAGGTTGTGGTGAGCTGAGATAGCGCCACTGCACTCCAGCCTGGGCAACAGTGAGAGACTCCGTCTCAAAAAACAAAAACAAAAACAAAAAACAAAACAAAACAAAAAAAACTTGGAAAGCACAAGCCCAACACTCTGAGACTCCCCAAAAGCAATATTTGTTTTATTCTCTACTACCTAACAGCCCCTAAAATTTTAATCTGGATCTGAATATAGACTTTCATTCTGATCCTTTGTAACTCTGCAGACATTCCTAAAAGGAAGATCAGTGACTCTAATCTCTCTGACATCTTGTAGTTGAGTTTCTGAATTCCTTCTCACTTCCAGGGGAGCCAGTACCTAAGGGCTGGAAGGTTCAGCCCTTTCCTAGTGTGATATTGCAGACTGTGCAAATGCTTGTCCTGAACCTAAAATGTCACAGGTTTATATTCGTTATGTGATTTGTTCAGCATGTTTCTGACGCAGAAGGTGCCTTGCTCATTCCGAAACTATTTTGTCATTGATGAAACCCGTAGTCAGATAAAAATCAATACAAAGATGTAGTATGTCTACCTCATTATTTTAAAAAGAGGCCAATTCTGGTTCAGGATGCAGTTTCTGAGGTTGCCTGAAAGAATCTGAAGTTTAAGTTTAGTATTAATCACACTGTCTGCCAATGAGCCCAACTGGTCTTGTGTTTCAGTGCTGGAAACAAAGGCAAAAAAACGTCAGCTCTAGACTTGGAAGCAGAAGTTCCAAAAGAGTCCCATTACCGTTTTATTTTTTCCCTTGGAAAGAAATAGGTTTCCAAGGAGAGACAGCCCAAAAAATAGTATCTCAAAGTACGACTTCTCCAAACCTTCTTTGGGTTTCCAGTTTGGCATAGAAACCCTGGTACTATTGCAGGCTGTGTAGGTTACACAAGTTCAGCCTGAACCTGTATTCTACAGCAGAAATCTCCAAACAGGTGCCAACCGGAGGTAGTTCCCATTTTCCAGAGGCCTCATGACCCCTGGGGTGCAGGGAGTGGGGGCTGGAGATACTGAGAGTGAAGACCCTGAATGGTCAGGCAGTATTGTTGAAAGGGCAGGAGCGTTGAAGAGCCTAGAGGCAAGGAAGGCAGTGAGGGGTTCCTGGAGCCATTTAGAAGAGAGTTGATGAGAGTCTCACCTAGAAGAGGTTGAGTGGGGATGAGAAAGAGAAGGAATATTTGAGAAAGGTTTCAAAGGCGACTCTCTAGTGCAGCCATGTCTCTTGAATTTTGTAGTGTCACTCTCCGTATTGGGTGTTGTTGACTGTGATCTTCAAATGTGAGGGTGAGAAAGCTTAGGATGGAAGCCCAGAAAGTAGGCACAACCTCACTCTAGTCATACAGCCCCGACCACTGTGACCACAAGCACAGTTTATTTACAGCTCCAAACTTCTTACATTCAGCTCTCTCCTGTGTTCTCTTCAGTCTCCACATTCCCAAGGAAGCTGTGTGTTCTGGCTTGAACTACCAAAATGTATGAATAATTGTGATTCACTAGGCCATAGTTTGATTAATTTTTTGTTTTGCTTTTAAATCAACCCTCCTCCCCCTAGGAGATACAGCAATGATATGAAATAAATGAAACCTATGCTTATTACAATTCACCCTACATAAATCATCCTGCCTTTGGTGAATGGGTAAATAGCTACTTGGAGGCTGCAAATTGAATGTGTTCAAGTACATTAAGAAACAGAACCGAGTATGAAATGAAAGTATTCAAACAAGAAATTTCAGGGTTTTTTTCTCCCTCTCCTGCTCTCAAATATTTTCTGTGCTAGGGACTTGCCTGGGAGTCAGGAGGAGCAGGTTCTATAGTGCAAGGCTGAGTGTGAATGTGCCAGGCATCAGAAGCTGGCCTGGGGACCTCAAGCATCGTCCTTAGGATAAGAGAAGATGTGATAATTATCACACAGGGCTGGGTCTGAGTGGAATAAGCAGTGGACCAAAGGTAGTAGGTCTCTAGGCAGAATCTTTTCCAACAGTGGTTTCAAACCTGGCCACCTGGCCAAATTTTCCAAGAGTTTAATTATAGATCTATGAGCCAAACCTGAGATTTGAATCAGAATTTTTGAGATTGGGACTTGGAAATTTACATTCTAAAAAAGCTCAAGTGACTGGGAGACATGATCAGGTTCATATAGTTCACTTCTGGTAGCTGGGGCTTAGAATGAAAGAAACTAAGATACGATGCTGGGTGCGGTGGCTCACACCTGTAATCCCAGCACTTTGGGAGGCCAAGGCAGCTGGATCACCTGAGGTCAGGAATTCAAGATCAGCCTGGCCAACACGGTGAAATCCTGTGTCTACTAAAAATACAAAAAATTAGCTGGGCACTGTGGCAGGCACCTGTAATCCCAGCTACTCGGGAGGCTGAGGCAGGAGAATCGCTTGAACCCGGGAGGCTGAGGCAGGAGAATCGCTTGAACCCGGGAGGCAGAGGTTGCAGTTAGCCAAGATCACACCATTGCACTGCAGCCTGGGCAACAAGAATGAAACTGTCACCAAAAAAAAAAAAAAAAAGGGAAAAAAAAAAAAAGAAACTAAGGTACGAGGTCAAGTCTCCCAACAATTGCAACCTTACAGAAGTACCTCCAGGTTTCATTTCTTTCTTATAGAATATGAGTCTCCCAGGTCCCTCTAGGCTCTAAAAAATGTTATGTTTCAATAAAGGAGCATCTTGACATGGTTCCAACTGTTAGTTTTGTTTTGCGTGCCTTTACATTTAGAAATTCTCTCACAAAGCTAACCTTTATGTAGGTGGAGTTTGTGGCTGACTGTAGAGTTCATTGAAAGGATTCTGAGGAGGTTTTTCTTCCCCAGAACATCTTCCACACCAACCTGCTTTGAGTTTCAGAAATTTGTCCATTAGAGGAACGGATTAAGGTGAGGTATCTTTATTAACTCATAGATCCCCTTTTTAACTGGTTATTACATTGCATTAGTGAGTTAATAATGGCCTAATAGAAGATATTTTAGCATTTCTCAGCCACTTTTCCTTTTAGGATACCCATGGCTCAGGGTGTTTGCAGGTGCCTCACCCTCACAGAGACATAGTTAGGGCTGTGGGCAAAATCCAGCTGTAACCCTGCTGTTTCCTGCTACTTAGAAAGCATCTCAAAAGGCAGATTGCAAGAGTGGAATAGAATAACCTAAATCTGCTGAAGTTTTACAAAAATAAAATTATAACTAACTCTCCAAATTTGATATGAGTAAAAAATTTACTCGTGATGCAGCTTTTCTGATTGTGACTGTATTAATTTGCTAGGGCTGCCATAACAAAGCACTGCAAATGGGCTGCTCACACAACAAACATTGATTGTCTCAGAATTCTGGAAGCTAGAAAGTCTGAAATTAAGGTGTCGACGGGGTTGGTTTATTTCGAGGGCTATGAGGGAGGGATCTGTTCGTGTCCCCTCTTCTTGGCTTGTAGATGGCAGGCTTCTTCCTACGTTTCTTCACATTGTCT
This sequence comes from Gorilla gorilla gorilla, assembly GCF_029281585.2. Taxonomy (NCBI): domain Eukaryota; kingdom Metazoa; phylum Chordata; class Mammalia; order Primates; family Hominidae; genus Gorilla; species Gorilla gorilla. The sequence continues at coordinate 47,082,885 of NC_073243.2, read as the reverse complement.
TCCCTCTAGTCATGTCTGTCTTTATCCAAATGTACTGTTTTTATGAGGACACCAATCATATTGCATTAGGGCCCACTCCATGGAACTCATTTTAACTTGGTCATCTGCAAAGACCTTTTTTTCCAAATAAGGTCACATTCACAAGGTACTGGGGAGTAGAACCTCAACATCTTTTGTGGAGATGTAATTCAACCCATAACGTGACATTTTATTGTGGCACTGATGATGAAAAACTAATTATGAGTAGAATTAAGATCCTTAGAAAATGAATAAAATTATAGACAAGTTTTTCTGGTGTGAACTGGAGAGACTAAAGATGGAGCAGGAACTGCCAGGGGTAGGACCAGTCCAGATTGAAAGGTCTTGACCTGCCAACAGAAAGTGATTGGGACTGAATTATGATGGGAAGTGTTGCCATATCCAGGAAGACTACTATTGCATTTGGAGATAGGCACTTTAAAAAGGTAATTAAATTAAAATGAGTTCATTAAATTGGGCCCTAATACAATATAACTGATCCTTATAAGAAGAAATTTGGGTACAGACACATACATACAAAGGAAATAAAATGTAAAAACATAAGAGGGACACCAAATACAAACTGAGCCTTCTTAATGAAATAATGGAAGAATGCCCCTGCAGCTAAGTGTGGGCAGAATAAGCTTATTACAGTCAGTGTTGGAGTCAGCAGCTGTTTTGTATCTGTTCTCATGAATGTTTCATAAGCAAAAAAGAGTTGCATCAAATTTTTGATGAACAACCTTTTTACTCTTATAATAAAATAATCACGTCATTAATAAAACCAATAATTTATCTCAAGCCTGTTTTATTTTGGTAAATATTTAGCTTGTACAGTTGTACAGCACATATATTGCATGCTGACATATATTTTGAAATCAATACCAGAAATTGTCTGAAGAATGGGGGGGGTATTTGGTAGTATTTTGAGAATAAATAATGGTGGGCTACAACCTACTTGCGTTGCCAGGAGGCAATTGTGTTCATCTTTTCCTAGCTCCATGATCACGTTAGTATCTTGAAATTGGTTAAGGTGGGAAAATTTACACTATGGCAATTGGCAAATAACAAAAATTCAAACTATTTTTTGGGAGCTGGTTGTTAGACATTCACCAGAACACCTCCAGAAATAAACTGTATTTGTAAACAAATTAATGTACTCTGGTGTTGCGGGCATTTACAAGAAAATCTGTCTTTCCTGATGAACAAAAATAGCTGATTCTTGGTACCAGGCCTTAGACTAATTTGTGAAGATAAATTATAGAGCCAGTTTAGAAAACAGATGAAACGAATTTGAGCTGCAATTTAGTAATGGCTTCTAAAGCTGCTGAGCAAATTGCTGAAGTAATTTTGGTATGTGAAACATATTCACTAAGGAGAGTGAAAATTCAAACTCCTTGCCTCCCTGACAGAAGGATGATTAATAGCAGAACTAGAAGGATCAGCATTTTCATGGAAAACTCTAGAAATCAGAGAGTTCCAAAGCTGTCATTAGTTTAGTTTTAAGGTTTTATAAGGAAAAAAACCAATGGTGAATTAAACATTTGTTAATTCAACCTGTATTATTTTATGAGTAGCTGTGTTATATGTACTTAAGTGAAGACAAGTGAGCTTAGAACTTAGAACCTAGAGTGTTTCATGTATGGTGGCTTCTTTCGGTTGATTTGCATTTCCCCCCCTGGGAAATGCTAAAGAGGACTAAGGGCACCATTGAAATGTCACTCTTTCTGAATGAGGGAGATGGCAGTGCTTCTCAAACTTTAATGTGTTTACAGAGCCCCTGGGGAGACTTGCTGAAACTTAGATTCTCATGAAGTCTGGGGTTTGGGGGCTGGGTGGCACCTCTGCTGATGAGCAGTTGGTAGACCACTCCCTGAGGAAGGAGCTAGAATCCTTCTGAGGTGCAAGTGTGGAGATGCTCCTCAGCCAGTGTGATCCTCCCTCTCCCCAACCTTCCTCTCAGCAACAACCAGCAACATGTGATTTGAAATAGTTTCCCTACTTTTATTCTTTTATATTTCCTTTCAGTTTAGATTTCTTTAGTGGTTGGGGGTAACAGTATTCTCCCTTAAAAATTCCTATGTGGTCATTTCTTCTTAACACTTAAAACCGTTTCTCTCTCTCTGTCTCTCTCTCACTCTGTCTCTCTGTCTGTCTCTGTCTAGCTTGAGACTTACTGGGATTTCTGTAATTCTGCACTGCTTCCAGTAGAGGTCATTGCCTTGTTATAGAAATATTTCCTTTGTAAGAGATAGATCAATGGCTGGGATGACTGCATTTTGTGGGGGAGTCAGTGAGTCAGCCCGAGGGACTAGTTATCTCCAAGGCCACTGGTTTGCCCATAATAGCACCTCCATTTAAAAGTTGGAGACCCTCCACCTTCTTGTTAGTTAATCTAAATACAAAAAATGGGCAGACTTTTCCAATTACCTGGAACAAGTGAAGGAAAAACCTACTGAAGCGTGGCCAAAGTGCTCAGAGGCTTTAGTGCAGTATGTTAATTTGCTAGGGCTGCTGTAGTAAGGTAGTACAGACTGGGGAGCTTAAACAACTGAAATGTATTTGTTCACAGTTCTGGAGAATAGAAGTCCCAGGTTAAGGCATCAGCAGGGCTGGTTCCTTCTGAGGGCCGTGAGGGAAAGATGCAGGCCTGTTCCTGTCCTCTCTTTTTGGCTTATAAATGGGTGTTTTCTCCTGTGTTTTTACATTGTCTTTCACTGGTATGAATGTGTCTGTGTCCATATTTCCTTTTCTTAGAAGGATCAGTTATACTGGATTAGGGTCCAATTTAATCAACTCGTGTTAATTTAATTACCTCTTTAAAGTATCTATCTCCAAATGCAAGTACATTTTGAGGTTTTAGGGGTTAGAACTTCAACAAATGAATTTTTTGGTGGGAGACACAATTCCATAAATAAGCAAACTGTCCTAAGAGAAGAGGACTTCTTGGATGCACATAGCTTTGTCTACAGCTATAATTCACTTGTAAAATTTAAGTCAAAGCTTTACCTTTTCCTTCCATAAACTGAGTACATCTGGAAAAATGGAAGTAAAATAAAAATCAGCTTGCTTTACTTATCTTAAGTAATTGTTCATTTTCTTGTAGGTACTTCATATTGAAGGCTGGTCTAGGAGGAAAGACCTAGGGGAAGGAAACTCCGAAGTCAGAGATAGGTTGTAAAGCTTCCAGTTATATTTTCCAGATTCATTATCTTTCAGATTTCCTTTCCACCACTACTTCTTTCTGTCACAATTCCTTTGTTCTTTCAGGTCTGCTAAGTTGCTTTCTTGAAGTCTTTCCAGATCACATGAACTGAAAGTTAGTTTCTGTCCTCTGAATTCATTAATTTATTCTGAAAACTCACTCCAAAGCACCCATTCTCTTTGGAATACTCCGGGAATATGAACTTGAGTATGTCAGTTCCTTGTCCCCATTAGCTTATTACAGTAGAATAGAAATGTTTGTAAGGAATGTGTGGCTGGGCTTGGATAGAGACTTCTGGGAGCATCAGGAGATGTTTGATCTGTCATTCATTTGGAATGTATTTGTAAGCCTTAACAGTGCTCTCCTTACCGACTCATGAATTGTTGAATCGTAATCTTTGTATTTCTTGTGTGGCAGTGTACATTGTAGGTATTCAACTAATGCTTTTCAAAGCATGAATAAAATCAGGCCTAGTACTCTTACTCTAGAATAAATGTTAAGGTCATGTTCTATAAGATGGGACTACTTGCCTAATCTCCTCACAGTCTGTGTTCAACAGGGCCCACACAGGCCTTATTACTATAAATCGTACTCCCAGGGGGGCTTTGTGAGACCAACAAAGAGATCTGTTGCAAATAATTGAACACAAGTTATAGGCTTAGAATTATATAAATATATTATATAGTTATTTTATAGATTCAACAACTGAAACATAGAGTGAGGTTTTGAGATTAGCATTTTACTTCCTCCTTTCTAAGGAAACACTGAAAGAAAACTTGAGCCGGCTTCTGGCTAAGACAACTGTCTGTCTTAGTCTGCTTCAAATTTTGGGGGTTCTTGCATGAACTTTCTTCCAACTCTTCTACCCTGTTCTATTGGTGTTAGAATGGTCACATTTCCTCACAGTGGAGCCATTTTAAAATTATAATGAAGACTCTAAATTTGCTTTGGGTCATTTTGAGTGCACTGACTTCATTAGTTGCAGCAGAAGAAGGATTCCTAATACTCCCATCTAGGAGCCATTGAAAATTTAATTTGGAAAAATTTTTTTCTCTCATTTTGGCATCTTGCACTATTACATTTCCTGTTGAGTATTCTGATGGCTGCATTTAAAAATAATTTGGTTTGCTTTAGAGGTTGAAGAGTCTGTCAATTTGATCTAAAATGAAATACAACCGTCACAGCCAAGAACCATGAATATCAAAACATCCTGTCTGGTTTTAGCCACTTGAGGAAATTACTATTTAACCAAATATTGAAGCAGTTAAACAGTAATTTACAAGGCCATTGTTCTCTGTTGTTGGAGACCTAATTTTTAAGGGCAGCTGCCACATCTTGAATGGAGACTGATGAACAGAAAAGAGTTCAAGAGATTTTCTCCAGTTCTGCTCTTCTGCTCGACTTCATGTCCCCTGGACTGTTTTCTTCCTCTTACTAACCCCCTACCACTGAAGAGAATGGGCTTGAGTATTCTTTTATTTTTCCTGATGTCTTTTTCACACAAATACTCTTAGCTTTGTGGTAACATGATGGAGTGAATTCTAGGTTTGAGAATCTTTTTTTTTTTCAGAGCCACATCAAAAATTCCCAATAGAAAATGTGAGCAGCTGTGAAAGCCTCATAACTAGAATATCCAACTTGGACACAGGATGAGCTTAAACAGAATTGTCAAATCATTCCTGGGTGCCCTTTTCTTATAAGATAGTTATCATCCTGTTCAATATTTGGGCAAACTGACTATTCTATAGGCTCCTGAAATCTAAAATAGAAATTAGTTAGGTGTAGATGATTAAATGTGGTACTTTACTTTTCTGAGTAAAGATATTGCCCTAGTGCATTCTCTCTCCGCATGTTCGTGCTTGGGCTCCTTATGTCCCAGCAATATTTTGGCACAGGTTAAAAGTTTGGATTAAAATGGGACATGGTATAGGAGGTAGTCATACAGTTTATTCGCCAGTTTAGCACCAACTGCATCTGTCTCCCTGGGGAGAACACATTCTGTGTTTCCTTTGATCTCTTTTACAAGTGATGACAGCATATATTAACAGAGGGCGAGAATAAATCACTGGGTTTAGGTTAATGATCATCTAATAATAAGACGTGATAGGATTATATTAGAATTGCAGAATTGGGCTATTTATTAAGAGTGGCATGCTATCAAATTATAAGCCTCAGAGGACATAGAAATAATTATAATCTTCTAGAAATGCAAAAAGTTAGCTTTTTGAAAGTCTATTTTATTATTTTGCTATAAATCATGGCCAGATAAGGTTAACTCTGAAAAATGTCTGATAAGTGAAAAAATAAATTTTATTAGCATTTAAATGAGACCTCATCTAATACTTTCTGGTAATTTTTAGAGGAATTCCACATTTTTGATACCTTTCTTCTGCATGAAAGTGTTAAAACCTGATAACATAGAAATTAAGATGCTTTTTAAAAGTTTGATTTAGTGGTATAAAATATTACTAGCTGCAATTGTATTACATTCTGTAATTGCTCATTACAAAGCTTGCTGTCAAATATATATTGCTAGAGGAGTTATATTATCCATCTGTGATGACTTAGAAGAAATGGCAGAGTGATCAGAAAGCTGAACACAGGAACTTAGAACTTGGAATTTGAATCTCAACTGTACTCTTTAACTGAATACTTATAGAACTTCCTTTACAGAATGAACCAAATCATTGCTTTTATACTGTTAAGTAACTTTTCTGAAAGTTCTTTGAGCCCCGGATGAATGACCCTTATCTACTTCATTGTCTTCCATCATCTCCTACCTTGCTGCCCAGCATCTCATTTTTTGACTATCTGCAATTTTTATTTCTTGGCTTCTTTATCAGAGCATCTAAATTTAGCTCCCATCAGTCTCCTTCCTTTCTCAAAAAATTCTGGAATGATGTTCTATCTTGATTACTTTCATTTATTTGTAATCTTTCAACCCATTGCCTCTCAGCATCAACTCCTATCATTTTACCCAAACTATTTCTACTTGCTGGATCTGGCAGTCTTTTTTTTTTTTTTTTTTTTTCTTGGTCATTGTCTTCTTAAACATGTGAACTTGATGCAATGAATCCTCCCTTTTTTTCTTGAATCTCTCTTGGCTTCTGCTCTTTAGTAATCTTGTTATTAGGGATATGCCGTTTGCTCACTTTAGATTGTAGGTTAAATAACACTTTCCTCAGTTTTAGCCATAATTTTAGGACTACTGGAGAAACTCCCATCCTATATGTGCTTACCGAGATATTTAAGTCTGGTAAATCTACAATTATTATGTGACTAGTCCAGTTCACCAGCCTTCCCAAATCCTATGTCTTAAATTGAATAAATACCTTCAGTGCTTATGTAAGTCTGATATGATCATTCAGCAGTATAAAGAATCAAAGAATAATACCTTTGGTTCCCTCTTTTGGGCATAACATCATATTACTTAAATTAAAGATGCGGTTGGAGGCTGGCCTCAAACATAAAGTGCTGTCCTGGACCTGCAGACCAGCTTGTTGGAGGTCACCCCCTGCTCCAACAGCATCTGCCTCTATGAACCTTGGGAACTGAAAGATTTCAACACATTCCTAGGGACTCAAAGCACTAACTAGTTCCTCAAGGTGAAGGGACACAACTTACACATCAACTACTCTCTTTTATGAAAGTGTAATTACTGTAATTATTAAACACTGACAAAATGCAGGAATCATTGCAATGTACTGACAGAGGATAATAAGCACTTGCTGCCACTCCCAAAGCTCAGCTTCAATTTTTGAACCCTTTGAAGTCAGTGTAGGGCTACACAATGCTAACTTTGCTTCCCTCTTAACCTTACAGGGGCCATTCAGGGTAAAGAGATTGCAGCTAATGGTGTCCCAGGAATAGGAACTGAATAGGTTAAGAAAGATCCCACACATGACATGCAAATAATACATTGCATCAATTGATGCAATTGAGTCAACATGAATAAACAGCTTTGCAGCCCAGGAAAATTTTTTAAAAAGATCTAGAGGAAGCAATAGTCATTGTAAACTTGGCCTCAGCCTACCTTTCATGATTAACATGACCAAGTAAGTTGAAGAATGAGGAATGTCATTCTGGGTTTCTTGCTAGATAAAATTAAAGCATATAATTTGTCCATTCTAATAGGGCATAGCCTCCTTATTACATAATTTTATCTAGAGATGGGCAGTAAGATCCTTCAGGATTAAAAAGTTATACCAAAATAAGTGGGGAAGTAGAATTCTTGACACCTGCAAATACAAATGAAATGGGCCTACTTTCCCTGCTTACCAATGGGACTCTGTGTCTCCCTCGAAGTATAACAACAGTACCTGGAAGCACTTTGAATTTTCTTATCTGCTCTACTTACAGTGATGGCCCAGAAGGCATTCCAAGAAACATTACACTAATCAGATTCAAAGAGAGTTTTTTTGCCTAAATATATAAATAGCATAGATGACTGACAAGATAGACTCATTTTCAAGGATCCCAGATGTATTAGTTATTATTGCTATAAAATCATCTTTGGCTAAGTAGCATAAAACAACACTTTATTACGCTCATGAATTCTGTGGGACAGGAATTCAGAAAGGGTGCTTTGGTGATAGTTTGTCTCTATTTCATGATATCTGGATCCTTAGTTGGGAATATTCAAAGATGTGGGGTGACTCAATAGCTGGGGGCTGAAATAATCTGAAGGCTCATTTATTCATATGTCTGGCACCTGGGCTGGGGAGATTCAGAGGCTATGATTGCTGACTGTATAACTCCATGTTGCCTCACCAAGTGGCCTGGCTTCCTCACAGCACAGCAGCTTCAGGGTAATCAGACTTCTTACATGGCAAGTATCCCAGCAAGGAAGGTGGAAGTGACATCACCTTTTATTACTGAGTCTCTGAAGTCACATGAGTCACTTCTACCACACTCTGAGTCACAGGAATACACAGATTCAAGACTGAGGTCATAGACCCCCACCTCTTGATTAGAGACTATATTGTATGGAAATAGGTGAAATGGGATATGTTGCTGTGAACATCTTTGAAAAATGCAATTTGCAATGCTGGGACTAAGCTTATCTAAACTACCTACCCAGATGAGCTCGGGGGTTGGCCTATGCACAAAATTAAATTGATTCCCCAGTTAGCGCAGGGTTTAAGTACAAAGTCTTCTGGCAACAATCTCCAAGGGTAGTATCTTCAAGAATAGGCAAGAATTTCCAGTCTTTCCCGTGCACAGCAATAAATGAAGCACCCCACATTCTCTCCTCCAGTATTCGGGGCAGTCACCTCCCCTTTATTGTGATATGCTCATCAATCAGCCCCATCCTTCTTTCCTGGATGGAAATCCTGAAGAAGATTTAGAGGAGAGAGATGAAAATTGGTTTTATGCTCTGCAAGGAGGGCCTATTTCCTTCCCTCATTGTAGAGTTGGGGAATGAAGTAATTTTCCATCTCTGAAGCAGCAGTGAGCAGGGCTCTAATAGAATCATGGTAAAAATGGATGTATCTGCAAGAAGGGGAGATGGACACCGTTCCTCCTGACTTGAATGCTTGCTAGGTTGCAGAACCTATAAGGCCACTTTTATGGCATTGCTGGAGGAAAGTATTTTGAAAGCATTCTTGGGAGAGCCTTTTGGGACCCGAGAACATCTCTCATTGTTAAAAGTAGGGGATTGTTTCACATGTATTCCCTGAATTTTTAGTATAGATGCGAATCTAGAAACTAATGTCAGATTTCTGCAGAGGCAAGGCTTTTGGAATAGCCCATGCCAAACAGTTCTGAAGGGAATATGGCAGTGAAGTACCTGGTGGAATATGGGAGAATAATCACCACATCCTTGCTCTCTGCAGTCTTGAGAAAGATGTGAGAGGGAATCAACATTGCTGTGGCTCTCCATGAAAGAGAACTGTGGTGGATCCTTAGGTTGATGTCCATCACGTGAGAAATATTTCCTTTCTGCCCTTGCTGGTGGTGGATGGGTTTGAAAGCCCAGGAAGGCCTAGAATAGCAAGAGAAGAGAAAGAGGAAGGAAATATGTAAACAGGAGAATGGGAAATGTGTGAAATGAGACCCTACTCAAAAGCAACTTCACCCATAGGTAGGCCTTGTTGATCCCGAATAAGGGTAAGAACAGGTGTTGAAAAAAAATAGGAATGAAGTTTTGAAATAAACTGTACCAAATTTTTTCATATACAAGACTCTAGCATACTAAAATAAGGCTTTATAACCAAAAGTGACAGAAAAGTTAAGGAATCTGGCCAAGGAGCCATTAAAGAATCTACTATCTAATGGGAAGGGATTTATCACAGCACAACTGGGAGTCAGTTATTGGAAAAATAATTATTACTTGTTTAAACCCTAAAATACTGAGACTCCTCAATAAACTGGCTTCAAACTTCTTGACTCTTTAAAACTTCATATACATTTATTATTGGCAATAATACTATCTGCATAGCACACATTTCCCTGAACAAATGAAAATTATTTTAATCTTAGAGGATTTTGGCCTTCAATTTTAAGTAGTCTACAGGCCTAAAGCAATGTCAGTCCTAAAACACTTAAGATTGATGATCAAATGGAAGCCTGGGCTCCTGCGACTATCATCCTGGGGATGCCAAGGTCTTATCAACCTTAGGGAAGTCCCAGACAGTTAACAATTTAACTAATGCCACATATTAACAGCTGAGAACCTGAAAAAACAGGGGAGTTGAGCTTTTTTTAGAAGAGTAAAATATTTGGTCTACCTTCATTTTTCAGAGCTTCAGACACCTCTGTGGCCCTCCTCCTCTGAAGGAGGCAAAGGACAACAGCCTAAATTACTGGTATCTGCCATTTGCAACATCAGATGTCAGTCTCCATCCAGAACTTCCATATGTGCAATTCTCTGATGTGGTACTTAGTGAGCCTCTTCCTTTCAGATGGTCTTAGATTTTGGTGTCCTGCTTACATGGTTACTGATTTTGTTTAAGATCATATAATGCCCCTGCTCTTAATTACCACTCTCTTCGGGTAGAGAGAAAGGCCATCATTCATTTGCATTCAGAATGGCTGGGAAATCTGTTAGAAAATGGAACTGCTCTTCTCCTGTCAGGTAGATATTTTTTCCTTTGGCTAGGAAAAAAAAATGTAGTAGTTTTATGCCTATCTTGGCTGAGATTCCCCACAACTGTATATGGGGTCTATAATGGACCTTCTCATAGAAAAATGAAAATAGGACTTATTAGATGTATCATTAGCACTCTACAAACTAGAAAGTATTAAAAGATTGACTTTAGAATTGTGAGGGAAGTGTAGAGTTTAGTTAATAATATTGTACCAAGTCACTTTCTTTGTTTTGACAAATGTTTCATGGTAATGTAACATTAACAATGGAGGAAGCTGAGAAAGCGGGATATGCTAACTCTCTGTTCTATTTTTGCAACTTTTCTGTAAATCTAAAATTATTCCAAAATAAAAAGATTGTTTAAAAGATTGTGAGGGAAAGTAATTTTTAACTAATATTCTGAGGTCAGCCAAACTGTCAAATAAGCATAAAGGCAAAAATCAATATATATTCATGTATTCATTCATGCATTGAGCAAATATTCATTGAGTATCACTAAATGCCAGGTAATGTTTTAATTGTAAATACGCTGGTGAACAGACAAAAATCTCTGGCCTCACTGAGCTTAAATTCTAGTGGGGGAGCTGATCAACAAGAAAAACATACAGCATGATAGAAGATGCTATGGATGGAAACGATGCAGGGTAGGACATTTGGCAATGTTGGAGGATTGCAGTCATCATGAGGAAAGTCAGAGTTGGCTTTACTGAGCTGACATTTAACAAAGACATGAAAAAAACCAGAGAGTGAACTCTGTAGGTAGTTGGGAAAAGAGAATTCTAAGCAAAATGAGCAGCAAGTCAGCCCTGTATCTGTTTAAGAAGTTGCAAGGAGGCTGGAGAAGAGTGGTAAAGGGAAAAATCCACAGCAAAAATGAGATCAGGAAGATAATCGTGAAGGGAACCTCATTTAGAGTCTCATGGGTCTTTGTAAGGACTTTGGTGCTAACACTAAATGAGCTGTCCTTGATACAACACTCAAAGTATGAATCAGGAAAAAAATTGGACTTTATCAAAATTAAAAACTGGACTTTATCAAAATTAAAACTTCGTTTCAAAAGACAAGTTAAAAGAATGTCAAATCACAGACAGCGACAATAAATTTGCAAATCATGTATCTGATGATGGATTTGTATCTAGAATATGCAAAGAACTCTAAAATCTCAATAATAACAGGACAACTACGCATTGAAAACATGGCCAAAAGATTTGAATAGACACTTTTACTAAAGACATAAACACAAGGCAAATACGCACATGAAAAGATGTTAGACATCATATGCATCAGGCAATGCAATATAATAAATACCATTCTCTCTGTATGAGATACCACTATGTAACTATTAGCATGTCTAAAATTTAAAAATACCATGCAAAGTGTTGAGGGGATGTGGAGCAGCTGGAACTCTCACAGGCCACTGTGGGAAGGTAAAGTGAGATATCATGCGTTGAAACTTACTGGCAGTTATTAAAAATGTTAAACATTTTGCCAACCTTATGAAACAGCAATTCCACTGCCGGGTGTTTACCCAAGAGAAATTAAAGCATATATCAATGCAAAGACTTGCACATGAAGGTTCACAGCTGCTTATTTGCCGTGCCAAAAACTGAAAACAATCAAAATGACCATTGACAGGGAACTATTGGGATATGTAAAACATAGATGAATATTAAAATAATTATGCTGAATAAAAGAATACAAACAAATGTACTGTATGTTATGGATTATACTGTATCTTCCTGATATGTTTAAGTCCTAACCTGTAAACATGACTTTATTTAGAAGTAGGGCATTTACAGATGTCATTAGTTAAAACAATCCCCCTTGATATATACAGAAGAGCCACAAGGGTTTTGAGAATGTTATGCCAACTGAAAACATTGCCAGCTTGAACCAAAGAGACAGAGATGGGATGAAATAATGGAGGGATGCCAGACTTGTGGGATTTTACGGGTAGGAAATAGGCCTATAAAGCCACTTGCCTGCAAATGTGTTATTCTTCAAGAAAAGGGAAGAATGCCTCTGAGGGTGGCTCAGAAGTTGGTAGGACTAACAGGGCTCTGTGGATACAGAGGACAGGGCTAACAGTGGGCACAGAGGAGGAGCATCAAGCCACAAAGGATTATTTTCATGCGTTGAAACCTACTGGAATTTGCCTCACTGGGTTTGAGACATGTTTGGGAACCACCATGACTCCTTGTAATCTCTTCCTTTTGGAATGGGAATGTCTATCCTATGCCTGTCCCATTATTGTATTTTGGAAGCAGATAACTTATTCTCTAGTTTCACAGGTTCACAAATGAAGAATAATTTTTTTCCCAGAATGGGCCACACCCAGAATCTCACCATACCTGATTTAGATAATTGAGAAGACGAGAATTGGGACTTCTTCAGTTGATATTTAGATGAGATTTTGAACTTAGAGTTGGTGCTGAAATGGGTTAAGACTTTGGGAAATGTTGGGATAGGGTGAATGTATCTTGCTGTTGAGAGCAATATGAATTTCAAGGGGCCAGAGGGCAGAATATTGTGGATTAAATTGTGTCTTCCCCCAAAATATGTTAAGTCAAAGTCCCAACCCCTTTACCTCTGAATATGACTTTGTTTGGAGGTTTTGAAGATGTAATAAAAATAGTCATACTGGATTACTCAGTGACTGGTATCCTTATAAAAAGGAGAGAGAGAAGGCATTTAAAGACATCAAGGAGATACAGGGAAGAAGTCCATGTGAAGACAGAGACAGAGATTGGAGTTATGCTGCCACAAGCCAAGCAATGCCAAAGACTGCCGGAAACCATGAGAAGCTAGAAAAGGCAAGGAGGAAGTCTTCCCTAGAGGCTTTGGAAGGAGACTGGTCTTGTTGACACCATGATTTCAGAATTCTAGACCTTAGAACTTTAAGTGAACACATTTCTGTTGTTTCAAGCCACCTGGCCTGTTGTAATTTGCTGTGACAGCCCCAGGAAACTAATACAATATAGGATTCCATTTCTATAAAATTCTAGAAAATACAAACTAATATCTAGTGACAGAAATTGGATCAGAAATTAGAAATTAGAATTTCTTGCTGGAAATTCGGGTGAGTGGTTGGAGACAGGAGGAAGGTGGAAAGGATTATGAAGGGACACTAGAGAACTTTTGGGGGTGATGGATACATTCATTGTCTTGATTGTGGGTGACGGTTTTCTGGTATATAAATATATCAAAACTTGGCCAAGTGTACATTTTCAATGTGTGCATTTATTGTATGTCAATTATACATCAATAAAGCTAGTAAGAAGTCATTTCTGGAGAGTAGAATTTGGTTTGGAATAAAGTGAGGGCTGCTGAAATAATTACATAGAATCTACTTTCCTTTTTTTAAAAAAAATCAATGTTGCACTTACTGTTTTCCTGAGAAATAGAAAACATACTTCATTAAATTCCTGGAAATACGCTCTTAAGTGGGCTTAAATGACATAGCATTAATCTCCCCTAGGCAATTTTGCCATTGTCAACTTTTGACACTTTAATCCTAACATGTTGTTTTAGGTTGGGTTCTACTCTTTTTCTGTCAAGCTAAGTAATTGGAAGTCCATTCAGAATTGTATTTGCATTATTTGTTTTACTTTCTCTGAGAAACATTTTCCAATGTACAATTATATTCTTAGGTATAATTCAGTTAGTAGAAATTTTGTCCTAACAGATGTCTGCATAATGATAGCTGTTTTATTCTTCTGAAGGGCAGATGAAGTTCCTAGGTTTCTAAAAAGCTAGGAGGTGGGAATAAAAGTTTATTCCTTGATACAGGTCTGAGAGTGCTGGATCACATATATTCATTAGTACCCTTTGTAAAAAATCTTATGTGATTTGATGAGTTATGACTGGTGAAAGGGAGGGCAAAAGGAATTAAAGCTTTTGTAGTATTTTACATTGTTGAACATTTTTTACTTAAAATCTTTAATGATGGAGGTTTTCCCTAGTTCTTCTCCTATTTCTCTGGCTGTTCATTTCTAGTTCCTTTTTGTGTTCTTCTTTGAGTTGTTTGGTTTTCTTTTAACCACTCCTCTGTATTTTCTTTTTGGATGACCTCATCCAAATCAATGGTTTCAAGCAGTCCAGTCTCTGTTGCCACTCACATTTAGGCAGATCTTCACATTTGTATGTCCCGCTGCCCAAAGGGTGCTTCCATTCCATGTCTTCCTCCATGTAATGAGATGTACCCTATCCTCCAGTGTCCACTCCATAAACCTAAACATCTTCCATCTTTCTACTTCTCCTTTCTGTACGGGCAATACTTTCCAAGTCTTTTACCTTGCTCTACTTTAATATCTCTTGTATTTCTCCCTTTCTTTCCAGACCTACCAATTCCACTGTATTTTAATTATGCATCACAAATGTAGATTGCTACCTATAATCTAATTTTCCTCTACATATTTCATAAAAATATCTTTTCAAAGTATCTTTTCAAGAAATACAAACTCCTTGAAATATTCCTTATAATGTTCCTGAGACTGTTCAAAGTTGTTTTTTAGCTTAGCGTGTAAGATAAAGCCCCAACCACACATTTAGCCATTTTTCTTTTTGTTATATATTTTTTAAAATACAATTTTATCAGGTTAAGATAGTTCTCTTCTTTTACTAGCTTGATAAGTATTTTCTGGTCTGTACAATGAATTGTTTATCATAAAGGGGTGATAAATTTTATTGAATTATTTTTTCTTCATTAATAATGGGATTCTATTTTCTCTTTTAATGTTAATGTGGTAAATTAAATTAATTGATTTTTTTTAAATGTTTAACTTGCAGTCCTGAGTAAAAAAACAACTTTTTTTTTGTTTATGATGTATTATATTTTGTTTATGATGTGTTTTTTGTGTAATGCCTATTTGGCTTGTTGATTTTTATTTATTTTGAGTATGTATTCATGAGTCTATTATCAGTCTATCAATCTGTTATTTTCACTTCTCATATTGTATTTATCTGGTTGTAAAATCAAGTCAGTTTCATAAATAACTGCAGGATTTGGGGCTCTTTTTTATCCTCTCTGGAAAAGGTTTATAAAGTTGAATTATCTGTTGTTTGAAAGTTTGGTGGAGCTCACCTGTTAGACTGCCTAGGTCTGGAATTTTTTTTTTATGGGAACATGTTTTTAACTTCTTATTCACATTAGGAAATGATTACAGCAATAATAAAGCTTTCTATTTTTTCTTGAGCTGATTTTTAAAAGTTATCTCTTTTTTGGAGTTTGACATCTCATCTAATTTTTTGTGATTAATGGTTTATTACATTAATAGAATCCTCTTATATTAAAATTCTTGCTTTATCTGTAATTAGCCTTCTTTTAATTCCAAATGCTGTTGAATTTGTGCCTTCCTTTTTATCTTGATAACTCTCCCCAGTTTTATCTTTTATTCATCTTTTTAATAGTTCCAATAATCTACCTTTTAAAATCTATGTTTTATCTTTGTTTTATATTCCATTAATACTAATTTTGTTCTTATCTTTATTTTGTGTTTCTATATATGTTGGCTTTCTTGTTATTTTCCTTATGATTGAAGTTCAATGCTTAGTTTTGTAATCTTATTCTGTTAATATTTATTTTTAAAGTTAACAAATTTGGGCTTATTTTTGTATTTTATTTTGTTGTTTCTACTTTTCTTACTTTATTTTGGGTCCTGTTCTCTCCTTTCTTGCTTTTTTAACTTGATTGTTTTTTCTTTTTTCCATTCTATTTCTTTTTCCTTCTACAGGTTTGCAAATTATACATAATATTTCCATACTTTAGTGGTTTACACAGAAACCACTAAGCTCAACTTAAGTACAAAGTTATAAAATAATAATAATGAAAAATAGAACTTGATTCATTGATTCATATGTAATGAGAGAACAATAGAAATAACTATGGCAATAAATTAATAACAGAAGAAAATGGAAAATATTCTAGAAAAATATAATTTATCAACTCTAAGTTAACATATTCTTCTTATATTTATAAACATTAAAAATTAAACCATGATTAAAATTTACATATCAAAATATCAACAAGATCAGACAATTTTCTGAAAGCTCCATGGTTTCTGTCATATACATACTATTCTTGAGAATTAAGTATAGGAAAACTTTTCCAACATATTTTATTATGTTGGTATACTCAATATAAAAAGTTAGATAAATGCAGTTAAAGAAAAGAATATTGTAGGCTAATTTAGCTTATAAACATAGATGTTAATATTCTTAAAAACTGAGCACACATTCAAAGCAGCAATATATGAATAACATAAAACAATATGACCAAGTAAGATTTAACCCAGGAATATAAAAAAGAGATAAAAGGAGAAGGAACAGATAACAATAACAATAGGTACAGAAAAAAACTTTTGCAATTTAGCAGCAATTCATGATGAAAAAATTCATAGTGGATTAGGGGTAGAAAAGAATTTCTTTACCTGACAAAAGGTACCACCAATAATCTATAGGGTACTTATATAATGAAGTAAAATATAAGCATTGCCTTTAAAATGAGGAACCAGACAATTCCCTCTGAGATAATGCTTTCTATTTTATGTTTTACTAAAGTTGTTAGACACTAGTTCTTTTTGGATGTTTCTCAGCTCATTTTTTGAGTGAAGTATGTTGAATTTGTTCTCTAATAGTTTTCTCAAGAAAGACTCATGAGAATAATATTCCTTGTTCTCTCAAAAGCTCAAAATGTTTAATCTGAAGCCTTTATAACTGGCCGTATAGAACTCGGATGGATGTAAGACTTTTATCTTTTCTTCCCCCTTGAGTACTATTTAGGTATTCTGTTGTCTTTTGGCGCAGCTTGCTGTAGTGAAGAAATATGATGCTGAAGTGATCTTAGTTTCTTTATAAATGATTCTTTTTTTTTTGGTCTGGATATTTAAGGATTCCTTCTTTATCTTTAAACTCCAATTATTTTTACTAGTGTGTTCATTGGTTGAGACTATTTTGGCTTTTTTTTGTTTGTTTGTTTTTGTAAACGGAACGCTCTTTCAGTAACTTTTTTTTTTCCAGGATCACTTTCTTAAATTATATTTTTATACTTTTGTTCAGTTTCATTTTTTTCAAAGACACCAGCTATCTGCATATTGGATCTCCTTTGCTTATCATTTCCATCTTTCTCTAATTTTTAAGTTTACATAATTTCATTTCATTTTGCTTACTCTTATTCTGTCTTCTCTTGCTTATTATCTTTCCTGGGGCAATCTTTGTTACTTAGTCTTCTTTTCTAAAATGGTTTGGTATTTTCTATTTCAAAACAATTCCGCCAGTTCCCATCTTATATTCTGTAGTTGTCTTGTCCTCAGTCACCTGTTGTATGCAGTATTTTTCATAAGTTTACATATTTCTTCCTGCTGAAACTTTAGCTTATACATTTTTATATCTAAGTTCATTTTTCAATTTTAGAATCGTTTTACATTTACAGGAAAGTTGCAAAGAGAATACAGAGAGTTATTGTATATCCTGAACCCAATTCCCCCTATTGTTAGTATCTTATTATTATGGTATATAGATCACAGCTAATAAACAAATATTGATGCATTGTTATTAAATAAACATGATACTTTATTCAGATTCATTAGTTTTTTTTTCTACTATTTTTTTTTCTGTCTCAGGATCCTATCCAGGCTGTCATATGACATTTAGTGACCACATCTCTTTCAGCTCCTCTAGACTGTGACAGTTTCTCATTGGGATGGTTAGTTTTCTGTGTCAATTTTGGCTAGGTCCCCAGTTATTCTATTAAACACTAACCTTTGTGTTGCTATGAAGGTATTTTGTAGATGTGGTTAACATATACAATCACATGGCTTTAAGTAAAGATTATACTTTCTGATATTGGTGGGCCTCATCCAACAAGTTGAAAGGCCTTAAGAGCAGAACTGAGGTTTTCCTGGGGAAGAAATTCCACCTGTGGACCGCACTGTCAGCTCCTGCTCAAGGAATTCCAGCTTGTTGGCCTGCCCTGCAGATTTCAGACTGTCCAGTCCCCAGAATCACATAAAACAGTTTCTTTAAATTTCTGTCTTTCTCTTTCTCTCTCCTATTGGTTCTGTTTCTGTAGTAGAACCCTGACTTGTACACTTAGACTTTGTTTTCAATGGCATTGACAGTTTTGAGCGGTAATGATAAGGTATTCTGTAGACTATCTCTCAGTCAAGTTTTTCTGATGTTTGGACAGAAGTTAGGGGTTTTTGAGAGGAAGACCACTGAAAGGAAAGCTATTTTAAACATATACAGAAGTCTCCCTTTATCCACAGGGGGTACATTCCAAGACTCCCCCCAGTGGATGGCTGAAATTGCCAATAGTACTGAACCCTCTATATACACTATATTTTTTCCTATACATATCTCACTACTCTTGTGCTTTGGGGCCATTCGTAAGTAAAATAAGAGTGACTTGAACTCAAGCACTGTGATATTGCAACAATTGATCTGATAACCGAGCCAGTTACTAAATGGTTAACAGGCGGGAAGGGTCTACTGCTTTGTTCTGCTGGATAAAGGAATGATTCACACCCTGAACAGGACAGTAGGATAAAATGAGATTTCATCACACTACTCAGAATGGCGTGTAATTTAAAATTTATAAATTGTGTATTTGTGGAATTTTTCATTTAATGTTATTGGACTATCATTGACTGCAGGTGACATGTAAAGTGAAACTGCAGATAAGAGGCGGACTACTGTAATATCAAGAGTACATACCCTCAATGGTTAAGATGGTAAATGTTATATATATCTTATCAAAATAAAAAATTGAAAACAAAATATGTGCTATCAGCATAACATATGACTTCGTATTTATGATCCTAACATTGATCACCTAGCTAGGATAATGCTTGCCAGTTTTCTCCACTGTAAAGTTACTTTTCCCATACTGCTCTTTGGAAGCAAGTCATCGAGTATAGCCCATTATCTAGGGGTAGGGAGTTATTCTCCACTTCCTTGAGTGGGCAATATCAGCTTACATTATTTGGCATGATGTTGAGCATCTTTTCATATACTTTGCCATTTGTATGTTTTCTTTGGTGAGATGTCTGTTCAGATCTTTTGCCCATTTTGGAGAATTGTTCCTTATCTTATTGTTGAGTTTTAAGAGTTTGTTGTATATCTGGATATACATTCTTTATAAGATACATGATTTGCAAATGTTAAGTAGATGGCTTATCTTCTAATTCTCTCAACAGTGTTTTCTGCAGAGCAAAAGTTTTTAATAAAGCCCAACTGATTATTTTTTTTCTGTCATGGATCATGTTTTTGATATGTGATATGTGAAAACTTATCACCAAATCCAAGGTCCTTCAGATTTTCTCCTTTCTTCTAGATGTTTATAGTTTTGCCTTTGTCATTTAAATATATGATACATTTTGAGTTAATTTTTATGTAAAGTGTGAGGTCTGTGTTAAGGTTCATTTTTTTTTCGTAGTGAATGTCCAATTTTTCCACCACCATATGCTGAAAAGTTCATCCTGTTTCCATTAAATTGCTTCTGCATCTTTGTCAAAAATCAGTTGACTCTATTAGCGTGGGTGATATATGGGCTTGCTATTCTGTCTCATTAATATGTGTGCTTATTCTTTTACCAATACCAAGCTACCTTGATTATTATAGCTTTTCATTAAATCTTGAAAATAGGTAATGTGAATCTTTCAGCTTTTATCTTTTTTTCCAGAATTGTGCTGGTTATTCTAGTACTTTTGCCTTTCCATATAAATTCTAGAATCTGTTTGTTAATATCTACAAAAAGAGCTAGCCTGGATTTTGATTGGGATTGCATTGTATCTATAGACCAAATTGGAAATAATTAACATTTTAACAATATTAAGTCTTCCAATTAATAGATATTGACTGATTATCTTTACATTTATTTAGATCTTTGATTTCTTTTATCGTGTTATAGTTTTCCACATGCAGACTCTGTAAAAATTTTGCTGGATTTATATTAAATTACTTCATAAAAAATGAAATTCTTTCAAGATATTTATTAATAGCACATTCTTCCACTCTTTAACAGTCTTCATCATTTTGTTTTAAAGATTAAACTTATTTCAAAAGTAGTCATGTAAACCAATTATACTTAAATAACGCTTTTATAAAGAATCTCTTAAATCTTATGTGTCTTCTTTCTTGGGTAAAGAGTAGCATTGCTATAATAGTATTGTTTTCTTATCCTTTCTAAAATTAGCTGTTTTCAGGATTAATAGTTATTTTAAAATCTTGATTTTTACAAGTTTGTTAAGATAGAAATATGAGACTTTAAAATTTGTTTTCAGTTTCATATGGATTATTTTATACCAAAAATCATTTGTTAACAAGTGTTCTTAAAATAAAGATTCTAAAAGTAATCTTCAGCTCACAAATGAACTTTGTACTTAAAGATTTAAAAAAATTTTAACGACATTTATATAATAAATATTAACTTTAATCCCTAAGTTTTCTATCACTGAAATATATGCTTTCTTTATTCTTGGACATCTTAGATTATCTGATGTTGAAAGCTCCCCTGAACTGGATTTCCCGGAGGAAAAGCCTGTGACCATGGGCACGTAGGGAGTGTCTTCCTATGGCTGTGGGCCCCAACACCCCTCACTTACAAGCTTGTCCATACCCAGTCTCCAGCAATTTGTCAAAAACACCTTTTAGTTTTCATACCAGCTTATGACATCTAGCAGCTTCTGTTTCAAATAAATGTATATCAGGAGCTATATTCCTCTGGCTGTACCCGGCTCTCCACATTTCAGGGTGGTGATTGGCTCTGCAACCTCGGTTCTCTGACGGGTTCAAGAAAAGTCCTTGATTTTTAAGTTTCTCCAGTTTTTTGTTCTTCTTGTAAATACAGAGTAACGTATTAAAAGCTCTTAACATGTCAGAGCTGAAACCACAAGCCTGGTTTATACTTTTTAACTGCTTTGCAGTTCCATTTTTCCAGTGAGTTTTCATCATCTGTTAAATGGTTGTACTGTTCATTTCCCTTTTTATTCTGATGATATCGAGCACAATCTATTTTTGTTGTTACTCAAAGTTGATTGACTTGACTTTTCTTAGACTATTAGCATGAAGTTCCCGTGGGAGATGGTGGCAGGAGAAGCCTGGGTAGTTATACAAACCTCTCAGCTCAGAGTTCCTTTAGTTGCTGTAACTATAGTCTATTTCCACAGAATATGGTTTTCCTGTGTGTTGGGGCTTCTCTGAATCTCAGAATATCATCTGGTTCAGGAGAAGTTCCAGGGTCACTCCTGGGACTGCCAAGTTTCTTCACAGGCTGGCTGAGAGACAACCATCATCCAGGGACTTCTGCTTGCCAGGCAGCTGAGTCATTTTTAAGAGTATTTTCTGAGATCTGCTCCATTGTGGTTGCCCTGGGTACTTGCTGGAACTTTTTTCTTTACTTTCCACAAAAAACTAGAGTTGGATCTCAGCCCCCTCATGTCAGTTTGGTCACTGAGGCCTTTTTTTTTTCCCCCGGAAAGTGAGTATTTGCTAAATCACTGTTATAATAGGAATGCCCTAGACATCCTGTCTCCCCCTGTTGCACCGTCACAGCTTCTTATGGCTTGGCTTGAATTTTGGTATCATTACATATATTTTAGAGATTGCTGATTTTTCTGAGTCTAGTTTCCCTGAAAACGAGAGAATGAGAGAGTGAGAAAGAGAGAAATAGGAAATGCACATTATTCTTTTTGGTTTCCTGAAGCAGAAACCAGAAGGTTCAGAATAAAGCTACTTCCATATTTCTATCAATATGTTTATTTAAAACCCCTTCAAATCAGACGTTATTTTAAGTTTGATAAAATAAGTATTTGTTTACATTTACCAATGTATATACTTATTGTTCCTTCTTTCATCTTAGACTCTTTTTTGGACTCATTTTGCTTAAAGTATTGGCTTTATAATTTTCTTTACTTAGTTTCTATTGGAGGTAAATTCTCAGAAATTATGAAATATAATTTTCTTAATATAAAAAATTTACAAAAATTCTTAAAGTAAACTCTACACTTAGTGTTGAAATATTGAACACATGTGCTCTGAGTTCTGGAACATAACAAGAGGTTACCTCATTGTTTCACCAGTTCCGTTCAACATTGTTCTTCAATGTCTTAGAGAAATAGGGCAATAAAATTAAATATATACAAGATGCAAGCCTTAGAAGAGTAAAGCTGTTATTATTCATAGATCATACAATGCTGTACACGGAAAATTCAAAGGAATCTATAAACAGAACTAATAAGCAAAATTTGCAAGGCAGCTGGATAAAAGTAAATATACAAAAATCAATTTTGTTTGTATATACTAGCATCAAATGGCAGAAAATGAAGTTTATAATATTATAAATAATTAAATAGCTAAGAATAAGTCAAAGGAAGATTATACAAGACCTCAATATGAAAAACTACAAAACTTTGCTGAGAGAAATTAATAAGACTTAAATAAATAGACAAGTACTCTGTGTTCATGGATCATAGTATTCAACATTGCTGACAGTTTGATTTTATATAAATTGTCCCACAGGTTCAGTGCAATCTCAATCTAAATTCAAGGTTACATTTTGTTGGAAATTGATAAGTTGGTACTATCCTTTACATGAAAATGAAAAGGACCTCAAATAGCCAATAACATCTTGAAGATGAACAAAGTGGGAAGACTTAAACTATGAGGTATTAAGACTTACTATAAAGCTATAGTATTAAGACAGTGTGACACTGGTGAAAGAATAGAAAAATGCGACAATGGAAAAAAAGTAGTCTAGAAACAGTCACATCCAAATGGTTTAACAGATTTACAATGAAGGCATTACTGTTATTGAGTGGGGGTAACATGGTATTTTCAATAAATTATACTAAGTCAATTGAATATATATGATAAAAATGAACCATGACTCTTCATGCCACACACAAAAATTTATTTAAAATGGCAATAACTTAGAGATCTCATTGTGACAGATAAAACAACAAAGATTTTAGAATATAACATGAGAGGAGATTTTAATCACTTTGGGACAGACAAATATCTCTTAACAGAGCAAAATACAAAACCATAAAAAGATTGGTATCGAACTATACTGAAATTAAAAACTTTTGTACACCAAATTATACCATTAGGAAAATGAAAAGGCAACCTACACAGTGGGAGAAGATATTTTCAGAATATGAATCCAACAAATAATTCTCATATCTAGAATTTGTAAAGAACTTCTACAAGCCATCAAAAAGAAAAGAGATGATCTGATACAACAAAAAAGATAGCAGGAGCTATCTTTTATTTAAATATGAATAAACATGAAAATATAAGCAAATTCATCGACCAATAGCAGAATAATAATCAAAACCAGAATGAGATATCACAACAACCAAGTTTGCTTAAATAAAAAAGATAAAAAATACTAAGTTTTGACTAGGATGGGGAGCAATTGGAATTCTCCTATACTGTTGATGGGAGTATAAATCAGTGTAACCATTTTGTAAAACTGGCAGTGTTTACTAAAACTGATATATGCATTCCTATGATACTGCAGTTACACTTATAGATATATACCCTATAGAAATAGGTGGATATTTTCATCAAAAGACATGCACAAGAAATTTCAGAGCAGAACTTTTTGTGGAGGCTGAAAAATGGGAACTACCCAAATGCCCTTTGAGTATAGAATGAATAAATAAATAGTGGTATGGAATGGATACATTTTGGAATTCTATACCGCATTGAAGTTCAATCATCAACAATAAAAAAAGCTATATAGCAAAGATGTACCCTATGACTAATTTATATAGATACAAAACTAGGCAAAACTAATCTGTGCTATTTTAAGTCAGATGGTGCTTATCCTGGGATGAATTGGGTTCGAGTAGTGACAGGAAGAGAGCATAAGGATGGCTTCTGGAATGTGTGTAATATTCTGTATCTTGTTCTGTGTGCTATTTACATGAGTTTGTTCAGTTTGTAAAAATTCATTGAGCTGATGCTTATGATTTGTATACTTTACTATATTTATTATTCTCCATATAATTTCCAAAAAATCCCTTTGTGATAATCTACAAAATGTCTGTGTTGTTTGAAGCAAATGGGCTTTTCAACCTACCTCCTCTGATGTGTCACAAAAAGCTGTAACAATCTTTGGGCTTCTTTCTCTATGTATTGCTTATTCTAGCTCTTTGGGACAAAGAACAAAATAAACTAGTGGTTTCTAGACTTGACTGTGCATCAGAAAGACCTTGGAGAGCTTTAGCAAAATTTAGATTTGCACTCTTGGGTAGAACTAGGGAATCTATAACTAAAAAAAAATTCTCCAAGTAAATTTCATGCACAGACAGGTTTGGAACCTTAAAGTTAAATTACTTTAAAGAGTCTCAGAGGAATTCAGGCATAATGTTAGTTTATAATTCCACGGGTACAAGTCATTTTGATAAAATTCTGACCTTGGTTATTTCATGCCTGTGTACTGATTGGACTCTATGGAATCCATATTAAATAGATAAAACTTAACTTGTTTTGATAGCACCACCCTAACAACTCAGAACCTTCTTTTAGAAAAAAATTCAAATTATAATTAAATTAAATTGCATAATTATAATTTCAAATTATAATTAAATTAAATTGCATAATTATAATTTCAAATTATAATTAAATTAAATTGCATAATGAAATTTCTCTAAGTCATGGTTTCTATATCTGTAATTGGAGGATAATACCTATCTCATATAGTTGTTATACAGATTAAATGGATATTAAAGCATTTAGCATAGCATAATGTCTGGCATATAATAAATTTTTGAATGAATTTTAAGGATCTCCATAAAAGTAAAAATGACATTTCTTAGTTAATTTGGAATTTTGCTTTTTTTCATAGTAGTTAAATTGAAATACCAAGTTGATACAACTGCCCACTGGCATTAGGCATATTTTAGAGCTGTTTGTTTCAGCTCTGGTAATGAATTTGCACTCATCAGCCATGATCTCTTCAAGCTCCTAGTTTCCATTATCTTCATCCTTTTGTAAAATTACTGGCCAGTGTTAGGAGAGAATCCAGAGTACATGACCATGAGCAAACCAGCTTCTTCAAGTGCAAAATTAAATCTTCCCACTTTTTCTTAGCATCATGATTTAACCAATGAGCCAACCAGCCACAGGGAATTTAACAACCATGTAATTGGTATGAAATGCTCCACTAACTCAGAAGACCATTTTGGTCACATCTCATTAATTTTTCAATTAATCACTTCAGTACCCAACTTTCTTATTTATCAGGAAACCAAGAATCTCCCTCTTGGGGTTTCCCTTTGCCTTTATTTTGTACAGAACTTCAGCATTGGACACAGCACCAAAGCAGCTCATAGGTTTGCTCCAGTAAGAGAGAATCCTGGGGCCTTACCAGTCCCCTGCCATAATGTCTATTGCCACATAGTGTGAGTGTTGAGTTTAGTGTTGTTCCGTCAGAGAATTAGTATGGAATCACTGATGTCAAGAGTTCTATGTGACCCAGATTCCTGCAGAGGCTACTGTGGTTCTTTGATGTTGGCCAATCCTTTAGTGCTGAGCTTGACTAAGAATACCCCAAATTGTCTGATTTTTAGTGTCAATATATTTCAGCCCATTGTAAGCTATTTACCATTGTTCCAGGTAGTTAGCTCCAGAAGTTCTGAGACAGAATCACTTATGGTATGTCTGTCACTGTATAGAACCCAAAGCACTATTCTGTTTTCCTACATAAGTATCAACTCTTAACTCCAAAACACCTAATGTCTCTTTTTCACAGAGTATGGGGCTACTTGTTCAGCCTTCTGAAAAAGACTAACTTCCATGACTTTAGTCTTGGAAGGGTTTCATCTCTATACTTCTTGTATTCAACCTTGAAAAGCCATGGAACTCAAGGAGAAGAAATGTTCCTCTGACTCATCTGACTTCATGCTCTAAGGCTTGCCTTCCACATGCTAATTTTCTGCTTCTGCATCTATCTCGTCTCACTATGATAGACAGTGGAGATAGTCTCTTCCTTCCAAGTAAACCACATTATCTACCCAGAGGATAATGTCTTTGTTCTTTGCATGGTACGTGTAGAATGTAATTCTCTATTACCAGTACAGTGTTATTTGGAATTTTTGGTTTAAATTACACAATCTATGGGAGAGCCTCAACACTACAGTTAGGTTGAGCATTGCTTGGTTTAGACACTTGATCTTTGGATTATGCTGGTATTAATTTTTTAGAAATATAAATTCTTAGGTCCCATCCCAGATCTACTGAATTAGAAACTTTGAGTGTATATTCCAGCAATGTATTTCAACAAGCCCTCTGGGTGATCGTGATTAAAGCTAAAGTTTGGGAACAACTAGTCTAGACAGAAACATACTTTATAATTGTTTCTCCAGTGGGAGGTAAAGAGCTGACTCTATGTACTTGCTGTTGTCTTCTGACTGTCAGCAATTCTTCAAACACAAATATACATATATGTTGCCTTTGGAATAAACAATAGTTCATAGAAAACAGTGTAGTATAAACAGGGCTTTGGAGCTTTTTAAAAATCTGTACCTATTGGTGGTTCTGAGTTGGAGGGTCCTGCGATGCCCTATCTGAAATATACAGGAGGCAGTAAAAAGGCTTGGGGAGCTGACTGCTCTGTTGTTCCTTAGATCCTGACATCTCTAGGCAGTCTGATTTTTTTCTTTTTGGTTTTCAGCATCTTTCTATGTTTATTTGTTTTGCTATGTCCAGGGTTTTTTGTTGTAAGAGGACAGACCTGGGAGGAATGAACTTACTTCATCTTGGCAGAACTGGGAGTGCTGTGATGCTCTTTATAATCAAATCATCATAGACTTGTGGTAGTGTTTCATATCTTTTCTTATTTTAGATTTATTTTTGTTACATATTTGAAGAAAAATGTTGGATTAGAAATGGATATTTTGACCTATATTGAGATAATCTGAATTCAGATATAGTATGTAGTATTAATAGGCAATGAAATGGTTAAACTTTTTTTTTTTCCCCAAGACTTTGTTACTTTTACTCCATGGTCTGTTGTCATGTCGCACCTGGGGAAGTGTATCATGAGAGCAGAACAAGAAGAGCATCATAAAAAAAATAGTGATAGCAGCATTTCCTTTCATCTAGATGACAAACTCATGGCAAGGCTACACACCTTATGTACCTATAGAACTCATAAACAGGAAAATAAGATTTTTAAAATTCTTGGAAACACAATTTGGCAATGCAGGTTGCCTTTGCCACTTTCACCATTCTGATGAATGAGAAAGAGCTTGGTGAGCACTTTCATACTCTGAAGTCTTGGTTTCTACCTTAGTTGCAATACCTAGCATTCAGAAAGGAAGAGATTTTACTTGCATCTGATCAGTGCTAAAAGGGAACAGATATCACAGTTCAGTTAGTGTGTAGTAGTTTCATGAGAAGCTATTTAAATTCACAGAGAAAATAGCTTCACCTGGTCTCCAAGACCATTCAGTCATTTGCTAGAAGGACTCACAGACTCAAAAAAGCTGTTATGCTCATGATTTATTAAAGTCATGACTTACTAGAGTGAAAGGATACTTATCAAAATAAGCAACAGAAAAAAGCACATAAGGCAAAGTCCAGGGAACACCAAATACCACCTGCTGATTGACCTTTTTCAGTGAAGTCATATGGACAAATTTAATTTTTCAGCAATGTTGACTGACAACATGCACAGACTATTACCAACCTGGGAGGCTCACCTGAGCTTTGGTGTCCAGGGTTTTTGTTGCAGCTCAGTCACACAGGCAAAGTTGAGTGTCTGCATGGCTGACCTTAGTCTTTAGCCCCTTCTGAGGTCAAGTTGGTGTTGCATGGCCCAAGGCCTCACCATAAGCCACATCATTAGTATACATTATCTGGAGTGGCTCAAGGCCTCCAGGAAAACAGAGACACCCTTAGCAGGCAAAATATTCCAAGGGCATAGAGGTTACCTTCCAGGAGATGGGCGAGGGACAAACTTTTCTTTGTTATGTAGATGTACTTCTAATAAATTTTAAAAAATGGCTATAACAAATCCTTTAGCAAGTCATTTGGTTTCCAATTCTTTTCTTTTGAATAATTGTGAACTGATAAATCATTAAAACTATTTTGGATGACAGATTAGTGTGTAATTTGCAGTATAAAATTCCTCTGACTTACTTTAATTTTTAGGTACATAAAGTTTTTCAGCACTTTTCTACCAAAAAAATAGAATAGAACTGATCTTGAAACTGTTTTGTCCTGGTAGTAGATGATACTCACCAATGGATAGAATACATAAGCTAAATTTTAAAGGCTCATTTATCACATAAAAATGCATTTCCAATATAATTTTAATTTTAAATGCATTAAATTTTAACCCTTAGAATTTTATAGTAACATAACAAAATAAATTTTAATTATAAATAAACATTATATAATCATTAATAAAATATTTTCAGGTATAAAATGATAGGATTAAATGATGTGTTGAAAGTGGAATGGAAATATAAATTCAAGTAGAAAAAATAATTAAAATCTCTGAAAGTTTGTTTATATAATTTTTAAATGAATAATAGTATTGTGATGCTATTTACATTCTATTTGTACAGTTAAAAGAGGTACATAGGAATTTTATTTAAAAATATAAATATTTATAATATGCTATAAAGGACTGTTGGGAGACCATTCTCCATAAATCTCTCAAATTTCTACATGTCTAGGCACTATTAGCCAAATGTTCCAAGACTCTCTTTTTAGGAAGGCTCACATAAATAGATTGCCTTGGAAAGATAGAGAAGCGACTCCCTCTGGAGCAAATTTACTTACATTCCTAACATTAAAGATAGAGATACTTCCTTCCTTTTCACAGAAAGATTTGCTTGTATTTCAGGGAAAAAGGAATAATGCATCTCTCCAGTGGAGAGGATAGGCACATTTTCTAAAAGCCCCTATCTAACATCAGCCTCTCAGTCTCAGGGTTCTCGTATAATGTATCCCCACCATGTGTGCAGGCAATATCTGACCTCATGACACCACCCCGTGGAAAATGGAGCTTGGGGAAAAATGGTGCCAAGATGTTGTTATTGCTAAAAGTAATAACTGTCTAAATCCATCTGGACTCATTGCTTTCCTATCAACTGAATCTGTAGAAGTGTGGAAGACAACTTTGCAGCTGCCACCATGGTACTACTGCTTAGGTACTGCTTGACAGTAAATGACACATTTCTCAAATATTTAAACATATAAAACAATTTAAATGTGAACTTAAAAATCAAATGCAAAACAAAGACTGTTTTCTATATCTTTAACCCCTATAATTGTGCCTGGCAGATATTGGGCACTAAAATATTTCTTAAAAGAATAAATAGAAGAATAAATGATTAAATCAGTGGCTATAGGATTTTCTGATTCATTTTTGCCTCCAAAATGCCATGGACTGGGTAGCATGTTAAATATCTCGATTATATCTAAGTGGAAGAGGATGTTTAAGAATTAAATTTCAGATTTTTATTCATTCCTTTAACAATGTTTTTTGAATACCTGCTCTGGGTTGATTATTTACTAGGTACTGGAAAGCAAAAGTGATTAAGAAACAGTTATTTCCTCCAAGGAAGCCTAGTGGAAAATGCACAAATATAATGCAACATTATAATTGTTAAAATGTCAGGTGACTCCAAAGGTTATAAAGCCTAATTTGCCTGAGGGACCAGGGAGACTTTCCAAAGGAGGTGAGGTTTCCAGCTCACTCTTGAATTATAGGTAGAAGTTTGTTAGGGGGTGTGTGCTGGTTAGAGGGAGCAAAGGAGTGAGACATTTGGGGACATTAGTAAAGATGGGGCCTAGGTTTTAGTATAGTTTACTTTTAAATAAATAATCTTCAGTATATTAGAAATAGTTATGACTACAGCAATAATAATAACAATGTGATAAGGATTGACTTAAAACCTGCAACTTTCAAAATAATCATTGTCCTTGTTTTTTTGATAATTCAGTTTTGATAAACCATTGAAGAGATCAACCTTCAAGACTTGGGTTTGAAAGCTCATATTTCACAAACTTGGTGTGTTAATGGCATTCCCAATGTCACTTTTTGCCTCTTGAGAATTCCTGCAGGGGAATTCCGGCTTCTTTGGAAGCAGCTTAGAGTTAACAAGCAGCCACCCAAGAGAAATAGATTATAAGTCAAAGGCAGACACTTTGGTAAAGCCAAAATGAATGAGTAGCTGTAAGCTAAAGACTGTAATCCCTGTAATTCCACCTCGATTGTTATATCTGGCTTTTTGAGCTGCTGTTGACCTAAAACAGTGAGCTAAGTGAGACTTTATAACTCAAAAATAAATTCTTTGAAAATTGAAGAACCTGAGGCCAAGAAATCTTACCTTAGCAAACTTCTGGGTGGGGGCTGGGTTTTGTTAGAATAGCATTTTTTATAACATTTTTCAAGGGCTCAGTAATGTAATTCTACCTAGCATTTAACTTTGATTTTCTGCAAATACTTTAAGGTTGCTGATTTTTTTTAAAATAAGAGTTTAACATAACAGTCACTGTGACGGCTAATACTGAGTGTCAACTCGATTAGATTGAAGGTTGTGAAGTATTCATCCTGGGTATGTCTGTGAGAATGTTGCCAAAGGAGATTAACATTTGAGTCAGTGGACTGGGGAAGGCAGACCGGCCCTTAATCTGGTGGGAACAATCTAATCAGCTGCCAGCGAATATAAAGCAGGCAGAAAAACGTGAAGAGGTGAGACTGGCCTAGCCTCCCAGCCTACATCTTTCTCCTGTGCTAGAGGCTTCCTGCCCTCAAACATCGGACTCCCAAGTTCTTCAGTTTTGAAACTCGGACTGGCTCTCCTTGCTCCAAGCTTGCAGACAGCTTATTGTGGGACCTTGTGATCATGTAAGTTAATATTTAATAAACTCCTCTCTCTATATATATTACATCAGTCAAGAGACATTTTAGGGAGCTGTAGCAAAGGAACAAAATTAAACAAGATCCAAATTATCTTTTCTTGTGCCCTAAGTGGTGTATTTTTGCCTCTATCCTGTATGACAGTATGTATAATTTTGTTGGGTGCCAGGAACTAGAAAATCTCCCCTCTGTTGACAGATATAGTTTACCTGGAAAAGAGAATGTCAGTGATTCAAAGGGCATGAGCTCTAGCTGGCTCTCGTCTTCATTATGAGTTCTCCCTTGGGCAAAAGGTATAAAAGAGCACATCACTTACATACCTGAACCATAATGAAATTGCATGTTTTGAAAAGGTCAGAATGCATATATCAGAAACCTATATTAGTCAGGGTTCCCTCAAGTGACAGAACTATATATCCTATTAGTTTTGTCCATCTAGGGAACCCTGACTAATATAGTCACACATTCTGTCATTCCGACCTTTCAAAACATGCAATTTCATTATGGTTCAGGTATGTAAGTGATGTTCTCTTTTATACCTTTTGCCCAAGGGAGAACTCATAATGAAGACGAGAGCCAGCCAGAGCTCATGCCTTTTGAATCACTGACATTCTCTTTTCCAGGTAAACTATACCTGTCAGCAGAGGGGAGATTTTCTAATTCCTGGCACCTGACAAAATTACACATACTGTCATACAGGATAGAGGCAAAAACACACCACTTAGGGTATAAGAAAAGATAATTAGGATCTTGTTTAATTTTGTTCCTTTGCTACAGCTCCCTAAAATCTCTCTTGACAGATGCAATTGACACTGCTCATCAAGGCCCATCTTTTGACACTTAATCATGCACTGTCCTGTAACAGTTCATACATATTTTATGGTTGTGTATCTTGTCTCTATAATTAAGTCATAAGCCTTATGAGGAAAAGGACTCTGCCTTCTACCTCTTTTTAAATTTTTTATTTATTATTATTATTATTATTATTATTATTATTTGAGACGGAGTCTTGCTCTGTCACCCAGGCTGGAGTTTAGTGGTGCGATCTCGGCTTACTGCAACCTCCTCCTTCTGGGTTCAAGCTCTGCCTCAGCCTCCCAAGTAGCTGGGACTACAGGTGCGTGCCATCATGCCCGGCTACTTTTTGTATGTTTAGTACCAGCTACTTTTTTGTATGTTTAGTAGAGGTGGGGTTTCACCATATTAGCCAGGATGGTCTTGATCTCCTGACCTCACAATCTGCCTGCCTCGGCTTCCCAAAGTGCTGGGATTACAGGCCTGAGCCACCGTGCCCGGCCCTTCTACCTCTTGGTATCCTCTCTGGCCCTTAATGTATTAGCAGTTTTCAGCATAATATAGGTATTCCATACATTTTTATTTGATGAAGCTCACTTGAATTGTCACCTCCTCTGTAAGGATGCATGGGAGCAGCAGCACTGTGGGAGTGTTCTAACCAGAGGATGCTAATAACTGGCCATGCCTAGGAAACCATTTGAATTCCCTCTCCATTTCTTCCTCCCTCTCTGCCCTCCACCTTTCAGTGTAGCTACACACTATGCTATGTTTCTTTATTTATCTTACCGTGTAAGCCAGGGACATAATCTGGGTCAGGAGGAGATGTCTTCAAGTTATCAAGTGTGAGTTGTACTAATAAGATGTCACCATATTCAGCTAAAGATGCGTGTTTTATGAGAAACACACATGCATACTCTCCTTTCAGTTCCCATTTAGCTTTTACCTTGAGTTCTCCTCCCTGAATGGGGTTTGACATTTGGGAAACGAGGTTGGAATAATTAGGCTTCAGAAGAACAATGGACACAGAGAAATGATCTGCCCAGTTTCCAGGGAAAAAGAGTTGGGATGTCTGCAAACAATTCCAAATGTATTTTGGGAGGAATGATATTAAAGAGGTGTTACCCTCCTCTCGTCTGGCCCTCTAGCCTTTGCAGCACCAACTCACCCAGTGCTCTTGGGCTTAACTGCTGCCCACAGGGAAGTCCCACAAAGTCATAGCCTCTTTGGCAAGGAATTCAACACTTCAGAATTTACTCTATCAAATATTTCAGAAAATGACTACCTCTGCTCAGGCTAGCAGGACCTACTAGAGGTCTGTTACTGGGCTCCACTTAACTTTGAAACCAGTGAGAACAAAATATTACAGGGTATTATGGGCTTTATTTTTACCCCCACCAGAGCGTGGTCTGGAATGTCCGGAAAACATCCAGTGGAGGAGCAGAGCCCTAGCAGGTGATGAGCCTGGATCTATAGTCTCCATTCCCCTTGCATGTGATGGACATGCTTCCAGAGCCATGCAACTAGTTTCTACTCTAGGTCTTAGCTAATGGGACTCGATCATGTCCTTAGAACTCCAGTCTGTAGGATTAGAGCCCCTAACTCCTTTGCCTTTCCCAGTAGGGCTCTCCTTGAATGGAACTTGATTTCTGGTCTCCACCTGACTTGACCACCTTTGTCATTAAGATGCCTATGTCCCCATATAATGCCTGATACATGATTCTACCACTTGTTTATCAATATTTAGCTCAGTCTCAGTTGTCTTGTACTATCTGAGACTTTATAACTTGGACTAGTGTCTTCTCTCTCCAGTTATTTCATCCTTAGCCTCAATCTTGCACTTGCTTCTGCTTTCTCCCACCTCTTTGACAGGATGTCACAGCACTCTTTGTGCCCAAGCCTGCTTCATATATGATTGTTGTACAAGAAATGTTTTGCATTCAACTCATATTCCTACCCAGATCTAGGAAAGTAAGTCAACGGTCTTTAGAGTGAAGTGGTTTGTTGATGTGCTGAAGGACACTTGAAAATGCAGGAGAACCAAGGGTAAGCCATGTATCCTCAGAGTCCTACTGGATTTTAAAAAATTTATAAAATGTAAATATACTCAGTTTTGACCTTATGAGCAAATCTAAATCAGCTTCCTGAGAAAAGTTTTGTCTTGACTTATGCCTCATTATTTGACTCATGTAGCTTATTTCCTTGTAGGCATAGGATGGCTTCCACTTGGGCAAGAAGTCAAGTCGTATTCTTCATTTGTTGTTAAAATAATTTTGCTTTCTTTTTTAGAGTAATTTTAGGTTTACAGAAAAATCGAACAGAAATTTTCCCCACACTCTCTCCCTCCCACCTATTTTGACATCTTGCGTTAGTGTGGCATATTTGTTACAGTTGATGAATCATTATTGATACATTATTTTAAACAAAGGCCATTGTTTACATTAGGGTTCACTGTGTTGTACAGTGCCATGGATTTTAATAAGTGCATAATGTTGCACATCCATCATTACAGTATCATACACAATAGTTTTACTACCCTAAAAATCCCCTGTGCTTCACTTATCCATTCTTCCAGTCCTTCTGCCAAGCCCCTGGCAACCACTAACCTTTTTTACTATCTCTGAAATTTTTTCTTTTCCATATCATATAGTTAGATTCGTACAGTATGAACCCTTTCAGACTGACATCTTTAACTTAGAAATATGCATTTAAGATTCCTCCACGTCTTTTCATGGAGTCATAATTCATTTCTTTTTATTGCTGAATAATATTCCACTGTATTGCTGTAACACAATTTGTTTATGCATTCACCTTTTGAAGGAAATCTTAGTTGCTTCCAAGTTTTGGCAGTTACAAATAAAGCTGCTATAAACATCCAGTGCAAGTTTTTGTGTTGTCATACATTCTTAACTCAACTGGCTAAACACCAGGGAACACGATTGCTAGACTGTATGGTGAAACTACATATAACTTTGTAGAAACTGCCAGACATTCTTCCAAAGTGGCTATACCATTTTGCATTCTGTTCAATAATGAATGAGAATTACTGTTGTTCCACATCCTCATCAGCATTTAGTGTTGTCTGTGATCTAGATTTTGGCCATACTAATAGGTGTGTAGTGATAACTCATTGTGATTTTAATTTGCACTTCTCTAATGACATATGATGTTGGGCATCTTTTCATATGCTTATTTGCCATCTGTATGTCTTCTTTGGTGACATGTCTGTTCAGGTCTTTTGCTCATTTTTAAAATTGGATTGTTTGTTTTTCTTACTGTTGAGTTTTAATAGTTTTTATATTCTGAATTAAGTCCTTTATTAGACATGTGTTTTGCGAGTATCTTTTCCCAGCCTGCTACCTGTCTTTTAAATTTTTTAACACTGTCTTTCACAGAGTAAAAAAAATAATTAAAGTTCAACTAGTCATTTTTTTTTCATAGATGACATTTTTGGTGTTGTATCTTAAAAACTCATTGTCAAACCACAGGTCATCTAGATTTTCTCATATTTAATCTTCTACAAGTTTTATAGTTTTGTGTTTTACATTTAGGTCTATGATCCATTTTGAGTTTTCGTGAAAGGTGTAAGTTTTGTGTTTAGATTCATTTTTTTTTTTTTTTTTGGCAATAGGATGTTCAATTGTTCTAGCACCACCTGTTGAAAAGACAGTCCTTTGTCCATTGAATTGTCTTTGCTACTTTGTCAAAGATCAGTTGACTATATTTGTTTGGGTCTATTCCTAGGCTGTCTATTTTGTTCATGACCCATTTGTCTATTCTTTTACCATACCACACTGTCTTGATTACTGTAGCTTTACAGTAAGTCTTATAGTCAGTCCTATGACCTTGTTCTTCTCTTTCAACATTGTGTTAGCCTCTCTGGGTCTTTTGCCTTTCACAAAAGCCTTAGAATCAGTTTGTTGATATCTACAAAATGACTTTATAGCATTTTTATTGGGATTGTGTTTATAGATCAAGTTGGGAAGATCTGACATCTTAAACAATATTGAGTCTTCTTATCCATGAACATGCAATGTGTCTATAATTATATAGACTTTTTAAAATTTCTTCATCAAAGTTTTATAGTTTTATAGTTTGTATAGTTTCTCATGTATATCTTGTACATAACTTTTTAAAAGATTTATGCCTAACCACTTTTTTGGTGCTAATGTAAATGATGTTTTTAATAACAAATTACTATTATTGATTGATGGTATATAGGAGAGTAATTAACTTAGATTTTTCACTTTTTATAATATGCTAGCTTTATTACTTATACATCTGATTTCCAAGGCAATGTTGCTCTCCTATAATCAAAGCATGAAAATTTGTTATTCAAGGACTCAACGAGGACTAAACCTTAATTTGACTACTTATGAGTGTCTTAAAAATTCTAGCTTAGGCAACTTGGGAAGGAGTAAAATCATTTCTAGATTGTCTGCTCTGAGAATGAAAACTTTCTATATTCTAAACTCAAAAAAGGAAAAGATTTGCTGGGTTTTTTTGGCTTTAATCTATTCTAATCAATCCCTGATAACTTGCTTTTATAACCATGCTTCTGAAAACTACCCAGTTGGTGACAGTGCCACATTTCTGAAGGTCAGCCAATCAGCAATAGTGAGTGACTTTTAGAGACACTTGTGCATCTAAAGAGATACTTCTACTTTTAGAGACACTTCCATGGATAAAGGTCAACCAACTCCAAATCACTCCCTCTTCTGAAAGTCCATCAATTCCTTAACTCCAGTTTCCCCAAAACCCTGTAAAAAATCAGCAATTTGTATTGATTGGTGATGCCATGCTGTCTTTGTCCACTCAGGTTGCTATAACAAACGACAGTAAACTGGGTGGCTTTTAAACAATAGATATTTATTTCTCATAGTTCTACAGGCTGCAAGTCTAAGATCAAGGTACCTGGAGACGTGGTATCTGGTGAGGGCTGCTCTCTGGTTCATAGGTGGCACCTTCTCACCATGTCCTCACATGGTAAAAGGAGCAAACAAGCTTCAGTGGGCCTCTTTTATGAGGGCCCTAATCTCATTTGTGAGAACTCCACTCTCATGACCTAGTCACCCCCAAAGGTCCCACTTACTAGCATCACATTGGAGATTATGTTTCAATAAATGGATTTGGTGGAAATGGGGGGATAAACATTCAGCCCATAGCACATGCCTACTCATAAAGAGTTCTGTTGCTTACCAATCGTCCATAGAGCAATTTGTTCCAAACATCAAGAGGTGGACTTTTCCTTTCAGAGGTTTTATTCCTGTTATCAATTAGGCCCCCAAATATAGCATTGGTGAAATGCAACATTTTAGAGCCAAGTAGAAACTCCCAACAGATGAGAACTCACGAACACAAAAAAGGGAGCTGCAGACACTGGGCTCTTCTTGAAAGTGGAGGATGGGAGGCAGGAAAGGAGCAGAAAAAATAACTTTGGAGTACTAGGCTTAGTACCAGGGTGACGAAATAATTTTCACAACAAACCCCTGTGACACGAGTTGACCTATATAACAAACCTGCACATGTACCCCTGAACCTAAAATAAAACTAAAAAAAAAAAAAAAGAAACTCTTCACAGAACTATGATTTTACTATTCTCTTGGAATTTTTTGTGACTGTTCTTACAGATAGGTATAGAACCTAATCACATAAATTTGGTTTATGTATGGTAAAACAGCTACTTAATACATTGTTCAATAACTAGTTAATGTTATTTGTCTAATGTAACTTTTATAAATTCCCCTTAGAGTTTGGTGCTAAGTAAAATTGTCCCTCCCGAGCAAATAAGTTTTTTTCCTATAGATGTCATGAATCTGAGTGCCACACTTTATATTCTGTTTTAATACTTATTTCTAACCTTAAGAATATGTTCTTAACCACAAATGGGACAGGGCTTTCATTTATTTTTCAGTTTTTTTGTCATTATAATCCTTGTCATAAAGGTTTTATTGCATAAGACTTTTGCTTAACCTGCCTTAAAAATCCATTTTGGGGGACTAAGTATGGAAAAAATTTGTAATACACTTTTCCTGAGAAACAATAATAATGCTGTAATATTTGCACACTTATCACTGTAAGAACTTTCACCTTTAAGAATTATACTTCTTCACTTTGTTTCTCTAATCTCTAGAATTTGGCAGCTATATGTTTTGGCATTTATATTTGAATGAGGTCAGTCATCTGAAGTTATATTTTCACAAATAATTTCAAACATTGATATTCCTTGGGGCAAAACAGTATGTAATAGTTATTAATTTTCAGCATAAATGAAAGGTCAAGGTCACCACAATAGTTAATTGGCCAACTACACAATCGTTTTTGGAAATAATTTAACTTTAATAGTAATATTGTGCTACAACGAAAGGCAACATCTTAATATTGTTGCTGACAATGAGAATCAAATTATTTATAAATATTTACTTCACTTCTCTATTCAGCAAAGTAACGTATTAGTAAGTCAAAGCATTCTATAGAGAAGATTAGTTTTTACAATGTATATAACAATGAATCCATCACAAATATCAGACAGGTTTTGAGTGTGATATAAAATAAACTTTCCTCCCTTTCATTGCAAGCTGTCCCACTATTCACACATCCAGCAACTTGCATCAGGGAAGTGGAAACTAATTTATGTGGACAGTTGTTACTGTTATTATGGATGATTTTTTTGCTTTCCTATAACCAGTGCTGGTCCTATTAAGAGATAAAATAAGTCATGGTACCCATGGTGTGGCTTAAGGAGGTGATAAGAAGGGCAAATTCAATTTATATTTCTCCCCCTCTTCCTTAGATGCAATTGCTTGAAATTCCGTCCTTATAGTGGTTGTGGAGAGGGGTACAGTAGAAGGGAGATGTGGGCAAATTCCTCCAAATTCGAATGAAGTGGAATAAAAGATGGGACAAAGCCTACATCATTAAGATCAATTATTCTTTTACCCAGGGAGATTAGTAGATACTCCTGGGAGAGATAACACAATACATTCTTATTTCCTGAGGATGATTAAATTAATAGGTCTTCTCTGAGGAATGGGATGAGTAACCTTAGGTGCTTGGGAGTGGGGAGGACACTCTGGGGCGATTGAGGAACTGAATTTAGGAACAGCATGCAGAAACACAGCAGTGTTAAGAAGCAGGAACTAATTGAAAGAATACAGGCAATAATCATTTTTTTTCAGATCACCTGTCATTTCTTTTTTTTTTTTTAACTTTTAAGTTCTGGGGTACATTTGCAGGTTTGTTATATAGGTAAACGTGTATCATGAGGGATTGTTGTACAGATTATTTCATCACCCAGGTATCAACCTAGTACCCATTAGTTATTTTTCCTGATCCTTTCCCTCCTCCCACGTTCCACCCTCCAATGGGCCCCAGTGTGTTTTGTTCCCCTCTATGTGTCCATGTGTTCTCATCATTTAGCTCCTACTTATAAGTGAGGCCATGCAGTATTTGGTTTTCTGTTTCTGCATTAGTTTGCTAAGGATAATGGCTTCCAGCTTCATCCATGTTCCTGCAAAGGACATGATCTCATTCTTTTTTATGGATGCATAGTGTTCCATGCTGTATATGTACCACATTTTCCTTATCCAGTTTATCTTTGATGGGCATTTAGGTTGATTCCATGTCCTTGCTATTGTGAATTGTGCTGGAATGAACATATGCATGCATGTGTCTTCATAAAAGAATGATTTATATTCCCTTGTTTATAATCCCAGTAATGGGATTTCTGG
This sequence comes from Gorilla gorilla gorilla, assembly GCF_029281585.2. Classification (NCBI taxonomy): domain Eukaryota; kingdom Metazoa; phylum Chordata; class Mammalia; order Primates; family Hominidae; genus Gorilla; species Gorilla gorilla. Next base: position 47,043,169 of record NC_073243.2, on the reverse strand, counting down.
GTTGACCCAGGCTGTAATCTTGAAACCGTATTCTATCCCTGACTTGGTTCCTGGTTCGTAGTGACTTTAGGTTATTTCTAGTTTCAGCAACCTGTAATCATGGGAAGGAAGGAGAAAGGGAGTCCCATTTTTTGGCCTACTTCCTGATTCTATTCCTGAATGACCTTGTCTTTTAGGAATATATGGTTAAGCTATTTTAAAATGCCAACATGGCTACAGATAACATACTGGAGGAGAAACCATCTATTTTTTAAGGAAAGAGAGAAAAATTATTATAAAATAAAGTAATTCTGATTTTCACTGAAAGTGCTACCTGTTCCTGAAACCACTGGACTGGAAGCTAGGGGCCATCTATTTTTGTCTTGTCTTCTCTGCTGATTATCCTAGTGGCTGAATATATCACTGACATTCTTCTCATTGCATATTCAGAGGTTTTCCTAGGCTAAGGCCAAGAGAGGCCGATGTCCCTGGGCCTGCTTCTAAGACTCTTTCCATGAGCATCAGGAGAACTACCACTGGGGTTGAAGGAATTGGCTCTATAATAGGGCAACTAAAAATAATTTCATGTTTTTATTTTATTTTAGTATTTTTATGTCCAGACAATTTATTAGACTTTCTTTATCTAAACCAAAGCAAAGCAGGTAAAATTGTCCTTTTATCTCTCCAAGCCTGTTTTTGGCTCTTTATTTTCCTATTTAAAATAACCTCTCACGTCTATTGTAACCCCCTATATTACACAGGACCTACTTACAGTGATATCCCTACTTATACTCTCCATATTTAAATTTACATTTATTAGGGCTTTGTAATTACTAATCTCCAAATTATCACATCAGCAGCAGCAGCAGTACCACTAGCAGCATAACAACTGTCATTTATTTAGTAATAACCGTGTGTCAGACCCAAGGCTAAAGACTTTCATTTTATATCATTTAACAGTGACATGTCCTATGATAGGTAATATTATCCTCATTTCACAGATGGGAAAACTGAAGCTGAAAGTCTCAGTATTTTGCACTAGGTCACACAGATAACAAGTGACAAGAGTGCAACCTCATGACACTATACTTTGCAAATAAGGGCACTGAGGCGAAGAGAGACCAGACTCAATGTTCTGGACACAGTAAGTGACAAATTTGAAATCAGGTCTGTCTGACTAGTTAAAGAACATGTTCTTTCTATTATATATTTTCCATGCAATTTTTTTCCTCACACCTTCTGAGGTTTAGGAAAAGGAAATAAAATTTGTGCATTAATGTGTTTTGAATTATTATGGAAGATTCCCATTATAGGAATAGGCATAATTCTATCTCCAAGTCCCCATTTTTAGAAGAGACATCTCAGATATGTGCTGCTGGCTTGACAGTGGTCTCAGGCATGTGTGGCCTGGTGATTTCTTTGCAGAACTGTCCACTTAAAAATCTCTGTTGCAAACACGGGCATATGAGATAATGCAAAGGTACTCTTCGGACAGAAGCAGCTAATCACAGCTTGTTCCAGAAATCAATGTTATTGACAGATTGAGAAATTGTGAAATGAGTTTTACTGGAAAGTGTTGCAAGATCTTTATTTGACCAACTCCTAAACTCACATTTGGCTGAGTCCTGGTGGCTCAGGGAAGGAAGACAAAGAGAAAAGAGCAGACAACAGAAAGCGGCTTTTCTTTCACTGCTTTCAGCTGGAAACGGGTTAGTGCCCACGCCTGCGGTCTTGCAGGTTTGCACTCTCTTCTCTCAATGACTTTCCTGTCAAAGCTGCTTTGTTTTCAACTTAACATAATGGAATGCCAACCTAATACTTTGCCAAGCTCTCATTGATCCTTGGTGTGGAATAAATGTGAATACTGCCTCATTAATCTTCTCTCTGGTCCTTGGGGAGAAGTGGCAAGCAATATCCCATCCATTTTGCAGTGGAAGAAAGAAAGGCAAAGTGAATTGCTCACTTTACATCTGTTCCCCAGCGTTCTGGACATTTCCATCTGGATATCTTGCGGGCTTGTCAAACCCAGCTTACTCCAAATCGAATGCATTCTGTTCCTTCTTGCAAAATATATTCCTTTCTGACAATTGTGTCTTGGCTAATGGCACTGCCATCCACACAACTATTCTGGTAGAAGCCTCTGAGTCATCTTTGATTTCTCTCACTTTCCATATTCATTCAGTCAGGAAGTTTGTTTCCTTTTCCTCTGAAAGAGTACTCAAATCCATCCTTTGTCTCCACCTCTCCACACCATCTCTCTCAGTTCATTGTCTCATCAGCCCTCATCCAGATTAGTGGAAAAAGATTCTTACTTATATCTCCAATTCTGGTTCTGTAATTTGTCCTGTATATTGTCTTCAAATTAATCTTCCTATAAAACTGAGGTGCATTATTTCCTTCCCTGCTCAAAAAGCATTGATGTCCCCACAAGGCCAAAAAAATAGAGTCCTGATTCTTCTCAAAACAATGAGATCTTTTACAGCTGGGCAGAATGCCCCTCTAAGAACTCTCTCCTGACTAGCCGCAAGGGCCAACTTGTTATTTCCCAAGTGTTTGTCCAGTGTTCATGCAGGGATTGCCTTTATTACAGCTTATTTGTTATACAAATTTCTAGTCATTCTTTAAGACCCAGTTCTTATGCCACACCTTATTTGTTATCTTTCGGCTCATTTGTCTGCCTACTCTCTTAATCATTCTTTTAGGCCTTTATAACAATTTGTTATCATTATCACAACCTGTTTTGTAGTTAGGTATCAATATTTCCCCAAATAATTTATAAGTTCCTTAAGGAAAAATTCTGTATTTATCTATGAATTGTTAGCATGGTGCTGGGTACTTCTTAGATGCAAAATAAATGACATTAAGCAATTTATAGATAATAACTTTTTTTAAGGAATAAGTTTTATCACATTTAATTCCCACACTAACCCTGTAAGGCAAATAATTATTACTGATCCCTAATTTACAGGTGAACCACATTGAAGTCTAAGGAATTTTAAAAACGTTTCTATGACCTAACATCAGAGCCAGGACTTAAACCCAGAAATGCAGTTAGCTAGCTCTGTAATTGTAAACCTTGAATCTAGTTCACTGCGTTAAACTGCACATAAACAGAAGGAAGTTTGGAAATTTGACCTCATACAGTGCCTGATTTTGATAAAACAAACTTTTCTGGTTACTAGAACATGCTAAATGTTGTTCCCATTGAGGGATTATCAATGTTCAAAGCACAAGTCACTATTAACAACTATTTTCTGCATCTGATAGTAAGAACACAAACTTGTCAGGAGCAAGGATTGTGTCATGTTCATATATGGAGCCAATGTAGCATCTATAAGGCCTTGAATGTAAACGATGTTTAGGAATTATTGATTGCATAATGAAATCTAGTCAGAGGAATTTTGGTATCTTTGGCCATTTTCTCTTCTAAGCCCCAACCTTCACAATATGTTGCCAAGTTTTCATAGAAAAAAAATGTATACAACTTGGTTGATTTCTAAGATAAGCCCATCCTGTGACTGGACAAGAAGCATGGAAAGGCTTTTCCTTCCCCAGATTTTCTTCCCCACTGACTGAAAATTCTCTTGTTAAAGTCATTAGTTTGTAGCCACAAACATGGACCTCTCTCCCAGGAGGTCTTGGAGCAGACATATTTGCCTTGCCCACTTTGCTTCTTAGCTGTCTTATCAGTCTAAGTATCACTTGTTTTACCTACAGCTAGTCCAAGCTATTATCCTTAATTATTTGCGCTGGATTGGCCAAGATTGCTTAGTGAAAAGACTGATTGCAGCCTTATTGGTTTTCAAATGCTTTGCCTTCTGAATAAAGGTAGTTAGAAGGACAGAGGAGAGGTTGGCAAGTTATAGCCCTACTTTGGTAGGGATGCTCAATGTCCACTCAAGCCAATGGATCCTATTAGGGTCTACCTTTCCATACGTTAATTCCTGACATACCTCCAACATCCAGTAGTGACCCTTACATTGTCTAGTATTCTCCATCCCTCACTCAATTCTTATGTTCCATGTTACTCACTTCCCATGTCATCTACATGGAAATTCTGTCTATTAATTTAAGAATGTCCAGCTTTGATCCCATATATATGATGCATTCTATGATTCTACCCTATAAATTCTTACTGAAACTTGTAGTGATAATAATCGATACTTAAGCACCAGGCAGTTTAAGTTCTTTAAAGAATGTTGTAGATTAATTGCAAAAACAGCTTCAGTTCTTCAATATCCCCTGCCTCTCCAGGTATCCATACCTATTTATCCACCAAGAGGTGAAATTTATTTCTCTGCCTCTTGAATCTAGACTGAACTTGTATTTTACTTTGGTCAATAGAATGTGGTAAAGTTGATAACATATCAGTTCTGAGCCTAGGCCTCAAGAGGCCTTGTGTATCTTCACTCTCTATCTTGAAACCCTTCCATTATGGGATTAAGCTTTGACTACCTGCTGAAGAATGAAATCCATGTGGAGGAGAGTCCAGCTGTCCCTCTTAAGATCTTCCGAGGTTAGTTTATACCAGCTGTACCGAAACATGCAATAGAATTGCCTGTCTGATCCACAATTGACTGAAGATGCAAAAGTGAGCCCAGCTAAGACCAGTGGAAACACCTAGATATCCCATAGACTCAAACAATAAGATGCTTGTTTTTTTAAGCCACTGTATTTTGGATGGGGTGTTTCTAAGCAAGAGCTAACTCACACAGTATATTACTTAATTTAAGCCTCCTTATACAATGATGTAAATACCATTAATATTCCTACTTACTGGCTGAGGAAATTTAGGGTTGCAAGATTAGGTTACTCATTTAAATTTTCACAGTGGGTAAGTGATAGGGGCAGGATTTGAGCCGAGATAGTCTTAGCTACAGACTACAGAGTTTACATGCTTATATATTACGTTACCCAGTTTCTGTTCAGCAGCATGTAATTCACAACTTAATCCATAGGATCAATCATTAAATCTTTAGGGGAAATAATTTAGCTCATTCCCCTTAATTTCTCCATGAGGAGATGAAGACTCAGAGTTTTCTGTTTGGCCCAAGGTCACAAAGTTAAACCATAGTCTGGGTTTTTGGATTGTGTCTTAATACTCTTGATTGACTTATCTATCTTGGTCAAGAGCATTCATTTTTCTGCTGGATGACTGCAAGCTTCTTGAGGTGTAATACTTTATGTCCATTGTGGTGCCTAGCACAGTGCTGAATACGCAGAATGTTTAGAACATATTTATTAATTGACTGTTTGGCTGAATCTGTTTATTTCTGATGTCATGGTCACTTGGGCATCAGGCATAGTGGACACGGCCAGCAACACCACCACTGGGGAAGGCTGCCAGCCAGACTTTAGTGCCATTATGAGAACTGTCTGCTCAGGCCTACACCCAAATAGAAATTCTCATTCTCTGGAATTGCTGTATTTTTCTCCTAAAAGGCACAACATCTATTGTTTACTGAATTATCAGGAATGTTTCTGTTGATATACTTAATGAAGGAAAAATAAAACCCCACATTTGGGTTTGGGAGGATAGAACTTTTCCTTCTATGAGGAAAGACCTAAGTTCGAGACTTGGCTTTCTCACAGTCTGTGCTAAGATTGTCCTTCAAGCACTGAAACAGATTTAAGTAAAAAATGATTTGAGTAAATACAAGTAGCATAAAATTCAACCTGGATTCTTAAAATTTGACTATTTTTGTCTGCACTCTCTGCGAGCCTGGGGATTCAGCTTTGCGATGGAATAAGTTAAACGGATGATATCAAGAGGAGACATGCTCTGGGGAAACAAGCCTTAAGTATGCATTTCTTTTCTTTTTCTTCACCTTATCCTTTACAAAATAACAAAGCAAAGAAGATTAGAGCTTTTCTTTCTACTATACAACACTTCCTCCATGAAATCTCACAGAAAGCACTCCTAGTCACTCTACAGTATAACCAAATATTTTTAATATACTTAGGGAAAAAACCCAAACCTGCTTTTTTTCACATTTGCTTCTTTCTTTTGATCTGCTTCTATTTGCTGCTATACTGTATAATATGGATGACTTAATGGCCAAGTTTTAGAGATTAGAGAGTGGAATCTAGTCAGATGATAAGATGATAGTAGAGTCTGATTTAATTTTAGGCCAAAGACATGCAAATTTTATCTTGTTTTCTTATTTGTATTTAGAAAAGTTTTAGTAGTTTAAAATACCCTTAATAATCTGAAAATGAGAATTTTTTTAAAAAAAATGAGATAGTGTTAAACATCCAAATTTTAAATTGTTAAGATTTCAGAATAGCATAGAAGAAAGTGCTGTAGTAAACAATAAGATGGGAATGAGTAATCTAATTCCTTTTATGAGAATTCACTACAGACCGCACTTTCTTAACAGCAATGTGTTTACTTTACTAAAATCGGCTCTTTCCGTGCCTTTTATTGCTGTCCTGACAACTGGAATCACACCAAGGCTCTGATTAGAGATCTCATACTGGCTGACATAAATAAGTGAAACTGAACCTCATTAAAATTCTCCTTCTCATTAAAGAAGAAAGTGGTTCAAATGTCGTTCTACTGTCATTGTTTTGGGTAAACAAATATAAAAGTGCTATTCTAATGAGTCAGGAACATAGTTAAAATTTTAGAGTCACACCAGATTCTGCAGCATCCTGGTTGGCTAGAAGAATGAGTCTGTATCTCTGTGCGTGTCTGTGTGTATGTCTTGTGTATGAATGTGTGGTGCTGGGAAGTCAACGAGGGAAGGAAAGAAAAATACTTTTCTTCCTGCAATCTTTCTTTTTTTTTTTTTCCCCCACTGTTCCTAAGGTGATGATAAGTGGACAGAAGCTCTGGTGCTAGTAATTCACTGCAATCCTCCTGTACAGGGTTACCTAAAACTGTGTTTCACCTTTAGCTTCTCAGCTGTTGAGAAAAGGAATTGTTATTCTAAAAGATTACACTTAGAAAAAGATGGTGACAAAGCTGTTAGGTATAAGTAGTCATAATAAAAAAGTACAATTAGTCAAACCACATATAGGAATTTTACAAAAATTCCCCAGCTGTAAAACGTAAAATTTTAGAATCTTGTGGTGGGGAAATCAGAGCATAAATACCCTGTGTTTACTCGAGAAATCTATTCATTGACCACTGAAAAGTCTGTTGTATCCTCCTGTGGACATGGGAGGGCCTCAAGTCAATACTAGCTGCTGGCCAGAGACTCAAGTTCCCTACCATATGGATCTCTTCATAGGGAAGCTCACATGGCAGCTTGCTTCCCCCAAACTGAGGGAAAGAGAAAAAAGAGAGAGAGAGCACGCGAGAGCACAAGCACAAGATGTTAGCCGGATTCTTTGTAACCTGATTTGAGAAGGGCCATCTCATGACCTTTGTTGTAGCCTATTCATTAAAAATGGGTCACTAGGTGTAGCCCACACTCAAAAGGAGCAAATTTCATAAGGGGGCCTCTGTGTAGGCTTTTTACCACAAATTGTTTAATTTGTAAAATTGGAATTCAGCAGCTACTGGGCATTTGTCTAAAACTTTTACACATCTGTCTTAATAAAATATTGACATTTTAGTGCTCTTCCTTTATATGATACTTACTACGTTTGTCCTTTCATTAACTATTTTGTTTTCTTAGATATTTAAGTCTTGATTCATCAATATAGGAATGGTAATAAAAATTTTTACTATTACACAGGAATTATGCTTCTGTTGTTTTAAAAGCCAAGTTATTTATAGCCTGTAATAACTAATAAATTACTCAGATTATAAAAAAGATGTAAATGGATCACTTAATTTTATAATGCAAATATAATTTCAGTACCAATTCTTAATAAAGATAAGAAAATAAAACTATAAACAAATTTAACATACACATACAGAAAAAATTCTGAATGGTAAATCAAATCCAGTAGTGTTAAAAGAGCAATGCATTAATTACTACAGATATATATACATTTTTTAACAATAGGAAATCTATCAACATAATTACATTGGTAATTTTAAAAAGAAAACCTTTATGTTCATACAAATATTTGAAGAAAGATTTCATAAACTTCAAAAACATTTTTGATCTAATGTGAAATAAGAATAAGGGAAAATAAATAAAATACATGTTTTTGCCACATACTAAAAATAAATATTATATAAAATATTAAAGCAATTTTCACTAAAATAAAAAATAAGACGTCTACCAGCAGCATTATTTAATGTTGTTTTGAAATCATAATCAATGCAATAAGTCCCCACAATAACATGCATTATAATGCTGAACAATTAAACTAATAATACCTTAGAAATATTTGACACTTTATTAAATTAGTGTAATTAATTATAGGCCAAGGAAAGTGGCTGAATATAGGCTAAATACATGATGATCTATTGCTTTCTTTTAAATTTGCAAAAAACTCACATTTGTCATGAATGAAAAACATATGAGAGAGAAATTGAAAATTAAGGCAAATTTCTATGTAAAATACATAATAAAATATCATTCAAGGATGTAAAACATGATAAAACCAAATTAAGTAATATGATATATATTTAAACGGGAAGACATAATATAAAAATGTTAGTGCTTCCAAATTTACATCAATCTTAGTGCAATACCAGTCAGACTCAAAGTAGAGTTTAATTTTGGAACTGGGTAAATCTGTTTAAAAATTTTAAATTGAATAATAAATATCTAAGAATAACCAAGAATATTTTATAAACAGAATGACCAGTGTGGGTTTGTCCTACCAGATGTTAAAATACATAGTCAAGTCACTGTAATAAAATATATGCTTTTGGTATTGGATTGGACACATAGACTGTTGGGGAAGAACAGAGCTTACAAATAAAGAATAGTTGGGAACTTAATATAAGACAATAGTATTCTTTCAATATATTATAATGTAATTATTTAGCAGATGATACTAACACATTTGATTTTCTATCCATAAGAAAAGAAATTTGAATGACTGTTGCACATTATTTACAAAATACATATTTCTGACAGGTTAAATATCTAAATGTGAAAAAACTGAAAATAGAGGAGACTCTTTCTATAACTTTATGGCAGGAAAGATAAAAAAGCCATCAATCAGAGGCAAAAAATTTTACAACATAAATATTTGTAGAAATTGTAGGGTGGAAACTACCATAAGAAAGTAAAAATGCCAATGACAGATAAGGAAAAATACTTGCAATTAGATGAAACAGGGTTACTATCACTAATCTACAGAGGTTCTACAATTTGATAAGAAAAAGAGAACAAATAGAATTAAAAATGGGCAAAAGCTTTTTATAGAAACTTTCAAATATCAAATAAACATTGAGAAGATGACCAAACTTATTAGAAATCAGCAAGTACAAATTAAAGCAGATATAAAGTGTTTTTTTTGTTGTTGTTTTTACCAACAACAGTGACAAAAACGGAAAACTATATTGTAATTTCCCAAACTGGTGATTGTGTAGGAAAATTGTCTCAATTATACATTGCATGGAAAAACATGACTCTTTTGCAGTGTGGTTTAGGATTATCTGTAATACAATAGATGTCTTTTGTGTATATATATATATGTATGTTATATATATATAAAACATATATATATACACACAATATCTATTTTCTGTCTGCTTTTCTATCTATCCATCTATCTGTCATTATCTTTAGCTACTATAAGTAAATAGTACAAAAATACTAGGCAGCTATTAATATGCAGTGACATATCTGTACATTTACCTTGAAGAATGATCATGATATAATGTGAAGTGAGAGCTCCACGAATGCAGAGATCTTGTCTGTAGTGTACACAGTTATATCCTCACTGCTTGGAGTACATAATATGCCTAATTAGTAATTGTTGAATGAACTTATAAATGGATTTTGTAATTTTGTAAAAAAAAGTTCAATGAGCATGGATAAAGCTGGAACCAATTTGTGTGTGTACGTGTGTGTATGCATTATATATACACCCATCAGCATGTTAACATTGATTAAATCAAGAGGGTGGTGTTGAAGAGGGTAAAGGGGAGGGAAGATTATTAAATTTTTCTTCATACATACATTCTCCCTACATTTTCCTATGAGAGCATTTTAGCCTTGTAATTAGTAAACATAATAGAGGAATAATTTTCAAAATGTTTACAAATAAACATCGAGAGGAGAAAATGCTTAAGGTAGATTATAAAAATCTTGGTAGAGGATTTCAACTATGTAAGATAAAAATATAACTGGTTAAAAGAGAAACAACTAAAATATTGGCAATGGTTACTAAGAGGGTGCTTATGGATTTTATTTCATTATACTTTTCTGCATATTGAAATTTTTCTGCTGTCTTATTTTTAAATAAAATTGTTATAGACATAATTTCACCTCCTTTGCCTGAGAAAACCACTTATTGTTAAGTGGGAGTATATTCTTCTTATGTGCATTAATATATTTTAACGTATTTTAAACCAATACGTTTAAACATATAGTAACTTTGTGTGTGTGTCAAAAGATATCATTTTACATACATCTTTCTGTAACTCGCTTTTATAATAGTAAAATAATATATTCTTTAAAATAGTATTCCATTTTATTACACATTTTTATCTCCTGTTAATACTCTTAGAATTACAATGCTTTGGCTGGGCGGGGTGGCTCACGCCTGTGAGGCAGGGGCGGGCAGATCACGAGGTCAAGAGATTGAGACCATCCTGTCCAATATAGTAAAACCCCATCTCTCCTAAAAATACAAAAATTAGCTGGGCGTGGTGGCCCATGCCTGTCGTCCCAGCTACTCAGGAGGCTGAGGCAGGAGAATCACTTGAACACAGGAGGCAGAGGTTGCAGTGAGCCAAGATCAGGCCATTGCAGTCCAGTGTGGTGACAGAGTGAGACTCCGTCTCAAAAAAGAAAAAAAAAAAGAATTCCAATGCTTTATTGATAATAATTGCTACCATTTGCTTAGGGATTACTAATGTGTCTATCACTGGGCTAAATGCTATTTAATCATCAATATAATCTAATATGAATCAGAAAATAATCTGATCAGTATTTTTTCTAATACCAAGTTTGAAGAAGAGTTGAGATTCAATAAGAATTCAATACTCAAAGGAGGAAACAGTGAAAAAAAATAGGTTTGTCTCCTGATTACAAATATCTTCTAATTCTTAGCTTTGCCCTGAGAAGTTTCAAACTATAGTAAGATTCTAGACTCAATTGGAATGCTTTGCTTCTTAATTTTCTTTCTTTATTGAAATTCTCTCTGTATTCCTGGCTATGGAATTTACCATGCTATTTTATGCATGCTTATGTTGTCCTCAGAGCTGTTATCTAGTGATCATATACACATATAAACTTTTTCCTCAATAGACTAAGCAATTCATTAAAGATACAGCAAGTTTGCAGTAACTGCTATTAACTGATTTGAACTGAAATGAATTCTAGTTGTTTACCCCTTCTGGGAAGGGCAGTCCTGTGAGATGAGAACCCTCTGAATCTAAATAGGGTGCTTATTCTTGTGGACAATAAAAGAATCGAGACCATAGATTTTCAGTTGACCAAATGTTAGTTAATAACTTTGAGCATGTGGAATAAGGCTTAGTTATAAATGCTGTGCAAGTATTAGGTTGATGCAAAAGTAATAGCTATTTATGCCATTTAATGGCAAATGGTTGATCATTAATTGCTGATCTAAACTGCAGTCTCCAAGCATTTGTAAAAGTCATCTTGCTCTTAACAGCCCTTGGAAACGGACCTAACAATCCTTTCATCCTACAACAAAATGAGGTGTACTAAAATGGAACAGGCTATCTTAGGGTGCAATGAATTTCCTTTTATTAAAGGTATTTAGGTAGAAGTTAAGCATTAGGTATTCATACTTAGCACTAAGTATTAGTATTTTGCCATTTAATGGCAAAACCTGCATTAAATGGCAAAATCTGCGATTACTTTTGCACCAACCTAATAGGTTTCGTAGATGAAATGTACAATCATACAAGTATTAAATGAGTGTTTTTATTGTTCAGTATTATGAGCACACCCACTATATTGCCTAGCTTCCACCTAAATACCTTCATGAGTCCAAGGGTAGCAAGGGTATTTCCAGTGCAGAGGCAATGTGCAGTGAGGCTTTTGGTTGTTACTCGGGGCTCCACCTCCGAGAAACATGGAGCCGCTCTTATGGGGGGTATTAAACTGGTCCTCACAGACTCTCCCAAGCCTGGAGACAGCAAGGGCAAGGGCTGCAAGACAGCAAAGGTGGCAACCTGCCCCTCTCACTGGGGGCTCTGTCCCAGGGAGTTGCAGAGCTGCTACTGGCTTTATAGCCAGGAGGTGGTTGGCTGGAGGCCCAGGCCCAGAGGACTCAACCAGTGAGGAAATATGGGAATGGGCCAACACGTTACAGTCTGGCCACTTCTCTGTAGGACTGCTGTGGTATGCTGGGGGTCTGCTTCTGCTTCAGTCCCTAGTCACCCCCAAGGCTGTGAAACAGCAAAGATGGCGGCCTACCCTTCTCTCTGGGAACCCCTTACCAGGAAGGTACTGACCTGTTACCAGCCCAAACATACCTGTAGAAGGTGACTAGAGATCCCAGTTGGAAGGTCCCAACTAGTGAGGAGGAATGGGATCAAGGACCTGCTTAAAACAGTAGTCTGGTCACTTTTTTGTAGGGCTGCTGTGCTGTGGGTCCACTCCAGCCCTCAGTCACCTCAGAATCAGTCCCAAAGCCGGAAGGCAAGAGCAGCTAAGTCAGCAAACAGCAAAAGTGGCTGCCCACCCCTCCCTCTGGGAGCTCCATCTCAGATCGGTGTAAGGCTGGTAGCCATGGCTGGTAGAGTTCCAAGCCAGTGGATCTTATCCTGCCAGGGCTGTGAAAGTGAGGCCTGCAGCCTGTCACTGCTCAGACCCCTGAATTCAGTCCTTTTCTCAAGGGTATATACAGGGGTCTAACTTCCCACTTTTCCAGAGTTGCAGTTGCTTTTGCCTGGAAGCCTGGTCATCTAAGGCTCCCAGGGCTCTGTGTGTGCCTGAGTGGCTGTTCTTCTGAGACTCCATGTAGCTCTGCATGTCAGACTGAAGGCCCCGGTGGAGTGGGTTCCCAAGGGGATCTCCTGATCCTAGGGTTGCAAAGATCTGTGAGAGAAGTGTGGGTTCACTCACTGCTTCCCTGGGTGGGGGAGTTTCCCTGGTTCTGTGAGGTTAGCTCCTGGGACAGTCATCTTGCCTTGCTTTTCTCCATTCTCCATGGATTGAGTTGTTTCCTTGATTAGTCCCAATGGGTGTACCTGGATGCTTCAGTTGAAGGTCCTGTATTTACTAACCCCTTTCATTCTTCTCTGTGAGAGCGACACACACTAGCTACTTGTAGTTGGTCATCTTGGCCACCACTGACAAATAGACTTTGAAGAAAGTATTGAAAAGACTAGAGTTATTTTGCTCCAGACAAAGCAAGATTGAAGGGAGACAAAGACAGTCTTTAGATATTCACAATCCCTTAGCCACGTCTCCCACAAAACACTAAAAAACAAATATTTTATAATTCATTTGGTAGGAAAAACCTGACCTAAACTAAGGTGGCACTATTTATAGTCTCTATCCCACCTAATATAAATATTTATGTTTTACAGAAAAAAACTAGTGCATTTGATCCTGAAACATTGCTCCAGACCCTTTTGGAGACATTGAGTAATATAGAATATATGAACCATATTCCCTTTCCAGAGTTCGAAAGTTTGATAAAGTGTGAATTTTGAAACCCATTTGTCCCCAAGGATTGTAGACTGTAGTTGATTATTTCTATGTTTAGCTTTTGTGAGGATAATCCCTTTTGCTAATGTGCCTTCTATTTCCATAAGTTTGAGATACATTGCTATTGCAAAATGGTAATTTTTAAAAGCAAATATCAGTCAGAGATTCCTCTGGAAATAATTAGAAATAACTACCTGGATGGAGAAAGGACCATTTACTTCAGCTAATAAATTAAGAACTAGGTGCAACAGGTAGGGTATAAGAAATAGAAGCTCAGTGGGATATTTCAAGAGCAGTGCTTCTAAGCCAGTTTTGAATTATGGACCTTTTGGGAAATCTGATGCAAATTAAAGTTGCAAATGAATACAAGATTATGCATATATTTTCATAGTGTTCAAGATTCCTTAAACTCATATGATTAATAATTTCTGCTCTGGAAACTGATTGAATGGGTATAAGGTCAACCAAGTGAATAGGTTCCTATAGTAAGATACAGGTCTTACTCTAAGTACCTTAGAGGTTTTGATTTTAAGAGAAATGGGATATAAACATCCCCTCTTTCCTCACATAGCTTAGAACAAAAGGAGAAAAAAGCAACAATAGCAGACCTTACCTTGAAGAGCACCACTTTCCCTGCTAAACTCATTACATGGTGATTTTTCCAGGCAGAAAGACATGAGGCAGAGAATTTGGAAGGGCTAAGTTGAATTTCTTCCTTTAGCTCACCAACCCATGAAGTCACATCCTCCTCCAATGAAAGAGATGAAGAGGGGCAGGAGAGAGTCAGATTGTTCCCTCCTGGTCAGTAGTATACATATTGTTTCTGTCCCTATGAAATGTGAGGAATAAAGAATAAGTGTTGACACTAACAAGACGCAGGGCTATTTTTGAGTTTCACCCCAATATTAGCCAACAACAGGCAGAAAAGCCAAACCTTTGTGAAAGACAGAGTGGGCTACAGTATCTACACACTAAGCATTGCTAAATCTAGGTTGTACATCTTTCATGCAGGGTGGAGAAGAGAATGGTACACAGAAAAAATGTCATTCAGAAAACTGTGATTGGGAAAAATGTATATTAGACTAAAAAGTTGGGGAGACAGATACTTGAGAGCTTAGTATCTCTTTCCCATGAGGATTGGCCCTTTCAGGACCCTTAGAAGGAATTTCAGGAAAGGCCTCCTGACCTTCATTTTGCACAGAATGTATGAATGAAGAACTCATCATCACCCTTGAAATAACTACTCTCTTTTTACTTAGCCTCCGCTGGTCTGGGGAGCTTTCTCTCAGTTGTTAATCTTAACTTAGGGCCAAATTAGACGTTATGTTTTTTTGCACTGTCTTTAAAAAAACATTACATTCCTCTCCTTCTTTAACCTTATTCCTTACACCACCATACACAGATAACTAAGTTTAACTGCTTGGGTGTATTCTTTCTTAAATTTCTCCCTGTTCATATCATCATTAATAAACTTGAGTAAAAGGACTGTGTACCATTGCTTTAAAAAACCGGAAGAACATACTTCTTTGCATCTTGCTTATATCATTAAAAAATATAGTAATCCCACTAAGTAACCTAGTACAGACCTAATATTCTTTTTCCAGCTTTTGCCACATTCCATGGTAGAAATGTGACTACAATTTATTTAATACTCTATTGGTGAGCATTCTCTTTATTTCCAGTAATTTTGCTCTATAAACAATTATTCTTTATCTGTATACATTCGTTAAAAAACTGGCATTTCTATTTCTATAGATTTACAAAAGTTGGCTTGCTAAGTTCAAAGGATATATCTGTTTTTGTTAATATTTACCTATGTTTTGTTATACTTAAAAATGATTTATAGGTTAATTTTTTCTTAATTAGCAGGAATTCCCAAGTGAAATATCATGCTTAATAAATTAGATGATTTTAATCACAATTAAATCACTTTGAGAGCTAAATTATAAACATTTCAAAAATATTGGTACAGTCTAAGCTATATTGAAAGTTGAAGTTGGGTGCATTTTACCCCGGTTTAACTTTCTTTTTCATACTGAGATATACTTCAATACTATAAATGCACATATTGATATATGTGTTTACTATATTATAAATGCACATTGATATGTGCATATGTCACACTATAGATGCACATATTTGTATACTATAAATGCACATATTGATATGTGTACATGTTAATGACAAATAGTAATTAATACAAATATTAATGAAACAAATTTTGACATATACAGAAGTATATGTGTCTGCATACCATACAGATATAGTCCATTTTCTTCATGCAAAAAAAGTTCCCCATGTAATGAGAAGTGAGAGACTGCTAGCTGGAGGGGTCATTGAATCATGGGGAATTTTATCCTTTTAAGATAAATTTAAGACTGGTTAAGGGCTAATTATAAGTCGAGAATAGAGGGATAGGCCAGGCGCGTTGGCTCACGCCTGTAGTCCTAGCACTTTGGGAGGCTGAGGCGGGCAGATTGCCTGAATTCAGGAGTTCGAGACCAGCCTGGGTAACACGGTGAAACCCCGTCTCTACTAAAATACAAAAAATTAGCTGGGCTTGGTGGCATGCGCTTGTAGTCCCAGCTAATCGGGAGGCTGAGGCAGGAGAATTGCTAGGGCCGGGTGCAGTGGCTCACCCCTGTAACTCCAGCACTTTGGGAGTTGGAGGTGGGTGGATTACATGAGGTCAGGAGCTGGAGACCAGCCTGGCCAACATGGCAAAACCCCATCTCTACTAAAAATACAAATATTAGCCAGGCATGGTGTTGCACACCTGTAGTCTCAGCTACTCAGGAGTCTGAGGTGGGAAAATCGCTTGAGCCCAGGAGGCAGAGGTTGCAGTGAGCTGAGATTGCTCCACCGCACCCCAGCCTGGGTGACAGAGTGAGACTCCTTCTCAAAAATAAATAAAATAGAGAAGGATAGGTTGCAAAGGTGGATGAGAGGGGAAATTTATTATGACAAATAACTGAGGAGATAGGGAGCGGCAGGATCTAGAGAGATTGGCCACAGAAAACAGAAGAACCTGTTCTCTTTTGACTAATGGAGGCAGTAGGTAAGAATATAGGTAAGTCTGTAGCTGGAGTGGCTAGAAGTTGAGGGAGTCCTATCTGATGGCCTTATTTTCTCCTGTGAAGCAGAAGGTAAGATTGTCTACTGAGAGGCATCAGACGATGGTGGGTTAGGAAGTTAGAGAAGGGTAGCAGTTAATAATGGTTGTTGAAGAGAGGGATGAACAGCACTGAGTTGCAAATGAGATTGAAGGTGAAGATTCTGTGGTGACATGAGCCTTCAGAGTGGTGTGATTTTCCCTGGGAACATTCAGCAGCCAGGGTTGGAATCAGAGTAGGCAGTCTAACTCATCTTGAGTTGAGTTACAGCTGTATGATTATAGCAGATTAAGATTCGCGGCAAATTCTTTGGTATGCACCCCATCTAGATGAGGTGACTATTGCTCCTTCCTTCAAATCTGGGTACATTCTATATGTGGTTTCACCACTAAACATCAGTGGAAGTGAGGTTGTGTCAGTTTCTTGACCGGGTGGTAAATTACTAGCAGTGTCTACTTCCTGTCCTTGAAATACACCTTTTGGGGGAAAGTCAATTGTCATGCAAGAAGTCTGCCATGCTGTGAGAAAGCCCAAGCTAGGCATGTGGACAAGTAACCTGAAAGAGATGTTCAAGCAGCCCATAGTTATCACAAACATCCCTTGGACCTAAAGAAGGAGGTAAAAACAGGACAGAGCTTATCAACAGAGAGTGGAAAAGAAAAGGCCTTACAGGTCTTGATGATATTTCCATTGGGGGCAAGCTGAAGAGGACCAGATGATCCCACAGACAACTCAGAATTTTATCCCCTCAAAAATCTGAGAATTTTATTCCCTCTGGGAGGAAATTTCCAGAAGACAAAGAATTATCTATGGATATAAATGCTAAGGAGGCTTAAGTTAACAAAGACATAAGATCTAACAGTGAATAATTCTAGCTATTTTACTTTGCCCGTGGTCCTTTCAGTCAAGGATTTCACTTTGCCTATGGTCTTTTCAATCAAGGAAAACCTTCCTTGGGTTCAATAAACCAAATATACCTCATCATTATGGTAAAAACAAAACAAAACAAAACAAAAAAACAAACAAACAACAAAAAAAACGCTCTGAGCAAACTCCCTCTAAGACATATTTCTACAAAGCACTTAGAAATGAACACTATGATGGAGGCACACACAAGTGTGGAGGAAGCACCAGCAGCAGTAGCCTTGGGCCTTGTTTCCAGTGCGCCCAGGCAGCCAAGAAAGCTGCACTTTTGGATTCTGTTGATTAGAATAGATTCTCTTATCTGGAAGACCTGCCATCTGTGCTGTCACCATTGCTTGAGTTGACCAAAGAGTGGCCTTAGTCTGATCAACAACCACACCTAATTTTAATTTCTGCTTCTTAGATAATGTCTTTAAATCCTGTTTGTTTAGATTGACCCAATTCACAAATGCAAAGGTGACAACATCTGTGGGAAGTAAGCATTTTCCCCTAAATACATAACAGGTTGAGTAAATATGTCCAGTCAACCAAAAGCAGAATTTGCCAAAATTTTTTAATTTGATCTGGAAGGACATGAGGACAATCAAATCAGAAAATTAGTCCAGAATATGGACTTTGGAAAATATATTTTGCTCTACTTGGCAGGCTACATGGATCAAGCAGTCTGTTTGCCAAATCTTCCTTCATAATATTATTGAAGTAAATTATCATGTGATATTATTTTAAAACTGTGTTTAACAGCACTATGCTTAGGGCAGTGTGGAATACAAGAGTACAAGGAGGAAATGACATTGTTCTTGCCTTCAAATAATTGTGTGGCTGTATTTTAGACCCCATTCTGTGAATCTATGCTATTTCATTTGTATAATACTAGCGTGTTTTAAAAATTTTACCCCAAGTTCTAGATGTGAATATTTAAGAAGAGTTATAAACATTAAGGTTTTTATTTACAACCAGGTGTTATTACATATATGAACTACAGAGATAGAGAAATAGGTAGATAGGTAGAGAAATAGACAGGTACTATATATTCTCTAGTCTTAAGATTCTGCTGACTGCAAAAGAGCTTTGTGAGCTATTCATTTTAAAATAAAGTGCATACTGGATATAGTTAATTTACTAAATATAGTTAAAAGACTTTCTTTATAAGTCCCAAGTTAGATTTTTAAAAGCAAAATGTCAGTTAGTTGACTTGTAAAAGTCCTTATTGCCTTGTAAATTGGAACAAAAACACCTTCCACATAGGGTTTGTGGTGAGAATTAAATACTACAATGTAAGTAGAATGACTGGGACCCAGAAAACACTTAGTAAATTATATCTTTGATCTGAACAGAGAATGTTTTTCAATGTGAAATATTTCTTAAACTTACTGAATATTTCTTAGGATATCATATTGGAAAAAAGATACAGTATCTTCACTTAGACATATTCATAATTTTCACCATGTTCTTCATTCAACACCTACCATTCCCTGCATAGGAAGCACCATCTGAATTGAGGTTCCCATACAATCTTTTGATCACAGTGGTTTCTCTTGAGGCTGCACCTGCAATGCAGGTACTCAGTGCTGATGCTTTTCCAGCCTTCACAGCTCAGAAAATGTTTTTTGAAACCAGATCTTTTATATAATATGTGTTTTTTAGAATAAGTGCTTTAAAAGGATAACAGAAAAATGTTTCTCATATATATACTGCACATAAACCAAGAACAGATTCATACACTTTGTATGTGTGAAGTCGAGTCTCTGGCACCACAAACAGAATGGTAGTCATTGCTCACTCACACTGAATGCCAGTGACATTGTGTTATGTCTAGCAGTACCCTTTGAAAATCAATCCTATGGCTCTTTCTACTTTTTTTTTGCACAAAACATCCATTAATTCTACACTGTTTTGCTATCTTCTTGTCAATAGGGTGACTGAAATTTGCATTTTCTAGAAAGGGTGCAACTTTGAATGATGCTTATGTATTTTTAGTTTGTGTATGTTTGCCACAAAATTAATGAATTTGATACTGGAAAACATTCTGGGAAAAGACTAATTTGCCTGCTAGTGAGGGCACTGTGTTTTTTCTTAAAATGGTGTGTAAACTTCTGTGCCTTCATAATGCTGCTTGATAATGTTTCATACAGACAGTGCCAAACTGAAAAAGGACAAAATGGATTGCTCTACCAAATAAAATCAGATTTTCTGATATTCATCATTTCACTTTCTAGCTGTACTTTCCTTTTGTGCTTTTAGGGCTACCTGTAGGGAATTACTATAACTACAGTGTCACTAATCTCAGTATATTTAAAATTACTTTTTTTCCCACTCTGAACTGCAGTAGTAATGCTGCTATTTCAATGAATCCTCTTTGAGACATTGACTCAGTTTTGTGAATTTGAGATATAATATAACATCATGGTGACAATGAAGCATGCAAATTAAAACACAAAATAATTAATATAGAACTGACATGATAAAAGCCTTTGGTCAAGATGAACCAGAACTCTAAAGATCTTGAAGTATCTAAAAATTGTTTAGAACTATAAATATTATAAATAACTTCATGGTATTTCTATAAAAAATAAAATTTAATTTTACATTTACATTTAAAAAATAAAAGCAATTCTTTGCTATGCTTTTTCCTCCAAAACTGCCAGCTTGACTGCTGATCCTTTGATAGGTCACCACATGGTCTAGGACCCCAACTGGAGGAAAATTCTGAGGTGCTGCTCTGTAATCCAGAAACACAGAAGACCAACTAACGGGGATCCTGTACACATTCAACTTCAGGAAACTGAGTATTGGTTGCTGCCTTTTACATGCTCTTAGTTTCACCAACTTTAGTGAGATCAGGACAAAATCAGGGCCAGTATCTTGATAACATTCTTGATTGATAAGATTTGGCTCTGTGTCCCCACCAAAATCTCATGTCAAATTGCAATTCCCTTATGTCAAAAGAGGGACTTGGTAGGAGGTAATTGGATCATGGGGGTGGATTTCTCCTTCGCTGTTCTCATGACAGTGAGTGAGTTCTCATGAGATCTGATAGTTTAAAAGTGTAGCACTACGTCCATTGCTCTCTCTCTTTTGCCACCAGGTAAGACATGCTTGCTTTCTCTTTGCCTTCTGCCATGATTGTAAGATTCTTGAGGTCTCCTAGCCATGATTCCTGTTAAGCCTGAAAAACTGTGAGTCAATGAAATCTTTTTCAGTGACTCGGGTAGTTTTGAGTCTCAGGTAGTTCTTCATAGCAGTGTGAAAACAAATTAATACATAAAATTGGTAACAGGAGAGTGGAATACTATGTAAAGATACCTGAAAATGTGGAAACAACTTTGGAACTGGGTAACTGGCAGAGGTTGGAAGAGTGTGGAGGGCTCAGAAGAAGACTGGAAGGTGTGGGAAAGTTTGGAACTTCCTAGAGACTTGTTTTTGACCTAGAGAATTTCCTAGAGAATGGTTTTGACCAAAATGTTGATAGTGATATGGACAATGAAGTCCAGGCTGAGGTGATCTTGAATGGAGATGAGGAACTTACTGGTAACTGGAGCAAAGGTCACTCTTGCTATGCTTTAGCAAAGACATGGGTGGCATTTTACCCCTGCCCTAGGGATCTGTGGAACTTTGAACTTGGGAAAGATGATTTAGGATATCTGGCAGAAGAAATTTCTAAGCAGCAAAGCATTCAAGATTTGACCTGGCTGTTTCTGGAAGCATACAGTCATATGAATTCACAAAGAGGTGGTCTGAAATTGAAATTTGTGTTTAAAAGGGAAGCAGAGCCTAAAAGTTTGGAAAATGTGTAGGCTAACCATGTTGTAGAAAAGAAAAACCCATTTTGGGGGGAAGCCATTCAAGCTTCTGGCTGAAGAAATTTGCATAAGTAAAGAGGAGGTGAATGTTAATTGCTAAGATAGTGGGGGAAATGTCTGCAGGGCATTTCAGAAATTTTCACAATAGCCCCTCCCATCATAGACCTGGAGGCCTAGAAGGGAATAATGGTTTCATGAGCTAGGTACAGGGTCCCGCTGCTCTATGCAGCCTCAGAACATGGCACCCTGAGTCCCAGCCACTCCAGCTTCAGCTGTGGCTGTTGCTTCAGAGGGTGCAAGTGTCAAGCCTTGGCAACTTCCATGTGGTGTTGGACCTGCAGGTGTACAGAAGGCAAGAGTTTGGGAACCTCTGCCTAGATTTCAGAGGATGTATGGAAACACCTGGATATCCAGGCAGAAGTCTGCTGCAGGGGTAGAGCCCTCATGGGGAACCTCAATTAGGGCAGTGCAGAGGGGAAATGTGGGGCTGGAACCCCCACGGAGAGTCCCCACTGGGGCACTGTCTAGTGGAACTATGAGAAGAGGATCACCATCCACCAGACCTCAGAATGGTAGATCCACTCACAGCTTGCAATGATGCACCAGGAAAAGTGGCAGGCATTCAATGCCAGCCTGTGAAAGCAGCTGTGGGGCTGTACACTGCAGCGTCATGGGGGCAGAGCTGCCCAAGGGCTGGGGAGCCCATCTCTTGCATCAGTGTGCCCTGGGGTGGGGGTGAGAGGAGATTATTTTGGAGCTTTAAGATTTAATGACTGCCCTGCTGGGTTTTGAACTTGCATGGCACCTGTAGCCCCATTGTTTTAGCCAATTCTCCCATTTGGGACATGAGATTTGGGAGGGCCAGGGGTGAAATGATATGGTTTAGCTCTGTGTCCCCACCGAAATCTCATGTCAAATTGTAATCCCCAAATGTCAGGGAAGGGACCTGGTAGGAGGTGACTGGATCATGGGGGTGGATTTCTTCCATGCTCTTCTCACGATAGTGAGTAAGTTCTCACAAGATCTGATCACTTGAAACTGTGGTGCTTTCCCCCTTGTGCTCTCTCTCCTGTTCCACCATGGTAACACGTGCTTGCTTCCCCTTCACCTTCTGCCATGATCGTAAGTTTCCTGAGGCCTCCTAGCCATGCTTCCTATTAAGCCTGAAAAATTGTGAGTCAATGAAGGCTCTTTTCTTTGTAAATTACCCACTCTCAAGTAGTTCTTTATAGCAGTGTGAAAGCAAACTAATACATTGGTACTATATATACTAGATAATATATGAAAGTTGGAACTTTTTTTTCCTTTGAGACTGAAAAAACGTTTAAAATGCTGTTAACAGTTTTTAAAATAAAAAAAGTGTTTAAAAAATCGCCTACTGTCCAAAATTCCTGATAAACCCTATTGATACTTTTTTTTAAAAAAAGGCTTAAATGCTAATGTTTATATGATGTTTATCAAATATAAAGCAAAGTCAAGAGTTCCTAATCTTTCATTTTCAGCCTTTCTTGTGAGTGTGACCACAGTGAAGTTACTTATGCCTATCCATTTATTTTTCATGTATAAAAGGACAATATACAAACTATAGTGTATATTCATTTTTATTTAGTAGTATAACATTGAGGATCTTTTTATGTCACACTTTAACAATTTTAATAGCCACACAGAATTTTACTGTCAGGGTCCTTGTTCCTTTTCTTCTCTCTCCTTCCCTTTCTTCCTTTCCTCCTTTCTCTTTTTCCACCCTTCTTTTCCTGTTTGTATTAGTAAGTTTTTGTGACACTATAAAGAGATACCTGAAGCTGGGTAGTTTATAAAGAAAGGAGGTTTAATTGGCTCATGGTTCTACAGGGTTTACAGGAAGGTTGGTGCCAGCATCTGCTTCTGGTGAGGCTTCAGGAAGCTTGCAATCATGGCAGAAGGTGAAGGGGAAGCCAGCATGTCACATGGGGAAAGCAGGATCAAGGGAGAGAGTGGGGAAGTGCCTCACCCTTTTAAGCAAGCAAACTCAGGTGAACTCAAATGAGAGCTCACTGATCACCAAGGGGATGGCACCAAGCCGTTTATAAGAGATCCACTCCCATGATCAAAATACCTCTCACCAGGCCCCACCTCCAACACTGGGAATTACATTTCAACATAAGATTAAGAGGGGACAAACATTTAAACTATATCACTGTTTTTTATCTCCACCCTTTCGCCTTTGTTTTTGGAATGAGTGCACATAGGACTTGAGGCTTGGAATGGCATAAATGGAAAGTGCTTTTCCTTCCCATCCTCGTCTCTCCTCAGATATCACTCTTCTTTTCAGTTTCCAGAGATTGCAATAGACATATTCCAGTTACCAAACACACACACACACACACACACACACACACACACACACACAGAGTAAATGAAATATCAATTTTATGTTTATGGATACTTTGCAGATACTGCAGAATTGCCTTTCATTGAGATATGACAATGCTTGTTCTCTCATACAATTCCTAATGCTGTGTGACCAAACTTTTTTGTTTTTTTCAATCTGATGATTGAAAGATAGCACCTCATTACAAAGTGAATTCATACTTTCTAAACCATAAGTAAGATTAAGCATCTTTTTTTAAAGTATTCATATCCACTTATATTTTCGTTTCTATGATCTACTTGAAAACTTTTATTTCCTATTGTATTTTAGTCTTTTAATAATTTCAAGGAATTCTACCCTTCATCTATCACGTGTGTTGAAATAACTTTGCTCCATTTACAATTGCCCTTTTGATTTATCTTTGTTGTATTGCATTAACTTTAATTTAGATATTTTCTCCTTTTAATAATCCTTCTAAATGATTGTTATTTGTATACAGGAAATATAGTGATTTAGTTTAATTACTTTCAAAATAAGTCACTTTCCAATACTTTGACTTTTAATGTTTTCAGAGTCACTTTACTCAAGAAGAGTCTATTAAAACAACATTATTTGGAGTTATGGTTTTCAATCCAATCTGGCTTTTTATTTATTTGCTTATGCATTATACTTATTGATATGACACATATTTCCGGTTTCAGTTTATTACATTATTTTGCTTTTGCTTTCTGTTGGTAATGTTCCTTTTGTAATTTTATGTTTTACTATATAACACACACACATATATACAACTGTATATACAATGTATTGTTTGTATATATTCCTTTTGATAACTTTGTAGTTGTTACATCTATTTTTAGTTTTCCTAATGATAAAATATACACATATATAATTATATTGTATACTTCTCCACTTATTTAGAAAAATCTGTTTTTCCACTAAGCATAATTGCAAAATTACTATATTTCCTCACACCTCACCTGCCTTCCCTCTCCCCACTTTAAGCCACATCATCTTGATTATTTTCATTTTGAATGAAACATCCGAGGATATACTTATACCTCAATCACTTGATTTAAATAATGATTTTTGTCCCCAGGATGAGAAAGTGGGAAGACTTAAATAACCTCCTAACTCCACTCCACCTTTGTCAATATTTATATGAATATTTGCAATAGTTTTTAATGTTTTGGTTGTGTTCTTCATCTGTAATTTACCCAATTATTTTAGCCCTTATTCTATCCCCTAACTACAGTAGTGTCTATGACACTTATTGTTGATTCTAGGAAATCTTTACTTTTTTGTTGGATTCACACTTTTTTTCTTCTTTCCTGACCTCTTCATCAAAGTAATGTTTTGTCTCTACTTTGTGTTGCTATTTTTTCATTCAATACTTGAACTCACTGCTTAAAAATTTGCCCACTTATGTCCTGAAGAAAGAACTTCACAATGGTCTTTTATTGGGTCTTTTTGTTTCCTTTCTTTCTTTCTTTCTTTTTTTGTCTAAGGCATTCAATAGACAACATCTTTCTTTCTTACCTAGTTCGGAAATAATTCAATAATAAAATGGAGAGTGAGGCATTTAGAATTCAGAATACCACTTTTTATTGATAAAAGTGAGAGGAAAATGAGACATATCTATTGGCAAGCACACTTTTAGTATAAAACCACCCAGTACCGTTACTCTGCAGCAGACCTTAGAACAGACCTACAGCATGGGGAAGGGATGAGAAATGTCCTCCTTACACAACTCACTTCTCAGTTGCCCATCTTCATTTTAAAACCTATCAATCTGACGAAGTCACTCCTCTTCCTCTAGGGAGTAACATGTGAGGGTGTGGAGAGAGCTAGGAACTTCTACCACAAAGAGAAGCATGAGGAGTGAAGGAGAAATGTTCCCCCAGCCCATTACTAATATTTGCCAAATCTTTTTCTTTCCTTTTCCTTTAGTAGTCTTATACATCTTGTACTTATTCTTTTGACTTATTGATCATCTTTGAATGAGGCAAGTTCTTCCTGAGATGAGCTAGCTGATAGTGAAGGAAAGGAGGAAAGAGGAAACTCAGAGGTAGATAGAAATCTGCCTGGCTTACAGGGAAGCCTCTTATTAGATTTTTCCTCTGCAGTGTATATGCTGCTAGCAAGTTTAACCCTTCCTTTTCTTTTATTAATATTTTATTTATTTATTTATTTATTTATTTATTTATTTATTTATTTATTTATTTATTTATTTTTTGAGACAGAGTTTTGCTCTTTCACCCAGGCTGGAGTGAAGTCGCACGATTTCGGCTCACTGTAACCTCGGCCCCCCAGATTCAAGTGATTCTCCTGCCTCAGCCTCCCGAGTAGCTGGGATTACAGAGGCCTGCCACCACACCCTGCTAACTTTTGTATTTTTAGTAGAGATGGGGTTTTACCATGTTGGCCAGGCTGGTCCCAAACTCTTGACCTCAGGTGATCCACCCACCTTGGCCTCCCAAATTGCTAGGATTACAAGCGTGAGCCACCGCGCCCGGCATATTGCTGCAAGATTCTCGCTCACAGTCTTCTCTGCCTTGTGTGTGGTGTGGTTATAAAGGTCTTCAACATGACCCTCCGTGGCATTTAGTGTTGTTCCACACAAACAGAAAGATCCTACAGCAGCCCATATGTCCTACTCTTGTCGCAGACGAGGAATTATTTTGTCAAGAGGTTATGAATTTTCCCTCATGCTTTGTCACTAACTTTGAAAAACTTACTAATCTGAGGGGTTTAGCAGGAGCTCTTCAGTCTCAGCCTCCCCTCTCAGTATCTCTCTCGTTCTGGCAAGTATTCACTACAATTGGGAGTCATATATATACACACGCAAAGTTAGAGTAATATTTGTTTGTTTATTTTATCGAAGATTTAGTTTATTTTCAGGTTTCTTACAGAAGCTTTTTTTTGAGCTTTTTCAAAATGGGAAAAGGGGAACGATGTAAAGCAGGCAAAGATGTATATTTTCTATCTCTAATAATCTGAAAACTTATTTTTTGGAATAAAAATACAATGCATGATTAAAGGATACCCACTTACAAGGGTAGAATTTCATACATATTTCATAGTTTTAAGGGTTCATTAAGACTTTAAAATCTCTATTTGGTATCAGTTTTTCTCTTGCCAATCTGCGCTGTGTGTATGTGTGTGCATGTGTACATTGGTGGGTATTTATTTGTAAAAATGTATAAAGTATTTCAAAAGAAAGTGTGAAAAATAAGAAAAGAAAAAATCCTTAATAATCTTATTTATCTAACATTATTACTTTTCTATAGATAATATCTCACTTTTTAAGTAGTCTTCTACTGTTTTCTCAATCATTTTTTATGTGTTATGAGCATATGGTTTTGTATTCTTTTTATAAAACTTGTATTTTTAATGGCCAGAATAACTTAACATCTAGTAGATATAATATTAAATTCTTGGTTTCTTTTTACTTAAAAATTTCGATTCTTTAAAACTTTTGCACTACAAATAAACTTATAATAGAAAACTTTTGTCTTATCACTGCAAAGCTTGACCGCTGGCTTTTCTGGGGTCTGGCTTGGGTCGGGAGAGATACCTGGCCAATGAACCAAATTAGCAATGACTGGTTGTCCACCAAACATTGATACTTCCATTTTGTAATGTGGAGTTGCTGCTGCAAAGTTGCTGTCTGGCTAGGAATTCCATTTCTCAACCTCTCCTCCTTCTTCTTGTATCTAGGTGGTATAATGAGACTACTTCATGGAACTGTTATATGAGCATAACTATTGTGTGTTACTTAAGGCTGTGTGCTTAAGAAGTGAGGGAAGCTTTCCATTCTTTGTCACTTCCCTCCTCTTTCGGATGGATTTCTACTTGCAAAACAACTTTCAAGGCTACATGTAAGCAAAGTGAAACCTCCGTAAGACTGGGCTGCTGAATAATTGTGGGGAACAGAGCTTGCCCTCTCTCAAGCCTGTTCTCTGTTGTGTGGACTTTATGTAAATAAGAAATAATACAAATTTGTAATGTTAAGGATGTTCGTGTCATAGTTTTCTTTTCCTGGATATATAAGAAGAGTGAATTTCCAAGCCTGCATGTAATTAGATTGGGACCAAGTGACTAAGCAATAAAAGGAATTTTGATGAGCAAGAGTGATGTGTTGCATGAGGTCAGGACAATGCTTTCTGTGCTCTCCTTTCACACATGTAGTTGGAAGAGAAGAATCCTCAATGATGGAGTTGCAAAATGGAAGTAGCCAGGCTGCTAAGTTACATCTGAGAGAAATCCACCAAGGAGAGCTGCATGAGATTTATCAGACCATAATGTGAGGAAAAAATAAATGTTTGTTGGGCTAAGCCACTGAGGTTTCAAGGTTTGACTGCTGCAGCTGTTGAAGTCACTATCTTGACACACACAGTTAACTTAACCAATATAATTGCCAAATGCAATGTGTGAAACTTGCTGAACTCATGATAATAAGACATTATCTTTTACTTCCTCTTGGTAGATTATTTCTTTAATTTCATTAAAGACACACACATATATGCATATATATATATATATATATACACATAGACAGTATTAGTTTGTTTTGCATTACTATAAAGAAATATCTAAGACTGGGTATATAAAGAAAAGGGGTTTATTTGGCTCACATTTCTGCAGGCTGTACAGGCGTTGCAACAGCATCTGCTTGGCTTCTGGTGAGGCCTCAGGAAGATTTTACTCATGGTGGAAAGTGAAGGAGGAGCAGGCATGTCACATGGTAAGAGACGGAACAAGAGAGATGCCAGGTTCTTTTAAACAACCAGTTCTTGGGTGAACTAACAGAGCAAGAACTTATTACCATGGGGAGGGCACCAAGCCATTCATGAGGCATCCATCCCCATGACCCAAACACCTCCCACCTCCATTGGGGATCACATTTCAACATGAGATTTGGAGGGGGTAAACATCCAAACTATATCATACTCCAAGGAGTTGAAGAATGGAGAGTTTTTGAGTCATTCTTCAATTGCTTTCACATTATCCTCAAGCACAGAAACCACATTACATTTGAAGAATGTGCACATACAATCAATGAATGTGTCAGGAAAAAAAGATGAACATCACAAATAGGTCACTGGAATAGTACTGTTGGTGTTCATACCTACTGGGTATAGAGATAAATTATAGACCATGTCTTTGTATGTATATGTGATCTGGTACACAAAGATACTTATTTTTGATACAATAATTATGTAAGACCTGCAGGAGGGAAGATGGCAGGTTAAAGGCATTGATACCATACCTCCCCCACTTGGAAGGACAAAATAGGGTGAACAGATTCACACAGTGAACTGTATTTCAAGAAGTGATACAGAATTGAACAGGAAAACCAAAGAAATCTATGGACTCTTTGAAGAAAGCAGGAGGCTTCTCCATATTGGGCTGCTGCTTGCCCTGCACATGGAGACCCAGAGTACAAACCTGCCGGACCCAGTCCCCTCATGGCTTTGCCCTGCTACCTGCTCTGGTTCTGGTAGCTTAACACAAAAGACAGTATCTCTTGGGAGATACATGGCCCTGACCATTGCCTGAGAAACTAGGTACCCACCCTGGGCAACATAAGGTAAGCAAAAATCTCACTGCTACTACCATAGCTGGTGCCCTTTTGCAAGCACCACATCCTGACTGGAGGCCAACCAACATAGTTCATTACAGTATATCCTGGAGAATAACACTGTGCCGAGGAAGGAGAAAATGGCTGTGTGATCTCAGATATCATTACTGCCTGAAGCAGTCTGGCTAACCAGGAGATCCTGAGTCTGTCCAGGTGATTAGTTCATTACTTTTATAACTGGTATTCAAGAAAGCCAACACACCAAGGTTATCAATAACCAGGGAATTTCACAGGGTCTGTGTCACTCCCCTGCCACCCCCATTAGAGCTGGCACTGGCACCCACTGCTAGGAAACTTGAGGACAGGTCACATCACTGGATCCCTTACAGACATTTCCCAACACCAGCCTGGAGTGGATGGCTAGACTCAGAGGAGCAACAACGCTCATAGCAGTATGGCTTCCAGGGATCCCCACTCCTAGTGGAAGAGTGAGTGTACCATATCAAGGGAACACCTTGTGGAACAAAAGAATCTGGACAACAGGTCTTGAGCACCAGATCCTTCCATTGTGGAAAACTTCTTTCAGCAGAGGCACAGCATAAGTGCTGGGTTCAGCAGGGAAAATCTTCAGCCCTATCCCAACAGTCAGCTAGTCCTGGTGCATGAAAAGGGACTTGGAAAAGAGGAAGTCTTTCTCCCCCTGCGCAGTACCATAGACACAGTTGGGGCTTTTTCCATGGGAGTTTGGCATGGGTGCAACTATAGACAGCCTTTCTGGAACATGTTAGGGTGACTGCACCCCCGCAGTAGGAGCACCCTCTAGATTTAAGTTTGCGTGAGAGACAGAGTCACAATTCCTCTCTGTTTGGAACATCAACATTCCTGCAGATGAAAAGAGGTGTCTGTCTTATCTGAATAGCTGGAGTGCTGGGTCAGAAGTGTGTCTGAGAGGTGGATAATGTTCCTGCTGACTTGGCAGGGGAGCTGAGGTGGCTCCGACCTTTTCCCCAGATAAGACCCCTTAAAACTCATTGAGAGCTCTTCTAGCTGCCTCTATCAAGGCTAGGCCTTCATTTATTCACCTGCTTTAGCCACAACAGGTTCCTACTGAGGGATACCTCTCCCACTGGCCTGAAGCCTGAACCATCAAACCAGTACATTAAATACTTGGGAAGAGAAATAAATAAGAAAGTGCATGCCATGGGGGAATGAGTTGTTTTAAGAGACTTCTACCATTCCAACCCCACAGGAGATAGTGAACTCGCTCACACAGAGTACATTGCCACTACAACCAGCATATGAGAAAGCCATCATACAAAGACTCTCTATAACCAAAGAACTCTTACAGAGCCTTCTCCTTTGAAAGCACCAAGAACCAAATTAGGCTATAATTACTTGTAAGCATTAAATTCTCATCCTTAGGGGCAAAAAAGAAATGTAAAAACAGAAGAAACAGAGTCAAATCAAACATAAATTTAAGAATAATTAGGAGAAATAGTCTACCCAAATGAAAAGGAACCAGAAAAATAACTCTGGTAATATACAAAACAGGGTGCTATAACACTCCAATAAGATCACATTAGCACTCCAGCCATGAACCCAAACTAAGATGAAATCTTTGAAATACCAGATAAAGAATTTAGAAGATCAATTATTAAGCTACTCAAGGAGATAGCAGGCAAAGGTGAAAACCATCATAAAGAAGTTTAAAAGGCAGTTCAGGATATGAATGAAAAAATTTCTAGAGAGAGATATCAAGAAAAACCAATCAGAACTTCTGGAAATAAGACACACTGAGGGAATTATAAAATGCAGTGGAAAGTTTTAACAATAGACTAGAATAAGTAGAAGAAAGAATTTCAGAGCTGGAAGACAAGGCTTTTGAATTAGCCAAAACAGACAAAAATAAATAAGAATCAAAAGAAACAAAGACTCCAAGAAATATGGGATTATGTAAAATAGTCAAACCTAAGAATAACTGGTGTTCCTGAGGGAGAAGAGAAAATAAGTCTGGAAAACTTATCTGAGGAAGTACTTGCAGAAAACTTCTCTGGCCTTCTTAGAGCTCTAGATACCCAAATCGAAGAAGCTCAAAGAACTCCTGAGAAAATTTTGCAAAAAAATCTTCACCAAGACATATAGTCACCAGGCTGAGTAAAGTCAACATGGAGGAAATAATTCTAGGAGATGTAAGACAAAAGAATCAGGTAACTTACAAAGGAAAACCTCTCAGAATAGCAACAGACTTCTTGACAGAAATCTTACAAGCCAGAAGAGACTGGGGTCCTATCTTCAACCCCCTTAAACAGAACAACTGTCGGCCAGGAATTTTGTATCCCATAAAGCTAAGTTCCATAAATGAAAGAGAATTAAATCATTTTCAGACAAATTCTGATGGAATTTGTCACTACCAAACCAGCACTACAAGAAATACTAAAAGGAGTTCTAAACCTTGAGATAAAAGTTCAATATGCACCAAAATGGAACCTCTTGAAAACTTAAAACTCACAGGTCCTATAAAACAATAACACAATGGGGAAAAAACCCTATCTATGTGACAATTAATATGATGAAGAGAACAGTACCTCATGTCTAAATATTAACATTGAATGTAAAAGCCCTAAATGCATCACTTAAAAGATACAGAATGGCAGAATGAATTAGAAAATCACAGTAGAAATATCTGCTGTCTTCAAGAGACTCCCCTAACACAGAAGGATTCATATAAACTCAAGGTAAAAGAGTGGAAAAAGGTATTCCATGCAGATGGAAGCCAAAAGTGAGCAGGAATAGCTATTCTTAGATAAAACAGACTTCAAAGCAACAACAGTTAAAAAAAGACAAAGACAGTCAATATATGATGATAAAAGGATTAATTCAGCAAGAAGATATTACAATAGAAATTTATATGCACAAAACACTGAAGCTCCTAGATGCATAAAATAATTACTACTAGACCTAATAAATGAGATAAATAGCAAAACAATAATAGTGAGAGACTTCAGTACACCACAGGCAGGACTAGACAGATCTTCAAGACTTAAAGTAAACAGAGAAACAATGGACTTAAATGACACACTAGAATAAATGGGCTTAACAGATATTTATAGAAAACTCTACTCAAGATCTACAGAATATACGTTCTTCTCATCAGCACATGGAACATTCTCCAAGATAGACTATATAATAGGTTACAAAACCAGTCTCAATACGTTAAAAAATTGAAATCATATCAAGTATCTTCTCACACTACAGTGAAATAAAACTAGAAATCAACTCCCAAACAAATCCTTAAAATTCTACAAATACATGGAAATTAAATAATCTCCTGAATAATATCTCGGTTAACAATAAAATCAAAATGTAAATTTAAAAATTCTTTGAATTGAATGACAATAATGAGAAAGTCATCATAATCTCTCTGGGATACAGCAAAAAACAGTGCTAAGAGGAAAGTTTATAGTACTAAATGCCTACATCAAAAAGTCTGAAAGAGCACAAATTGACAACTTAATGTCATTCCTCAAGGAACTGGAGAAACAAAAACAAACTAAACCTAAACCCAGAAGAATAAAGGAAATGACAAAGATCAGAGCAGAACTAAATAAAATTCAAACAAAAAATTACAAAATATCAATGAAACAAAAAGCTGGTTGTTTGAAAGAGAAACAAAATTGATAGAACATTAGCTAGATTAACCCAGGAAAGAGAGAAGGTCCAAATAAGCTTAATTAGAAATGAAACTGGAGACATTACAACTGACACCACAGAAATACAAAAGATCATCTGAGACCACTATGAACACCTTTATGTGCACTAGAAAAACCTAGGGGAAACTGACACGTTCCTGGAAACATACAAATCTCCTAGATTAAATAAGGAAGAAATAGAAACCTTGAACAGACCAATAACAAGCAGCAAGAGTGAATCAGTAATTCAAACATTGCCAACACACAAAAAAAACCCAGGACCAGGCTGGACGCAGTGGCTCTCACCTGTAATCCCAGCGCTTTGGGAGGCCGAGGCGGGCAGATCACGAGGTCAGAGATTGAGACCATCCTGGCTAACACAGTGAAACCCTGTCTCTACTAAAAATACGAAAAAAATTAGCGGGACATGGTGGCGGGTGCCTGTAGTCCCAGCTAGTCGGGAGGCTGAGGCAGGAGAATGGCGTGAACCCAGGAGGCAGAGCTTGCAGTAAGCTGAGATCGTGCCACTGCACTCCAGCCTGGGTGACAAAGCACGACTCTGTCTATAAAAAAAAAAAAAAAAAAAAGGCCCAGGACCAGATGGATTCACTGCTGAATTCTACCAGATATTCAGAGAAGAACTGGTGTCAATCCCACTGAAACTATTTGAAAAGATTAAGAAAAGAGTGCTCCCTAAATCATTCTATGAAGCTAGTATCACCCTCATACCAAAACCAGGAAAGGACACAAGAAAAAAAAAACTGTTGTGGGAAGTCAGGGACCCCAAACGGAGGGACCGGCTGAAGCCATGGCAGAAGAACATGGATTGTGAAGATTTTATGGACATTTATTAGTTCCCCAAATTAATACTTTCATAATTTCTTATGCCTGTCTTTACTGCAGTCTCTAAACATGAATTGTAAAGATTTCATGGACACTTATCACTTCCCCAATCAATACCCTTGTGATTTCCTATGCCTGTCTTTACTTTAATGTCTTAATCCTGTCAGCTGAGGAGGATGTATGTCGCCTCAGGACCATGTGATAATTGCATTAACTGCACAAATTGTACAGCATGTGTGTTTGAGCAGTATGAAATGTGGGCACCTTGAAGAAAGAACTGGATAACAGCAATTGTTCAGGGAATAAGAGAGATAACCTTAAACTCTGACCGCCAGTGAGCCGGGTGGAACAGAGCCATATTTCTCTTCTTTCAAAAAACTACACACCAATTGTTAGCAAAACTTAACAAAATATTAGCTAACTGAATCCAAAAGCACATCAAAAAGATAATTCATCATGATCAAATGGGTTTTATCCCAGGGATGCAGGGATGGTTTAACATATGCAAGTCAATAAATGTGGTAAACCACATAAACAGAATTATAAACAAAAACCATATGATCATCTCAACAGATGCAGAAAAAGCATTTGACAAAACCCAGCACTGCTTTGTGATAAAAACTCTGAAAAAGCTAGGCATAGAAGGGACTACCTCAAAATATTAAAAGCCACATATGACAAACCGACAGCCAATATTATACTGAATTGGGAAAAGTTGAAAGCATATCTTCCAAGAACAAGCCAAGGATGCCCACTTTCACCACTCCTATTCAACATAGTTCTGGAAGCACTAGCCACAGCAGTTAGGCATGAGAAATAAATAAAGGGCATCCAAAATGGAAAAGAGGAGGTCAGACTCTTGCTGTTTGCAAATGATATGATTGCATACCTAGAAAATCCTAAAGACTCCTCCAAAAGACTCTTAGATTTGATAAATTAATTCAGTTAAGTCTTAGGTTACAAAATCAATGTACACAAATCAGTAGCACTGCTATACACCAACAATGACCAAGCTGAGAATCAAATAAAGAATTCAATCCCTTTTACAACAGCTGCAAAAAATAGTAATAATAAAATACCTAGGAATATAGTTAACCAAGGAGGTAAAAGATCTCTATGAGAACTACACAACACTGCTGAAAGAAATCAGAGATAACACAAACAAATGAAAACATATATCATGCTCATGCATTGGAAGAATCAATATTGAGAAAAGGAACATACTGCTCAAAGCAATCTAGAGATTTAATTCAATTCCCATCAAAATACCAACATCAGTTTTCACAGAATTAGAAAAAACAATCCCAAAATCCATATGGAATCAAAAAAGAGCCCAAATAGTCAACACAAACCTGAGCTAAAAGAAAAAATCTGGAGGCATCACATTACCAGATTTCAAATTATGCTATAAGGCTATAGTTACCAAAACAGAATCATACTGGTATAAAAGTAGGCACATAGACCAATGGAACATAATAGAGAATCTGGAAAAGAGGCCAAATATATATAGCCAACTGATCTTCAACAAAGCATACCAAAATGTAAATTGGGGAATGGGCACCCTATTTAATAAATGGTGCTGGGAAAACTAGTAAGCCACATGTAGAAGAATGAAACTGTATCCCAATCTCTCACTATATACAAAAATCAACTCAAGATGGATCAAAGGCTTTAAGACCTGAAACCATAAAAATTCTAGAAGACAACATTGGAAAAATTATTCTACATCGGCCTAGGCAAATAATTCATGACTAAGACCCCAAAAGAAAATGCAACAAAAACACACATAAATAAATGGGACCAAATTAAACAAAAAAAGCTTCTGCACAGCAAAATAAATAATAAACAGACAACCCACAGAATGGGTGAAAGTATTTGCAAACTACACATCCAGCAAAGGACTAGTATCCAGAATTTACAGACAACTCAAATCACCAAGGGAAAACAACAACAACAACAACTAATCCCATTAAAAAGTTGGCAAAGGACATGAATGACATTTCTCAGAAGAAGATATACAAATGGCCAAGAAACATATAAAAATATGCTCAACATCACTAATCATCAGGGAAATGCATTTTTTTGTTTTTGTTTTTGAGGCAGAGTCTCTGTCACCCAGGCTGGAGTGTAGTGGCATGATCTTGGCTCACTGCAACCTCCGCATCCCGGGTTCAAGTGATTCTCCTGCCTCAGCCTCCCAAGTAGCTTGGATTACAGGCATGTGCCACCACACCTGGCTAATTTTTGTATTTTTAGCAGAGATGGAGTTTCACGATGTTGGCCTGGCTGGTCTCGAACTCCTGACCTCAAGTGATCTGCCCGCCTCCCGAAGTGTTGGGGTTATGGGCATGAGACACTGCGCCTGGCAGGGAAATGTAATTTAAAACCACAATGAGATACCACTTTATTTCTTCAGAATGGCCATTATTAAAAAGTCAAAAAATAATAGATGTTGGCATGGATATCGGGAAAAGGGCACTTGTACATTGCTGGTGGGAACGTAAATGAATACACCCTCTGTATAAAAACAGTATAGAGATTCCTTAAAGAGCTAAAAGTAGATCTACAATTAGATCCAGCAATCCCACTGTTGGGTATCCATCCAAAGGAAAAAGGGTCATTATATGAAAAAGATACTTGCACACACATGTTTATAGCAGGCAATTCACAGTTGTAAAGATGTGGAACCAACCTAAGTGTCCATAGAATAATCTCTTCACATAGAATAATCTCTAATCTAATTATTCTATGTGAAGTAATTTTTCACATAGAATAATCTCTAATCTAATTATTTTATGTGAAGTAACACAGGAGTGGAAAACCAAAACCAATATATTCTCACTTACAAGTAGGAGCTAAGCTATGAGTACACAAAGGCATACAGACTGATATAATAGATTTTAGAGACTCAGAAGGGGGAGAGTGAGAGGGGGATAGGGATTAAAAAAAAAACCCAATAAATTAGGTGCAATGTACACTACTTGGGTGTTGAGTGCACTAAAATCTCAGAATTCACCACTAATTCATCCATGTAATAAAAAACATTTGTAGCCTAAAAGCTATTGACATAAAACATTTAAAAACCTACACAAGGACTACTATTCATTACTAGGGGAAAGTATGTAAATATGAAGAATGGGTAAATATGTTCATTTATTCATTTGGGAGATTGTTTGCTGTTTGGCTGTAAACACAAGGTAAGTCTCCTGTGGTGGGTCCAGGTAAGATCTGCTGTATTCTATCCTTACAGATCACGAATGTCTTATAAAGTTACATTATGATTATACATGTGCAAATCCCAGTTGTTACAAACTTACGGAAGTTTTGCAAGACAGCATTGATGGGGTTGATAGAAAACATGCCAGAAAACAAAATGTTACATCCTTGTATGCGACTTGCTAATGTCAGTCTTTCCAACTATACAAGGTAGTTAAGTAGGCTGTTCAGAGTTATGTGGTTGGGGACATAGGAAACTTGGCATAGACAGGCAAAACCTCAGGGATCATACATGAGGAATTAAATAGACTTGAAAAACTGTGCTCACGAAATTCCCCTATCTGCTATTTCCTAGTATACATTTTTGAGAATAAATAATTTGTACTTATCACAGTAAACTAACACTTCCATTGTTTGTATGTGCATGTGTGTTAAAGTACTTATTTTTTATGTATATATATATTTTTATTATACTTTAAGTTCTAGGGCACATGTGCACAACGTGCAGGTTTGTTACATATGTATACATGTGCCATGTTGGTGTACCGCACCCATTAACTTGTCATTTACATTAGGTGTATATCCTAATGCTATCCCTCCCCCATCTTTAAGCTCTCTATCCATTTTTAGGCAGGATTATCCTTTCCCCATCTTGCTATTATTCATTGATAGCTGGGTTCTTAGAAGCAAACTACACATAAATGGATGGATCTTGTTGGC
Source organism: Gorilla gorilla gorilla (assembly GCF_029281585.2). Lineage (NCBI taxonomy): Eukaryota > Metazoa > Chordata > Mammalia > Primates > Hominidae > Gorilla > Gorilla gorilla. Next base: position 47,005,242 of record NC_073243.2, on the reverse strand, counting down.
TCATAGGAGAAGTAAATCTGTGTCTTTCATCCTCTTTGGACGAGTGGGGAGGACATGTTCTTCCCATGACAATGACAGAGGCACAAGAGGGAGCACTTCTTAACTGCTCAAGCACATTTCATGCTCTTGCTTGGCTTGTGTCTATTAACCAGTTGGCCAAAGCAAATCACATGACAAAACCAAAGCAAAAGGCTGGGAAATGCCACATGCACATCCAGGGCAGAAGGTATGGTCAGAAAAGACTTGAGAAGACCCAAACATTTCACCTCTGACTCATCCCTGGGTTCAGTGCAAGCAGGAATCAAAGGCTAAGGCAGGGTTGTAAATAGCCCAATTAAATATTGAAGGAGGAAACCAGTGTAGAGCAAATCTGCAAAAACTGGGAGAGCGTTTCTTTTTCTTTTTTTATTCCTTCTTTTCTTCTTTTCCTTCTCCTCCACCTTCCCTCCACCTTCTACTTTTCTTCTCTGTCCTTTCAGCTGGCTTCTGGCATTCTGGAGTTCAAGAAAATCTGTCAAAACAATAGCTAAATCCAAACTAAAGGGGTAGAGACTTCAGACTCCACATATTACAAAAAGAATACAGACTTCACAAAAAATAGTTTAGAAAAGTCATTAAACAAATAGCTAGTGCCTACAATAAATTACAAAAGGCTCTGAGGAAGGGGATGAATGAGATTTCTAGAATTGCCAAATTATAATATTCAAAATGTCCATTTTTTTCAACGGCATTAGGCTGAGCAAAAAAAGCCATTCTTAAATGGTCACATGCTGTATAACTCAATTTGTTAACCTTCTTAATGTCACAAAATTATAGAGATGGAGAACAAATTAATTGCTGGTAAGTGTTAGGGATGGTGGGGAGGAAGGGAATAGGTGTGTGCTACATCTCCTCAGGGAAGCATCTGGAAGATCTTTCAGCTCTGTATCTTGATTGTGATGGTGGCTATATGAATCTACATGCATGATAATGTGATGTGAAAATATACACACACATTAGACCAGTATCAGTTTTCTTGCTTTGATATTGTACTATCATTCTATAAGAAATAATCATTGGGACATGACAGGTGAAGAGTATATGGGAACTGTCTGTGCTATCTTTGCAACTTTCTGTGAATCCGTAATTAGTTCAAAATAAAAATAAATGTTATTTAAAAATGGAAACTTAAAACATATTTTATAATTAGATATTAATGAGTTATAGGAAAGCTATTGATTTTGGGATTAACATCTATATCCAGCCTTTTAAAGAAATTTTAACTAGCACTGATTTGTTTTTTTCTTTTTCATTGTATAACCCATTACTTCAAAAAAGATAGTTTTTAACTTTTCCTTTCTGATATTAATCCCTGGTTAATTTCTCTTTTATTTTCTTGCTGAATTGTTTTGACATTAAGCGCGATAATGAAAAATAAATGTAGTAGCAGACATTCTTGGGTTTTTTCCCCTGGTTTTAAAAAGAATTTCTTTTCATTTTCATACTTACCACTAAGTATGATGCCTACTATAGGGATCTTCTAGATTCTCTTTATTTTGTTAAAAAAATTATTTCTATTCTTGATTATATTTGTGTTTACACCTTATATATACTATCTTTTGAAATTTTATATGTCGATATTTTATGTGGCCCATTTTATGTACTATGACTTTTAAGTCCTAAACTTCCTAAATAAGTTTCTAATGATAGTAGATTAGATATATTTGCCCATTAGTATTATCTTTTATGCTTTCTAAATAAAGGCAAAAGCACACAGAAGGGTAGGTTCAGAGTGATGAATAGGCAAATATGACTTTGTTTCCAAATCTGTCAAGGAAATTCCACATTGGTATCTTGTAGCTGTAATCAGGTTTATTTTATGAGAATCACATTAACTTTTCTAGCGTCTCCTGTGAAATAAAGAATCTGTTGTCTTGAGTTTTCAACCTATTTTTATTGCTAATTTAAGTAAATCAATTAAGATCTTGAGACCTTGGTTTGGCCTTGTATACAGTGGGGGACAATTTTACCTTTCTTTACCCATCTCATAGGGCTATTAGGAAAATAAAGTCATAATAGTAAGAAAAGGAAAGTTATTTATAGATAAAATATATTGTTACTTTTATCATTATTAGATTGAATCTCAGAGAATGAGTAATTCTGGTTTTCAGTCTTGTTTATTCCTTTTATAGCTGAGTACACACAGTCTTTGAGGGTTTATGTCATTGTATAGATAACCAAACAAAAATGGATAATTTTTACTCAATTTAAATATATATGACCTCTGTCCCCATTGTTTCCCATCTTTCTGATATTATCTATTAGGCTACCTTGCTTTGGCCCTTCCAAGTGTCCTCTCAGAACCTTTTTGCATCTAATAAGTTTTCCAGAGATGAGTCACAAATTACATTGTCTAAGAGAGTCAGCTAACCTGATTTAAGACCTCACTGAGTCTTACATAGATATTATCTTCTGTGATTAGCTCTCTTCATTAGTGCTGATAGCCTGTTCTGCTTGAACAGTTGCATAAGTTGGTTTCTCAACCTCAGCTGTTTAGGGTTGCTATAAAACTGAGTTTTTAGACGTTTATATTGATAACTTATATAGATGACACTTATATTGATGATTATATAAAGCTCGGCTTGCTTTGATACTACCTAAAATTTATATACTATAGGGAGGCCTCTGGCCAGGGGAAATATTTTACTCTATTGACATTATCTCTTCTGTACTAGTGGTTCAACCCGTATTTTTTATTTTTCTTTCAGTTCCATGCCAAAGTCAAGTTGCAATATACTGCTTAGTCCTGTCCCTCTGCCTCTTGAAAATACAAAAGAAAAATCATAACAATTTCAGCTTTCTGTGTGATTTTATGCTTCTGTTGAGTGAAATGTTGGCATTCCTATATTTCCTGGAAGTATTTGCACTATTGATCTCATAACAGCTCCTCCAATGCTTACTAGCTTGCCCAAGGACTTGAGCCCTATGGATAGTATCTTCATGAGATTCAAATAATTAAAAGACAAAGAGGTCAATGATTGGTGCCAGGCTAGTGTTCAAGCTAAACCATTGGAATGAGAGTCTCTGAACCATATTAATGAAAGATCTGAAGTCAATTTCTGCTTAATAGGCAACAGATTAAATTGGAAAAAAATAAGAATAAATTCAGGGGAAAAAGGAGGGGGAGAAAAACCTTGTTTATTTCCATTGTAATTTATCAAGTTTTCTTTTTGTTAAAGCTGGGAAAAAGAACAATGACATGTAATTCTTTCTGGATATTGAATGTTCAGAAAGAGATCATGTCTGAAGGGCTAAAAGTCATTCCTGTGGAGATATTGTTCTCAGCAAATTAAGATCTGATTATGACAGCAATACCGTCTAGCGATACTGTTAGTAATATCCTGTTAGAAAATGTGCTAATCTGTACAACAGGCAACTTCTTGGTTTTGAAAAAAATATTTTTACTTTCCATCAATTTAAAAGACAAAAGATCTAGATACAAGAAATATGAATGATATTTTGCTGTATGTTTGGAACTCAAATTCTTGGGAAATGTTTCATCTGAAGACAAAGAAGAGCTAGAAATTTCAATCTGATAATTCTTCATTCACATTGGGCCACCTAATCTCTCTGCTTCCCCTATTTGCCACTATCTGGCCCTGCCTTTCTTCCCAAGGTTTGATAGTGAGAAAATTCTAGAAGCTATAATGGAAGCAGATGGAAGTGACTTATGCCTGTCAGGAGTGGTTGTGGAGGAAGAAGTACCCTCAGAGCCTTCTTTCACTGTACATTTAAAAAAATTGTTGTTGACTTTGTCCTTTATTAAAATGTATGTTTACCTTTTGAAACCGATAAAATCAGCCAGTTATTTACAGAATGCTTCTCAATTTGGATTTCTATAATGTTTCTCCAGGACTTTTTCTTTCATTTTTAGTTCATGTGTAATAATTGCACATATTTATGGGATACAAAGTGATATACTGATACATGCATGCAAAGCATAATGATCAAATCAGGGTAATTAAGATATTCATCACCTTAAACATTTATCCTTTCTTTGTTTTGGGAACACTGAAAACCTTCTCTTCTAGGTGTTTGAAAATATACAAGGAATTGTTGTTATACTCACTATACAGTGCTATAGAACACTAGAACTTATTCTTCCTACCCAGCTGTAATTTTGTATCTATTAATCAATCTCTCCTATCTTTCCCTCCCCGCAACACTTCCCAGCGTCTAATACCATAATTTTCCTCTTTACTTCTGTAAGGTTAAAGTTTTTTAGCTCCCTCATATGAGTGAGAACCTGTGACATTTATCTTTTTGTGTCTGACTTGTTTCACTTAACATAATGTCCTCTAGGCTTATCCATGTTGCTGTGAATGACAGGATTTCATTATTTTTTTCGTGGCTGAATAGTATTCTACTGTATCTTATTTCAGAATGTCTTCTTTCTTTATGAAAAGATTTCTCTCTAATATAACATTGAAAGTGCGTTCGCCATTGTGGATGCTTTAAAAATTGATAATTTAATTTTTGTCGGTTTTGACCTGGTTTCAATGAATGTACTCAGCACATTCAGCCTAATAATTGATTTAAATTAATATTTATCTTACACCCATGCTGGGATCCTTTATGTAATCTTGAATCATTTGATCCTTGTGCTTCTTGCTATTAAACCATCTGTTGTACCTTTGCTTTTCTTTTTCTCTTATGACTCTGCCTCCTTCCTTCTTACTTCATTCTATATCTTGTTTTTTTAAAAAATCCATCTTTCTCCTTTTTCTTAATTCAAGTTTATTTAGTTCCCCTCTTTCTCTTATTCTTGCACATCCTAGCGAGAACAAAATCTGTGAGAAGAGAGAGAAATATTTCTCTTCTAGATGAGAGAGAAAATTACATTTAAAAATTCCATTTTGCCTGCTGACCAAATCAGAGCCTCACTGTGAGGAAGAAATGGATGCTCAGGAAAGCAAGGTGCCTCTGGGATGTGAGAAAAAGTGGGTCATGAAAAGGCAAGTGCATTAGTTTGCTAGGCCTGCTAGAACAAAGTACCACAGATTGGGCAGCTTAAGCAACAGAAATTTAGTTTCAGTTCTGGAAGCTAGAAGCCAAAAATCAAGATATTGGTTCTTCTGAGAGCTTTCTCCTTGGGATGAAGATGGCCATCCTCTCCTCCCCATGTTTTCACATAATCTCCCTCTATGTGTATCTGTGTCTTATTCTCTTCTTCATATAAGTCACCAGTCAGATTGGACTAGAGCCCACTCCAATGGCCTTATGTAACCATAATTACCTCTTTAAGCACTATTTCCAAAGACATTTTAAGTCTTTGGGTTTTAGGGTTAGAACTTCAACACACATTTTTTTGTTGGGGGTGCAATTCAGCAAGTTATACCAAAAATAAATTTGTTTTCTAGTATGTAAAGTGCTTTACTCATTTTTCCCCTGCAGCATGTGTATGAAGCCACATACACTTTTACATTAAGCTTTAATATCACTTCCTCAAAGCAATGAGTTTTCAAAGGCTAATACACACAGGTGGTGGTGGTGGTGGTGGTGGTGGTGGTGGTGGTGGTGGTGGTGGTGGTGGTGGTGGTGGTGGTGGTGGTGGTGGTGATGGTGATGGTGATGGTGGTGGTGGTGGTGGTGGTGGTGGGTAGAAGGAGAGCGTTGGAGGAACCAGCAGTGTTGGGAAGTGGGGCATAGATTTGGTTCCTTTTCTGGGAAATAGAATTGGATCCAGAGTCTATGATGAAGCAGAACAAAAGCATTAATGAAATGTGTTTCCAGATGATTTCTGAACATGACTATGACTGTGAACGTTGACTTGGCACTGTGTAATCCCACAGTGCAGATATTGCCACCTCAGTTGGCAAATACATATGTTGGAGAGAGGGGAAGTGGCAAAAGACATATTTCTATGTTGGGAAGGTCCTTTCCTGTGGAGATTTCAGAGCACTTGGAAGTGAAGAAGGAGGTGTCATTTGGCAACATGGGGCACTCTCCTTTCAAGTGCAGAAGCATTCTAGGAAGTTATCCTAAGTGTGGGCTTCTCTTAATGGCAGGAAAGCTTGTCATGCATGGAACAGCAAGCACAATTATCAATTTAAACTCTTCTGGCGAGACATTATTCCTTAAGTGATTCCCAGTCTATAGCAGCCTTTTGCCAACAAAATCAGAGCCTCATTGTGAGAAAGAAATGGGTGCTCAGGAAAGCAAAGGTGGCTCTGGGATATGAGAAAAAGTGGGTCACCTTTCTGGCTCTCAGTAATGACTCAGTTTGAGTAATGCTTTCCCTGGAGTGTAGACTCATTTGTGAAAGTTTAAAAAGTGAGACATGGGGATGTGGAGCATTATGTTCCTAATTATGTTCACTCCTCCATTTTAGTCTCTATCTTGTAAGTCTTGGAAAATGAAGAGGAGGTGGGGCAGGGTCAGGAAGGCCAGCATGGTCACTTGGCACCAGAAATTTTTCTCTCACAGACCACCTTTGGAAAACTCATTTGCATATTTAACCTTTAGATAGCAATAGTTTTAAAGAACAGTGGTATTCAACCATGCCTATATACTAGGAAGAGGTGTGTATGTGTGTGGATGCATGCACGTGTGTGTGTGTTAATATCAAGACCTTATACCAGATATATTAAATCAGAATTGCTGGCAGTGGGGTCTGGGGATTGGTATTTTAATATCTGGAGAGGGAAAGCAGGACATCCTGAGTTGTCAAGTCATTAGCATTTGGAGGACAATTGCTGAGCACAATGGGGAGTTCAACAAGCCCATCCTCACAGCCTGACAATTTGCTGAAGGCATGAAAAATGTCAACTCAAATGAGGTTGTAGTCTACAAATTCCTTAGAATGATTGGTAAAGTCAGGCACATTGTAGAAAATAATATTGTTTTACCATTTATAGTTCACAAAGACCTTAATAAATTGTAGTAGCTGTTTTGCATTGTAGACATTATTTAGGCCAGTGGTTCTCAAATGTTAAATGTGCATCAGAATCACCTGAAAGGCTTCCTAAAACCAGATTGCTGGACCCTAGCCCCAGAGTTCTGGATTGGGTAGGTTTTCAGTATAGCCCTGGAATTTGCATTTCTTATAAACTCCCAGGTGATGCTGATGGTACAGGCTTGGAACTACACTTTGAGAATACTGCTTTAATGAATCGCTTAGAAGAGGCATACTTTTAATAATATTTTGTTGTCAGTTGGTTTAGTCATATCCACAACTAGTAAGATAATTTAAGTTCCTTCTTAATAGTTACAGATTATTAAAATAACATAGTTACAAAAACATGGGGAACTGAGGGCTGAGGACATGTGAGGCTTCAATGATCAAAAGGAATAGGATGTCCTTTATTCCAAAGTCCATTTGTAAGTCAGCTGTTCCGGGCATGAGGTATTTTTTTCCCCCCAGGGAGCATTGTCTTGAGTAGGGGCTGAGATGCTCAGCTAATCTGTAAAGCCTATTCAATCAATAGAACTGGTGGTGTGCTGGTTCTTAAATTATGTGTGTCAGCTCATTGTAACTCAGTTTTATTATAGTTGGTTCTTTATCATTGCAGTGTGAAATTTAATTTTTCACAGACTCTTGGGATTCACCTGAAGCAATGAACTCTCTGAACCTGAGGAGACTTACCTTGGACTGCCCACAGCTCCTTATGGAGATATTTCAGGTTGTGGATAAAACCCAACTCCAAGTAGAAAATTCTCATGAAAGTGTTAAGTTAGAAGCAATTACCATTGAAATATATTTGCAAGAAAATCTGTTTGGAGCCTCCTCCCTGCCTCCAAAATTGACTTTTCTTTTGAGGCTAACAGAAAAAGCAATATTTGTTTAGCTTCAATTGGAAAACCTGATATTGATATTGAATATTTGAGAACAGTCAACTACAAACCCTTTTGGGAGAGGGAGGGTTGTGATTATTATTTCATTATCTTTTAAATTTTTATTAGTTATTTAAGTTCTCTATTTCTTTTTGTACTTGTGTTGGCTTTTTATAATTTTTAAATAATTTATCCTTTTAATATTGGTCATCACCTTGATTAGAGTATAGTAGACTATAATACCTTTACTCTGTTTGAATCTGTTATGTCCAGCCAGGTTCGCTTTGTTCATTTTGTATTTTGCTTATTTGCATCTTGTCTCTTTCTGTCCTTAGCCAATGATGGCAGAGGTCCATTTTATTTCCATCTGGAATTCTTTGATGTCTGAATTGTACAGAAGTATTTTTTTTAAAAAAATCAAATATTTGGGGGGTTCCTGTTGTTTCTATGTTATTTATTTCATATTTTGTTGCATTGTGGTCAAAGATCATGGTCTTAGAATATTGTCCTATGATTTTTTTTTGAGTCTTGCTTTGAGGGTTTGTAGTGGGTAGATTTTATACATGTTTCACATGTGTTTAGGGAGAATGTGTATTCTCTAATTGTTATCCTCTTTTTCTATCTTGCCCATAGATGAAGGATTTTGTGTGAGCATTAGATCATGCTTCGTAACTGTGATGGTTCAATCTTTTAGATCTCTATTTTTTCTAAAAAATCTAGTATTACTCGAAGGGTATCAATCACTTTTGCTATGATTGTCAATTTATCAACTACTCCCTGTAATTCTGTTAATATTTTTTTCATATATTTCAAGGCTGTGGTTTTTCTCTTTGATACTACAATTTATTAAGGTATTTGTGAACAATAGATGGTAAAACAATATTATTTTCCACAATGTGCCTGACTTGACTTGCCATTCTAAGGAATATGTAGACTGCAACCTCATTTGAGTTGACATTTTTCATGCCTCCAGCAAATTGTCAGACTGAGAGGATGCGCTTGCTGAGCTCCCCATCGTGCTCAGCAATTGTCCTCCAGATGCTAATGACAACTCAGAATGCTCTGTTCTCTCTCTCTAGATATTAATGAGGAGCTATATTAAAATATAACCTTATACTGTCTATAGCCCTACAAAAACCTGGAATTTACTTTTGCCTCAATAGTTGTTGTTGTTGTTATTTTTCCTCTCTCTCCCCCAGGAACTTTGAGGCTGGACAAAAATGGGTTGGCCACTAAAACATAAGATCATGGGAGTGTGTGGTATGTGAGATCCCTGCCCTGTGCCATGACCTGATTAAAGTCCACTGTGAGGCATGTCCCTCCAGAGAAGAAGAATCCTAGAACCTGCAGGGGCTTCACTTCTGGTGCTATCTAATGTTGACATGGTCTACCTAATAAGCTTCATGAGCACTGCAAATTGCAAAGAGAAATATTCTCTCTTTAATTTCCTGAAGTGGGGTTACCTCACATTCTTCAACCTCTGTAGACCAATGTTTTGGTTCTTTAAAATTGTAGTTACCTGTAGTTAAATTCCTGCTGCAGTGTTTCTGGAGTAATTCATCTGGGTATTAATCTGGAGTAATTTTTACTGCATGTATGAATCATACTATTTGGGGCCTATACATTTGTTGTTTTTTGTTTGTTTGTTTTACTGCTACTTAGTACAATGGAAGACATTTTAGGAGATTTTATGTACCAATTTAAATTTGGCAGGAAGTGAAAAACATGCTTACTTCGTATGTAAATATAGTTAAGATTTGCATAAAGAGATAATAAAATTTACCAGTTTCTGAGTATCTATTATGTGGTAGACATTGTGCTAAATATAAGGACAAATAAACAAATGTTAGAGGCTTAATTTTCGCTGTTGAAAATAAGGGAAGAGACTCTCCTTAGAGCATTTACTTTAGAATATTTGTAATTATAAGTCTTTTCTCTTTGTAATTATAAGTCTTTGAAGTGTATATAAATCTTTTTAAAAGCTAAATAAGCCCCTTGACAGCTCTAAGACCCCAGCATATCTTTCTCAAGGACCTAGGACCCATCTCTTTGGAAAGTAATAATTAAAGCACATAGCATCCCTATCTCCATTTCTGTTGGAGAGTAGGAGCCTAGCTTTGGTGGCCCATTGCTCCAAGTTGCAGAACTACCTCCTGTCACAAAGATATGAGAAGATCATTTTTCCTTTGGATAAAGCTAATTAGCTGACACAGATGGCCACCCCAATTACCAGGTGAATTTAGGATGAACTATGTGTGACAAATGATGGTGTGAAATTCTCTCAAATGGGGACTAGATACTGTTTACCTTGAGAACATGGGGGCTGTATCTGCTTGACTAGATAAAAGCATGAGTTTTTCTTTTTTTTTTTTTTTTTTTTTTTTTCCCCTTTTCTGTGTCTTAGTGGTTGCCTGTGGTCTACAACACATTCTGGCTTAATGCTTATTCAATAATAAAATTTTTGTTTCTATTTTACCTTACTGGAAAGATTATCGGGTGGGCAGAAGATTTTTTTTCTTTTCTTTTTTATTTATTTTATTTTTTTGAGTCGAAATCTTGCTCTGTTACCCACGCTGGAGTGCAGTGGCACGATCTCAGCTCACCACAACCTACACCTTCCGGGTTCAAGCAATTCTCCTGCCTCAACCTCCCAAGTAGCTGGGACTACAGGCGTGTGCCACTGAGCCTGGCTAATTTTTTATATTTTTAGTAGAGATGGGGTTTCACCAGGTTGTCCAGGCTGGTCTTGAACTCCTCACCTCAGGTGATCTGCCTGCCTCGGCCTCCCAAAGTGCTGGGATTACAGGCGTGAGCCACCGCGCCTGGCCAATTTTATTTTTAATTATATTTCTCCAACATACATTTGCTCTATTTATATTTGCTGGATAGTTTTTTTATCAGTGTGTTGGAATAGATGGGTCGAGTTTAGAGAAGCTGACTTACCAAAGTCCTTACAACTTGTAAATGAAGAATAGGATTTGAGCCCAATTTTCTCTGGACCCACAGCCAGTGTTAATTTCATTCGCACATTTCTCACAGATGGGCATATCACTTAATTATTTATTTACATGTTGCCATGTTACATTCATAAACATTGGCTTGTTATTGTTTTTGACAAGGCAATTACCAAGGTTTCCTTGTTAGCGTCATTCAATTGACTTAGGGGCCAAGTCTGAGCAGAGGCAAATCTCTTCATTTATATAGGAAGCACTAACTTTGTGCCGGTACTCCACAATTTCATTGTATTTGGTAGTGAATAATGTATTTATCTCTGGAAAAATGGCCTTAGGCCTTTTATTTAAAGTACCTAGAGCCCAGAGAAACCACAAACATTTGGATTATAGTATGTGTTAAACTAGTATCTTCTCTCAATTAAAACAAATGATTTCTTTCTCTTACCTGATTTAGCAATATAAACAAACCAAAATTGACTACCTGGTATTTTTTTTTCCTATTTGCCTTAAGTCCTGCATTAAATATTGTTATTCACTGAGAGTGCTTACAAAAATCAAATAGCATTTCCTGCCTAAAAAATCCTTGTAAAAACTAAACAGTAATGTTTATAGACACAACAATCGTAGGTTATACATTGATTTTAAATGACGTTAGCACCTACATCTTTTATATTTCTTTTCTGTTTCTCACTGCATTCTTCTTCTTATGAAACAAAACTCTTTTTCAAAGAAGGATATATGTTCTTAGCTTCATACAAATTCAGAATGTTGATGTGTTTGTGGCTTCTTGAAATTTTCAAAAATGTCCTACAAAAGAGATATCTCAAGTTGAAGCTAGCATTTTGCAGGTGGAGATGGAAAAGACATCATCTTATAAGGCACCTGCCTTGGGTGAGGTCTTTGCAGGGGGCCCAGGCAAGGGACGGTTTCTCTTAAACAAGAAGTGGGTATTTGCTACTATGAACTTGGGCATTCATGTGTCTCAGGTTTCTTCAGGCAAGTGGACTTTTCCTAGGTATCAAGGTAGTTTTCCTAGGTATCACTTTCTCTGTTAGGGCCCTGGTTTTGGTGTAGGGATCCTGCAGAATATATTTCATCTTGTAAGTGTGCCACCTGTACTGTTGAACCCTGAGCCTGAGGGCCTTAAACGTAGCCATGAAGGCTTTCTGACTTTCCTAGTGTGCTTTGAACTGAGTTGTTTAGCCTGAGCCTGTCTTGTTTTTTTTTTTTTTTTTCTTTTCAAGACTCTAAAAGCAGTTAAGGCAGCCAATTCTACAGAGCTCATAATTACCATTGACCCACAAACCTTTCAAGGGCTATCCCTACATCATAAGCCAGTGCTTCTCTGTCACCTACAACCTGTCCCAGTCCACCATGGGTTAGTGTTAGTCATTATAATGCTACTACAACCAGCAATTTTCACCACTTCCCCTACCGATGGCACTGGGGTCCTGACTGCCAACTGACTTGAAAATCATCCAGAATCATCGAGGATCCTAACTTGGGGACTTTCCCAGCCTGAAGATTTCCTGGCAAGGGTCACTTCTAGGATAATGGTTTTAGCCTGAGCACCCCTAGAAGCAGAAGTTGAGACAAAGGCTGGCCTTGCAAATAGCTTATTTTGGAATGTGATTCTAGAGACTCACAGTTGGAGGCCTGAGATGAATAAATCAAGGCAGAAGGGAAAGTCTATTCAAAGTTGTATCATTGAACTTGTTACTGTTTTGGGAAACTAGGGCTCAGTTCTGTTGTGCACCTTTTGAAAAGCAGTGTAGATTTCACCTCAGAATTTTCCATTCAAAACATGAGCAAGGTTAATATTTATCCAAGCACTCCTGTATTAGTTTTCTATTGCTGCCATAACAAATTCCCACAAACTAGCAGCTTAAAATAATAACATTTATTATCTCACAGTTTTGTAGGTCAGAAATCTGACATGGATCTTACTGAGCTGAAATCAAGCTCTTGGCAGGGCTGAATTCTTTTCGGGAGACACTACAGGAATCTATTTCCTTGCTCAAATTAGTTGCTGGCAGAATTAAGTTCTTGCTTTTTATTCTTTTCAGAATATCCATGTTTCTACCCTATATAACTTCCCTACAACTTGAAGAATTTTCTGTAGCATTTTTTGTTAGTGCAAATATACTGGCAATAATTCTTCTTAGTTTTCTTTTACCTGAAAATGTCTGTGATTTGCCTTATTCTTAAAAGAAAATATCCTTAATATCTAGAATTCAGATAGCATCTTATTTCTGAGATTTTCTATATTTTATCAAATCGAGAAATTCTTTATTATATTTCAAATAAAATTTTCTGCCTCATTCTGTCTCTCCTTATTCTTGTATTTCAGTTACATGCGTATTAGACCATTAGCTATCATCTAATCAGTTCCCTAGTCTGTCACCTCAACCCCAATCTTTTATCCTCCTTTTCTTTATCATCGGTAGTTTCCTGTTTCTTTACTGATATTTTCATTCATTGAGAAAATATTGTGTTTTAGTTAACTGATGATAATTATAAAAGTCATTTTTAAATCTTATATGTTTCAGCATCTTGTTTATATCATTGTCAAATTTTATTGATATTCTTTTCTTAAAAATGCATTCTAGTTTCTTTTTTTAACATTGGACAATTTTGAATTATATTCACTGCATTATAAAAGTTAAGTTGTAGAGATTCTGATTTTGTTATTTTTCTGTAATGAAGGTTATTTTATTTTTCAGCAGGTAATTGTCTTGGTTAGATTTGAACTATAAAGTCTGTTGCTTAGGCATCAGCTCTGATCTTGATTTAGATCTTTTGTCTTTGAGCTGCATTGAGTCTGTTCTGCTTTGAGTGTATTCAGGGTCAGTTGGAGATATGGGCAGAAGAGATTGGGGATCCTTTCTCTGGTTTTTACCATTCCAGAATTTCCACACTGCTTCAATATTTGCCATTGTCTGGCTTTACTTTTCAGTTCTCCAGACCAGAAAGACTGCACATTTTCCCATGAGAGCCCCTCTCAACACTCTATGCAGCATGTGGAATGCACTTGGCCTCAGGCTAAAAGCCAGAAAAGATGGGAACTAATTTGTAGAACATACCCTTTTCCTGACTCCATGAGAGTGTATACTTCCTATCAGATATGATGTGTTCTGTTCATTCTCCAGTACCTTCAGATAGTTGCTTTTTAAATGTCTCTTAAAGTTCTAAGTTGCTTTCTGCAGAGGAGTCCATCTAGTAGACTAAATTTGTCCTACTTGGAGGTGGAAAGTTCCAATGTAATCTGAACCTTGGCTGTTAAGGACACAGTGGTCACTATTGGTTTCATTTTTATTTCCCTCTCAGAGAAAGGCAATATTCTCAGGATCATAGGCTCCCAGCACATCCTGCAGTTCCACTATACAGAGAGGCCATGGGTACCATATGCTGCCAGTGGTCTCCCTCTTGAGATTTAGGCATAAACTCTACAATTACAAAAATTCTGGGCGTTATTTTCTTCACCTACTTAGTAGTAGAATTGTAGTTCACATTATTTTCATTTTTTCATTTAACAAATATTGAGATTCTACTAAGTGTCTGGCATGATGCTATATTTTGGGTAATAACAGTAAACAATGCATACATGGCATATTTACAACAACATATACCTGATAGGACAGTTTATGTTCTGTTGAGAAAGACATTATCATTAATAAAATAAAGTGTGATGTAAGATATTATAGGGAGAGTTCAGGGTGGTACAGAAGTCCACATAAAAGACATATAATTTAGCCAAGATACCTAGAGATGGCTCTATACCAAAGTGATGTTCAACTGGTACCTGAAGGGTAACTGAGAATTATTCAAGTGAGGGAGTAGAGGCAAGGAAAGAATAGTATATGCAGAGAGAACACTATGTGCTGATGTCCCCAACAAAGTAAAAATATGGAAGATTCTAGGAAGTAAAAGAAAGTCAGAGTGACTGTAGCATCTAGAGTGTGAGAAAATGATGGTCAGCAATGGTAGAAAGGTCTGGTGTGTCATGTGCACTCTATGTGCTGCATATCTTCTAGATTCCACATGCCCTGCTCTCTGCCAGAGGCTGACACGTGTGGATTATGTCAATGGTGGGTTCTGGTTGTGTTCTGTCAATGAGGCGCCCAGGCAGTAAACCGGGAGAGGGGAGGAGAATAAAATCAGGGTATTTTCTTCCCAATTGTCCTTCCTATGGAGCCGTCTTGAAGTAGCTTTGTTCCACACTGAAGGTCCCACCTTGTCTCAGACAGGCTTTCTCTACATGATTCTCTCCTTTTTTCCTTTCACCTTAGGGATAACAATAGTCCCGGACTACTACACTATCGGCAAATCAGGGAAGCAGAATTTCTATGGTATTGTGGAATAAAGAATTATTACAGAAATAAGACTTTACACAACTGTGGGAGAATCTGGGGGAAAATAATGGTCCAATAGGGAGAATTGGAGGATCAGAGAAATATCACAAATAAGCCTTTTGAAGCACTGGCAGAGGGGGCCAAGTCAGAGCTTGCCAGGGAATCTGTGAAGTTAGTCACATTAAGCTGCTGGCCTGGGGACAATGAAAGAGAGCCGGTGAAGAAGTCTTCACCTATGGTGAGACTGGGGTCGCTGTTGGTCAGAAGAGTCAGGAGTTGGTCAGCAGCAGAACTGGACATGGGGCAGGGAGAGAAAACAAGCGGGATCCATTTTCGTTTCTGTATCTGTCCTTTACTACTCTAAAACACCTACTTGCAGAATGTAATGGCCCCTGCCTCACTCTTGGCTTCCAAATCTCAAAATAATTTTCTCTTCTGGTCAACTTAAATCCAGAACCATACAGTAAAAATAAATGGGGGGAAAATGTGGTTCTAATTTAGCCAGACCGACATGGTAAAATCCCACCATGCTATTCTTTATGGTTTCCCTGCATCCCACCCACGATTTAGAAAATTCACCTGAAATAACCCCAATTTAAGTAGGCTATATCTTTCCCATTAGTACCCTGGCTGATACTGCATTTAAATATGCATGGGTTTATCCTCAGGAAAATAAAGAACTTTTGGATTTCACATAAGGAAGTAATGGAGTGGATCTGGATATTGAGGGATTATTTTAGACGCAATGTATAAAGAATGAAACAGAGACATAGAATTGTGTTAGCTATGAATTAGGAGAAAATGGATTTGGAAAAAAAATTTGGAAGCAGGGAGATCAAGACCAGTTGGAAATCTCTTGTAATTATTATTCATGTGTGTGGCAGTGGAGACGGAGGAAAATGGAAAGATTTAAAAATACAGTCAAGTGCTGCATAATGCCATTTCAATGATAGATCCCATATATAATGGTGGTCTATAAGTTAATAATAACTGTACCTTTTTTTTCTGTGTTTAGACACACAAAAAATTTTCATTGTGTTACAGTTGTCTATAGTATTCAGTACAGTAACATGCTGTGCAGGTTTGTAGCCTAAGAGATATAGGCTACACCATACAGCCTAGGTGTGTAGTAGGCTATGCCATCTACATTTGTGCATGTACACTTGTGTTCTTGTGTTCACACAAAGACAAAAGTCACCTAACAATGCATTCCTCAGAACATATCCCTGTGGTTGAGCAGCACCACATGACTGCAGTTATATCAGGCAGAAAGAGTGGGTTTGATTACTAATAGGGGAAAGAGAAAGAGAGAGAGAGAGAAGGAAAGAGACAGAAACAGAGAGGTTTCCCTGCAGACTGACATGACAGGCACCACAGAGGGAGATATAATTGTTATTACACCTAATAGGAAATTCATAAATATAAACTGATATGAATAAAATCTACAATTTTAGAGAGGTGGGCATTATTTATATGGTACAGTGAGCAAAAATGTAACTTCCCATATAATTCTTTATGAAGCCCTTATCTAATGTTGGTAGAAGAAAAAGGAAAACTTGCCAATTTGAGGTAACTTTCTTCTAGCCTTTAGCCATCTATTTCCCTCTGACTTAACACTGTGGTGTAAACCCTCGGCCTCTCTGGATTTCTTCCATCTCTCTTCTCCTTTATGCCTCTTCTTTCTCCAACTGTGGAGAAGGCTTCTGGAAAGCAGCCTCACTGTGGCAAGGGAGGGGAGTCTAGGTCATGTTAGTGCTCTCCGTGGGCTCTGGCTGACTCTCATTGCAGCCATTGCAGCACAGCCTGGGCTTGCATATATTCTAGCTTGATCTTTTCACACAGCCAAGGCCTAATGGAGCTCCACACTGATTTTTCCTGAAGGCATGATTGACCCTTGGAGGCCTGGCTGCAGCACCATTTTTAAAATCCAGAATTGGTATGTTCTTCCCTTTGTCTTTCTGCTCCAATGCAAGTTTTGTTCCTCATTGTGATGAAACATCTCCCACAACCACCGATGGACATTTGAGAATATCTGGATTCTTTTAACATCACACAGATCAAGGAGACTTGGGTCCAATCTCCCAGCATGGTCTACCCAGACCCATTTCTATCTTGTGACTGTCTCATTCTGTGCCATATTGGAAGCAGTGAGGAAGCTTACCACTAGCTTGAAAATCTGACAGTTTTTCAGACTTTTTTCTCAATGCTGTGTTCAGAAACCCAGAGATCAAGTTTTCCTAGTCTTATTCTCTCCACATCTCTTTCCATTTCCCAAAGATTTTCTACTTCCTCTTCCTGTCAGATGGCAACATTTCCTTTTGTCATATTATCTATCCTTTCAAAAGTAATATTTATAAAACTCAATGGACATAAAGCACTTTAGGGCTTCGACATGTAAAGGGAGGCTTCATCTCTCAATAAGGCCTAGCTATCAAGCCTCCTGGAAATCACCATGGAATGAACAAATTAAATTTGCAACTAAAACTGAGCAACATTGTCTGTTTTAAAAGCTGTATCGGTCCTTGCACTGAAGCAAGGAGTGTCCTTGGATTAATAGCTTAGGTTTCTAAAAGTCAAGGGGAATTAAAAAATACAGGAGTTTGATATATAAAAAATAGAAAAAACTGTTTATTTGGAATGATGGTTGTAATCTGTCATAAAGCGTTACCAGTCAGAAGCATGTAGAAATCTATAGAGAATCGGAGGGCTGAAGGGATGGATAAATTTGGGCCTATCTCTGCAGATATTATGGAGCCCACCTCTACAGTTGTGATGTTACAACACCCAGTATCACATAATTTGCTTAAACTTAAACATACTTAAATATTGCTTTTCACTGGTTCCAAGCAAATAGATTGCTTCTAGCTTTGCTCACCAGCTCATGTGAAATGGAGACAGAAGGAGTTTTTATGTAATATTCAGATATTATCTAACATTGAACTCTCCCTCTAGACTGGAAGGAGATCCTGAAAAAACAAAGTTATAACAGAAAGGGCAATAAACTTTGAACCTTTACTCCCAAGGTATTGAATTAAAACCTTTCCCAGGGAAAATGTCACTGTATTAAGAAAAATATCAACACGCCTACTGCAAAATTTTGACATGAAGGCTAGTAAGTTCAGGCAGAGAGCATGCATGTCCTCATTCATGTGGCACACGAAGCTATGGACTGGAGAAGAAAAGACTGAAAAATGACACCAGATTCTAAGAACATTAATATTTAGATATCATCCCTCCTCCTTCCTACTCTGAAGTTTTTTCTTGACATTTAATGATTCTGAAGGTTTACTGGTTCTTTTTGACATTCTAGAATTCAATCAAATTGAGCTAAAATATTTAAATATTCCAGGAATACATTTGAATGAACACAGCTAAATAGTGGAGAAAGGTCATTTCATTTTGAAAACAAAAATAAATTACCCTCAAGTATTAAAAGTCATTATTATAAAGATTCTGGAAGTCTCTCCTGTTGATCTTTGTGATTCTGATATAAGCTAGCCAAAGCTTCCAATTTCTGAAGGATTACTGAACAGTAAAGGGACTGCTAAAGCAGCGACTTAGCTGGTGCCTCAAAAAAGAACTCAGAAGGAATAGAGAAAGACATTGGAACCTGCATTTGAGTTACCCAAGGGCTGGTTTAGGGTTGATAAAAAGATGTTTCTCTGATATGTTTGCCTAGGGAAGAGACTGCCTACTGTGATGATACTTTTCACTGGTTTGTCTCAGAAATACATTATTTTCATCTCCATAACATGTTAGTTGTCTCCAAATGATTTCTAAAAGATAAGCTTAGATTTTCAAAATTTAGGTCATATCAAGAAAGCTTAAAGCCAGTGGTTTATAGGAAGGACATGGGATAATACGAGGAAGATACATTTTAGGAAGCAAAAAGAAGATTTTAATGAGCAGCTACAGTGAGCCACTTGATACAGAAACATACTGAAACTAATTCTTAAAATTACATTTCTAGATTACCTTTGCATTATAAAATTAATTTTTCTTCAGGTTAGAGTACATATATTTCTAAATATAGGGGCCAGCTCATTATGCTGCTTTAGGATAAGAGACTAATATCCACTGTGGCATAATTAGTTGAGACCACTGTCAAAATTGTTCTGCCTAGACAATTCTCCTTTCAGTCCCATGTCATTTAATAATACCAACAAAGGAGCACTATATTGGATGTGCTGGGAATAAGGGTTGGCTGGAGAGAGTCGAATGTGTTTGTCCTTTCTTTTCCGTGTATCAGCCATGGCAGCCTATGTTTGATGACCCACTTTTTGGGGCAGAGGTGACAATAGCCTGTATGAGGAATAATGTCTTTATAGTCCGCAAAAAAAGCAACACTTTAAGCCCATCCTATTTCATAGATGGGAATGTTTTCTTTTTTTTTTTTGAGACGGAGTCTCGCTCTGTCGCCCAGGCTGGAGTGCAGTGGCCCGATCTCGGCTCACTGCAAGCTCCGCCTCCCGGGTTCACGCCATTCTCCTGCCTCAGCCTCCCGCGTAGCTGGGACTACAGGCGCCCGCCACCACGCCCGGCTAATTTTTTGTATTTTTTAGTAGAGACGGGGTTTCACTGTGTTAGCCAGGATGGTCTCGATCTCCTGACCTCGTGATCCGCCCGCCTCGGCCTCCCAAAGTACTGGGATTACAGGCGTGAGCCACCGCGCCCGGCCGGGAATGTTTTCAATTGTTCCTGTCTCTCACTTGAATGGCTTTTTGTATTTATAGACAGATATGACATCCCCATTAATTATGTTTAGATGCCAGTAGAACTTATCATTTTAAGCTAGTTGACAGAGAAAGATATTTTCAAATTATAAAATGTATCTTATCTTTCAATCACATTTAGAAATTAAGAAAATCATTGCCTTAAACCTGGGAATTTTCTAATACATCCATGAAATCATCAAAATTATACTGGTATCTTAGAGTTGTACCACATGTTCAGAAAGTGAAATTATCCCTTTAAAGACAAAGGAAAAAATTGTCCCAGTGTCAGGAAAGTAAATTAATAGATTTTCAGAGCCAGAAGAGCACTACAAGGACAGATGCATGGGGTTGAGAGAATGTTTTCTCGGCAGTTTTGATTTATCAGCAACTGAAAAGGCTACAAATTAGAAGTCCTGTGGAGATTAAAAACACTGCCTTACATACTATTACAGCTAATTTGTTTATGTTAAGGAAATAAAGAATAATTATAGACTAAGCTAACAGGAGCAGCCATTATCAGCTTAATTAAATGCTTCTTGTGACATTTTGCAATTATTCGTCAACGAGCACTGTTTGGATGGAAGTTGCTGGTGAGGTGAGTGGACTCGTTCAGGCTTGTTCTTTACTGTTGTTGCAGTTGTCCTTTTAGTGCATAATCCTATGAAGAGACTTGCTTAGTCCCGAGGGAGAAGACCAGATATTCCTTTTGCAGTTAATCCTTTCTTCTCCCTAAATAATTATATGGATATCATATTCCTCCTCATATTCTTTTCAGTTTGGGAAATGTGCTTCAATATAGCAGTTAGGTGCTTGGTGTTTTTTTTTTTTTTTTCCTTTTTTTTTTTATCAGCTATGTTCTCTTGGTCCCCTTCCTTGTCATTTTGACACCAAATATACTCTGAGTTAGTTAGGTTGTTTCAAGTTTGAATGATCAGGGACACTTCAGGTAGTACCAGCCAATTAAGTATACTTTCCTTTACGGCCTCTGGTTTACTCATGGCTTCTGTGTACCGCCCTTTGTAGGTATATATTTGAGATTATGCCCACTGCCATCACCTTCTGATTCTTTTTAAGGTTTTTAGATTCAAACTCCCTAGGATAAGGGATGTTACTGATGTTATTGACATTTAGGCACTTCTGTCCCTATTGGGCCAATCTGTCATGCCAAGTCACTTCAGATGATACTGGCCATAAAGAGATTGGCTACTTGTGGGAGAGACATAGGTCTCTCTTCTACTCTGGAGTGATTTTTAAGACATTTTAAGGAGCTCTGAAAATGCACATAGAGCATAATAGACTTCCACTTTATACATACAGAAATGTAAAATCCTGTATCATAAGTGACACCTGCCACAATTGAGTGTTTGCCATGTTTCAGATTTTGAATTGAGTTTATCAAACGCCTTGAAACATAACAGGCCCAGGACAAAGTTTTATAAACAAGGAAGTCTAGTCTCAGAAAGGTTAAGTAATATGTTCAGCAGTGTTATATCAGTAAGTGGTAGAGCCAAGTACCCTTAACTACATTCTAGGTAACTGCAATCCTAATTTCCTTGTCTACTACATTGTATTACACCTGAGGTTATGGAAAAGACTAGGATTAAGAGGAGCTGGCTATGCTTTAACTACTAATTTGCTGAATATATTACTTCAAGTTTTTTAATACATTTTCTCACTTGGAAGAGTTTGTTGTCAGATGTTAATACTATCTTTTAAAACAATTTATGTAAATAACAAATGAGAGGTTTACGTAAAGCTCCTAACACAGTTCTTGGCATAAAATAATCACTTAGTACATTATTATTGTTGAGGCTGTTAATCTACTACTCCAGGTAAAGTTTCATGATGCATAGATTAATTACTTGCTAATTCCAAAGGCAAAATACAGGTGCGACTATACCCATTTAAATTATCTTATTTCCAATGGCTTATTATTCTTTTATCATTGATTATTTATCTCTCTCCCTTTCTCTTCTAGGCTGGGCCTCTAGGCATATATAGTGAAGTCGTGTGCCTCTCCCTGTAATGATAAATCACTGGGGAAAGCAGAGGGACTCTATAGGGTGCTTGTTGGCACAAACACCCTAATTGTTTAAAATCCTTTATTGTAATTAAGGATTTTTGTCCTTAAGCATATCCTTGAATAAGAATGGTAAAACAAGCTGCTTGTGTTACTGGGAAATAAATTAAGTAATTCATTCTTCATCTAACCAGTATTGAGTAATATTTGCTACGTAATGAGGGCATATTAACACACTAATATGTAATCTGTTGCTTTCGTTGGATTTTGATGCAAAAAGTCCTCAGATTAGCTTAAATATAAGCTTAAATATAAATGACATATTGGTTAATTATTATTTCTAGCTCATCATTTTTGAATATGGTCTCAAAATTACAACTTAGGACTCATTGTCAGTGATTCACAAATCAAAAATTCTACAACATATATACTATGGATGATTTGTAGCATCGCTCCCAACCAGCCACCAGAAAAAAATTGTGACCAGTAAGTATGCTCACATGAAAAATATAAGAAGATATATAATAAATTAAGAGTCATGTATAGCAAGCATTAACTTCACTATTTTTGCATTTTGAAGACTACATATAATTCACATAAATAGGCATGATGTTTTAATTCTAATTAGCTATGCTTCTGGTTTCAATGGGTTAATCTATTTTTAAAGGGATATAATTAAAGGCTGGGGAACTAGTCAACATATTTACCCAAGCATTGCAGAGCTTTATAATACGTTAAGAATCAACATGATTCAACTTTGAAATATTGTTGTCTTGCTACTTAAAACATGAGCTATTTTTTGAAATACACCCAGGGAAACATTTTTTAGAGTAATTTTGTGGCTAATCTGTAAAAAAGTGCATTTTGGGTTTGATATCAAGGTCTGAGCAAGTTGTTTCTACTTATTAAAATGAAAAACTGATCCAAATCTTAGTTTGCATCAAATAATCCAATATGTTGTATTTAGCTAGGATGAGATTTACATCAGTGACAACCCTGTTTGAAAAGGTTGATTTTGATTAGGCCCCAAGAGGAAAAGCACTTCAAGATTTGTGTGTCTGTGTTTGCACTTACATTTATATTTTTATATTAAAATTCATAGGCTCTGATGTCTTTATTGCATAAAATACAAGTTCTCCATAATCATGGCAACTTTGTTTTTATATTGAAATTAGAAAAAAATAGTATTGACATAGGCATTCCATATATGGTGAATACACCAGAAGGAGAAATAAAGCATAATCTATAGCCACACAGAATACTCTGTGATGGCTCCCACAAAGATAATTAAGATGGTCAGAGAAATTCTCTAAATAATAAAGGTCATGCTCCCCTTCCATATCATTTAGAAAACCTGATTATATTTGTGCCCAGTGATTGGGTTCATCAATGAGAAGAAACAGTTTTTTGCTAAAAGCAATCGCTACTGAACTGATGCTTTGATGACACTGCCACCATACGGGAGCTGATGCATTGAGAAATGAGCCCTGAACTCATGGAGCGTACACTTTAGCCTAGAAGAGGCATCAGGTTGATATTAATTACAAGTAGTATGTGTATGCTAATTAATGAACAGGTAGCTTTGACCAGTGGAACCTAAATATAACTTATCAGAGGCATCAGGAAAGGTTACCTGTCTGTTTATCTGTCTGTCTGTCTGTCTCTCTCTCTCTTTTAATATGGATTTCACCTAGATGGTGATTGTGCCCGGGAGTCTGTTTTGTAAAAGCGCACAAGGTGACATTGATAATGTTTACTATGGTTGGAGTGATTAGAAAAGTAATCATTTGGAAAACAGCATTTGAAATTCTCTATGAATTATAAATAGATTTAGTTTGCTAGTCAGCAAGAAATGGAAAGAACATTTTTGAATGGGGACAAAGGAAGAGAGAAAGACACAAAGCTGAGGGTTGGAAGTTATACTTGGAGGGAATAGAGCAGAGAAATCTATGTGGTAGAGTATAAACTGAAAAGGTAGGTAGTGCAAGGTCTTAGACAGCTTTGAAAGCTAAGTTAAGCTTGCGACCTCTTTTTTAAGAGATCTTCCATTCATTTCTACCTCTTGTGCTGTATTGGCAATTCACAAAATATTTTCATTACTGCTTCATCTGCATGGTTTTTATAAATAGTGGCAAAGTCTCACTAAAGTGTTTCATATTAACTATATTGTTAACACAGAATTTAATGGAATTTACAGTTTCCTAAAAAATGTAAAGGGAAAAAAGGAAGCTCCAACTATTTCTGTTAAAAAATATTGTTTATTTAAAGTGATGATTGGCTGAAAAGATAGTTTAAAAATAAACATTTGATAACTCGCTTACATTTTTCTTTAATAGGAACTTTTATTGTTTAACAAAAGTTTTGCATGCATATAGTTAAGGAATAAATGGTAGAAATGAGATGCTATTCAGAAATGAGAATGAATGATCTATATTCATGTGCAACAATATGGATAAAACTTTCAAGCGGGATATTCAAGGGCTTCAGTTCTGGAAGTTTTTCTTTAAAGGTTTCCCTTCCTCTTCATTTTTCCTGCCATCTCTTTTTGGAACTTCTAGCATTCAGATGATGGGCCTTTTGGGTGATCCTCCAATTATTTTATCTTTTCTATTGTGCATCTTTTGTCTTTGCTGATCTATTCTGTTAGATTTCCTTGATTTTATCTTCCAGTCCCTTCATTAAGCTCAATTTATATGAGCCATCACAGACTTAATGTTCAAAGGCTCTTTCATATTCTGTGACTTTCCTATTTAATAGCACTTTCTTTTTCTTTCTCATCCTATCTGTCAGAGGATATTAATGACAGAACTATAAAAGATTCTACTGCTCCTTCCTGTTTTGTCTGCCTCTGATTTTTTTTTTTTGTCTGTTTTTCTCTCTGTCTTTTATCTTGAATTATTTTTCTTTCCTAAGTGTTTTGTTCTCCTCACTTGTCCATAGTTAAGGGTAAGAAACTTAAAATTTTTAGAAGTTTTGTGAGTTTGGACAGATTTGCAACAGGTTCATAATAGTTTAGGTGATTAGCTTGGTTATTGGTGGAGATGTAGAACTTCTCTCTGGGGATTTTCTTTTTCCCTATAGAAGAAACTTCTAGTCTCCTGCTTGGCCTCCAGGGTCCCTGGACATAGGTGGAAGAAGGTGGCTGATGGTGGGCAAGAAGAGTGGACTTTGGGAGGCCTCATCATTCATTATGCAACCTTTCGGATATGCCTTCTCTATTCAGTCGGGGCCTCCCCACACTTGCCTGTGCCTGGTGTTGCTGAAACTGGAGCCTCCACAGTTCAATCCTCCAGATCCATATCTACTAATTTGTTTCAGGAATAGGGGAGGGATGGTTGCTTCTTTCTTTGGAGTGGGTGAGGGTATCTGGGATTCCAGCCAGACTTTCAGTAATATCTGGTATCAGCCCTTTGTGTTGTCCTTGACTTCTGTGTGCCTGTTGACCCCAAATCCTGAGCTTCTCTGGGATCCTCCAAGTGAATCTGTTTGCTTCTCCGTGTGCACAATTGCAAGCAGTACAATTTCAACTAAGTCAACAATTATTCTTGTGTCCACTTTCCATCTTGCAAAATTTGGATGACCTTTCTTGTCTACTCTTATTTACTCTCTACTTCTCTTTTTCCTTTAGGGCTCACATGTTTGGTTCCCTTATTCTAATTTTAATAAAGTTTCTGAAGGAAACATTATTTTTCAGTACAATCTACCGTGTTTAATAGAATATCTGTAATAATTTTCACTGGACTTTTATAGAGGTGTCTACATGGCTTCTGGAGAGGTAGGTCTGGAGTATAGTGTCAAAATTCTATAGTTGGGCTTCCTATCATGGGTCAAATACTTTCCCTGCCTTCTTGAGTTGAGTTTTCAGAGGCTGACTTCCTGAATGTCCCCAGGTCGTTCCCACATAGGTTCTTCCTATTTGGCTGTTGATGAGATTTCCATTCCCATCCTCTACTCTTGTGAATGTCATCCCCTTACCTGGATAGGCCAGTTCCAGCTACCCACTGATGTCAAATTACAAGTGAGGAGGCTTTGTGTATCACACGCTTAGTTCAAATAAAGTCATAAAATGGCATAGAAACTTATTTCCTGGCCAGTTAGGATTTGCAGTTGTCCCAATTTTACAAGGTGTCAACGGAGCTGAGAAAGGGGAAAGTCTTTCCTATGGTAGGGATCTGGTTTGTCGAGATGTAGGAAATGCAAAGGGAGAATAATGAAAAGATATAAAGTTAGATTCTTTCAATTTGTGGAAGTGTGACCCCATGTTACCTTCTCTAAGTGCTTTGTTACATCTTCATGCATCCCTTTCTCTACTTCAAACAAGTATTATCTAAGATCACTAGGTTCTGTTTTAAGGTTTTATTGTTGTTGCTGTTGTAAATTTTTGCTTATGTTTCTTAGTAATACAGTAACCCTACATGGGCATGTGCACTAACCCAAACTGCACATGAAAGACTTTACATACTGTCGTCCTCTATTGGGCTTCTTGGGTGTGAGACGTTCCTGTCTATAATTACATGTCTTTTCTTTCTTCAAAAGACTGACATTAACTTATATTCAATACATTTATACTGAGTTGATAGGGGGGTTCCCAAGTTAAGATAATTATTGGGACAGGGGGACAAGGGACAAGGATTTTAGTGTTAATGACATAAGCACATTCCAATTAAAGTGAAAAATATCCTGGAAAGTTATTTGTGGGGAAAAGAATATGTACGGGATGGATATAAACCTTCTTAACCCAAAGACTCATAGCCCAGGTACTCCTGGAGGACAGAACCTGTGTTTTATTTATCCATATAGCTCTGAAAACTTTGAACATAATAAATGTTTGATAAATAATTGCCGAATAAATGAAAAAATAAAAATATTAGCGAGGTGGGCCCTGCCTGTCAGAACTACTTTTTGAGCCCAGACTTACAGGAAGTTAGACAAGGCTTAGACAAGAATGACAGTTTTGGGTTCTGTCCCAGCATAGGGCACAAATGATGACTCAGGGTAGTCCAGCTGGTATGCCCAGATAGCTACTAGGCCCTTGGTGGTGATTTTTAAGGACAGTTTTGCTGTGCTGTCATCCTTTTTCTCCATTTCATGCAAAGCCACACTGTTATAATTTCCTCAAATGAGACACTTGCACATTGTCTGCATTAAATGCTCTGTTTGGCCATCATACATCTGTACCTTGAAATTTCTAAGCATCCTAAATGATAGATGAGTTAAGATACAATTAAAATATGCTTTAGTAAATTCATATATTTTAATCATTGAAGCTGGTTTTTCTTGTATTTTACTGATGTGGTTTGATGGTTTTTATACCCTGAGGCTGTTTTTATAAAGGACACATTTTTAGAAACTCAAGAAAATAAACAGATAAATTGTCTTTGCATAGCTCTACATCAGATTAAATGCTCATCACTGGAAGTTCAGTTCTTGCAGGAAGTAAATGAAATGTTCTCATCTCAGCTCATAAAAATCAAGTATAAAGTTTATCTCTTCACAGAGAGTCACTTGGCTGTCTGGGAGGCAAGAGCCTAGGAAGCATCAGCAGCTGATTTTATTGGTATTTTCCTCAATCCCAATCAGCATGTTACCTGGGCAGAGTGTGTACCCCACTTTTGTGTAAGACACAGGTTTAGTCCATGTCAGCCCTGAGTGGGGGCTGTTAAAGAAAAACATTATTTACTTCTTCAGGAACATTAAGGAAGACTTTATTCAGACCATTACAATAGGTGTAGGGACCACTGCAATGGGGTTTTGCATTGGGGAGAGAGATTGGCTCCATTCTGAGTACAACAATAAAATGTGGAAATTTACAGCCAAGGAGATGAGTTAGGGGAGTTGGTGGTTGAAATATTACTAAAAGGAAACATCAGGGGTAACGGGATTCGGGCTAAATTGACCTAACAGGATTCTTGCTAAAGGCAGGCCAGGGTGATCAGACATCACCTGGAGGGTGGTAGAAGATGAAGAACCTAACCAAGTATCAAGGGAGATCAGATATCGAGGGTGGGAGATTCTGGGTAAACTGATTAGCAATATTCCTGCTAAAAGTGGATGGTACAGAAGGAACATGGAAGCCCAAGAGTCAAGGCCTAGTTGAGAAGAGTTCAGAGGAGACATTAGAGTTTGTTCAAGCGGAGACTCTTTCAGTCACCCTCTTGTTCAAGGAAAGAAGAATGAACAATAAAAGTCCATGTCCCATTCAGTCATCTTTTGTTTATTAAGGATCTGCAGAATTATATATTGGAAATTGGTAGTAGAGGATATTTGCTGGATGATGCTAGCAGGCAGGTATTTAAAAAGGGGAGTTTCTATGAAAATAAAAGAAAAACAGAAATTAATGGTTGGAAACCCAGTTTCTGATTCCAGAGGACAGCAAGTCAATATTTCTAAACTTGGGCTGAAAGCGTCTTTAGATGGTGAAGTGAGAATGGTAGTGGCCATCCAAGGAATTTCTTGGTTTACAGTTTGAATGTCTTTGGTGATGGCACTGGTTATTCTGTGATGGCATTGGTTGTTTTGGTGAACTTTCTGAGTGGCCCATATAGCGCAGGCACAAACATTAACTACACATGATCTGTTACCGTTATTTCTTTAAAGTTTATATCAAGCTGTCCAGCTTCAGCTTGCAGGGCTTCTGTTTTAGTCCTCAGCCAAGTCAGGAGGGTAAGATAAAATTTGGAAATGTTAGTCTAGAGGGTTGTAGCTGGATATGAAAGGAAACTAGAAAAATTTAGGATTTAATCCAGTTTACAGGTACATAACAAATTAGAAAGTAAAATGGAGTTTACGCAGGTAAAAAATAGCCGAAAGACAGTCAACGGGATTATAATCAGGTACCCACCACGATGTGCTATATAGCCTTCCATTGAAACACACACTTTCTGTCTATAATCATCCTCATTTCTGTCAAAGATAATAAAAGTAATATTCTTGTTCGCAAAATAAATCTTGTCTCATTAGATTTGGCTCAATTATTTTCCTAAGTCCAGCAAAAATGGTAACTGACTACATAGGTCTTTTTCAGTTTGCTTTGCTGGAGCTTTTAATAAGGAATCTTATGAAAGGAATTAAGACTTTAAAAAGCCTCTCAAAGCTGGGAAGCCAAGCCAGGAATTCACCAGCAAACTTCACCTGCAGTACCTATAGATCTGGGGGAATTCCTCTCATCTTGAGGTTTTCAATTATCTTTGGGTTCTTTGGCCTCCAAGAAAGTGAACTTCCCTACCCATTTATAAGGTTGAGAACCCTGTAAGCCAGGGGGTAGGCCAATTTTTCCAAGAGGGCTTTGTAAGCATTGGATTCATAAAGTCAACCTTGGTTCCTTAAACTTATCTGATCTTATCTGATCATATCACATTCTATGCCTCATTCTCAAATATGACATTCCACTGAAAGCCTTTGTAAGTAACCAAGTTTTGCAATTGTGTCCTGCTGCAAGAACAGATTCTTATTGAACTTATGCAAATAACTATATTGCCATGAAATTAAGAATAGTAAGTAAGAGGTTCAGATTTTGAAGCGATTATATAGGAAGAAAAAATATTTCATTTTTTTTTTGCAAGCTCTTTTAGGAAAGCATCAGAGTAAAACAAAAACTATTTGTGGATGACAAATAAAAAAAATGCCCATGGTTAAAGATCTGAGAGTTTATTTGACAAGAAAATTTTTTTTTCTTTGACACACAACAAAAATAATAATCAGAATTATGACTGATAACATTATACCAAAATATGTCACAGACAGTGAAGTTATTGGCAAATTTCTATGAATTTCATACAATTTCTGAAATATTTATATTAAGAATATTTTCCCATACAAATATAACTAGGGAATTTTAAAGCATCTCTTCTAATTTGATAATGTTTTTAATACAATTTAATATATTGAATAAATTGATTTTTAAAAAACATTTTACAAGATGAAATAAAGAATCCTTTGAAATTTTCCAGGAGCTGTCTGGGAAATGAGTTCAGTTTAAGGACAAGAAGATTTCATTAAGGATTTCATTTTGGGAAGGCAAAATTGTCAACAATGTAAAAACTTTAGTTCATTTAAAAGTGAGAGGTCTTAGTTCTCTTAAATAATGAGGCCATGATAAAAGTTAACAGGAAGGACAAAATCTTAGTTTCCTAGTCAATTTACTTAAAGGGTAAAGAAAAACCTTTTACAATTTCTTATTGTGAGTCCACCCATAATTCAGAAAACTTTGTTATTTTAACAAAGAGAAAACCAAATTCTAGTTTTACATTGGTGTACTTTTGATATTAAAGCTCATTTTTAATAAAACATAAATTAATTTAAATGTTTAGTCAGCTTAACCACATATAAAATTCCTTTTTCACAAACTTTTGCAACTTTCTTATATGCATTCAGGGTTTTTTCACCCCCACATTTTCCTCTTTCTTATTATAGAACAGTAAGTAATTCTACCTTAGAATAAAATTGCTTACTTTTTTCCTGAACAAAAACATATCCTTCAAACCTTATGGCTCCCATAATAATACACCTTATTATTCTTGAATATTTTTCAAAGTTGTTTCCCTTCACCCATATAATTAGTAGTTTCAATTACATGTATTGAATATAATCTTAACCATTAGTAACGTTTTACAGAGAAAACTGGGAAGTGGTCAGTCTATCACATATCAGCATTCTGTATCAAAATAGCAAATGTATGAATACATCTTTTCATAATTTCTATAGGTACCATTTTCCTTATAGTTAAATAATGTGTAAAAAAGAATATTTATTAACAGACTCAAATATCTGTAGTCTCTCTGTAAAAAATTTAAAAGCCAAAGTAAATACACTTATGTTTAGCAATTAAAGTTTCAGTATTCTATCTATTTGGGAATAATCTATTCCTTGAATATTCATAATTAACCAGTGGTAACTTTAGGTTTCAAGTTACCAAAAAGATTGTAGAAACTATTTTCAGGCAGACTTACTGTAACAGTGCAGCTAACCATCTTCTTTTTTTTTATTATTATTATACTTTAAGTTTTAGGGTACATGTGCACAACGTGCAGGTTTGTTACACATGTGTACATGTGCCATGTTGGTGTGCTGCACCCATTAACTCGTCATTTACATTAGGTATGTCTCCTAATGCTATCCCGTCCCCATCCCCCAACCCCATGACAGGCCCCAGTGTGTGATATTCTCCTTCCTATGTCCGAGTGTTCTCATTTTTCAATTCCCACCTATGAGTGAGAACATGTGGTGTTTGTTTTTTGTCCTTGTGATAGTTTGCTGAGAATGATGGTTTCCAGCTTCATCCATGTCCCTACAAAGGACATGAACTCATCATTTTTTATGGCTGCATAGTATTCCATGGTGTATATGTGCCACATTTTCTTAATCCAGTCTATCACTGATGGACATCTGGGTTGGTTCCAAGTCTTTGCTATTGTGACAAACCTGACAAAAACAAGAAATGGGGAAAGGATTCCCTATTTAATAAATGGTGCTGGGAAAACTGGCTAGCCATATGTAGAAAGTTGAAGCTGGATCCCTTCCTTACACCTTTTACAAAAATTAATTCAAGATAGATTAAAGACTTAAATGTTAGACCTAAAACCATAAAAACCCTAGAGGAAAACCTAGGCAATACCATTCAGGACATAGGCATGGACAAAGACTTCATGTCTAAAACACCAAAAGCAATGGCAACAAAAGCCAAAATTGACAAATGGGATCTAATTAAACTAAAGAGCTTCTGCACAGCAAAAGAAACTACCATCAGAGTGAACAGGCAACCTACAGAATGGGAGAAAATGTTTGCAATCTACTCATGTGACAAAGGGCTAATACCCAGAATCTACAAAGAACTCAAACAAATTTACAAGAAAAAAACAACCCCATCAAAAAGTGGGAAGCTAACCATCTTCTAAAGCTATTTCTAGATCATCTATTTTTAACCTTATATGACTTGTAAGCCCAAATAGAATAAAAATGTATGCTCGTATTATATTTAATGCTGATAATGCAGAATACAAAGCTGTTTTTTTAAAAATTAAACCAACAGTATTTAATCTTATTTACCAAAGATTTGAACTCAGGAAACATTTGTGTTAGTTTTTTATTTCTGAGAGTTTGAAGAATACTTAAGTTATATAAGTGCTGTTTTTCTAAGCCAATTTTAGAACTCCAAGAAGGGATTTTACAAATTAATTTGGTGATATCCTCCAGAGGTAGAAAAATATAACATATATCTAACATGCATACCTAGACATAAATAAACACAGACAGATGCAAAAAGAGGTCTTACAGCTGTCATTATTCAATTTTAGCCCTGGGACAGTAAAACATAGCAATACAAGTCTGAAACTCACTGATTCTTCTCCACTCTATATTTTTATCCAGATTGTTTCTCTGACAAAAGTGGGGCAAATTGAGATTATCTACTCAATAAGCTTTTAAAACTTTTATTTTCTTACCAATATTTATGGAGAAGACCTTTTAAATTTTGTTTTGCCCTGATATGTAATTTTAGGAGGGCTGTGGACTATATTTTAGGCTGAGGAGACAACCACGAGCTGTCTTGATGTCTCCAAAGCCCATCTGGGTTGATAAAATATTAAATCTATTTTCATTTAGTCTTTCTGCTTTTTAGCCTCAGGTAGTTGCTTCGGGGGGCACCCTGAGTCCTTTCCCTAGGGGCCCCCGATAGTGATAGAGGCCTTACACTTCAGTGACTGTAGAGAAGTTGAGGCTGAAGTGAGAAGGGAAAGGCCTGGTAGGCCTGGAGATTTGGATGGAGAAGGTAGAGGTTCAATTTAAGGAACCTAAAGCGAAGATTGAAGGTGGCTAGAGGAGAAATAAGGAGCAGAAGCAATGGGAATGGAGAGGTCTTAGAGGAGGGAGATTTAAGTTTCCCAAAGAGACCAGTGAGGTTCCCAGTTACCCTCAGCAAAATTACGCCAATGAGAAGGAGACAGACAGAGTTGGTGGAACATACAGTCAGAAGGGGTTCAATAAGGGAGTTTCAGTAGACTGAGATGTTTCTTTGGAAGGAGCTCGATCAAACAGAACAACAAAGCCTCACAAAGAGCTAGAAAAAAATTTCTATCTCAGAAATTAGACAGTCAATCCCCACTTAAAAAGCCAGGAAGAAGTACTTTCAGCTCAGGAGTCAAGAAATAATCCCCACTAGAGACAGAAAGCTGTCCTCTGTTTGTCTGGGACTAACCCAATTTCTACAGTATACTCAGAATCCTAGGAATAAAAATCTCTCTTTACCAGCTTCCACGGATAATTGTTCAGAACAATGAATGGTTCAGGAGTCTGACTGACCAAAGGATTTGTGATCAATCAGTAAAAAGTGAAGACAAAGGCTTCATAGGTGCACACACTTAAGGTACTAAGTGAGAGGTCCAGGGGTCCAATGATATATCTGATCCTCTTTAAGTCACAGCACATAATGGCTAAAGGAAACAATAATTCATTCACTTAAAAAATGGTAAGGCAGAGTTTATTCAGGACCATCACAATAGTTATAGGGACCACCGCAATTGATTTTTTACAGTGGGGGAAAGGAATTGGGGTCCATCCCAAATATAATAAGGAAAAGTGGGAATTTATAGTCAAGAAGCAGAGTGGTGGGTGGCAGTTAGTTGATGAAAAATTACTAAGGGGAAACGTCAGGGTTAATAGGAATTTTTAGCAAACTGACCTAACAGAATTCTTGCTAAACGCAGGCCAGGGTGATCAGACATCACCTGGGAGATGGTGGAAGATGAGGAAGCCAATCAAATGTCAAGCGATCAGAGTAGAGGATTCTGGTTAAACTGACTTAGTAGAATTCTTGCTAAAATTGGACAATGCAGAGATAAACACAGAAGCTCAATAGTCTGAGTCTAGGTGAGTAGAGAGTTCACTGGAGCCTGATAAGAGTTTGTTCAAGGAGAAAATCTTTGTCAGCACTTATCTTTGAAACAACAAATTATGACATTTTGCTTTCAGTCCAAATCTCCCACAAACTTTTTTTTTTTACTATTATTGTTACTGCTATTTTATTATTTAAAAATATATTGTGATGATTTTTATACTATTATAATTCTGTTCCACTTTATATATTATTCAGAATGTCTACACATTTTATCTACTATTCTCTCACACATAAAATAAGGGTGGTAGCATCATCTATTCAAAGCCAA
This sequence comes from Gorilla gorilla gorilla, assembly GCF_029281585.2. Classification (NCBI taxonomy): domain Eukaryota; kingdom Metazoa; phylum Chordata; class Mammalia; order Primates; family Hominidae; genus Gorilla; species Gorilla gorilla. The sequence goes on along the minus strand of NC_073243.2, from coordinate 46,971,231 downwards.
AAGGGAATATTAAAGATCCAGAAGTTACCCATCTCCTGTCACATTTCTAGAATTGTTTAAGGTAGACAATGTGCATCTTTACAGATACCTCAGCAAATTTTAATTTGCAGAACTAAATTAGATAAGTAGAATGAAGTGCAGAGAAAAGGCTGCCTAGGAAAATTCCTTAAGGCACCAAAACTTGAGTAATCCCATGGCAGCAGTTTGTGGGTATATCTAGCACCATCCTCTGCTTACTTGATATTGTCACTTTCCGTGTGGCCCTCAAGTTGAATGTCACATTCACAGGCTTTCACATTGTTCTCTATTTTAGGTTTGAGTTAGTCATTCTGTGACATTCTAACACAGCAGAACAAAACTTTCTAATGTATCTGTAGTAGTTAACCAAGGAATGAAATGAAGGTTTAGCCAAAACAGAGAAGAATGTATATTCATACAGACAGATGGACTATATGTATATTTGTGTAGAAACCAATCAAGCTCAGAAATTCTGAGTCTGTTTCAAATCCTTGAAAGCTTTTCTTAGAGCTATAATTACTTTCATTGTGGCCCTTGTTGGCTTTCTTCATTTTGAATTGTGCATTGCAGGCAGTTCTAATTTCTGTATGCATCCCTGCAGTTCCATTTAGAAGTTAAAGTGTAGCTTTCCTTATAGATGGGTGGCTACTATTGCCTTTGAAATTGCTTAACTTTCCAAATAGAGACGAATTCCTGAGATAACTTATGGACTCCTAAAAGCATGTGTTTTGTATGGAAATCGCTAATAGAAAGTAGTAAAACACTGGCCAGAGCAGAGCACTTGCCTTGATTTCACTGACTTCAGAAAATAAGGCAAAAGATACTGTAGCACAACCTTTATTTCAGCATCTTGATTGTAGCTTGAAGGAAATAAGCTCATTATCATTGTGCCTCCTACAAAGTAAAAAAAGAAACAGGAGCACAGTAAGAGTCTCTTTTATAATATTGCATAATAACCATCACTTTTCCACATGACTTTTTAAAAAGAATAGTTTCGGTTTTTTATAAGGAATGGAATGCCATGTGGCTCTATTATTAGGTTTTTCTTGTCCCACTGCACGGAAAGGATTTTTTTTTTTTTTTTAATCCAGCCATTTGCAGTGCTTCTGAGAAAGCAGTTTAGAAATACAGGTTGGCAAAGTCAGTGATCAGAACTGGAGTCTCTGACCTTATAGTATGCATCTATTTCAGATTAGGATTGAGAAAAAGGGAGTTGTCAGGGTCACCATGCAGCTCTTTCTTTCCTTCTTGGGCTTCTGGGTTAGAGAATCTTGTAGAGCGAATTTTTTTTTTCTTATTCGCTGTTTGTGTAAGGAGAAAGAGAGAAAAATAGGAGAGGTATTTTTTAGAAAGAATGTCTCCTCCTTTATAATTCTACCATTTTTAAATGCTTTTGTTGGTCTAGAGGTTATATATGCTGTACATTTTACCCCTATGATTTAACATTGTGTGTAGCAAGTTCCCAGTAAATACTGCTGAGTGATGAAGAAATGAATAACAATCATCACAGAGATTCTGTCTGTAAAGACCAACTTAATTTTAAGAATCCCAGTGGTCTCACCTTTAGATTTACTTCCTTCTGTAAAATTTCAGCTAAAACAAACTACTTGGACTTCCTCAATTACCGTCTCATTCTTTCCGGCTCCTGTCTTTTCTTCTTTTCCTTAGAATGCTCTTCCTTCCAAGCTCCATAAATCCTACCTTTCTTTCAAGCCCCAGCTTGAAAATTCCACTTTTCCATGAAGGTGTATAGCCAGACCACCTTGATGTTTCTCTTCTTAGCTGCTCAGAGAAGCCAAAGTCTGGGAGCAGTCAGTTTTGGCTGGGGAGGCTCTTGATGGCATAATGAGGGTTCTCTGCATATTTCACTTGGGGTTGCAATGCAGGAAACAATGATACAGAATGAGAATATTTCTTCCTGAGGTAGGATCGTTATCAAGATTTTTAAAAAGTTTTTAATTTTTATATTTCAATAGGTTTTTGGAGAATAGGTGGTGTTTATTTACATGAATAAGTTCTTTAGTGCTGATTTCTGAGATTCTGGTGCTCCCATCACCCGAACAGTGTACCCAACCCTTTTCCCCAAGCCCCCAAAGTCCAAAGTATCATTCTTATGCCTTGGCGTCCTCACAGCTTAGCTCCCACATATGAGTGAGAACATACGATGTTTGGTTTTCCATTCCTGAGTTACTTCACTTAGAATGACAGTCTCGAATTTCATCCAGGTCACTGTGAATGCCATTATTTCATTCCTTTCTATGGCTGGCTGACTAGTATTCAATGGTGTGTGTGCGTATATATATATATATATATATATATATATATACGCACACACACATATATACATACATTCACATGTGGTGTGTGTGTGTGTATATATATATATATATATATACACCACATTTTCACATTTTCTTTATTCACTTGTTAATTGATGGGAATTTGGGCTGGTTTCATATTTTTGCAATTGCAATTTATTTTTGAGGTTCATTCATGTGGCAGTGCAGTTAATTTTAATTGCTGAGTAGTACTCTATGGAATGGATAAATCACGTTTTGTTTGTCCACTCACCAGTTGATGAATAATTATATTTTTCCAGTATTGGGCTATTAATGCTGCAATAAACATTTGTGTATATTATTTGTGTGGACATATGTTTTCACTTCTTTTGGGTATATACCTAGGCCTGGAATTGCTAGGTTGTATGAGGATCGCTTCAGAGTCTGTCTGCCATATCACCAAACTGTTTTCCAATGTGTTGTAACATTTGACATTACTACAAACAAAACATGAGGGTCCCAATTTCTCCTCATTCTCAATAACATCTGTTATAGGATTTTTTTTGAATAAAGCCATTCTAGTGGGTATAAAGTGGTGTCTCATTTTACTTTAATTTGCATTTCCTTAATAACTTGTATTGTTGGCCATCTTTCATGCACTTATTAGCCATGAGGATATCTTCTTTAGTGAAATATCTATTCAAGTCTTGTCTCATTTTTTTAATTGGGTTGCTTGTCTCCTAATTATTTAGTTATAAGGGTTCTTTGTATATTCTGGATACAAGTTCTTTAATGCATATGTAATTTGCAAATATTTTTTCCAGTTCTGGGTTTATTCGTTTTCCTAATAATATATTTTGAAGTCCAAAAGTTTTCAGTTTTGATGACATTCATTTATCTATATTCTCTTGTATAAATCATGCTCTGTTGTCACATTTAACTCTTTGCCTAATAACAAGTTCTCCATGATTTTCGCTGATGCTTTCTTATAATAGTTCGATAGTTTTAGCTCTTACATTTAGGTTTATAAGTCATTTTGAGTTATGTTTGCGTATGGGGCAAACTAAGGGTCTAAATTCATCCATAATACTAACAATTTGTGCCTTCACTCTTTTTCTTGGTCATTCTTTGTTAATTTTGCTCTTTTTTTATTGACTTCACAATCAATAAAACCAATATTCTTTGGAAAAGAAATCTAATGTTTTCTTATATCTATTTAATCTACTTGGTCTCTAACCTTTATTGATTTCCCTTTTCTGTTTGCTTTGTGTTTTGTTTTATTCTTTTTGTAGTTTCTAATGGTGGAACCTTAGGTTATTGACTTCTGATTGTTCTACTTTTCTAAGATAGGGTTTTAAAGCCATAGACTTCTCACTGAGCATTGCTTTGTGGTGTCCTGCAAATTTTTATCTGTTGTTTTCATTTTTATTTAATTAACAATTGTGTTACTTGCAATTTCTTCGTCAGCCTATGTGTTATTTAGAATTGTGTTATTTAATTTGCAAATATTTGGAACTTTCCTCATTTTTTCCTATTGTTTAATTATAATTTAATTCTGTTGTGATTGGAGAATTTACATTGTAAATCATTTTGCATTGGGACTTGTATTATGGCCTAGCATGTAGTTTATCCTGGAGAAAATTTTATATTCGCTTGAAAAGACTGTGTTTTTGCTCTTATTTGTGAAGTGTTCTATAGATTTCAGTCAGGTCAAGTGGGCTGATGGTGTTAATTAAGTCTTCTTTATTCTTGTTGATTTTCTATTTTGTTGTTACATCAATTATTGAAACTAAGGTATTAACGTCTTCAGCTGTTATTGTTGAATTACCGTTTTTTTCCTCTCAATTATGGCAATTTTTGTTTAATGTATTTTGGGCTTCCTTTATAGATACATATGTGGTAATATTATTATATTTCCCCAATTAAATAACACTTTATCACTATGGAATGTTCCTCTTTGTCTCTAGTATTTTTTTGAAATTGAAAGATTATTTTATCTGATATTAGTATAGCCATTCAAATTTTTTTATGGTTATAGTTTGTGGGATATAACTTTTCCCATCCTTTTACTTTCAATCTATTTTGTAAAAGGCAATGTAATTTAATAATAAAAATACTCAATAAACTAGGAATAGAAGAACTTCCTCAACCAGCTACAGAATATCTACAAAATCCCCCACAGCAAACATCATACTTAATAATGGAACAGTGGATGCTTTCCCCTAAGACCAGCAAAAATATTGGCCACTCACCACTTCTATTCAGTATTGTGCTGGAGGGCCTAGCCAGGGCAATTAGGTAAGAAAAAAATTTAAAAAGACGTTGAGACTGGAAAGAAAGAAGTAAACCTATCTCTATTTGCAGATGATATTATCTTATATATAGAAAATCCTAAGGAATTTACTTAAAAACTATTAAACTAATAAGTTTAGCAAGCTTGAAGGATATAAGATCAATGTACAAAAATCTGTTGTATTTTCGTATAGTTATAAGAAGATTCCAAAAATGAAGTTAAGAAAGCAATTCCATTTACAATAACATCAAGACATAAAATAGGAATGCATTTAGCAAAAGAAGTTCAAAACTTTTAACAACTATAAAACGTTGCAGAAGAAAATTTAAGAAGATTAAAATAATTGGAAAAACATCCCATGTTCATGGATCTGAACACTTAATATTGTTAGAATAACTCTACTTTCCAAATTGAACTACAGATTCAACAAAATCCCTATCAGAATCTCAGCTGACTTTCTTGTAAGTATTGCCCAGATGATTTAAAAAATTCATATGGAATTGCCATGGACCCAAAATACCCAGAATAATTTTGACAAAAGAAAACAAAATTGGGGCACTCACACTTCCTGATTTCAAAACTTACCACAGAGCAGGAGTAATGAAGATATTGTAGTACTGGCATAAGCATATAGATCAGTGGAATAGAATTGAGAGTCCAGAAATAAACCTGTGGTCAACTGCTTTCCAACAAGGTTGCTAAGACTATCCAACAGAAAAAAAGACAGTTATTTTTCAAAAAATAGTGCTGGGACAATTGGATATCTACATTCACAATATAAAGTTGGGCTCTTACCATATACAAAAATTAACTCAAAATGAATCAAAGACCTAAACATATTAGTTAAAACTATATAACTTAAAGAAAAAACCTTAGGGTTAAATATTCATGACAAAGAATTTGACAATGGCTTCTTAGATGTGAAACCAAAAGCATGAAAAACAAAAGAAAAAATAGATGTATTAGACTTCACCAAAATCTAAAATTTTTGCATAAAAACAGTAAGAACATAAAGACAACCCCAAAAAAGACAATAATTGCAAATCGCATATATAATAAAGTATTTATTCTAGACTATACAAATAACTCATACAACTATTAATAAATAAAACCCCAATTAAAAATGGGCAAAGTATCTGATTAGGCATTTTACAAATGAAAATATACAAATGGGCAATAGGCACATGAAAAGATGGTTGACATCCTTAAGCATAGGGGAAGAGCAAATCAAAACCACAATGATATACCACTTCACACACATTAGGATGACTGGAATCAACAAGTCAGATAATAGCAAGTGTGGGTGAACATCAGGAGAAATCAGAATCTTCATACACTGCTGATGGTAGTGCAAAGTGGTACCACCACTTTGGAAAACAGTCTGGCAGTACCATAAACAGCTAAACATAGAAGTTATAGCAATTACACTCCTAGATATATACCTGAGAGAAATATTGACATACATGCATACGCAAACTTGTACATGAATATTTATAGCAGTATTATTCATAATAGCCAAAAGATAGAAACGATTCAAATGCAGATCAACTGATGAATGGTTAAATGTAATGCAGAATGTCCATACAAGTGAAGGTTGACCATAAAAGGAATGAAGAAGTACATGGTACAACATCTATACTTTCTTCCAAGATAAACATGGATGAACCTGAAAATATTAAGTGAAATAAACCAGTAAAAAAAAAAAACCTAGATGTTATATAATTTCATTTATATGAAATGTCTAGAATAGTCAAATGTATAGAGATAGAAAGTAGATTAAAATGCTTAGGACTGAGGGATGGGTAGTCTGGGGGATAGGAGGTGATACCTAAAGGGTACAACATTTCTTTTTGAGGTGATGAAACGACTCTAAAATTGACCATTGAGGTGATGGTTGCACATGTTTGTGACTATACAGAAAAAAAACACTGAATTGTACATTTAAATAGGTGACTTATACATTATGTGCACTATATCTCAATAAGGCTGTTAAAAAGTTCTTTGTACATGGTTGAAAAAATTTCATTGAATATATTTATAATAGCTACTTTAAAGTTTTTATTTGCCGAATCTGACATCTGTACCCTACCCACCAAAGATAGTGTCTATTGGCTATTATTTTCCTGAGTATCAGTGACACTTTCCACCTTTTTGCATGTCTTACATAATTTTTGTTGAAAAATGATCTTAAATAATATAGAAATTCTGGATTCTAATTTTTTTAATTTTTTTTTAGTTACTTACTTGAACAAAATCTGTATTGTCTGTTTCCCCCCACCCCCGCCAGTATGCATTCACTAATGTTTCTGCTCAAAAATTTTTTTTGTTCTTTTTTGTAAATCTGGATTCCAAATGGTCACTCCTGTGTGAACTCAGCCAATGACTGAATAGAAATCGTACTGAAACATTTAGATCAAGTGAGCCTTCCATCCTCCATATGAAATCTGTGTGTGGATTGGAGAATAAATGCACATCTCAGGCTACTACTTTCCGTTGGTTCCTCTTGAATTTCCCTGCATGTGCACATGGTGTCCAGCGAGGGGTAAGTGATGGCTAGGGCACTTTCTTACCTCTTCTGTGCATGCACAGAGCCTTGCAAATGAACTCTGCTTTCTAAACCTGTCAGGATATGGGAATGCTTATCAAAACTCCCTATGTCTATCCCATCACTTAGCTCTTCCTGTTAAATATCTAGCTACTCTGTCATTCCATTGCTTCCCCCAATCAGAACTGCAACCTTAAGTTAGCCATGCAGTTGGCCTTTCCTCTTTGTTACTGAGATTGCTACTGTTTATGACCACGTGCCTGAATGTTTTTCTGCTTTCTGCTCCAAACCTAGTTAGCTGGCAGCAACGCTTGACTTGCCCTGCCATTATAGAACTACTGTGGTGACGAATTTGGTCACCAATTTGGCAGTGTCAGCAGAGAAGCTTCCTCCAAGAAAGCTACAGACTGTCACCGTTTTTTGCCGAAGGTTTAGTAGTTTTTCTTGAATAAGTGCTTCTAGATTTTTCCAAGGCTTTGATTGATTTCCGAAGTCTTGAAATGGTTGTTTGCAAATTCTTTTTTCAATTGTATTGTTGCTTTTTGGAGAAAGGATTGGCAAGTTCTTTTCTTTATGCTAATCACATTTGGTTTCTTTAGTCTTGTAGAGAATGGCTATACAAAAAGTTTTTTTAGTTTGAGTGTCAACTGTTAGCAGCCCAGAGAACAGACAGAAGTTTGAAATTTCGTCCTTCCTTTTTTCCCTGCCAACAAATCTCTAGAAATGGAAGGAGGGAAATACTCAGATAAGTTATCCCACGCTTATGTATTATTTGTTTCTTACGCTGTTCTGTAAGTTCCACCTTCTCCACTAGGATTTTGAAGTGAATTTCTGGAATAAAATTCTCACTAGACACATCTTCTTTACAGCTATAAGTAGCAGACAAATTTCAGAATTTCATCATATGCTTTTTGGATTAGCTATTTACACAAGCATTCATGGGGTGGCTGAAGTACATTTAATCTAAATGTCATGTAGCAATCAACAGTTTTACTGCCTAAATAATTCCTTTATAGCTCTTTTCTTATTCTTCTCCAATGGCATTTTTAACTTTGTGTCTTATCTTAATGTTAACTATGTGTCTATCTTTTCAGGTTTTGAGCTCCTTAAGGCTCTGTGTCTTATTGCCCCTGCACCCCTTGCATAGTTCCTTGAATATAAAAAGATGCTCAATAAATATCTATTGGAAATATGAAAAATATTAAAGTTAGTACTTCAGTATTGTCTTTATCACAAGTTAATTTCTGTCACTTTCTTTGTTCTCTGTCAGCTAGAATATTATTAGCAAACAGTTTGGCATTATTTAGCAACACAACAAACAATGACATTTTTATTCTCAAGGAAGTGCACTTGTTTTCTAAACGTGGTTGCCATAGCAGTATGGCACAGATATTTATTAAGATGTCCATTTTCCAGAAAAATTTAACCTATTCAGTTTTTATTTGTCAACTTCATGTCAAGAAAATTAAAATCTTTTTATTTTTCCTGAAAGTGATGATGAAATAAGCTAAGCACAAACAAAAAATTACAAAGGATGATGTTAGTCCCATTACAAGGACTCAGATACCGTTTTGCTTTCCTCTCTTATTTTTATTTCAGAGTGTGATCCACTTTACAATTTAAAGGATAATTAATTGAATATGGAAAGCAACTGGAATATATTTCATAGCAAATTATGCTAAATATGAACTATAGATTTGAGAAACTGCATGACACAGGCAAGTTCAGCCTTCAAATTTCAAAATCTTTTTTTAAGAGATGATACCAGTGTTGGTACAAAATGGCAACATTTTAAATAACAAATTCCAGTAGCAATGCCTTCTGTTACTTCTCTTGGAAAAAATGAGGAGGATTGCAAATTTTGGGAGGATCTGTGTAATAAGAATAGTAGTTATATATGCTGTTTTTCAATGCAAAATAAATTGACAATAAAATCACAGCCATATTTTTCTATTTTTACAAAAGGAATTTTAGATTAGATACAATTAGGTTGGCAAAAAAGATTGTAAATTAAGTCTAAATGCTTGTTTTTGTAGAAAGCTTGTTTTGAAGTGTAAGAGATTGTTCCGACATTGTAATGTCTGAAATTTGTGAGCTAAGGAACTTTTATTAAAAAAGTTGTTTTACTTTTTTAGCCTCGGTTTCTGTATAAACTAAGAATAGTAATACTATAATATTTGAACCAATGTCTCCTCTTTTAGCAGGCATGGACTTTTGGGGATGCCCAAATAATTTGGGGCCTTCCCTTAAATTTTCTCTTTAGCTCACTGAGTTTATATAATATTCCTCCATTTATTTGTCAACAACCTCACCTTCAACATCTAGTTCTCTTTAGACTAATACTGGCAGTGAGCATTAAGTGATGTTATTGAAAAAAGGAAGTATTTGACAAGCTTCGAAACCCTACTATTATTTTCTGTGCTAATTGCTCATTGTTTCCATATATTGCAAAGTATGAAAATAAAAAAAGCTGTTTACTTGAGATGTTCACGGAGAACAGACAAAAGCTTTGGAATTTCAACCATTCCCTTTTTCCTGTTCCACTAGTCTCTAGAAGGCAATATAGAGATAAGGTATTCCATACTTATGTATTATCTTTTCCCTACTCCAGTCTTACACTCATCCAGAACTAGAAGCAGCTACAGTTTAGCTTTTTTAGAATAATTTTTACTCTGCTATGTAGCAAGATGCCTTAAAACTCTGAATGATCAGTTAGAACATAAATGTCTTCATTGGAATCTGTCTTTTAATTTTATTCAATTAGATCTCAAATTAGAATGAAATTAGAAATTAGATCTTAAATTAGATCTAATTAGATTAGAAAAATTAGATAATACTGTCAATAAAGCTTTCAAATGGCACGAGTTTGCTTTTATTGTGTAACAAATCAGCCCAAAATGTAGTTGCTTCAAAAGTACAATCATTCATGAAATTGTAATTCCAAAATAGCAGTGTAGAGCCAAACTAGCTTCACTCCCCCTCACAGAAAATCAAAAACAAATACACAGTGCTGAGATTTTCGTCAGCAACAACCTGGAACTCAAATATGAGGATGAGAAAATTCCCGGGGCCACAGAGAAGTAGAAAAACTGAGTAGACAGCAAGAGAATTGGACCTCCACGTCCATGATGCCCCTCCCCCTCATTCAACCTGGCACCAAGTATGTGAAAATTTTTTCCCCAATTCATGGTTTCTACACTGGAAAAAGTGAACTTGAGGTGGTCAACCAGCTTCCCCATCTTCGTCCTTTCCCTGGCAGACCTGTCCTCATCTTTTCCCACAGGAAGCATTGTGACTGCCTAAAGAAGGAAATACCCATAACGATAGCTACAGACAAAACAGGAAGGCAGGACTCCCATTCTCAGCCTTGGAAATTTTATTTTATTTTATTTTATTATTTTATTTTATTTTTTATTTTATTTTATTATTTTATTTTATTTATTTTATTTTATTATTTTATTTTATTATTTTATTTTATTTATTTTATTTTATTTTATTTTATTTTATTTTATTTTATTTTATTTTATTTTATTTTATTTTATTTTCAGAAGGAGTCTCGCTCTGTCGCCCAGGCTGGAGTGCAGTGGCGTGAAGCTCTGCCTCCCAGGTTCACGCCATTCTCCTGCCTCAGCCTCCCGAGTAGCTGGGACTACAGGCGCCCGCCACCACGCCCGGCTAATTTTTTGTATTTTTAGTAGAGACGGGGTTTCACCGTGTTAGCCAGAATGGTCTCGATCTCCTGAACTCATGATCCGCCTGCCTCGGCCTCTCAAAGTACTGGGATTACAGGCGTGAGCCACTGCGCCCAGCCGAAATTCTTTTCTGTAACTCAGCCAAAAAGAGGTACCTAATTGGAGTGGCTGTTCAGCAACACCATGCTGTAGCAAGTACATTCTGCAGGTCCTCTGAACACAAACCCTTATCCAGACTTTCCACACTGCTAGGATAATTCCTTTGGGACTTCCCCCATTTCGGACAGGCAGCACTCTAACCATTTACTAGAGTTGAGGTGAACCTGGGCTTAAGATACCACCTACAGCCAAAAAGGAGGCAGCAATCTAATGACCAAGATTTGCTAAGTAAGTATATTCAATAAAAACCAAAATAAGCCAGAGAAAACTGGAAAAGCAATCATTCAATAAAAAGATACAGATGTAGATGCACAAGAAACAACAGCATTAGGGAACTATGACCTCCCCAAAAGGATAAAGCAAAAATCCAGTGACTGATTTTAATGAGATGACAATTTGTGAGCTTTCTGACCAAGAATTCAAAATAACAGTTTTAAGGGAATTCAGTGATCTCCAAGATAACACAGAAAAGCAGTTTAGAAATTTATCAAAGAGATTGAAATAATAAAAAACAAATTTAACAGAAATCTTGGGACTGAGAAATATATTTGCTGAACAGAGGAACTCTTTGGAGGGTCTCAACAGCAGAATGAACCAAGTAGAGGTTGGAATCAGTGGACTTGAAGATCAGCTATTTGAAAATACAAAGCCAGAGGAACAATCTCTCACACTTCAAAACAAGCTTTCTAAGAAAACAGACATTTACAATCTTTTTCTGCCAGCCTAAGTAATTGTATCTAATCTAAAATCCCTTTTGTAAAAATATAAAAATGTGGCTGTGATTTTATTGTCAATTCGTTTTGCATTGAAAAATAGCATACATAACTAATATTCTTATTATGTAAATCCTCCAAAAATTTGCAATCCTCCTCATTTTTTTCCAAGAGAAGTAACAGAAGGCATTGCTACTGGAATTTGTTATTAAAAATGTCACCATTTTGTACCAATGCTGGTATCGTCTCTTAAAAAAAAAAAAAAGAAAATCTATGGGATATGGCAAAAGCAGCACTAAGAAGCAAGTTTATAGCAATAAACACCCCTCAAAAAAGTAGAAACGCTGCAAGCAAACAACCTAACAATGAATCTCAAAAAAGTAGAAAAGCAAGAACAAACCAAACCCCAAACTAGTAGGAGGGAAAAAATAATAAAGATCAGACAAAAAATGAATAAAATTGAGAATAAAAACACAATACAGAAGATAAAATGGAAAGTTGGTTTTTTGAAAAGACAGACAAAATTGACAAACCTTTAGATAGACTAAGAAAAAAAAGAGAGAAGACCCAAATGAATAAAATCAGAAAAAAGGAGCTGTAACAACTGAGACCTCAGAAATATAAAGACTCATTAAAGACTATTATGAACAACTATATGCCAACAAACCGGAAAACGTATGAGGAATGAATAAATTCCTGGACACATACAACTTACCAAGAAATGAATCATGAAGACATAGAAAATCTCAACAAACTAATGATGAGTAATGAGACAGAAGCTGTAATAAAGTCTCCTGTTAAAAAAAGAAGCCCAGGACCTGATGCATTCACTGCTCAACACAACCACAAAATATTTTTCTGGTCAGATTTTGCCAAGTAAGTCACCATCAAAGCTTTGCCTTCTAATAATTTCTCACAATACTACCAAACTTTTCACTCCTTAACAAATTGAAAGTGTGCAGAATTTGAAAAAATGGGCTTCATATGCTTTGGAAGAAACTTATTCCCAGGGATAATTGTAGTTAATGATTTACAATCGAGCATTTCAGGACATTATCTCTAAAGATCACATCTATATTCATCAATAAAATGTCTACACTGGTGCTTCTGGAAAAAGTTGTTTGTTTCCCTTATGTCCGAGGTCTGAAACTGCCATTCTAATTTGGTTTTAGAAATTGGTTGGACTGTTGAATTTCTGGTGAAAAAGGAATATAAACTACTGGAAATTGAACAAGTGGAATGTACTCTTTCCTGAACAAAGAGACTTCCAAGAGCCTCTGGCTTTATATTATTGACATTTTGCTTCAGCTCCTGCATATCACCTGGGAAATGGCTCAAGCACAGTAACATGCTTTTTAAAAATTATGCCCCCTTTGTATTCATTATATTCATGCAGGCTCTGAGCATACAAATTGATATAGCAAGATATCTTGGCCTGAGGAACCAAAACAATATCCAACAGTTTCTGAATTTTAACTAAGGTGTCCTGTGGTCGGGCCACATTTAATTGTTAAGAGAAGTTACAAAAACAGTGAAAGTTTTGTTTTTGGACTTTTGCTATTGTCATCACTGTCATTCTGTGCAAGATTAATACATTCGAATTTGACCAGCCACTGCTCTTCTCCAGTGAAAACTTCTAAATTTACAAGCTAAAGAAGTACATTTCTGCAAATACCCTAAATAAATAGTATCTTGAAACCTAATCCCTATTTTCATAAATTGTGGAGTTTTTGGTACATGCTATTCACTTCTGAAGCAATAAAGTTAGCACCTCTTAAACATAAGATTATCAAAAAATCCCTCAGTAGTTTTTTGTCTACAGCAACAATTTCCCAACACCCCCTCATTCATTAGCAATTTAACATTTCCTATATGTGCTCCATAAGTAAATTATATGAGCTTTATTCACCCTTCAAACAAACAATGGATTCTAAACCAAAAATATCCTCAAAAGTGTTTTTTAAAAGTCTTATTTTATGTATTTTTTAAAGCAGAGAGAAAAATGATAATTATCGTCATTGTGAGAGAAGACAATTTTTCTTCTAAAAATAAATACATAAGATAAAATTAAGCTTAAAAGTTCTCATTTCCAAAAATAAAGGTTCTGAGTGCTTTAGGCATTTTGTAACTATAGAATTCAAATAATTAATCACCCTGTGTTTCTGTTTCTACTGTCTTTTTGCTGTTTCTGTTTCACTATGAATTAATTTTATTTTTTAGCTTGCCTCGTATTTTTTTTTTTGTCACCAGATATTGAAGATGAAAAATTGTAGAGGAGGGTGGAGTGCCAGTGGACTACTTTAATCCTGTTGATCAGGGGTAACTAAACTATGTTCCATGGGCCACATCTGGTCTCCTGCCTGTTACTGTAAATAAAGTTTTATTAGAAAGCAGCTGATTTATATATTTTTATGACTACTACTGGGGTTTAGTAAAAGAGACCCCAAAATGTGGTACTTTGGCAGGCTGAACACTTTGAATTAAAAGAAATTATAAAACCTTAGAAGCTGCCTCAGAACCAAGACTCTCTCATCTTCTCTTGCTTCTTTTCTCCCTAAGCACAAGGAAAGACTCTCTGGAATTTTCTTAACTGACCGAGGGCACTTCTTTTCAAAACAAATGCAATTGTCTTAAGACTACCTCTCTAGGAATCTCATCAAATAATCGGGAAAGATTAACCACCAGAGATAAGAAGGGACTCAAAGTCATCACCCTGACCAGATATACTTTTCATCTAATCTTCCGAGGGCAGCTTTGAGAGATTACCTGAGAGACTTTATATAATAAGGAAACCATCGTCCATGGTGCAGTTATATCTCTCACCTTCTCAAATCTTGCTGGTCCCATTCAGTTTCCTAAGAGAATCACTTACAAGATCATGTCTGCCTCTTCAGCTTATTCAATTTCCCTAACAATAATATAGAACCCCTCAAATTGCCTACATTTGTCTCATCTCCCTCTCCCCTAGGTAGAGAGTATATAAGCCTCAACCATCTGGTCCTTCTTCTTTGAGTGTCATATTTGTGGAATTCACGTGTCCATGTGCAAGTTAATAAATTTGTATGCCTTTTCTGCTATTGTCAGCCATATCAGTGAACTTTCAGAGCGTGGGAAGGAAGCTTTCTCTGCCCTAACACTGCTTTCATATTACAGCAGCAGAGTCATATGTCTGCAAAAGAGTTCTAAAATATTTACTATCTGGTCCTTTATGGGAAAAGTTTGCTGACTCACAATCTGTATCAAATTGTTTAGACTAAAGGTCTAGACCAGAAAGTTTTAAAATTTCTGTTTTTATTTAGATACATCATTTTCTTATAGTCAAGTTTTCAGATTAATTGCAGTATCACTTTTAAAAATAAGATGGGAAGAGGGTGGAATTTGTTGTATTTGCCCCAAACACCATCTTTTCTTGATGGTCAGGCACACATTTTATGATAAGCGTGGTAACTCCACCTAACTGGTCTGTAATGCAAGGGCATAACTTTAATTAAAATGATTTTAGCAACTAGTAAGACAACATAAAAGAGCAAGAAAAATACATCCTGGGGACTTTGGAATACAGTCACAAAATAACATCAAGAAACAGAAAATGCAGGTTCACAGTTACAATTTTAAGGGAGGTGTGGGTCTGCCTGAGTGAATGACTTTTTCACATACTAATAAACATTAAAATATGATGGACCATTCTCTGTAAAAAGTTAAATTCCAAGGAAATAGCATACTTTCTGAGAAAACCAGACATGAGTAATTTTTTCATGTGTCTTTCATTTAAGGTATTTACAAAGGACTGAGTAGATATTGGGTACTTGGAGCAAGACAGATCATGAGGATACAAACATAAATTACCATTATCTACTCTGAATAATTGACGTTGAACAGAGAAAGGATGGAAGTAAAAACTGTTTACAGTAATGTAGCCACTCTTCTGCTGCACACAATTCTGTCTGCATCCTGCAGTAGAATCTTATGTAGCCCAGCAGACAGAGGGGCCAACAAACCTGGTGTATGTGGAGAGTCTCAAGAGATGTGGGCTTTATACTTGGAAGAAAAGTGAGGTGAAGACACTAGAGATAGAAACAACAGCATTAAAAATGAACAGAAATACAAAAAAGCATGCCAGAAGTGGGAAAGAACATGGCGTTTTTGCAGATGTGTGAGCTAGCGGGCACTCTTTGCGTATCCTATTTATATTCAGGCTGGTGGCTCCTTAAGCTCTGTCTGAAGGCCCCTCTGACGGTAGGAACCTGTACAGCCTGCAGGCTGGAAGTGTTGGAGAGGGCAAATGAATGTGCTCTGGAGCTGCTCTCAAAGTGTGACAGATGGGAGTGAAAAATTAATATCCCAGCATCCTTGCTCTTTGGATGGAGTAACTCTGAAGTGTGTTCCACATGGCCACCCAGTATCTGCTGGGGAATTGTGTGCATCTGAGCCCACAAAAGTAATCATTTATTAGCAAGCTCTAATCGACTTTCTTCTCTTGACTTTCTCAGTTTCACACTTCCTTACTGGTGCTTTTTGGGACCACTTTCCTGATAAAATTCTTGCCATTTCATCCTGTTCCAGGGTCATCGTCTTGGGAAACCTAACCTAGAGGAGGAGTATAATGGTGTAACTAGAATTTAGTCATCATGAGAGTGTAGCTGAAAATGGTAAGAGAGACTTATATTCCGATGCCTTCAGACTTTCTCTTGTAAGTGATGAGAAGTCATCAGAGGAGTGTAAGTAGGGAAATGACATGGTCAGTTTAGTACCTTCAAAATAATTCTAGCAATAATAGAATGCAAGAGTGATTCCTCCTATCTGTAGCTATTGTAATAATTTAGAAAATAAATAATAAGGGCCCAAACAAGATATAAGAGGTGATATTAAGAGAAGCCACAGACTTAAGAAACTTTGTGATAGAAGAAATGGCAAATTGTACTGACTAGGCTGAACGTAGGCAGGGGTGGTTCCAGGGCAACACTTGAAACAAAAATTGGCGCTTGGATAGGTAATACTATTAGCCAAGACAAAGAACAGAGATGGGCTGGATTTACTTTTACTTACAAGTCACAAGTGAACTTGTAGGCATCTACTCTAATTAAATAAACAAACATCTTTACTTACTTCACTTAAGAACAAGAAGGAGATGAGCTTTGTTATACGTCTATAGCATCCTCTCTGTTGCCACACTTGTGTGTCTCTTCCCTACCCTAACATCTGTTAATATCTAGTTACAAAAATAGGGAGCTATACTGACTTAAGAAAATTTATTCTAATAATTGGGTTACCAACAAGGGCACCATTGTTATTGAAAATACAAACCACAAATTAAAAATAATATGTTAACTCTATGTACCAAAAAATCCTAGTCACTTACTGTTTTATAAGGAAAAAATAAGGCTTTAGCTCTGTGACTCACTTAGCAAACAGTTTGATGTTCACTTGGAAAGTAGACTACAAGAGGGAACTGACCGGCATCAGAAGGGTTGATTCTCTGCCCAGTAATTCAGGAAATAAAACTCTGCTCCCTTTAAGGCCAGTATAGCTCTGTATTTTTGTGATTAGATATGAATAGATGTTGGGGTAGGGAAGGGAGCACACGGTGTGGCAATAGAGAGGATGCTATAGAAGTATAACATAGTATCCTATAGGTATGTTATAAGTATAGAAGCTCGTCTCCTTCTTCTTAAGAGTACCACTGAAATGACCTTTGGCTTGGGGATAGAATCCATTTCCTCACTTATCCTCAGTGTTTCCCTGTGAATTAGAGGAGGCTGAGAACGGTGGCAAGTTTGAAAAGAGCAGCTGCTACCATATGTGTTGCACAGATGGAGAAACTGGAGCATGGACATGACATGGATTTCCTGGAGCCCCAAGATGAGTCAATGGTCATTATTAGAACCCCACCTTCTGAGAGTTAGCCCAGTTTGTTATACATAGTAAGTGAAGTAAGTGAAGATACTTGTTTATTTAATTAGAGTGGATGCCTAGAAATTGGTTGGAGCATTAGAATATTATAACAAGGGGGGACTAAAGAGCTTGTTCAGTTGAAACTTTTCCATGCTCCTTCAACTCTGCTAGATTTAGTAGACTGTGACAGGCTACTGGCAAATTGATTTCATCCAATGGCTTCAAGGCTCCCTTGATAAATAGTTGTCCTTTGACAGCACATATACTTTCAACACATTTAAAACTAAGTCTGTGAACCTTGTCAATTGGTAAATTGAAATCAATAGTGGCCGGACAGAGAGATTCACTGCATGATAGATCAATACACATCTCTCCATTGCAAATAGACGTTGACCATAGAGGGAAGAAGATTTTATTCCATTCTAGGAGGCTAGGGATTTTCTACAAATTTTATTGCTTTGTAAAATGTGCTACACACTTTAGCAAACATTCAAGGTCTTCTGGACTATGGGATTTGCACTATTTGCTAAGTGAGCCACAGAGCTAAAGTCCTTTGTTTTTTGTGCTAATTATGATAATAGACACTTAGGTCAAAGGTCCATTTTACACATTTAGAAATTCTAGTTGAGAAACTGAATGCCAAATTTAAAATTTTCTGTGTGAAACCAAGGTCAGGAGTGTTGGTTCAAGCTATAAACATAAACTTCCTACAGCCACAATCTAACGATAACAAAAAATTTATTCAATAAGAATTTATTAAGTGCATGCTGATTTTAAATCATCATACATATTACTTCAGTAGATGCCAAAATTCCTTCACTAGACACACAATTCCTAACTTTGAAAGGGTTCTTACTTAATTGGTTCTTACAACTGTGTTGCTAGTGATTTAGCATAATAGTGAAATGAATTAGAATGCTTTAAACTTGCTCACCTGAATGATCAGTGAGAGAGTGTTTTACTTCATATATTTTTTTTCTTATAAAACACTAAGTGACCAGGATTTTTTGCTATATAGAGGTAACATCATTTTTAATTTGTGGTTTGTATCTTTTCCATAAAAATTATGCCCTTCTTGATATTCCAGTTACTAAAGTAATTTTCTTAATGTCACCCAGTTATAAACCCGTCTTGCTTTGCACACGGTTTTTTTCTCTCTCTTTGATACTCATGACATTTCCCATTGTATTCGGCTTTCTGTTGCATTAATTATGTGTAATTTTGTTCACCAGGGATACTGTACATAATCTATTAGAATAATTTATTTTGCTTATTTTTGAAGTAATTTGTTAAGGATAAAAACATGCTCTGCCAGTAGTCTCTGCCAGTTCTAAACCCAGGAGCTTAGTTAGACGTCTTTGATTGCTTGGTTCAAAGGATTGTTTCTTATCATGGAAGGCCTGCCAAAGAACCAGATATTCTAGCCCCTTCTTTCTGGCTAATGACTTTTAAGGACTAGAGTCTGCCATTTGTATTGTGAAGCCAAATATTACTCATGAAGCAGACACAGGCTTTGTTATTATAGTCTATACCTCTGCCTTTCAGTAGGAGCACCCCCTTCTCCAGGAGATAATTAGCAATTAAAGAAAAGTTACAGCACTTTGAGAGGCCAAGGTGGGTAGATTGCCTGAGCTCGGGATTTCCAGACCAGCCTGGGCAACATGCTGAAACCCTGTCACCACTAAAAATACAAAAATTAGCTGGGCATAGTGGCATGTGCCTGTAATCCCAATTACTTGGGAGGCTGAGGCACGAGAATTGCTTGAGCCCGGGAGGCGGAGGTTGCAGCGAGCTGAGATCGTGCCAATGCACTCCATCCTGGGAGACAGAGTGAGACCCTGTCTAGAAAAAAAAAAGTTAGTCTATCCTGACAACTTGGATTCACATATGAGTATTTTACTCGAAAGTGGCTTAAGAATTTCATTCCAACTTTCAGTGGAAAAATGCATTCTCCTTCACCTCAGCAGTAAAATCTGTGAAGGATATGGTTCTCATCATTGGCCACTTTTAATAACACATATAACTGAGGTCATTTTATGAAAAAAAACAAACAAAAAACAACAAAACAAACAGCTCTTCTAGATTTATTAATCCAGATTTGTACTTTGAAACTTTAATTCTTAAAACTAAGCCATCCTACTTTTTTCAATTAATAAAAGTGAGATTCTGGTACAGTCCAAGAGTGCTCATAGAAGAGCAACATAAAGCATTAAATGTATAAAAATTTATAAATACATTTATATATGAAGAAAAATTTGTCTTCTAATTCCTCAGAACAGATATCTATGATGTTGTGAAAACATAATTTTTAATATGTTTACTCAACCAAACATATCCTGTGTTTCTTCAACTGAAAATGAAGAGAATAACAAGAATACGTAATTCAAGGGTTTTGTGAGGAATAAATAATGTAAATCCAATAAGTACTAACCACTTATAGTGGTTAGTGGCACTATTATATAGTGCCAAGCATATAATACTCATTTAATAATGGTTCGTTATTATAATGTTGGCTTTCAAATAAGTTAATAGTCCCAGAGTCAGTTTTTTACTTCTATTATTGCTAAAAACACCTTTCTGGTGACAGGCGTATAGTCATTCATAGCTATCTTTATACTCCTTTGTACAGACCAAATTTATAAAGCTTGATCAACATGACAAATACAATCTCAATTAAATGTATATTTCCTTTTTCCTAAAAAATTCAGTTGCATGTTCATCCCATTATATTGATTGCATATTTGTGTTGTCTATTGTCGATGCTAAAAAATGTATGAGACATTTTTGTATAAGTTATAAATGTATAAGTTTGGTGCCCAAATTTATGAGACTTCAATTTACTGGAAGACAAATTCATATTAAAAGCGAACATAATACAAAGCAGAGCATGATACATGAGCCAAGAGTGGTGCAAAGTGCTCTGAAAGTTCAGAAGAGGGAGCCATCATTTCAGCTGGGGAAATCAGAAAACATTGAAGAAATGAGGTGGTGTGCGGGTCCTTTAAGAAGAATTTAGATTTCAACAGGATGAGATGGAGGCAAATGGACATTATAGGGAGAGAGAAGAGCATGAGAAAAATAAAGGGTGGGCAAGTGCCAGTACCATTATGGGAAGTTAGTGGTCCAATTTTGCCCTAGAGGGAGGGAATGGGAACATGAAGATAAAAAGGCACATGAGAGAGTAGAGCCAAGAAATCCTTAATTGCTAAGAAATTCAAACTTTCTCTAGAGGTGGTAGAGAGTTACTGAAAGAGTAAGAAAGATCCATGATCAGAACAGTGAGATTGAGAAATCAAGGTGATTGCTTTGGATGCAATTGTAGCCATCCTTGCAGGAGGCATAAAAGTGCTGAGAGAAGGTACTGCCAAGAAGAATATAATGGACAGGGGTCAGGAAGGGCCAAGTAACTCCACATGAAGAAAGAAAAGAGAAGGCCCAAAGATTTAATTCTTCCTGGAGGATTGGGAGAAAAGCGAAGATATTATCCAAAATAGGGAGATCTTAAAACCCACCACACATGCACTTGCCTAAGGACATTTGCATTGACCTTTCTTTTTGCCTAGACTGTTTTCCCTCCAGATATTCAAATATGGCTCACTTCCTTACCTACTTTAAATCGTTTTTAAAAATTTCACCTTATCAATGAGGGGTATCCTGGGCATCAGATTTAAGCTGTATCCTGTACCATTCCCACACCCTGTCCACCATTTCTGATGCCCCTTAATTAGCTCTACTTTTTCTTTTTCCCATATCATTTATCACCTTCTAAAATACTGGATAATTTTCTTACTCATTCTTTTTACTGTTTATTTCCCTTTCCCCTCTCCTATTTTTTTATTCATGGGTGTGTCCCAGGTACCTAAAAGATGACAGAGTATGTGCTCAATAAATATTGATTGAACAAAGTATTGTTTATAAGTGTTTCTTAGAAGATACATTTTAACAAACAAAAGCTATTGTTAGGGTACAGAGAACAAGATCCCAAAGTATGGGGCTTTGGCATTCTGAGCATATTAGAATTAGAAGGCCTTAGGGGCTGCCTCAGCAAAAACATTCTAGTCTTTTATTTCTTCTTCCCTCAAGGGCAGGAATAGGCTCTCTCTGGCATTTCCTTATCTGACAAAGGAAACTTCTTTTTAAAAGAAAGGCAATTGTCTTAAGACCCCCTCCCTAGGAATATCATCAAATAACTAGAAAAGATTAACCACTGGAGAAGAGAAGAGACGAAAAGCTATCACCATGCTGAGAGAGACTTTTCAATCATTCTGAGGGCAGCTTCAAGAGATCATCTGAGAGACTTTATCTACATAATAAGAAAACCTTTGTTCACAGTATAGCTCTGCCCCTCACCTTCCCATAACTTGCTGTCCCATTCAGTTTCCTAAAAGAATAATTTACAAGATAACATCTACCTCTTGGATTTATTCAATTCCACTAAAAATCATTTAGAACCCCTCAAATTGTCTATATTTTCCCTTCTCCTTTTCTCTTATGAAGAGGGTATATAAGCCTCATCTACTGTGTATTCTTTGAGTTTCATATTTTATATGGCTTCCATGCTTATGCACATTAACAAATGTCTATGAATTTTCTCCTATTGTTTCTTGTCAGTCATTGCAGTGAACCTTCAGAGAGCAGCAGGGGGAGGGACATTTTCCTTCTACCCTACAGTTCTAAACTGTATTTGTTATATGTATGTTTGTAGAAGGTATTGTTGGTGTTTCTGGAACATGATTTGTTCATTAAAGCATTTTAAATGTTTTGAAACCACCTTTGCAAAATTATGACTGAGACAGTGAAAGAGATCTAACCTAACTGACACCATCTTGCTTCTAACATTTAAGCCTTCCTGGGTGTAAGCTGAACTAACTTTGGGAGGTACTTAGTTTATAGTTTAAAACAAAGATTACAGTGTTTTCCCAAAACAAACCTCCTTCTATCTTGGGGATTAGACTACTAACATCAGCTGCAAGATTAGAAATTACGGTTTAGGAGTCATGCAGTTGGAGGCTACAAGATTCTGACCCTCCCTAGACTGCTCCTAAGATCAGCACTTGAGATATTTTGGAGACCCTGCACTTGATGGATCAACTGGCACCACCAGATCAATAAACTGGCTCATCTGATCTTGTGACCCTCATCCAGGAACTGATTCCGCAATAAGACAGTAACGCCCTATGATTTAATCTCCAACCCAACCAATCAGCACTCCCTGACTCACTGCCCTTCCCCGCCCACCAAATTGTCTTTAAAGACTCTGATCCCTGAATACTCTGGCAGACTGATTTGAGTAATAATAAAACTCCAGTCTCCTGCACAGCAGGCGCTCTTTCTATATTGCAATTCCCTTGTCTTGATAAATAGGCTCTGTCTACGCAGCAGACAAGGTGAACCCATTGTGCAGTTGCAGTCTTTCCTTACAGTCTTGTTTATAATACTTCAAAAATAGAGGTACAATTTGCATAGGAAACGTAAAATATAACTTATTTCTGTTTAAATGTTTGCATTACTAATTGACAAAGTTTAAAGTGATGGAAAGTTATCGTAAGAAGAATAGCATTTCTGAACAAGGAATAGAATTCTAGTTTGTGTTATTGATGTTTTCACTCTCTGGTGAGCATGTGAAAAACGGATTTTGTTATCACTCAGCCTCTAGAGATACTTAATTTAAGCCCAAAAGATACTTTCTTTAACAATGTCCTTCATTAGACTTTAGATGCCAATCCCTGAAGAACATTCTTATTATAACTCTTCAGGAAAATGCAGACCGAGAACTGCCGTCATGACCCATAAAACTGGCATAGACTTACAGAAAATTCTTGGACAAATATATTCCTGCCAAGAAAGTATTTTCCTGAATGATTCTGCCAATCAGTTACCATTCAATTTGTAATAAATATATATAAAATAACTAAGATATTTCCAGCTTAAACTAATTTCATTTACAGTTGATTTATAGGGCAGTATTGTGATCTCAATTTAATATTTTATTTAAGAAATTATTCTCAGAATGTTCAGAATTTTTTAAAAAAGCTTTCCCTTGAGAATCACTGTGACCTCAAGGAGAGTAAAAAATTATAGATAAAACTATGATTTTATTTTTGAATATGATATATCATTTTCGGAATCTGGACTTGATGGAATACAATGAGGTAGAATGGTGAACCAGGTCTTTTCTAGAGGGCTTTAATTTTTACAGCAAGTGAAAATTAAGCGGTCTAACATCTAAACTAAGTTTCATTTTTTCTCCTGGTTTCTAACTGTTCTTTTCCTTGGTATTTTCTTTGTTTCTCTGATATCACAATGAAACTAAATTAATAACAAATGAAATATATTGAAGAAATCCTCAACGGATGAATGGATAGACAAAACATTGCATACCCGTACAATGGAGCACTATTTAGTCATAAAAAGAAATGGAATATTGATTGGTGTTACACAGGGACGAATCTTAAAAACATATGCCAAGAAAAAAAAGCCAGACACAAAAGGCCACATGCTGGGTGATTCCATTTATATGAAATGTTCAAAATAAGCAAATATATGGAGACAGAAAACAGATTAGCAGCTACTAGGAGCAAAGGGGAGAAAGGAATGAAGAGTGACTACTAATGGGCACTGGATTTCTTGCTGAGATGCAGGAAATGTCCTGGAATTATAGTGGTGATAGTTTCACAGCTTTGAAAATATCCTAAAATCCACTGAATTGTACATTTTGAAAAGATGTGTATTTTTTGGTATTGGGTGAAATGTTATATCAATTCAGTAATTTTGTTTGATTGTATTATTCAAGTCTTTTATATCCCTATTGGTTTCTTATCCTCTATTTATTAGATTATATCATTTCCATTATTTTATTATTTATTTATTTCTCAAGACAGAGTCTTGCTTCATCACCCAGGCTGGAATATAGTGGAGCAATCTGCAACTTCCGCCCCCTGGGTTCAAGCAATTCTCCTGACTCAGCCTCCCAAGTAGCTGGGATTACAGGCACGCACCACCACATGTGGATAATTTTTTTTTCTTTTGTATTTTTAGTAGAGACTGGGTTTCACTATGTTGGCCAGGCTGGTCTTGAACTCCTGACCTCAAGTAATTTGCCTGTCTCAGGGATTACAGGTATGAGCCACTGTACCCAGCCTCATTTCCATTCTTTAAAAATTCTCATGTATATATCTGTACCTTTTTTTGATTTCATTGGTTTTTGCTTCATATAATTTGATGCTCTGTTTTCAGGTGCATTCATATTTAGGATTATTACATCTTCTTGATGAATTGAACCTCTTTATTTTTATTTACTTATTTATTTGTTTTTTCTTGAGCTGGAGTCTCCCTCTGTCACCCACGCTGGAGTGCAGTGGCACAAACTAAGCTCACCACAACCTCTGCTTCCTGGGTTCAAGCGATTCTTCTGCCTCAGCCTCCTGAGGCTGGGATTACAGGTGTGCACCATAATGCCCAGCTAAATTTTTTTTGTATTTTTAGTAGAACGAGGTTTTGCCATGTTGGCCAGGCTGGTCTCGAACTCCTGACCTCAAGTGATCTGCCTGCCTCGGCCTCCCAAAGTGTTGGGATTACAGGCGTGAGCCACTGCACCTGGCCAAACCCTCTTTATTTCCAAAGAAAATTACGCCTGGCACATTTTAATCAAATTGTTGAAAAGTGGCAACAAAGAAAATATTAAAATATTAAAAGCAGCCAGTACTGATAAGAATGTTCACAGACCTTTTGTCAGAAACTATGTAGTTCCTCTTTATCTCTGGCAATACTCCCTGTCCTTGTCCTTGTCTACTTTGATATTAATGTAGCCAATCCTGCTTTGTAATTTATGTTTATATGTTATATTATTTTCATTCCTTTTAACCCATCTGTGTTATTATATTAAAAATGCACTTCCAGTATACAGCTGGCCTTTTAAACCAATCTAACAATCTCTGTTTTTTATGTATTTATTTATTATTTATTATTATTTTTGACAAGAATCTTACTGTGTCACCCAGGCTGGAGTGCAGTGATGTGATCTCGGTTCACTGCAACCTCCACCTCCTGGGTTCAAGCAATTCCCATGCCTCAGCCTCCTGAGTAGCTGGGATTACAGGCGCCTGCTATCACGCCTGGCTAATTTTTGTATTTTTAGTAGAGACGGGGTTTCGCCATATTGCCCAAGCTAGTCTTGATCTCCTAACCTCAAGTGATCTGCCCGCCTCAGCCCTCGAAGTGCTGGGATTACAGGCGTCAGCCACCGTGCCTGGCACCTCTGCTTTTTTATTGGTGTGTTTAGACTATTTCCATTTTACATAATTAAAATTTTATAACATCTTTTTTCCTGCTATTTGTTTCATTTTTTGTTTTCTCTTCCATTTTTGACTTTTTTTTTGAATTTACTAGTTATTTTAAGTATTCTATTTTACTTCCACAATTGGGTTTATTAGTTTATGTCTTGTATTTACTTCATTAAAATTTGCTCTAGGGAAGTGGTAATGAAAGTTTTTAATTAAAAAAATGAGAAAATAAGTATTTTATATTTACCTGTGAATTTACCATTTCTGACATTCTTCCTTCCCATGTAGATCAGGGCAACACACAAGAAAGTGTGCCACCTGCTTTTGTAAATAAGTTTTATGGAATGCAAACTCATTCATTCATTCACATATTGTAGGCTGTGGTCTGAATGTTTGTGTCCCTCAAAAACTCATGTGCTGAAATCCTAACCCCCCAAGTGATGGTATTTGGAGGTGGGGTCCTAGGGAGGTGATTAGTTCATGAGAGCTCTGCCTGTATCAGTAGAATTAATGCCCTTCTACAAGAAGTCTGAGAGAGACTTCTAGTGCTTTCTGTCTGCCATGCGGGACATCATCTATGAATAGGAAATAGGTCCTCATGAGATATCACATCTATTGGCACTTTGATCTTGGACTTCTCGGCCTCTAGAACTGTGAGAAATAAATTTCTGTTGTTTAATAGCCACCCAGTCTATGATATTTCTATTGTACCAGCATAATACAGACTAAGATATTGTATACAGCTACTTTCATGCCACTATGGCAGAGTTGAGGACTTGCAGCAGAATCTGTGCAGCCCATAAAACCTACTTTTTAACTATTTACTGATTCTATATGGAAAATATTTGCCGACCCCTGGTGTAGATTCAAGCTTTCAATTTATTTATTTACTAATTTTTTTGCCAAAGAACATCTCTTAACAATTTGGACTGTAGGCCTACTGGTAATGATTTCTCCCAGTGCAGACCTACAATGGTGTAGGCCCAGGCCAGTAGTTTTCTGCCTTCTCCTTAGCATAGAGGACATCTCTTCTCTTCTCTTTCCCCACCTGCAGTAGATTTTAAGCTGTGGGGATAACAGTCTTTGCTGCCCTTCCTTTGTAGTCCTAAGGCTTTTGTTCCACAGGGAAGAAGGATCTGGACAAGGTTGCTTGACTTACCTGCTTTTATTGATGCCCAATCTTGATCTTTGATTACCACGTGGAAATCTGCAGAAAAGATCCTGCGAGGGGGTGCAAACTCTCCTTGAGTCTGTGGATGCAGGAGTTCTAGTATCTCACACTCACCTACCTGTGTGGCCTTTAGTACCTTGCTAAAAATTTTAGCTTCCCCGCTTGTGTGCTGGTTCATATATCTCCTGTGTTCTGCCCCTGATGAGTCAGCTCTCATGCCCAAGCATTTCTTGGAAGTGCCTGACTTCCCTTAGATTTTTAGTCTAGTTGATTTTGTGGAACTTTAACTCTTCAATTGGTTCATTAAACAGTATGTTTTTGTAGATTTTATGCAAAATAGCCACCTGGTCTATGATATTTCTGTTATAGCAGCATTCTATAGGCTAAAAGGATACAAACTCCCTTTGTGTCAATGGGTCCTAGGAGTTCCTCTGAAGTTCCTGCGGATCCTAGGAGTGTCTCAGAACTCCAGAGGACCTCCTGGGACCCAGAGATACAAGGGGAGTTTGCACCCCCCGTAGGCTCTTTTCTGCAGATTTCCACATGGTAATCAAAGACCAGGATGGGGTATCAATGAAGTCAGGTCAAGTCAGGCAGCCCCGTCCAGATCCTTCTCCCCTGTGGAACAAAAGCCTTAGGACTACAAAGGAAGAGCAGCAAAGACTGTTATCTTCGGGCTTCTTTTTGTTAGGGCTAAAGCAAAGTTCTTTCCAGATGTTGACCACCTAAGCACAAGCAAGAAGCCCAATTATTTCTTCATATGTGTTTTTTCCATTCTCCTCCTTTTCTCTAGTCCTTCTAGGACTCTAATGACATGCATGCTAGAAAATGTAGTATCTTTTCCCAGGTCATTGCTTTACTCTTTTATTTTTTTCTCTCCGAACTTGATTTTGGGTAGTTTCTGTTATTTTATAGTTCCCTGATCTTTTGTTCTACAGTGTCTAATCTATCTGTCCTGTTCCTTGAGATTTTTGTTTTTGGTACTTCCTGTTTTCTTAATTTTCCATTTTTCTTGTTTTTATTCTATCTGTTTTCACACAGTTATAGTCATGTGCTGCACAGCAATGTTTTGATCAATGACTAAGCAAGTATATGACAGTGGTCTCATAACATTATAATGGAGCTGAAAAATTCCTATCACCTAGTAATGTTGTAGCCATCTTACCATTGTAGATCAATTGCTTTGTTATTTTATAAATTTAGTGTAGCCTAGGTGTACAATGTTTATAAAGTCTAAAGTAGTGTACAATAATGTCCAAGGCCTTCATATTCACTCACCACTCACTCACTGACTCACCCAGAGCAACTTCCAGTCATCCAAGCTCCATTCTTGTAAGTGCCCTGTATGTATAGGTATATCATTTTTTAAATCTTTTAGACTGTATTTTTACTGTACCTTATCTTT
Organism: Gorilla gorilla gorilla; assembly: GCF_029281585.2. Classification (NCBI taxonomy): domain Eukaryota; kingdom Metazoa; phylum Chordata; class Mammalia; order Primates; family Hominidae; genus Gorilla; species Gorilla gorilla. The sequence goes on along the minus strand of NC_073243.2, from coordinate 46,942,782 downwards.
TTTCTTTTTTTTGAGACGGAGTTTTGCTCTTGTTGCCCAAGCTGAAGTGCAATGGTGCAATCTTGGCCTCTGCACTGCAACCTCCACCTCCCGGGTTTAAGCGATTCTCCTGCCTCAGCCTCCCAAGTAGTTGGGATTACAGGTGTGTGCCACCATGCCAGGCTAATTTTTTGTATTTTTAATAGAAATGGGGTTTCACCATGTTAGCCAGGCTGGTCTCGAACTCCTGACCTCAGGTGATAAACCCACCTCGGCCTCCCATAGTGTTGGGATTACAGGTGTGAGCCACCACGTCTGGCCTACTGTACCTTATCTATGCTTAGATATGTTTAGATACACAAATACTTACCATTGTGTTATAATTGCCTATACTATTGAGTATTACAGTAACATGCTGTAAATGTTTATAGCCTAGGAACAATAGGTTACACCATTAGCCTAGATGTGTCGTAGGCTATATCATCTAGGTTTCTGTATGCACACTCTATAATGTTTGCACAACAATGAGGTCTAATGGTGCATTTCTTAGGATGTATTCCTGTCAATAAGTAATGTATGACTGTACCTTCTTTTATTAAAAAGTCAGGTTTATTAAAATATAATTTATATACAATTAATCTTATTCTTTCAACATACTCAGTTCAGTAAGTTTTGACAAAGGTATATAATCATGTAATTGCTACCACAATCAAGAAACATTTTCACAAATTAAGAATGCTCTGAAGTCCACCAAAGTCCAAAGCGATTTAATCACCTTGCAAAGTTTTTTCCTGCTCCATTGCAACAAATTCCCTATCTCTACCTCTGGCCCTTGGCAACCTCTGATCTGTTTTCTGTCCCCATAATTTTGCATTTTCTGTCACTTTAAGTACAGGGGATAATGTTGTGTGTAATCTTATGTGTCTGGCTTCTTTCACTCAGTGCTTTGGTGATTCTTGTTACGACATGTATTAGTGATTCATTTCCTTTAATTGCTGAGTAATACAATAGGTATTTGAATGTCCTTGTCTGCTAATTTCATCATCTATGTGATTCCCAAATCTCTTTTTATTTACTGATTCTTTTTTCTTCCTGGAAATGGGTCACATATTCCTTCTTTTGTTGCCTGAGTGGCAATTCCGATTGGATCTCAGACATCGTAAATGTTGTCCATATGTATAATGTGTTGTATTTACTTAGATAGCCACTATTGGCCTTTTGCCCTGAAGGGAATTACAGTTCTGGCATAGCCGTTTCATTTAAAGCCTTTTTAAGGACATGTATGTTGTAGTCTTTACACTAGGGCTAATTTAGCTCCCCCACTACATTACTGTTGTTTAGGGTCTCTACTTTAAGCTCCATGTATTCGGCAAGGTCTCTCCATTCTGGCTTGTGAGGCCTTGGATGAGTCCAAGCCTTGTGTGAGCCCTTGGAATTGTTTGGCTTATAGCTCTCCAGAATATTTTCTTTTCCTGAAAATTGTTCTTCACCTGCCTATTTTACCCTCGGAGTGAACAACTTAGTATTTGGCCAAAGACTCCAAAGGTCCACAGATGTATGGAGATTTTTCTCTGTGTAGTTCCTTCCTCTTATTACTCTGTGCTGTAAGTTCCCACCATATTAGCATCTCCGTCTCCTCTACTCACTGAGAGACCATCAGGTTCTCTTTGCATCCCACTTCCTTGTCTAAAAATTGCTTAGAAGTAGAAATACGGGGTAATCAAAAGAATGATTTCATTTTTTTCTCTTTCTTTTAGGGATTTTAGTTAAGTAGTACTTATAGTTTAATGGCTGCAAAGAGTGATTTCATATGCATTTGCCCAGTTTTCTAATTGTTTATGGTGTAAGACACCCCTCCTGACCTGTGACAGAAGTCCTTTATGATGTTTTTTGATAAGTGGAATTTCTTATTTTTAATATAGTTAATGTCACTCTTTTTCTTCATGATTTTTGCTTCCTATGTCGTATATAAGATACTCTGTTTTCTTCTAAAGGTTTTAAAGTTTTGTCTTTCACATATATGTGCCTATCACTCTAATATTGATTTCTATGTGAGGTATCAATTCCTTATTTTTTCACTATAGACTACCAATTATCCTACCACTATTTCTTGAACAGTCAATCCTTTACTTGCTATTCTGCAGTGCTGGCTTGGCTGTGTATCAGATTTCTGCGTGTGCCTGTGAGTATTTCTTAACTTACCAGTCTATTGCATTTTTTTCTTTATCTACTAATCTATCCTATTCCTTCACCACATTGATTTAATTACTGAATTTTATATTGAAGTCTTGAGTCATGTAGGGGAAGTCCTTTTGTTTTCTTTCATCAGTGTCTTAGAAATGTTTTAATCTTTATTCTTCCACATTTTAGAATTACTATCAAATTCCATAAAATATAGTGTTGAAATCCCATTTGGAATTGCATTTTGGGTACATTGCTTTTTTTTTTTAAACTAATTTTTATATCAATAAACATGGTATGCTTTGCCATATATCTAACTCTTCTGTAATATATTTTTTTCACAGTTACATACAGGTCTTGTACATGTTTTGTTTGATTATTCCTGGGTAGTATATCTCTTTGTCACTCCTAAAAATGACATCATTTAAAATTTATTTTCCAATTGTTTTCAGCTAATGCACAAAATATTCATTATGCTTTTTATCCTATATGCAGAAACCTTGCACTTATTAATTCTAATATTTTGTTTACTTTTTCTGAGCTTCCTATAGACAATTATATCATTTTTAAATGATTACAGCTTTGTGTATACATTGACAATTCTTATGATGGTTTTTCTTATTCCATTTCTAGAACTTCTAGTATAGTGTTGTAGTGAAGTATTGATAGTGGGCATCCTTGCGTTCCTTATATTTTAAAGGAAATGTTCTTAAGACTCAACACTGAGTTTAAAATCCGTTGTAGAATTTTCATCATTTTTATTGAAGCAGAACATATATTAAGAGAAGTTCTCAAGTGATAATTGTACAGGTGGATAATGTTTACGATATGAACACATACTTGAAAGTATCACTCTTTATAATTATTTTTGTTTCTGATTCCATAAATTGATCCCATCAAGTTCATGAATATATTCTTCTAAAAGCTTTGTTATTTTACTTATTACATATAGACTCACAATCTTTCTGATATTAATTTGTTATGGTGTGATGTACAGTTTATTTTCATTTTTCCCACATGAACATATAAATTATCCAGCACCATTTATTGGAAAGACTCTATTCCTTCCCTACTATCTGCACTGTCAATTTTTGCCATATTTCAAGGGGTCATGTATTTAGGGATTTGTTTTTAAATGCTTCATTCTGTTCCATTGATTCATTTGTCATTTTGCTTGGACACCACATTGTTGTAATTACTACAACTTTATGAAGAGTCTTAATATCCTCTAGAATACTTCCCTCCAGCCCCCACATAGTCTGGGCTATTCTTACCTTTTTCAGAGAATCAGGTTGTCAGTTTCTACAAGTATCTGTGCTAGGGTTTTGATGGGAATTTTCCTGAATTTATGAAGCAATTTGGAGAAAATTGATTTTCACAGATTGCTATTGTGAACAGTGCTGTGATGAACATACTAGTGCATGTTTCTTTTTGTTAGAATAATTTATTTTCCTTTGGGTATATACCCAGTAATGGTATTGCTGGTTCGAATGATAGTTCTGTTTTAAGTTCTCTGAGAAATCACCGAACTGTGTTCTACAGAGGGTGAACTAATTTACATTCCCACCAGCAGGTCATAAGAGTTTCCTTTTCTCCACAACCTCAACAGCATCTGTTATTGTTTGAGTTTTAAATAATAGCCATTCTGATTTGTAGGAGATAGTATTTCATTGTGGTTTTGATTTGCATCTCTATAATGATTAGTGATGTTGAGCATCTTTTCATATATTTGTTGGCTGCATGTACGTCTTCTTTTGAGAAGTGTCTCTTCTTATCCTTTGCCCATTTTAAAGATGGGATTATTTGTTTCTTTCTTGTTAACTTAAGCTCCTTATAGATTCTGGATATTATACCTTTGTCAGATGCATCGTTTGAGAATATTTTCTTTCATTCTGTAGGCTATTTACTCTGTTGATAGTTTCTTTTGCTGTACAGAAGCTCTTTAATTAGGGCCCACTTGTCGATTTTTTTTGTTGCAATTGCTCATGGGGACTTAATCATAAATTCTTTGCCCAGGCCAATGTCCTGAATGGTATTTGCTAGGTTTTCTTCTGGAATTTTTGTAATTTGAGGCCTGACATTTAAATCTTTAATCCATCTTCAGTTAATTTTTGTATGTGGTGAGAGGAAGGGGTCCAGTTTTACTCTTCTGCATATGGCTAGCCAGTTATCCCAGTGTACTCCCACCGCTCACTATATACAAAATTGAGAGTCTTTTTCTCATTGCTTGGTATTGTTGACTTTGTTGAAGATCAGATGGTTTTAGGTGTGCAACTTTATTTCTGTGTTCTCTGTTATTCGATTATTTTGGATTAATTCTTTGCGTGCAATCATATAATTTACCAACTATGACAGTTTTATTGCTTTCTTTCTAATCTTATTTCTTTCTAATCTAATCTTTCTAATCTTATCTTTCTAATCTAATCTTTTCTAATCTTTCTTTGTAATCCCTTTTCTTGTTTTATCATGCTGATTAGGTCCTCCAGTGCAATGTTAAAGTGATAAAATGTGTCATTACTCATCTCAGTGAAAAGGTTTCAATATTTTACCATTAAATATTGGATAGGTATTTTGTACTTACTTTATATCTAAGGTTGTTTACTTTTATTCCATGTTTTTGTAACATAACCCATTGAATTTTATCAAGTACGTTATACATTTATTGAGACATTTAACTTTTCTTATTTGTTTTGTAAATGGAGTATATTATACTCATTGATTTTTCAGTGTTAAACCAAACATATATTGTTTGATGGTAATGTGTATATGTAATTTATTTGTGAATTTGAGGAAGTTTTTATCAGTGTTCCTGCCTTGGTGTGACTTTATTTATCCTGCTGAGTTTGAACCACATTTCTGGAATCCTTACCTTCATGTCTTTTATCAGTTCGGAGAAAATCTTTTTATTATCACTTTATACATTCTTTTCCACATATTCTCCTTTCTTCTTGGACTTCAGTTATACATGTTAGACTTTTAATCATGTCTCATAGATCTCATATTCTTTACTCTTTCTCTCATATTTTGTCTTCCAGTGCTTCAGACTTAATATTTTCTTATGACTTTCTTCTATCACTTACTCTCCCCTAAGTTGTTTTTAATCTATAATGGAACCCAACACTTTAGTCACAATATCTGTTACTGAATTTTATAACTCTTGAATTTCAATTTTTCTTTTACAGTTATTATTTGCTAAAAATTTTTTATTTATTCACAGTTTCTTGGCCACATTAATAACAGTTTTTATAAAATCTATGTGTCTTAACTCTAATAACTAGGTTCTCTATGATTTTTTTACAGATTTATTTTTTCCTTTTAATTTTTCTGAGTTATAATTATTTTGTAATTGTGGTTATTTTTGATTGAATGCTGGGAATTTGTATGAAAACTTTTAGGATAATTTGGATCTCTGACTCATGTTATCTTTTTCTAAGGAATATTTACTTCTATTTCTGGTACGTACTTAGGATAGAGGTAGACCACCTAATTCAGAGACTGGGCTTTTTTGTAAATGCTGATCTCCTTTTTGGGCGTAGTCTTTCCACAATTTCAAATGAAAGTCAGAGATGTTTACAAAAAGACCTCCTTGGCATGTCCTAAAATCAATTTTTTGTCTCTCCAGCCCATGAAATTTAAAAATCTCTGTTCAGATTCTCAGTCACTCTGCAGGGACTTTCATATGTACAATTGCCTCAAGGGGAATAACTGAGCCACACATCTGGCCTGCCTAAGTGGTATTTATTTACCCCTGAATTTTAGCTCCTCACATTCTTACTGCCTTGTTAGCTTTTTGATACTTGTAAACAGATGTTTGTAAATATTGTTTTCATCTTTTTTGGTTATTTTTATCAGAAAGGATTAGTTTGAAAGAAGCTTATCTGCCTGATATTCCATTAACATGCTGCAGGTTTTTAATTTCATTACAACATTTTCTTCTCTCTCTCTCTCTCTCTATGTCTCACTCACTCTGTGTGTGTGTGTGTGTGTGTGTGTGTATAGGTAGACCTTGAAGATATTGTGGATTCAGTTCCAGACCACAGGAATAAAAGTGAATATTGCAATAAAGTCACACAATTTTTTTGTTTTCCCAGTACAAATAAAAGTCATGTTTACACTGTAGTCTATTAGGTGTGCAATAGGATCAACTCTTAAAAATGTATATACTGTAATTAAAAAATACTTTGCTAAATTGCTAAATAAATTGCTAAAAATACTAATGATCATTTGAGCCTTAATTGAATCATAATCTTTTTGCTGGTGGAGCGTCTTGCCTCGATGCTAATTGCTGTTGATTGATCAGAGTGATGGTTGGTGAAAGTTGGAGGCCTGTGGCTATTTTCTTAAAATAAGACAACAATGAAGCTTGCCACATCAATTGAGCCTTTCTTTCACAAAATATTTCTCTGTAGCATGTGATGCTGTTTGATAGCATTTTACCCACAGTAGAACTTTCAAAATTTAAGTCTATTCTCTCAAATCCTGCCACTGCTTTATTAACTATGTTGATGTAATATTCTAAGTCCTTTGTTGTCATTTCCACAGTGTTTACAGATTCTTCACCAGGTGTAGATTCCATCTTAAAAAAAATACCTTTTTTGCTAATCCATAATAAGCAACTCCTCATCTGTTCAAGCTTTATGAGATTGCAGAAATTCAGTCAGATCTTCAAGCTCCACTTGTAATTCTAGCTTTTTTGCTATTTCCATTACCTCTGCAGTTATTTTCTCCACTAAAGTTTTGAATCCCTCAAAGTTATCCCTGGGGGTTGGAATAAACTTTCAAAACTCCTGTTAATGTTGATATTTTAACCTCCTCTCACAATCTCAAATGTTTTTAGTGGCATGTGGAATGGTGAAACTTTTCCAGAGGTTTTCAATTTGCTTTGCCCAGATCCATAAGAAGAATCAATCTATGGTAGCTACAGCCTTACAAAATGTATTTCTTAAATAATGAGGCTTGAGTGTTAAAATTACTCCTTGATCCATAGGCTACAATATGTATGTTTTGTTAGCAGGCATGAAAACAACATTAATCTTCTTGTGCATTTCCATCACAGATTTTGGGTGTTCAGGTTCGTTGTCAACAAGCAGTAATATCTTGAAAGGAATCTTTTTTCCTGTAGATATCAACAGTGGGCTTAAAATAGTCAGTTTATATCATGGTATAAGTGTGCTGTCATTCAGGCTTTGTTGTTCCACTTATAGAACACAGGCAGAGTAGATATAATTCTTAAAGGCTGTAGGATTTTGGGAATGGTCAATCAGCCTTGGCTTCAACTGAAAGTCACCAGCTACATTAGCCTCTAATAAGAGAGTCAGCCTGTTCTTTGAAACTTTGCAGTCAGGCATGAATTTCTCTCTAGCTATGAAAGTCCTAGATGGTATCTTCTTCCAACAGAAGGCTGTTTCACCTACACAGAAAATCTATTGCTTGGCTGGGTGTGGTGGCTCATGCCTGTAATCCCAGCACTTTGGGAGGCCGAGGTGGGCGGATCACCTGAGGGCAGGAGATCAAGACCAACCTGGCTAACTTGGTGAAATCCTATCATCTCTACTAAAAATACAAAAATTAGCCAGGTGTGGTGGCATGTGCCTGTAGTCCCAACTCAGGAGGCTGAGGCAGGAGAATTGCTTAAACCCAGGAGGCAGAGGTTGCAGTGAGCTGAGATGGTGCCACTGTACTCCAGCCTGAGCAACAGAGCAAGATGCTTGTTATCAACGATCTTAGCTAGACCTCCTTGAATACTTGCTGCAGCTTCTACATCGGCACTTGCTGCTTCCTCACCTTTTTCGGCCTTCATAGAATTGAAGAGAGTTAGGGCCTTGCACTGGATTAGGCTTTGGCTAAAGGGAACATTGTGGCCGGTTTGATATTCCATCCAGACCACTAAAAGTTTCTTCATATCAGTAAATAAGCTATTTCACTTTCTTATCATGCATGTGTTCAGTGGAGTAGCACTTTTAATTTCCTTTAAGAACTCTTTTTTTTTTCCATTCACAACCTAGTGTTTGTTGCAGGAAGCCTGACTTTTGGCCTATCTTGGTTTTCAACAAACTTTCTTCATTAAGTTTAATCATTTCTAACTTTTGATTTAAAGTAAGAGACTTGTGACTCCTCTTTTTACTTGAAAACTTAGAGGCCATTGCAGGATTATTGATTGGCCTAATTTCAATATTGTTGTGTCTCAGGGAATAGGGAGACCTGAGGAGAGGGAGAAAGATAAGGGAATGGCTGATCAATGGGACATTCAGAACACACACATTTATAAATTAAAATTTTCATCTTTTATGGGCTCAGTGTATGGCACCCCAAGACATTGACAATAATACCGTCAAAGATCACTGATCACAGATCACCATAACAAATATAACAATGAAAAGGTTAAAATATTGCAAGAATTAACAAAATGTGACACAGAAACATGAAGTGAGTACATGCTGTTAGAAAAATGGCACCAATAGATTTGCTCAATGCAGGGTTGCCACAAACCTTCAATTTGTTAAAAAAAAAACTGCAATATCTGTGATGTGTGATAGAGCAAAACACGATAAAATGATGCACGCCTGCATATGCTTACAGATACACACACACATGTGCACACTCTGCCTAGTTACATGTGACACTTTTTTATACATCTCTTAATTTAACTTTCAATTCTTTTATGATATTAGCATATGCATTTTATGTTCTGTAGCCTTCAATTTCTGCAGTCATTGCATATCTCATGCCATTGTGGCTTTTGTATGTTCTTGCTCAGGAAGGCTTATTTTCTCATTTCTTTTTGTGTGTATGTTTTCTCATGAGTTCACGATTTTAGCAATTTTGCCTATGATACGTCTTTGAAGTTTAAATTTTTCACATGGGTTTGAATTATAACTTCAAACCCATATGAATATGTGTTTAAGGGGAACTTATTTTTTTCTTTCTCTTCATTCATAGACAATTCTGACATAGGAAACTATCCATTTTAGCACTTTTTCTCTAGTGTGTCATCCTTCCATGGCCCTATTTTTATGTGGATGTCTTCAATATAACCTCTCACCATTCTCAGTCTTCAGATTTTGTCTCCTGTCCTCCCATCCAATAAACACTTTACAACTGAGGTTATGGGCTCCTAGAGATTCCCAAGTGCTCCTAGAGAAATTGCAGGCTCAGATCTTCTTTTATTATCCCTGTAGACTTCTAGACTTGGGTCATTTATTCCCCTTACTTGTCTTTCTTAATGCAAGCTACTTTTAATATTTTACATATCTTTTTTGTTTCTTATGCATTATGATATGTCTCCTTCTACAGCAAGTCCATTATATTACCAAATATATACACTTAAGTGCCGTCAAATTGATTCTGATAAATTTCAAATAGAAACCATTAGAAGTATTTATTTAGCAGGCAATATGACAATGTGTGCTCTCATGGGTAAATATCTTAAAAAGAGCAGTCTTTTTATCTTCGTGTTGGCAAGTAAACTCAGCATGTTAAATAAAATATATGCTCTAAGTATTTGAGTATAGTGTTTCATCATTACATTTTAGGGGTTGATGAAAGTAATTCAGAGTCAAGATCCTTATTTAGATCTATGACATAGACAATGACAACAAATTAGCTAAAATATATCTAGTTATTTATTTAGCAGATGATACACATATATTTGAAAAACAGGAGAGAAAAAGTTCTGCCAAATTCTGTAAATAAGTAATGGCTGTAAATACTTACTCCATCCTGTTTTTAAATTTTATGTGAAGACTTTGACCCAATTCTAACCCTACTTGTGATCTGATACTTTATGACTGTCTCAGTTCTTAGAAAGGTGTGTGAATGCATGGTCAATAAGCTATGGAGAATAAAAAGTGGACCCGTGATTTAAAGTCATTTAAATTTGCATAGCAGTAATTATCTTCATGAAGGATAGTTAACTCTTCTTGTTGAATTTAACCCTTTACCATTATGTAGTGTCCTTCTTTGTCGTTTTTTAATTTTTGTTGGTTTAAAGTCTGTTTGTCAGAAACTAGAATTGCAACCCCTGCTTTTTTCTGTTTTCCATTTTCTTGGTAGATTTTCCTCCATCCCTTTATTTTGAGCCTATGTGTGTCACTGCACATGAGATGGGTCTCTTGAAGACAGCATACTAACGGGTCTTGTTTCTTTATCCAGCTTGCGACCCTGTGTTTTTTAATTGGGGATTTAGCTCATTTATATTTAAAGTTAGTATTGACATGTTTGGATTTGATCTTGTCATCATGATGTTGGCTGGTTATTTTGCAGATTTTCCTATGTGTTGGCTTTGTAGTGTCACTGGTATGTGTACTTCAATGTGTTTTTATAGTGGCTATATTTAATGCTTCCTTCAGGAGATCTTTTAAAGCAGGTTGGTTAGTAACAAATTCCCTCCGCATTTGCTTGTCTGAAAGGATTTTATTTCTCCTTTGCTTATGAAGTTTAGTTTGGCCAGACTTGAAATTCTGGATTGGAATGTGTTTTCTTTTAGAATGTTGAATATTGGGCCCCAATCTCTTCTGGCTTTCAAAGTTTCTGCTGAGAGGTCTGGTACTAGTCTGATAGGCTTACCTTTGTAGGTGACCTGGTCTTTCTCTCTGGCTGCCCTTAACATTTTTTTCTTTTGTTTTGATTTTGGAGAATCTGATGATTATTACTCTTGGGGATTATCTTCCTATGGAGTATCTTACTGGGGTTTTCTGCATTTTCTGAATTTGAATGTTGCCCTGTCTATCTAGGTCAGGGAAGTTCTCATGGGTGACATCTTGAAATATGTTTTCCAAATTGGTTCCCTTCTCCCCATCTCTTTCAGGTACACCAGTCAGTCATAGATTTGGTCTGTTTACCTAATCCCACATTTCTCAGAGGGTTTGTTCTTTCCTTTTTATTCTTTTATCTATTTTTGTTGGCCTGTCTATTTCAAAAAGAGTCTTCAAGCTCTGAGATTCCTTCCTCTGCTTGGTCTGTTCTGCTATTAGTGCTTGTCATTGCATTATGGAATTCTTGTATTGTGTTTTTCAGCTCTATCAGTTTAGTTACATTCTTCTCTATACAGGCTATTTTGTCTGTCAGCTCCTGAAATGTTGTATCATGATTTCTAGCCTTGCATTGTGTTACAATGTGCTCCTTTAGCTCAGTGAAGTTGGGGGATTTTTATCCATATTCTGAATTCTATTTCTATAATTTCAACTATATCAGTCTCAGCCCAGTTCCAAACCTGTGGTGGAGAGGTGATGTGGTCATGTGGAGGAAAGAGGCCACTCTGGCTTTTTGAGTTTTCAGTGTTCTTGCACTGATTCTTCCTCATCTTTGTGGACTTATTTACCTCCAATCTTTGAGGTTGCTGACATTTGGATGGTTTTTTGTTTGTTTGGTTGGTTTTTTAACAGTCTGGCTGCTTTTCCATAAGGCTGCTGCAGTTTTCTCAGGGTCTGCTCCAGTCCCTAGTCACTTTAGATTTTCCAGTACCTAAAGGTATTGCTAGCTGTATTAGTCCATGTTCATGCTGCTGATAAAGACATACCTGAGACTGGGCAATTTACAAAAGAAAGAGATTTATTGGACTAAAAGTTCCACATGGCTGGGAAGGCCTCACAATCATGGTGGAAGGCAAGGAGAAGCAAGTCACATCTTATGTGAATGATGGCAGGCAAAGAGCTTTTGTATGGAAACTCTGTTTTTAAAAACCATCAGATTTTGTGAGACCCATTCACCATCACAGGAACAGCATGGGAAAGACCCACACCCAGGATTCAACCATCTCCCACCAAGTCTTTCCCACAACATGTGGAAATTATGGGAGCTACAAGATGAGATTTCGGTGGGGACGCAGAGCCAAACCATATCACCAGTGAAGGCTGCGAAACAGCGAAGAAGGCGGCCTGCTCCTTCCTCTGAGAGCTCTGTCCCAGGGAGGTATGGATTTGTTGCCAGCTGGAATGCACCTGTAGGAGGTGGCTGGAGACCCCGCTTGGGAGGTCTCACCCAGTCAGGGGAAACAGGATTGGAAATCTGCTTAAAGAAGTCGTCTGGCCACACTTTCATAGAGTAGCTGTGCTGTACTAGGAGATTCCTTCTGCTCCCAGTCAGTTTGGATTGTCCAAAGTTTGCTGGCTGGAATAGCTGAGTTGCCCAAACAGCAAAGATGGTGGCCCATCCCTCCTTCTGGGAACTCTGTCCAGGGAGAATTCAAATTTCTATTGGCCTGAGAACACCGGCAGGGTTGGCCAGAGGCCCCAGTCGGGAGGTTCCACCCAGCGTGGAGGGACAGTTTGGGGACTCAAAGCAGTCTGGCCATGTTTTGGTAGAGCAACTGATCCCTTCCATCCCCAGTCAGTTTGGATTCTCCAAAGCCTGCAGGCTGGAATAGCTGAGTTGTCCAAACAACAAAGAAGGCGGTCCACCCCTTTCCTCAGGAACTCTGTCCCAGGTAGGGGTGACACCGTTGCTGGTAGTTGGCTGGAATTCCAAGCCAGTGGGTCTTACTCTGTGAGGTGCTGTGGAAGTGGGGCCAGCAGACCATCGCTGCTTAGCCTCCTGGATTCAGCATCCTTCCTAGAAGTATGTACAGAGGTCCAACTTCCCACCTTGCCAGAAATGCAGTCACTTTTGCCAGGAAGACTGTAGCTGAAGTATGTAAAGCTCCTGGGTCTCTGCATGTGCCTAAGCATCTGCTCTGCTGAGACTCTACACAGTTCTTCTGTTTCTCAAACTGAAGGCCCTGGTGGAGTGGATTCACGAGAGGATCTCCTGACCTGAGGGTTGCAAAGATCCATGGGAGCAGTGTGGCTTTCCTGACTTGTACATTCACTCACCTCTTCCCTGGGTTGGGGAGGTTCCCCTGGCTCCATGTCACTCCCGGGTGAGCCATCATCCTGTCTTGCTTTTCTTTATTCTCCATGGGTCGATTTTTTTTCTTGATTAGTCCCAGTGCAAGTACCTGGATGTTTCAGTTGATGGTGCTGTATTTATTCACTCCTTTTGTTCCTCTCCATGAGAGCTACATACCATTGCTGCTTCTAGTTGGCCATCTTGGCCCAAATCCAATGTCTATTAATACATGCATATAATATACTTAAGAAAAACATTACTCTATTATAAAATATGTGTATATTCATTTTGCAAAAGTAATGCCATATTACTTTCCATACTAGTTAAACTAATTTACAATTCTGCCACAACTAACCATTGTTACTAATTCACCTTTTCATTATTTTACTGTCCGTCCATTTATAAATGACTTCTATTAATTTATATGTAAAAGGTAGAGCTGAGGGAGGCTGAGGCAGGAGAATCACTTGAGCCCAGGAGGCAGAGGTTGCAGTAAGCTGAGACTGTGCCATTGCACTCCAGCCTGGTGACAGAATGTGACTCTGTCTCAAAAAAAAAAAAAAAAAAATAGAGCTGAAAAAGAGCAAGTTCCATTTCTTAGTGGAATATAATACTTTGGAGCAGGCATATGCTTCCTTTGAAACAACTATTCAAGCCAGAAATTTTACAAAAATTATGCGCATAAAAGTAGGACTAGAAAAATTTAAATTCTAGAGAAGGGAGAAAGTTTTGTAGGTTATGAAGTTGTCCATATGGGTATTAGCCAACCTTGGGTTTAGGGTAAACACTACAAATAAGCCCAAGCTTTAGTTTTGAGTGTTCTTATTGCTGTACAGTTTTGCTAATATTTGATCATAACTATATTTTCAAATTTTTGAGTGTAATGAAATGCCTTTAGTTTGCCTATTCTGATCTTTAATAAGATGGATTATCTTTTCATATATTTATTTGACATTTGCATTTCCTCTTCAATGAAAATCCGTCCATATTTTTGCTATACTCTCTATTAGATTGTCTTTTCTCATTTATTCATAGAAATTCTTTGTACATGATATAAAGTGTTATTTTTCATATATATGCAACATATACAAAAAGTGCAAGCTCCAGTTTGTGGACTACATTTTCACTTATTTTGAGATGTCTCTTGAGGAATGGAGTCTTATTTCTAATGTAGTTATATTTAACAATCTTTTCCTTTATGGTTAATCCTTTTTGTGGTTCATTATTGCATTTCTATATGTTTGATATAGATTTGTTTTATCAGGTAAGAACATTTACATTTATTCCTAAGTTTTGAAGGGCTTATATCATATATGTTTTTCAGAAATTGGCTATCAGATAGAAGCTTTCAATGCATATATTTAAATAATTTTAATTTGTTACCAAGGTAAATTATGTTAACACATTGAAAAATATTAAATCAAGATTATGTGTGTACATATATATATAAATATATATATATATATATTTTTTTTTTTTTGGGGGGGGGATGGAGTCTTTCTTGCTCTGTCACCAGGCTGGAGTACAGTGGCATGATCTCAGCTCCCGGGTTCAAGTGATTCTCCTGCCTTAGCCTCCCAAGTAGCTGGGACTACAGGCACACACCACCATGCCCAGCTAATTTTTGTAATTTTAGTAGAGATGGGGTTTCACCGTGTCAGCCAGGGTGGTCTTGATCTCTTGACCTTGTGATCCACCTGATTATATTTCTTATATAATCCCAACTTGAGCAAGAGCCAATACTTTTATAAACAACTGATTTTGGTTTTCTAACATTTTATTTATGATTTTTGCATGTATAGTTAACTCTGAGATTCTTCTGTAATTTTCTCTCATGTGGTCCTTTCTAAGTTTTTTAATGTCACTGTTACCGTAGGCGCATAAGATGAATTGTATAGTTTTTTCCTCCTTTTCTATTGACTGAAAGATTTTGTGTAAGTTCGGAATTAATTATATAGTAGGTAAAATTTACCACTGACACTATGTGGGCTTTCTTTGAGCATATTTAACTATTCATTTTATTACTTATTACAAGATTATTCAGCTTTTCTACTTCTACTTAAGTCATTTTGTTAAGTTATATTGTTTTAAAAATATTTAAAATATTTTTAGAACAATATAAATGTTTTTACATTTAAGTTTTAAAAGCTGAGCTACAATTTTCATAATTCTCTTATTTTAAAATTTGATTTTTCTTATAAGAAACTTAATTGGAGTTGCATCAGAGAATGTAATTGGATTCCATCTGATAGATTTTGTAATTTGCTATCATGCTTTATGGGAGTAATATTTTAATAGTCCCCTGCCCCTAGAGTATAGTCTCCACTTGTTAGATGCAGTGTCAAGTATATGTCTATAAGAACAACTTTTAAGTATATTGCTCAACTCTTCTATACCTATATATTTTTATGTGGTTTGTTAATTACTGAGAGAAGTATGATTATGTTTTCTAATATCACAACTATCTTAGTCAGCTTGGGATGCCATAACAAAATACCATAAACTAGGTGACTTGACCAACAGACATCCATTCCTCACAGCTCTTGAAGCTGGGAAGTACAAGATCAAAGTGCTGGCAGATTTGGTGTCTGGTGAGGTCCTCTTCTTGCTGTTGATGGCTATCTCTTGCTGTTTTCTCACATGTCTGGGAGAGAGAGACAGAGACAGAGAGAGAGGGTGCTCTGGTCTCTTCTTTTTTTTTAAATTATACTTTAAGTTTTAGGGTACATGTGCACAATGTGCAGGTTAGTTACATATGTATACATGTGCCATGTTGGTGTGCTGAACCCAGTAACTCGTCATTTAACATTAGGTATATCTCCAAATGCTATCCCTCCCCTCTCTCCCCACCCCACAACAGGCCCCAGTGTGTGATATTCCCCTTCCTGTGTCCATGTGTTCTCATTGTTCAATTCCTGCCTATGAGTGAGAACATGCGGTGTTTGTCTTTTTTGTCCTTGCGATAGTTTGCTGAGAATGATGGTTTCCAGCTTCATCCATGTCCTTACAAAGGATGAACTCATCATTTTTTATGGCTGCGTAGTATTCCATGGTGTATATGTGCCACATTTTCTTAATCCAGTCTATCATTGTTGGACATTTGGGTTGGTTCCAAGTCTTTGCTATTGTGAATAGTGCCGCAATAAACATATGTGTGCATGTGTCTTTATAGCAGCATGATTTATAATCCTTTGGGTATATACCCAGTAATGGGATGGCTGGATCAAATGGTATTTCTAGTTCTAGATCCTTGAGGAATCGCCACACTGACTTCCACAATGGTTGAACTAGTTTACAGTCCCACCAACAGTGTAAGTGTTCCTATTTCTCCACATCCTCTCCAGCACCTGCTGTTTCCTGACTTTTTAATGATCGCCATTCTAACTGGTGTGAGATGGTATCTCATTGTGGTTTTGATTTGCATTTCTCTGATGGCCAGTGATGATGAGCATTTTTTCATGTGTCTTTGGCTGCATAAATGTCTTCTTTTGAGAAGTGTCTGTTCATATCCTTTGCCCACTTGTTGATGGGGTTGTTTGTTTTTTTCTTGTAAATTTGTTTGAATTCATTGTGGATTCTGGATATTAGCCCTTTGTCAGATGGCTAGATTGCAAAAATTTTCTCCCATTCTGTAGGTTGCCTGTTCACTCTGATGGTAGTTTCTTTTGCTGTGCAGAAGCGCTGTAGTTTACTTAGATCCCATTTGTCAATTTTGGCTTTTGTTGCCCTTGCTTTTGGTGTTTTAGACATGAAGCCCTTGCCCATGCCTATGTCCTGAATTGTATTGCCTAGGTTTTCTTCTAGGGTTTTTATGGTTTTAGGTCTAACATTTAAGTCTTTAATCCATCTTGAATTAATTTTTGTATAAGGTGTAAGGAAGGGATCCAGTTTCAGCTTTCTACATATGGCTAGCCAGTTTTCCCAGCACCATTTATTAAATAGGGAATTGTTTCCCCATTTCTTGTTTTTCTCAGGTTTGTCAAAGATCAGATGGTCGCAGATATGCGGCATTATTTCTGAGGGCTCTGTTGTGTTCCATTGATCAATATCTCTGTTTTGGTACCAGTACCATGCTGTTTTGGTTACTGTAGCCTTGTAGTATAGTTTGAAGTCAGGTAGCGTGATGCCTCCAGCTTTGTTCTTTTGGCTTAGGATTGACTTGGCGATGCGGGCTCTTTTTTCATTCCATATGAACTTTAAAGTAGTTTTTTCCAATTGTGTGAAGAAAGTCATTGGTAGCTTGATGGGGATGGCATTGAATCTATAAATTACCTTGGGCAGTATGGCCATTTTCACGATATTGATTCTTCCTACCCATGAGCATGGAATGTTCTTCCATTTGTTTGTATCCTCTTTTATTTCATTGAGCAGTGGTTTGTAGCTCCCTTGAAGAGGTTCTTCACGTCCCTTATAAGTTGGATTTCTAGGTATTTTATTCTCTTTGAAGCAATTGTGAGTGGGAATTCACCCATGATTTGGCTTTCCGTTTGTCTGTTACTGGTGTATAAGAATGCTTGTGATTTTTGTAAATTGATTTTGTATCCTGAGACTTTGCTGAGGTTGCCCATCAGCTTAAGGAAATTTTGGGCTGAGACGATGGGGTATTCTAGATATACAATCATGTCATGTGCAAACAGGGACAATTTGACTTCCTCTTTTCCTAATTGAACACCCTTTATTTCCTTCTCCTGCCTGATTGCCCTGGCCAGTCTCTTCTTATAAGGACAGTAATCCCACCATGAGGCTCTACCCTAATGACTTCATCTAAACTTAATTACTTCCTAAAGACCTCCTTCCAAATATCGTTACGTGGAGGATTAGAGACTCATCATATACATTTGGGAGGAGGGGACACAAACATTCAGTCCATCATGAGAATAGCTTATTGAGATTTAGTTTGTATACCATAAAAGTCATTCATTTAAAGCATACAATACAATAATTTTTTAGTAGTTTTAGAGTTGTACAACCATCATAACAATTTTAGAACATTTTTATCACTCGGAAAAGAAACATCAAGCCTATTGGTAGTCCCTCCCGATTTCCCCCTTCCCCTCCTTCCCTAACCACAGTACTAGGCAATCATTAATGTACTTTCTGTTTCTATAAATTTGCCTATTCTGGACATTTTATATAAGTGGAGTCATGAAACATGTGGATTTTTGTGTCTGGATTCTTTCACTTAGCATATTGTTTTCAATGCATTCATGTATAACATGTATCCACACTTCATTTTTTCTATGTCCAAATATTTTATTATATGGATACACCACATTTGATTTATCCATTCATCAGTTGACGGACATTTGAGTGTTTCCCACTCCTTGGCTATTATAAATAATGCTGCCATAAATATTTACTTTTTATTTTTATTTTTTTATTTTTTAAATTTTTATTCTTTTCATTTTCTTGAGATGAAGTCTCACTCTGTCGCAGGCTGGAGTGCAGTGGCGCTATCTCTGCTCACTGTAAGTTCCATCTCCCTGGTTCAAGTGATTCTCCTGCCTCAGCCTCCTGAGCAGCTGGGATTACAGGCATGTGCCACGGCGCCTGGCTATTTTTTGTATTTGTTGTAGAGATGGGCTTTCACCCTGTTGGCCCGGCTGGTCTCAAACTCCTGACCTCAAGTAATCCACCCGTCTCGGCCTCCCAAAGTGCTGGGATTACAGGCATGAGACACTGCACCTGGCCCATAAATATTTATATACATGTTTCTGCATGGGTTTCTCTTGGGCATATAGCTAGAAGTACAGTTGCTGGTCATATGATAACTCTAACCTTTTGAGGAACTGCTGGACTATTTTCCAAAGGAGTTGCATCACTTTACATTCCGACTAGTAGTGTGAAAATGTTCCAATTTCTCCACATTCTCACCAATACTTACTGTATTTTTGATTCTAGACATCCTAGAGGGTATAAAGTAGTATCTCACTGTGGTTTTAATATGAAATTCCCTGGTGGCTAAGATTATTATTTTTAAATTTCTGTTAATTTTTTATATATTTTGAAGCTCACTTCTTACATGCATACCTCATTAGAATGCTCATATATTCCTGGTAAAATGAATATTGTATTATTATGTAGTAATACTATATTTCTGGCTAAATGCTGCCTAAATGTCTTATTGAACTACCGAAATACTTGATAGTGATTATTTTATTAGTATTTCTTGAATTACTTTTGGTAGATATTTATTTTTATCATTTAAGAAATCTTTATTTTTCTATAACTGCTTCATTTTCCTAATAACCTATTCTTATTAATGATTAATTATCCTTTTGATTTTCACTGAAATTACAAATTGTGTATTTTAAAAATATCATCCCTGCTTTTCAACCAAACCTTTCTAAATAATCAATATATATGCATTTTTTACATTCAGGCTGCTGATTATCATTCGTTGTGGAATTATTTTCTATTTCTTCTCACTATAAAAAATGACAGCCTGGGTTGATCAATATATTTGACCATTATAGGCTAATTGATACTGTAAATAGCAGTAACACACACAGCAAGATACATTTTTTGGCCACATGAAGCATGTTGCAGATGTTCCTGGCCAAGCAGTTCTTTGATTTATGACTATCTCAGGTAAGAAAAAAATACGTAGAAGTATAGAAAAGTAGACCTATTCACTCTGAGGCCTGTGAACTCCAAAGAAACAGTCAGAGGGCAGTCAAGATTCAAGAGCAGGCAAAATAGACTTTGCTTCTCCATTAAGAGGAAAGCAGCCACTTCTTTGTGTATTAAAACTGCCATCAGCTGCAGGTGACAGCTAAGGTAGCAGTAACACAAGGCATAAGTGGATGGATTATGCTCACAGCCTTAGGGAAGATACATGACCACTCCGGTCTTAATTTTAAGTGGAAGATCTTTCTGGGCCTTAGAAAATGCATGGGATTTGGAGGGCATTAACAAAGCAGAGGCCTGTGAGAGACTCTGCTGAATGTGAGGCTGAGGCAGCTCAGCCCTCATCCTGTGGTTGCATGGGACTCAGTAAAGGCATAGGGTGTAGTTCAGATAAGTTTGACCAATTCCTGTGCAGGCTTGGCTGATGCAAAACTATCAATTATACAGAAATGAATTCTTATGTATATAGGCTCTTGATGCTTTGGAGAGAGCATTGTTTGTTGCTTTTACTTTTCAAAACTTTGTAGCTCCAACTGTCCCACAGAGAAAACTAAATGCTTTAATTTACTGGTGCTAGATTGGCAATGCTCATTGGTTACCCTAAACTCAATTTTGCACTTAGGGCCTAGGAATGTACTAACTTTGCATACATGTAGCTTGCTCTACAGACCCAAGAGACACTGCCTCCTACTACATTATGTGGTCTCAAGTTGGCTCAAAACTTGCTAATTGTCTGAAGAATGATGAGGTTAATAAATCTGAAAAGGAGAACTTTTTTCTCATACAGGTTGCAGCCTGCAGGGTGGTTGTTCCGTTTTTTTTTTTTTTTTTTTGGGTGGGGGCATCAATCCATAGATTTATTTATTTATTTATTTTTTCTTTTTTTGTTTTTCTGGATTTTTTAAAAATTATACTTTAAGTTCTAGTGTACATGTGCACAACGTGCAGGTTTGTTACATAGGTATACATGTGCCATGTTGGTTTGCTGCACCCATCAACTCGTCATTTACATTAGGTATTTCTCCTAATGCTATCCCTCCCCCATTCCCCCCCGCCACGACAGGCCCTGGTGTGTGATGTTCCCCGCCCTGTGTCCATGTGTTCTCATTGTTCAGCTCCCACCTATGAATGAGAACATGTGGTGTTTGCTCTTCTGTCCTTGTGACAGTCTGCTCAGAATGATAGTTTCCAGCTTTATCCATGTCTCTGCAAAGGACATGAACTCATGCCTTTTTATAGCTGCATAGTATTCCATGGTGTGTGTGTGCCACATTTTCTTAATCCAGTCTATCACTGACGAACATTTGGGTTGGTTCCAAGTCTTTGCTATTGTGAATAGTGTCGCAATAAACATACGTGTGCATGTGTCTTTATAGTAGCATGATTTACAATCCTTTGGGTATATACCCAGTAATGGGATCGCTGGGTCAAATGGTATTTCTGGTTCTAGATCCTTGAGGAATCACCACACTGTCTTCCACAGTGCTTGAACTAATTTACACTCAGGGTAGTCATTCTGACAGGCTGGGAAATTATAGCCTCTGACCAGAAGCTGGAAACAGACACTTTGAGGAAGGGGCAAAGGAAACAGGAATTTATGCTGAGTAGGGTGGCCAAATATTCATATTTAGTAAGCTATAGGAGAAGTCATCAATATTTATGAAAGGAGAAACACGTGTATATGCAATTGAGTTTCATGCCCCTTTATAAATTGCATGTACAAAAAATGGCATCATCGGCATCGTCCATGGGTAGAGTTTTTGACTTTTTGAGGTCAAAAGGTGAAGCAGAGGAGAGGAAAACTCTCACTGCACATCCTCCATAGACTGGTCAGAACCCCTCCGTGGTTGGAGGTCTCCTACCAGGAAGGAATGCTGGTTGGTTGTTGTGTCAAAACTGCAAAAGGGAGGGGCAGGGGCAGGTGGTTGGTTTATATCAGTGGTGGATTCTTTCTAAAGGGCTGGTTTCTGTTTAGCCCTTAGAGCAGGAAGCCTAATGACAGTTAGTGAGGGAGGGGATATAACAAGGCAAGGTATGTCTGGTTTCCCATGCTGTCATGACTGGAAATTCAGCTTCCAAAGTTTCTCTGGGGTCCCCTTAGCCAAGAGAAGGTCCATTCAGTTGGCTGGGGGGCTTTGGATTTTATTTTTATTTCTCACAATTATACTTGAGTGAGAACATCCTTATGAAGCAGGTTTCTCAGGACTGAGCACTTCCATAGCAAGAGACAATGGAGCAGCCACTGTAGCCCAGAACTGCTCAAGAGTGACATGGCTGTGTCACTAGGGAACGTCCACACTCAACTCACAGGACCCAAAGGCAAGATGGAAGTTAAAACATTTAAAATCTATTGTCTATAGAAAAACAGTAGGTTAAATTAGACCCAGTATGGGGTCACTACTTTGGCAAATATCTAACTTTGCCATAAGTCTGCAATGTCTCAGATTCCATGCTCTGAGAAAAGCGTGTATGAATTTATTCTCCATGTGTGTTAAATGCACAGTGCCCAAATTAACTTCTTGCTAAGAGATTCTCCCAGTAGATTTTAGGATCACAGATAATGGATTCTGAAAAAGGGACAGAGATTTATTGGCATCCTGGGGAAACTGAAACCAGATTTTCTTTGTTGATCCGCACCACTGACAAACCTACTGAGTCTCTGCTGTAGCTGTCAACACTTAGTACTGGCAGTACTTAGAACATAATCCTGGGATAACTGCCTTGAGCGGGGACAGGGAGGGTGGAGGGTCAGTGGGGAGTCAGTGCTCTCATAATCTTGCATTTATGTACTTGAAATCATGCGGTCATGACAATTTGCCACAAAACTAATACAATTCTTGAGAGCTGACCTTAAAGTAACTACACACATAATGATGAGAATCAGCCCAGGCTACTGTTGCTGAAAGAACACTGAGAACCCCTCTGAAATGTGACTGGGCAAAACAAGTTGGGAAGGAATAATTTTGAACTTCAGCTTTTTTGAATTTTAAATTACAAGAGAAAGTTAATTTGCTTTTGGATCATACTTCCCTTGGACTTCATACTTCCCTTGGACTTTAACACACTTTACCTTTAATTTAAAAGAAGATTTAATTTTTAGACTTGACTTTATTTCTGGGAGTTAGATACGTGGAGGAGGTTTACATCCAAATTTAGGACATTTCTATTTTGACATCTTTTTTAACTTGAATGTATTAATGTTGAAATTTAATCTCATTAAATGTCTTGTGGGCTCTACTGGACAACATGGCTAGACATAATTTGAAATGGGAAGTGAATAGTGAATACATATTTAGCCTTGAGTTAAGAATGGCTTGGGACTGGTTTAATTAATGTCTTATGCTTTCCAAGGCATTGCCTACTAGGTTCCTGAAGAATATTCCATTGGGGCAGTGGTTGGTATTGGTTGTATAGCATCACAAGGGGTATGTGGTGTGGGGAGAGGAAGCTGACCTACTAGAAACTGATATCCTTCATTGGTGGGAGACAGATGGATCTCTCGTTGACTAAAAGCTTAATGGTTAAGCCCAATGGGTTATTAGAACAAAAATTGGAGGAACGGCTTTTGGGGAATTTTTATTGCCCTATTTTTTTTCCCTCAGTGTGAAAAGGGTCCTATTAGTGCAGCACTTCAACCTCTATCACCTTATGCATTTTCCCCCTTAGTGGAAGGGGATAATGGCATGTCTGGTGATGCTGGAAAGAAAAAAATAGGCTTGCATAGCTGAGGCCCTCATCCTTCTTTGGGAAACTAGGTGGCTGCAGGGAGTAAGGTTCTCTTCTACTACTCTGACTCAGGAATTCTACAACTGGTAAGTGTGCCAGTCTTCTGTTTGTCCCTTTAGAAAACTATTTACCCTTCTTAACCCTGGTTTCTGCTTCGGGAGGCTAAGTGTTGGGGTCCATAACAGGCAACCTTTATCACTGACTTCCAGTTGGGTTCAGTGAAAGGGAGGCCTTGAGAGGAGATCAGAAAGGTGAGTGAGGTCAAGGTATTTATTCCTTTAGGTCTCTCCCGTTAGGTTGCCATGAACTGCATGTATCCCTTGAGTGAGGCTTTGCTCAAGGTAGTTCCTTCAGTAGGCAACTCTCTCCTGGATTTTGGTTACTGCCTACTCTCCTCCCTTTTCAGTCCTAGGGGCAATACAGCTTCATTCTTTCTTGTTCCTAACTATTGTCTTTTATCCCTTGTTGGTTTATCCACATTCAGACCACATCTATTGAAAACGCCTTTGATGGATCTTGACCGGTAAAGCAATTTATTCTAATTCTGAGACTCAGTACTAGAAAGTCTACTTGGCTGTATATTAGGCTATGTACTCTAGCCTAAATTTTGCAAGTAACAAAGGAGAGATTTTGACCTCGTTATGTTGACTTTTGTCTTATTTTTGAGTTAGTACAGATGGGAAGAAGGGGCCTAAAAAGCCCAAGTCAAGAAAAAAAGAAAGTATATGGAATGCCTTTTGTTTTTATGTATATTTTAAACTACATTAGTTTGCTCTTAGTTTTGTGCCCCCCTTTTTAAGGGGTATGTGTATGTGTGCTATGGTTTGGATATGGTTTGTCCCTACCAAAGCTCATGTTGAAATTTTATCCTTGGTGTGGTAGTATTGGGAGATGTGGCCTCATGGGAGGTGCTTGGATTATGGGGACAGATTCCCTCATGAGTGTCTTGGTGCTGTTCTTGGTGGTGAATGAGTTCTCACTCTTCCAAGTCTGGAGTAGTCCTCATGAGAGTGAGTTGTCGTAAAGCTAGGATGCCCCTCAGGTTTCCCCCTCTTTCATGTGTTCACTTCCCCTTTGACTCACTGAACTATGTTGTGATGCAGCAAGAAAGCCCTCACTAGAAGCCGGGGCCATATCATTGTATTTCTCAGCCTGTGGAACCACAGGCGAAATACATCTTTTTTAAAAAATAAGTTGCCCAGTTTCAGGTATTCCTTTACAGCAACACAAAATGGACTAAGACAATGTGTGTCTGAATTTTGTAGGTGTGTATGGTATGTGTGTGTGTTTAGTAGGGTAGAGGTGAGTGTGAAAGGAATCAGCATATGGGCCATGTTTTAATTTGAAACCTGTTTTTGATGCTGATAAGAATCCTTCCCCATCTATCATAATTACATTTTCTAATTTTTTTTAAAGGATGTGATGGTGACACACTACTAAACCCATTTTAATCAGAATCCCTGTTGTATGCCACGGTAGGGAAGTTTCACAACCTTTAGCCAGAGATACCTCTACAGTAGGCAGACAATCTCTCCTTAGAATACATCTAATGAAGAAAACTTTTACTATCACCAGAGGGGAAAATGTTTCCATCTAATTTTTATCCAAAATATTTAAGTAATTCATTTAATTTTCAAAATATTGTCTTTATTTCCCATGAACAACTCACTAAACACTTGTTCATTTCAATTAAAAATTATCAGTTGTATTTTTATTTATTACATACAAATACAATCGAATATTATCTACTTAGTAATGGTAAATTCATGATTAACACAGAGATCAAACATGATACTGATAACAAACTAGCTTTTAAGAATGAAGAAAGGGAACAGCCGTCCCTCCTGAATGCATTGTGTGACTCACTCACTCAGATGTTGTCATCTGCAACTGGGCACGTCGATCCTGATGAGAATCTTAGGACAATGGAAGGTTGTGCTTCTACTTCCTTTTGTATCTTTTAGATGAGTACATTTTTATATATTCAAGTACTGGTCTTGTCTGGTCTTTCTGTCAGCATCAGTCCACCATTAACATTTGGCAATGCAAGTGTCACAAGCTTTTATTTTATAATATTAGGTAATAAGTCTCTAAATGATACTTAGAAAATTTTTGAGTTTTATTATGTGTTTTATAATGTAATACACATATCTAATATCATATATTTTTATATTGTAAATTAGAACCATTTCATACAAAGCCCTTAGATTTTAATTCTCTAGTTCTCTGGAATTCTATTTGCCATTTTAAGTTTCTGAAACTCACCCAATACTTCATGATACTGGAGGCTCACTAACCTTCCCTCATGGCCAAATCCTGACTGCAAGGCTCATTTTTAAATTGATTCCAAGCAGGATGAATATTTCCTAAACTTTAGTCCAAGAGAAAAAAATTTTGAAAACCATTATTGTTAAGGGCATTTCTCATAATTCTTTCCTTTACATTTGTTTTTTTCTATATATGACTTTTAGCTTCATTACTAGAAGGATTTCATTTTAACAAATACAATTATTCTTGTAACCAAATAAGTTAATAACTAAAATCATGGCACAAATTATAGCAACACTTAAACTTAATTACCTCAAGTAAATAATAACTTAGTTACTTGGGAAATGTGGGTAATCCCAGAAATTATAAAATCTATACATTTTGACCTGCTTTGTACCCAGCTGAAGTGTTTCTCCAGGCTACACTCACATTAATCTTTTAAAAATGTACCAGGTTAGGTTTATGTTATTAATATGTCTTTTAGTTGATGCAGCTGATTCTAATTCATGAATATGTCATATTAAAGATGGTTGCAAATTTTTTGACACACTGGGCAATAAGAGCCCTCTTTAATTTGCCACATCTGTAGATTTGTTTTGTGTTTTCTCCTTGTTTTGGGTCCCTGTTGATTTCGTTTACTTTTTTGAAAGCTCACTTATGCAATTAAAAGGATATTTAGGATTTTCAGCTTCTGCTTAGCATGTAGTAAGCTGAACAAAGCATTGCTCCCATATTCACAACAAAAGAAATTATTGAATATTCTGCAAAACCAAAACCTTTTTTGAATTTGTCAGTGAGCTGAGGTCACAGGGAAAAAAATCATTCCTGAGATCTGAAGGAAAACACCTTCCTTCAAGGAGAGAAAATACATAAGCACTTGCTTATCTGGGGCAAATTCCTGACACTCAAAATCATACAAACTTTTTAGAATGCAACAGAATTTCTTTAAGTTTTCATTTGAACTAATTTTATTCTTACAGAAAAGTTGAAAAAATCATACAAATAGTTCCCTTTTGCCCTTCACCCCTCTATCTATAATATTAACAGTATATATAACCATTGTACTATTACCAAGAGCAGAAAAATAACAATGGCATGATATTATTAACTAAACTATAGACCTTATTCAAATTTCACCAAGTTTTCCATTAATATCTGTTTTCTCTTGCTGGATCCTATCCAGTGTTGCATATTGAATTTAGTTGTTATTTCTTTTTATTCTCCCCCATTTTTAATAACTCTCAGTGTGTCTTAGTTTTTCATGACCTTAACATAGTTGTAGAATATCCCTCAATTTGGAGTTTTCTCATGATTGGAAAGAGGTTATGCATTTGTGGGAAGAATGTCACAAAAATGCTCTGTATTTGTAATTATATTGTATCAAGGGGTTCATTATGTCAATATGTCTCATTAGGTGATGTTTATCTTGGGTCTTGTGTGTCACTATTATAATTGTGGTGTTTGTTTAATGGTGATGCTCTATTTTACTCTTCTTTCTATATTAATTAACTTGACCTGTACTTTAAGAGCTATCTCTTCCTATTTATTTTTCATTCATATTCATATTCATAGATGTTTACTTTAATCTATAGATGAATATTTTAATACAGATAAAAACAAGTAGTTGTTATTTACAGATGAACACTTTATAGATTAAAATCCAATACTACCATTATTATTTGCCATTGTTGTTGTTGCTCAGATAGTTCCCACTTTGGTTATCAGGAAGTCCTTTAAATTGGTTCTTTGTTTTTGAGCACTTCCTTGCTTTTTGGTATAGTGAGGATGTTTGCATGTTTGAGGCTCATTTTTTATTTTCCGTGCCCCATCTCTGGAATCAACAACTTCTCTGAGGAGCCCTGCTTCCTCTCTCTTTTTTTGACAATGATACTTAACTATCAAGATCTGGGTTTTAGGTGTGCTCATAGAATCTAGGTCATTGCTTCTAGGCCTGAGCAGAGAGGACTAATAAATATGTATATTTATACAAATCTACAGATACACACATCTGTATTTCCTGTTAATTGGTACCTATGTTAAAAGCCATGAGTTTATACTGCTACCTCAGATTCTATCCCAACACCACAGGGTTTAAGGCCCTCTTCTCCCAGGGCTTAAGATTTATAACATCTTTCTCCCATACTGAAAACTTGGCTCTCATTATCTGTAATATATTTACTTATTTGTTCTATTATGGTAGTTTTGAAATTGCTAACCTATATCCCTGTGGGAAGCACTTTTACAATTAGGTTACAGCTTTTATACACAGCTGCTCTTGTCTTTAGCTGTATGATATTCAGTCAAGATACTGTTTTCCACAAGTACTTATGGTAATTTTCTTCTTCCACTCCTCCACTCTTGAGTGTGGAGATTGTTCCACAACCTAAAATAGTCAGGCTTGTTAGATAGTAAAGTAAAGATAGCTTTACTTCACTTATTTTTGGCTCATTCTTTTCTATTTGGCCTAATTGACCTATTTGGCCTAATTGACCTATTTGGCCTAATTGACCTATTTTCAAATATTTACAAAACTCCTAATGAATGCCTAATGTTAGTGTTTGAATCCCACTTTGGATTGCCTTTATAAACTTAATGTCTACTTTTTTGTATGTGAAGAGTATGTGAAATATCACTATGATTTCTAAGAGTCTATATACATAAGAAATACTCAGGGAGTGTTAGTCCTTCTTCTTTCTTGCCACTGTCTTCCCATCTCCCCCTTTTCTCCACTTTTTCCCACCTGCTGCATGTAGGTTACCAATCTCCTTGATTTCTGTTTTCTGTTTTCTGTGTTTCTTTTGCCAAAATCTTTTGCACATGAGCAGATACATGTGTATTTTTTTTTTTTTTTTTTGCCTGAAAGATGGCAAACTATGGATACTCATGGAGGCTGGGACTTTTTCACTTAACAAGATGTCTGGAAATCACTGTATTTCAGTTCATAGAGATCTTCATCATTTAAAAATATATAGCCAAATAATAATCCATTGCATGGCTGTACATAGTTAATTCAAACACTCTCTTATGGGTGGGCCGGTAAGTTGTTTCCAGTATTTTTTACAATATAAACAATGCTACTATAGCTTTGTGTATATGTATTTTCATATGTTCTGAAGGTGTGTCTACAGGATCTATTCTGATAAGTGGGATACTGGGCCAAAAATAAATAAATATATAATGTTATTATTAGATATTGCCAAGTTACCATCCAGAAGGGCTGTACTCATTTGCTTGCCCATTAGCAATATATGTTAGTGTCTGTTTCCCACAGCTTCACCAGCAGAAAGTATTTTCATAGTTTTGAAATGTTTGCCAATGTGATTGATTAGAATGGCATATCATATGTTGCTTTAATTTGTATTTTTTTAATTATGAGTGAATTTGGATATTTTTATATATTTGAGAGCAACTTTTGTCTCTTTTTAAAAAATTGTCTGTTCATGTCTTTTTTCCCCCATTTTTCTATCAGATTTTTGTGGTTTTTTTTTTTTTGTCCCTCAATTTATAAAATTCTTCATATATAATTGACATTGGCACTTCTTCTGTGGTATATGTTTCAAACATTTTCCCCTAGTTTGCCAGTTTACGTATGGTGCTTTTTAGTGATGTAAATTAAAAAAAATAAGTTGGCTGTATAGGATAATTTCTAAGAGTCCATATACATAAGATATACTCAGGGAGTGTTACCCCCTCTTCTTTCCTGCTACTCTGTTCCCATCGCCCCCTTCTTGCCACCCTTTCTTACCTGCTACAAGTAGATTACCAATCTCTTTAGTTTTTGGTTTCTCTTTCCTGTATTTCTTTTGCCCAAATCTTTTGTACATGAGCAATGATTTTTTTACATGCAATATCGTGTTTACATAGACAACTATATTGATCTATTCTTTTATTGACTCAAATTTGAGTTATAGTTAGAAAGCTTTTCCCCACACACAGTTTAAACAAAAATTTACCTGTATTTTCTTCTAGAAATTACATGCTTTCCATTTTTACATTTAGATTACTAACCTATTTGGAGCATATTCTGTGTATGGTATGAGCTATGGATCTGATTTTTCCAAATGGCTACTCAGTTTTCTTAATACCATTTATTAAACATTTCATCTTTACCTTCAGCAATTTGTGATATTGCCTGTATCCTACGTTACATTTATATACAAATGTAAGTCTAATTTGGAATTAATTCTGTTCCATTGATCAATTTGTCTATTCACATGTCAGTACAACATTGTTTTAATTATAGGGCCTTAATAGGCTAATAAATACTAATCTTTGTATTTTATTAATACTAAGATTTATTAATAAATACTAATAAACCCTTTTCTGATGTTTTTATGGCCACTCTTCCTTGTTTATTTTCACCTATAAAATTTAGATTCAACTTCTCTAATTCAATAAAATAATGTGTCTTTGTTGTCACTGGTATTCCATTGACTTTATAGACTTAGACATCTGACATCTTTATAATATTGAGATGTCCTATCCAAGAACAGGGTATGTCTTTCAATTTGTTTAAGTTATTCTTATCTTTCAAGAGGGATCTTACATTTTCTTCAAATAGATTTTGCGTATTTCTTGTCAACTTTATTGCTAGAAATATAATCTTCTGTGTTTCCCTTATAAATGAAGTTTACTTTATCAAAATGGTTGTTTGTGTACGTGAAAGCTATTTCATATGTAAATTTTTTAATCCTAATACTTCACTGCATTCTTTTAATGCTTAATTTATTATTAATTCTTTGGGACATTCTCGGTATATTATCATGTCAACCTTCGATAAAGATAGCTTTACTTCATTTATTTTTGGCTCATTCTTTTCTATTGACCTATTTGGCCTAATTGACCTATTTTCAAATATTTATAAAACTCCTAACGAAAGCCTAATGTTAGCAAATGCTTATGGCATTTTAATTCTACTGGTGTGAAAGCAAATTAATACACATTTTGGAAGACATGATATTGGAAAAGTAAGTTCATTTTAAAAAATAATAGCAAGTATTTGGAAATAAATGTCTAGTAGATGAAGAATGGTCAAATAAATTATGGTCTATGCAAACAAAGCAATACCATGAAATCATTCTAACTAAATTATTGCTTAAAATAACATTTCCTAGAAGACGTTCTGACAAACAGTACTCCAAGAGAAACATTTCAGGTAGAGAGTGGAGGGTTGTGATGATTAATTTTATGTGTCAGTGTGACTAGGTTATGAGATACCCAGATAACCCATAAAAAATGATTTCTGAGTATGTCTATGAGTGTGTTACCAGAAGAGATTAACATTTGAATCAGTGGACTGAGTAAAGAAGATCCGCCCTGACCAATATGGGTGAGCATCATCCAATATGTTGAGGGTTCTAATAGAACAAAAAAGCAGAGGAAGGGACAATTCTTGATCTCTTTTTAAGCTGGGACATTCATCTTCTCCTGCCTTGGACATTGGAGCTCTTGGTCTTCAGGACTTTTAATTCTAGGTCTTACATCAGATTTCCCTCAACCTTCCATTCCAACTGGTTCTTAGGTCCTCAAAATCTCACTGAATTGTACTGCAGGCTTTCCTAGTTCTACAGCTTGCAGACAGCCGATCATGGGACTTCTTGGCTTCTGTAATCATGTGAGCCAATTCCCATACTAAATATCTCTTTCTCTTCTTTGTCTCTCTCTCTCTCCAAATATATATGTGTGTGTGTGTGTGTGAGAGAGAGAGATCATGTATATATCATAATACGTGTGTGTGTGTGTATCATATTGGTTCTGTTTCTCTGGAGAACCCTGACTAATACAAAAGGGCCATGACCAACGTATCTGGGAAATAAATCTATCATTTGGAGAATCAATGCAGATTAGCTTTGAAAAGCTGAGATGTAATGCAATAAATAAGTATGGTTAACTCCATCTAACCTGATTTCTCCCAAATACATTCTACTACAGAATGTTCGGTTTTCAAATAACACATTGTCACATAATTTTTGTTTTACAAGTATCATACTTTATGAAAATGAAAAACTGCCTTAATAAAAATTTGATGACATGGGAGAATATGCATGCTATTCGTTAAGTTGAAAGGCAGAATATTTAAAAAAAAACAATATTGTTCTATTGTTCTACTACTTGAAAACATGCTTATATATGGACATGTGGAAGTATGTACATCAAAATGTTAGCTAAATATTTACTGAGCAGTGGGCACCTATCAAATTTTAATTTTTGTATTATTTTAAAATTGATGTGTACTATGTTTTTCTAACAAAAATGTATTTTTCTGATTGCATAAAATTGTTTAAACACTAAATATTTTAATGAAAACATTAAATATTAAATGAACATTAAATTATAA
Source organism: Gorilla gorilla gorilla (assembly GCF_029281585.2). Taxonomy (NCBI): domain Eukaryota; kingdom Metazoa; phylum Chordata; class Mammalia; order Primates; family Hominidae; genus Gorilla; species Gorilla gorilla. The sequence continues at coordinate 46,910,837 of NC_073243.2, read as the reverse complement.
TTTTCAGGATTGTTTAAAATTTGTAAAGTGAGCATATATGTATTTTTCAAGGGGGGAGGGAAAGGATTAGTTGTTAGAGAAGGCATTACATAATTTTGACACTGTCTGAAGATGAAAGGAAATTATTTTAAAAAACTTAAAATATAGAAACTTGTTATTCAAATGAGCAGGTATATTCTAATTGTAATTAATTAAACCATGTGACTTAAAAAATCCTGAAAGCAGATGACATTATCTGATTGAAAATGTAAGTCTTTGTTTATCTTTTTATTAACTCATTTTCTGTTAAGTTTTTGGCATTTTAAAAATTGTACCTTGGCACAAGGAAATCCAGATTTTCTTTGTTGACTGTAGCATTAAGAATGAGACATATGAAGCCAATTTGAATAAAGATTTGTTGAAAGCTTAATTCCTTCTTTGCAAAAATAGCAACAATATCATGAAAATAATGTGCAAACAGAAACAGAATCCCTGAGGCTTCTAAGAAAAACACAGAGAACCAGTATTTTTACCAGCAATTCAGGTCACAAGAAAGTTCTGTATGTTATAGTTCAGGGACATTTGCATAAATCTCTCAGCTCAGAATATCTGCACTTTTTAGTGGTAAAAAATTACTTATCCTAAGACCTCTTTTTCCACAGAAAAACATTTTTTCAATTCTCTTCCATTGTTTTCAATTTAAATATGGTGCCTGTTTAAACAGTAACTTTCTGCATATGAAACAAGAGATTTTGTTAAAACTCTGGTACTACTACAATATTTCTTAGAGACATAGAAAATGATCATGATGATGATGATGTAATACTATGGATGAAACTGAGGTCTTCCATGTGCCAAAAACTCTTTTAAGGACGTCACATGCATTAATTTATTGAATCTTTATAAACTCCATATGAGAGAGGAGCTATTATTACCTGAGCTTTACTGAGAGGAAAATTGGGATATACAGGAAAAATGAACTTGCTCAAGGTCACATAGCTAGGAAGTGGCAGGGCCCAAACTTAAACTCCTAACTGAGTCTCTTACAATAAAGAGAAAGTGGTGTAATGACCTACCTACCTGAATATTGTGAAACTATAGAACTGCTTTTAATAGAAAAGGGAGTTTTTCATTTGAAATTTTAAAATAAGAGAAATAGAAATAAATGGAGTATAAGTAAATTTATACTCAAGCGTTTTTCTTTGTCCAGGACATGCTGTAGTTAATATACTATTTGAAATGTGTCAAAAACATATGCACACACATATATTAAAAAAAACCCATTATGCCACTAGGGCTCAAAAAATAGATGGCTCTTCAATTTGTTAGGTATGTTTGGATTTACTTACATACAACAAGAAAAATAGCAAGGCAAAACAGTATTTTCTAAGTCTCATAGAGATGTGCTGTCTGATAAAGATGATGCCAGGAAAGGTTTAGAGGTTTTGAAGAAAGTGCAGGATTTGACCTTACATTGGACCACTTAGAGGAGGGAACATTCAAGGGGAAGAGAGTAAGTCCATAAACAGTGGCATGATGACGTTTTGGTTGTTGGGGTCTGCAAGGAATTGTAAACATCAGACAAATATGGCTGCTTTGGACAGTTGTCAGAGTCAGCTTGTGCAGTAGCTTAGTGAAGGCGTTAAGTGTCTTGCACAGAGAGCTGGTGTGTGTCCTAGGTATAGAGCAAAATTTAGTTGATACCTTTGTATCTACCACAGCACAGTAAATCATAAGATGTCATCAAGCCCTAACCAGTTATCTTGCTTCTCTCTTAAACTTGGAATCTCTGTTTTTCTTTATCCTGTCAAGGTCATCCTGTTTCAAAGTTGGTGGATACTTTCTTCATGATGTCTCTCAGATCTTCCTTTCTATTTACCTTATTTTTCTAGTATGGTTCTCCATGATCTCACAACCCTGTAAATGGTACAGACCTCTTATTGTGTCAACTTCTATTCTTTAGGGCTTTTAAAGTGAGTTAGTTTAAATGAACAAGGAGAGTTTTTGGCATATGTAGGTAACCTGGTTAAAAAAAGGAGTAAACCTCATCTGGGAGACAAGTGAATCCAAGGACTGGCAAGCTGTCAGATCTCTCTTCCCATCTCTTGATTCCTTTCTATGTTAGCTTCATTCTCATCTTCTGCATACAAGCTAACTTTGTGTGGTAAGGAGCATGGTCTCAGCCTACTTCATATTCATATTTCTGCAGTATAGTTATCTAAGAGGAAATAAACTCTTTCTTGTCAGTTGTGTTCAGAAAGTAACTTAAGTGCTACAATTGGTTCTGCTTTGATTAAGAGATTGTCGCCAGAGTAATCACTATAGTCAAGGAGATAGGGTACTGGAACTGGGGCTTCCATCAGAACCACTTAGTGGGTGTACAGTAGTAGAAAATTATCCGGCCTAGAGAAATATGTTTCTGAGAAGATAAAAAAATAAATGCCCACTGCCCTCTCTAATCTCTGAGTAACAGTCTTTAAATATATTTTCAGCATAATACTTTCACATTCAAATTGAACTATCTTTTCTAGCATTAACCTTTTTTTCCAATGGTTGTTATACGATGACTTCTCTCATCATTGTCAATATGTTGATCCCATTTGTTGTGGGTTTAAAACTAGGCTCTCCAATTTACTAGTTAGGTGATCTTAAGCAATTTATCGTCTCTAACCTTGAATTTTCATCCCTAAAGTCGGGATACTAATGTGCTAACCTTATGAGTTAATTGTGAGGAGTAAATCAGCTCAGAAAGTACATAGAAGGCACTTAACATTTCTTATTCCTTGGTATGAATAGAGTAGGTGTAGCGTGAAAGTTGCATGCTGTGTTAAAAAAAGCAGAAGATTAGGTGACACAACCTGTTATCGTCCTTCCCAAAGAGCATGGATAAGGCTAGGAAAAAAAAAAGACAAGCTCCTTAATAAAATTTTTGGAAAACATTCATTTCATTCTATCTTCAAAATTCTGGGGATATGTTTCCTCAGAAAGCTCCATACATAATGGGCTTTAGGCACTGAAAACATATCAGGGCCTTTGCCCAACAATGGAAAATTCACTACTTCAACCATTTTCTTTAGTATTCTTTAGCAACTCCTTGGTTTAATCACTGGATAATGTTGAAAGATTTAGTGAAAAACACTTGTTTGAAAGGTCTGCTTACTTGAAGTGAAACTAAGGGCCATGAAGGTGATCCAGCTAGCTTTCTCTTGTGTAGCCAAAGACAATTCTAGATCCTCCTGCTGTTTCTGATTTTTGTTCAAAGATTGGTATTGGGGAGTAGTGAGCTCAGCGGCACTGAGTTTGGCACCGTATGTTAGGAATGGCGGGGGTCATAAAAAGAGAAAATGGGGATGAGGACATGGGAAGTTCTCAATTCTTGAAGTGGAATTAAAGAAATGTGAAATAACATTACATGAGAAAATACTCAGGAAATACCAATATAACATACAAATTCCCATTACGCTGTTTCTGGGTAGGCGCTGAGTCAGAATTTCTAGGATAGAAGGAATATTGATGGAGGCAAGCAGTTTTGGTAAAATGATGGCCAACACGAATCTTGTTCAGACTCTTTGGTCTGTTCTATTTTCTCTGTGGAATTTCTCCCAAATGCCCATCTCTCTACTCTCCCCTGTCAGCCTTGCCTCCCAGGGTTTGCCCCCTTACATTTTATTGTCAGATATTTCAGATATTTTTATATTTTCACGTAGTGATAGGTGTAATTCTAAGATGGTCCCCAAATTCCTGCCCCCTGGCATGCCCACCATATATAATTTCATACTCTTGACTGGGGGTGGCACCATTAATATGATTAATGATGCTAATGGCATAGCAAAGTTTGTATAGTTACTCAAGCGATTACGTTAAGTTATATAAGACTCCTTCTTAGCATCCTGGAGAAAGATTCTCCTGTTGGCTTTAAAGAATAAGCTTCCATGTTGTGAGAGGGGCATGTGACCAGGACTCAAAGGCAGCTTTTAGGAGTTAAAAGCCACTCCCATCCCCACAGCCAACAAGAAATGGGGATCTCGGTTCCTCCCTCAAAAGGAACTGAATTCTGCCAACAACCTGAATGAGCCAGAAAAAATATCCTAATCTCCAGATGAGAATGCACCCCATATAGCACCTTAATTTCAGCCTACGGACCCCTGAACAGAGAATCAGCTATACTCTACCCAAGCCCTTGCCACACAAAGACCATGAGATAAAACATTTCTATTTTTTTAAGTAAAGTTTGCAGTAATTTGCTATGCAGCTTTAGAAAACTTTAAATTCTAAAGAATTTTTTAAAAAATCTAATTTAAATTAGAATTATGCCTTATCCTTAATTTCTTCATACCTTTCAGTGCACATAGTTTAGTACTTTGTACAAAGTAACCATACAATTAAAATTTGCTGATGGATTAATTTGTTGATTAGGATAATTATCCTAAAATTTTATTTCCAATGTCTATTTTCCCCCCACCAGAAAAGTCCTTAAAACTTTTTCTAAGTATTTAGTAAATATCATCTTTTTTTTCCCCTGGAAAATTCCTCCACTTATTAACCTGTCAACATATTCGTGCTGACCCAAACCAAATAAGTAAGCAGTGTAGGTCAAAAGATACTTTGGAAAGGAAGATCATGCTATTTGGGGACAGTTTCAGTAGGTAGTTATAATCAGTCAAGTATTAAATTATGAAAAAATGTCATATGAAGTTTGGTATGAACACATTAGAACTTTAAATTTTTTCCTGATGTTTCCCAATTATGTTAATATACATTGAGAGTAATAAAAATGATAATAACAATAGCTAACTTTTATTAATCACCTCATATGTTCCTGGCAATTAAGAGTTTAATCTGTTAATATATTTAAGCTCTAAAAATACTTGTAACCTCGGTTACTATTACTGTCTTCATCTTATTGATAAGGAAACCAAGGCAAAAAGGTTAAATGATTTGTCCAGGGTCAAATAGACAGCAACAACAGTAATAATAAACTTTTGCAGAGCACTTCAATGGTGCTTTACTTATTACGTTGGCGCAAAAGTAATTGCAGTTTTTGCCACTACTTTAAATGGCAATATATTAACTCATTTAATTTCTATGATTATTGTGTGAATTAAGTACTATTATTCCTTCATTTTAGAGATAAGAAAACAGAGGCTTGCAAATCATTTTAGAGCACTTTTCTTCTCTAAATGCTTCACTGTTATAAGCTAATAACAGTAAACTTATCAATTTTTTTCAAAATTCCAAAATCAGTTCAATACTGCCAGATTAATCTTCCTTGCATACTAGCAGAGTCTTCTACAGGAAACATTCAATGACTGCCTGTTGCTAACTTACCAAATTCCAACAACTTATGATGGCTATTTAGGGTCTTCCATGCTCTCACTCCAATGTGTATTTCTAGTTAAATTTTCTACTATGCCTCAACATGCACCCTGGGTTCAGTCAAATCAGCATAAGTAATGTTCATTACACCCAGGCTTTCATGGCTCTGTGGTTTTCTGATTTAATTTTGGCCACCTGGAAGGCCCTCCTCCACCTCCACTTGTCAAAATAGCATTTCCTTCTATTTCATATCTCAACTTCTCCAGCAACAGTTTAATTCTATAAACAGACATGTTGCTTTCCTTTACTTTGCAAATAAAGGAATTATTTAACATATTACAATTATATTTATATTACAGACTTTTCTTTCTTCCATATCTTCCCTACTGACTATATATTTCTTGAAGCGGAAAAACAATGCTCATAGGAAAATAAGGTATCTAATATTATTTGAGAGTTATATGAATTCATTCAGTATAAATTCTCTTCTAAGGGACTTTGAATTTATTTCTCTAATTGTTTGATAAAAGAATTACACAGAGATGTTGTTTTTTAGATTCTTTCCTCATATCCTGGAAAGTTCATGTCTCAATTTCCCTTAGTTTTCCATTTTTAAGGGCTATGATCTGATCTACATAATAATATAAAAAATGGAAATAAGTAAATTGAAGCTTTTTTAGTGGAATAAGGATATATTATGTTATTGAGCATTACTAAGTGCCAGACAACAATCCTTGTCCTCATGGAGCTTAGATTCCAATAGGAAAAAATAAAAAATAAACATATATATATATATATATAGAAGTTCTATGATAGGTACTATAAAAACATAGATCAAAGTTAAACATTGGTTGTGGCAGAAGGTGAGATAAGGCATATGTGGTCATGGCAGGCCTCATTGGAAAGGTGATAAGTGAGTAGGAAGAGCTGCCCAAGAAAGTTTTTTCCTCCCTTGAGTGTGGATTATTGAAGGGAAGGATGCTGCCTCTCTATTGATGAAGAGAAAATCTTTTCTTACCTTTGGTTTTATTGAGTGTAGTGACAAATGATTTGAAACTGTTTGACATTCCTAGTCACTCAAATAAATGTAGAATTTGAGTAACTGGATCTGACATACACTCTTTAAAGTGTTAAGTCAGAAGCATGATGCTATGGGCTGAATTATGTCTACCCCAAATTTATATATATGTATATGTATGTGTGTACGTGTGTGTATATAAAATATCTTATCTTTCCTGCCGATTTTTCTTCCCTGGTTGAACCCTAAATGACAACTTACAAAAAACAAATGAGACTTTTTTTCTAAGAGTGTACAAATTACCATTTGCTTAGATAATTCAATCATATATCAGTAATCAATTTAGATCAATTTCAAAATAGTTAATTTGTTATGTATACACTCTAAGAATGAAAGATTCTATGAATATGTTGTACATTTTCCCAAAAAGAATGAATTTCAAACCAAAAGAGTAGCATATGCCTTCCGGGAAAATAAACTGTTTCTGAAGTCAATGATTTATTCTTTGCTCATAGCAAGCGTACATCCTTCCCAACTTAAAATAATCAAAAACTTCAATCAAACTTACTTTCACCTTAGACCCTTTCCTCTTCTTCATTGGTCTCTCAGAATTGTAGCTTACACCCATAGTTTCAATTTTTTCACTTTTCATTTACTCCTCAGTCATTAACATTTGGCTTCCATTCTTAAAACTCTACCAAAATAATCCTTGATGATTGCTTTGCCATTAAATAACTGTATTTAATGATCACTTTACGTGACCCCTCAGCATCACTCAATAATATTGTCCCCTTCTTCTTTCTGGGAAATCTTTCTTTCCATTTGCATCAATGACATCACAATCTGGTTTTCCTACTGTTTCCAGATTACTCTTTTTCTGACCCTTTTTCTTTTTTTTTTCATGTAATACCATTTTAATAAGCCATGTATGTTTATTATTTAATTACATGTTTGTTATGCACAAACTGCTCTTATACAGTTCTGTTTAGCCAGTATAATAACGTTTTTAACTTTGTCGATAACAAACTTATATTTATAATGTAACATATGCTGTGCTCTAGTCTAAAAATTGGTGCTTAAACTGTTCACTAATTTAATTATATAGGATGCAATATGTTCCAAAATCCAGTGCACTTAATTGTATTTAAATTTGGTTTTCATTTAAGATCCTCACATGCTAAGAAGTAGAGCAGCCTTGTAGAATTGATCCTTTCTCATTTGAAGCCAAGTCTGATCATCTCTTGACACCCAGGTTGGGCTGAATGCAGAGGATGGGTCTTAGTTTTTTTTTTTTTTTTTTTTTTTATTCAAAGAGCATTGCATCTTTCCTAACTCAAGTAGTTTCTATCCTCATTTCAGACCTCCAGCTTGACTACTCATTAACAGATGAGTTCTGCAGAAACCACTTCTTGGTGGGACTGTTACTGAGGGAGGTGGGGACAGCCCTCCAGGAGTTCCAGGAGGTCCATCTGATCGCCATCAGTGTGCTCAAGAACCTGCTGATAAAGCATTCTTTTGATGACAGATATGCTTCAAGGGTGAGTGGTCCCCAATGGAAGGAATGTGCATTAATAATGTCCTTTATTTTAAGTGGTGTAAAGAAAGTAATCAGTTAGAAAATTCATGGTAACAGCACTAAGATTTTGCTCTGTTTTGGGACTAAAATCAAATATCTGTCTTTATAGGAAGGATCCAAATAAAGGAGATGGTCAGCGCCAACTTAGTTCGGTTCTCAGAATCCTGGGCCAAACTTACCATGTGTGTCTCCTTTTCAGAGTCATCAGGCAAGGATAGCCACCCTGCACCTGCCTCTGTTTGGTCTGCTGATTGAAAACGTCCAGCGGATCAATGTGAGGGATGTGTCACCCTTCCCTGTGAACGTGGGCATGGTACGTAAGCATGGTCACATCAACTCAGCCTATATCGGGTCCCAGGGAAGCCAGGAAAAGTGCCATAAGCTGGGTGGCTTAGAGCAGCAGCAATTTATTCTCTCCCAGTCAGGAGTCCAGAAGTCCAAAATCAAGGTGTTTCTGACTCTTTTTCTAGCTTATAAATCTCTGATTATACTTCAATGGACTATACATTTCTCTCATGATGAACACTCTAAAAAGGAAAAATTCTAGGAATACATTATGTATTTTCTAAAAAAGAATGAATTTCAAAAAAAAGTAGCATACGCCTTCTGGGAAAAGAAACTGTTTCTGAAGTCAATAATTTATTCTTTGCTCATAGCAAGCTTACATCCCTCCAAACTTAAAACAATCAAAAACTTGGATCAAATTTACTTTCACCTTACACCCTTTCCTTTTTCCTTTAGCTCCTCAAGTTTCAGCTATCTTTTTCCTTCCTTTTTAATATTCTCTTCTTAGGAACATGTCACACATGCATGGCTTTCCTATCCAACCATATGCCAGTGACTCTAAAATGTGTATCATCATCTAATGTGTGACCTTTTAATCCAACCATGTCTTTAATATCTTGACTCAGTTTTCTCAAAAACACCTCTAATGCAATGGGTCCAAAACGTATCTCATGATCTTCCCCCTAAATCTGCCCTCCTCCAGTATTCCTCAGTTTGGTAAGTAACATAATTATTCATTTGCATAAGTTAAAAATCTGAGAATATTCTTCATATTTACTTTTGCTTCACTTCCTTTTCCCCAGTTCCTCTATCATACTTACTACTACGTCCTACTAATTTTACCATGTAGAATCTGACTTCTTCTCTGTACATCATCCACTCCAATCTAATTTCTAGCCACCTTCATCTCAAAACTAGACTGCAAAAGCCCCCTAATGAATCTCCATGCAATCACTCTTGCTCTACACCCTCCAATTCATTTTTTTTTACTGCATGCAAGTCTTTTCGAGCCCTACTTCCATGCTTAAAAACCTTTAGTAGCTTTTTACTCACATAATTATTGTCATTTCCTGTGATTCCCTCTTAATTTATCTGTCCCAATAATAGTAATCTTTGTTCATTTTCACTACTGAGCCATCCCTTCTCCCACTCTGAGGACTGAACATGCTGTTCTTGGCAAACCATCTCCACTGGCATCCTCACTTACTTAACTTCCACTTATTATAGGTATTTGGATTTTGGCTCAAATGACTTTCCTCGGGGAAATGTTTTCTTATGTCCATAGTCAGATTCTCCTGTCATAACTTCTCAAGCATCCTACATTTTTGTTTAATAATACTTATATCTGTGTGCTTCATGAGGAACTTGGGGGTGCCCATTTTATTGCTTATGTCCAGGTAGCAGAATAAGCCTGATACATAGTAGACGCTCACAAAGTACTTGAGGAGCAAGTAAATAAATGATTGAAGCATCATTACAATATCATAGATAGTTTCTCCTGTATTAGTTTTGAAATGTGACAAGAATCTGAGGAGTCTGACCTTGAAGATTTCCATACTTATTCTTTCTTATTTACATATACTGTGCATTTTCAGTTTTGAAATCACAGGCTGATTTTTAAAAATTGTTAGAGCTGAGAATCCAGCCTGTGATGTGAACATCAAGCTGTGCTCTCTCTACCTAGCATCATCAATAAACCACAAATTCTGCAATTAAAAGTAAGCTTTGTAGGTGAAGCATGAGAATACCCAGCTTCTCTACCCACAAGCTTTATTGGCTATATAGATCTACTGGGAGAAAAACATTCTTTGCATTATAAGTAACTGACACAAAAATGCACAGCAAGCAGAAAGAGAAAAAGTTATCTTTTAATAACTCATATCTACTGTTTACATAATTATCAATCAAGATTTTTATCTAAATTCTGAATTTTTTCTCTTGAATATTTGATGAAGGACAGTCAATAATTGCTAACTAACTTACCTTCTAAAATAGAATCTACATATATATGAACTCTTCAGAGTCGGGGTTTTAATGCAGTTGTGTCAGTAAGCAAAATATAAGGACGGGAAGTAACTTGCATATGCCTAAGAGGAATCACACATTGAACCAATAAGATCCTAAATGAAAAAAATTTAAATTTATTTTTAGAAATTTGGTTCAGGAGTACATGTGCAGGTTTGTTATAAGGATATACTATGTGGTGCTGAAATTTGGGCTTCTATTATTGATCCTGACACCCAAATAATGAACATAGTACTCAATAGGAAGTTATTCAGCCCTTTCTCACCTCCTTCCCTCCCTACGTTTGCAATCCTCAGTGTCTATTGTTCACGTATTTATTCCACTGTACCCAAAATTTAACTCCTACTTATAAGTGAGAACATACAGTATTTGGTTTTCTGCTTCTGTTTTAATTTGCTTAGGATAATGACCTCCAGTGCACCCACATTGCTGCAAAAGACATGATTTTGTGATTTTTTATGGCTGTATAGTATTTTATGGCATATATGTACCATATTTTCTTTATTTAATATTCTGTTGATGGGCATCTAGGTTGATTCCATGTGCTTGCTATCGTGAATAGTGCTGCAGTGAACATGTGACTGGACATCTTTTTGGTAGAATAATTTGTTGTCTTTTGGATATTTGCCCAGTAATTGGATTTCTGAGCTTAACAGTAGTTCTAAGTTCTTTGAGAAATCTCCAAACTGCTTTCCACAATGGCCAAACTAATTTATGTCCCCATCAACAGTATATAAGTGTCTTCTTTCTCCACAATCTCGCCAAAATCTGTTACTTTTTTTCTTTTAACCATTCTGACTGATGTGAGATGGTATCTCATTGTGGTTTTGATTTGCATTTCTCTGATGATTAGCGATGTTGAGCATTTTCTCATATGGTTGTCGGCTGCTTCCATTATCTTCTTTAGAGAAGTGCTTGTGCATGTCCTTGGCTCATTTTTTAATGTTTCTTTTTCTTGTTCAATGGTTTAAATTTCTTATAGATTCTGGATATTAGACCTTGTCAGATGCATAGTTTACAAATATTTTCTCCCATTCTGTAGGCTGTTTACTCTGTTGATGGTTTTGTTTGCTGTGCAGAAACTCTTTAGTTTAATTAGGTCCCAATTGTCAGTTTTTATCTTTGTTGCAATTGCTCATGGGGACTTAATCATAAAAGTATTTCCTAGGTTTTCCTTTGTGTTTTTTTAGTTTGCAGTCTTACGTTTAAGTCTTTAATCCAACTTGAGTTAATTTTTGTGCATACACAGTGAGAGGCAGGGGTCCAGTTTCATTCGTCTGTATATGGTTAGCCAGTTTTTACAATTAAAAAAAAAATTCTTGATCTTATTTTTGTTTTCCATGTTCCTAGAATTTCAGGCACCAACTGGTTAGGTCACAAGATACATAGATTTTTATTAAAGTCAATAGAATTATTTGAAGAGCTGGATGCATCTTCAGAAATTGCAGGTGTTGTAGCGATATAAAAGTTCAGTACTGTCAAAGTGCTGTGGAGCATCCCAGGCCTGAGCTTTGATACTATTTTGATATCATTTTGATGCCAAGCACATAGAGATTAAGAATCTTGACTTTATCTTCTTCCCCTTGTCCTGTGTATCCTGTTTTCAATAAGACAGGGGAAAAAATAGGTCTCTAGTAGCCTGATAGCACTTTGCTTATTTCATATTTGAGTCTGATTTCTCAAACTCTTCAAACTGTTTTATAGCTCCTTTACAGTAGAATTCTAGCAGACAGCATTAATATTTTGTAGGACCAGGTCATCATATGGTACCAGTGAGATTTTTTTTTTTCTCTTTCTCTCTCTCGTGTATGTGTGTGTATGCGTGACAGAGCAGTCATATAACAGGGCTAAATATCCGGCATGAAAAGAGTCCAGCTGTAGGCCACACTTCATAGGGGGAAGTCCATAGACACGAGTCCTTTCATCTCTCTGGGATGCTGGGTTTTCTATCTGACAAGCACAAAACACTGCTACTGTTCTGCCATGCTGCAGGCTTCACTCTGTAAAAACAGGTGTAGACAGGTCATTAAGGCTACAAACTCCTTTCTGGGATTAAGCTTGGAGGAGGCAGGTAGGAAAGGTAGCTATTGAAGTCTAGAGTTAATTCATAGACATTTATGTAAAAATGCAATGAAATGATAAAGGTGGAATATACATTGATCCTAAAAGAGCTCCACTGGATGTCATTTCTGTGGAAAGTGCACTCATTTGGAGGAACCACCTCTGCCACAACCTCAGGAGTAATTACATAGCAATAAGTAGATGCTATCTCAGCAATTTCCACAGTTTTTCTAAGATTTTTAAAAAGCAGTTTGTAAAATGTCCTAGGGTAATTTCACAAATGACTACATTTATTGATGTTTACCTACAGTTATAATCAAGAATTGGGCTTTCATTTTTCTTTGAGTTAAATAACAAGGTTCCACGTAATACTGTGAACTTTCTCCCTCAGGGTTAAGAACTCATTATTTTGATTCCTTAGAATGAAGAATAATGTTCTGAAGATAATAGGCACTGCTGCACACTACCTGTTGAGAGACAGAAAGAATAAGGCACTGGTATTAAGGAGGTACTTACTAACACTTTTTTGGAGGCAGTATTGGATCGGTCTTATTACATAATAAAAGATTTAACCTTGGTCAATAAAAATAAAACAAAAAACTTGCAGAACTAGCCAAACACTTACTTATATTGACTATGAAATTAAATGATCAGTTTGATTAAACACTTCATTTGTCATCATCTGTATTGGTATTGTGTTGAGACAGTTTAAATCAATTTAAATTTAAATTATGACCACTAGCTATTGGATTAAAACAAAATCACAGTACTTTTAAAGTTTACTAGACATTTGGAAATATGCTATACTCTGATGTCTAGTAATAAAAGTACATACAATATTACTTATCCCAAAATCCACAAATATTTTTCATGAAGACCAGGATGATATTTTTGATGTGTGTATTTCAGTGTTTATAAAATATGTGCAGTTTGTGGTTCATACTTAGGGACACTAGCTGGTGGTTAGCCACAAAAATCAGAGTTCTGACCCACTGAGTTAGTGAGGACAGCAGATCAGAGCTAATTTTAGTATCCTGACTACATTTCAAAGAGAAACTTTACATTTCTCAGTTTATTCAGTGTATTAGAGTGTTCTTGTTCATTTTACGCCACACTCTGCCCTTGCGGAACTGGGTTATTAGCATGATTTCCTTAGGAATTTTGGAATCAGAACTACTAGAGAGTATCAAGGAACTAAGAAAAAGTTTGACAGCATAGAAACACTTCTGAAAAGAGGAAAAAATAGGTTAGATGGGAGAGGGGGTTGAATTTCTCAGTGAGTACCTGTCTTCTAGGATGCCCCCAGAAGTATGAGGTCACTTTATTTATTTGATCAAATGATCTCTGAGATTATATCTAGCTGAGCGCTAGCTGAGCCATGAGATAAGCTTGGCATTAAGCAAGGCCCTGATTATTAAGCATATACCTAGACACACAAATCTACTTATTCAGAAATGGTCTGATTTAAGTGCCAGAGTGACAATTCAAACACAAATTTTTCATATTACAAAGATCTTGCTCTGAACCATTGCATTATAACATGGGATATATTTGGGAAACAAATATATGTAAAGATACACATGTTTTCTGGGCCATCTTTTAATTGTGAGACATTTTTATAGAAATGTTAAAATTGTGGAAAAGGTAGAGTTGGGTTAAATTCTTGCTTTAACTTTCCTATGTAGCAGGACAATACTCAAGCTTTTACATGAAAAATAAAACATAAGTCTGATGAGCTGGAAAAGGATATCCATTCCTCCTTCTCATTACTGGTAGTAATGAGTATTTGACTATTTAACTTCCCAGGCAATAAGAAAAATATAGAGGAGAATATTTTCACATTTATTTCCATGCACCAGTCAAGATCTAGACAAATTCACAAATAAGAGATAACTGAACAGTGCTTTAGGAGATTTTTTTCAGAGAAAGATCAATAACAATTTAGAACGAGTAATGTACCCATAGAAACAGCATCAAATACAAACCAGTATTATGCACCCTGGCATTCTAGGTCTGTTTCTGATATTGATTTACATTTTGAAAATCACTTAATCTTTTAGTCCCTGTTCCAACATTTATGAAATGAGGAGTGATTCTCTGCATTGTAAATACCCTGGGTGCAGCAATGCACTTCTCCAACTACGGAGCAAAACAAATCTGCTTGGTTTTACTTTGCTGATTCACCAGGGGCAGTAGCTATTGTACCTAGCAAGACAAAGAAAACTATAGCAGTGGGGCTACAACTTATAGAATCTCAGAGAGATTCTTCAACCACCTGGAGATCAGAACTTGGAATAATAGCATACTGAGAGCCACTAAAGAAGAAGGATTATCACACAATAGTCAAGAATAAAATGCCCAGATGAACAATACCTGCTTCCTCAAACTACTTTGCAATTATGAAAACTATGTGACATAATTTTGGTGAATAAGCACAAGCTGAGGTCTTCAAGACAGGTTTTGGCTTTCTTGATTCAGAATATTTCCATTTTCTCCCCATCTTGAATGTGGACATGATGTGTGGAGTGTAAGAGCCATGTTGCCACCATGGAGCAGAATGCTTATGAATAAAAACCAAAGGAAGGTAGAGGCTGGCCTGATCTTTGATGGTGTCACTGAGCCACCAAACCAGCATGGGACCACGTCCCCCTGGACACTTTTGCATGAGGAATGAGGCAAATATGTCATTATCTACACCATCATTAGTTAGGATTTCTGTTATGTGTAACTGAACTCTAACTTGTATGTATTAGGAGACACCTCTTCATAGTCTCTGTTGTTTCTGCACATCTTGCATGCAGAAGCATTGACTCCTTTGTTCTGGACTGTCTTTTCAAAGATGCTTGTACTATAGCAAGTAACTAGAAAATAAACATACTGTCTTCACTCCCAGAGCAAAGGGTGGTTTGCTTATGCCAAAGTATAATAAAGATAATGCTTCCTTCAGGTATGCTTATTGTCCATTGTAAAAAGTTCAGATTTTCTAAGCTTGGGGTTCCTCTCCTGTAACAAAACCCACTGTTGTTTGTAGCTGTTACCTGGCCCTAGTTATAGTATTCTGAAGGAATTGGAGTTAGAGGAACTGGTGAAAATGCTAATAACCATTACTACTATTGGTTTGAGTAAAAAGTACTTTGTCTCAGACCCAGGGGTCTCAAGTCTTCTGCCTGCATCCATGAAAGTGTGGCAGTATTACTTGTCAGTTTGTAGGTACGGTTAAACCTCAGACTCTGAACAGTCCTCAGTAAATTGATTTTGAACAAAGTTGTCAAAATCAGTATACACACAAACTCCATAGATAAAGACTTCCACTCCCAACACATGAACTAAAATGCCAACTAAATGGCTATTATGTATTAGATTAAAGAAAACAAAGAAATTCTAGTTAACTTCATATTTGTAAAAGCTAGCAGTGAAACTATATGTACATATGATTTTAACTGGCCACACTTCCAGCAAGCAGAGTAGAACTGGAAAGTGTAAGACATGTTCATAAAGAAATTACCAACTACTTTAGAGTCAGTGAAAAGAACAATAGTATTAATTCTGCATAAAATTAGATCTACATTAACAAGTTTGAGATGCATCCACAATTCAGTGAATCAGAGAGAATAATATATATGAAAAACTAAATAGGTGGTATAAAAAACAAATAACTGATGTTCCAAGAGTGAACAGAAAGAGTATTCAAATACAATGATGATAATGATGATGATGATAATAATAAAAATGCATTATTGAAATGGGAGAAGACCTGAATTTGAGTATCAAAATAATCCATAAATTATAAGAAAAAAGAAAGGAAGAGCAGACAATTAGATATTACTTCAGGAAATTCCTGAGATTAAAAAATGCAAAACAGATGTTATAAGAATTGTGAAAGAGTCGCCGGGTGCAGTGTGGCTCATGCCTGTTAATCCTAGCACTTTGGGAGGCCAAGGCGGGCAGATCACGAGGTCAGGAGATCGAGACCATCCTGGCTAACACGGTGAAACCCCGGCTCTACTAAAAACACAAAAAATTAGCCGGGCGTAGCAGCACGTGCCTGTAGTCCCAACTACTAGGGAGGCTGAGGCAGGAGAATCGCTTGAACCTGGGAGGTGGAGGTTGCATTGATCCAAGATCACGCCACTGCACTCTAGCCTGGGAGACAGAGTGAGATTCCATCTCAAAAAAAAAAAAAAAATAAAAAGAATTGAGAAAGAAAAAAATATATTTTCACATTGGAGAAAAAAATCAGACCACATACTGTATGATTCTAATTATATGACATTTGGACAAAACAGAACTGTGGTGAGAGTTAAAACTGTCAGTGGTTGCCAGAGATTAGAGGGGAGGCAAGGATGAACAGGCAGATCACAGACAATTTTTAGGGCGGTGAACATACTCTGTATTTTACTATAACAGTGAATACATGTCATTAAACATTTGTCAAAACCCACAGAATGTTCAACACTAACAGTGTATCTTAATGCACACTGTGGATTTTGGGTGATAATGATGTGTCAACATAGGGTCATGGATTGTAAGGAGTACTATTCTGGTGCAGGATGTTGATATTGGGAGAGGCTAGCATGGGTTGGGGTAGGAGATTTATATGGTAAATCTCTGTACTTTCCTCTCAGTTTTGCTGTGGACCTATGACCTAAAAAAAATCATCTTTTCCAAGAGTTAGACTGTTCTTAGCTGTTTCACAATATTGAATGCCAGAATACCACAGAGCAAAAGTAATTAAAACTCAATTGTACAAGAACAGAGATCAGTTAATAAATTATATCAACTTAATAAAAACACTTTATGACTTTTAAGCAATGATCTAACGCTAGTATACTAATGTGGACAATTTTAGAAAATGTCCGTGAATTTAAACTAAAAGAAAAAGTGCAGACTGTGTATTTCTCCCTGTGCTTCATTCTGTACATTTTCTTCAGGTCTGTCTTCATTTTTTTTTCTGTCTATCTTCTTTTCATTCTTCCTGCAGCAGTACTTGTACCAGTGTTTATTCTATCTGTTGCAATTCTAATTTCAATAATCATATTTTTTATTCTCGATATTTTCATGTGGATTATTCAAATATTATATATCCTGACTCCTTTTTTATTTGCTGATTTTATTTGTAAACAGACTAGCATAGACATAAAATGGTAGATATAAACAAACATAATCTACAAAATTAAAACATAAGAACTATGAAACTTAGAATTAAAGTAATTTAATAATAAAATATTAATGCTATACTTTTAGTCATTGTTAAAACCAGAAATAACCTTTAATGTCACTTTTTCCACTTTAATTTTACTAAGACCTTTGAGATCAAATTTTTTGGCCAATGTCACATAGCTAATTAGTGCCAGGGGTGATATTAGAACCCTGTTCTTTTGATTCCCAGCTTAGTTTAAGTTCCTTCATAACAAGTCCCAAGGCTATAATTGCAGTAGAAGTGTAATTATTTAAGAAGCTCAATGTAACTATGAAATAAATACAATAGTACAATATCAAAAATCAGAGTGTTTCAGCATTATAAAAATTTGACCTATTTAAACCAAGTAGTCTAGAAAAACTAAATAGTAATTAAGAATCTGTTATTTATTTCCTTTACAGCACTTCTGGAAAAATTTAGAAGGTGTTTTATTTTCAAAGTTGACTAGAGATGTCTAAATTCATAACTTTATATTTAAAATTTCCCCTCAATCATAAAAACTAAAATTTATTTCACTGATATATTTTCAAAAGCCATGGAAACTAGTGCCTCATCTAGCAAATAGCAAGTAGTCAATAAATATTGGATGAATGAATTATTTCTTAAGGAAAAGACTTGGACAAACTCATAGGCTATTATTCATGTCTTGCCATTAATTAAATAAATGGACATGACAGGAATCACTCTTATCCTGTTTTTATATCTGTAAAATGACATCTTTGGTCAAGGTCACTGATAGTAAATAGGTTTTCATGTGTTCAATAATTGTGATTGAGAATAGTTTCATGGCACTAACTATAATAATTTTGATGCTGCACTTAGGCTCAGCTAGGAAAAAGCATCATTTTTAGTTAATGACGTGTGTCTTGTACAGAGGATAAGAAGAGGTCACATATGGACCACACATTTTCCCATACATTTGGGAATGTATAAAAGACATTTCTATTCACCTGTGGGCCAGTTGTTCTTTTTCAAAAGTATAGCTTAAAATCCTATAGTTTTGATTATTGATAACTTTGGGGGGTCCTCTTGTTCTTATTTTCTCTGGTTCATACTTTCCAATGCAATGCCCTGAATATGCCATCTCACCAAAGTGCCCAAATCAATAATAAACAATAGCTGTCATATCTCTTAAGGGGAAGCTTAGGAAAACGCACACGCAAGAAAAAACAGCCTAATGGGTATGTGGAAGGAAATAGGCAGTTGGGATACTTTCTTTATTTCGTTTATGGATTTTCAAAATTTTCCACCCCACACCTTGATAAAAACAAAAAAATAATTAAAAGCCTGAAGACCAAGCCTGTGTTTGCTACAGATTCCTCAGCTATGCAGAGAAATAGCATCTGATTATTTATTTTCAAGTTAGATATATTCAAGCTCAGTAGCTATTTTATTATAAGTTAACTACCATGCATATGACTTCACAAATCAGTTTTTTCTACCTTTTTTTTCAATAAAGCTCAATAAGAAATAAATAGGAAGTTTGAAAGCTAATTCCTCATAGTATCTTAGAGTTGATGGAAATCTAAAAAGCATTGTTTAATCAATGCCCCATCCTCATCCCCATGAGGGAAGACACAATGTTATTTTCCTAACTGCTGTATTTTTCAGTGCCTAGCCCAGTGCTGGGCATGCATTAGGTGCTCAGAGGAAGAACAAATATGACTGTTGCTTGAATGAATGGACCATCAGGCCTTACAGTCATCTGTCATTATACTTTATCTATGAAGAACACACTTGGGTTGGAAAGGAGGAGGAGAGGGTGCTGTGGCTCCTGCTGAAATACTCAGCTACTGTATGGATTAAAAGCCAATTCCTCCTTCAAAGTTCAACTAAAATAACACCTTCTTTTTAAGCCTTCTTTAATACATCTGAAGTGTAATAAACTATAATTTCTCTATGTTCCTGTAATGGTTTCTTTGTCCTCTATTTCATCATGGGTATTCTATATCATAGGCAGTTGGTTACGAACTCTTACTTCTAAATTTTAAATTAATTGAGGGTAAGGATTGGGTCTTATTCCTTTTTCTTTAATCTTAGAAAAATAATGAGAAAATATTGTTTGTTAATTAATGGAGAGACTCAAAAGGCAGCCATGGTTCAATTAGGAGTAGCTTAAATTGGTCAGAGGGAAACAAGTCAGGGAAGACCGTGGAGACTAAAGTAGGCAGCTGTAGCACCCAAACCACTCCCCACCCAAGAGGCTTTTGAGGCATTTTCTTCATTCAAATTGGAGTATCAAATGAGAGTCAACAGAGTCTGTATATTTTCTCAGAAAAACTTTCACTTTAGGAAATAAGACATGAATTATTCCTATTACCACTGACCAACAATAAATATTTTTGAACTTTAAAAATGTGGAGGCAATGCTTATAATTATAAATAAATACTGATTCCAAGTGTAAACTTAGCAACAATTGTGATTAAATATTAAAGATAGGATGGATCTTGAAGATCATCCAAGTCAATCCAGTGATTTTCTAAGTGGAAAACAATATCCAGAAAGGTTTAGAGATTGGCCTGAGAACAGAAGTAAACAGTACTCAGTCTACAAGGGACTGACCTAAGTCCATCCAGGAAGTTTTGAAAGTTAAAGGCACTTAACTAGAAATAACAGACAAATTTATTTATTGTTCTAAGATGAGAAATTATATTTCAAAAATATCTACATCATTTTAATGTACTATTGCAATATCTCAGGAGATTAAAAAAATCTTTATTTTGAAAAGATCTTTGCAGCTCGCAAATGACAATAAAAGCTTTACCTGAGACAAAGGGAAGGATCATAACTCCTAGAGAGCTAATGAAAACATAAGAGGGCCATGATAATATACAGTCCGGTTTCTGTGGAACATTGAGGCCTCTCTAGTGTGTTGATGGGTACTTAACAGATATTAAAACATACTTCAGGTTTCCCTAAACTTCACTTTTCTTGCTTTCTTTTCCTTTATCTGACAATAGCTATAAACATATGCTGAAATACATAGTTTCAATCTCTATTATGTAAATAAGCATTTTTAAAAATCGCACATTCTTAAAAAGCAGAGGAAACAATCATCTGGCTTTTTTCTTTAAAAATCCTTAAGTTAAGGTTCTTTTAATTTGCATATATGTTTGAATTTTTCTTTCTGTGTCAGAATATTTGTAGAAAAAGAAGGTCTTCAAAAGTAGAACAGCTATAATGTTAATTTCAGCTTGATTGTGATTTCTGTCAGCTCTGATCTTCATTTTTTTTTTCTATATAAGGACCCTGTGAAAGTTTACCTAAGAGTAGAGGAGTCTAGGAGTCCCAAGCAAGTGCTTTATAGAGATGATTTAGTACTGAACTCGAGGAGATATGGATGAACTTTTTCCTTGGTAATTGTAACTCGCTCTGAAGTTGCTTAATAATACGACACAGACTTTAATTAACCCTTTGGATTTCATCTGAAGGGCTTTATGATTAGAGAAATGGGAATGGCCTCAATGAAGACTTCTTCAATTACACCATACTCCTTAGATTTCACTTTATTCTCACAGTTTTATACCACTTTTCTTAAGAACTGAACATTCCAACCCCTGGGTGTTTTGTCATCATTTAAACGTTCTCTACTTCCAGGATATATCATGGGAAAAATTCACCACAGTGCATCTATTTTTTCATACTTTAAGCTGAAAGATGGTTCGATTAATTTTCCCTAGTTGATTACTGCCAGTTAAATATTTTCTTAGCCTAAATTATGTAAAATTCAGATTATCTTCAACCCTAAATATGGTTTATTGCAGGTTTGTATTTCCTATTGGCACTCATCACTCATGTGATCGTTGCTTTCCCCGCCAAAGTTATGCATTTGAATCATGGTCATAATGTATAGTTATTTACAGAGAAAATGAAGATAAAGTAGGAGAGTCTGAAAAGAGAAGCCAATAATTAGGCTGTAGAAAAACTGGAATTGTTTATAGAGGAAGTTTTGCCTGAATAAGAACTCACAAGTTATTTTTCTAAGTTTTTACTTATTCTTCTTTTATTAAAAAATAGCAATAGCACACCTTTGAACACTAACTCTCTCTAGCTATACACTATTTTAATACTTTACTTCACACAGCTCTGGTGGTGTACACAACTCAGGACTGTGTAGTTACCATTGAATTAGTTTATATAGTTTGTTATAAAACAAATGCCTCAGACTGAAGGCCTCTTCATAAGCAAAAAGAACAGAAATTTTTCCTTCAAAGTTCATTCTGCAGGGATTTATATAGATTCTCCCTTTTCTTTTTCTTACAATTTCCTTCCTGGCTCACTTATATTATAATCCACACAGGCATATGTATCAAAGTGCACAACTATTTATAGCAGTTTGAATCAAATTTAACATAAAGGTTATATGGTGTTTTGATATCAGACAATACTTAAATTACATGGTTTCATTAATATTATAGAGATGAAGCATTTCAGTAACGAAGAGGTTAGATAACTTGTTGAAAGTCAGTTATAGCATCACACACCCCTCAATTGGCTTGGCTCAGTTTGAAAATGTAAGCACTTTCCATGCCTTATAATCTGGAGTCAGTCTCCTTTATTATTAGTTCTCCCAGCTTCCCCACCAGATCTAAGTTATACATCATTAGCTAGATATTTTTATTCCATAAATAAATAATATTAAGCTTCAGTGAGATGCTAGACACTCTGCCAGATTCTGAGGATTCAAAGGTGAACAAAAGAGATCTGATACAACCAAGAATTGTAGACTGGTGTGGATAATCAAATAATCTCATGAAAGAATAATTCATAGTTGTGATAAGTATTTTGGGGGAAAATACGGATGCTTTCTATGCAGGGGATATGATAACTGAAAGATGAAACATAATAAACAGGAGTTAGAAGGTGAAGGAAAGTAATCTTAAGCAGATGGAACATAATATTCTCTCTCCAGAGATGATAGGAGAGAGCATGGGTTATCCAAGCAGTGGGACAAAGGCAGAGTTGTCAGAAGCAGAGAGAAGACAAGAAAGTGGAATGCATTAGACACTGAGGACAGAGGCAGAGACCAGCATATCCAAGTCTCTGATGGCAGTATTGGAGATTTTCAACTTTATCCCCAAAGTATCCTAAGAGTAATGGGAAGCTTCTGAAAAGATACAATAAGGAAAATAACAAATTGGAATTTCACCTAAAATGTATTATCTAGCAAAGACATGGAATCAACTTAAATGCCCATTAGTGAAGATTGGATAAAGAAACTGTGGTACATATACACCATGGAATACTATGCAGCCACATAAAAGAGTGAGAACATATCTTTTGTAGGAACGTGGGTGGAGCTGGAGGCTATAATCCGTAGTAAACTAATGCAGGAACAGAAAATCAAATACCGTATGTTCTCACTTGTAATTTGGAGTGAAATGACAAGAAATTATGAACACAAAGAAGGAAACAAAAGACAGAGTTCTACTTGATGGGGAAGAGTTGGAGGAGGGAGAGGAGCAGAAAAGATAACTATTGGATACTAGGCTTAACAACTGCGTGATGAAATAATCTGTACAACAAAACCCTGTGACACAGTTCACCACCTTCACATAAACCCCCACACCTAAAATAAAAGTTAAAAAAATAATTTAAAAGACTATACCATACATAAAAAGGAAAATGAATTGGAAAGAATCAAAATGAAAGCTGAGAAACTAGTTACACATCTATTACAAAAGTCAAAAGACATGGTGAGAGGGTGGACCAGGATGACAGTAGTAGAGAGGCAAGACATTGATATAAGCCAATGATATTTGGGTATTAAAAGTGAATAGAGTTCAGGACAGTTGAACATTTCTCATGACTTACTTCATTTCCAGAGAAAGTCTTTTTTTTTTTTAGGTTCAGAATGTCTCTTTATAGCCACTAAATCCAGATTTATATGGTCTTCCCAGATGCATGAACTCTGCCTTTTTGTATACTTATCTTTTTGAATTACCTTCTCAACCAGGTTTTTATCCCTGTTTTTACTTTTAAATAATCACATTATTTCCAAAACCTTCCAGCTTATATATTTGTGGCGAAACAGGCACTGTTAAACACTGAGCTTAGAAGGAGAAACAGATACAACCACTTAAGATGATAATTGGTATTGTGTTCTCATGAGTCTGAAACATGCTTATCTCTTTCGCCTAAGAATTTTTCATCTGGGAAACCTTTCTAAAGAAAATCCTAAGGTACGCAAGGCTTTTATGGACAAAAATGTTTACCAAAGCATTTTTCCTTAATAGCAAAATTTAAAAATTACCTAAATGTTCAACAATAGTGTAAAGGTTAAGTAAATTATGATATAGTTATCATCATTATACTTTTCTACAATTTTTTACAATAAATATGCCTTTTTAAAATAATTAGAAAGGTAATTGTTACTCAATTTCTCAGCAACTCTGTTCATATTTTTTTTTTCAGATTTAAAACCTGTGTTAATGGTTTTTCTTTAGTCTGAGTTATCTCATGGATTGGATGGAGCGTAAAGGGAGGTGAAGGCTTCAGGAAGGTAACCTTGGTGAGAATATTTCATAAACTATACAACAGTAAGCACCAATAATTGAGTATCTCGGTTTGTTGGCCCTGGCCTTGTCTACTGCAAAGTCTGACATTGGCAGTGAACATATGTTAGGCATTCATGCAGTTGTATGCTCTCTTAACAGGTTTTATGGAAAGGCCAAGTAAAGGACACTTTGGGCATAACTGACTCCCAATTTTGAAAGGATCCCCCTTTTAACCTTACCCCTACCAGAGCCAGATATTAGTTAGAAACAATACATTCAAGGAGGAAGAGAGTTGAAGTACATGGGCTAGCTGGAGTCAGCAAGAGTGAGTGAGAGAAACAGTAAGAGGGGCAGGGGCACAATATTTTGCATAGGGCATAATGCATCTCTCCTGTGTGGTACCCTTCCCACCGAGGATTTTTATAGAACTCTATGGGGAAGATGAGGCATATAAAGTGTGTTAAATAAGTAAATGGAACATCTACTGTTTCTGTAAGACAAGACAGGCACAGGCGCACTGCTTTAATGCCCCCAAACTGACTATTAGAGCACAGAAGGAGGGATGACAAAGCTATTAATAGTAAAGTAATAAGCAACATCATCAGAGAATCTGGTATGGTACAAGATGAATTCAGCAGAACTAGGAAAGATGGGCCTAAAGGGAGAGAAACTGGCAATCAGATGTTCCAGGCAGGTGTGATACACAGTTTTACTTCTGGGACCCAGAAGAAAAATGATTTTTCTCCTTTCATTGTGGCTTTATGGTATCCTTGGAAGGAGAATCCTGGGGAAATGAGTTAACAAAGCCATTTCATCACCCTAACTCACTCTTAGTTCATAATACTTTGTCCACCTACTAGAGACCCTCAGGTCAATAACAAAGGAGTTCAAAAGGGAAAAAGGTTGGCTGTATTTGTTTGTTTTTCCTTTGTAGCACCTGCTCTAATTTGCAATTATATCATCATCTATTTCTTTAATGTCCGAATCCTTCTTGGACTGTAAGTTCTATGGGATCAGGTATCTTTTTGTTTATTACTCTGCACTTTGTAGCCAGCAGAGTGGATCTATATTAATTGACTAAATGGATAAGTTAGTAGTGTGTAATAAGGCAAGGGAATATTGGCTGGGGAGAAAGGGAGGGAAAAGGTGGAGTCTGACCCTCAAGGCCATTAAATGTAGGTCCTGGCAGTGCTCTGCTGCCAAGGCAAGTTAAAAGGTCCAAGCAGAAGAGAGCTAGGACCATCACTGCTCCTGAGAGGGTGTGCAGGGAAACTGCCCTTTATAAAACCATCAGATCTTGTGAGACTTATTCACTATCACAGGGACAGCATGGGAAAAACCTGCCCCCATGATTTGATTACATCCCGCTGGGTCCCTCCCACATCACCAGTGATATGAGGATAGGAGAGAACTGTCTCAGGAGCCAAGTCCATGTGCACATTAGTAGGCAATGGTTGCAGGAAGCTGGCCTGTTTAAAAGGCAAAGAATATTTGGATACAGATTAAGAGGAGAGAGAAGCAACCAGAAACCTATTCTTGGTAGGGTCAGTTGGAATGTAGTTTTAAGTAAAGAAAAAGCCATGTTGAGCACATATATTCTATACTCTGAAGTATTTAGTAAAGGAATCTTTTAATTCCTACCATAGAGGGAATGCCTCTGTCTTAAATTATCAGATTAAAAAATAGTAGAAGTGAAGTTGTATGAAAACTTATTTCAAATTTGTACCCCAAAGATTAAATGATATATAAATACAAAATTAATGAAAGCAGATTTTTATGTGTGTTTGGGTATGAATACTGTGGGTTATAAATGAATAGCATTGAAAAATAGTAATTCTTCGTATGTATTTTCCCCCTCACTCACCACAACTGTATTAGTCAAGGTTTTCCAAGAAACCAGAACGAATAGAATATATGCATATATATATGTATATATGTGTGTGTGTGTGTATATATATATATATTAAAAAATACATAAATACAATGTTTTACATCTGAAATAATATGGATAGACTGAAAAATTGAGTCATTAAAATAATTTTTCTGATTACTAAATAACACATGTTCATTACAAAAAATGGAGAGAGAGAGAGAGATATTTATTATAAGAAATTGGCTTCTGCGGCCATGGAGGCTGAGAATTCCCAAGATCTGCAGTCAGCAAACTTGAGACCCAGGAAAGCTGATGGTGTAAGTTCTAGGCTGAATGTGTGTGTGAAGGCAGAAGACCCATGTCCCAGTTTAAATACAGTCAACTTTGTTCTTTTGGCTTAGGATTGACTTGGTGATGCGGGCTCTTTTTTGGTTCCATATGGACTTTAAAGTAGTTTTTTCCAATTTTGTGAAGAAAGTCATTGGTAGCTTGATGGGGATGGCATTGAATCTATAAATTACCTTGGGCAGTATGGCCAATTTTCACGATATTGATTCTTCCTACCCATGAGCATGGAATGTTCTTCCATTTGTTTGTATCCTCTTTTATTTCTTTGAGCAGTGGTTTGTAGTTCTCCTTGAAGAGGTCCTTCACGTCCCTTGTAAGGTGGATTCCTAGGTATTTTATTCTCTTTGAAGCAATTGTGAATGGGAGTTCACTCATGATTTGGCTCTCTGTTTGTCTGTTATTGGTGTATAAGAATGCTTGTGATTTTTGCACATTGATTTTGTATCCTGAGACTTTGCTGAAGTTGCTTATCAGCTTAAGGAGATTTTGGGCTGAGACGATGGGGTTTTCTAGATATACAATCATGTCATCTGCAAACAGGGACAATTTGACTTCCTCTTTTCCTAATTGAATACCATTTATTTCCTTCTCCTGCCTAATTGCCCTGGCCAGAACTTCCAGCACTACGTTGAATAGGAGTGGTGAGAGAGGGCATCCCTGTCTTGTGCCAGTTTTCAAAGGGAATGCTTCCAGTTTTTGCCCATTCAGTATGATATTGGCTGTGGGTTTGTCATAGATAGCTCTTATTATTTTGAGATACGTCCCATCAATACCTAATTTATTGAGAGTTTTTAGCATGAAGGGTTGTTGAATTTTATCAAAGGCCTTTTCTGCATCTATTGAGATAATCATGTGGTTTTTGTCTTTGGTTCTGTTTATATGCTGGATTACATTTATTGATTTGCATATATTGAACCAGCCTTGCATCCCAGGGATGAAGCCCTAAGCCAAAAGAACAAAGCTGGAGGCATCACCCTATCTGACTTCAAACTATGCTACAAGGCTACAGTAACCAAAACAGCATGGTACTGGTACCAAAACATAGATATAGATCAATGGAACAGAACAGAGCCCTCAGAAATAACGCCGCATATCTACAACTATCTGATCTTTGACAAACCTGAGAAAAACAAGCAATGGGGAAAGGATTCCCTATTTAATAAATGGTGCTGGGAAAACTGGCTAGCCATATGTAGAAAGCTGAAACTGGATCCCTTCCTAACAACCTTATACAAAAATCAATTCAAGATGGATTAAAGACTTAAACGTTAGACCTAAAACCATAAAAATCCTAGAAGAAAACCTAGGCATTACCATTCAGGACATAGGCATGGGCAAGGACTTCATGTCTAAAACACCAAAAGCAATGGCCACAAAAGCCAAAATAGACAAATGGGATCTAATTAAACTAAAGAGCTTCTGCACAGCAAAAGAAACTACCATCAGAGTGAACAGGCAACCTACAAAATGGGAAAAAATGTTCGCAACCTACTCATCTGACAAAGGGCTAATATCCAGAATCTACAATGAACTCAAACAAATTTACAAGAAAAAAACGAACAACCCCATCAAAAAGTGGGTGAAGGACATGAACAGACACTTCTCAAAAGAAGACATTTATGTAGCCAAAAAACACATGAAAAAATGCTCACCATGACTGGCCATCAGAGAAATGCAAATCAAAACCACAATGAGATATCGTCTCACACCAGTTAGAATGGCAATCATTAAAAAGTCAGGAAACAACAGGTGCTGGAGAGGATGGGGAGAAATAGGAACAATTTTACACTGTTGGTGGGACTGTCAACTAGTTGAACCATTGTGGAAGTCAGTGTGGCGATTCCTCAGGGATCTAGAACTAGAAGTACCATTTGACCCAGCCATCCCATTACTGGGTATATACCCAAAGGACTATAAATCATGCTGCTATAAAGACACATGTACACGTATGTTTATTGCGGCACTATTCACAATAGCAAAGACTTGGAACCAACCCAAATGTCCAACAATGATAGACTGGATTAAGAAAATGTGGCACATATACACCATGGAATACTATGCAGCCATAAAAAATGATGAGTTTATGTCCTTTGTAGGGACACGGATGAAACTGGAAATCATCATTCTCAGTAAACTATCTCAAGAACAAAAAACCAAACACCGCATATTCTCACTCATAGGTGGGAATTGAACAATGAGAACACATGGACACAGGAAGGGGAACATCACACTCTGGGGTCTGTTGTGGGGTGGGGGAAGTGGGGAGGGATAGCATTGGGAGATATACCTAATGCTAGATGACGAGTTAGTGGGTGCAGCGCACCAGCATGTCACATGTATACATATGTAACTAACCTGCACATTGTGCACATGTACCCTAAAACTTAAAGTATAATAATAATAAAAAATAAATAAATACAGTGAAGTGCAAATGCTCTCTTGCTTTGCCTTTTTGCTGTATTCAGCCCTTCAAAGAATTGGATGAGGCCTATCCACATGGAGAGGGCCATCTGCTTTACTCAGTCTCCAATTCAAATGTTAATCTCATCCAGAAACACCTTCACACACACACTCAGAATAATGCTTAACGAAATTGCTGAGCATCCCATGGCCCAGTCAAGTTGTCATATACAATTAGCCATCATTACACCTTTACCCACAGGAACGCAAAGGAAATGACTAATATCCTCTCTAACTTTCTTACAACATAATTTTGTCGTATTGAAATGAATAATTAGACTCTTTATTATTAATGCACTGGGATGCACTAAAATATCTGTACGCTGCTTCTAACAGCTAAGTAAAATGCAACAATCTAGCCAACTAACATTTTATAGCTGTGATATCCACCAGAGGTGGTATTTCATGATTCAACCAGGATGCCAAAAAGTGAGCGAGGTTTAAATTTATAAAGGATTGCAAGAGATTACATTTAATATTGGTTAGACTATTTAGCAGTAGAGACTAGAAGTTTATAATATTCAAATTGGGAGTACTTGTATATTAATAATTAGTGTATCCCCCAAATACTGATTTCCTTTACTGTAAAGGCAAGACATTTTTAAAATGGGGGTTTTATAACTTAGTTACATTCAAATATATATATTTACATTCAAACAGTGCCTTTGGAGAAAACGCATCCAATTAAACAATGCTGCTCTTGTTCAAGGGAAGTTCACAAAGTACACAAGAAAATATTTCTAGCTATTAGCAATTTTCTCCCATTTCTGAGGCTAGCAGATTTTTAAAATGTAATTTCCTTTTTTATTTGCCTTGGCTTTAGTAACTGCTTTTGGCCATTACTTGATATAGAATTCACCAATAAAGGATGATTTAACCTCACTTAAGATATCAAAATATGAACCACAGCATGGAAGTCAATCCAAGAGAAGAGTTCTAGGATAGCACTGGGCATTGGCAGCACCAATGAATAGATGTGCAGCCCCTTACCACCACCTGGATGGCAGGTAGAAGAAAAGAAGGAATGGTGGGATGAGAATCTGAAAATATTATCTCCAATTATGCTGCTGATTTATGATAGGATGGATGCTCCCTGCCCTACCTTCTATGGTACACCTCGTGCTCCTGCATTGTTTGATATCTGAGTGGTTTAAGCTGAATTAACTTACCTCTACCTCCAAGAGTGTGTTCTGAAAAACTGAAACCAGTGAGGTCATTCCAATTTCTCTTGTCAGAGTTATTGTTTCAGAGATTGAGAGTTTACCACTTCTAAGCCAACAAGTGCATCGTTCTTTTGTAAGCAGACAGAGAAGCTCTCCAGGAACTATAGGGATTTAATCAACTTGAACAATCAGCTTGTTTTACAGCCTCCTGCCTTGCAGCCCGTTTTTTCCCAAACCTTTCATGAAATACCATAAATACGGTCACCTACTAGGTTGAAACCAACTCCTGGCAACTTACAGATGAACTTATAGATGAACCCCAGTGACCTTGCCTCATTACCATGCTAAAGTCTCCATCCTGGGAGGAGCTATAGCTTCATTTCCATTACATGGGACCTATATGCTGGCATGCTGACTCACCTTAACTGTGCAACTGGGAACCTTCATCTACATAAGACGACACACCCTCTTCCCTCTCCATTGCCCCTTAAAACCGTCCTGTCACATACCCTCAGAGAGGCACGGCTTTGGAGAATACTCTCAGTGCTCTCCTTACCTCCAAATATTTGCCAGATTTACTCAAAAATCTGGCAAATATTAAAGAGAAGGACTTTTGCTCTATACTTGGGGAAAATATCCTCTCTTTCTATTTCCCCCTATTCCTGATCTGGCTGAGGAATCACGTTGCCCAGATTGGGCCTGGCAACTTTGTTGCATAAAGCCAAATACAAATTAAAAAGGAGAGACTTAATTCTCTCTGTTGAAAATAAGGAAATGACTTTCCTCCTTTCTTTTCTTAGTACACTTACTTTAGAAAACTCATTAAGTTTTTTCTCTGACTCTTTGATATGTAAATTCTTCTAAAAACTAAATAAGACTTTTGCCCATTTTGTGACCCAGGAATGTCTTTTTTCAAGAATCTGAGAGCCATCTCTTTGAGATGTAATCATTGAGAAAGATAGCACCCCCATCTCACAATTTCTGTGAGAGGGTAGGAGCCTAATTTCACAGGGCACCTCATTCCAAGTTGCCAATTACCTCTTGTTATAAAGATGTGAAAGCCAATTAGCTAATACAGATGACTATCCCAAAAACTAAGTGAATTTAGGATGAACTATGTGTGTGGTAAATGTTACTGTCAAGTCTTCTTAGTTGAGGACTGGTTATTTTTTTTTAAGAACATGTATGTAATGGGTGTATCTGTTTGGCTACATAGAAGAGTAAGATTTCTTTCTGGTTTTGCAATTTCTTGGTGGATTGCCTTGCGATGCCTATGTGCATTGTGATTTAATGCTTATTCAGTAGTAACATGTTCTTTTCTTTCTAACTTTATGAAGAGTTTTTCTAGGTTGGGAGGAGATTTTGTTTTTAATTATATTTCCCCAACAATTATAACCATGAGAAAAGCTAGCTTGAAGATGAAGCCAACATGTGGAGAAAGACAGAGCTGTGAGCATCCTCACAGAGTAATGGAGATGGAGCCTTGGCTGGAGTATTGCTGCATATTTAGACTTCCTTTAGACTTTCAATTATATAAGCCAAGATATTTGCTTAAGAATGTAAGGCAGACTGAAATAGCTATATTGTTTCTCACAACTGGAAGTGCTCCGAGCTTTTCCTACACATTTAATCACAAATATCTTTTTCCTCATGAAATGCCTAAGAACATCTTGCAGGACTGGTGTTTATGGAACACATTTTGGGAAACACTTTTCGAACTCAATTATCTATTTATTCAACTTTTTTTTTTCTTTTTCGAGATGGAGTCTCACTCTATCATCCAGGCTGGAGTGCAGTGGCATGATCTTGGCTCACTGTTACCTCTGCCTCCTGGGTTCAAGCAATCTTCCTGCCTCAGCATTCCAAGTGGCTGGAATTACAAGCATGCACCATCATGCCTGGCTAATTGTTGTAATTTTGGTAGAGACAGGCTTTCACCATGTTGGCCAGGCTGGTCTCAAACTCCAGACCTCAAGTGATCCACCTGCCTCATCTTCTCAAAGTGCTGGGATTACAGCACACATGGCCACAACAATTTTTTAATATTAAAAAGTATTTCCTTTGAGAATGTATCGTTATTAACAAACTTACTTCCTTGGTCATTATATAACTTATGTTTTCCACCATCATAAGAAACCTGCATTTAACAACCTTGATTTGCTTCTGTTTCCATGTACTTACTGATGACTATATCCTCAGGATAAATTCCTGGATGTAGATTTACTAGGTTGAGAATATGCAGATTTCTGTAGCTCATGGAATATAAATTCTGACAGTAAAACAATTGGACTCTAGTACTAATTTTCATAATTGGAATAATGCTTAAGCAACATGACTCAATGGTCTAATAATGTCATTCAGAATAAATGTTGACTATAGTAATATGATCATATACATTTTACTAGAATAAGAGCATAAATAATGAACAATGATAAAATAATGTGTCAAATGACCTCCTTAGCTCTCCTGCATTCAGGAAGGCTGGGTTTGCACTTTTACTGCTGATCCTTCATGTGGGTAGCACAGGCTAACTGGCTAATAATATAATTTATCCCTACCTGAGAAACTGTATTTTTACACAGTTTTCTCAGAAGGAGCTAAGGGTGTAATGAACAGAAAAAGAAGAAAAAACACAGACTTATGCTTCCAGATTAAAAATAAAAATCAATACTTCTGCCCATGTCTTTGTGAAATAATGCTTCAGTGATTTCAAGGTTTGCTGTAGCTTACAAGCAAATTTTAAATAAAGTATGTTCATAGTGAGCCAATAAAACATAAGTCACATTTTATAAACAGAATTCTGTACCTTACTTTTGGTTTTGAGAATGGACTTTGAATTAACATATAGCTGTGCTATAAGTTAATTATAATTTTTGTTGCACTTAACCCTTCAAGATGTATACTGGAAGTTTGCAGAAAATAGAACGAGACATCTCTTCCTGCCAGATGGGAAATTTTCACACAGAGGTGGTCCAGCAACTGAACTGAATGGATGTAAATATTCAATGGCCAAGAGTTTGGTGGCACTCTACAAAAACAAAGACCTCCTGGTCATGGGAACATTCCTTTTTGGTCCTCTTGGTTAATCTCTGTGGATTTGATTTTCTTAAATATATATTATACAAATACTGGACTTTAATCTCTGAGGTCTTTTGTCTAATTTCCAATTTGTTCAGGAGTTCAGAGGAGAAAATGTAAATTATATCAATACTTACTAGGAAATATTCATAGAGAAGATATAATCTGTGCTCAGTATTGAAGAATGTGTAATGGAACGTCAGAGGTATAAATGTATAACCCTTCAGTCAGGAGTAGATGGATAGAACTAATACAAACAGGTAGAAATGCTAGTTAAGCTGGAAAACAGTGAAGAGACCAAGTTATGCAGGCTGAAGGTAGGATTATGGATTATTTTAATTTTTAATATTTTCTTGATTTTGTAAAGTTTCAAAATGACCATACATTATTTCCATATGAATAAATCAACAATGACAAAAGTAGTCATTCATTGAGTGTTTATAGTTTGAGAATTTTATTTCAAATCCCATCATCTTGCAAGGCAGTGGTGGTCTTTAACCCAGCAGCAGCATTAGCAGCACCTGAGAACTTGTTAGAAATAAAATTTTAGAAACTTACTGAATCAGACATTCCGAAGGTGGGGCCAAACAATCTGTGTTTTAACAAGGTCTCCAGGTGGTTTTGGTACAACTCAAGTTTAAGAAACATTGCTATAAAGTAAGAATCCTTTTTATTTTTCCTTTTCAAATTTTATTTTATATATTCAAAGGGTACATGTGCAGGTTTGTTACCTGGGCATATTGTGTGATGCTAAGGTTTGGGGTACAAATGATCCCATCACCTGGGTACTGAGAATAGTTTCCAATAGTAAGTTTTTCAACACTTGCCTCCCTCCCTCACTGCCTTCTCCAGGAGTTCCTAGTGTCTACTGTTGCTGTTGTTATGTCCATGAATACCTGATGTTTAACTCCCACTCATAAATGAGAACATGTGGTATTTGATTTTCTGTTCCTGAATTAATCTGCTTAGGATAGTGGCCTTCGACTGTATCCATGTTGCTGCAAAATACATGATTTTGTTCTTTTTTATTGTTGCATAGTATTCCATGGTATATATGTATTACATTTTCTTTATCCTATCTGCTACTGATGGGCATGTAGGTTGACTCCATGTCTTTGTTATTGTGAATAGCACTGTGATAAACATACAAATGCAGGTGTCTTTTGGTAGAACAATTTATTTTCTTTTGGATATATACCCACTAAGGTGATTGCTGGGTCAACTGGTATTTCTGCTTTAATTTTAAGTTCTTTGAGAAATCTCCGATCTGCTTTCTACAGCGGGTGAACTAATTTTACATTTCTACCAACAGAGTATAAGTGTTCCTTTTTCTCACAGCCTTGCCAACATTTTTTTTTTTTAAACTTTTTAATAGTAGCCATTCTGACTGCTGTGAAATGGTATCTTATTGTGGTTTTCATTTGCATTTCTCTGATGATCCATAATAATGAGCTTTTTTTTCATACATTTGTTAGCCACTTGATGCCTTCTTTTGAGAAATGCCTCTTCTTGTCTTTTGTCCATTTGTTAATGGGGTTATTTGGTTTTTGCTTATTAAATTGTTTAAGTTCCTTATAGATTCTGGATCTTGACCTTTGTTGAATCCATAGTTTGTGAATATTTTCTCCCATTCTGTAGGTTGTCTTTTACTGCATTGATAGTTTCTTTTGCTGTGCAGAAGCTTTTTAGTTTAATTAGGTTCTACTTGTCAATTTTTGTTTTTCTTGCAATTGCTTTTGAGGACTTAGTCATAAATTCTTTTCCAAGGCCCATGTCCAGAATGGTGTTTCCTGGGTTTTCTTCTAGGATTCTTATAGTTTGAGGTCTTACCATTAAATATTTAATCTAACGTAAGTCAATTTTGTATATGGTGAGAGGTAGGGGTCCAATTTCGTTCTTTTGCATATGACTAACCAGCTATCACAGCACCATTTATTGAATAGAAAGTCCTTTCCCCATTGCTTATTTTTGTCAACTTTGTGGAAGATTAGATGGCTGTAGGTGTGTGGCTTTATGTCTGTGTTCTTTATGCTATTCTATTGGTCTGTATGTCTGTTTTTGTACCAGTACCATGCTGCTTTGGTTACTTTAGCCTTACAGTATAGTTTGAAGTTGGGTAATGTGATGCCTCTAGATTTATTCTTTTTCCTTAGGACTGTTTTGGCTATTCAGGCTCATTTTTTGTTTGATATGAGTTTTAGAATAGGTTTTTCCAATTATGTAAAAAATGACACTGGTGGTATAATAAGGATAGCATTAAATCTTGGGACAGTATGGCCATTTAAACAATATTGGTTCTTTTAATCCATGGCATGGAATGTTTTTCCATTTGTTTGTGTCATCTATCATTTCTTTTAGCAGTGTTTTGTAGTTTAGTTCTCCTTGTGGAGTTCTTTCACCTTCTTGTTTAGATATATTCCTAGGTATTCTATTTTTTTGCGTGTGTGGCTATTGTAAATTGCATTTAATTCTTGATTTAGCTCTCAGCCTGAATGTTATTGGTGTATAGAAATGCTACTAAATTTTATACAGTGATTTTGTATCCTGAAACTTTGCTGAAGTTATTTATCAGTTCCAGGAGTCTTTTGGTGGAGTTTTTAGGGTTTTCAAGATATAGAATCAAATTGTCCATGAAGAGACAGTTGGACTCCTTTTTTTCCTATTTAGATTTTTTATTTATTTTTTTCTTTTATCTGATTGCTCTGTCTAGGACTTCCAGTACTGTGTTGAATAGGAGTGGTGAGAGTGGACATCCTTGTCTTATTCCTGTTCTTTACTTTTTGCTGAAGTTGCTTATCAGCTTAAGGAGATGTTGGGCTGAGGCGATAGGGTTTTCTAAATATACAATCATGTCATCTGCAAAGAGAGACAATTTGACTTCCTCTTTTCCCAATTGAATACCTTTTATTTCTTTCTCTTGCCTAATTGCCCAGGCCAGAACTTCCAACAGTATATTGAACAGGAGTGGTGAGAGAGGGCATCCTTGTCTTGTGCTGGTTTTCAAGGGAAATGCTTCCAGTTTTTGCCCATTCCGTATGATATTGGCTGTGGGTTTGTCATAAATAGCTCTGATTATTTTCAGATATGTTCCATCAGTACCTAGTTTACTGAGAGTTTTTAGCATGAAGGACTGTTGAATTTTGTTGAAGGTCTTTTCTTCATCTATTGAGATAATCATGTGGTTTTTGTTGTTGGTTCTGTTTATGTGATGGATTACGTTTATTGATTTGCATATGTTGAAGCAGCCTTGCATCCCAGGGATGAAGCCGACTTGATCATGGTGGATAAGCTTTTTAATGTGCTACTGGATTCGGTTTGCCAGTATTTTATTGAGGATTTTCGCAATAAAATCATTTACAGACAAGCAAATGCTGAGAGATTTTGTCACTACCAGGCCTGCCTTACAAGAGCTCCTGAAGGAAGCACTAAACATGGAAAGGAACAACTGGTACCAGCCACTGCAAAAACGTGCCAAATCGTAAAGACCATTGACACTATGAAGAAACTGCATCAATTAACAGGTAAAATAACCAGATAACATCAAAATGACAGGATCAAATTCCACACATAACAATATTAACCTTAAATGCAAATGGTCTAAATGCCCCAATTAAAAAAACCAGACTGGCAAATTGGATAAAAAGTCAAGACCCATCAGTGAGCTGTAGAGGTATGTTCCTTTGATGCCTAGTTTCTTGAGGGTTTTTATCACAGGGATGTTGGACTTTATTGAAAGCTTGTCCTGAATCTATTGAGATAATCATACGGTTTTTGATTTTGATTCTGTTTATGTGGTGAATCACATTTATTGATTTGCATATGTGGAACCAACCTTGTATCCCAGTAATAAAGTCTACATGATCATGGTGAACTAACTTTTTGACATGCTATTTAATTTGGTTTGCTAGTATTTTGTTGAGGAATTTTGTGTCTACTTTCATCAGGGATATTGGCCTGTAGTTTTATTATTTTGCCTTTGTCAAGTTTTGGTATCAGGGTGTTGCTGGCTTTGTAGAATGAGTAAGGGAAGAGTCCTTCCTCAATTTTTTGAGATCGTTTCAGTAGAATTGATATCAGCTCTTCTGTGTATGTTTAGCAGAATTTGGCCATAAATCCCTCTGGTCTGGGTTTTTTTTTGTGTGTGTGGTTGGTAGGTTTTTTTTTTTTTAATTAACTCAATTTCAGAGCTCAATATTGATCTGTTAAGTGTTTCAATTTCTTCCTGATTCAAGCTTCGGAGATTGCACGTTTTTAATAATGTATTCTTTTTTTTTTTAGACCATCTTGTATGTATACATAGAGGTGTTTGTAACAGTCTCTGAGGAGCTTTTGTATTTCTGTTGGATTTGTTATGAAGTCACTTTTGTCATTTCTGATTATGTTCATTTGGACTGTCTTTTTCTTTGTTAATGTGGCTGGCAGCCTATCAATTGTGTTTATCCTTTCAATTAATCACCTTTTGGTTTTGTTGGTCCTCCGTATGGATTTTTGGATTTCAATTTTATTCTTCTCTTCTGCTAGCTTGGGGTTAGTTTGTTCTTCTTTTTCTAGTTCTTCTAGGTGTGATGTTAGATCATTAGTTTGAGATTAATTAAATTTTTAATTGTTTTGCATAGTTAAAGATTAATGAATCTTTCCAACTTTTTGAGATAGGCATTTAGCACTACAAACTTTCCTCTTAACACTATTCTTGCTGCATTCCAGAGATTTTGATATGTTTTGTTTCTGTTTTCAAAGAATTTTTTAATCTCTACCTTGACTTCATTGTTTACTCGAAAGTCAGGAGCAAGTTGTTTAATTTTCATGCTATTGTGTGGTTTTGAGAGATCTTGTTGATATCTATTTTTATTTCACTTTGGTCTGAGAGTATGGTTGGTATAAGGTAAGTGTTTTTAGCTCAACTTAAAAAATGAAGTAAAGGAAGCTCAGAAATAGTAAGTTCCCCAAGGTCACTCAGTTATCAAGGGCTACAGCAAGGATTATAAATGAGTCTTTTTCACTCCTAAGCATATGCATTTTTTATTAAGCTACATTACCTTTAAAATAAATTTATTATAAAAAAGAGAAAAGCAGGGATATAAAGCTATTATTGGGCTCCTCTAATTTATTTTCACTGTATTTGTAAATGTATAATTTCTGAAATTGTTGTTAAATGAGGAGTTGAGGTTTACTTACAGTTAGAATATGTACAAAACTCAATAATTGAGTGAACTCCATTGCATCATCTTGTAAATTTCGGAATAATATCATAAAATGAAGTGAGAAATAGCACAAGTTTATACACTGTACAGGGTATCTTTGGGAAACACAAAGAACAAACATTTGTCTAATAATCCCAATAATTCCTTTGACATGCAGGGGTGACAGTAGACCCCAGTATCGTGAACACAAATTTCCTTCTGTGCCTTGAAAGCATGAAGGTAATTTATTTACATGAAGAGCCTTAGAGGTTAAACCTGTGAGTTCAAAATTCAGGCTATTAAGAGTACTGTATCGTCAATATTGGAAAATATCATTTAAACTTGTTTTATTAAATACTCGCATTTTTATTTTGCCTTCATAAAAGTGCTTTAAAAGTAGAAAAATATATTGATGGCAATACTGGTTTCCTTCTAGTACATTTGTTTTGACTCCTTTCCTTTCAATTGTCTTTCCTCCAAGAGTTGTAAAATTGTAGTTGCTTTAGCATCTAAATGTCTTTATGCATAGTAAAAACCTGTATAAAGAAAGCATCATGGGTATAGCTTGATTTAAGTGTTTCATTTATGTTCCATTTCTTTGTCATGTAAAACCAAATATGTGGAAATTTCTTCCTAACAATTTTTTATATGTGAGTAAAATCCTAAGTTTGGACATTAGAAAGAGTAATGACGTCAGATTTTAAAAGAGTTACTACTGATATAACTCAGAGACTTGAGAAGCTTGGGTCCAGTAGATAATTGGAAAATTTTATTGGATTTTGATGCTTATCCACTCTGTTTATCAGCAATAATCTTACTCGTATTCAGTTGACCTTTGAATAACACAGTTTGAGCTATACAACTCCACTTATACACAAATTTTTTCAATAAACATATTGGAATTGTTTTTAGATTTGTGACAATTTGAAAAACATGCAAACTACATAGCCCAGAAATAGTAAAACTATCAAGAAAAAGATGTGTTATGAATGCATAAATAAATGTAGATGCTATTCCATTTGATCATTTACTACCATAAAATATATACAAATCTATTATAAAAATTTCAAATTTATCAAAAGTTATGCATACAAACATTTGTAGAACATACATGGGGCCATTTGCAGTTGAGAGAAATCTAAACAAAGGCAGATGTGTGGTAGTAACTATTGACTGCATAAAATGACCTGTAATAAATGCTTTACTACTGTAATAATCTTGTAGCCACCTTCTGTTGCTATTGCAGTGAGCTCAAGTGTTGAGTATCTGTTTAAAACAGTGACGTTAATCATCCTGTGAGCAGCTCATCTCTCCAATAAATTGCATACCACAATACAAAGTGACTTATTGTGGTTCTCCTGTATTTTTAATCGCATTTAGTGCTATACCATAAACCTTGAATAATGCCACGGGACCAATACAAAGTGCCACTAATGATGCTGGAAGTGCTCACAAGAAGCAGAGAAAAGTCAAGACATTATGAGAAAAAGTTAATTCCTTGATGTATACCATAGACTGAGGTCTGCTGCTGAGGTTGCCCACCATTTCAGACTGACAATTCATCTTGTAACCAGATGGTGTAAACCTACAGTATCAATAAATACAGTACTGTAAATGTATTTTCTCTTCCTTATTATTTTCTTTTTTTTAAATTATACTTTAAGTTTTAGGGTACATGTGCACAACGTGCAGGTTAGTTACATATGTATACATGTGCCATGTTGGTGTGCTGCACCCAGTAACTCGTCATTTAACATTAGGTATATCACCAAATGCTATCCCTCCCACCTCCCCCCACCCCACAACAGGCCCCAGTGTGTGATGTTCCCCTTCCTGTGTCCACGTGTTCTCACTGTTCAATTCCTACCTATGAGTGAGAACATGCAGTGTTTGGTTTTTTGTCCTTGCGATAGTTTGCTGAGAATGATGGTTTCCAGCTTCATCCATGTCCCTACAAAAGACATGAACTCATCATTTTTTATGGCTGCATAGTATTCCATGGTGTATATGTGCCACATTTTCTTAATCCAGTCTATCATTGTTGGACATTTGGGTTGGTTCCAAGTCTTTGCTTTGTGAATAGTGCCACAATAAACATACATGTGCATGTGTCTTTATAGCAGCATGATTTATAATCCTTTGGGTATATACCCAGTAATGGGATGGCTGGATCAAATGGTATTTCTAGTTCTAGATCCCTGAGGAATCACCACACTGACTTCCACAATGGTTGAACTAGTTTACAGTCCCACCAACAGTGTAAAAGTGTTCCTATTTCTCCCCATCCTCTCTAGCACCTGTTGCTTCCTGACTTTTTAATGATCGCTATTCTAACTGGTGTGAGATGGTACTTCATTGTGGTTTTGATTTGCATTTCTCTGATGGCCAGTGATGATGAGCATTTTTTCATGTGTTTTTTGGCTGCATAAATGTCTTCTTTTGAGAAGTGTCTCTTCATATCCTTTGCCCACTTGTTGATGGGGTTGTTTGTTTTTTTCTTGTAAATTTGTTTGAGTTCATTGTAGATTCTGGATATTAGCCCTTTGTCAGATAAGTAGGTTGCA
Organism: Gorilla gorilla gorilla; assembly: GCF_029281585.2. NCBI lineage: Eukaryota > Metazoa > Chordata > Mammalia > Primates > Hominidae > Gorilla > Gorilla gorilla. The sequence continues at coordinate 46,870,213 of NC_073243.2, read as the reverse complement.
AAAATGTTCTACCATTCTGTAGGTTGCCTGTTCACTCTGATGGTAGTTTCTTTTGCTGTGCAGAAGCTCTTTAGTTTAATTAGATCCCATTTGTCAATTTTGGCTTTTGTTGCCATTGCTTTTGGTGTTTTAGACATGAAGTCCTTGCCCATGCCTATGTCCTGAATGTTATTGCCTAGGTTTTCTTCTAGTGTTTTTATGGTTTTAGGTCTAACATTTAAGTCTTTAAACCATTTTGAATTAATTTTTGTATAAGGTATAAGGAAGGGATCCAATTTCAGCTTTCTACATATGGCTAGCCAGTTTTCCCAGCACCATTTATTAAATAGGGAATCGTTTCCCCATTTCTTGTTTTTGTCAGGTTTGTCAAAGATCAGATGGTTGTAGATATGCGACATTACTTCTGAGGGCTCTGTTCTGTTCCATTGGTCTATATCTCTGTTTTGGTACCAGTACCACGCTGTTTTGGTTACTGTAGCCTTGTAGTATAGTTTGAATTCAGGTAGCATGATGCCTCCAGCTTTCTTCTTTTGGCTTAGGATTGACTTGGTGATGCAGACTCTTTTTTGGTTCCATATGAACTTTAAAGTAGTGTTTTCCAATTCTGTGAAGAAAGTCATTGGTAGCTTGATGGGGATGGCATTGAATCTATCAATTACCTTGGGCAGTATGGCCACTTTCACGATATTGATTCTTCCTAACCATGAGCATGGAATGTTCTTCCATTTGTTTGTATCCTCTTTTATTTCTTTGAGCAGTGGTTTGTAGTTCTCCTTGAAGAGGTCCTTCACATCCCTTGTAAGTTGGATTCCTAGGTATTTTATTCTCTTTGAAGCAATTGTGAATGTGCGTTCACTCGTGATTTGGCTCTCTGTTATTGGTGTATAATAATGCTTGTTATTTTTGCACATTGATTTTGTATCCTGAGACTTTGCTGAAGTTGCCTATCAGCTTAAGGAGATTTGGGGCTGAGATGATGGGGTTTTGTAGATATACAATCATGTCATCTGCAAACAGGGACAATTTGACTTCCTCTTTTCCTAATTGAATGCCCTTTATTTCCTTCTCCTACCTGATTGCCCTGGCCAGAACTTCCAGCACTATGTTGAATAGGAGTGGTGAGAGAGGGCATCCCTGTCTTGTGCCCGTTTTCAAAGGGAATGCTTCCAGTTTTTGCCCATTCAGTATGATACTGGCTGTGGGTTTGTCATAGATAGCTCTTATTATTTTGAAATACGTCCCATCAATACCAATTTATTGAGAGTTTTTAGCATGAAGAGTTGTTGAATTTTGTCAAAGGCCTTTTCTGTATCTATTGAGATAATCATGTGGTTTTTGTCATTGGTTCTGTTTATATGCTGGATTATGTTTATTGATTTGCGTATGTTGAAGCAGCCTTGCATCCCAGGGATGAAGCCCACTTGATCATCGTGGATAAGCTTTTTGATGTGCTGCTGGATTCGGTTTGCTAGTATTTTATTGAGGATTTTTGCATTGATGTTCATCAGGGATATTGGTCTAAAATTCTCCTAATAGACATCTACAGAACTCTCCACCCCAAATCAACAGAATATACATTCTTCTCAGCACCAGACCGCACTTTTCCAAAATTGACCACATAGTTGGAAGTAAAGCACTCCTCAGCAAATGTAAAAGAACAGAAATTATAACAAACTATCTCTCAGACCACGGTGCAATCAAACTAGAACTCAGGATTAAGAAACTCACTCAAAACCGCTCAACTGCATGGAAACTGAACAACCTGCTCCTGAATGACTACTGGGTACGTAACGAAATGAAGGCAGAAATAAAGCTGTTCTTTGAAACCAACGAGAACAAAGACACAACATACCAGAATCTCTGGGACACATTCAAAGCAGTGTGTAGAGGGAAATTTATAGCACTAAATGCCCACAAGAGAAAGCAGGAAAGATCTAAAACTGACACCCTAACATCACAATTAAAAGAACTAGAGAAGCAGGAGCAAACACATTCAAAAGCTAACAGAAGGCAAGGAATAACTAAGATCGGAGCAAAACTGAAGGAGATAGAGACACAAAAAACCCTTCAAAAAATCAATGAATCCAGGAGCTGGCTTTTTGAAAAGATCAACAAAATTGATAGACCGCTAGCAAGACTAATAAAGAAGAAAAGAGAGAAGAATCAAATAGATGCAATAAAAAATGATAAAGGGGATATCACCACCTATCCCACAGAAATACAAACTACCATCAGAGAATACTGTAAACACCTCTACACAAATAAACTAGAAAATCTAGAAGAAATGGATAAGTGCCTCGACACATACACCCTCCCAAGACTAAACCAGGAAGAAGTTGAATCTCTGAATAGACCAATAACAGGCTCTGAAATTGAGGCAATAATTAATAGCTTACCAACCAAAAAAACTCCAGGACCAGATGGATTCACAGCCGAATTCTACCAGAGGTACAAGGAGGATCTGGTACCACTCCTTCTGAAACTATTCCAATCAATAGAAAAAGAGGGAATCCTTATTATTTTCTTAATAACATTTTCTTTTCTCTAGCTTTATTGTAATAATTCATTATGTAATACATATACAAAATATGTTTTAATTGACTATTGCTGTTATCAGTAAGACGTCTGGTCAATAGTAAGCTATTAGTACATAGTTAAGTTTTTGGGGAGTCAAAAGTTATGCATGGATTTTTAACTGCAAGGGGGATAGTGCCCCTAAATTCTGTGTCATTTAAGGGTCAAGTGTAATCAAATGTAGATGGGTAGAGAATAAAATATATCTCGTTTCCAAAGCACAGCCACTCCTAACTAAAAACAATATATTAATTGACATCAAGTCTACTCTTTGTACCAGTTATATCCGCCTCAAACAGAAAGTTTACATTTTTAGGATAATTATTTGTTGGAGTGATAGAAAGGCTGTATTGTACTCTGAGCTATGGCTCAGAACAGTATCTTTATATATGTTGAGCCTACTTTTAGAATATGTTAATGCAGCTCCTTCTTTTATAGAGGTTAGGAATATACACACTATGCTCATTTATGCTAATTTATTTTATCAACCAGATGTGAAATCAATAGGTATTGACTCTACTTTCCAACAAATGCTAAAACAAATGACTGCTATAAAACTAAAATCAATTTTGTAAAGAGTCTCCAAAATGTATCTGGCTTAAGTTCTACAACTTTTTATAGAAAGTAGCATCATTTGTTTGTATCAGTTTTCATTAAAAATTTTAGAAAAATCTGTAGTGTGTTCACCAGTAAGGTAAAGTATTAAGTGATTTTGAGTGCAATATTAATAGTTTTCTAAGGCAATTGCTATTGATGGCTAATAAGCATTTTGAAATAAGTCAGGTAAAATAATTATGGCCATTTTGTCAGGTGTTATGCTCTTATTCATTGCTTCATGTTGAAAAGACTCAGGATTATTTCCTTAAAAACAATCTTTGATGTTTTCATGGCTCTTCTTTGACAACTCTCAATGTAAAGAGATGACTATTCTCAAAATATTTTGTATACTCTAAAAATAATATAGCACTCTTTCACTCAGCTAGATTTATAATATGGACTACCTACACACAATCAGCATTACATAATATATGTATCCAGCTCTTTCCCTAAACTGTGATCCTCAAAGATCTACTCAACTTGTTCTCAAAGCCAGCCATGAGCATTAATACTCATGCCATCTGTAAATATGTTTTATGGAATCAATATTTGCACTGACATACAGAAGAAGATAAGAAGAAGAAAATAAAAATGGTACAAATATGACAATCACAATTCATATTATTTGGAGAGGCAGAATATTCAACAATGTATTGACATATTTGCAAAAATGAAAGTCACATTTCCTGACTTCTTTATTAGTCAGTGGTTTAAATATATTTAATTCTATTGAATTTTCACTACAGAAGTTACTCAAGGAATTAGTTAATACTGTCTCCAAAGTAGTCTGCTTGATATAAAAATCCAAGAATAGAATAATTCCATTTGATTAATAGTCCTACCATTTGAGTCACCAATATTTTGTAAAAGAATTTTATTTCTAATTTCCTCAGATGTTGAGAAAGTATTTGAAGGCACCTGACAACAAAACCCTCAGAAGACTCAGGAGAAGGGTCATTAGCCACACTCTCTTATAGTCCTTCTCCTGTTTGGAATTCCAGTTTCCTATACAAAGGTGGCTGCAATGGGCCAGGGCCATGGCTGGAAGAGGTAAGACCTTCAACGTAGCAGTCAACTTGGACATTATCAGACTTGTTTTAACACAAAATGGTAAATATCCAATTATCAGCTGAGATTCAACATTTTATGGCCTGCCATGTTGAAAACCCTAATGATAGGTCGCATTGTGATCCCTGTAAACTGTCAACCAGGACTGTGAAAAGCACCATGACAAATGACTAAACATTGTCTCTACTAATCATATTTGGGGTTGGCTGATGTACTAGCTAGAGTTTGTTTATTTTTCATAAACAAATAAAATAGATAAAGCTCAAGTTTCCTATGTTCTTCTACAAGGCAGATTTTCTTCACCCCTCCCCTCGAAAGAAAATCACTATTATTAATTTTAGTATCTCTTTGTCCAGATTTTAAAATTGTTATTACATACACATATATCCATGAAAAGATACCAAAATACTATGTTTTTAATATGTATCCAATAGTATTCTGCATACTATCCTATAACATGTTTTTGTCTACTCAAAATTACCTTTTTGAATTACCTCATGTAAATTAAACCATTTAGATATAGTGAATCTAATTTATTTATTTTGGTGCTATGTAGCAAGTATTCCAGTGTATATATGTACTATCATTGAATTCTCCATCCCTTTATTGATGGGTTTTTGATTTGTTTCCATTTCTCCCTATTACAAAAATGGCTAGTGGATATCCCTGTGCATTTAGCTTTACATGCATATGTGAGTATAGAGAGAACAGAACTGTTGGGTTGTAGGATATGCTTATTTTCCACTTCAAGAGTTGCCCTCTAAAAGAAATTGGTATTGATTTACATCCCCACCTGCTGTGTGTCAGCGATCTATTCTCACATCCTCCTATCATTTGGAATGGTTATAACTTTTGCCGTTATAATGAATTTGAAATGGTATCTCATTTTGTTTGGCATTCTTTTTCCCAACCACTACTATCTGTTTTATACTTACTCACCTGTTACCTGTTTTTTGAATAAATGACACATGTCCTTTGCCTACTTTCCATTGGATTCTCTTTTATCATATTCTTATTGACAGACAATAATTATTTGAATTTTTCTATTGTCTGCAATATATATTGGTTACATTTTCCAGCTTATTGCTTTTCTTTTAACTTGATAGTCCCCTTTTAATATAGAAATTTTGGATGTTATTATAATTAGGAATTGCTAATTTCTTACTTAATGATTTATGTCTTTTTCAAGAAAAATCTCTGCCAAAATGTTATAATATTAGTCTTAAGTATAGTTTTAAAGCTTTTCTTTTTTCATGTGTTTATGTCTATATCTTATACCTAATAATTTTATGTATGGTTTGACTCAGGTATTAAATTTTATTATGGACATGTATTGCTCTGGCATTGTTTATGGAGTAACTACAGTTTCCCTTCTGAATTTTAATTCCTCCTATAGTGTAGAAAAAGATCCCAGAAAACATTTAGTGTCTTAATTGCTCATCTGTTTCCTATCAATCTATCTTTTCCTGAACAAATATTACAGATCTTAATTACTATAGCTTTACAATAAGTTTTGATATCTGATTAAAGCAAGTTACCCCAACCTATGCTCCTTCAAAATATTGTGCTTACTAATAGTCCTTTAGCTCTTTGGTGTAAATGTTGGAAATTGCTTTTGAAATTACAAGGTGTTTGAGTTGTAATTGCATTTAATTTTGTGATTAATTTAAAAAGATTTATATATTTAATAATTCTTTTCAAATCTAAAGATTGTAAACATAGTTTTCCTTTTTATTCATGCATTCTCTAGGTCCCCATATGCCTTCTATTTTTAAAGTTGGGTGTATTGAGATATAATTTATATAGAAATTATAATAATTTCAGTATATTAACAATATATTAAACCGTTTTAAGGTATACAGTTCAATGAGTTTTGACAAATGTATAAAGTCATGTAACCATTACCTCAGAATATAGAATTTCTATCACTCCTTCTGTGGTTTGAATGTTTGTGCCTTCCCAATCCTAACTCATATATTGAAATTCTAATCCCCAAGGTCATGGATGGTATTAGGAGATGGGGCTTTTGGGTAAGTGATCAGGTCATTAGGGTTCCATCCTCATGAATGATATTAGTGCCCTTGTAAAAGGGGCAAGAGAGAGCTGCCTTGTCCTTTATACCATGTGAGGACACAGGAATAAACCACCATCTATGAGGAAGGGGTCCTCACCAGACATTAAATTTGCTCATGCCTGGATCTTGGAGTTCTTAGAATCCAGAACCATGAGGAATGAGTGTTGTTTATAAGCCACAAAGTTTGTGGTATTTTGTTATGGCAGATGAAATGGACTAAGACAGCTCCAAAAAGTTTTCTTGTACCTCTCTGTAGTTAACCCACTCTCCTATCAGTAGCCCTTGGCAACCACTGATCTGATTTCTGTTCCTGTAGTTTCACCTTTTCCAGAGTATTATATCAATGAATCATACAGCATGTATGATTTTCTTTACTTACAACAATGCTTTAAGATACATTCATGTTGTTCTATGAAAGGGTAATTTGCTCCTTTTTAGTTCTAAGTAGTATTCCATTGAATGGACGTACCATGACTTATTTATCCATTTACTTACTGATGAACATTTTTTTAAATTTCCACTTTGTAGTGATTACAAATAAACATTCATTCACAGGTTTTGTGTGAACATATACTTTTATTTATCTTGAATGAACACCTAGGAATTTGGTTGCTGGGTCACACGGTAAGAGTATTTTTAACTTTATCAAAAAGCAGCCTACTTATTTTATTAATGATGTTAGCATTTTGCATTCTTACCAGTACTATATGAGAGTTCTAGCTGCTATGTAGTATCACTAGCGCTTGATACTTTCACTTTTATATAATTTTGGCTATTCTCAGAGATGTGTAATGGCATCTTATTTATGTTTTAATTTACGTTCATTTACTAATGAATAATAATGTTGAGCATCCTTTTGTGAGCATTTTTTCATGTGCTTATTTGTCATCTCTTCTTGGTGAAGTGTATAATCAAAATATATGTTTAGTTGAGTTGTTTCTTTCCTTGTTACTTTATAACAAAAATTGATTATTTTATTATCGCTATTGTACATAGTATCTTTTCTACTACGTTTTGGGATTATTTTTGGTATATAAAATGTTATATATTTTTGAAGCCTAATCTTGCAGCTAAAAATGTGTTTTTTGTTGTTCTAATAATTTGCTATGGTTTTCTTGAAACTTCTAGATAGATAATCCCATTGTCTTTAAAAAATGAGAGGTTTACCTCCTCTTTTTCACTATCTATATGCCATTCCATTTTCTGCACTGTTGATAAGTCTAATAAAATAGTGAATGAAAGGAATCATATCATTGATTTTCTCTTGCCTGTCATGAAAATACTTTTAAATTTTTACTCTTATGAATAATGCTTACTGTTATTTTTTAGAACACATCTTTTGTCCTGTAAAACATTTTTTTCTATTTCTAGTTTTCTAAGAGATTTTTAAAAATGCATGAACAAGTACTAAATATGGTTAGATATTATAATTCTGGAAATTTGATTTCTTAATGTAGTTAATTTTAATACTTAGTTTTTTTGAAAATGAAATAGTTTTGAATTCTGAAAGTAAATTGGATCTGATTATTACATTTGAAAATTGATTCAATCTGGTAATATGTTATTCGGGACTTTTATATCTTATAAGTGAGATTGGTCTATAATTTTCTTTATTTTTAAAAATATTTCTTGATTAGATTTAATAACTATTTATGATAGATTTAGAAAATGTATAGAATAGCACTCCTTTTTTGCTATTCTCTGAAATAAGAAACATTTTGTAAAATATATTTACATTATATTTCATATACACTCACTTTATTAATTTTTAAATAAATTTTAATATATTTTAACATTTGTTTTAAAATACACTGATATAAAGATATTTGAATAATTCACTTCTAAAATAAAATATATATATATAGTTTATACATACTATTTTATGTTTCATAGTGTTCATTTATTCCTTCTCTCTCATCTCTTGAACACTGTTATGGAAGATATGCTTGTTTTATTTTTTCAAAAGTTCATTTTTGTTGTAGTTGATCATTGCCATTCAAAAACATTTCTATTTCACTAATTCTGCTGCTAAAGATTTAATTTTTCTAAGCCAGGTGCAGTGGCTCACTCCTGTAATCCCAGCACTTTGGGAGGCCGAGGAGGACAGATCACAAGGTCAGGAGATCAAGACCATCTTGGCTAACATGGTGAAACCCCGTCTCTACTAAAAATACAAAAAAAATTAGCCAGGTCTGGTGGTGGGTGCCTGTAGTCCCAGCTACTCTGGAGGCTGAGGCAGGAGAATGGCATGAATCTGGCACGCGGAGCTTTCAGTGAGCCGAGATTGAGCCACTGCACTCCAGCCTGGGTGACAGAGCGAAAGTCTGTCTCAAAAAAAAAAAAAAAAAGATATCCTTTTTCTTTTAAAATTTCTTTAGACTTTTTGTGAGTCTATGGTAGAGAATTTCTTTTTCTCATTTTAAACCTCTACATGGTAAATGAGGTTCTCTGATCAGAACAGACAGGGAAGAAAACTATTGGGATAAATCAGTTCTTTAACAACTAAAATAAATATTTGCTTTAATTATGGTAACAAACTTAGTGATTAAAAAGCTTAATCATTAACTAAAAGTAATTATTATCATATACATGTATTCAGAACAAGATAGGTAACATGAAAGCCTTTACATTCATACACTATCTACATCATATTTCAACACTGCCTAAAATATTATTTTATTCATTGTTTCACTCACTTATGGTCAAAAAAACGTATTGAGAAACTTCCAAGGACCAGACAATGTGCAAGCCATTCTAGAAGACAAGATTTTTTTTCCCTTATCCTCTATTTGAATAAGGAAATCAGGCATAGGAACTAACAATTGTAATGCAAGATAATAGGTTCTATTGCAGAGGCCTGTGCACCTACAACAGATGTGCTGCTGGGGTGGGTATGGGAGCAGAAGAGGTGAAGTGTCAGAACCGGTAAATGACTTTTCCTTGTTTCTTCAATCAGATGAACAAAGAAGGTAAGATGAGCATATGAAAGGTATAGTGATGTGGATAATCCAGATCTTTTGGTTTAGCTTGTTTGGTATGGCTGGGGCGCAGCGTGTGCAGAAGAGTTGAATGATTAAATGTAGCTGAGGGTGCCATAGATGCCATACTCACGCTTGGTAGAATGTTCATGATGGAAGTAGATCATCATCTTCAAAGCTATTTTCCTCATTTTATAGGAATGGTGCCACGTATGAGTTCTCCCAAAGCGGAACCTGAGACAGACAGATGCAGGTAGTTTATTTGGAGGTTATCCCAGGGAGATGGAGAGTGGGAGAGGGAAGAAAGCCAAAAATGGGTGTGCGGCTGCTGCTGCTGCTGCTGCTGTAGACAAGAGGTGTCAACCCTGCAGGGACCTCTGAGAAACACGTGGAATGCCTTCCAGAGCTATCTATCTAAAGCCAGGGGTGGTGAGGGGGTGGGTGCTGGGCCACTTATCCATTGATACATGACTCCATTGACTGAGGGTTTTGAGAGAGAGTGGACAAACATAGCTTGTAACTGTGTGCCACAGCTATGACTGGAATCTAAGAATAAAAACCATGTGCTACAGATGAAAAACGGAGGTAGGATTGGAGCCTAGGTCTCAGCTATACTGCACATTACCATGGGGTCTGATCACAGGATCTAACTTGCTCATAAGATCTCCACTTGCTTTCCAGCTGTAGCGAAGGCAATTATGGAAAATATTTTCACTTATTTATTGTATTAGTTTGGGTTATCTAGAAAGTGTACGCCAAGTTGGGATTAAGTATGCAATAGCGTAATTAAGGAAAATGCATGTGAGACAAAAAAAGACACTTCTGTCTGTTCGTTTAAGAGTTGAATATTTACATATTAATTACACATACTAAACATAAAAGGTGAAATATTATTCTTGTGCTATCCAAATTTTATAGAGACTTCAGTGAACAAGCTTTTGCAAAACTTTGTAAGTATTTTCCCTCTCTATTAGATGGAGATATGAGTTCATTTGGAATTACGCCAAAGGAAAAATCTTTGGGAGAAACACTATGCTGTCATAATGATTTCTTTTCCTTTTGATGGCAAAAAAAGCCAGAGGTTGGAAAAGCTGTAAGTCCATGATGCAGATTACCCCTGTGGAGGAGAAGGGAAGGAAGGATGCTTGGGTAGAAAAGACCACAAGACTATAGCAGAGTTCTAAGGTAGGTTTGGAAAAGTTGATGAGAAGTCTTCAAGCCTAGGTGCTCATCAGTATAGTCTAGTACCACTCAGGAATGAGCCTGCCTCAGTAGCCCTACCATGCTCAGTTATCAGCTTGTAGCAGCCTGTCAGCAGCACGGCTTTGGCACCAACTCGCTGATGAATTTCTGAGTGCAGCAGCAGGGCCAGTTACTTACACACTCTGCACCGGGAGAGCTGAAAGGGACACTTTCATCCTCACCACAATTATCTTTTGATAAATGAAAGAGCACTCTTTTGAATCAAAAATATGGTATCAGCTCTCCATACTTATAATAGAGTAGGTGGAAGAGGGTACATTCCAGTATTTCTAGAAGACTACTCAAATTCTACCTAGAAGAGACAGTGTTGTACTCATCCTGAAGAGAGCACAAATTTCTTTCTGTGGAAACGCAAACTGGAACAACTGCCAATTTGCAAAACTGCCCCAGATTAGCTCTAAGAAGCATCTGGAACAACTTGGACCCCGGAACAGAAAACACCTAGGAGCAGAAGCTGCTCTCATGAGGTTTATTCTTGTATCTGCAGCATCTGGCATTTCATACAACCCAAGTTTTCCTGGCACTTGCCTTACTTACTTACTGTTAAAGTACTTTTTGCCTCCCCACAAATTTCGTTTTGCTACACTGTTTCCTAAATTCTTTTGGGAATGTCCCTCAACTTCAAAACCAAATCCTGTCAGCTATTATGAAGCATGTGATTTTTAAACTTCTTCCATCCTAGTCTTCTTACATTAGACACCTCTAGTAGCTGTTTTTGACAGCTATTTTGTTGGGGTTCTAAATGTGTTCAACTCTCCTGAAAGTATAAGTTCTTTAGTGAAATAAAGCCATGTTGTATTCATGTAGAAATGAAGAGACTATTTCTCTTTATCTGTTTAGATTTGAATATGTACATATTAATTACAGGTACCAAAAAGAAAAGGTAAGATATTATTCTTGTGCTATCCAAATTTTATAGAGATTTTAATGAACAAGCTTTTATCAGAACTTTGTATCATTGCTTTCTCTATTAGATGGAGATATGAGTTCATTTGAAATTATATCATTTTCCTTATGTCAAAGGAAAAATCTTTGGAAAAACACCATGCTGCCCTCATGATTTATTTTCCCTTTGATGACCAGCTCTTATCAAGCCAACATGGTTTGCCTGACTGCCTCTTTTCTGAGGAAGACTTCTCCCTTCAGAGGCTCCTCAATTCCTTTTGCAAATATGTCATTGCTGGCTCATCCTACCAGTTTGCTAGCCATGCCTTGACATGTTTCAATCCCAGTGGTGGACAGGCTTAAGCAGCAACCTCTGTTATATATGTCACTCTGAATAAACACCTATAGTTACTGTTCCAGGAAACCAATATCCTCTAATATCTGGTGTGGCATTTTATTTCTTCTTCTAAGCAGCCCTATTCTTTTAAACCAGAATTATCAGAACATTTACTAACTGATTACCTCTCTGAGCACAGTGATACAAATATATTCTTAACTCGAAGATAACCTATGCCAAATTGATTCTACATTAATACATTTGGCTTTCTCTTTTCATCCATGCCCTCCTATGAAGTCCAACTGAATTTTTGTATTCATCTTAAAAGTAATAGAAGAGAAAAATAGAAAAATAACACATGGTCACTCATCAAAAAACATGAACAAAATGTATAGTGCATTTTCCGTTCAGTACATTGTAATTTTTATGAAATAAAAGCCAATAGAAATTATAACAAAAAGAGCTATCCTTTGTGAAACCTCCTTTTTGCTGTGCATTGGTAGGCACTTCAGGTGTACTGCTTCTAATCTTTATAGTTACCTTGTGCTAGGATTTGGATGTTTCCCACTAAAATTCATGTTGCAGTTTGATCGTCAGTGTGGCAGTGTTGGGAGGTGTGGCCCAGTGAGAAGTGTTTGGGTTAGGGGGGTGGATTTCTCATAAATAGATGAATGCAGTCTAATTTAGAGAAGGTAGTTATAGAGTGAGGTTCCTCCTTTGGTTTGGTCCCATTTTTTGCACATGTCTGCTTCCCATTTGACCTTCTGCCATGTTGTGTTGCAGGACCAAGGCCCTTACCAGAAGCCAGAACCACGTCCTTGAACAGAGCAGCTTGCAGGACTATGAGGTAAATAAACCCCCTCCCTGCCTTTTTTTTTTTTGAGGTGGAGCCTCACCCTGTCACCCAGCGTGTAGTGCAGTAGCCTGATCTCCACTCACTGCAACCTCCGCCTCCCAGGCTCAAATGATTCTCTTGCATCAGACTCCCAAATAGCTGGGATTATAAGTGCGCACCACCACACATGGCTTTTTTTTTAAATTAATTTTTTAATTTTAATTTTTAGTAGAGACAGGGTTTTGCCATGTTGGCCAGGCTGGTCTTAAACTCCTGACCTCAGGTGATCTGCCGCTGCGTTGGCCTCCCAAAGTGCTGAGATTATAGGCATGAGCCACTGTGCCTGGCTTAAACCCTTTTCTTTATAAATTACCCACTTTTGGCTATTCCATTATAGCAAAACAAACAAAACTAAGACACCCTGCAAGTTTTTTATGATTTATCACACCACTTTATTCATATGAAAATTGAGGACTACTTCTCCCACCTTTATAATTATGCAGTTATTGGTATTTTTTTGTTTCCAAACACAGCAATTCACATTGTTTCATTTAATTAACAATAAGCACCTAAGAAGTGTGATACAAACTGCATGAAAAAGCCATGTTTATTGTCTGTAGAGCACTTGTCTTAACGTTCCTCTTTTAAAGATGACTCATAATTTAATCCTGATTCAAAATAAGAAACAACTATATACAGCTCTTGGTTTTTTTAAGTGTCAAGTGAATAGTTGGATTGGATCACCTTAAAGGTCACTCCGAATCCTGATAGTCCAGTTCCCAGAGGGTTCCAATTTGTGTTCTTCGGAATCCTAGGATTCTTTTGAGGTATCTCAGAAGCTGCAAGGGGACCAGGGAACAGATTTGGGGATAGTAGTGTAGGTTTTCTAATTACTATAAATAGAACAGCTTCAGTTTCACTTGTTTTACTCGATGAGGTTATATATAAAATACATTTTAATAATCTGAAAGCCACTGATATATGTGACAAGTATCACAGGAGTTTAGGGAAAATCTCACAATTTCTTCAAGTGTTCTCTTAAATTTGTTTGCATCTCTTTTTGTTTGGCAGCCCAATCATATCGAAATAAGTTTTCCACATTCAAGTTCCTTCTGCTTTGCTTTATGGTCACTTCCTGGATTACAAAATCAGATACTGTTTAAGAGCATAACTAATGGCATCACATTGCCAGTGTTAGATGTCCGTCACCAATACTTAATACTACCTGTGTGACACTGAGCAATTTACTCAACCTCTCTGAACATCAGACTTCGTGCTCTAAACTGGAGATCCTATTAACACTTTTTCACTGGGTTGCTTTAAGGATCAGATGAATATAAAACAGATGCCTCTTTCAAGGTAAATCATCAATAACTGTTAGCTCTAAGTATTAAATAGCTGCCTAATGATGGGTGTCACCTTTAATAATGCTTAAATTCTTTTGGACATGACAAAAAGGCCATCTTCAATAAACTTTAATGTATCTAAGTTTCAGACATGGTATTTGATTTTATTTGACTTTCTAGTCATATGGTGCATGGCTTAATTTGTATTCTTTAGTAATATGAATTGCTATTCTCTCATTGTGTTGTTTTCTGGCCTACTGGCCCTACAACAGCAGCTTTAATATTATTTCTTTTTCTATAGATATATATAATGAAATACAGGATTTATTTTAATATTCTTCTGTATGATCTCCTTTTTTCATTATAACATATTTATAAGGACCTTAGAAATATGAAAAAGAGTGCCTTCAATTTACATTTGACTCCAAGAGAACTGGACACATCTTCCTCTGTGAATATGTTAATATTTAATACTATTGTGGCCTTGATGTAGATATCTATAGATATGTCTTATTTTTCAGACATTTACCTTTAGTCACTTTTTCCAAGGACCTGGGTTTTTTGCCCAAAATATGGTTCTTTAAACAGAGATTTGTTATAGAAGAGCTAGATTTACTTCAGGTTTATTGACTATTTAGTAGAAGGTCTCTGCTCAGGAAAACAGTCTAGTAATTGCTTAGCAATAATCTGGTATGTCTTCAATTGAGGCTTCACCCCATAAAAAGAATGTTTCTTATTTGTTAAATTGTTTTAGTCTTTTGCTTGAGTGCTTGAAACTCCATTTTCCTGGGCCCCAGGTGTAATGTCACTGTCTAGGCCCTCCAGGTTTGTTACCTCAGACTTCTGGATAAAACTGATGAACTTCACGGAAGCATTTCTATTTATTTCTTGCTTCTGAATACCACAGCAACACGATGGAAACAAACTATGATACCACCTTAATTAGAGAATTACATTTCAGAGCCCACACCATCTATGTTTCCATATGTAGTAAATCGCCAGAAAAAAGAAAAGACATTTTTGTTAAGGATAATGCCCATTGAATTTGAACTTTCAGAGCACGCATATTTTTTTCTAAAAGGTTCTTGAATTGATTAATATAAGCTCTCTTACTTACAGTCTTTTTTTTTTTCTTGAGATGGAGTCTTGCTGTGTTGCCCAGGCTAGAGTGCAGTGGCTCAATTTCGGCTCACTGCAACCTCTGCTTCCCAGGATCAAGTGGTTCTCATGGTTCAGCCTCCCCAGTTGCTGGGATTATAGGTGCATGCCACCATGCCTGGCTAATTTTTGTATTTATGGTAGAGATGGGGTTGGACCAGGCTGGTATCAAACTCCTGACCTCAGGTCATTTGTCTACCTCAGCCTCCCAAAGTGCTTGGATTACAGGCGTGAGCAACTGTGCCTGGCCTTATTGTCTTGTTACATATTTTTAGAAACATCTTTCGGCAGTCTATGCTTTTGTTTCTAAAGCCTAATTGATGATTATATTTATTTGGGGATTTGTTGTTATTTTATACTTTGAAGATGATTTATTATACTGCTTAAGATTTCTTCATGTGGCTTCCTTTATCCTGGTTTTGCTAATATACAAATAATGTTCTTGGTTTGGTGAGCTGTCAACCACAAGATAATTGATTTTAAATATCTTCCCTCTGACTAATATTAGTACATATTGGAAAATTTTCTAAGTACTAATGGAAACTTCAAGTGAACATAACACATTCTTAACCAAAACTATGCACACACTATGATATCAAGGCTAGGCAAGGATGGAAAAAGAAACATTTTTAGGATGAGTATAAGAGAAACCATTAGTAGAATGTGTCAAAAGTGCATAGATTCAGGTACACAAGTATGTCAACGAAATTGCAAAACCTGCAATTAGGGAAGTAACTGAGATTGGAAAACAACATGATCACATATCAGGAGTCACTTGAGTGGCTTGGATTGACAGCTTATTATACTGTGTTGATTGATTTCCTTTTTCCCTAGGATAATTTTGAATTGGTTATTCCCAGTTCTAAGTGGCATTAACCTGCCATGTTTTGAAAGAACCCCGATATCTGATACAAACCATTATGTTTTCAGCCTCCTTTAGAAGGAGTCCTAAGTTTTCCTTTTCCTTACCAAATTCTTGCAAGTCAATCATATTTAATAATGAGAATATCCTTTTTAATTGGTGCTGTTCTTCCATCCTGACAATATCCTTGACAGTAAGGAGGTGCAATAATGGCAACACATATAAAGCCTCAGTTCAATCTGTTTTTATATTGAGACTCCACATACAAATGGCATTTAGATATCTACATGTTAGATATAATGGAAACAGATCTGAGGCTTAAGTATCACAGGTTTTGAAAACCACCTACAAGCAATTGGAGTCCTTTTGTAAGTGATTCTCCCACAGATAAAAATTTCCATTCATGGTCCAGGAATTGATATGAATTCTTGATCAGTGCTCCCTAACCACTTCTCAAGGAGTAGTAAATGCAGATGTCTATGGTAAATTTTGGCATGGATTTTCATTGGCTATATTAGTCATGTATATGTCAGAATAAATTGTGAGTCAGCAAATGCATTTTAGAGACTGTATTTATGTGAACAAACCATAAACTTTCTCCATGTAGTGTGATGAAACAGTGACCTGTCTTTTGAAATAACTATTTTTGATAATCATTTTATAATCACATCACATACCAACACTAATAACATACAATTTTTAGACAATTTGTCTACTACCACCTTGCCAACTTCCCATTGTTAAGTGCAAAATTTTGGATGCAAAATTCATTGTATAATTTAGTAAACTTGATAAAAGTTTAGTGAGGTTGGTAAAATACCTACCATTTGCAGAGGCAGGTGGCTTTAGATATTTGAATCAATCACCTGTTGCTTTTTCCTGACTTGAATAATTGAGTAGTCAGAAGTCTTGAGTAATTAATGTCATGAATCTTTTCCTTAGAAAAAGGTTGTGATCAATACAAATTAAGGGACATTGCCTTACCATAGATGTCCTGATTCTAGGATTAACCAGAAAGAATTATCTGTGTCTGCCTTTCAAACAAAAATATGCCCACGTAAACAATATTGATTCATAAGATTATATATTAAATGCCTATAAATATTTAGGCATTGGTCTATGTGCTGGCAACATATATGAAATGATTGCTATTCTCAATCTTATCAGGTAGAAATGAGGTCAAGTGCCTTGACAATTAAAATAGCATTAATTGGGAATATGTGTAAGGTGTAATAAGAATCATACCTAATTTGCACTCAGTGGGATGAGATAGGGAAGCCTCTGGATAAGAAGGTAGTAAATGAACTAAGTCATGAAAAACTAAATAAAGGGGGTCGTCTGCAAAAAGGGAGGATTATATGCATGGTGGTATTATAGGAAGAGAGAGTCACACCTACAAAAGCAAAAGTTGAGAGGAAGCAGGGTACACTAAAAAAATCTGTAAGTTGCTTAGCCTGAAAGCAGATGTGATAGTAGGAAAGTGTCAGGAGGCAGAGATTAAGGAGGATCAAAGGTCCTATCTTTTACATGCGTGCCTTTTCAATTTGAACTTTATCATGAAAGAAATAAAAAACCAAGAAAAGCTTTCAATCTGTAGTACAACACAATTCAAATTGTATTTTAGAAAGATCACTAATAGCAATGTGGAGAATAAATTGAAAGGCAGCACTTGCAGGAAGCTGTTGCAGTCATCCAATGAGAAAGAAGGCAATAGCCATAAGCATGGAAAGAGGCTGAACAGTGGAGAATATTGAGAACATTTTGTCAACAAGACTTGGAAATTAACTTTATGCATATGCTAAAGGAGGAGAAGAATCAAGGATTATATCCATATCTCTTATTTGATTGGCCATAGGACTTGATATGACATTCACTGAGGTAGCAAATATAGAAAACAATCTTAAATTTGGGGGAAATATGTTTATTTGTGGATATGTTGAATTTTACAATACCTGTGGTATCTTTAACACAAGATACTATCTGACTCCTCTGCGCTTATTATTATTCAGGGCAATTCATACATCAAAGGATATTGGTAATCAGGGGCAGTAGTTTGTTTTTACTTCTATGTGTTAGCATCGCCTAGGAAGTGCTTTGCTGCTTTACATCTTAGAATTACATTTTCGTATCCTCTTTTTAGTGGATCATCATGTTGTTCAGGAATATGACCTCTTGTCGAAAGTCTTGATAGCAGTGAGGAATTTAAGGAAGCTTAACCTTATTGCTTGTTGGCTGGAGTAAGTGTGTGATGGATTGAATGTCCTTTTGCATGGATGAAGGAAAAATATCAGTGATGTTGAACTGGTGACACGGGATTTTACTTCTTAATTTTTCATGTCTCATTCGGGTGATGAGTATCCTGAAATCTTTCTATGAGTGAGTAGTATGTTCATCCCACAGTAAGGAAACACTAAACATCTCCTCTACACCTAGAATACTAAAAAGACAACCTTCAGAAATCACTGGAAAAAAATCTCTACAGCAACAGAAATTCTGAACACAGAAGCTCTACCTTAGAATATAAGGTCTGTTTGGTTCCTTTAGTAGCTCTTTGTGAGATTGTGGAAGGTAAACAGGTCCTCAACAAAGACACCAAAGAATGTATGGAATTAGTGCCCACCTAGATAAGGGTGGTTTTTATTCCTAGCATATTCTAGGATTTAGGATCTTAAATATTAAACATTAGAACTTGTGGAGTTGTTTGACACAGTGTAATTGGTCCAATTATATTTTTAATTTTCCTCAGCAGGCACTTATTGAGCATCACTTTTGTGGAAGGTATCAAGGACATGAATATAAAAATGCACATTATATAGTTGTTTCTCCTCAAAGATGTTTAAAGCAATAAACCATAATAAGAATAGCAAGTAATATACAAAAATAAAATTCATGAGAAAATGAGTAACTGCTATAAGAAACTTGGGGAAACATAATTAAGGAGGTAGCATTTGAATGTAACTTTAGAGGATTTTGAAAGGTGAAAGTTGAGAACAAAAGCAATTTTAGAAGCATGAACAAAGACTCCAAGCCTGATTAATACTTACTTTCTATGCAGCAGCCAGATAATATTATAAAATACAAATCATGCCATATTGCCCCTATCATCTAAAGGAAAGAGAAAAGACAGATGCAAAGACAGTTAATTGAACCACTAACTGGCCACATGTTTTACGTTTCTCTGTATCCCTTATGGCTAAAATTTTAATTCTAGTTTCAGGTGAATTAAGATAAACCCAGAATCTAATGGAACAGATTAGGCCTTTTCTTAATTTGACAATTTCTTCTATTCAGGACTTCCTAATAGTATGAAGGCCATTGACAAAGATGGTCATGAGAATATTTCTTCCAAATTGGCCTTTGTCAGTCCTCATGTACGTAGCAGAGCTTCTAACAATATTCATGAAACTCCAAAAATTATAATCATGAGACAAATAGTCACATGGTTCCAACAGCTCTGGTAAAAGACCATGTGAAACAATATGTATTAAGATCTCTTTACTAATAATAGCGAATGAAAATCAGAATTGATTCCCAAATTTCAGGTTTTAATCCTTTTGAATGAAGTTGAAAGTGTGGTTTTATTTAGAGATATTTTGCCCAGATGCTTGTATATATGATTCTCTTTTTGATTATGTAAAAAATTGAGATCACTATATTCTGTGTAACGAAAACAGCCTTGGCAACTTGTGGATTCCATTCTGATGCCTTATAAAATATACCCTTACTTCAAACATCACTGCCTATTGCAGAATTTATATTATGCAATGCTAACTTTGAAACCAATTCCTGAATGTAAACCTCCACATCTTAATCAGAGAATGGCATTTCTAAATGTATCTATAAGTATTCTACAGTGTGCAATTCTTGTTGCCATGAACTTCCTATCAGAACATTTCAGGGGCCATTTATATTAGAACATATTCCTTTATCCAAAGACATATATGGGTATGGTCTATTTTTGAACTATTACAAATGTTAAATTTGGTTAAGAGAAGTTTGACACAAGCAGCCTATTCATTTATGAAGTCCATAGTTCAAAATATCTAAGGAGTTCCTGAGCCTATTGTCAAAATGTAGACCAATCTTGTGACAAACAGAATTCCCTCAGAAGTTTTTTGATTTAATTATTTTTCAACTGAATAGACTATTTATAGAGTGGTTTTAGGTTCACAGTGACATTGAGAGGAAGGTGCAGAGATGTTCCATATACCCCCTGCCTCCACACATGCATAGCTTCTCCCACTATTAATATCCCCCACCAGAGTGGCACATTTGTTACCACTGAAGAACTTACATTGACACATCATTGTCACCCCGGAGTCTATAGTTTACATTAGGATTGTACATTCAACAAGTTTGGACAAATATATAATGACATGTATCCACTATTGTAGTATACAATATTGTAGTATACATTTTTTCACTGCCCTGATGTGCCCTGTGATCCACATATTCATCCCTCCCTTCCCTCAACCCCAGGCAACCACTGATCTTTTTACTTTCTCATTAGTTTTGCCTTTTCCAGAGTATCATGTAGTGGAATCATGATGTAACCTTTTCAGATTGGCTTATTTTACCATCAGTATGCATTTAAGTTTCCTCCATATCTTTTTATGGCTTGACAGCTTATTCCTTTTTATTCCATTGTCTGGATGTACCACGGTGTATTTATCTACTCTCCTACTGATGACAGACATTTTGGTTGCTTCTACATTTTGGGAATTTTTAATGAAGTTGCTATGAACAGCTGTGTGCAGGTTTTTGTGTGGATATAACTTTCCAATTCCTTTGGGTAAATATCAAGGAGCAATGAATGTTGGATTGTATGGTAACAGTATGTTTATTTTGTGAGAAATCACCAAGTGGTCTTCCAAAAGGCTGTACCCTTGTTCACTCTCACCAGCAATAGATAAGATTTCCTGATGCTCCACATCCTTGTTAGCCTTTGTTAGTGTTTTGGACTTTGGCCATTCTAATACATGTGTGGTTGTATCTATCTCTTGTTGTTTTAATTTGCATTTCTCTAATGACTTTATGATGTGGAGCACTATTTCATATGCTTATTTGCCATCCATGTATCTTCTTTGGTCAGGTGTCTGCTAAGGTCTTTGGCCCAGTTTTTAAATTGGCTTGTTCGTATTCTTGAGTTTAAGAGTTCTTTGCATATTTTTATTTTACCATCTCTAATGCTTTTCATTTCTTTAAGTAAGTCTGAGTCTCTGACCTTTACTGTTTTCCTTCTCTCTAAAGAATTTCTTTCAACATTCCATGTAATGCAGGTTTCCTGAAAACAAATTCCCTCCATTTTGTCTGAGAAAGGCTTTATTTCTCCTTTTTTTTCCTTTTCTTTGAGACAGAGTCTCACTGTATCCCCCAGGCTAGAGTGCAATGGCACCCTCTCAGCTCAATGCAACCTCCACCTCCTGGGTTTAAGCAATTCTCATGCTTCAGCCTCCCGAGTAGCTGGGATTACAGGCACCTGCCACCATGCCCAGCTAACTTTTGTGTTTTTAGTAGAGACAGGGTTTCACCATGTTGGCCAGGCTGAACTCCTGACCTCAGGTGATCCACCCGCCTCTGCCTCCCAAAGTGCTGCAATTACAGGCATGAGCCACTGAGCCCAGCCTCCTTCATTTTTGAAGATTAATTTCACAGGGTACAGAATTCTAGGCTGGTGGGTCTTTTCTATCAAGACTCTTGATATTTCACTCCACTCTCTTCTTGTTTGCATGGCTTCTGAGAAGAAGTCGAGCATAATTTTTATCTTTCTTCCTCTGTAGGTAAGATAGACCCCTTTGGCTTCTTTCAGGATATTTAAATTTATCTTTGATTTTTTGTAGTTTAAAAATATTTGGGCGCGTTGGGCGAAGGCGGCGCTTGGCTGGTGGGGCCCGCGGCGGGATTTTCCCGGGCGGCGAGAGCGGATCTATCTTGGGATCCCATGGCTTTCTTTACTGGGCTCTGGGGCCCCTTCACCTGTGTAAGCAGAGCGCTGAGCCATCGCTGTTTCAGCACCACTGGGAGTCTGAGTGCGATTCAGAAGATGACGCGGGTACGAGTGGTGGACAACAGTGCCCTGGGGAACAGCCCATACCATCGGGCTCCTCGCTGCATCCATGTCTATAAGAAGAATGGAGTGGGCAAGGTGGGCGACCAGATACTACTGGCCATCAAGGGACAGAAGAAAAAGGCGCTCATTGTGGGGCACTGCATGCCTGGCCCCCGAATGACCCCCAGATTCGACTCCAACAACGTGGTCCTCATTGAGGACAACGGGAACCCTGTGGGGACCCGAATTAAGACACCCATCCCCACCAGCCTGCGCAAGCGGGAAGGCGAGTATTCCACGGTGCTGGCCATTGCTCAGAACTTTGTGTGAGTTGAGCCCAGGCCTCTGGTTGCAGGACTGGTGAATGGAGCAGTTCTGAGAACCATACTTTTGCTAAGGGAGCTTGGGAGCCGCATGGCTGCTCCCTTCACACTGGGTAACAGTGTAGTATCTTGTGAGAGAATAAATGTATTCATTAAAAAAAAAATATTTGCTTGGTGCAAAGGTAATTGAGGTTTTTGCCATTACCGTTTTTGCCATTGAAAGCAATGGCAAAAACCACAACTGCTTTCTAAGTGGCAGAAACCGCAATTACGTTTGCACCAACCTAATGATATGCTTATATGTAGGACTTTCAGCATTTATTCTACTTGTTCTCTGAGCTTCCTAGATCTGTGGTTTGGCATCTGACATTAATTTGGGGAAGTTCTCAGTCATTATTGCATCAAATATTGCTTCTATTCCTTCTTTTTTTCTCTCTCTCTTCTGGTATTCCTATCATGTATATTTTACCTTTTGTAGTTGTCCCTTAGTTCTTGGATATTTGGTCCTATTTTTTTTTGTCGGTCACTTTTTTTCTTTTTTCAGTTTTGGTGTTTTTTTTTTTTTTTTTTTTTTTTTTTTTTGTGAAGTTCAGCGATTTTTTTCCTCAGCTGTGTCCACTCTTCCAGTGAGCCCATCAGAGGTGTTCTTTATTTCTGTTACAGTGTTTTTGATTTCTAGAATCTCTTCTTGTATTATTCTTAGAATTTCATCTCTCTGCTTATGTTGGCCATTTGTTGTTTCATGCCATGCTGTCTACTTTCTCCATTAGAGCCCTTAGCCTATTAATCATAGCTGTTCTAAATTCCCAGTCTTGTACTCAAACATCTCTGCTATATTTGAGTCTGGTTCTGATGCTTGCTCTGTCTCTTTAAACTCTGTGTTTTTTCCTTTTAGTATACCTTGTACTTTTTTCTTGATAGCTGGACATGATATACTGGGTGAAAGAAACTGCTGTAAAAAGGTCTTTGATAAAGTGGTGGCAAGGTGTGTGTGAACAGGGTGAGAGGAACCAATTATAGTCCTATAAGTAAGTATCAGGCATTTAATGAGACTGTACGTCTGGTTTGGGAACTTCACAACTGCTTCTCAGTCTCCCCTGCCCACTTCAGTGCAACAAAATGGCTAGAGTGGTTGGAGTTGGGTATCTTCTTCCACATGGAAGGCTAGAGGGGACTAGAGTTGTTTACTTCCCTACCCCCAAGTCAGTTAGGCTCCGATAAAACTCCAGCAGGTTAGATTCCAGTTAAGTAATTTCTCTTAAGGGCAGACCTCATTAAGAAGAAAAGAATGTTCTGGCATATTTCAAAATGGCTCCTTTTTCCTTCCTCCTGATGGAAGCACAATAGGATTTTTTTCTAATATTTACTGTGAGAATTTGGTTGAACTCACAGAGATAAAACTCACAAAAGTATGTGGACTCACAATGACTAGATCCCTCTAGAATTTTTATCTCTCAGACTGGTCTACTATGAGCCTCTAGCAACTGGTCAGTTATAGTTCAGGTTTCCCTACCTCAGCACTGCTTCCCATGGAGGTCTATGCTAGGGGTTTCAGCTCCAGCAAGTCACAATTGTCTGCATTTCTCTATCAGTTTCTCCAATTTTGGGGGCAGTGGTTTGCCCTGTGATTCTATCTTTCTGATGCATCTAAAAAGAGTTACTGATTTTTCAGTTTGTCTCGGTTTTTATTTGCTGTTTGTTAGGATTCAATGACAATTTCTAACTTCTTACATACCAGACTAGAAAATGGAATTCCTTGAGCCAATTTTTAACTGATAAATCACCAAACATTGACTGTTAATATTGGTAAGAAATGTGCTTTTAATAACCTTCATGTTGTTTAAACATCCTAGTCTTAAGTAAAATATTGTGTGCAATAATAAATTTAGGACCACATATACTATTAGTATTAGATAACAGCTATATTCAAGAATTCTTATCTGGCATGCTTATAGAAAGAATGAAGGGCTCTCAGCAAAATAAACCTCAGGAAACAGGTCTTCCAACATCTGTTTTTTCAGTAATAAAAGAAAATTTTGTATGAGAATATAATTTTATATCATTTACAAAATGTTGCACAATATTCTCTTTGATCTAATCAACAATACTACATGAAGTAGGGCAGAGGTTACAATTAACCTTTTATATTAAAAAAGATTAAAAACAGTTGAAAGAGGTAAAATATTTTACTGTAGGACAAATTCCTAATTACTAGTAAGCTGTATTACTGGTATTAGAATCTGTAATGTTTTCTTTTTAAAAACATGTATTTTTAAGTAATCCATATTTCCTCAGCTTCTGTTTTCTCTTATATGTAATAGCTTGCGCCTGCAACTCTTTGGAGGCCTGCTCAAGGGCTACTGGAGATACTTTGCTTGCATGCACAGACAGCTGGAAATGTTTGGATTTTATGTCTCTCCCAGTATGGTTCATAATCAATGACTAGGGCAGGCAGTCCAGCCCAGCTCCCTTACCTGGGTCAGACAAACTGATATGCATTTATACCCCAGAACTCCTCATGAGACCAAGTTGATGCTTGGACTATTTCTATAATTACAACTTCGTTTGGCTTCTTTCACTTTCAAGTTCTTCATCTCCCAGACCTTACAGTTTATTCTTGGGAGCTCTTCCTTAATAAATCACTTGCACGTTTTTTTGTTTCCCATTTGCTTGGTAAATATTCCTCCATCCGTTTATTTTGAGCCTATGTGTGTCTTTGCATGTGAGATGGGTCTCCTGAATACAGCACACCAATAGGTCTTGACTCTTTATCCAATTTGCCAGTCTGTGTCTTTTAATTGGGGCGTTTAGCCCATTTACATTTAAGGTTAATATTGTTATGTGTGAATTTGATCCTGTCATTATGATGCTAGGTGGTTATTTTGCCTGTTAGTTGATGCAGTTTCTTCATAGTTTCGATGGTCTTTACAATTTGGTATGTCTTTGCAGTGGCTGATACAGGTTGTTCCTTTCCATGTTTAGTGCTTTCTTCAGGAGCTCTTGTAAGGCAGGCCTGGTGGTGACAAAATCTCTCAGCATTTGCTTCTCTGTAAAGGATTTTATTTCTCTTTCACTTATGAAGCTTAGTTTGGCTGGTTATGAAATTCTGCAATGAAAATTCTTTTCTTTAAGAATGTTGAACATTGGCCCTCACTCTCTTCTGGTTTGTAGGGTTTCTGTAGAGAGATCCACTGTTAGTGGTAACCCGACCTTTCTCTCTGGCTGCCCTTAACATTTTTTCCTTCATTTCAACCTTGGTGAATCTGATAATTATGTGTCTTGGGGTTGCTCTTCTCGAGGAATATCTTTATGGTGTTCTCTGTATTTCCTGAATTTGAATGTTGGCCTGCCTTGCTAGGTTGGGGAAGTTCTCCTGGATAATCCTGGATAATTATCTTGAAGAGTGTTTTCCAACTTTGTTCCATGCCCCTTGTCACTTTCAGGTATACCAATCAAATGTAGGTTTGGTTTTTTCACATATTCCCGTATTTCTCGGGGGCTTTTTTCATTCCTTTTCATTCTTTTTTCTCTAATCTTGTCTTCACGCTTTATTTCATTAAGTTGACCTTCAGTCTCTGATATCCTTTCTTCCCACATGATCAATTCGGCTATTGATACTTGGGTATGCTTCACGAAGTTCTCCTGCTGTGTTTTTCAGCTCCATCTGGTCATTTGTTTTCTTCTCTAAACTGGTTATTCTAGTTAGTAATTCCTCTAACCTTTTTTCCAGGTCCTTAGCTTCCTTGCCTTGGGTTAGAATATGCTCCTTTAGCTCGGAGGAGTTTGTTATTACCCACCTTCTGAAGCTTACTTCTGTCAATTTGTCAAACTCATTCTCCGTCCAGTTTTGTTCCTTTGCGGGTGAGGAGTTGTGATCCTTTGGAGGAGAAGAAGTGTTCTGGATTTTTTGAACTTTCAGCCTTTTTGCACTGGTTTCTCCCCATCTTCATGGATTAATCTACCTTTGGTCTTTGATGTTGGTGACCTTCAGATGAAGTTTCTGAGTGGATATCCTTTTTGTTGATGTTGATGCTGTTCCTTACTGTTTTGTTAGCTTTCCTTCTAACAGTCAGGCCCCTCTGCTGAAGATCTGCTGGAGGTCCACTCCAGACCCTGTTTGCCTGCATATCACCAGCAGAGGCTGCAGAACAGCAAAGACTGCTGTCTGTTCTTCCTCTGGAAGCTTCATCCCATGGGGCACTCGCCAGATGCCAGCTGGAGCTCTCCTGTATGAGGTGTCTGTTGGCCCCTACTGGGAGGTGTCTCCTAGTCAGGAGACACGGGAGTCAGGGACCAACTTGAGGAGGCGGTCTGACCCTTAGCAGAGGTGAAAAGCTGTGCTGGAAGATCCACTGCTCTCTTCAGAGCTGGCTGGCAGGGTTGTTTAAGTCTGCTAAAGCTGTGCCCACACCTGCTGCTTCCCTCAGGTGCTCTGTCTCAGGGAGATGGGGGTTTTATCTATAAGCCCCTGACTGGGGCTGCTCCCTTTTTTTCAGGGATTCCCTGCCAGAAAGGAGAAATTTAGATAGGCAGTCTGGCTACAGCGGCTTTGCTGAGCTGCAGAGGGCTTTTTCCTAGTCCCTGATAAAACAGACTTTAAACCAACAAAGACCAAAAGAGACAAAGAAGGGCATTACATAATGGTAAAGGGATCAATGCAACAAGAAGAACTAACTATCTTAAATATATATGCACCCAATACAGAGGCACCCAGATTCATAAAGCAAGTTCTTAGAAACTTACAAAGAGAAAGAGAGAGACTTAGACTCCCACGCAATAATAGTGTGAGACTTTAGCACCTCACTGTCAATATTAGTCTGATCAGTAAGACAGAAAATTAACAAGGATATTCAGGACTTGAACTCAGCTCTAGACAAAGCTGACCTAATAGACATCTACAGAACTCTCCACCCCAAGTCAACAGAATATACATTCTTCTCAGCACCATATCATATTTATTCCAAAATTGACCACATAATTGGAAGTAAAACACTCCTCAGCAAATGCAAAAGAATGGAAATCATAACAGTCTCTCAGACCACAGTGCAATCAAATTAGAACTCAGGATTAAGAAACTCACTCAGAACTGCAAAACTACAAAGAAACTGAACAACCTGCTCCTGAATGACTACTGGGTAAATAATGAAATTAAGGCAGAAATAAATAAATTCTTTGAAACCAATGAGAACAAAGATACAAGGTACCAGAATCTCTGGTACACAGCTAAAGCAGCGTTTAGGGGGAAATTTATAGCACTAAGTGTCCGCAAGAGAAAGCAGAAAAGATCAAAAATCGACACCCTAACATCACAATTAAAAGAACTAGAGAAGAAAGAACAAACAAATTCAAAAGCTAGCAGAAGACAAGAAATAACTAAGATCATAGCAGAACTGAAGGAGATAGACACAAAAATCCCTTCGGAAAAAATCAGTGAATCCAGGAGCTTGCTTTTTTGAAAAGATCAACAAAATAGACTGCTAGACAGACTAATAAAGAACACCTTTCACAATGTTGGTGGGAGTGTAAATTGGTTCAACCATTGTGGAAGACAGTGTGGCAATTCCTCCAGGATCTAGAACCAGAAATATCATTTGGTCCAGCAATTCCATTACTGGGTGTATACCCAAAAGATTATAAATCATTCTACTAAAAAGACACATGCACACATATGTTTATTGCAGCACTGTTCACAATAGCAAAGACTTGGAACCAACACAAATGCCCATCAGTGATAGACTGGATAAAGAAAATGCAGCACATGTATACCATGGAATACTATGCAGCCATAAAAAAGGATGAGTTCATGTCCTTTTCGGGGACATGAATGAAGCTGGAAACCATCATTCTTAGCAAACTAACAAAAGAACAGAAAACCAAACACTGCATATTCTCACTCATAAGTAGGAGTTGAACAGTGAGAAGACATGGACACGGGGAGGGGAATACCACATACTGGGCATGTCAGGGAGTGGGGGACTATGAGAGGGATAGCACTGGGAGAAATACCTAATGTAGATGACGGGTTGATGGGTGCAGCAAACCACCATGGCATGTGTAAACCTATGTAACAAACCTGCATGTTCTGCACATGTACCCCAGAACTTAAAGTATAATAAATAAATCACTTGCACATAATTCCTCATTTCAGGATTGGTGTTTCAGGAATCCATTCTAAGAAATTAAGAAAAATGATAAATGAAAAGTTTAAATATTTTTTCTAAGAACGTACTTTTCGTAAATGCAGGAGATAGAAAATCTAACTAAACCGCTATTACTTCTTTGTTCTCTTCATTAGTTCATGAGGTCTTCTTACTAAAGATAAACATTTGTGTTAAAGTTTTTACCTTGCCACAAATTCAGTTAACCTCTTTGAGTCTGTTTTTAATCTACATACACACAGAACTTATTTAGAACGGTTCAACTTGTGATTTTTCAACTTTATGATGGTGCTGAAAGCAATCCACATTCATTATACTCCTTGATTTATGAGGGTGTTTGTTTTGTCTGGTTAAATCCCTCCTCAACTGAAATTATCATGTCAGAAACACCTGTTTGGCTTATGATATTTTTAACTTACAGTGGGTTTACTGGGATATAACTGCATCATAAGTTAAGGAGCAGTTATATTGGGGGATAATAGCAACTGCCCATAATATTATATGAATATAGGTATTATGATGATCAAATGAATTAATAGAGAAATAATTTATAAACTATAAAGCACTCAAATAGGGGTTCCCAAAATGAAAAATGTAATAAAAATGTAGACTCCCAGGCTTCCTGCCCCTAAACTCCACAGATTTTCATTCAGTAGGTGTAGTGGATTAGGGAAATGCATTTTCACAAGCACCCTAGGGTGAAGACTGTTCAAACATTTTGAGAAACGTTGAACTATGCTAGGTCAGTTGATATCAGCATCATCATGTACATACAATAGTCTTCATTTCCTTTGGACTTCACTGTGTAAAATTTAACCCGTTGTTATTGTGTTTTAAATCTTATTAATTAATGGATTTTCCCTATTATCTTTCCTTTATTTCTTACCTGACACTAGTAAAATTTTTATAATTTACCAAAAGCAAGCAAGACTGAACAAATGAAACAAATTTAAGAAGACGACTAAGCAAGCATATCAGAAGACATTTGAAAATGACTAAAAGGAAATTTTTTTTAAGAAGTTTGAGTACTTTTTATATAGATGTGCACTCACTAATTAGCCATTGATATTTAAAAGTTGAATGAAAAAAATGTACTGTGGAAATTTAAAAAAGGAATTCAGCTAAAGCATTCAAGTCATGAAAGATAGTTACACAAGAGTTACGTAAGAAAGAAATATGCAAAGTTTGAGGTAATTACTATTCCTTGGGTTTGGATCCTGTGTTTTTGAAGATATTCCTCTTGAAGTTTATTATTTCAGTGATAAAGGACATTTTGGTCAATGACAGATTGCAAATCTTATAGTGGCTCCATAAGATTATAATGAAGCTATATAATGAAGCTATATCATCTATGTTTGTGTAAGTGCACAAACTTGTATGACTTTTGTAGTTCAAATTTATATAGATAATGTATCATAGACAGAGATGTCATCAATTAGATACAGAATTACTGGGCTATCATTACTGATTTGTTCTTTTTGATTTTATATCTGCTAAAGAGAAGTAAATTCCCCTTCTGTTGATTTCAGTACTCTGTATCAGAATATTAAAATACTATCTAAAATATTTTAAGTGTCTAATTGTAAACCTATTTATGTATTTCTTTAAATTTAAACATTATACAAATTATTTTAGTTACCGAAGCTTTAAACTTCACTAAGTTTAAAACAATAGCAATTGTTTTATTGTTAAGAATATTGTTTTAAATACTAAATATTATTTTTAATATTAAATACTACTGTTAATTTTTAAATATTGTTAAGTTTGCTAAAATATTGCTACTATTTTTAACTTTAAATATTGTAAGCTGGGTGCGGTGGCTCATGCCTGTAATCTCAGCACCTTGGGAGGCGGAGGGGGGCAGATCACGAGGTCAAGAGATCAAGATCATCCTGGCCAACATGGTGAAACCCCTTCTCTACTAAAAATATAAAAAGTAGCTGGGCGTGGTGGCATGGCCTGTAGTCCCAGCTACTCGGGAGGCTGAGGCAGGAGAATTGCTTGAACTCAGGAGGTGGAGGGTGCAGTGAACTGAGACAGCACCATTGCACTCCAGCCTGGTGACAGAGTGAGACTCCATCTCAAAAACAAAAAAAGTTTAAGTATTGTTAAGTTTTAAAATAATAACAATATTATTTTAAGGAGAATAAAGAGTGTTATGCTTTAATGTGGGCAAATTAAGTGATTTCATGCTTTATCCATGCTTACGTCTCCCAAATTTAAATCTCCAGCACAGAACTCTCCGGAAGAGAAAAATCACACTCCAGAATCATATAAACAGCTACTTAAATAATATTTATGCATATGGCTAGCCGGTTTTTTCAGCACCAGTTATTAAATAGGGAATCCTTTCCCCATTGCTTGTTTTTGTTAGGTTTGTTGAAGATCAGATGGATGTAGATGTACAGTCTTATATCTGAGATCTCTATTCTGTTCCATTGGTCTATGTGTCTGTTTTTGTACCAGGATCATGCTGTTTTGGTTACTGTTGCCTTGTAGTGTAGTTTGAAGTTTGGTAGCGTGATGCTTCAACCTTTGTTCTTTTTGTTTAGAATTGTCTTGGCTATTTGGGCTCTTTTTTGATTCCTTATGACATTTAAAGTAGTTTTTTTTCTCTAATTCCATGAAGAATGTCAATGGTAATTTAATGGGAATAGCATTGAATCTATATATTACTTTGGGCAGTATGGCCATTTTCACGATGTTGATTCTTCCTAACCATGAGCATGGAATGTTTTTCCTTATAGTTGTGTCCTCTCATTTCCTTGAGCAGTGGTTTGCAGTTCTTGAAGAGGTCCTTCACTTCTCCTGTTGGCTGTATTCCTAAGTACTTTATTCTCTTTGGAGCAATTGTGAACGGGAGTTCATTCATGATTTGGCTTTCTGATTGTCTATTGATGGTGTATAGGAATGCTTGTGATATTGGCACATTGATTTTGTTTCCTAAGACTTTGCTAAAGTTGCTTATCAGCTTCAGAAGCTTTTGGGCTGAGATGATGGGGTTTTTCTAGATATAGGCTCATGTCATCTACAAACAGAGACAGTTTGATGCAGCAAACCACCATGGCATACGTTTACCTATGTAACAAACCTGCACATCTTGCACATGTATCATGGAACTTAAAATTAAATTTAAAAAAAAAGATGTATGGTAGGCATCTCAAGCAATATATCTACAACTGAACCCTTGGTGTATCTCTTAGAACTGTTGCACCCTAGTCTTATTCATCATTTAGTTGCTCAGAATGAATAAATAATAAAATTTTTAAAATCCTAGAACCAAATTGGACTCTTCCATGAGTTCATTTTTTTATATCCCATATCCAATTTTGTCTCATTGCAATATGCAATACGTATTATGTTAAAATATGCAATACATATTATGTTATTTCCCAAGACCTAGCAATGACTCCCCATTTCACCCAAGGTAAGAAACAAATTATTATAATGGTCCACATATCTCTAAATGTTACAAAACCATGTCCTCTATTACTTTCAAGATTTCATCACTACCAGTTTCCATCTTGCTTTCTCTGATTCAACTGAATTAACTACTGGCCTCCATGCTGTTCCTTGAACATACCTGGAATGTTGTTGTTTTTGTCTGTGGTGATTGTTCTCAGATACCCAATGGCCTCTTTTCCTGAACTCTTTTTCTTAAATGCTACTTTTCAATATATCTAACTTAACCATTTTATTTTAAATTGCACCCCACCCCAGCAACATTCTAGATCTTTTTCAGTTTTCTCTTGGATATTTGCTTCTTTTGTGTTGCTGCTCTGTATTCTGGAAAATTTTTCAACAAATTCCTCCCACTCTTCTGAAGATTTTTTGTTTTTAAATTTTATCATCTATAGTTTTTTTTTTTTCTATGAGACCTTTCCTATTTTTTGATCTGAAACAGAGAAGCTTTCTGATTGGAAGTGTTAGATTTGAAGCTTTAATAACTTTCTAATACTAATAGATTAAATAATATCTCACAACTGAGAATTCTAGTTGGAATTGAATAATGCAATTATTTCAAAGATTTATGGAAAATTCTATATCTAGCCAAACTTTTTAGAAGAGAGAGAAAATATAGATTTCTGTACCTCAGAACCCCAAAATGTCATTGACCATACATCTTTTCTGGAAAAAATTACTTGAGAGATGTCAGAAATGTAATCAAACAATTTATAACTACAGTCATTAGGAGATTTTGATGTTGTACGAACACCACAGAATACTTATACCAACTTAGAGGGTATAGCCTACTCTATTACACAGCTCCATTATAATCTTTATGGGAATATTGTCATATGTGTGGTCTGTCATTGACCAAAAATGTTGTTACATAGCATATGACTGCAATGATAAAGAGAAATGTCTCCCAAAAGAGGAATTCAAGAGGAATTCACAGAGACATTCAAGAGGAATGTCTTCAAAAAAAGCATTTCATACAACACAGAGTATTCATCCTTCCAAATTTATGATTTCAAGTAAAAAAAACCTATAAAAATCCATGGTCCAAATATAACATTTTCCATAGAATTTAGAATTAGATTATTAATTTCTGTAAAGGAATCTGGCTGGAATTTTGATTGAGATTGCACTATATCTCTCAAATTGAGATTCATTGAAATACTATAATATTGAGTTTTCTGATTCATGAAAGTGGTATGTCTCTCTATTCTAGGGTTTCTCAATATCAGCACAATAGACACTTTGGATACAGTCATTATTTGTTGTGAGGAGCTATCCTGTTCTTTATAAGATGTTTAGCCAATAGAACATCCCATTCTCCCACCGAATGCAGTTATGACATCAAAAAGTGACTCTAGACATTGCTAAATGTCCTCTTGGGGGCAAACTTGCCCTCCTCTTCCATTGAGAACAAATGTAACAAGGTTATACAATGTAAGTGATAGAGCTCAGAGAGAAAAAAGATAAAATACAGAACAGAGCACTTGAGAATTGTAGGACAGTAACAGATGGTCTAAAATATACATGTAATCCAAGCCACAAGTGGAGAGGAGAGTGATGATCAAAAGGGACAGGAAACATATTTGAAGATATAATTTCATCCAAAATTGGGGCAAATTCAATCCATGCACTAATGTCTTTTACTAATTGAGGACCAAAATTTTGTCCCCAATTAGTAAAAATCATTAGTGCATGGACTGAGTTTGTTAAACCTCAAGCAGGATAAAGGTAGAGATTACTAAACACATACCATAAATAAAAGTTTAAAATCAAAAAATTAAGTAGAAAATGTTAAGTGTATCCAGAGGAAAAATTCATATATTCAGAGGAACAACGATAATTACAGCTGACTTTTCATCATAAGCAACAAAACCAGAAGTCAATAGAATAATATATTTAAAATGCTGGAAGAAAACCCCAGAATTCTATACTAAGTAAACACTCATTCTGAAAAATGGAGATAAAATAAAGACAATTTTAGGAAAATGTGTTTTTTGATTAGCACTGAGCAGTACAAGAAATACTAATGTTCTTTCAGCTGAAGAGCAATTATTCCAGATAAAAACCTGGATCTTCAGAGACAGATGAATATTATTAGAAATAGCATGTATGTCCCCTATATATACAGAAAATTGTTTTAACAAAAATAATAACAATGCTAGAGTTTTTAACATGTAGAAATGAAATGTAGATAACAACACAACAAAGGATAGGAAAGAGGATAGATGCACTTTTGCTGTTTTAAAGTCCTCATATATTAGATGGTAAAACAGTTGAAGATAAACTGTCAAAAGCTACAGATGCATTTGCAATCCTCATAGCAAACATAAATATATACTACTGAAAACTATAGAAAACAAATAACTAGATTATAAACACAAACTTATCTATATTAACAATTACATTAAGTAATAATGGTCATATACACTGATGACATAATTTTGTACACACAAAATATGTAACTATAAACAAACATATAGTAATAACTGCATTCATGAAGATAGCTGAGTGTAAGGATGGTACACCAAAACAAATTATATTTCTATATACTACCAATAAATATTTGAAAACTGAAAAAAGATGTTATTTACAATACCATCAAATATTTCATCAATTACATTGACATAGATTTACTTTGGGAAATATAAAATTCCTAACTTAAAACTAAAAATGCTGACAGAAATTAGATAAAATTTAAAGAAATGGAGATAGAGTTTATGTTTATAGGTCAGAAGACTAATATTTTTAAGATGTTAATTCTCTTAAAGTTGATTTAGATATTTAATGTAATCTCTCTGACTCAAAACCCTTGAAGGATTTTCTTTTCATAAATATTGAAAAAACCAACTCTAAAATTTATATAAAAATGTAAAGGACTTAACCAAAAAAATATTTTAAAAGTAGAAGGAAATAATTGAAGGTCTTACACTATGTGACTTCAAGACATTGTAGAGAAAGCCACAAGTATTAATATCGTATAGTTGGGCTGGGCACGGTGGCTCATGCCTCTAATTCCAGGAATTTGGGAGGCTGAGGGGAGCAGATCACCTGAGGTCAGGAGTTTGAGACCAGCCTGGCCAACATGGCGAAACCTCATCTCTACTAAAAGTACAAAAATTAGCTGGGCGTGGTGGCATGCGCCTGTAATCCCAGCTACTCAGGAGGCTGAGGCAGGAGAATCACTTGAACCCAGGAGGCAGAGGTTGCAGTGAGCCAAGATCACACCATTGCACTCCAGCCTGGGCAACAAGAGTGAGATTCCATCTCAAAAAAAAAAAACAAAAACAAAAAAACAAAAAAAAAATCATATAGTTGGCATGATACTTATATAGATCAACTAACAGAACAGAGTCCAAAACATAGACCATACATCTTTACTCAATTCATTTTTAACATAGCAAAATGATTCAAAAGAGAAGGCAAAGTGTTTCCAATAAGTGGTTCTAGAACAACTGCATATCCAAATGAGAATGGAAAGTAAACCTTGACTCTCACTTCATACCAAATGTAAAAATTAAATTGAAAATAATTTACCTACATCTGAAAGCAAAAACTATACATTTTCTAGAAATAAAACAGGTGAATATTTTTGTGACTCTCAGGCAAAGTTTTCTAACACAGATGAGAAAAGGTAAGAACCATAAAAGAAAAATATATAAATTGCAATTTATCAAAATTAAAAACTTCTGTCGGGAAGCAAAAGTGAAAATGCAAGCCACACACTGGGCATCATATGAAATATGAGATATGAAAGAAAGAACTGATATACAGAATATATAACAAACTTCTACAAATTAATTAGGAGAAAACAAACACCCTAAAAAAAATAAGAGACAAAAGTAATTCACACAGGCAGTTTGCAAAAGGAGACTTCCAAATGGTCAATAAGCATATGAAAATTTGATGAACAGCTCATGCCTGTAATCCCAGCACTTTGGGAGGCCGAGGCAGGCAGATCACAAGGTCAAGAGATCGAGACCATCCTGGCCAACATGGTGAAACCCTGTCTCTACTAAAAATACAAAAATTAGCTGGGCGTGGTGGAGTGCACCTGTAGTCCCAGCTACTTAGGAGGCTGAGGCAGGAGAATCACTTGAAACCTGGGAGGCGGAGATTGCAGTGAACTGAGATTGCAACATTGCACTCTAGTCTGGTGACAGAGCGAGACTCTGTCTCAAAAAAAAAAAAAAAAAGAAAATTTGATGAACATTATTACTCAGTATGGAATAAAGAAACTAAAAGCCACAATGAGACACCATTACACATCTTCTACAATGTGTAATATTAAAAATTTTCATGACACTATGTGTGGGTAAGAATGTAAAACAAAGCCAATGTTTACAAACTGCTTGTAAAATGCTATTGTCACTTTGATAAACTGTCAGTTTCTTAAAAGTTTACACATAAACAAACATGCTGTATGACCCAGCGATTCCATTCCTAGGTACTGGAGAAATAAACCCATATGCCTATAGAAAAACATGTACAAGAATATTCATAGCAGCTCAATTAGTAATAGCCCATAATTGGAAACAACCCAAATGCCCATCAATAGGAGAAAGTGTAAACAAACTGGAATATTCACAGAAAAGGAACAGGACTGAGTAATACAAAAGAATAAACTACTGGCATTATACACAAATACACAGATGAATCTCAAAAACATTTTTTATGAAAGTAGGACACACACAGAAGAGTACTTACTGTATGAATTCATTTGTATGTAAGTTCAGAAATAGGCAAAGCTAAATCTATGCTGACAGATGTTAGGATGTATTGAACAAGGTAACAAGGGTGCTTTCTGGGGTGACAGAAATATTCCTTTTCTTGTTTTGGCTAATGGTTGCCCTGTGTCTACCTTTCTTAAAATTCTTGAAGTTTTACACTTGATTTGTGCATTTTACTTATTACAAATTATAGCTCAACAAAATACTATTAGTATAAACCAAAAATAAGATCTAGAAGTAATCACCATTTGATATCTAAAGAGAACCCTAGAAGTAAGTGTCAGACCATAATGTTTTTCACAAACTCAGAAAGATAAATGAGAATAGTGGCTGCAGATTTTGGAGGTATTCCAAGACACTCCATTCCCACCTTCTTGTCTGAAACTTTGTTATGAGTATATGTAAGGTCAAATTTGGGATGGATTTTCTTGAAATATTTGGTGTCCAGCCCTGGTAATTTAAGTTAATTATTTGATTATTACTCTTTGTCAATCAAGAGACTCTTATAGTAACTGTAATACTACATACAAATTCTTGGTAATTCATCTTAACTAAACATCATGTATAAGTAGATAAAAGACACACAGATAAACTAGCAAATTCTTATGAGGCTTCTCTGAGCAGAGAACTGCTGGTTTACATCCAATATTTGTATTTAAGAAGCATTTAAATATTTTAAAATATATACAGGTATCTTAGTTTGGAATGTTTCCTCAGTTTCCAGGTGGATCCTTCTTTAAAAGGAATGACATATATTTTTAGCTTCTAACATTTGTATGGGCCCTAAAACTTCTTGTTATTCATTACATGGAAGAAAAAAAATACACTCGGAATGGAAAAATGCATTATTGTTTACCATATTTTTCTGATAACTGCTGAGAAATTCCAGTAGTTAGTAATTAATAAAATATATAATACAAATATATGGTTGTTGTTAGTAATAAAAAGATACGGTTTCCTTACTCAACTCTATTCTACTTAGATGGGAAGAAAATGGCTGAAATCTTCACAATCTGAGGCACTAGTTCTCTGGATATGCTAGTTAACTCTTGCAGGTAGCTGTAACGCATTTCAAATATAAGTGTTCCCAGCAACCATTCTCTGAAAGACAAGTGCTGTTGATTTAGGTGCTTGTTGCTGGTTTCTTATGGCTTTTGCCAAGTTTTGTAATCTTCCAGGCACATTTTATGGATAAACTAGTAATTACCCAGCCTAGATTTCTTCCATAGATATTCCAGAGCATAGTCGTTTCATTGTACTTTACAAATTATTTTCCCCATTTCTTGATGGCAATTAATGGCTAAGACAATTTTATAAAGTACAGTTTAACCAAAAACTTATTTCATTCACTGATCCCAAATCTTCTTTCTCCTTCCCTTGGTTTCTTTATCTCCTGAGATGTCTGTATTGTAAGTTTCAACAGACTTATAGGCTAAAGCCCTTCAATCTCAAAAACATGTAAGGATCACTGATCACCGAACTGAACTTTGCCACATAAAGAAGGAAGAGCATGGAGAAGTATTTAGAAGTGGAGAGACTGAGAATAAAACATTGGTGACAATCTAATTTTTTTCCCAGCAACTTCAAACTATGGACACAGGGCCTGCTTTTGATGAAATTTACCAGACTGAGATAACTGATTAATTGTATCCCTAACGAGAATTCTGCTTATTTAATACACAGGGAAGTAATGATGCTCAAGAATTGGTCAGTGTCTGCATGCGAACCTCATTTTTCCTTTTTTTATTCATTTATTAGGAAGTACAGACATAAGACAACCACAGAAATGACACCAGTCTACTACTGCACTTCATTTTGAATTGCCTTGCAGAGCTATTAATCAAAATTACAAAGCAAAATTTATATGCAGTAAATCAAACCATATCATTAGAATTTATCACTTAGGCCATTTCCTCCCAGTTGAAAATTCTTGAGCATATCCAAGGTAATCTGCCTGAAAACTTAATTATTTTGGGGGATATAGTAATACTTTCAAGAGACCCAGAGGGTATATCAACTCTTTTATTCCTATTCCTGTTAAAAACTTATATATAAGACATTAGTATTTTGAAAATATGTTTGTTATCAAATGAAGTATACATTTAGGTTTTAAAGTAATTCACCTGGCTGGGCACGGGTAATCCCAGCACTTTGGGAGGCCGAGGCAGATGGATCACCTGAAGTCAGGAGTTTAAGACCAGCCTGTCCAACATGGTGAAACCCCGTCTCTATTTAAAATACAAAAATTAGCTGGGCGTGGTGTTGGGGACCTGTAATCCTGGCTACTGGGGAAGCTGAGGCAGGAGAATTACTTGAATCCAGGAGGCGGAGGTTGCAGTGAGCCGAGATAACACCACTGCACTCCAGCCTGGGTGATGAGAGAGAAACTCTGCCTCAAAAAAAAAAAAAAAAATTAGGGTGATAATTTGTTATAACTTCCACATACTTTGCCCTTTATGGAAATGAGTACCACAGTGAAAACAGGGAGACAGGATGCCAGGCAAGAGATGATAGTCACCAGAACTAAAGTGTTGTGGATTTAAGATACATACTGGGGCCATGAGAAATTGCTAATGAATTTAATATAGGAGATAGAGAAAAGATGATTCCTGGTTTGGGAACTGGAAAAACAAGCCAACAGAAAACTTTGATTGTTATCAACTATAATCTCTAAAGAAAGAGATTTTTAGACAACCTTTAGTACACTAAAAGAACCCATAAAGATATCCATCAGGCTATGGGCCATTCATTAAAGAATGCTGTAGTCATAGTGTAGTAGGGAACACGCTGGGGTTGGAGACCTGGCTTCAACTGTGTGACCTCAGTGAAGTCATCAAACCATGCAAAGATATTTTTTTAACCATAAAATAGGCCAATGATACTTTCTCTACAAAGTTCTTATGAGGGTCAAAAGAGAAAATGCTTGAAAAAAATGCCTTTGGTGGAAGTTAAAAACATAAAAGGCATTGTGGCTGTGCTTTTTAAATTTCTTTGTGCGTTACTTAACATGATGTCATATCTAAGTAGAGTCTTTATAGTATTACGTTGATTTTGATTGTTCTAAACACTTTTTTGGTAATAATTGATAATCACATATAACATACTATATATAATTATATTTATGTATTCATTATATAATTATATACTAACTTATACAAATATATGTGTCTGTTTACACACAAACAATACCAAAAAGAAAATATAAGAACCTGAAATTTGACCTGGGCATTCTTTTTTGACATAATGCTGATGACAAGTTTAGCACCAGCTAAAGAATGTGGTAGCAAAGATAGTATCTCTTTTTCAAACTTATTTATTCTTCTCAATGCCAGGATGGTCAAGATATGCCTGAGGCTTTGTGGTTGATGTCTCTTGAGCAGAAGATCAATTCTGATTTCTGCCTCCTCTGGAGGCTGTCCAAAGAGAAAGGCAAAGGTCTCAGTTGAACAGCATCTTTCACATTGACTAGTTCATTTATTTGAATCAGTAGCACTATTTAAATAGGAATCAGAGGTGAGTGAAAACAGCATGAAGCTCTTTGATTGATGCTTCCAGTTAGAGGAATTATTTTCTGCTGTATATCTCCTATAGCATCATGTTAGTGTGTTTCTCTTGGTACTTCCCACTGCCATTGTAATATACCTGTGTGTTTGCATATATTATGTATACACATATACACACATATATTTATGTATGTATGTATATCCAATATACGATATTGTATCTATATTGTAGTATAAATACATGCTAACAACCTTTACCTCTGCTATCACCTTAGACGTTCTTACTTTCTATAGTATCTCAGCCCCTCAATTATACTAGAAAGCAAATTTGTTTCAGATGAATGAAAGCATTAATGACTGTATGGATGCCTAGATAAAATGAGTAAAATTCTTAAGCAAAATTCTAGCCTGCTCGAAGGCGGGAATTAATCTGGTGTTTTCATGGCAGGCAGATTAATGTAACAGTTCCTTTTTTTAAAATTGGTATTTAAAATCATTCTGTAACACTAATATTCATTTATTCATTCAAAAAACATTTTTGAGCATCTACTATATCCATGGTACTCTACTAAATATTGGGAATATGATAGTAAAATTTAAAAAGCTCCTGCAATCACAGTATTATCCTCTAAGACATGTTCTGGACTTAAATTACATATTAATTAATATCTGATTTTCAAAATAACATAATCAGAGACAAACTTTACTTGGCCTGCTGTTTAAAGAAGTACTCTTACCCTTCTTCCCATCACTACTTCTTAAAGTTTGGGGGCCTAGTTTCATATTTTCATAGTCAGGTTGCAATTCTAATGTTGACTTATGAATGTGAAGGTTTTGCAGAGACTGCTTTCTCTTCAGTAACACAAATTTAGAAATAAACTGAATTAAAAAAAAAACTACACAGACATTACTGAATTTCATGACAAAGCTGTAGATGTAACTGACAAAGTAAACTATACCATTTCCTTATCCCATAGATGTTCTCTGAAGAGTAGTGTGTTAGGCAGAATATTCTTTATTGGGTATTTAGAAAAAAATGTAGTCTGTATTTTCCTGTGGAAGCAATGGGGTAACAATAGCCTAGCATTAATGAGAATGTAAAATGTGCACAGTTATATCATTTCTAAAATAT
Organism: Gorilla gorilla gorilla; assembly: GCF_029281585.2. Classification (NCBI taxonomy): domain Eukaryota; kingdom Metazoa; phylum Chordata; class Mammalia; order Primates; family Hominidae; genus Gorilla; species Gorilla gorilla. The sequence continues at coordinate 46,828,882 of NC_073243.2, read as the reverse complement.
TTCTCTAATAGACCATAATTTGAAAAGCTATTTGTCTGAGAGGGCTGCAAGGAGGAAGAGATGTGAAGAGTTTAATAGGATTTATGGTAAGCAATTTATCATAATCTTTTCTGACCTGATGTGAATTTTTCCTAAGAATTATTTTTGAGGTCTGCTGGCAAGATGGCCAAACAGGAACAGCTCTAGTCTGCAGTTCCCAGTGAGACTGGCGCAGAAGATGGGTGATTACTGCATTTCCAACTGAGGTACCTGATTCATCTCATTGGGACTGGTTGGACAGTAGGTGCAGCCCACAGAGGGGGAGCTGAAGCAGGGTGGGGTGTTGCCTCGCCTGGGAAGTATAAGGGGTTGGAGGATTTCCCTTTCCTAGCCAAGGGAAGCCATTAGAGACTGTACCGGGAGGAAGAGTGCACTCCATCCCAGATACTACACTTCTCACAGTCTTCGCAACCAGCAGACCTCTGGTGCCTGGCTCGGTGGGTCCCACCCCCACGGAGCCCAGCAAGCTAAGATCCACTGGCTTGAAATTCTCGCTGCTAGCACAGCAGTCTGAAGTCAACATGAGATGCTAGAGCTTGGTGGGTGAAGGGGCGTCTGCTATTGGTGAGGCTTGAGTAGGGGGTTTTACCGTCATGGTGTAAACAAAGCCACAGGGAATTTCGAACTGGGGAGAGCCCATGGCAGCTCAGCAAGGCCTCTGCGGCTAGACTGCCTCTCTAGATTTCCTCCTTTCTGGGCAGAGCATCTCTTGAAAAAATAGGCAGCAACCCTAGTCAGGGACTTATAGATAAAATCCCCATCTCCCTGGGACACAGAACCTGGGAGAAGGGGTGGCTATGGGTGCAGCTTCAGCAGACCTAAACATCCGTACCTGACAGCTCTGAAGAGAGCAGTGGATCTCCCAGCACAGAATTTGACCTTCTGATAAGGCACAGACTGCCTTCTCAAGTGGGTTCCTAAACCCCATGTATCCTGACTGGGAGACACCTCCCAGAAGGGGCTGACAGACAACTCATACAGGACAGCTCTTGCTGGAATCTGGTGGGTGCCCCCTCTGGAACGAACCTTCCAGAGGAAGGAACAGACAGCAATCTTTGCTGTTCTGCAGCCTCCACTGGTGATAACCAGGCAAACAGGATCTGGAGTGGGCCTCCAGCAAACTCCAGCAGACCTGCAGAAGAGAGGCCTGACTGTTGGAAGGAAAACTAACAAACAGAAAGGAATAGCATCAATATCAACAAAAAAGACAACCACTCAGAGACCCCATCTGAAGGTCACCAACATCACAGACCAAAGGTAGATAAATCGATGAAGATCAGGAAAAACCAGCACAAAAAGGCTGGAAACTCCAAAAACCAGAATGCCTCTTCTCCTCCAAAAGATCACAACTCCTTGCCAGCAAGAGAACAAAACTGGATGGAGAATGAGCTTGACAAATCGACAGAAGTAGGCTTCAGAAGGTGGGTAGTAACAAACTCTGAGCTAATGGAGCATGTTCTAACCCAATGCAAGAAAGCTAAGAACCTGAAAAAAGGTTAGACAAATTGCTAACTAGAATAACCAGTTTAGAGAAGAACATAAATGAACTGATATAGCTGAAAAACACAGCACGAAAACTTTGTGAAACATACACAAGTATCAATACCTGAATCAATCAAACAGAAGGAAGGCTATCAGAGACTGGAGATCAACTTAATAAAATAAAGTGAGAATACAAGATTAGAGAAAAAGAGTAAAAAGAAACGAACAAAGCCTCCAAGAAATATAGGACTATGTGAAAAGACCAAACCTATGTTTGATTGGTGTACCTGAAAGTGATGGGGAAAATGGAACCAAGCTGGAAAACACTCTTCAGGATATTATCCAGGAGAACTTCCCCTTCCCCAGCCTAGCAAGACAGGCCAACATTCAAATTCAGGAAATACAGAGAACACCATAAAGATATTCCTCGAGAAGAGCAACCCCAAGACATATAATCATCAGATTCACCCAAGGTGGAAATGAAGGAAAAAATTTAAGGGCAGCCAGAGAGAAAGGTTGGGTTATCCACAAAGGGAAGCCCATCAGACTAACAGTGGATCTCTCTGCAGAAACCCTACAAGCCAGAAAAGAGTGGGGGCCAATATTCAACATTCTTAAAAGATTTTTCAACCCAGAATTTCATATCCAGCCAAAGTAAGCTTCGTAGGTGAAGGAGAAAAAAAAAAAAATCCTTTACAGTCAAGAAAATGCTGAGAGATTTTGTCACCACCAGGCCTGCCTTACAAGAGCTCCTGAAGGAAGCACTAAACATGGAAAGGAACAACTGGCACCAGCCGCCGCAAAAACATACCACATTGTAAAGACCATTGACGCTATGAAGAAACTGCATCAACTAATGGGCAAAATAACTAGCTAGCATCATAATGACAGGATCAAATTCACACACAACATTAACCTTAAATGTAAATGGGCTAAATGCCCCAATTAAAAGATACATACTGGCAAGTTGGATAAAGAGTCAAGACCCATTGGTGTGCTGTATTCAGGAGACCCATCTCACATGTAGAGACACACATAGGCTCAAAATAAAGGGACGAGGAGTATTTACCAAGCAAATGAAAAGCAAAAAAAAGAAAAAAAAAAAGCAGGACTTGTAATCCTAGTCTCTGATAAAACAGACTTTAAACCAACAAAAATCAAAGAGACAAAGCCATTACATAATGGTAAAGGGATCAATGCAACAAGAAGAACTAACTATCCTAAATATATGTGTACCCAATACAGGAGCACCACCCAGATTCATAAAGGAAGTTCTCAGAGACCTACAAAGAGACTTAGACTCCCACACAGTAATAGTGAGAGACTTTAACACCCCACTGTCAACACTAGACAGATCACTGAAACAGAAAATTAACAAGGATATCCAGGACTTGAACTCACCTCTTTAACAAGCAGACCTAATAGACATCTACAGAACTCTCCACCCCAAATCAACAGAATATACTTTATCAGCACATTGTACTTACTCTAAAAATAAAAATGACCCCACAATTGGAGGTAAAACACTCCTCAGCAAATGCAAAAGAACAGAAATCATAACAGTCTCTCAGACCACAGTGCAATCAAATTAGAACTCAGGATTAAGAAACTCACTCAAAACTGCACAACTACATGGAAACCAAATAACCTGCTCCTGAATGACTACTGGGTAAATAACGAAATGAAGGCAGAAATAAGGATGTTCTTTGAAAACAATGAGAACAAAGACAAAATGTACCAGAATCTCTGGGACACATTTAATGCAATGTGTAGAAAAAAAAAATATAGCCCTAAATGCCCACAAGAGAAAGCAGGAAAGATCTAAAATTGACACCCTCACATCACAATTAAAAGAACTAGAGAAGCAAGAGCAAACAAATTCAAAGGCTAGCAAAAGACAAGAAATAATTAAGATCAGAGCAGAACTGAAGGAGACAGAGACATGAAAAGCCTTTCAAAAAAAAAAAAATCAATGAATCCAGGAGGTGCTTTTCTGAAAAGATCAACAAAATAGATAGACTGCTAGCTAGGCTAATAAAGAAGAAAAGAGAGAAGAATCAAATAGATGCAATAAAAAATGATAAAAGGGATATCACCACTGATCCAGCAGAAAAACAAACTATAATCAGAATGCTATAAACACTTCTTCACATATAAACTAGAAAATCTAGAAGAAATGGATAAATTCCTGGACACATACACCCTCCCAAGACTAAACCAGGAAGAAGTCAAATCACTGAATAGACAAATAACAACTTCGGAAATTGAGGCAGTAATTGATAGCCTACCAACCAAAAAAAGTCCAGGACCAGATGGATTCACAGCCAAATTATTCCAGAGGTACAAAGAGGAGCTGGTACTATTCCTTCTGAAACTATGCCAAAAAATAGAAAAAGAGGGAATCCCCCTGCTAACTCGTTTTATGAGGTCAGCATCATCTTGATACCAAAACCTGGCAGAGACAACAAAAAAAGAAAATTTTAGGCCAATATCCCTGATAACCATTGATGCGAAAATCCTCAATAAAATACTGGCAAACCAAATCCAGCAGCACGTCAAAAAGCTTATCCACCATGATCAAGTTGCCTTCATCCCTGGGATGCAAGGCTGGTTCAACATACGCAAATCGATAAACATAATCCATTACATAAACAGAACCAATGATAAAAACCACACAATTATCTCAATACATTCAGAAAAGGCTTTCAACAAAATTCAACACCCCTTCATGCTAAAAACTCTCAATACACTAGGTATTGATGGCATGTATCTCAAAATAATAGGAGCTATTTATGACAAACCCACAGCCAATATCATACTGAATGGGCAAAAACTGGAAGCATTCCCTTTGAAAACTGGCACAAGACAGGGATGCCCTCTTTCACCACTCCTATTCAACATAGGGTTGGAAGTTCTGGCCAGGGCAATCAGTCAAGAGAAAGAAATAAATGGTATTTAATTAGGAAAAAAGGAAGTCAAATTATCTCTGCAGATGAAATGATTGTATATTTAGAAGACTCCATAATCTCAGCCCAAAATGTCCTTAAGCTGATAAGCAACTTCAGCAAAGTCTCAGAATACAAAATCAATGTGCAAAAATCACAAGCATTCCTATACACCAATAATAGACAAAGAGCCTAATCATGAGTGAACTCCCATTCACAATTGCTACAAAGAGAATAAAATACCTAGGAACACAACTTATAAAGGATGTGAAGAACTTCTTCAAGGAGAACTACAAACCACTGCTTAAGGAAATAAGAGAGAACACAAACAAATGGGAAAACATTCCATGATAATGGATAAGAAGAATAAATATCATCAAAATGGCCATACTGCCCAAAGTAATTTATAGATTCAATGCTTTCCCCATCAAGCTACCATTGACTTTCTTCACAGAATTGGAAAAAAAAAAACTAAAGTTCATATGGAACCAAAAAAGAGCCCATGGAGCCAAGAAAATCCTAAGCAAAAAGAACAAAGCTGGAGGCATCACACTACCTGACTTCAAACAATACTACAAGGCTGCAGTAACCAAAACAGCACGGTACTAGTATCAAAACAGAGATATAGACCAATGGAGCAGAACAGAGGCCTAAGAAATAACACCACACATCTACACCATCTGATCTTTGACAAACCTGACAAAAACAAGCAATGGGTAAACGATTCCCTATTAATAAATGGTGTTGGGAAAACTGGCTGTCCATATGCAGACAGCTGAAACTGAATCTCTTCCTTACACCTTACACAAAAATTAACTCAAGATGGATTAAAGACTTAAATCTACAACCTAAAACCATAAAATCCCTAGAAGAAAACCTAGGCAATACCATTCAGGACATAGGCATGGGCAAAGACTTCATGACTAAAACACAAAAAAGCAATGGCAACAAAACCCAAAATTGACAAAGGGGATCTAATTAAACTAAAGAGCTTCTGCACAGGAAAATAAACTATCATTGGGGTGAACAGGCAACCTACAGAATGGGAGAAAATTTTTGCAATCTATCCATCTGACAAAGGGCTAATATCCAGAATCTACAAAGAACTTAAACAAATTTACAAGAAAAAAACAACCCCATCTAAAAGTGGGTGAAGGATGTGAACAGACACTTCTCAAAAGAAGACATTTATGCAGCCAACAAACATATGAAAAAAAGGCCATCATCACTGGTCATTAGAGAAATGCAAATCAAAACCACAATGAGATACCATCTCATGCCATTTGGAATGGCAATCATTAAAAAGTCAGGAAACAACAGATGCTGGAGAGGATGTGGGGAAACAGGAACACTTTTACACTGTTGGTGGGCGTGTAAATTAGTTCAACCATTGTGGAGAACAGTGTGGCAATTTCTCAGGGAGCTAGAACTAGAAATACCATTTGACCCAGCAATCCCATTACTGGGTATATACCCAAAGGATTATAAATCATTCTACTATAAAGACACATGCACCCATATATTTATTGCGGCACTGTTCACGATAGCAAAGACTTGGAACCAACACAAATGCCCATCAATGATAGACTGGATAAAGAAAATGTGGTACATATACACCATGGAATACTATGCTGCCATAAAAAAGGATGAGTTCATGTCCTTTGCAGGGACATGGATGAAGCTGGAAATCATCATTCTCAGCAAACTAACACAAGAACAGAAAACCAAACACCGCATGTTCTCACTCATAAGTAGGAGTTGAACAAAGAGAACACATGGACACAAGGAGGGGAACATCACACACTGGGGCTTGTTGTGGGGGTGGGGGGCTAGGGGAGGTATAGCATTAGGAAGATTTTTTAGGATGGAGCTAGGGATTGAATTATGTCATCCTAAAATTCATAGTTTGAAGTCTTAACCTCCAATACTTCCGAATCTGACCTTATTTGCAAGTAGGGTAATTGTAGCTGTAATTACTGTTAAGATGAGGTCATACTAGAGTAGGGTGGGCCCTAATCCAATATGACTGTTGTTCTTATAAAAAGGGGGAAATTTGGACACAGACACAGACACATACAGAAGGTAAACATTATGAAGGGGCATAGAGAGAACATGGCCATCTACAAGCCAAGGTGAGAAGCCTGGAACAGGTCTTTTCCTCGTAGCCCTCGGAAGGAACCAACCCTGCCAATACCTTGATTTTAGACTTCTAGCTTCCAGAACTGTGAGACTTTCTGTTGCTTAAGTCACCCAGTTTGTGGTGCTTTGTTACGGTAGTCCTAGCACACTAACGCAGATGAGAGAGTCTATGCCAGTCTCTAGGCTGAGGAAAATAACCAAAGAATGGGAAGAAGCTGAAAATGAAAGGTGTGTGTGGGTGCGTGAAGAGGAGGGAAGATTTATGACAGAGCACATTTCTAAGGTGGGTTGAAGGCTGAGAATGAGAGCTTAGGATTGGACATTTTAAAAAAATAATATAGGCTGGGGGCAGTGACTCACATCTAATCCCAGCACTTTGGGAGGCTGAGGCGGGTGGATCACCTGAGATCAGGAGTTCGAGACCAGCTTGGCCAATATGGTGAAACCCTATCTCTATCAAAGATACAAAAAAATTAGCTGGGCATTTTGTCACATGCCTGTAGTCCCAGCTACTCAGGAGGCTGAGGCAGGAGAATTGCTTGAACCTGGGAGGTGGAGGTTGCAGTGAGCCGAGATACACCATTGCACCCCAGCCTGGGCAGCAAGAGCAAAACTCCATCTAAAAAATAAAATGAAATAAAAATAAAAATAAAATAAAAAGTAAATACGAAGAAAGCTTCTTTCTCAAATTGGAGTTCAGGACAAGAGGAAAAGCGTGAAAGTATTATTTAGGAACCAGTACCATAACGCTTTCTTGCTATTATTCATCCTTCGTAAAGTTTTGTCCTGTAACCTCCATTAGATTACATGTCTCCTGAGGAGACAGAATGTCCTCAGATTTCATTTTATTTTTCTTATCATTTTCACACAAGGCCGGAACGTATGAGATGTTTACTAAATAATACTGACCAACTGCAATATTTTGAACATGACTCAACAGCTAAAGCGGTTCCATATCAATTTCTGCTTAAATATATAACTACTACAGTATAACAATAAAAAAGAAAAAACAGCAATAATTTAGGAATAACAGTACGCAGGAAGACAGATTCACAAACATAAAGAAAATAACTTTTAAATTTTCCCATCTACTTGGGGATTTTATGGAAAATAAAAACTATTAATGTGACGATAAGAGTTCTAGTGATAAAGTCAGTTCCTTTGTTCAACTATTTATGGTGCATATTACTTCATAAGCGGCTTCAGTGGTGGCACCTCTTCATTTAATTTTTTTGACATAGGGAGTAAACAATAGATTCACATATACCTGCTATCCCACCATCATTATTTTAAAAAGGTGAATTTCTCTAGCAGAATGACAGAGCCAGTTATGGTAGCTAATGATTGCTGGTCCCTGAAATTATTCTGTGAACAATATTATAAATGAAATCATAGAAGTCATATCTTGTCCCATGAGGACACTCACATCACTGATGATAGGCCTATCTTAGCACTTCTGACTGTTATCAGTAATGAAAGTTGGCTGCCAATTTATGTATGGCAATTCCAAGCTAAGCTGTATATTGAATGATGCATTTGTTTCCCATCAAGGTGCCTGGCACAGCACTATCGGAAGTTAGAGTGTGTTATTCCCTCATACATCAAAGTCTGCTTGCCAGTGTTTTATTTATTGACCTGTCCAACTCCTTTTCCATGATTGATCACTTTTGCCACCCAAAGCTTTTGCCTGTTACCCTGTCATAGCGAAGTTCTCCACAATGCTTTGGAAATAAAAGTCCCCTTTACTCTTTCCCTGAGAAAATCTTTACTTTCAAAGGAACAAAGGGCATCCAGGACTGTGGCAGAGGATGCTTTTGCTGCCTAATCTCCATTTTTGTCTCCTTTATTACAAAGGAAACCCCTATTTAGTTTTGGGGTACAATGTACCCACCTTCAAATTTAATTTCCCAGGTTTAGTTGCTTTGTGATCTAACTGACCAAAGTAATATAAGCAGTGCTTCACTGACTGGAGCTTATAGGAAATTAGTCCTATAAGTCCCTATTAGTCCTATTAGTCCTATAAGTCCTATTAGTCCCTCATAAAAAGGGACAAACCCTCTAGCATTTACCTTGCCTTTCTCTGTTCCTGCTTTTTTCCCTGGTGTGTGGTCACTCTATATGATATTGGAATAAAATTTTGTGAAAATAAGGATGAAACTAGCCAGCAAGGCTGCTGATGACTAGGTCTTTTAGGTATTTCTAGGAGCCAAATTACTAGCTCTGGTTATCTCTGAACTTCTTGAGAAAAATTGTACCTTGTTACACTTAAAGTCACTGGCATCTAGGTTTTCTGCCTCAGAAAGATGAATGCCATCCTAAAGGGGTTCACAGATCTACAATGTAGGTGCAACTATTCCAGAATAGCTAGGCTTTGTAATGATATATTGTGTCAGAAAGGGCAGTGACTTTTTCAACCAATCACCTTCAAGATTAAACTACTATATTTTCAGAATTGTAACTTGCAGACTTTGGATTGCTAAAAATTGTTTATATAAGGAAATTAGGTCTGATTTCCTCTTCCTTTCTGTGATTGAACATGTTACAAAAATCTGACATCTTAATTTTGATAACATAGATATCTTCAGGTCTGTCCACTTTCAGCATGATATTAACAAGGTACGCTGGGCTTCTTTCTCTGCATAGCCCAAGTCATGCTTTGCCTATAACTGAATCCTCAGAGAGATTCATCGTGACAAATTCAAGAGTGTAAAAGGGAAGAAAGAGGGAGAGAAAAAAGAAAGAGTTAGGTAATAATAGACTGTTGACGTTTCCAGTTTCAGTAACTCAGACTAATAACTCTGTCAGAAACACAGGGAGAGATATATAGGGAGAAAGACAGATAGATAAATAGATATAGATACATATACACTATATAAAAGGTTTGTTTCCTTATAACATGATATGCATTGACAAATAAAAGCACTACTATTCATTTTGTTACTGAATTACACCTTTAAATGTAAAATTAATTATGGTATGGATCATGCAAGTATATGAATCATTAAATATCTATGTAATTTGGAGATGATCTTCATCTGAATTTCTTTTTAAGAATTATGAACAAAAAATCTTCATTCAATTTTTGAAGAATGCTCTAGCCAAGCAGTTACTGGAAAATCATTGATATATTAATTATAAGGAAGTGTAACCAACCACATAATGCAGCCTTTTTGAATGACCAGCCTCTGGAACCTAAGCCTGCTGGAGGGAGTAATCACTTGCAAACCATGGCACATTTCACCTTATTGATAACTACAGGCACCTATGTAGATACAAATAAAAATAATTCAAAATAAATTCAAAATAAACACTATGATGGAAGTACAAAAATCTATAAGATATACAATAAAGCAATTTGTTGATTCTTATGTCCTCCTAGAGGTTCTGCTTTACTATAAGCGATTACTGAATATGAGATAGACTGTAAACAGAATTATGAAGTGAAATTTGCATTGATTGCTTCTAGTTTGTCCCCATTTATTCCTGCTGTCTCATTTTCTGCTTCCCTCACATATTCAAAGCCTGCAATCTAATCTATCCCCTATCCCATATCTATCTTTTTTTTTTCTTTAGATGGAGCTCACTCTGTCACCTAGGCTGGGGTGCAGTGGTGCCATCTTGGCTCACTGCAACCTCTGCCTCCCGAGTTCAAGCAATTCTCCCTGCCACAGTCTCCCGAGTAGCTGGGACTACTGGTGCCCGCCATGATGCCCGGCTAATTTTTGTGTTTTTGGTAGAGATGACGTTTCACCATGTTGGCCAGGCTGTTCTCAACTCCTCACCTCTAGTGATTCACCTGCTTAAGCCTCCCAAATTTCTGGAATTACAGGCATGAGCCACCATGCCCAGCCATCTCTCAAACCCATTTTTAACAATGCTAACTTAAATCCTTTATTCCTATGAAGGCAAAAATGATTGATAACATCTAAAATCTTCCTCTCCTTGGGGCAGTTGAATTTTAATAATGACTAAGATCTAGAGTGAAATGGAAGAAAGGTATTCCAGCCAAGAACCTTGAAGTAGCCCCACTACACCTAGGTTTAAATAACCACTTAAAATATGAAAGGAAGATATACCTTTTGATAGCATAATATTAATTATTCAACTCGGAGAGGAATGAAGACAGAGATTTTATCAATGTCTGCAATAAATACTTATCTTTTTCAGGTGTTTATTTTTGTGTGTAACAAACTGCAAATGTAGATGTTTAAAACAACTTATTATTTCTGACGATTCTGTGGTTGACACCTGGGTGATCTGTTCTGGGGACTCTCATGCAGTCATAGTCAGATGGAGGCTGAGCCTGGAGTCATCTAAAGGCTTATCTTGGCTGCATATTAAAAATGGGTTACTAATATAGCTGGTGATTAATGGTGACTGTCCACTGGAAGCCCAGGTAAGTTTGCTGACTAAAGAACCTACGTATGTCCGAAGAACTCTCCATGTGTATTGGGCTTCCTTAGAACGGTTTGGTTGCAAAAGGAGGATCCCAAAAATAAGTATTCCAGGAGACGCAGAGAAGCTGTGAAGCTTCTTTTAACTTAGTCCCAGAAGTCACAGAATTTCACTTCTGCCATATTCTATTGGTCAAATAGCCCACATGCAAGACAGGTTATTAGACTTTATCTTTTGATGTGGGAGTAGCAAGATCACATTAAGAACATTTGAGATGAGATATATTTTAGGCTATCTTAGGAAAATATAGTCTTCCACATCCTCTGTGATGAGAGTGCTCATTGTTTTGTAATATAGATTCTCTCATTCCTTTAAAGAATAATTCTCAGAGTTATAACTGGGTCCATAGCTATTTCACTAAAAACATTTTCTAGCTCTCTTTTTTTTTAAAGTTATAACAAGTTAAAAGTTTATTTTATTTTTTAATTAATTAATTAACTAATTTATTATAGCCGTGAGACTAAGTTCCAGCCAAGGAATGTGAATGGAAATGATATGCACATTTTCCAGACCATTTCTTAAAGCAAAGTTTGTTGACTGTCATTGACTTCTCTCACCCTGTTTCTACTAGCTTAGAAATGATGAAGATCAGAGCAATCATAGGAGCCCCATTTGTTTTTGTTTTTTTTTTTTGAGACAGAGTCTCGCTTTGTCACACAGGCTGGAGTGCAGTGGCACGATCTTGGCTTACTGCAACCTCCACCTCCTGGGTTCAAGCAATACTCTGCCTCAACCTCCTGAATAGCTGGGATTACAGGCGTCCGCCACCACATCCGGCTAATTTTTGTATTTTTAGTAGAGATCGGGTTTCACCATCTTGGCCAGGCTGGTCTTGAACTCCTAACCTCATGATCCACCCGCCTTGGCCTCCCGAAGTGCTGGGATTACAGGCATGAGCCACCATGCACAGCCAGGAGCCCCATTTTAATGACAATGGAGTCTCTCTACTACCCCTGAGCTTTGTATCTTGGAATTGTTTCATAAGAGAAGAATAATGTATGCATTCCATTCTATACTCTGCCTATTCCTACCCTAATTTGCCCACTACCAGGCACAATACCTATCTATCTTGATCAAGAAATTGTATCGATAGATCTTTTCATCATAGCAGCTTATGCCACTTTTAGATTTGGTACCTTCATATACTATTTTCCAAGCCTCTAGAGTAATTATACACTATTATATGACAAATTTTCTGGATTAGGCTGAAATCCACTAAGGTAGGAGATGGTGATACAGTAAATAATAGTGTTACTAACCTATAAAGTAAATAACATATATGTTTACTTTTAAAAGTTAACTTGCTCTACCAGCAATAATTTACTCTTCACCAATCACTAATAACTTTAAAGCTTATTGCTCATAACAATTTTCCCAGAGGGTATAGGCAAATATTGTTGGTGTAGGCACAGAAAGAATGGGGAGAAAAAAATAGAATTTTTCAAGTTGAAGGCAAATTCAATTTTATGAACTCAAAATTATGATCTTGTTTAAACTCTAAGCAATTATTACTGATGTTTGTTTATAAAATTATAAAAAATTCCGTTTAAATATATTTCCTACAATTGAAATTTTCTTTAATAATGCTGTAGAATATATGCTTGACTTGCTAAAATTTCACCTGTATTTAGATTTCCTCTACACATCTTTTAATCTTCTTTGCCAAGCATATTAGGAGGAGATAAGCTTTGTTAATGCCATCGTTAATTGAGAAAAAAATAATCTGTTAACTTTGTAACTGCAAATGGAAGCTGTGTAGTTCTTCAGAAAAGAGATTAGTGGTACATTCATTTCCTTACTTCAGATACCAGCTTAAATTTTAACTATGTCATGTAAGCTATAAATATTTCACTTTAAAATTAGAATTTAAAAAATAAGGAATTTCAAGAGAGCTGACTTAGGCCTTGGACATCTGAGTAGACATAACAAATCAACAAAGGAATAAAATTGTATGAATTTCATTCTATATTCTGCCTATACCTACTTGAATTTGCCCACCTCCTAACACAATTTCTATCTGTCTGTCATCTATCTATCTATCTCTCACTCAGTCTCTATCTACACACACACAATATGTATGTATGTATGTGTATATATATATGTGTGTGTGTGTGTGTGTGTGTACACATATATTTTAAAAGTTTATTGCTCATAACAATTTTCCCAGAGGGTGTAGGCAAATATGGTTTGTATGGGCAGAGAAAGAATGGGGAGAAAAATCATATACACACACACACACACACACACATATATATAATGTTTTTGGCCAAAACATGTAACATAGCTGAGTTTAGATTAAAGAAGTAGGGCTGAATGACCCAGCCACAATATAAGGGCACTGAAAAGTTACACAGCAAAAGACACTGATCCAGAGAAAGTTGAAACTTTGAGGCTGTTTGTGATAAATTCATCCTCTATCATCTCTCATCCTACTGCTTCCAACATTATCAGGGTTTGAGATATTTCCATTCTTTTCTGTTCCTGAGGTTTCATTTCTTGCTTCACTAAAGTTGATTCTCTAATACTTTTGTCAAGAAGGGTACATAAAAATTGTATTCCCTCTGGGAATAAATGTTATGGAGTACATATTTTTTTCTTGAAGAGTTAATAGATATTGTACCATTATTTCCTAGCATTCAGAATTGCTATAAAAAAAGACCTACCTAGCATTTTTAATCACCGTACCACTCATAAACACTTCAAGCTCTGAGATCCTCAGGCCAGGACCCAAGCTATTTCTCCAAATAGAGTTGGGAGAAATCCTGGAATAGACTGGTCTCAGTTCTTCCTATTATAAAAAGCAGAGTCTGTAGATTGCTTGATAGCTGAATAAAGGAAAAATTGGGGGATAATCCTCTGCCTTTTTCCTAACAGCCATGTATCTCAAATAAAATTCATGTAAGTCATCAGATTTATTTGGTTTTAAACAACTCTCGCTGTCAAATATTTATCATCAAATTCTGACAAAATTTTTTTCCCTAAACTGAATTTCACTGTATTTAGAATGGCAAGATTTATTAGTACTTCAAAGGGGAATAAAGTTGTTCCCAACACATTAGAAAACAGAAGCCAAAATACTCTTCACCTCTAGTGTTTGTTTCTGTTCTCCCCAAATCTCTATTTAAATGAAGGGTGTCATAAAAATTGCTCTTAGACGTGTATCTTTTTCCATCTTGACTGCCACAGTAAATGTATTCTGTTTTGAAATTTAGAAGATTATAGCATCCTAGAAAGTAAGAAGTAATAGTTATTCCTTGTTTTGATCCCAATGGTTGCTGATGTATTAGCCATCTCATTTCATGGTTATTCTTTCCTTTCACAGTCTACTAACTTGCTGTTCCAGGATCAACAATCTGTAACTCAGTGGAGAGGCCACAACATGTGCAGGGATTTAAGTGTTATCTTCTAAGGTCATTTGTAGTTCCAAGTGTATTTGGTAGAATTTCCTCTTTGGACTCAATTTCATTTTATCTGATCATCTTGGAGGAGAAGAATTGACTGCAACTCGTGTTGTATTTTTAATTATTGTTTGTTTGATTCTTTGTCCACTTTCTTTTTTTCCTATTAACTAGTTTAAAAAATAAAAGAAGTGTGTTTGTTTTTTCTTTGTCCCTTCCCTAGCTATCATTATTGAAAACCATTTGCTGTTCCCTGGTTTCTGCAAGAGAGTTGAGCCAGAATTAGAAAGGTTTGCAATGGCATTGCTTCACACAAAGTCTATCATCTCCTAGTTGCTATTATCCCCTAGAGAAACTAGAAAGCAGAGTGGAAGTTTAGAATCAGCTGATTCTTGCATTCAGTCAGGATTTTAGTAGTTTAATATATTTTATCAGCCTTAGCAATGGAAAAACTTCACTATAATTATGGGATATATCTACTATAAGCAATCACCAATCTAGATTCAGAGTTTGCTGAGGTTTTCCCAAATATGTGTCTAAAACTTAAAAATTTAATTTGTTCTTATTATATGTAAAGTTAGCTTATCCTACTGAAAAATAAAACATTTAAGATATCAGGGAAAAATAATTACTTTTTAATAAAAATCAATTATAATTTGGAAAAAACACTCACTTGACATGAATTTGTCTTACTTTGATGAGTTTTTAAAGCGAATCTCTTTTCCTTGTATGAAAGTTTCTTGAAGTATTGCTACTATTATTAAAATGAATGCATGTCAGTTCTTACACTAAAAGAGAATTATATTAATATTATATAATCCCTGGGTACATTTTTCAAGAGTTCATCTTATAATCACAAACTAAAATGGAAGTGCTTTCAATTCATTATGCCAAAAATGTAGATAATGTGTACTAAGGCAAAAATACTTATAAAGATGATACAATTCTAGTAATTTAGGGCAAACAGACAAGTGATTTGGTAGGTGCCATGTCCTGTGCATGGATCCTACTGTTTGGAATTCCAATCATAGACCCCAAAATAATCACCTATGCCCTGTACTGTGAAGTATCAGTCACAGTCTGATAACTAACTTCTTTGCACTATTATTTAAAGAAGAAAATGTAAATACCACACTCCTATCAGCTCGCAATGGAGCAGAAATCTCAGTTCAACACGATGCAGTGAAATAAGAATGTTCTCTGTAATTGCAGCAACCAAAATGATTACCTTTTTACAAAGCTAAAAGAATAATAGCAATAATATAATAAGGTACTGTGCTGCATTGTTGCCAATTATTCCTAGCATTGCTGAAAATGCCAGGTGAGAACTGAGAATCCTGCTTTTACTTTTTAGAGGCCAAAAGCCTCCTGCTTTATCCATTTTCATCCTTTATCAGCTTCTTGAAAAATGAATTATCTTGAAATATCAAATGGCAGTTTCAAGCATGGAAAAGATGTAGGATCCAGGAAAAGATCATTGTGGCTTTGGATGTACCTATCTATCTCAGGAGTGCATTTAGCTTAGGAAAGAACCAGTTTTATTCATGAGAGCAATCTGAAACATGGTATTCATTTTGTGATTATAATATTCTTTGGAAGTTGCTCAAAAACAGTATAGTAACAAATGATAGAAGTACCTGGAATTGGTGCCATAAGTTGATGATTAATGTGTTACATTGGCACTATCACTAATCCTGCACTACAGAAAGTAAACATGTCTTCAGCATAACTACTGCATTGTCTTTGAGGAAGAAATAATTCAATTTGGCTGTGCTTCCTTAATGAGTTCCCAGATTGTCCAAGCAAGGGGCTAAAGTTATGGGTGTAATTCTGTTTGTACACATACTTGTTTAGTAATATAGAATCCAAGAAGATTAATGAATAATTAAGAATTCTGGGATGACAATTCTGACATTTCTACCTTCGTTCAGGCCTTCCTATTTGTCAGAAAAGAGGGACAATTCCCTTGTAACTTCTCAAGTCACTGACTTCAATGAAAAAAAATAAAACAACACAAAACCACAAAAGTATAAACTGCTCATAAATGAGAAAACTCTCATCTCCCAGATGAAAGAGCTGCCCAATAATAGTTCTTTTAGAAAGGCTTTATTTTCTTTTTAAATATTTTATTATCTGTTTAAAACTTTCAGTTTCAGAGGGTTTCAGACAAACCTGTAATTTCTGTGGTCATTGTTTTCCACATACAGTCCTTCAGACCTGAGTTTCTCCAGCTCAAGCCTGAATTTATGCACAAGTCAAAAAAGGCTCTCATTTATATGCTGAGCCTCGAAGGGTTCTTTAAAAACATCCTAACCAAAAACCAGTCAACAGTTGCAAAGTCACTTGGTAATTTGGCCACTTCTGAACAAACGGAAACTTATATAAGATAGATAATTCATTCTAAAATGTTATATTTGGGAGAATCATTATGAGCCACTTTAAAGAGTCAGTGTCTCACATAAAACAGAAAGCTTTTGAACATATTCTTCCTGTGCCATTTTCTGTAAGCTAAGTGTTAAACAACTGTACCCCAAAGATCACTGGATTTGAACACATATTGGCATGTTTGGTTTCTTTTATTTTTCCTTTCATTCAACACCACTGGTGAGCAATCACTGAATGAGTTGTAGGGATATAACAGTGAATAAAACTGATAATAGGGGAAATAATGGGAGAAAATAAGCAATAATCGGGTAACCGAATATCACTGATAATTTAAATACAGACAGATATAAAGCATAAAGTAAAGCAAGTTAGTGGAATGTATACCATATGTTGGGGCGAGGTGTGCTTCTCTAAAAAAGTATCATTCAAGCAAAGATTTGAATGTTGAGAAGGAGCCATCCATGCAAAGGCCTGAGAGACGTGTGTTCCAGGCAGAGGGAACAGCAAATACAAAATCCAAAACAGCAGAAATCATGGTAACAAAATACACATGTTGCTTTAAGTTTAAGTTAAACTATTTCTGTGATAGCAGCATCCATAGAACATGAGCCCACTAACATTGCATAAGATTCTGAAAGTCATCCTGGTCTCTGCCTTACCAGTATTTAAGTCACAACACTAAGAAACCAAGAAGTGGATAATTTGCTTTGTAAATTCACATGATATAGTTTTAATGTGTTGATGGAAAAGTCAGATTGTCCTTCTTATTACTTAGGATTTTGCTCTATTCTTGATATCTTGCAAAATCTATCATTGTCTACTTTTAAAAACAAAAACTCAAGAGGATTCAATGTCATTAACATCAAGTTATTAAACAGGCACAACAGTCTCTTTCAGTTAAAGCATTTGTTAGTTTGCAAGAACTCTTTTTGACACTGACTAACCATCACTGTGTAAATAATAGATCTACCACTCCAGAAAGCAGTTTTCCTCTATTGACATTTGCCTCTCGGCAGCTTTTGATGCCAGACCAAAAGAAATGGAATTGTGTGGATATAATTACTTGTTGTAGCAGCAGTTAATGCATTCACTATTGTTCCCCAAGGACTTAAAGGCTCAAATATCTATTCTCTGAATTTATTGGAACTAAGATTTACACATTTCTGTAGTTCATAGTGATTTGGGAACACAACAGGAATAAAACAGAAGTTAGAATATTACTTCACAGCTTCAAAATTAAACTCTCTGCTGAGGGGGGTATCCTTTCAAATTTGCATACTAATGTTTGGCCAAGATAAAACTTCCAATGGCATAATTAAGTGTTCCTGAACTCGGTTTCTGAATGCATTTGGAAAAGGTGGCTATGAACATTAAGAACTGTATTGTTTAAAAGCAATCTAAAAACCGCTTTGAAAACAATGTGAATGTGGTAGGTGGACTGAGAATTTTCAGACTCCTGCATATATGATATGATACTTTGAAGAAATATTGGTGATTATATTGAGTATATAAAAGTAAAATTCCCATTCCCAAAGAAATATCACAGAGTAATTTCAGAAATATTTCTTCATATTTACAAACATGGAGAAATAGAATTTGTTCTTTTTTTCCTGTATCAGATAGAAATTCTAAAAAAAGAATATTTCCCTTCACTCTATTTTCTTTCTCATAAACTCCAACTCTAATGGTGAATTGCATGGAACCAGTTCCAAATACACACTCTGTCTCTTAAAAAGGTAATAATCTCAAGCTAGAGGAAAGAAAGATAGCCAATGAAAAGAGATGCAGATAAAAGACAACTGAGAAGAAGCTTAAAAGGTTTTCTTTTTTCCTCTCTGTTCGTCCATCAGCAAAGAGGAAAAAGGAGGATAAAAAGAAGGTAAAATGTTTCACTCTTAAGAGGGTTACATTAGCACGTGGTTTCAATGTGCATCCAACTATACATTCTTTTCTAGCAAAACATTACTTAATATTGATATCTAGGATATAAGAGTGGGAATGAATCACTGAAAATTCGGATAGACTTACATAGATACTAGCAGTTGTATTTATACCTGGTTAAGGGAAGAATAATGCTCAGATAGTTTAGAGGTAAAGCTGATCTTCAGGACTGAGCACAGAGACAGTCTACTTATTAGCCTAATTGGGTATGTATCAGATAAGGTTTACCATATAAAGAGAGGATGTCTGCTTCATCTTGGGGGTTAGAGGGGAGGTTGAATGTTGTTAGAGAAGTAGTTTGGAGTTCAATGCCACCCATATAGTGTTCTGGCACAGACTTTGAAGGAATTTTTTTGTAAAGTTCAAAGGAAAGAGAGGGTACTAGATGAAATATGTCATTGAAGACCCTCTTCTTGTCTAACATTAAAAGTTGTTCCATAAACTAAGAATGTAAGTCAGTACTCTTTGGGTTTTTAACAAATTTTGACCTGGTCAGAGAGGACGTTTCTCTACTGGCCTCACTGTAATAACACTCCCAATCATGTGGTAGGACTTCTATGCTGAAGTTGGAGTTTGTACATACTTGTGAGCCTCAATCTTTTAATAATCACTAATGTTCACTTTTGTCCTTGAACACAGCACAGTGCTGACCAAGTAACATGCCTTCAATGGTAAATTATTACCTCCAAGTCTTTATGTAATCTTTAGTACCAGGATAGATAACATTTTTCTGGTGAGAAACTGACATTGTAATGGTGTCATCTAGTGGGATACAGCAAATATAGTACCTGGCTCCGGTGTCAGATTTGGATTAGAAGGGTTGTCTCCAATTAGACTTGGAACATTGAACCAACCTCCTGAGCTCTACAGTTGTATCTGTATCACAATTTCTGTAACTATTTCTTCTGCTCCCAATTTTCTCTCCTGAATTGCTAATAGAGATAAATAAATTGATGTGATTTTGTTTGCTTTGTCTTTTCTTCATTCAGGAAGGTAGAATATAGGTGAGCCAAAGGAATCTATTAGGGCATTGTCTAATTAACAAAAAGAGCAAAAGAAGAACGGAACATGGCAGCCCAACTGTGAGTTCTGGTTACATCACTTACTCGCTTCACATTCTTGGTGTACTTGCTAATGTTCAGTAAGACAGCCAAAAATGAGGATGCTAAGACCTATTCTCCCTACTACCCCACTGATGTCAGGCATCCTCGTATTTGCAGTAGCTGTTACCTTTGCTTGGAGTAACTTCCTTCAAATGACCACTTTGCTAACTTGCTCAATCTCCTCAAGTTTTTGTGTCTATAGCCTGTTTTCCACAAAGCCTTCCATGGACACCATATTTAAAATTTCAAGCTAGTTTCCTTCATCACTGTTTTTTTCAGCATACTTAATATATTTTAATAAACAATAAAAATGTTTTATATATTACGTTTGTTGTTTATTATTCCTTCCTCTGGAACTTAAGCTTCACAAGGATAGTAATTTTTATTTATTTTATTCCCTGATATCCCTGACTCATAGTAAGTACTTCTATTGATTATTAAACCAGCAAATAACTAGATTTAAAGTATATTTAGCAATTAAAATGTTTACTTAACATATAAAATTGTTGCTTTACTTAAAAAATCTCTACTATAGAAAGATTCACAAAGTTACAAAGATGAAAGATAAGAAAGGAGAAAAATTACTATATACCACACAGATTTTATTTCTCCCATTTTTCTCTTTTTAATGTAGTTACTTGGGTAACCTTTGTTGAGGACATACTCAATCTCCACACAAGGGAAAGAAGTAGAGGATGGACTTTGTAGTTTGCAGTTTAATGGGGAAAATAATTTTTTGGGGGCCTGATTGTGTTAGACATCTTAATAAATTAATGATAGCAGAGGGGTCTTTCTACTAAAAACACCCAGCTTGGCTGCTGCTGATTTAGAGTTTTATTCTTTTAGCTGGAATGATCATTGATCTCATTTTATCACATCACTGAAGTCTGTTTTTTCAGCTCACAGCCTGAGGACATGCAATCCATAACCAAAAGTCAGAGGAACTCAAAAATGGCAGCCTCTCTTGTGAAACACAATTCATTCCATGGGATATTTTACATTTTTGGTCTCTAAGCCACTTAGAAAGTAAATGACCCAACTATACAAGTGACAAGTAGTGACCCCCATGCTACTTTAGATGGAGATTTGCCAGGAGAAAATTATGTAAAATGTAGGTAGGTATCAATATTTCCCAGATTTATAATTTAGACTGTGGCTTTATTAGCTTTAGTTACCAGTGACTTGTGGTTCAGGATGGGAGTTTAAACTTATATGTTTGTTGCCGAAAAAAAATGATGATAACAATTCATATGCTTAAGTTTAAAGAACATTTTAGGACTAGATTTTGCCACTGAAGGAAAAATAGGCTTTAAAAAAAGGGATACGGACAGTGGGGAAGGAGATTTTCCTTTTAAAAAGAGAAATTTCTGAAGATAAATAACAAAAAAAAAAAAAAAAGAAAGTAAAATGGGTAGACTGGGTCTCTCTCTGATAGAAGCCTCCTCAAACTCACAATTGAAAAGACAGGGGTTTGAATGTAAACAACTGTTTAGACCTATGAATGCTCAATAACCTAAGAAAAATGATAGAAATCTAGATTTAGGAACAAAAAATTAACCTAGTAGGGGAAGATTTGTTCTAACTATATATTCATTTTTATTACTAAATAGAGCACATACTCGAAGACTGAAGGGCCTGTACTTGGATTCTGTCACTTTCTCAGGGTCTCCCCAAGACTGGAGAGAGGCATGAACAGTAACATAGGCAAAACTCAAGTGTCTGCTGAGATAGATAAACAAAATGATATGTCAAGCTACAAGTGTATGACAATATGGAGTGCTGGGAACTGTGAATACCTGGATTACATGTTCAGAGACAACAGTCTTCACACTGTTGTGAACAGAATATTGAAATTTTGATTTAGCTTGTAAACTGCCATTTTTTTTTTTAACCTCTCTTTAATGGGTAAAAGAGATCAACAAAATTGCCCCTATCAGAATAAAGGAAGAATCTACTTCAAAGAAAGAATCCAGTCTCCTCCTCCATAGAATGCAGATGTTGTCAATTCTTATAGTTTTATGTTGTCTCAGCATATATTCTGAACCTAGGTTTAACTTCGCATACCAGAAGAAGGGCTTAGTAACTCTTGACACAGTTTTCATTTCTCTAGCTCTTTCTGATTCTAACTGTGGTCCATCCAGATATTTGCCTTAAGTAACCACCTCCTAGTGTCCAACTCCCCATGGGATATGCAGAGATAACCCCCTTGACTCACCTGACTGACTCCACTCTCCACTCAGTATGCAGGTATGCTACAGTGAGCATTCCCTGTCCCAGTCACCACATGTGACTCACACCTGCTTGCTCTGCATCCACCAATTAGAACTCCATGTGGGAAACTTGCTGGGGTAACATCCCAGATCCCAGTAAAGCCTCAGGCTATAGGTCTATCTCTCTGTGTCTCTCTTGCTCCCCACCTGCTGGTTGAACACATTGCCCTGTGACCTCTCATTGGCTCCCACAGGCATCCCTCTACTCTCATGGATCTGAGAATAATACACTTTCTGTTATGTCATGTGTTTTTGTTTTATGGCCTCCTCTTACTTGACTGACACATGCAGATTTAACTTCTTTCCCAGTCAGGGCTCTCCTAGAGAGTGGCCTGGGCGATAGAGCGAGACTCCATCTCAATAAATAAATAAATAAAAAATAAAGAAATACAACAAAACATATCTGGCCAACTAAAAATCATATTATTGTTTTTTAAATTCAATACTTTTAAGACCTATTTTGTACTACATATACCAGTATATGTAAGTACATATTTATTAAAGAACATAATTATGTTTATTTCAACATTTAATATATTTACTTTCATGCTATATTATTATGCATGTTATTAATTATGTCAAAATGACATAATTTATATAGTCATTTCAGATAAGTATATCTTGACCTTGTCTATTTATAGCTCTTCTTCTAGACTATGGAATTTTTTCCATAGTACAAGAACTATTTCTTGTTTATGATTGTATTTCAAAGCCAAGCACAATTCTGGATTAACATATATAGAATAATTTAAAATATTTTTTAAGTGAGGTTATTCTAAGACAGATGTTATCTATTTACAGTTTTTCTTTGGGTTGTCTTGGCTTTTATGTCCTGGAATGGAGGTGTCTTTCTCTCTCTTCCCCTTTCTACCTTCCCCCTCCCCCATTATCTTCTTCTCTCTACCACTGGATCATAACTGGATAAACATTTCTAGTTTCTTGCTTCAACTCTGTAGACCCACATTTGCCATCCAACAGATAATTCCAATAGCTAGACTTGGAAGAAAGTATATGGTCTGTCATCTAATTTCTAATTTAGCCTTATAAGTGGTAATGCTGATATTTGGTTTCCATATGTCTGTTACAAATGTCTACTTTTCCATTGGCCTATGTCAAATCATGGGGTAGAAAAAAGACTGTGACTAATTATCAAACTCCAACCCCAATATCTATGGTGATGATGCTGGGTTGGAAGGTGTGCTATTGAAGATGACAATTTCAAATAAAGTTTTCCAGTTCATTAGCTTCCATTACCAAGACCTCTTGCTGACTCCTCTGCAAATTGTTCTTCCTTCCATCCTCTCCTTTCCTTCTTCACTAATCAACTAGCTGGGCGTAATTACTGATCCTAGGAATGGGGTAAAGAGTATAAGCTGTCTGAGCAATGTGTAGCACAGAACTTACGTAATGAGCAACAGGATAAATTTCTCAGATCAAGAAATGCAATTCCTGTAAAACATTTGATGTTTTTTGAAGTTGATTGCAATACTATAATAAGAAACTAGGCCCATTAAAAAAAAAAAACAAAAAACCGTATCATGTACAGATGCCCCTCGACTTACAAAGGGGCTACATCCTGACAAACTCAATAAGCCCATTGAAGGTTTCAAATACTGTAAGTTGAAAATGCGCTTAATACACCTAACCCTCCAAACATCCTAGCATAGCCCAGCCCACATTCAACATGCTCAGGACACTTACCTTATCTACAGTAAGACAAATCATCTGGCAACACAGTACACTGTGGAGTACTGGTGTTTACCCTTGTGATTATGTGGCTGCCTGGGAGCTGTGGCTCACTGTCACTGCCCAGGATCCGGAAAGAATATTGTACCACATATGGTTAGCCCAAGAAAATATCAAAGTTCAAAATGTGAAGTACAATTTCTCCTGAATTTGTATTGCTTTTGTACCATCATTAGGTTAAAAAAAAACTTAAGTCAAACCATTGTAAGTCAGCGACCGTGTGTATTCTCTAAATTAAATACAGAGGCAACACCTCTTTATGAGTAAATTACAATAAAATAAATGTATGTCTGTATGTTTTCTCAAGCTCTGAAAGGTCTACCTCTCAATTGTCTCATCTATAAACTGGTAATCCATTTAAACCATGCTCTCCCATTTTGTTAACTAGTCAAATAAGTAACTCATCCAAAAAGAGGGTGGTACATTCATGCCTTCCGGATTACTAACTTTCCTCTGACATAAGGCATCACTTCAAATATTGGCAGGTAAGAACCAGAGAGCAGTATTTACTTTCTTGGAATTTGGTATTACAACCCCTCTGGCTTCCCCAAACAATTGCCCATATTTTGCCATCTTGACCATTCTTCCTGTAGTGTTTGAGGGCAAAGGGCAGGTGCTCCATTTACTCATTATAGATGTGCCTAAGATTTGGTTGTTATGCCGACAAACAAATACTTCATTGTTTTCTATAGAATTTTAGGGGTCCCATTTTTAAACTGCACCATTGTATATGTCTTCTCTCCTTGAGATAAAAGTTGCAAACTAATGGTCCCTGGGCTGAATTTGACCCATGGAAAAATTAGTTTTAAAAATTAAACTCTTCATTTTGGGCTAATTATAGACTCATATTCAGTTGTAGGAAGTACAACAGAGAGATCCAATGGACTCCTTACCTAGTTTCCTCCAATAATCACATGTTGCAAAGCAATTGTAGTGTATGACCACCACGATACTGACATAACTACAATCCACCAATCTTATCTACACACATCTTTTATTGCATAATTTTACCCTATATAGTATTTTCAATCTGAATAGCAGCTAATAGTTACAAATCAAAAACTTTAAATAATGGTATAGATTTCTGATTTTGCTTTAAAAAATCCTATTTCTCAAAACTGGGACTGCATTCTATACATAAAATCAGGCTAGAACTGAATAGCAGTTCGATTACACAACACACATTCTCCCTTTTATACTAGTACTCAGCTACTCGATGTATCTTCTTAACAGCTAACACAATTCATGTAGTTATGCTCTTATGGTTGTGTCTTCTATCACCTGTGTGGGAAGTCCCTAATTCCTATTTTAGCTTGTCCACACTCCAGTGTCCTAAACCTTGTCAGTTTATCCACCAGAGGGCACTCCAGCCCCGCCTGTGTTTAACTGCAGCCTGGAAGATCGAAGATAACAATAGGCCTCTGAAAGGTGAGTAATTGGGGTCCTGAGTGAAGTAGGCCAAATATTTCTCAAAGAGAACAATGTCATCAGGTAAAAGCAAATGAAATTATACAATGCCAAATGAATAGTTTTTTTTTTTTTTAATTTTCAGTCTTGGCATTTCCCTGAGGTCCAAACATACATTCAACAACCTACGTGACATTTCCACTTGGAAATTTAACACACTGAAAACAGAACATTTATTACTTTTCTTCTACACCTGCTTCTCTTACCTTCCCCATTTCAGTAAAAAGTTATGCCATGTACCCAATCTTTCAAATCAAAGACGCGGAAATCTTCAACTCTTCCTTGATTCATCTCTTTACCTCAAATCACCCTTCTCTTCCCTACATGTAGACTTTATCTACAAATATGATTGCTGATGCCTCCAAGGTATTTTTTAAATCTATTTATCATCAAGACTAAGCCAACATGGTTGCTCATCTGTACTACTGCATGTGCATTTGCTTCCATTTTTACCCCTAGAATCCATTCCATATGTTAGTTAGATCGCTTTCCTGAAAGCATAAATCACAACCTACAAGGCTCTGCAATTTAGTATCTGCCTGCCTCTCCAGTACCATTTTATTTTTTTCTGAAAATTGTTAACTCCATTTCACTCTCTCTGTATATATAATATATAATTTATATAATTATGTATATAATTATATACATATATATTTGTTTGTTTTACAAAAGCACCCTTTTTGACATGCTGTTCTTTTTTCCTGGACATGCTTTCCTAAGTTATTAACAAAGCTCACCCCACACCCTTTTAGTTCTTAGGTGAACTATCACCCTATTTAAATATCACCTCATCACAGAGGCTTTCACTCATCATCCTGGCTAATATGGCACCCACCTCAATACCACTTCTGACTTTATGCGCTCTTCTATTACTTTGTTGTATATATCATTATATTATTATATTTCTGTGTTTGCATATATAATTACTATCTATATCTTATAGCTACTATATAAGTTCCATAAGATCAGAGACTGCATATGTTTTTTCACTTCTGTATTACCCAAACTCAGAATATTTTCAAGGACATAGGCCATGTCTATTAAAATTTTTTAGAATGTATAGGTGAAAAGATGAATTATAAATAATATTTGAATTTGGCAAAAATTATGAAAGCCTGATAAAAATTGTAATATTTAATTAATTTGTAAAATTAAAACATCATTATTATGAATACATATTAAGATATGTATTTAAGATAATTATCTTGAATAATAAGGCACTGGAATTTCTATTTCCAGCCATGATAGAATAACAGAGCACAGATTTGGCTTCTCATGTTAAACAACTGAACCGTCAGAAAAATATATGAAAATAATGATGTTTCAAGTATCAGAGAACAATCAGTGCAGACAGTAACACCTAGGAGAGAAGAACTAATGAAATGAGCTTTAAGATTGCTGTGCTTACTGCTCGGAGAATTTCCAGGCCATAGCACAACTCAAATATCACAGCTCAACTGGCTATCTGCCTAAGTTGAAGGGACAGAGTTGAACATTCTGAGAAGTCAAAGTGGTTAGAATTTGCAGGGCAGGTTACTGGAGAGAAGAGAAATGCACAGACATCCAAATGTCTGCAGATGGCTCTGGTAAAGTCTTCAGCTGAATGCTGGTCAGCACATTCACGTAAGGGAATTATCTGAAGGTAGGGGAAAAAAATCACCAGAAAGGAATAATCAGAACAATCCCTACAGCTCACTCAGAGCCAGGAATAGTTTGTGTTTTCACTAATTCAAATGAAAAAAATAATCTTGTTAATATACAAGACATCAAAAAGAGTGCTCAAGAAATATTTCTCTTAAAGAGGAAAAATTAGCTCTGACTAATGTGCTGGAATTTCTATTTTCTGGACTAGTGGCTACTCTGGATCCACCTAACAAAGCAAAAAGCAGGAATTGAAGTGATCAAACTGTTTTCAAATGATGTAATTGTGTCTCAGAATAAATTCTAAGTATATTTCACTGAGATGGAATATGTAGGACCTAACAAAATAAATTTCAAAATACCTGGCATCTAATAAAGAAATGAGCAGGTATTCAAAGAAGTAGGAAAATAAGATTCTTGATAAAGAGGAAAAAATAATGAAAATGATATAATTATTAAAAAAAGAAAAACAGTTTTGATATACTCTATATATACTCAAGATGATAGATAAGCACAAACATGTTTAGGAGAGGCATGGAAGATTACTGGACTTTTGAAGATGAAAAATACAATGTCTAAGAGGAAAAAGGCATTGCATGGCATTGCCAAGAGGTTAGAAATGGAAGAAGAATACATTAGTGAACTTGAAGATATATCAATTAAACTATCCTGGATGAACTCAAGAGAGAAAAATGAGTGAAAAAAAGGATCAGTGTCAGTGAGTTGTGAAATATCAAATAACCTAAAATACATTCAAATTGTAGAATCCCCAAAATAGAGGAAGAGGGCAGAGAAATACACGAAAAATAATGACTTCATTTTTTTTTTTTTCAAATTGATGAGAACTATAAACCACAGATTCAAGAAGCTTACAAACCCCAACCTTAAGAAACATGAACAAAACTGCAAGGGACATCATAATCACATTGCTTAAAACCAGTGATAAGGAAAAAAAAATCTTAAAAACAGCCAGAGGAAAAAGATACATTATGTATAGGAAAATGAAGATAAGAATACAAGTCAGGATTACTGTGGCAGTACTTTTTTAAGTAAAGGAAGAAAAAGAAAGGACCTATCAAACTAGAATTCCATATTCTACAAAAATATCTTTCAAGGAAAATGAAAAAAAAAGGCATACAAAGGCTAACAAAATTCACCACCAGCACTGCAAAGAAATGTTAAAGAAAGTTCTTCAGGAAGATGAAAATCTCAATCTATTCAAGGAATGAAGATCAACAGATAAAGTAAGTATGCATGTGAAAATAAAATATAATTTTCCTTTTATAAGTTTCTTTGAAAGATAATTGATTTTTAAAAATAAAAATAACAATTTATCATATAGGTGCGTAGAAGCAAAATGGATGATAACAACAGCACAAAGACTGGGAAAAGGAAATAAAGAGTATACAGTAATAAGATTTTACATTATATGTGAAGTGAGACATTACTTTAAGCTAGACAGTGACGTATTAAACATGCACGTTATAAACACTAAAGCAAACAGTAAAACACAAAACGAACAGTTAAAGCTAATTAGCCAGTCAAGAATGTAAAACAAAATTTTAAAATTAATTGATTTAAAATAAGGCAGAAAGAAGGAAAAAAAGAATAAAGTGTGAAAATGGAAAACAAATAGCAACATGGTTGATTTAACCTAATCATATCATTAATCAAATTAAATGGTTTTCAACATTCCCTGATTAAAAGACATAGGTTTTCAAATTGGATGTAAAAGTAGGATCCAGTAATGTCCTTCTTCAAGAAATACATTTTAAATATAAAGATACAAACAAATTAAAAGTAAACAATGGAAATGAATATACCAAGCTAACAATCAAAAAACAATAGAATTAATTATTTTATACCAGACAAATTATACCAGTAAAGAATATTACCAGGGATAAAGAAGATAATTTGATAATGATAAAGGTATCAATTGATCAGGAGGACATAATGGTTCTAAACATTTATGCTGCTAATAACAGTGCTTCAAAATACATGAAGCAAAACCTGAAAGAACTGAAAACAGAAACAGACAAATCACCATTACAGAGACAGATTTAAATACCTCTCTCTAAATAACTGATAGGACAATGACACAGCACTTTCAAGCACTATCAACCAAAATGACCTAGAACGCTCAACCAAATAAGTACCAATGAAGTACACATTACTTTCAAGTACCCATAGAACGTGTAGCAAGATAGGCCATACTTTGTCAAAAAATGAGTTTGCATAAATATAAACTAATTCAATTATGACAAAGTATATTCTTTGACCACAATGAAAATAATATGAATTAGAAATCATTAACTAAAAAGAATGGGAAATCTAAAATATTTTAAAATTAAATAAAACATCTTAAAAACCGATGGATCACAAAAAAAAGAATCAAAAGGGAATGAGACCTCATTTTGAACTGAAATAAAATGAAAACACAACATATCAAATTTTATGGTAGGGTAGCTAAAGGAATGTTTAGAGAACATGTTGCAGAATTCTTCAATTAATTAGCAAAGCTTAAAAGAAATGACCTAAACTTCTAATTTAAGAACCAAGAAAAAGAAGCGTAGATTAAACATAAAGCATGTAAGAGTTATCAATAAAAGAACAGCAAATTCCACTGAAAGAGCAGAAAATGTGCAATAGAAAACAGAAAAACAATAGATAAAATCAATAAACCAAAAGCTAGATTTTTAGAATAATCTATAAATATGAATTAAGAAAAAATTATCAATATTAAAAATGAAAGAGGGTAATCACAACATACTTTACAGGCATTAAATTGATAATGAGGGATTTTATGAATAACTCTTGCCAATAAAAACTAACAACTTAAATGAAACAAATTCCTTGAAACACAAACTATTAAAGCTAAATATTCCTATATCTATTAAAGTAATAGAACACATGTATTTGAGAATATTTCTACAAAGGAAACTCTAGATACAAAAATATTCACTGGTGAAGTTAACAAAATATTTTAGGAAGAGAAAAAATATTACTTCCACACAAACCTTTTCAGAAAGTAGGAGACAAGGGAATACTTCCTGACTAATTGTATGAGACCAATATCGATTAAAAAAAAGAAAATCAGAAGAAAAGAAAGTTACAGAGCTTCATCTGCTCATTAACTAACATGCAAAAATCTCAAAATTTTAGCAAGTCTCATCTTGCAATGTATAAAAAGAATATTTTCTGACCAAGTGGGATTTATCCCAGTAAGGGAAATTTGACTTAACATACAATTTAATGTATTTCATTCACTATATTCACAGATTAAACATGAAAAATCATATGACCCTCATAACAGATTCAGAAAAAATGAAAAAACAAGTGACAAAGTCTAATATCTGTTTATGATAAAAACTCTCAAGGGACTAGAAGTAAAAGTGAACTTGCTCAATCAGATAAAGGATATCTATAAAAAGCATACAATCAACACCACCTTTAATGGTGAAAGACAATGCTTTCCTCCCTAATATTAGGGAAGAAACAAGAATAACTGCTGTTACCACTTCTCATTTACTAGATTATACCAGAGACGTTACCCAGTGCAATAAGACAAAAACAAAGGAAGAAAGAGAGGGGTGGGGGTAGCGGGGGAGGAGAAAGAGAGAGAGGAAGAAAGAGAAACAGAAATAAAATACATACAGAATTACAAGAGAGATGTAAAACTATCAGAGATGATGTAATAGTCTATGTAGAAAACCCAGGTAAGTTATAAAAAAAGCTGTAGACCTAATAAGTGAATTTGGAATGTTTGCAAGATGAAAAGTCAATATACAAAAAATCAACTGTATTTCTATGTACCAGCAATGAAAAATTTACAGATTGAAATGAGAAAAACCATAATTTATAAATGTATCAAATATGAAATAATTAGGTATAAGTTTGATTAAAAACTTTCAGCACCTATATGCTGAAAACTATGGAAAGATTTCTAAGTGAAATTAAAGAAGAAATAAAGTGAGAGATAAATTATGTTTATGAATTAGAAGACTCAACATTGTTATTTTGTCAATCTTCCCAAACTGTTATGTCTACGTTCAAATCAATCTTAAACAAAAGAGTACCATGTTGTTTCTACAGAGATTAATAAACAAATTCTAAAATTAACACAGAAATTCAGAAGAGCTACAATACTTCCCCAAAAAATTTTAAAATAGAAAAACAAAATTGTAGGACTTATACAACCTGATATCAAAACTTAGCCATAAAGCTATGAGAATGAATACATTCATATTAGTATAAAGATAGATACAGTATATAGATCAATGAAGCAGAATATTTTAGAAATAGACCCATACATACATGGTCAATTTATTTTCTACAGTTTTCAAGAAAATTCATTGGAAAAATATTTTTGATAAATGGTGCTGGGAAAAAATGCAAAATCAAACCAAAACCAAACCCCCAAACTCTACCTTATACTGTATGCAAAAATGTGTTCACAATGGATCATATTCCTAAAGAGGACAATTATAAAATGTCCAGAAGGAAAACTAGGAGAAATTTTGGTGACCATGGGCTTGGAAAGACATTTCCTTAATAGGACATCAAAACTATAATCTCTTTTAAAAACATACTTTTTAAAACTTTTAAAAACTTTTTAGGAAGCGAAAAAAATATTACTTCCACACAAACCTTTCCAGAAAGAGGGCGACAAGGGAATACTTCCTGACTAATTTTATGAGACCAATATTGCCCTGATTAAAAAAAAATCCGAAGAAAGGAAAACTACAGAGCTTCATCTGCTCGTTAACTAAGATGCAAAAGTCTCCAAATTTTGGCAAACCTATGAAGTTAAAAAGTAAAACATAATTTTTATTTTGTCAAAATTAGAAACATTTTCTCTTCCAAATAAAGTTTCTTTTTAGAAAATGAAAAAGCAAGGCAGATGAGAAAATATTTGCAAAACATATCTGGTAAATTACTTATGCTGCATTATATCAAGGACTCTCCAACTTCAATAAGATAAATAATAAAAGGAATTTGCAAATGATTTTAACACATTTATCAAAGAAGATATACAGATAGTTAATAAATACATAAAATATCACAAATTCACTAGTCATTAGAGAAATGCAAATTAAATCCAAAATGAGATACCACTGTACATTCTTTATAGTGGGTAGAAATAAAAAGCCTGATCATATAAAATGCTGGTGAGGGTGTGAAACAATTTTAACTCTTAGGTAATGCTGATTGAAATATAAAACCGCACAACTTTGGAAAACAGATTATCATGTTTTAAAAAGTGAAATATACACGTTTCTTCCACTCTTAGGTATCTACTTAATGAAGATAAATGAAAACACGTGCCCACACAAAGAAATGTGAATGGAATAAAAAAGACAAGAAAACTATGATTCAATTCCATAAAATTCTAGAAAATGCAAGCTTGCCTGTCATAACTGTAAGAATATCAGTGGTTGCTGGAGACAAAAGACAGGTGATGACAGGGAAGAATAGCTGTATTACAAAGTGGCATGAAAATACTTCTTGGAGTGATGGATATGTTTATTTCCTTGATTGTAGTGATGGATTTACAGGTATGCACATATGTTAAGTTCACGAAATTTTACACTTTAAATATATACACTGTGCTACATGTCATTTATATCACAATGAAGCTGTTCAATAATAAACCATGACTCGGTACTTGAAACAAATGACCTGCTCTTCAATCCCACCTTTTTCATACATTCTTTCTCTAGGTGACCAAAGGCAGGGAGTCTTACATGTTATTAGCATCCCGTGACCTCTTAGCAAATGTCAGGAACTCTTCTTAGTACTGTTCATGGATTATATCTTTATAACGAATTGATAAAGTAAATTATATCATTAATCTCTTAAATGTTATTTTTAAACTCTATAGTTGACCTTTTAAAATGGTTAAGTAGCCTGTTTAAAGCCACAGAGTTAGAAGGTAAATGGGATTTAATGCAGGCATCTGAAATTTGTGCCCATACATTTATTAACAATATTGTATTGCTTCTGGTGGGGAAGGGAGTATTAGACTCCAAATAATGTGTTGAGGTAGACTGAGTTCCACAAAGTGGCTGTCAGATCAGAAGTCTTTAAAAGCAGAGCAGGAGACATTGCTTCTGTTGCTGATGAAAAACAAAAGATTTATTTACAACGGTGTTGACAGCCCTGGAGCCCAGGAAAGGTAAGGACTAGACTCTGCATCCTGCCGGTAAAAAATGATGACTAAGTAAAGCTGATTTTTCATGTAAATTGCTAATAGAGTCACAGTTATTGACATAAGGTCCCCCCTGCCAATCACTTATGTCAGTACAGTTCTGGACAGGAAAAGAACATGAAACAGAGAAAGGTTTGACATTAAAGACATGGGCGTCAAGAGAAGAGATATGTAGGAATTAGTCTAGGCAGACATTCGTTTCAAACACTGGAGTCTGCTTAGTATAATTAGGAGAGACAGAGGTGGTAATTAGGTGTATAACTACCCTTTATTTTAATTCAACTCATTTTATATGAGTTATAATTTCATGATTTTAATCTAAATCAAAAGTTATACATCTGCTATCATTCTTTGCTTACTAAATTTTAATGGTCTAAGTTGCTGACCTGTAGAATGGGCATAGGTATAACCATTTCTATTTGTTGTAGTCTTTATACAACAGTATGCATGTACAATAAAAGCTTTCAATTTTTTCCCTAGTTCACTTCAGCATACTGGAGGGATGGGAACTTCTCCCTCACTTTTATCAGTTGCTCACTAAAGTAACAATATTCAATGGTAAGACAGTCTGGAGAATAGGGAGGCAAGATACATAGTAAGCTGGTAAACCTAGGGAACATATTAGAATATTGGGAAGATGGGAGAAGTGAGAACAGTAGTTGTTTTTATAAAAGCATTATTAAGTTATGATTCACATACTATAAAATTCAGTTGTTTCTAGTACATTCACAAGTTGTGCAACCATTACTACCAATTCCAGAACATTTTCATCAACCAAGAAATAAACATTAGCACTTACTCTCCCTTCCTCCCCTCTCCCAGTTCCTGACAATCACAAATCTGCCTCTATGGATTTGCCTATTCTGTGGACATTTCATATGAATGGGATCATACAATATATAACTTTTGTGATTGGATTATTTCACTTACAATAATGTTTTCAAGGTTCATCCATGTAGCAGCATGCACCAGGACTTTATTCATTTTTATGACTGAACAATATTGCAGTGTTTGGATATTACACATATTTTTATTCATTAGGTGATGGACATGTGGATACTTTCTAGTTTTTGGCTCCTATAAATAATGCTGCAATAAATACTGTGTACAAGTTTTTGTATGAATATATGTTTCTATTGAATATATACCAAGGAATGTGATGTTTGGTCTTTATGCTTACTATTTTTAGGACCTGCTAAATAGTTTCCTAAAGCAGCTTTACCATTTTGTAAACTTACCAGCAATGTATAAGGGTTCCAATTCCCTCACATCCTCACCAACATTTGTTGTCTGTCTTGTCCATTTTAGTTATCTTAGTGTGTGTGAAGTGGTATTTCATTGTGGTTTTAAAATTGCACTTGCCTAATAACTAATGTTGAATATCTTTTCATGCTCCTATTGTATACATTCTTTGCAGAAAGGTCCACTAAAATCCTTTGCCCATTAAAATTTTTTTTGTTTTAATGACTGAGTTTTAAACTTCTTTTATATGGTGGTTGAAGTGCATTTCTTTTGAGAATAACTGACATCTCTTATTTTTCACAGTAGCTCTCAAAGTGTAATCCGAGAGCCGCTGGTGGACCCTGAGACTCTTTCAGAAGGTCTAATGGCATCAAAACTATTTCCACTCCACCACGTGTACACTGAATTTTCCAGCTACTACATGTCTGACAGTATAACAGATTAAATATAGAGGCAGACATGAGAATCCAGTTGAATTTACCTAAGCTAGACATTAAAAAGATTTGCAAAAATGTAAAACAATGTCACTTTTCTCACGAATACAAATAATTTTTTGTTTTTGAAAATATTGTCACTTTTCATAAAAATATGTTATGGGTAATTAATAGGTTTGTCATTGTTATTTGACATGAATTAATGCATTTTTAAAAAATTTGCTACAGACAGGTGTGATGCTTGGCATATAGTAGACACTCAATAAAAGCCAATTTTTACTTTTATAATGCAGCTCCATTCAATATTAGAGGAAGACTGTAGATGAATTTATTCACCTGTGCCTTATTCTTCATTGCTGCACATAGTTAGAAGAACTACACAGAAGAGTGAAAGAATCCAAAAGGTGATATGTGAGAACTTAAAAGAGAACATAATATTTTCCATCCTATGTTTATGTTTCTGACATATAGCTTGAGTAAACCTGGCATTCCTACCTCATGCCCTTGAGTTTCCCACATGCTACCACCAATCAGTTAGAACCAGTTGCTTCCAGGCATTTCTAATAGTGTAATAATTATGAACACGAGCTATGGAATCAAATGATGTGTATACTTCCTTTTAGTGATGGCCTCTTGCTAACTACATGAACTTGAAATGGTTACCCAACATTTCTGAGAGATGGTATGTATATCTGTATTGTGATAGTGGTTAAGAGCACGGTTTCTGGAGCTAGACTGCTGGGGTTTTAATCGTAGATCTGCCAATTACTATGTAACCTTAATACATGTTATTTAATGTATTTTTAATGCATCATCTGTAAAAATGAGAATAATAACAGTCCATCCTCATAGTGTTGTGAGATTTTTATATACATAATATATAAAATATATACTATACATTATATATTATATGTAAATTATATATTAGATATATAAAATATACATTATATATTCTATATGTAACATATGGAATACAAGACTAAATTCTAACAATAGATAGTCTTTGAAGATTTATTTTTTCCGAGACAGAGTCTTACTCTACTACCCAGGCTGAAGTGCAGTGGTTCGATTTCCACTCACTGAAACCTCTGCCTCCCAAGTTCAAGTGATTCTCATGTCTCAGCCTCCCTAGTAGCCGGGAATACAGGAACATACCACCAAGACTGGCTAATTTTTTTTTTGTATTTTTTACTAGAGATACGGTTTTGCCATGTTGGCCAACCTGGTCTCGAACCCCTGGCCTCAAGTGATCCACCTGCCTCAGCCTCTCAAAGTGCTGGGATTACAGATGTGAGCTACCACACCTGGCGAACAATATTCAAGTATTTGAATCTTAGAATATTAGAATAATGCCTGGCACAAAATAAGTGTTCTGATAGTGTTTGCCACATTATCATTTATTTCTAAATTTTCTCATCTCTGTAATGAGGATAACAATAGTCCCTACTTCATGGGATTGTTAAAAATATACAAAAATACATTTAATGTGCTAGAGTATCAGGCACAGAGTAAACTCTTGAGAAAATATTAGGTATTATTATTGTTACTGTTAGACAATTGGCTAGTTAAGGGACCATAAAATCATTAATCTATGATTATAGTTCAATAGGATAATTATTCTCAGTTAAATAATTGTATTCTAGAATTTTCATACTAGAAGGAGCCTTGGAATTCTTCTTGCAAAGTCCAGCAATTCTCAATTTAATTTTGAATTTGAATTACCTAGGCTCCAACTCAGTTCTATTAAATCATAGTTTCTGTGGTTGAAGTTTTGGCATCTATATGTCTGTCCAAAACCTCTCCAGGTATTTCTTATGTGTAATTGAGTTTGGGAATCACCATGATAACTAGTCCCTTCATTTTATATTTGAGGGAAGAGAGATTCAGAGAGGCAGGAAGCTTGGTAAGTAAGTCATCTCAAAGCTAAGAGAAGAGCCTCATTTTCTAGACTTCCAGTCAAATATAACTTGTTAGACCTTCATACATCAGTGTGAGTTTTGGATTCTTCTTAACGATAGTTTTATCTATAGAAAGAGCATAGCGATTTTGAAAGCTGGAGCTATAAAACCATTAACTCCATTAACTCTATATAAACCTCCCAGATTCGCAATTTGGCTAAGGACTGATACTAGCTTAGTTGCTGGTCTACGCATATTCCCCAAATTTACCAACTTCTCTGTGATGCCATCAACAGCAATAGAAAATAGTTACATGTTCTGAAATTTGATAAATCTCTTTCAGACTGTAGAGACCATTGTTGTAGATAGGTCTAAGAAAAAATGGCGCTTTGTACAAATGTCACCTCTGATTCTCAATTCACCAACAGGAATTTTGTCTTGTGTTTAGGTGACTAAGGAAAAACTCTCCAATAAAAATAGAATGCTACTAGATATTATAACTTGCTTAGAAAAATCTTGAAAGAAAATGACTAGTGACTAGTCCCTACAGAGAAACTGTCAGCCAGAGCCTATGAATGAAGTTCTCAATATAGTTTCATTAATATCCTCTCTGTTCACAATAGGCGTAACTGGAGCTAGATGTCAGTGTTGGAAAAATTATCAATGTTTTAAGGTGGTCATGTCTTCTTCCACCTATTCTTTAAAAACAACAGCAACTTATAAAGAACTTTATAATCATTACCTCATCAGATTATGTAATTACCTTGATTTATAGTTGAGGATACTGTCTTTGAGACAAGTGATTTGTCATTAATTATATGTATTAATTGGTATTGTCAACATAGGAACTGTCACAGTTAAATAAAAACCCTGAAGTTGACTCCAAGACCTGTCCTCTTTTCAAAACATCAGAGCCACATTTCCATCTCAATTCTGTATTACTTTTTAAAACTGTCTTATAATTTCAAAATATTATTCAAAATAGTTTTATAGGTTATTATTTCCAGTGAGTTAGGCATGAAAAAGAAAAACCTGAAACTCCATTTGTGGTACTGTAGGCACTGTGCTTAATGAGTGCATCATCTTTTGGGATAATTTCCCTCTTGGAATCACCCCAAGTCATGCACATACTGTTTCTTCCATCTGCAACTCTCTTCCTTTTGTTCTTCCTTTTTTCTTAAGTGTCCTGCCCTGAGAAGTTTTCCGTGACTACCCTAATTCGTACAGCCCATTGTTCACGCTCTCAGACCATTGTTTCTTAACTCAGTAGCCTTATTGCCATTTAACAGTATTTTTTTTGCATGTTTGTTTAGTTAGATACTGATTTCTTTTGCCACTGGAGTCCATTAAATCAGTATGTATCCTGTCTTGTTCACCATTGTATCTCTAGAGCCTACTCTGCTCCTTAAATACTTGAATGACTATATAGGTCTACGAATTCTCAAAGCTATTTAACCATAAGGCCAGCTTCTGTCTGTGCAGTGCCAGCAGGGGGGCAGTCTGGGTTGAGAAGCATCATTCATGCCCAAGGACTAATACTTGAGAACACACAATAAAGTATTGATGTTTTGGTGTGAAATGAAACTAAATATGACCCCAAGCTCGCCAGAGAAGATGGACTCCCTGTGGTGGATAAACATACCCAAATTAAGATAATAGGAACCCAGTGGCCATGGCTAGAGAAAGGTGGACATGCACCCCTTGGTTGCCTAAAAGGGCAGCTTCAGACAAACATCCTGTTTGCGCCTCTGAGGTAAGACAGTTTTGACAACTAAAGCTGAGACACTATGGCTGGAAAACTCCTACCAGCTACCTGAAAGGGACATCCGACAGAGACTTCTGGTTTTGGACTTGGAAACTACCCAATCAAGACTCAGCTGTTTTCAACTAGTTGGGAATGGATGAGTTTGAACCCTTGATTTGCACGTACATAGCTGATTGGAGACTGGGGCTAGAACTTTCCCTATTTAAGCCAGACTCCCTCTTTGTTCTGCTGACTATGCTGCAACTCCCCATCTGCAGATTTTTTTTTAATAGAAAATAAAGCTCTCATTTTCTTTTTCTCCACAGACTTCATGATCTTTTATTAACACTGGTGTGGTTCCTAAGTTGCATGTCACCAGTCATATTGATCCCTCAGGCATGTTGACTCACTAGGGCTTGAAATACAATATTCTGACTTGTATCAAGTAAGGTTTTTTTTTTTTTTTTAATTAACCTGAACTCCCAAAAGCTGTCAAACTCAAAATTTTGCCAAGCTATATTATTTTCCTATCTGTGCAGAATGGGATTCACAATGAATTCCTGGTTGTTAATAACACTGGGTTTGTGCTTTGGAAAATACACCTGACACATTTTCAGAAAGCACATTTCTTTTTTGGCATAAAGTTTAATAGCATATGATATATAGCAATGAGCTCTAGGTATGAAAGGAGTTGGCTAGTTTCATGAATTTTTATGAATCTGCCTCTGCCTTTTCTTTGAACTTGTCCTCTAGAATATCATATAATTAGGGAAGAAATTAAAAATTATTTTCTATTCTCACTGTTCAACTCAGTTCCTGTTCTTTATATCACCTAGTCTGGCAGGGCCTTCTGGTAATCATGTTACTTCTGGTGAAGTAGTCAGTGCCTGGCACAGACTAAGAAGTTTACGAAATTAAGTGATCAATGGTGATGACAATAGCAAAGGTGGGTGGTGAACGTGCTTGAATATGCTAATTGGCTCCATGGGTCATTCATAAAAGCTGAAATTTCAGAGGTCATAGATAAAAGTACAAATGTGTTATTAAAATGGCAGAAGGGGGAAGTGTCCTAAATTGCAAAAAAGGGAAAGAATTCTCAGTAGCTAAGACCCTAAAGAGATCTGATATTTGAAGAACTAAGAAAGGACATTCAGCACTGATAAACTAGGAATAAAGATTGGGCACTAAATGAGAGTTCAATATTTCATAGTAATCGGGTGAGATCAAAACATTCTCAAGTTAAGAGGAGAGTGTTACAACTGAAGTCATAATTGAGTGGTGAACTTGGGCCACTACCTGGCTGGAATCTTGGGATCAGACAGAAATCCAGAACTGAGGGGGCTCTATTCTATTTGCTGCTTTCCATTTGTAATCAAGTAGATATTAAAAAAAAGACATATAGAGAACAGCATGTTTTTTTGAGGTCACAGCCACAGTTACATAATCTCAAACTTTGGGTGATAGTGGCACAGAAAGAATGCTGCATTTTGTCATAATGAATATACCAAGGTGTGTGCACATTTTACATGATAAAATGAAACTTGGCTTGTTCCAGGAATCCTACGCAGGGCTGATATAATAGAACATAAGATCAATTACAGCAAAAAGTTGTTTTTTAAAAAAAAATGGGAGGCAGTGATAAGAACAGTGTCTCCAACAAGTCTGAAATTAAAAGATCAGTCTCTCCAAAAAGTCTGAAATTAAAAGATCAACCTGGGTAAGAAAAAGGCAACTGCTACTAAACAAAGTTCAGGTTAGACATAGGGTACGAATCCACACGGTAGTCTGACAAGCCTTCCATATGGGACCATACCACAGGGAATTTTTAAGATTATCAATTGGAAGGTGGGTATTAAGAATTCAGTTATAGAATTTCAGTTTCTTGGTAGGTGAAAAAAAGAACAAATTTACTAAGAAAGAATTCAAGAATAGGAAATGTTGCCAAATCCATTAAGTCCTGGTAAGAATCACATAGGAAGTAAACCTCGTTCTGTTAGGTCATTATTCTAGGTTATTTGAAATACATGTAATGAAATACAAGGTAAACTAAAAACAGCACTCCCATTTTCTAATACTTATAAATTTTTTTTGGCCTACATGAATAAGCATGCTAGGAAGGAGGAAAAATCTGGCTATAAATTTTGATTTTTAATCTACTTACACAAATATTTCTAAAATCTATTATGAAAAGTCCTGTATTACTATAGAAAGATCACTTTTTTAATGCCCACATTTGATAACATTTTTATTCAAACTTCCCTCTTGCCTCTTTAACATCAGTATTTTTTTTTTTTTAATCATTGGAACCATTTCGGAGTCTTCCATTATAACAGAGTCAGTACAAGTGCATTACATTTGCTTGCATTTTAATTTTTGAATCTTTGCCTAATACTGTTCCTATAATTTTAGTTCAAGTTATAAAGGATACAATGTTATTACTACCAGTAGAAATGATTGATTTTTCTCCATTTGGTATCTTGAGAGCAGATGCATGACTTGGTCACCTTTAACAATCATTCAGCGACAGCATTTGCACTTTGTATCAGAGGCTCAGTAGCTGTACTGCCTAGATAAACTTGCATGTAATGCTTAATGAAATATCTTCCAGCTTACCATTATTAAGACTGTACTTAGTCTTGCTACAGTTAAAATTTATACACAGATAAATGTTTAAAGGATAATATGATTTGTATTCTGCTATAAGTAATTTCTGACAGCTGTGCACCTGCTCAGGAAAGACCTGAGAATGTCCAAAGTTCTTAACTCTGGCTGAACTTGAGGTTCTGTACAGGTAGAAAGTGAGAAGTAAAGTGAAGTTATAAACTGCTGTGTGAGCATTAAAAGCGTACCCCAAAATGCACAAATAATTGCTGTCAAAGGCTGGAAGATTATACATTCAATTTATTTAAGTCTATCTATGTTGAATCACCAGCTAACCCCTAAACTAGCTGGGAAGAAATATTATTGGTTATACATGGCAAATAATATAGGCTTTACAGAATTGGTTCA
Organism: Gorilla gorilla gorilla; assembly: GCF_029281585.2. Lineage (NCBI taxonomy): Eukaryota > Metazoa > Chordata > Mammalia > Primates > Hominidae > Gorilla > Gorilla gorilla. The sequence goes on along the minus strand of NC_073243.2, from coordinate 46,787,336 downwards.
GATAAATTACTAAAGTGACAGGAACAACAACAACATCAAATCCTGAGGTGAGAGGATTATGATTTCCAGCATGTTGCTATGTTTTATTTTTTAAAATATCCAGTTAACAAAAAATGAGACATTGAAAGAAACAAGACACTATGGTCCATAAACATAAAATGAGAGGCCAATAGAAATCATCCCTGAAGAAGCCCTGAGATTAGACTTACTAGACAAGAAATTTAAATCAACTATTTTAAAAGAAAGTATGAAAGTGATATCTCATTTAAAAAATCAGTAAAGATATAGAAATTATATTTTTTAAAGAACAGAAATTTTGGAATTGAAAGTACAATGACTAAAATGAAAAAAAAATTACTAGATGAGCTCAACATCAGATTTGAAGGAAAGAATAAAGAATTGGTGAAAGACAGGTCAATTATGATTATTCATTTTGAGTAGCTGAAAGAAAAAAGAACTAATGAAAATAAATAAAATCTCAGAGACCCATGGGATACTATGAAGCTTATTTCTGGGAGTTGCAGGAGAGGAAGCAGACAAAATGGCAGAGGAAATAATGACCCAAACTTCCAAATTGAAAGAGAAATTTTATACATCTAAGAAACTCAATGAATTCCAAGTACTATCATAATTAAACTCAAAAAAAGACAAATAAAAAAACATTGAAAATAGCAAGAAATAAACAACTCATTATACCCAAGGGATCTCCAAAAACAACAGTTGATGTCTCATAAGAAAGTAAGGTAGCCAGAAGAAAATGGAATGACAAAATTACAGTAATGATTCTGTTACCAATACTTACATTAAATGTAAAAGGGCTAAAACCTCAATCAAAAGGCAGAGATTGGCAATATGGACAAAGTCCTTCGTTTCTTGTAAATAACATATAGTTATTTACAAATATAAATAACTATATATTTAACTTATATTTACAATATAAATAACTATATGTTATTTACAAGAAACATACTTCAGAGAAAATATTTGTAAATTATATATCTGTTAAAATATAGTATCTGGAATATATAAAGACAAATTTCCCAGTTGAAAAAGTAAGCAAATGATCTGAATTCATTGAGATTGCTTTTCAAAAAGAATTTTAAAATGACCAATAAGCATGCTAAAAGATACTGAACATTGTTAACCAAGGAAAATGCAAATCAAAACCACCATGAGATACTAGTTCACTGCAATGGATATTATAAAAATGATGGACAATAGCAAGTTTTGGCAAGGATGTGAAAAAAATGGAAACCTTCTACATCACTGGTGGGAATATAAATGTTGCAGCCACTTTGAGAAGTTCTAAGAATTAAGCTTGGAGTTACCATTTGAATCACTAATTTTGCTCTTAGGTATATACCCAAGATAATTAAAAATATGTGTCTATACAAAAACATGTATATGTATAGATACACACACACACATGCACGAACATATACATGTGTGTGTAGTTATTCATAATGGCGAAAAAATGGAACTAATCTAAAAGTCTATCAATTGGTGAATGAATACATAAAATGTGAAATATCCATGTAGTGGAATGATATTCAGTCATAAAAATAAATACTGACACATGCTGACACATAAACCTTGAAAACATTATGCTAAGTGAAATAAGCCAGTAATAAAAGACTACATGTTGTATGATTCCATTGACATGAAATGTCCAGAAGAGGCAAATCCATAGAGACAGAAAGTAGATTTGTGGCTGAAGGGCTGGGGAGAGAAGATTTGGTAATGACTGCCAATAGATTTGAGGTTTCATTTTATGATGGTGAAAATGTTCTGGAATTAGATAACGGTGATGTTTGTACAACTTTGTGAATATACTAAAATCTACTAAATTGTACACTGAAAGAGAGTGAATTTTATGGTATGCAAATTATATATTAATAAATTAGAAAAATTGACTATATAAATGAAATTATATTCCTGAAAAATACTTTTGTTTCTTTGTCTATAATAAAGCAATACAACACTGCCTGGATGGCTGTAGCCTTATGATACATTTTCTGTTTCATGTGGTGCAAGTTCTCTAACTCTGATCCTTTTAAAAATGATTTGTGGCTACTATAGATCTCTTAAATTTCTATGTAAATTTAAAGTTGTCATCACAACTTCTATACTAGTGCTTTCTGGGAGTATGACTATAAATTTGTTGAGTCTATAAAGAAATTACACCACAAATATTTTGGACAGTTTATTTCACTATTTTTTAGATTTCTTTCCTTTTTTTTTTTTTTTTTTTTTTTTTTGAGATGGAGTCTGGCTCTGTCGCCCATGCTGAAGTGCAGTAGTGCAATCTCAGCTCACTGCAAGCTCTGCCTCCCGGGTTCACGCCATTCTCCTGCCTCAGCCTCCGGAGTAGCTGGGACTACAGGTGCCTGCCACCTTGCCTGGCTAATTTTTTTTGTATTTTTAGTACAGATGGGGTTTCACCGTGTTAACCACGACGGTCTCGATCTCCTGACCTTGTGATCCTCCCGCCTCGGCCTCCCAAAGTGCTGAGATAACAGGCATGAGCTACCGCGCCCGGCCCAGATTTCTTTAAATCTATCTTTGCTAATTCTCTACACTGTTTTGGAGTTTCTGTGGACTTTGTATATATTTCAGTTATTAAGTTTGTGCCTAAGTATTTGTGACTTCCAGTGTTATTGTAAATTGACTTAAAAACATTTCCCAATTATTTGTTGCTGGTATATAGAAACATAGTATTTGTACTTATAAATTTATTAAATATAATTATTAATTCAAATAATTATTTTAGACTCCCTTGGCTATTCTACATGTAGCCAATCTATCTACCTACATTTTTAATTTTCTTTTTTTTTCTATTTTTGTCCTGTAGGTTTTTTCATTTGTTTTAATAAAGATTACAGTTACCTTTAAAATGAATTGAATAGCTCCTCTCCTTCTCAATCTTTTTTTTTTTTTTTTGGTTGAGCATTTAGGCAATTTATATGGGGTTGTGATTTGCTTGTAATATCACTACAAAATTTGCCTCATGAAATCATGGGAGTCTGATGTCTTCTGTTGGAATAGGGGAAAAACAGGAAGATGTTTTTAAACTGCATTTTTGTTTTTAATCAGCATAGATTTATTATGTTTTATATTTTTTGAATCAGTTGTCATAAAATTGTTAAAATTATATATTTTTCCATTTTTTCCTAATTTGTGCACCTCAAGCACTACAATCTTTTGGAAATATTTGCTTATGTTTAGTTATATTCTTTTTCTCTTCCTAAGTTTAATTTTTACTTTCACTTTGCTCTTTCCTTTTTCTCTTTTTCTTCCTCTTATTTGTGCTAGAGACCTATAAATTTTATTGTCTTTTCAAGTAAATCATCTTTTAAAATTTATCTAAGACTGTTATTTTTAATGCTGTTTTCTTTTACTTTTCTGCTTCTTTTTAATCATTTATACTCCTTTGGCTCAGTTTTGTCTTGTTCTTTTCTGCCTTTTGGACATAAACAGTGTAATTTAAGTCATCCTATTCTTACAGAAATGCTTTCAAATCCAAACAACTATTTTTAATGCTGCTATTATTGCATTTCACAATATTTTATAAATAATACAGCACTATTATTACCAGTCAATTGTCAGCAATACATAATTTCAATTATGATTTTCCTTAACCTCCCAATTACTTGGGTTTAAAAAAATTAAAGCATATATAATTTTGACAATATTTTCTATTTTATTTAATTTTACTCTTTTCAGAAAACAGGCCTTTCTGATATTCTTTGAAATTTGTTGACACTTTGTGACTCCGTATGCCACATTTTGAGTGATTAAAAAAAAAGTATCTGTTCTCTAAATTTTAGAAACTGAGCTATGAATATCAGATCAAGCTTGTTAGTTACACTGACACATATTCCATATCCATTGTGATTTTTAAAATTTCCAGAAGGATGAGAGTTTATAAATCTTGTCAATTTCTTCTTATAATGCTTTTTTTGTTTGTTTCTATATATATTTCTAGGCATAGTTCCAGTAGTGTTTCATAATTGTTTCTTGTGTGCATCTGTTTAAATGGTATTTGGTCTAACTCTTTAATTCTATTAATATTTGTTTATTTTACATTCTTGTATCATCGAAGTTTCAGGCGGGGAAGAAGAACCACTATGAATATAGTGGAATAAGGACTTTGTAATAGGAATTAGACTTTGCAAATATGTAGGAGCAGCTAATCACGCCTGGCATGGGTGAATGAGTTTAGAGCTTGCAGAAAGTGAGTTATGTCAGTTGTTGCAGTACATCTGCAAGTGGGTGGTGTGGAAGCCTATGGAAGGTTACTGGCTCTTCATTGTTTCTACCTCTATGAGTTAACAGTGAAGAGTCTTGTGGTAGGGATAGGGTCACTTTTTGTCAGCAGGACTGCCAGTCCAGAAGCAGAGCTGGACACAGAACAGGGGAAATGCGAAGACAACTGGAACGGCTGACACCTCTGTACTCATCCCTCATTGCCTCTAACTAACAAAGATGTTCAGAGTGTAATGGCCACTGCCTTACTTTATTCCCCAGCCTGAAATCTCAAGCCAAAATTTCTTATGGTCTAACTTAACCCGGAAGCATAATGGAAAGGGAATTCTGGGGAACATAGTTCCAGGTTAGCTCAGTTGACACAACACAAATTACTATTAAGTCTATTTTGCCTGAAGTTAATATCGCTTCATTTCTTGCTTTCTTTGTATTTGCCTGGTGTTTTTCTATCTTCATAATATTATTAGATACAAATATTTCTATTTTTTCTCATTCCCTGCAAAGACAATATTCTTGAAAAATATCTCTTTAGTATACTCATATTATTTTCCACCTACATTTCTCATGTACCTGTCAACTACTAAAATCTGAATTTTCACACCTACTGCTCCGTAACTGCTACAAGTATTATAAATGGCCAGTAAACTTCAAAATGCATTCTAAATTTTTAAGTTTTTATCTTATTATTTCACTTTATACAAGTTTCTGCTCAATTGTCACCTCCTCAGAGGATGTTTTCTGACCACTTCAAGTAAAACAATAATTACTAAACCCAACATTATTTAATAACTTATTTTTTCATAGAATTATTAATAACTGAAATGATGTTGAAATTATATAGTTTATTTCTTCATTGTCTCTCCCACTAATATGCAAGCTATATGAGGGCAGAAACTTTGTATTTCTTCTTCATTATTGTATAAATATATCTAAAAAAAATTGGAACATAGAAGTTGCTTAATATTACTTGTTAAACAAATGAATGACTGATGCTTGATTATTTTTATGTGGCATCAACTATTCACTATTTGTAAAAACTTATTCTCTATTTTCTTCTTGACTCTCTCTTCCCTTTTTTACCCTATTCCTCCAGCTTGAAGTTTGTCAGTTTTCTTACACTGGAGACATTAACATGCACAGATCTCTGTGCATAATAGTGGAGAGGAAGCATAACTAGCTGGGAAGTTAAAACCAGAGAAAACACAGACAAAGTTTTCAGATATCAGGCAAAATAATAATATATAAATATTTAATATCTTTTTTTGATAAATTAGAGGATGCAAGTCTCACCTAACACTATTAAAGCTCACAAATAAAAAAAAATTTTACTGGCCTTATAAATCATCTCTATGTGTTGAATTTGCCCCTCCCATTACCAGTTTTTGAAAAATAATTAAAATGTAGAAACAATTAGTGGGCTCATTTGATATGAATGGTGAATGTTATTATAATGTTTGATTATGCTATAAGTCTACAAAGAAATTCCAGGCTTTTCATCATGGGATGAATTTTGGTAGTTATGAGACCATTCTACTCACATTGAACAATTTGAAAATGGGCAGTTTGAAACTTTTTCATAATCCAGGGCCAATAGGAAGGATCAGATTATGCCTCAAACCCTTCACTTTTCTGCTGTGTCATTTCGATGTTTGTAGAATCAGATAGTTTATTATATGAATCGATTTTGTTTATGAAATGAGGCAGCTATGCATTTGGAAAACAGAGGGAAATATACCTAGAAATAAATTAAAATTCATTTAATTAATGAGAACAATATTTCTAAACTAAAGCCAACCTCAAAGATTACTAAAAATATAGAAATTGTTGTTATACAAATCAACTAATTATTGGAAATGTAGCAAATTTTAAATTTTAAGTAGAAGCAGAGAAAAACTGTCATCAGTTTTTTTTTTATTTATCCTTCATACAAAGGTTAGCTGGGTCAGGATATTACCAGGAAGTGTGAAAATCCTTGATCCTGTGTCTTTCTCGGCCAAGAGACAATTTAGCCAAAAAAGAGATTTTACTGAAAGAAAATAGAAAGCAGAGAGTTTATTTAGAGACAAAGTACACTCTGAAAGATGAGAAGAGCAGGCTGCTGAAAGAGAATGAGCAAGCAACAGCCCCGAGAGTTCTGAGTTGGAGTTTTTATTATGTTGGGGTCTTTCTTTAAGTTTCCACCTCTGTTTTAAGTCACTGTCGTTTAGCTTAGTCTGGTTGCCCCATTTCTGCCCTAACCTTAAGTCCCCATCTTTATTCCCACCTGGCTTGTGGGACCTGCTCAGGCTTGTGGGACCTGCTCAGGCTTGTGGGACCCTCCCTTACTGCTAATCAGCATGCATGAGCCCAGTGTTGGATATGAATTCTAGAATTCTACCTAATGGGGGCATTGCTCATTACCACCACACCAGGAAGGTCATTTAGCAGTTAAATCTGTACTCATTGCACCTGTGTGTCTCTTAGCAATTTCTCCTTTGCCCTCTTTTCCTCCTCATCAGCATGCAGCTAGCTACATTCTGACAGGTTAACTGCAGAGTGAAAGATTACTGGGCATCTTAAAGGGCATTTCTTCCTACAAAGATATTTCCAACCCTCTCTGCATATATATATATACACACACACACGTATGTGTTTCCATATGCATATATATTATATAGTTTTATATAAATATATACGTACATATATTTATTTTTTATTTCAATAGTTTTTTTAGGGAGCAGGTGGTGTTTGGTTACATGAATAAGTCCTTTAGTGGTAATTTCTGAGATTTTAGTGCATGCATCACCAGAGCAGTGTACACTATACCCAGTGTGTACATTTTTCTTACCCACCTCCCATCCTTTCCTGAGTCCCCAAAGTCCAATGTATCATTCTTATGCCTTTGCATCCTCATAGCTTAGCACCTGCTTATGAGTGAGAACATTCTATATTTGATTTTCTATTCCTGAGTTACTTCACTTAGAATAATAGTCTCCAATTCCATCCAGGCTGCCATGAATACCATTATTTAATTCCTTTTTATGGCTGAGTAGTATTCCATGGTGTGTGTGTATGTATACACACACACACACACACACACACACACACATATATATAGTAGTATATATAATTCCTTTTTATGGCTGAGTAGTATTCCATGGTGTGTGTGTGTATATATATACACACACACATACATACACACACACACACACACACACACCACATTTTCTTTATCTACTTGTTGATTGATAGGCATTTGGGTTGGTTCCACATTTTTTCAATTGCAAATTGTGCTGCTATAAACATGAATGTGCAAGTATCTTTTTTGGTATAATGACTTCTTTTTCTCTGGGTAGATATCCAGTAGTGAGATTGCTGGATCAAATGGAAGATCTACTTTTAGTTCATTAAGGAATCTCCATATTGTTTTCCATAGTGGTTGTACTAGTCTACATTCCTACCAAGAGTGTAAAAGTGTTCCCTTTTCACCACATCCGCACCAACATCTATTAGTTTTTGATTTTTTTGATTATGGCCATTCTTGCAGGGGTAAGGTAGTATCACATTGTGGTTTTTGATTTGCATTTCCCTGATAATTAGTAATGCTGAGCATTTTTTACATATGCTTGCTGGCCATTTGTATAACTTCTTTGAAGAATTGTCTATTCATGTGCTTAGGTCACATTTTGATGGGATTATTTATTTCTTGCTGATTTATTTGTAGATTCTGAATATTAGTCCTTTGTCAGACATATAGACTGTGAAGATTTTCTCCCATTCTGTGGGTTGTCTGTATGCTCTGCTAATTATTTCTTTTGCTGTGCAGAAGCTTTTTAGTTTAATTAAGTCTCATCTATTTATCTTTGTTTCTGTTGCATTTGCTTTCAGGTTCTTGGTCATGAGGTCTTTGCTTAAGCCAATGTCTAAAAGGGTTTTCCTGATGTTATCTTCTAGAATTTTTATGGTTTCAGGTCTTAGATTTAAGTTTTTGATCCATCCTGAGTTGATTTTTGTAAATGGTGAGAGATGAGGATCCAGTTTCATTCTTCTACATTCCAGCACCATTTGTTGAATAGAATGTCCTTTCCTCACTTTATGTTTTTGTTTGCTTTGCCAAAGATCAGTTGGCTGTAAGTATCTGGCTTTATTTCTAGGTTCACTATTCTGTTCCATTGGTCTCTGTGCCTATTTTTATACCAGTATCATGCTGCTTTAGTGACTATGACCTGTAGTGTAGTTTGAAGTCAGGTACTGTGATACCTCCAGATTTGTTCTTTCTGCTTAGTCTTGCTTTGGATATGTACACTCTTTTTTTGGTTTCATATAAATTTTAGGATTTTTTTCTAGCTCTGTCAAGAATGATGGTGGTATTTTGATGGGAATTGCACTGAATTTGTAGGCTGCTTTTGGCAGTATGGTTATTTTCATATTATTGATTCTAGCCATTCACGAACATGGGATGTGTTTCCATTTGTGCGTGTCATCTATGATTTCTTTTAGCAGTGTTTTGTAGTTTTCCTTGCAGAGGTCTTTCACCTCCTTGGTTAGGTATATTCCTAAGTATTTTTATTTTTTATTTTTTGTAGCTATTGTAAAAGGGGTTGAGTTGTTGATTTGATTCTCAGCTTGGTTGCTGTCAGTGTATAGCAGAGCTACTGATTTGTGTATATTAATTTTGTATCCTGAAACTTTGCTGAATTCATTTACCAGTTCTAGGAATTTTTTGGATGAGTCATTAAGGTTTTCTAAGTATACAATAGTATCATTGGCAAATAGCAACAGTTTGACTTCCTCTTTAGTAATTTGGATGCCGTTTATTTCTTTTTCTTGTCTGATTTCTCTGGCTAGGACTTCCAGTCCTCTGTTGAATAGAGGTGGTGAAAGTTAGCATCCTTGTCTTGTTCCAGTTCTCAGGGAGAATGCGTTCAGCTTTTCCCCATTCAGTATAATGTTGGGCTGTGAGTTTGTCATAGATGGTGCTCACTGCAACCTCTGCCTCCCAGGTTCAAGCAATTCTCCTGCCTCAGCCTCCAAAGTAGCTGGAATTACAGGTGCCTACCACAATGCCTGGCTAATTTTTTGTATTTTTAGTAGTGATGGGGTTTCACCATGTTGGCCAGGCTGGTCTTGAACTCCTGACCTCAGTGATCCACCCACCTTAGCCTCTTAAAGTGCTGGGATTACAGGCGTGAGCCTCTCTGCCCGGCCCACAGATGACTTTTATTACGTTAAGGTATGTCCTTTCTATGCCAATTTCCTAAAGGTTTTAATCATAAAGGAATGCTGGAAATGCTTTTTCTGCATCTATTGAGATGATCATGTGATTTTTGTTTTTAATTCTGTTTATGTGGTATATCACATTTGTTGACTTGTGTATGTTAAACCATCCTTGCATTCTTGGCATGAAACCCACTTGACAAGGGTGGATTAACTTTTTGATATGCTGTTGGATTTGTTTTGCTAGAATTTTGTTGAGGATTTGCATCAATGTTTTTCAGGGATGTTAGTCTGTAGATTTATTGTTTTTTTTTTTTTTTCTGATTTTGGCATTAGGGTGATACTGGCTTCACAGAATGACTTGGGAGGATTCCCTCTTTCTCTGTCTTTTGGAATAGTGTTGATAGGATTGGCACCAATTCTTCTTTGAAAGTCTGATAGAATTTGGCTGTGAATCCATCTGGTCCTGGACTTTTTTTTTTTTATTGGTAATTTTTTATTACCATTTCAATTTCACTGCTTGCTGTTGGTGTGTTCATAGCTTCTATATCTTCCTGGCTTAATCTATGAGGATTGTATATTTCCAGAAATTTATCCATCTCCTCTAGGTTTTCTAGTTTATGCACATAAAGGTATTCACAGCAGCCTTGAATAATCTTTTGTAGTTCTGTGTTACCAGTTGCAATATCTCCTGTTTTGTTTCTAATTGAGCTTATTTGGATCTTCTCTCTTCTTTTCTTGGTTTTCTTTTTCAAAACACAAATCTTGGTTTTCTCTCACTAATGGTCTATCAATTTTATTTATGTTTTCAAAGAAACAGCTTTTTGTTTCATTTATCCATTGTATTTTTTTTGTTTCAATTTCATTTAGTTCTGCTCTGCTGTTCGTTATTTCATTTCTTCTGCTGGGTTTGGGTTTGGTTTATTCTTGTTTCTCCAGTTCCATGCGGTGTGACCTTAGATTGTCTGTTTATGCTCTTTCAGACTTTTTGGTGTAGGCATTTAATGATATTAACTTTCAGCACCATTTTTGGTGTATCCCAGATGTTTGGATAGGTTGTGTCACTATTATTGTTCAGTTCAAATAATTATTTTTTAATTTTTATCTTGATTTCATTGTTGATCCAATGATGACTCAGGAGCAGGTTATTTAGCATGCAGGTTTTAGGTCGTCTCTGGGGTGTGACATTTTCCAGACCTCCCTTTTCTCAGGACTCCCCCTGCTGCTCATGTCTAGCTATTTGCCTACTCTAACAAGAACATGAAGAACAATAGTAGCAACAACAATAACAACTATAAGAGAGAATGTACATAATGAAAAATGTCTTACTACTCCAAGACTGGGGCAGGAAACCACGTAGATTTAAGAGAATGGTGGGAAATGAGGCTCATGGTCATCTTTCTGTTCTAACTTCAGTTTAGTTAGTACTTTATAGGAGTACCCAGACTATTTACTTAGATCTTTCCAAGAAGATAAAGCAGCCCTTTGATATAAAATTTATGTTTTCAAAAACTCAGGATATCAAACTTATTTTGAGGAATTATAAATATTCATCAATACTTTCATATGTCATATCATTTCCTAAAATATAAAAAAGAATGATTTTTATGAAAAGATGAATAAAATTTGGAGAGTAAAGATAGGCATATATCAGTAGAGATAAAAGAGAAATGTTGGACACAATAAAAGCAGGCAAATTCAATTTTAGGAATATTACACTAGATACTATTGGTTTAGGGGGATTGGGCAAAGCAGTGGTGTTTTGAGTTGCCTCCAAGATAACCATTCCTAGAGATTAGGATGCCTATAAGAATAAAGATTAGCATTCAATTCCTGCTGAGTATTGCTGATTGGCAGAAATTTATAGGCCCACATTATATTGTTACCAAAGAATTCTTGGAATAAATTAACATATCCCAAGCTAGTTATTTGAGTTCGGCAAGTTCGGCACCTTAGAATCTGATACCTCTTTCTTGCTCATAAAAATAAAAAGAGAGGAGGCTGTTTGTTTTTTTCTTGTAAATTTGTTTGAGTTCATTGTAGATTCTGGATATTAGCCCTTTGTCAGATGAGTAGGTTGCGAAAATTTTCTCCCATGTTGTAGGTTGCCTGTTCACTCTGATGGTAGTTTCTTTTGCTGTGCAGAAGCTCTTTAGTTTAATTAGATCCCATTTGTCAATTTTGTCTTTTGTTGCCATTGCTTTTGGTGTTTTGGACATGAAGTCCTTGCCCATGCCTATGTCCTGAATGGTAATGCCTAGGTTTTCTTCTAGGGTTTTTATGGTTTTAGGTCTAACGTTTAAATCTTTAATCCATCTTGAATTGATTTTTGTATAAGGTATAAGGAAGGGATCCAGTTTCAGCTTTCTACATATGGCTAGCCAGTTTTCCCAGCACCATTTATTAAATAGGGAATCCTTTCCCCATTGCTTGTTTTTCTCAGGTTTGTCAAAGATCAGATAGTTGTAGGTATGCGGCATTATTTCTGAGGGCTCTGTTCTGTTCCATTGATCTATATCTCTGTTTTGGTACCAGTACCATGCTGTTTTGGTTACTGTAGCCTTGTAGTATAGTTTGAAGTCAGGTAGTGTGATGCCTCCAGCTTTGTTCTTTTGGCTTAGGATTGACTTGGCGATGCGGGCTCTTTTTTGGTTCCATATGAACTTTAAAGTAGTTTTTTCCAATTCTGTGAAGAAAGTCATTGGTAGCTTGATGGGGATGGCATTGAATCTGTAAATGACCTTGGGCAGTATGGCCATTTTCACGATATTGATTCTTCCTACCCATGAGCATGGAATGTTCTTCCATTTGTTTGTATCCTCTTTTATTTCCTTGAGCAGTGGTTTGTAGTTCTCCTTGAAGAGGTCCTTCACATCCCTTGTAAGTTGGATTCCTAGGTATTTTATTCTCTTTGAAGCAATTGTGAATGGGAGTTCACTCATGATTTGGCTCTAAAAACAAACAACCCCATCAAAAAGTGGGCGAAGGACATGAACAGACACTTCTCAAAAGAAGACATTTATGCAGCCAAAAAACACATGAAAAAATGCTCATCATCACTGGGCATCAGAGAAATGCAAATCAAAACCACTATGAGATATCATCTCACACCAGTTAGAATGGCAATCATTAAAAAGTCAGGAAACAACAGGTGCTGGAGAGGATGTGGAGAAATAGGAACACTTTTACACTGTTGGTGGGACTGTAAACTAGTTCAACCATTGTGGAAGTCAGTGTGGCGATTCCTCAGGGATCTAGAACTAGAAATACCATTTGACCCAGCCATCCCATTACTGGGTATATACCCAAAGGACTATAAATCATGCTGCTATAAAGACACATGCACACGTATGTTTATTGCGGCACTATTCACAATAGCAAAGACTTGGAACCAACCCAAATGTCCAACAATAATAGACTGGATTAAGAAAATGTGGCACATATACACCATGGAATACTATGCAGCCATAAAAAATGATGAGTTCATGTCCTTTGTAGGGACATGGATGAAATTGGAAATCATCATTCTCAGTAAACTATCGCAAGAACAAAAAACCAAACACTGCATATTCTCACTCATAGGTGGGAATTGAACAATGAGATCACATGGACACAGGAAGGGGAATATCACACTCTGGGGAATGTTGTGGGGTTGGGGGAGGGGGGAGGGATAGCATTGGGAGATATACCTAATGCTAGATGACAAGTTAGTGGGTGCAGTGCACCAGAATGGCACATGTATACATATGTAACTAACCTGCACAATGTGCACATGTACCCTAAAACTTAAAGTATAATAAAAAAAAAATGTAAAAAAAAAAAAAAAAAAAAAAAAAAAAGAGAGGAGGCTTGTAAGAACAAAAAAATTGTAGTTTCAGGACAGAGCAAAAAGAAATTGGGCAAGTTGCACACTCACCAACTGGGAGAGCAATGGTACAGATATCCTTATGGATACAATGAATAACAAAATTAATTAGACCAAAAATTTTAAATGGGTTTAATGAAAGGAAATAGTCTACTGAGTTGAGGTGAACCTAATAATAAGCAACTGTTCCTGCCTGTGGTCCAGTGCTTAGGGATGAGAATAGAAATTAAGCAGACAGGGCATACTGGAGTCAGGAAACAGTGTGGGGAAAGGTCCCCATAGGATCTTGAGAGGCGGCCTTGCAAATGCTTCTAACAAAAGAGTCATTGCCCTATGGGAAAATTTGGTGAATTACATGTATCAACCAAGAAAACCTACAGATAACACCAGCTACCAAAACAGATTTATAGCTTTCTTCCTTAACCACTCTCTCACACCCGATTGCTACACTGATTCTGAAAGGGCCAAGGGATTCAGGGAGGGGGTGAAACAAGTATAGCAAATGGCAGACTACATTTCTCTTTCCCTACTGTGGTTTTCAAGCTGTAGTGTAGACCCTCATTGAAAGAATACAGAACCTTCAAGTTGGATGTAAGATTTTAAGTTCTCAATTAGCTTGGCTTAGACTTTTAAATACTCAATTAATTACCAAAAATAAAACTGGTCTGAGACTTGGTAGCAACCAGAAAAAAGTAAGATCGACTTGAGATATCTTTAAGGGGGTAGAAATTGAGACTGATAACATCTTTTAAAAACAGACATAGGAAAAAAATTTAAGATGTTTCTGATTAACCTTTGTGAGACAAAATCGTCGCTTCTTGAAGATGTTTGTGTCCTAATCTCTGGAAACTGTGTATCTATGACCTTACATGATAAAAGGAATTTTGCAGATGTGATTAAGTTAAGAATTTTGAGACAGGGAGATTATAATAGATTATCTGGTTGAGTCCAATATAATCATAGGGGACTTCATAAGAGGGAGACAGACAGATTAGAGTTGGAGAAGGAGATATGATGATAGAAGCAGAGTTCAGAGTGATGATAGAAAGGGACCACAAGCCAAGGAATGCAGACATTCTCTAGAAGCTGGAAAAGGCAAGGAAAACTTTCACTTGAGACTCCAGAAAAAACATAACCCTGTTTATACCTTGATTTTAGAACTTGAGACCTCCAACCTGAACAGTAACACGCTTTTCTTGTTTTAAGATGCAAATTTTGTCAAATTTGTTACAGCAGCAACAGACAGCTAATACAAACTTTATTTGTACTAAATGTGAAATGCTATTGTGACAAATATCTAAAAATGTGTCAGTGGCTTTGGAATTGGACAATGGGAAAAGATTGGAAAAGTTTTCAGAAGAATGATAGACAAAGGTTAGATTTTCTTAAATGGACAGTTAGAAATACAGATGTTCACAACTCTGCTAGGGAGGACTGAGAATTTATGTGAATAACATGATAAAGGAAACCCATATTATCATGGAGAATACTTAAATAATCAAAAACAGACTTAGAAATATGAACCTTACAGGTGCAGCTGCAGAGGCTTAAGAAGGAACATTTTATTAGAAGCTTGAGGAAAGGAAATCTTTCTTATATAGTGGCAGAAAGTTTAGTGGAATTGTGTCCTATGATTATGTAGAAAGTCCAATTTGTAAGTGATGAGCTTGTTTCCAAGCAACCCACTGAAAGTGAAGCCTGGTGTTTTCTTGCTCTTTATAGTAAAATGCGAGAGGAAAGAAACACATACAAAGAAAACCCGTTAAGCAAAAATGAACCAGGACTTAGTTTTGGGAAATCCTCAAATTTATCCAGATTGTAAAAGACAACAAAATTAGGAGATTCACTGTCAGAAAAAGTGTGCTCTGGTATGTAAGACCAGATGTGGCTGGAAAATCTTTTGCTATTGCCTTTGAAGGCACAAAATGTCATGGTATTCAATTGCACAAAGGGATCTTTGAAGGGATGAGGGATGTGACTCATGGATCCCCTCAATGGCCATTTAAGCAGAAATGAGGAATACATATAATACTATCTAGGAAGTATACTGGGATGAGGGAGGGTAAGGTGGAATCTCTCATCTAATGTAATGAATCCCAGGACAGGCATAAGAGGCCCACAAGGTTCTTCAGAATTTTATACCAGCAGAAAACTGCCAATTTGGACTTAAAGAGCCAGGGATAGAATAAAATTAAAGAAGGCTGTTAGAGTCCCAAAATTCTACAGGCAGGAAACAGGCTGATTAAACTATTCAGCTTAAATTTGTGCTAAACTTCACAAAAAAAAGAAGGATAATTCTGACGAAGAAGGCTTGAGTCCAGAGAGTAGAGTCCTTAGCTCAGAGGATGGAGACAAAAACTACAAGAATTATTCTCAGACCTTGAAATCTAATACTGTTTTCCTAGCTAGATTTCAAAATTGCTTGGGACTGGCGACTCTTCTCAAAAAAAAAAAAAAAAAAAAGACTATTTTTTTAGAGCAGTTGTATGTTCATAGCAATATTGAGCAGAAGGTACAGACATTTTCTACATATCCAGTGTCCCCTGCATCCCCAGCTAAAGTGGGGACAATTTCCTACAATTGATGAACCTATATTGACATGTCATCACCACCCACAATCCACAGTTTATATTAGGGTTCACTTGCT
Organism: Gorilla gorilla gorilla; assembly: GCF_029281585.2. NCBI lineage: Eukaryota > Metazoa > Chordata > Mammalia > Primates > Hominidae > Gorilla > Gorilla gorilla. Next base: position 46,771,362 of record NC_073243.2, on the reverse strand, counting down.
ATTCTATATTCTATAAGTTTGGACAAACATACAATGTCATGTATCCACCATTATCGTATCCTACAGAGCAGTTTCACTGCTCTAAAAGTTTTCTGGACTATGGGTATTTATCCCTGCCTTCCCCCTAATCCCAGACAACCACTGAGATTTTTACTTTCTTCATTCTGTTGCCTTTTCCAGAATGTCTTTTAATTGGAATTATACAGTATGTAGCCTTTCAGACTGGCTTTTCTCACTTAGCAAAATGCATTTAAATTTCCTTCATGTTTCTTCAGGGCTTGATAGATTATTTATTTTTAGTGCCTGGCAATATTCCATTGTCTAGATGTACCACACTTTATCCATTCAATTATTAAAGGACATCTTGGTTGCTTCCTGTTTTGGAAATTATGAATGAAGCTACTATAAACACCAGTGTCCAAGTTTTTGTGTGGACATAAGGTTTTGGCCCCTTTGGGTAAATACCATGCAGCACAATTGCTGGATCTTGTGATAAAAGTGTGCTTGGTTTTGCAAGAAACTGCCAAATTTGTCTTCCAAAGTAGCTGTACTATTTTGCGTTCTCACTGCAGTAATTCCTTTTTTCATTTTCATACATTTCGAATGGGAATGTCTATAACCGTTATTTCATACCTGTCCTACCATGATATTTTTAAAGCAGATAACTTGTTTTTCTAGTTTACCGGCAGACAGATGAAGAGGAATTTTGTACCAGAATCAATTATAAGCAGAGACTAACCCATCTAACTTAAAATATTAGGATAGATAACATTGAGTGCTGGAATTGCTTGAGGTTTTGGAGCATGTGGGAATGTGGTTAATGAATTTTGCATGTGAGACAGACATAAATCCTTGGGGGCCAGAGGGTGGATTGTGGTAGACACAATAATTATTACCTAGTGTTCATATTTTTGTCTTAGGAATCTCTGAATATGTTACCTTACATGAAAAAAGGACTTTAAAATTGCGATTCTGTTACATTACTTGAGATGGGGAGAATATACTGGATTATCTGAGTTAGACCAATGTAATCACAGGAGTCCCTATAAGGAAGATCAGATTCAGATAAGGAGAAGATAAGATGATAGAAACAGAGGTCAGAGTGATGTGGGGCCATGAACCAAGAAATGTAGACAGGGTTTGGAAGCTGAAAACATGAGGAAAGGGATTCTCTCCCATAGCGTCCAGAAAAAAATGCATCCATGCTCACACCTTGATTTTAGGACTTCAAACGAACACTTAACAGTCACCACAAAAAGACTGAGATATAAAAGCATTTAGAAGGAAATAAAGTTTAAAATAAATGTTTATAAGAGAGTTCAGGGTTTATAAGGACTAACTAAACAAACAAAAAGCAGGTATTTACAGAAAACAATTATGTCTTATGACAAATTCCCAGATTTTATCATTATTTTGTTCCTAGGGAAACGTGGTAATTTTCTCACATATTCATCCTATCTGAAAGGTTTTTCATTTTTTATATACATGCAGATATCAGTCTTGCAAACTTATTAGGAAATCAGTAATTAACAAAAAAGGCTTAATGTTATTTTTATGTTGGGGTCTAGAACTAGACAGGATGAACTTGCTTCTTCAATTTGCTTTTGTTCATTTTTGTTCATATTTTTTATCTATCTCAGGTTTTAAGTTCCTCCCCTCCCCTCTGATGGTAGAATGTGATGTACCCATACCCATAACGGCAGAAGGACAAGGTGTTAGTTTTTCTCAGAAATAACTTATCATAAATATTTTACTATCTATCTATCTATCTATCTATCTATCTATCTATCTATCTATCTATCACCTATCTTTTTTTTTTTTTTTTTGAGATGGAGTCTCGCTCTTGTCGCCCAGGCTGGAGTGCAGTGGTGCCATCTTGGCTCATTGCAACCTCTGCCTCCTGGGTTCAACCAATTCTCCTGCCTCAGCCTCCCAAGTAGCTGGGAATAAAGGCACCTGCCGTCACTCTCAGATAATTTTTGTATTTTTAGTGGAGATGAGGTTTCATTACATTGGCCAGTCTAGTCTCGAACTCCTGACCTCAAGTGATCTGCCCATCTTGGTTGCCCAAAGTGCTGGAATTACAAGTGTGAGCCACCATGCCCAGCCAACTACCTATCATTTATCTACTTATTATCACATTTTTTAATACTCTTATAGTATTCACATACATGAAAGTAGTATACTTTATTTTCTTGATTTTCTATTTTTGAGCAATTGGGTTGTTTCCTAATTTTTGCTATTATAAATAAAAATTCAATTGGCATCCTTATAATCAGATCTTTGTGATCATTAATATTATGTATTAACTATTAATCTATATTTTTAGAAGTTGAATTTTGTTTTTAATACTTTTAATTGACATAATAATAGTATGTATTTATGGGGTACATGTGATATTTTGATACAAGTATACAATGTGTAATGATCAAATCAGATTAGGACATTCATACAATGTGTAATGATCAAGTCAATTAGGACATTCAACACCTCAAACATCATTTCTTTGTATAGGAAACATTTCAAATCTTCTAGCTATTTTGAAATATACAGTAAAGTATTAACTATAGTTAACTTACTGTGCTATTGAACAGTAGAACTTATTCCTTCTATCCAACTGCATATTTGTACCTATTTACCAACCTCTCTTCATCTCCCTTTTCCAGCCTCTAGTAACCATCTATTCTATTGCTTACCTCCATGAGATCACCTTTTTAGCTCCCATATTTGAGGAAGAACATACAATATCTTTCTGTGCATGACTTATTTCACTTAACATAAAGATTTTCAATTCCATCCATATTGCTGCAAATGACAGGATTTCATTCTATTTTATGGCTGAATAGTATTCCATTTTGTATATAAACCACATTTTTAAAATCCATTTATCTGTTGGTGAACACAGGATGATTCTATATCTTGGCTATTGTGAATAGTGCTGCAATAGACATGGGGGTGCAAGTATTTTTTTTTTGATATAATGATTTGAAGTTGAATTTTGAAGCAAATTGCATATCAATCTTAAAATGTATAGTTAATAATGGCACACTGTTCTAGGAGTTGTTAACACATTTGTTAAAGACTTTCCTTCAAATTGAATTCTAAAAAGTTTTGAATTCTTTCATACTTACAACCTGTATATTCCCTACTTAACACCCTCATAGAGAATATTGCATATTAGAAACCACATAAGATTAACCTAGTGAAGCAATCTGAATGTTTATTCCCCATTATCTGAGGACTGTTTATCTAACTTGAAAATAAATCACGCTTTCCATTTGTCCTCTGTTATATTAATATTTGTGGTGTGTGCAGTCATTATGCTCAATGAGTTTAGTATACTACATAGTATAAACACTTGTAACGTCTGATACTAATGCACGTTGAATCAAGTCCGAAAGGAAATTTCAGGAAGTCATCTTTGCATTTCTCTCATGGCTAAGTCTCTTCCCTACAGATGAAGCCTATCAAATTGTCTTCAGTTATTATTGAGTAGAGGTGACCAGCTGTATGGGAAAAGTAATGAATCATACAGGGATTAATTCTGTTTTCAGTAATTGGCCTCTTCTTCCACGTTTTGCTACTAAATGAGAAATCTTACTTGAGACATAGTAAAGATGAAGCAACTGTTAGCATTCAGGGTTAGCACCTGCTCTGGAGTTTGTGGGCTCATGAGGGTAGCCTAAGTTTTAATTGCTAAGACCTGATACTCGTTGTAGAATAATCCAGATGTATGGAATTAAATGAGATAGGTCGCTTAGCTTGCAACAAGGATAAAATGTCTTTTTAATTTGATTAAAATATAAAAGTCTGACATTTTATGAAAGATATCACATTTCCCTGGTATATACTTGATTTATTTCTGTTTCTGTAGCTCCAAAACATTTTCAGTATTTTGGTGGAACTGTTCAGCCACTGACAAGTTATGGAATTAGTTGAGGAGTCAATTTGATCAAAAGTTTTAAAGAAATTTCAGTTACAAAGTTTAGTTTATAGGAAAATGAGCTTGAAGTGATTAAATAGCAACTCCCAAGCTGCCAACAACTGGTAGGAGTATAGTGGGGTGGATGTTTGATGTTGAAATGTAGGCATATCAGAATGTATGAATTATTTTGTGTACAGGAAAATGCCATTTCAAACAAAATTAAGCTTACTTGCTCAAACGGGAGGAAACCCGAATCTCTCCCATAGACACGGGATCAGAGGACTAAAGGGAATTTTTAAAGCATTTGAATTTGAGTCCTTGAATGAAGCAAAGCCATTTCTGGAGACAGGCATTCCACAGGGAACACTTTGAGGTACAGTGCAGTTCCTTAAATTTTAGAAATTCCACTTTAATGCACTGTGGATGGCCAGTAGTAAGTTTAAGATCATTTCAGGCTCTAAGCTGTATCAGTGTGATTATTTGTGTTTAATATTAAAGGTTGATGTTTAACTGCAGGCAGAGAGATTAATAATTCCCCACAACTTGAGCTATATGCTTGTTTCAAAATTATTATCCATTCAGAAGCCAACCTACACTGAAGGGTCAGCAAGAAAGTTCATAGACTGAGCATTCATTACCAGGCTAAGAAAAAATATCTGCAGGCGTTTCTAACAGAGACACATGGCTGCCTCATAAGGAAAAATATAAATTTTATCAGAATGACAATAAATTTAGTTTACGCTTTTGTACATATTAGTGCTTTTACTAATATAACTGTTAACTATCTATAGGTCCTACTGTGAAATACATAAAATGTAAATGTGCTAGAAAATAACAAAAAAAAATCTTTTGCCTGCCTCCCCCATACAATTCTAAGTTTAGAAAAGCCTAGGCATTCTTACAGATATATTATGTTCACTGAAACATTTCAAGAAATTTTGAGTTCCTACCTTGTGGCAAGAGCTTTTGTCTCTGCTGGAGAATCAGCCTCAGTGAATCTTGATCTGAAGCAGCTGTTGAGGCTTCCAAACCCTGTCCTTGCTTTTATATACCCAGAGGAAACTATTTTATCCTATATCAAGCAACTCTCTCAAAACATTGCCTTTTCTTAGAAATTTGATTTTCTGATGTCTTGTGACTTGAGATATTTGAGTGGCAAACATAGAAATTTATTTCTGTAACACGATATTGCTAAAACTGTGGGCCATGTGATTGGATTGGCTATTAGAAACACATGTGATTATTTTGCTCTGTTGTTTCCTTACACCTTTCAAGAAAGCTCAGCTGACTTATACAAATTTAATCTGCTCCAGGTCTTTCTCTGTAACATGTAGAACAAAAATTTTTGAAGGATTATATCGTCTACATCATTTTTCTATTTTTGGGCCTAGACATTTATATTTCTAAAACCTTTTCCATAGCCATTAGCAAGTTAGTCACTGTTCAAACAAATGTTCGTGTCTTCACCACTCTGAGATAATCAACCTGGAAGGTACTCTTGCATAAGTCTAAGATGAAATATATGCCTGACCTTGATCTATCCTCCTATCTGACACTCTGTTGATACTTCTCACTATATCTTTTGTTAGGCATCCACCTCTAAAAGTTTCTTAGTCCCTCTTAACATGTGCCATAATGGCATCTCAATCTATAGTAACTACATAGCCTTAAAATTCAGTTAATTATGCCAGAAGTATAACATAATCAACTTCTCAGCTTTTCTCTTTTACATATACCAAATAGTATGTGAGTGCTCAATGTCTTCAATAATTTTAGTGTGGATTGCTTTTGTGAGTGACTCCTTTTCTTATGTCTTGAAGATTTCTCTTAGTAGTTTGTTTTGTTGGGGAGTTATTCCAGTTTGCTTTTTTCCTCTTGTTCTCAGTTAAGTTCCTTTGGTTCTTATTTGCCATTCCTGAACCAGGCAAAGCTAAACTGTTGCCCTCTTTTCTGGTATGATTATTATAAACAATAAGACGTGTGTGGATGTGTGTATATATATCTCCTTTTACACCTAACTGTGGGTTCTCTAATATCCTAAGCATTCTTCTCTTTGAATACCTCTTATTTTCTGCTTTCAATCTATGGATCTTTCTTCATTTTTTCCCTTTCATATTACTACTGTTCTAATTCAGACTAGAAGACCAAAGCCTGCTTTTAAAGGTGATCTCAAAACATACACCTGCTTTCTAAATTCATTTCAATCCTCCTTTAGTATTTGAGTACATTATTTCTAGTGGCAGAATGTTTCAAATGTAAGCCTATTTTAAATGTATTTCTTTGCCTTTGGAAATTATTGGAAAATGGTTTCACTGAAATTTTTACTTTACCATATTCATGAGGTATCTATATTAGAAATATAAGCAAATGCAATATCTTCTGTATATCTTACCTTTTCTTTGGTAAAATAGATAATGTCACTATGAGTTGAACCCACAGTCAAGATACTAAACTCAACAACTATAATCAAGGCTAGTGAAACAAACAGTTCAGGACTAACAAGTTTATATGATTCAGAGGTAACTTCAGAAGCCCATGAACAAGCCAATGAATCTCTGAAACTATGTTTTCCAGTTTCCTCTTTCACTTTGTAGTTCGAAATGATAGAGAAAGAACACATTTTAAAAAATCATCTAAAGCAGCCTTCTAAAGCTGAAAACTAGCAATCTGAAGACCCAGGTCTCATGCATCAGTTAGTGTTTATGTAACTAAAATATAATAAAATGCATATTGGCCAATAACTGTTAAGCAAGCATACACAGATTTATTCTCTCTCCCCTCCCATTGTCTCTTCTCCATCTCCCTTTCCTCTCTTTTTTTTCACTATAGAGTTGATCTGCTTTTAGAGGAGCCAGGTCTTGATGACTCCATTTCCTCTGTCATCTAATGTCAGCCTCTTTTCTACCTGCATCTGAGTTTACAAACGCTAACTAAAGATGTTTACATGATATTCCTGCTGGAGTCAAGTTTCATTACTCTGTTAAAATCTTTGGCCTTGGTATTTGGTAATTTTCTCTGGTAATATCAATCTTCAAGGTTGTTTTAAAAGTTTACTGTCCTGTTAAGCCCCTGTACACTAAAAGTTTGGTGTGCCAATAGCTTACTCTTCCTCTCTATTGATTCTAAACAATAATACTTATACAAAAAGACAAACCTCAAGTAGAGACAAAAATTGGCTTTATATATAAACCATACAGTGCCTAACAGCCTCTCAAAACACAGAGATTTCTGGGAGAATGGGGTTTGTATCTACTGATTCCAGCAGCAATCTGAAAGCAGCCAGGCCTAAAGGCAAGGCTTGCCTGATTCGCCTATTTAGGGTAGGCTGGAGACACTGAATAGGAGAGAATAAAGATCTAGCCGGGCAGGTTCTGCAGGATAGCTGCCTGCATAGTGCCTAGAAGTCCTTAAAATTCTTGAAGCAGATGGTGAAAGAGAAAGTCAATCACTAGTGAGCCGTTGCCTTTTACTTAGTCAATAGATGACAGGCTCTCAACAATCATATTAGCTAGGGCGTGACAAAGGGGCAAGATTAGAAGCACCTGGGGAGCTTTTAAAGATTCTTATGTCCAGAATTCTGGTGTACAGGATGTACTCAAGTCTAGTTAAATAAGAATTTCTGGAAGTGGGAGCCAGGCTTCCCAGATTAGTCCAACCTCGAGCAAAGTTAGGGAACCAATGAGCTACATGTTTTTACTCTACATACTCCCTTCATGGAAGATGACAGAAATCTCCTTTATGAAAAGTTAAAGATGGAGGAAAAGAACAAATTACTTGTCTCTGAATCTCATATTAATTTTATAGATGGAAATAATAATACTTTACTTCTGAGTGATTTTTAAAAAATCAAATGGTATGATGCAATAAAACATCTTGTACATAATTATTCAGTGTTTTTCTTTGTCAGAAGAAGGTAGTATATTAATCATTATTTAAATATAAAAGTAAAGCATTACCGTAGTGAATTCCTGGAATTTTGTGTTGCAATAGCATCCATTCTGAGTCTAGGTTTAACTTTCTTAAACGAGAAGCTGGGCTCAGTAACCTTTGAACATAGTTTCTAGGTTCTCTGCTTCCTTCTAGTTCCTCAGTGTAGTTGATCCAGTTATCTGCCTTATATAATCACCTCCTAGTGACCACCTCCCTAGGGGACTGCTAGATACAACCGACTTCATTCACCCACTGACCCCCACACCTCACATAAGCCATGCAAATATGCTGTAGCAACTACCTCTCAGTCACATTGTGACCCACCTCCCTGCCCTCTGCCATGGAACTCAACCCACCGATTAGAATTCACCAAGAGAACCCTGCTTGGGTAATGCCCTGGTCCCCAGTAAAGTCTTTGGTCCCTTGGTCTCTCCCTTGACCCCCTCCTGTTGGTTGAAGATGCATGTCCTGCATGGCTCCCCACTTCCCGTTGGCCCTGCAAGGTGTGCCGCCCTCTTCTCTCTGTGATCCGTGAGTGATCCGCTGCTTCTGTTATTTCATGTGTTTTATTTAGTTGCCCCGTCTGATTCTCACCTGACTGGCACATCTGAACCTAAATACCTAACTTCTTTCCTGGTCAGGGCTCTCCTAGACAGTGGCTCTCTTGGCAGGCATAAACTGAACCTGGGTCAGACCAGAGCTACAAAGGCATTTGCCAGTATAAATAAGTTTCCTGTGAAAGGGACACCTGGTCACAGGTTGGGCCATTAGGCATTAGGGCTGCCCATCAACATAAATAAGTATCCCCTGAATGGCACATTGTAAACATCCGTGACCAAATCCCCTGGAGCTCTGTTAGGAAAGGGCTACAGTTTACAGCCACTTCCCTCAAGACAAAATTAGAGGAAAATACGACTGCCTATTAATGCATCCTCATTCAGCTGTCAGTAAACGTCTATCTCCACACCTTTTGAATTCTCACTATGTGTTTCATCAGAACCAGATGGTGTAATCTAAACTGTTGCTCTATAGGTCTTAGGATTTATTGGCATATCTGTTTCCAACTGTATCATCAATGATATACTTCATGTAATTATACATTCAAAGAAAACAGGAAAAGTAATGCAAGTGATAAAGGCATAGTATCAATGAGATTTGGAAACATTTTTCTTCAGTAGTGTTCATTGCATTCTCTGATTTAAAGTAGAATTTTAAAAGTGCATTCCAAGTTATAGATAAAAAGCAATAACATTCTCTCTAGAAATTCAAACTGTCAGTCATACTGTGTACATTCTCATTGGTTAATTTAATTTGTTAGCTGTATTTGGGAACTGCTTTGAAGAAATGAGAAATCTTTGATGTAAACTTTTCCTTCTCTTGTGTTCCCCAGTTCCAGATAAAATGGAGTAGTCACTGAGATCTGCAAACAATCTGAGCAAAACGATCTTAAGTCCTTTGGAAAATATCAAGGCCAAAATTAACAAAAAGGTGCATCTGGGTATTTTTGAATTATAATTAAATATAAATCGTTTAAATATAAAGATTTTCATTTATGAGAATAGTATCAAGGCACAATTGAATGCTTAACAACTTATTTCCAGTCAAATCACTCAAAGTCTGTTAAATATTGTAGTCATGATTGAAAAAAATTACACAATTTTATACATATTTTGTCATTTTCATTTTCCTTAAAAAAATCATACTTAATGTAAGTATGTGCATAAAAAGCATCAAACTTTGCAATGTCTATACCTAATAAATCTTGCATATTGACATTCTGGGGCTGAAAAATTGCCCCCAGGCTACTCTTACTCCACATATATTATCTCATGGCAACCTTAGATGAGAAGTAAATGCAACCCCGCTATCTATTTTTCATCTTTTATAAACCTAATTTTAAAAAGCTACGTGGATCTCATATACAGTATGCAGGGATTCTATCCCAATACACACCCACCAGAGGGCTGTCACCTCTAGCTCTTCCACCCCAGACACTTCTCATACATATCGTGCCTTCTTTTTCACTGATTCAGGTCAGAGTCAGGCTACAGTGTACCAGGACACAGTTAGGTGTTATCCTTGAACTAGATGAAGTAATCTTTCACATTTATGTGCTTTATAGTTAAAAACTCTCATACTATCTCTTTTAATTCCACAACAAGTATATACAGTTCGTTCATTCATTCAGGTTTCAACATTTTGTCAAGCACTGCCCTTGGGGTGCTGGGATTATGAACATGAACAATATGGTCTCTCTTTTAAGGAATTTACAATAAACTTTGCAGGGAGAGTGTATTAGTTACCTATTACTGTGTAAAAAAATACTACAAATTTAGCAAATTGAAACAACACTTATTTGTGAGCACACAGTTTTGTAGATTAGAAATCTGGACAAGGTTTAATTGGGTTCTCTGCTTAGGATGTCACAATGCTAATATCAAGGTGTTGGCCAGGCTAGTCTCTTATCTGGTGGCTCTAGGGAGAAATCTGCTTAGAAGATTGTTCAAGTTGTTAGCAGAAGTGCATTCCTCAAGGCTATAGGATTGAGATCCTTATTTTCTTGCTGGCTGTCAGCCTGGGATAATTTCTTCTACTGGGGATTTCTCATCTCTAGTGTCTGTTCTCAGGCTCTGGAAATTAGGTGATTCTTTAACCCTTTTCTGCTAAATTCTGTTCACCCAGATGGCAGACCGAACTCAAAAAAATACAAGCATCTCTCCCCACAATTACATTTCTCAAATCTTTTTGTAATATTCAGCAGCCAGAACCATTGAAACTCTTAATGAAGATAAGATATTTTAAAGTTATTTATTTTGTTTTAAAATTATTTTTGAAAATGTGTATCTTGCTCAGGCACATTGTTTTAGATTGTCTTACATAGTATCTTCATGTAAACACACAATAACCAGTCACAGTTTCCAATTTAACATCATGCAGATTATTGTAGTAGTAAGATTCTCTTTTAGGTGGCAAAATAGACAAGGTAATCAGCAACAGGTTCAAGGGCTACAGAAATGTCAAGAAAGATATGGAATAGGAAAGAAATAAGTCATTGGTTATATCTTAGATTCAGATAGTGTTTTCAGTTGTGCAGTGGGAATAAAAGCTAGATTGCAGGGGGTTGATTAGGAAAAGAATATAGAAAAAAAAAAAAAAAAGGCCGGTCACAATGGTTTACGTCTGTAATCCCAGCACTTTGGGAGGCTGAGGTGGGTGGATCGCCTCAGGTCAAGAGTTTGAGACCAGCCTGGCCAACATGGCAAAACCCTGTCTCTACTAAAAGCAGAAAAATTAGCCAGGCGTGATGGCACAAGCCTGTAATCCCAGCTACTGGGGAGGCTGAGGCAGGAGAATCGCTTAAACCCAGGAGGTGAAGGTTGTAGTAAGCTGAGTTTGTGCCACTGCACTCTTGCCTGAGTGACATAGCAAGAAAGACTCCGTCTCAAAACAAACAAACAACAACAACAACAACAACAAAACAAAACAAAAAAATGAATGTAGATGACTTTCTCCCTAGGGTGGCTTGTGAAGTCCTAATTTCACATCCTTTTGAACACAATAGATATGCCCGCAGGCTCTGGAGACGATTCTGGGCTCAGTGGTTTCACTATTCCTCTTGTTCATCTATTCATTGCCATAACCCATTATATTGGGATTTGCAAATGGACATTCTAGCTTTTGTCACAAATATGCAGGCTGTTGTTGTGTACAAAGGGAGTCAATATTTGTCTTCTTCCTAACCTCATCATTAAAGAACCTGAAATAAATAAATCAGCCATACCAGAGAGCCAGCCATTCTATCCTAAGTGTTCTTTGTAAAGCACTTTTGAAAACTAGAATTTCATTATGTAAGCATTACAAATTGGCAGGGGGACGTGGGGGAAGGAGTAAAGAGAGCATGGCCCTGGTAATTGATGTGAAGGCGACCTAAAATCCTGATCATGAGAACTCTGAAAACAGTCGAAGCAGAAGAGGACTGCCACACTAAGAAAGTGACCCAGTGGAACAGAGAATGGATCCAAGGTCAGGCTGTCTCTTTTGGTAACAATGATGTAGAGCATCTCTCTCCTAGAGTCATGCTGTCCTTCAGGATGTTTTAAGCATAAAACACATATGCACATGGTAGAATTAAATGGTTTGGAGCTACGGCTATTATCCCAGTTTTCTTTAACATTAGCTGCATCTTTCCAATGCAGCAACATGTTATTTCAGCCAATGAATTCCTGACATAAACTGTAAAAGAATGACCTTAGGCCCTTCCAGGTTACTGATGCTGTTAGATATTATCCTTCATCTTTTTTAACATCAGGTATATTCTAAGGCCTTTAGAGTTAGAAGAATGTCAGAGAGAAAATATTAATGGGACTCTAGTGCCAACCACTTACACAATATTTTAGTTTTCTATCGTTTCTTTCCTTTCTCCTCACTCTCCAACTTCCCTGGAAGCTCACAAGGAGTAAAAGCATGTCCTCTAATGTATTTCACTAAAACGTTTATAAAAAATACTTTTGCAAATCGAGGGAGAGATTATTATTTTTTTTCAAGTGACAGAAACATAGGCCACAAGAAGTTCTGGGGAAAGAGGAGCTAGTTTGGTTTGGGGCTTAAATTTTACTATCCCATCCAAAATAGCAGAGTTTGACATGCTATTTCCCAGATTACAAGATTTAAATTATTGCTTTGCCTCACATCATCAGTACTTGCCCTGGAAGTTCTTCCCAAATAAGTACTCCCTCAGCTCATAAACTTTTATATTGTGTTTTCCACTGTGCATTGCCCCTTCAATCAAAACTGCTCTTTATGGTTTAAAGTTTGGGAATCAGATGATCCCATTCAGTTGTGTTTCTCATAGGCACTGATGTTTGAAGGAAACCATTAACCTGTTTGTGGAAGGAAATTTCAAACCCATAAGGAGGTGGAGAAATTAAGTCATTTACACATCCCTTTATCCCCTCTCCTATTTCAAGAAAACCTACCCCAATCTTGCCTGACTACTAATTTGTAAGAAAGATTCTAGAATCCTGAATGATGTTACCTGAAGCTCTGTTTTTGAATACAGAGAGATCATAAATAACATGTTGTATTTGTGAAGCTTAATAACTCACATATATACACTTATATATGTCTATGCTATATACATTTGTGCTACCCCCCTCCTGCCTGCCCACACATATGCTTTTGATTGTGGCTGGCTATTCTTTTCTTCCTTCAGTAAAAAAAATGCCAAATTTTGGGTAACCCAGAATGAAGACTGCACTTTCTAGCCTCCCAACAAGGTGTGCCTGTTTGACTAGAAGAAAATACATACGAATTTTATTTTTATAATTGCAGAGTGTGGCTGCCTTCCTAATATGATAAAAAAATAAAAATTCATAGAAGAAAATACTGACAATATAGGAGAAAAGACTATGTCAATATGACAAATAACAACCCAAGAAAATTATTTGTCAATCATGTGAACCAACAGACCATTTTTCTTAATATCAGCAATCTCAACATGTCAATGAAAAAATGTCCAATAACTCAATATGTAAGTGAAATAAACAGAAAGTTTGCAGGAAAGGAAATATTAACAATGAGTCTTAAACCTATGAGAAAAAAGCCAAATCCCCTTTGCTTATAATAGAACCACAAATTTTAAAAGATTGGCAAAGGTAAAAGGACTTTGATATGCTTTGTCAAGGGTTTGAAGAACTTTTCTTTCAAAATTGCTGATGAAATATAAAATGGTAGCACTTCTATGGATACCATTTTCAACATATACTGATAATGTTTATCTGCTTTTTACCCAATAAATACATTTTATGCCAACGTGATTTCATTGCTGCAAAAATTTGTGCATACCAGAAATTTCTGTAATAGAAAGAGTTTAGAAATCCCATTATGAAGTGAATGATTAACAGATTATAGTATATGGTTAACAGATGATTAACACATGCATTCAATGTAGTACTAGACAGTATTAATAATTAAAAATATATAATTATTTCCAATACATATTGTTAATTGAAAAAAGTCAAGTTATAGAATAAATGCATATTGTGCTATCAGCTATTAAAAATGAATGTAAAATTATCTACATAAGAAATGACAATTTTTGACTTTAGGAAGGTTATTAGTAAGGCTGAGCCATAGTAATAGTAGGGTAATTGCTTTTAGCTATATTCTTTTGTTCTTTTTAAAAAATTGGCCATGAACCTATAGTAACTATTCATCAGCCTTTTAATTCAAGATTTTTCTTCCAGGTTAGTGCTACTCTCCTCCTGACTGACTATCAGTCTGGATTGTCCCTTTGTGCGTCAGTCACCTGAATGTTCATTTAGATTACTAATGCATCAGAGAAAGAGAAAGTGAACTGGCATTCCTTAAACACAGCATTATTTATTAAACTGAAGTGCTTTGCAAAATGTTCTTGTGCACATTTAATCTTCATAACAGATAAGAAAACATGGAAACTAGGAGCTAGAAAAGAGTTGCTATTTCTTGAATGCCTACAATGCTCTTGGCATTTTACATACATTCTATTTTTTCATTTCTCATTGGAGTCCTCTTATTAACCATTACTTTTAAAATGACATATGTTAAGTACAACCTTATGAAAAATCTTGCCCAAAGTTAGCCAACTGAAATAAGTCAGTACCGTAATTTCAACCCTGGTTTATTTATTAATAGAAACACACATCAAAAAGTTTAGCAATAACAATAACAATAAACAACAAACACAACAAAACAACAGACAACAAAACAACATCAGTCTTGGTACATGCCATTGTTGGCTTCAGCTTCTATCTCTTATAATTGCCCTCAAAGGGTACAGAGTTACCTTTGTCACTTCCACGCAATTTTTAATGCACTGTCCAAATCTTTGCTTTAGAAATCAGAAGAAAACGTGATATATTTTTAAAAGAATGAACTTAATCCCTGTAAATTCCTTTTAGTTAGACCTTACTATTTTACATTTGGAGTGATATTACCGTTTTATCTCAGACATCATCCATTTCCACCTTCACTTTTTAAAGATCATGTCTTTCTAGGTTTTTGGTGGGAAAATACGGATATTTTATGATCATTCTTGAGTCAGTACCACACTTCATGTATGTCTCTGATGCCTGATAACAGTCTGGGATTTCTGCATCGCTATCTGCCTCCCATTGTGCTGATACCTCTGCATAAATGACTAGAGAGGGTGACTTTGGAGCAATTCATATTATTTTATTTCCTGTCCCTTTGTTCTCTGCAGTACCACCACTGAGCCTTTACTTAATCTCTTTGTCTAAAATAGGAATAATAAGTAAACTGACTAATGTGGCTTTGTATTAACAAATGAGACAATAGAGTGCCTAGTATAGCACCTGGTTCACAGTCAATGCTCAACAAAAGTAATTATTATTAGTAATATATCACTTTTGATTAAATTTCAAATAGAAAAAAGACATATAACAGTAATTTCTTTAAAAGTTAAACTTTCTAATATTGAATTACTTTGACCACCTAGTTCCTAAAAATTTTTCCCTGGCCAAATGTTATTGTAGTTTATTAATGGGCTCAAGGTCTATGCTATATTGCTAACTTCTTTATCACTTACCAGTTCAGTTAAGTCTTTCCTGCTTTTCTTCTATCTCCAAGACTCTTTCAATTTCAAATAAAGAAAAATTTGATTATATCTTTGTCCATGTCTCTAAGCACTCTGTTCCTAAGAACTAATATTACGTGTATGTCTGCATACATAATGGGCCTGTATGTGTGCAGTTTTTATCCAGCTCCCCATCCTTTTATTATCCTTTTTTTTTTACAAAATTATTATTATTTTGTATAAACTCTGGCCAAGAAACTTAAACATATAGCCACTGTTATCTTACCCTTACAAAAGTCATCTGGATTTCTGCTTGAATTCAGAAAATTTCCTAGGAGCATGAAGGTGCTAGACTCCTTTTCTAGAAAGGGTGAAATGTGTCAAAGTGTGGATAAAGGACATCTGCAATATGTTCTTAGTAAGAATATGAACACAGTTATCCATGGGGAAGCACTGAAATGCTTATCTAGTGGCCTTCATATTTTTTAAAGGACAAAAGGCTAAGAGCCAAATATGAAAATATTGTCTCTCAGTAGAAAAAAATAGTAATTAGTCAGATAAAGTCTATCTAACAAAGGTGTTTTACAGTGAATTTAAATATTCCAAAAAAACACTCAAAATTAGAATTATTTTTATGTGTTTTGATAATTTTTAAAATAAAAATTTTCATTATTATACAACTCCGACATGAAGAAACCTGGAGATCTCATGAAAGTCAATTAAACGCGAAAGACAAATTAAATTTCTATTCAGCTTTTCCTGCTACTTTAAAAAAGCAATGGAAAATGAGAAGAATAATTTTACCTAGATAGTATGCAGAGCAGGTAATGATCTTTAGACACAGCTAAACCTTGAACCATCACCCACTGATGAAAGACCTGCTGACTTGTCCTGACTGTGAATCTCTATGAAGCTGGTGGTAAAATTCTCTGAAGAATCATTACTTAAATATTTACATATATGCTATTTTTCAAATCATTAAAACCCATTTAGAATAAAAATAGAGTGAACTGCAAAATATGTACTTTTGTTCTTTCATATTTCATATTCCAGTTTTTACTATAATTTCAATATAAAAACCCATGGCTTCCTTCTGTATCTGATTAGTAATCCAAGACAACTCTGAAGGAATTGTCAAGTGTACTAAAAAGTATACATTCTAAAGAGTTTTAAAATTGTTTTAGTAGATTTTTAGTTTTAATTCACATTCTACTCTCTAAAATGTAAATGTTAACCTCAGAAATAACAAAGATATATATATATATATATATTCCTGCTAATCAGACAGTGAATCTGTGAGTGTAATTTTACGTAAAATGTTGGCATTTTTAGGTTTGATACAATTCTATTGGCTAGAGCTTACTTTTCTCATTGATACATGCTGAAACTCTCAGTGTGTAACCTTTCTTCACCCCTTGTTCCCTGTCCCATTTTGATATTCAAAGTGAACATTAATAGTCTGAATATCCTGCTTTGGATGAACTTTCAAAGAGCATTTCTTACTTCTATATGCAGTGGTGACTTACATCAAGTTTCTGGTGTCCTGGTTGCCATCTTCTGCTCCTATTCTCCAGCACATTCCTAGAATTGAGACCAGAGACATGAGAATATGAGCCAATGTGTCTAGCATCTTTATGTCCCTTCATATAGAGGCATACTATATGCTAGGCATAAGCAGACTTATCAAATGGTAAGGTTATCATTGTTTTCTACCAAGGCTTTTTAGGAAAAAGAAGTTCTGTTTGCTGAGGCATTAATTTAAAAAATTCAACACCTTGCTCAGACCCAAAGTGTTATAAGAGTATATGCTTCATAAGAAAGAAAATATTATTTTCACCATACATTGGATATGACACTTTATATAAATTAAAATAACATCAGCAAGATTCATCTCATTAAACATTTAAACATTCAATATTTAGTCATTACAGTAATCATTTATTGGTTGGCAAATACATTTCTATGGGTCATCTTATGATTAAACTTCAGTTTATATTCCCTTCCCTGAGTTCAATTGGAAACCAGAAAATAGAGCTGCCAGAAATATATATATTATGTTATTATTTATAATACATGTAATGATCCATATCTGCAATGTCATTTTAAAAATGTCATCATCATACCATCACTTTTGGTAACTAGTACATAGACTATATTTGTAGATATCAGTGAACTGCATGCCAAAATCAGTATATTTTGAAGGAGGGAACATTATTTGTTTAACATTTTACTGCATTTGCACTTATCAGGGTCCTTGTGCAATCATGAAGTAGGACATCAGCACACATAATTTCAGCCTGAAGAAATCACTTGTTGGATTTTCATATTATCTAAACAGTTGTAGGGCAAGATTATATCAACGCATGAATTTTTGGAAATGGCTTATTTCACAAAGGGTCTCTGATATTTATGCATTCATAAATTATAAAAGAAGACAATATTTTTTCTTAATGGATTACATGTGTAACTATAAATAGAGAAAGAATTCTAGTTTTGGTTACACAGTGTTCAACAACTTCATTACTAGTGAGAAAACCAAGGACTAAGTATTCAGTGGGGTGGGTATTCATTTCACATATTTTATAATAATTCAATACTAATGTTGGTAGGAGGTCAAGATTTATTGATTCAAAACATCAATATAAGGAATTATAATATGTCATAGCACTTTCTAAGAATCTGAATATACAGACTATTTTTGGCATTTGAATTTGGCTCACTTAAATTTTCTTTCAGTATATGAATAGGAATCACTGAACAAATATTTGTTATTTAAAAGGAGCGTTTTCCATTATTAGACTAAATTTTAATTTCTAAAAAGGTAATGGCAATGTTAATATAGAGGTGGCGTAAGAGGGGGATGTTCAAAAGCAGACCTAGTTCTAGAAGGTGACTGAAAAGAGTCTAACCTAGTCCAAAACCATTCATTATCAAACATACTTGATGGTCTCTCTACCACACATATGTAGAAAGGTGATATTTAGGACATATTAGAACATATATATATGTATACTTTCCCATAATTAGAGTTGACACTTGATAAAAAACAATTCTAATAAAGTTTAAATCACACCAAGTTTAAAATAAATGGTAAATCTAATTTGTGTAACTCTTCTCTAACAATTGTCTCAAGTTACAAAGTTTTGAACTGCATACTTTTAAGAATTGTTTTTATTAACATTATTTTTCTCTCTTGAGCCATAGGAAATTGTATATTCTTCTTGAAATACTGTGGTACAGTGCTAATATCAATAGTTAGGCAGAGCTCTATATACTTTAAGGATTGATTGATATCCACAAAACTAAGTGACTTAATAGAAAGCCATCATATCTCTGTTGCAGAAATGTTTCATGGTCAGAACAATATTATTTTTAGCAAGTGATTTCAGATATGTTCCAAATACACAGAGATATGGGTAATCCAAGCCCCAAATTCTAATTCCTAAACATACCTTATTTAAACAGCTCTCACTAAAAACCCATGGTAGCAATTAGACATTAAAGAATCTCATTAACAGTTTTAAAGACAAACTCAGGTACATTATTACATGTCAGCATTTTTGCTTATCTTGGGTAAATAATAGGGAATGTGTTAGCTGGGTCTTATGGTAAGTTTATATTTAACTTTATAAGAAGCTACCAAACTGTTTACCAAAATGACCATTCTATTTGCATTCCCATTTGCAATACATGTGAGTTCCACGTGTTTGTCAACACTACTTTAGCTGCATCCCATAAATTCTAATGTATGTTTTAATTTCATTAAATTAAAAATATATTCTATTTTTGTGCCAGGCATGGTGGCCTCTGCCTGTAATCCCAGCACTTTGGGAGGCCGAGGTGGGCAGATTGTCCGAGCTCAGGAGTTCAAGAGCAGCCTGGCCAACATGGTAAAACCCAATCTCCACTAAAAACATACAAATTATTTGTGTGTGGTGGGACGTGCCTGTAGTCGTGGCTACTCTGGAGGCTGAGGTAGATTGATTGGTTGAGCCTGGGAGCCAGAGGCTGCAGTAAGCTAAGACTGCCCCACTGCACTCCAACCTGGGTGATAGAGTGAGACTCTCTCTCAAAAAAAAAAAAAAAAAAAAAATCTATCTATCTATCTATCTATCTATCTATCTATCTATCTATCTATCTATCTATCTATCTATCTATGTGTGTGTTTGTGTGTAGTAATTCTATTTTCTTGTGTTTTCTATTTTTTCTTATAAATTATTTAAAAGTCTACTGTTTGATTTTCAAATCTGTGAGGGTTTTCCAAATGTTGTTTTGGTATTGGCTTTTGATTTAACAGCTATATTGGCTGAGAACATACTTTGCATCATTAAATTCTTTTCGATTTGTTAAATTTTGTTGTATGGGCCAGATATGGTTTAGTTTGGTGACTATTTCATTCGCTCTTGGAAAGACTGTATATTCCCTTGTTTGGTGAATGGTATGTAAATATTAGGTAGGTTGTGTTTCTTGATAATGTTTAAGTCTTCCATATGCTCATTGATTTTCTGTCCATTTATCAATCACCAGAGAAATGTTATCTAAAATTATGAATTTTTTGTAATTAGTTTTATTAGTTTTTGCTTCATATGCTTTGATGCTGTGTTATAAAGTCCATGCACACTTAGAAGTGTCATGTCTTTTTAACAAATGACCCCTCTTTTTATGTAATATTTCTCTGTCTCAGATAATATTGCTTTGAAGTCCACTTTGATAATAACACAGCTGTTCTCATATGTGTTGGGTTAGTGTTAACAATTTATAGCTTTTTAAAATCCTTCTACTCTTAGCACATACATATTTTGATATTTAAAGTAAATTTATCATAAAGTACATAATTAGGTTTTACTTTTTTTAATTCAATATTAAAAACTCTGTCTTTTAATAGGTATATTTAGACTTTTTTCTTGGTATAATTATTGATGGTTTGCTTAAAATGTACCATCTTGCCAGTTGTTTTCTACTTATTTAATTTCTTCTTTGACTTTTTTCTTTTTCTTTTTTGAAATTAGTTGAATATTATCATTCTATTTTACTTTCACTATTGGCTTTTTATTTGTGCCTCATTTAAAAAAATAGTGGTTTCCAGGCCGGGCGCAGTGGTTCACGCCTGTAATCCCAGCACTTTGGGAGGCTGAGGCGGGTGGATTACCTGAGGTCAGGAGTTTGAGACCAGCCTGGCCAAAATGGTGAAACCCTGTCTCTACTAAAAATACAAAAATTAACCTGGCATGGTGGCAGGTGCCTCTAATCCCAGCTACTTGGGAGATTGAGACAGGAGAATCGCTAGAACCTGTGTGGTGGAGGTTGCAGTTAGCCAAGATCTCACCATAGCACTCCAGCCTGGGGGACAAGAGTGAGACTTCATCACACGCACACACACACAAACAAAAAGAAAATTGGTTTCCCAGAGTTTAAAATATACATCTTTAATCTTTAGTAGAACTAAAACAATAATTTTCCTAAAAAGAAAAATTAATAGACAATGTGAAACTTCTTTACAAAGCATTTGTTTAGGCCAGAAAAATTGAAAGTGCTAATGGGACAGTGTCAATGCCTGAGCCTAACATAGTAGATGCTCCTCTCATAATTTATAATTGTATTGAGATTCAGAAGTAAACCTGGCCCAAATGATGTAGTCTGGCATTCCTTTCCTGACTACTCTACATGTCATCTGACTTTTTATACATAAGACTTGGCTTGAAAGAGAGCAATTCAGTTGTCAAAAGTTCTGCTATGACCCATGTTCACCTAGACATTAACTTCTTTACCTGGCTGTACCCTAAGCATAAACTTGGGATCTGGAAACATTAGAATACTTTTGCTGATCTGTTTGTATTGTGTAACCTGATTTTGCTTTCTGCTCTATTAGATTACTGTGAATATTGAATTATTGGCTCCAATATTTGGTTCTTTTACCTACTCTCACCCCTCAGATCCATTCAAATCCTATGGAATCTGCAGCTCCTCTCGTTAGTGATAGAGTGTAATTTCTTATCTTTTGACTTTGGGGTTGGCCCTGTGACTTGCTGTGTCCAATGAATGCTAACAGATGGGATACAAGTAGAAAGTTGAAACACATCTTTTATGCTTCTTCCATCACCACAACAAGAACCCGCTATAGCTGGCCCACTAGCCCAAGAAAGATAAGAGATGTGAGTGAGGAGCAGACTGGTACTCAACCTGCAGGTTAGAGCCAAGACAGCCTAAATCAACCTAGATCAGCAAACTCCTAGCTGACCTCAGACATGTGAGTAAGAATCAATAATCATTTTAAGCCACTGAATTTTGAGATGATTTTATATAGCATTATTGTGACATTGGCTAACCAGTACAGCAACTGATATCTAGAATTGTAGTGCTGCCCTAACTAAAACCTAAAATATGTTGAATTTGTTTTGGGACTAGGTGGTGAGGAAGAGTAAATTTTTTTAAGGAGGCTAGAAAAATATGGCTCATGCTATGTAATGGCTACATATTTTGGTGTAACTCATTTGTGGTAGTCCAGAAGGCAAATAATTTTACCTAGCAAACTCCTAGAATTACAGAAGATTTCAAGAAAAAATATTAGAAGTGTAGGCTTGTAATTACTAGCTGCATTTGACAGGATATATTAAAAAGAGAAATAAGCTCAGAAATAAGCTTAGGTTGTAATGAATATTGAGAAAGCTCGTAGAAAGCCAAGAAATTTTGGAACAAAATAATTTTTTCCAATAAAAAATGTGGCCATTAAAACACAACCTTAGTAAACAGGTTAAATCCAGGGTGTCACCAAAAAAGTCTCAGTGTGAAGATCTAGTCAAGGGTGTGACTGTCATGCATTTTTAAAATACCTCTCAAAGGATTACGATGGCATTCAAATGATCATTTCAACCGAAGCTGTAGGTAATTAGAAAGATTGTGGACATGGTCTCACAGAAGTATAAGGTGCTCAACATATATAAAATTACCTTTAGAGAAAGATGCTTTTCTAGAAAATAAGTGATTTTAGTAATTTGCAGTTGATTGAAGTAAATCACATGGAGAAGCAAGTACATTTTTAAGTATACCGTATTAGCAAATATGCTGTAGACTTTATAACCACTGTACACTTAGGCTACACTGAATTTATAAAAATATTTTTTCTTTCTTCAATAATAAATTAAACTTGGTTCACTGTAACTTCTGACTTTACAAACTTTTTTTTAAGTTTTTGACTCTTGTAATAACACTCATCTTAAAACACAAACACATTGTCCAGCTGTACAAAAATATTTCATTTTTTATGTTTTTTTTTAAGACAGGGACTTGCTCTGTTTCCAGGATGGAATGCAGTGGTATGATCATAGAACACTGCATAGAACACTGCAATATTTTTTTCTTTTTGTAGAGATGGAGGTCTCCTATGTTGCCTAGGCTGGTCTTGGACTCCTGGCCTCAAGTAATCCTCTAGACTCAGCCTCTCAAAACACTAGGATTACAGGCATGAGCCACTGAGCCTGGCCAACTTTTTTTCTATTTTTAACATTTTTTGAACATTTTTTCTTAAAAACTAAGATACATATGCCACATTGTCTTAATCCAGTCTATCATTGTTGGACATTTGGCTTGGTTCTAAGTCTTTGCTATTGTGAATAGTACCACAATAAACATACTTGTGCATGTGTCTTTATAGCAGCATGATTTATAATCCTTTGGGTATATACCCAGTAATGGGATTGCTAGGTCAAATGGTATTTCTAGTTCTAGATCCCTGAGGAAACACCACACTAACTTCCACAATGGTTGAACTAGTTTACAGTCCCACCAACAGTGTAAAAATGTTCCTATTTCTCCACATCCTCTCCAGCACCTGTCCTTTGTAGGGACATGGATGAAGCTGGAAACCATCATTCTTAGCAAACTATTGCAAGGACAAAAAACCAAACACTGCATGTTCTCACTCATAGGTGGGAATTGAACAATGAGAACACATGGACACAGGAAGGGGAATATCACACTGGGGCCTGTTGTGGGGTGGGGGGAGGGGGGGATAGCATTAGGAGATATACCTAATGTTAAATGATGAGTTAATGGGTGCAGCACACCAACATGGCACATGTATACATATGTAACTAACCTGCACGTTGTGCACATGTACCCTAAAACTTAAAGTAGAATAATTAATAATAATAATAATAATAAAACTAAGATACAAGTACATAAATTAGCCCAGGCCTACACAGGGTCAAGATTATCAATATCCTGTCTTCCACCCTACTTCTTGTATTACTGGAAGGTCATTAGGGAAAATAACACTCATGGGGCTGTCATCATCTTTGATAACAATGCCTTCTTCTGGAATACCTCCTATAGGGCCTGCCTGAGGCTATTTTATAGTTAACATTTTTTTAAAAAGTAGAAGGAGTACACTTTAAAATAATGATAGAATATACAGTAGAGTAAATACATAAACCAGTAACATAGTCATATGTTATCATTATCAAGTATTATGTATTATATTAAGTATTATGTATAATACTATGGGTTACACTTTCATACAATTGGCAGCACAGCAGGTTTGTTTATACTAGCATGACCACAAAAGTATGAGTAATGAGTTGTGCTAAGCCATTGCAATGACTACGGCTAAAACATCACTAGGTGATAGGAAATTTTCAGCTACATTATAATCTTGTGGGACCACCATCATAAATGCAGTCTCTCATTGACCTAAACGTTGCTATGAATTCCATGATGTGGTATGAATTTAAATTGTGTATCAGCTTTTGGATAGTGATCCAATTTGGATTAGGAAAGAAAGTTAAAGGGTTAAGGTGTGGTTTTAATTCTGTAACAGTTTACTCAGTTTTACCAGAAAGAATCAACACAGATATGTTAGTATTTATTTATTATCTGTGGTAAGTACACAGAAATTGCTTATAATTTTTCTATAACTTTCTGTATATTCGCTATATTTCATAGATAAAATTGCAAATTCAAGCAAAAGAAAAATGTAGTCCTGTTTAAGATAAAATCCTTTAAATCATCAGAAGCCAATTTATGTATAATAACAATTACTGAACATGCAAATAGAGGGTACTTCAATATGAATACCCAAAGTGACAAAAATTAATTTTATTCATATGAGGATAACTTTTAAATATTCTATTTCCAAATCATCTAGCATCTAGGAAAAATATTGGACTTGGAGCCAGAAGACTGGGCAAAGACATTAGCTCTATCATTTATTAAGCACGGGAATTTTAATTCACTTCTATAAGACTACCTTGGTTTTCTCACCAGTCAAATGAGGCAATGAATTATAATTTTGAAGATCCTTTTAGGCCTACTGAATAGATCAAGTAATTAAATAACTATCTAGCCTGTGTTGTTATTGTCTGTTTTCCATAGAAATAAAATATACAGCTGAAGGCAAATAACAAATATATCCAATATATATTAGTTTTAAGTCTCTTCAGATTTACTTAGGCTCCCAATTAATAAGACTATAAAAACACAGAGTAAAAGAATACAGAATCTGGAGACAGGCAAGTTTGGGATAAAACCCCACTTCCCAATTTGCCCACTTCCTACTTTTGTTTTTTTTTTATGACTAAGCATTTTTTCTTTACTCTTGTATATGGTAGTGATATCAAACTTGTTAGACTTGTGGTAAGAATTTAAGATACTACATGTAACATACCTGTCATCATTAGCCTTGTTTTGTTGTAAATTATCATCTTCAAATAGGGTGATGCTTTAGAGAAATCCATTTATCATTAACTGTATTTTCACCAACTTACTTAATTTTGCTAGACAGTTCCTCTAAATGTCCAGTTTAGGCTCCTGTAGTGATTGAACTTAACAAAGCTTTTTCAGACACCTAGAATATATCTAATGCTATGTGCTAAGCAAAGATACAAAAGTAAGCCCTATACAATACCGTAAGAGTATGCTCCAGTCTTGAACCTTTTAAAAATTAATCAGGACTAGAAGCAGCTAGTGTGCATGGCTCTCATGAAGAGGAATGGAAGGGGTGAGTAAATATAGCACCTTCAACTGAAACATCCAGCTACTCACATTGAGCCTAATAAAGGAAACAACCCATGGAGAATGGAGAAAAGCAAGGTAGGATGATGACCCACCTGGGAATGACACGTCGCCAAGGGAACTTCCCCCACCCAGGGAAGTGGTGAGTGAATGTTTAACCCCAGGAACCCATGCCTCTCCCGCGGATCTTTGCAACCCTCAGGTCAGGAGGCCTCCTCATGAACCCACTCCACCAGTCTGACAAACAAAATTACTTAGAGTCTCGTCAGAGCAGCCAGTCAGGTGTGCACAGAAACCCAGGAGCCTTAGATACTCAAGCTCTCTGGGTTTCTCAGCAAAAGTAGCTGCAACTCTGGCAAAGTGGGAGGTTAGACCATTATACATACCCCTAGGAAAGAGGTTGAATCTAGGGGGCTGAGCAGTGATAATCTGTAGGCCTCACTTCCACAACACCTCACAGAATAAGACCCACTAGCTTGGAATTTCAGCCAGCCACTGGTAGCAATGTTGCACCCCCCTGGATGGAGCTCCTGGAGTGAGGGGCAGGCCACCATCTTTGCTGTTTGGGCAACTTAGCCTTTCCAGTCTTCGAGTTTGGAGAATCTGAGCTTACTTGGGTGGAGGCAGTCCCTGAGCACAGCACATCTGCTCTGGGAAGATGTAGCCAGACGGCTTTGTAAAGTGAGTCACCAATCCCATTCCACCTCACTGGGCAGGACCTCCCAAATGGGGTCTTCAGCCACCCACGCCAGTGCACTCCAACCATAGAGACTGAAAACTTCTCTGGTACAGAGCTCCCAGGGGAGGGGCTGGCTGCCATCTTTGCTGTTTGAGTGACTTAACTATCCTGGCCATTGGGGTTTGGAGTCTTTGAGGTAACCAGGTGCTGAAGCGGATCCCCAGCACAGCACAGTTGCTCTACAAAAATGTGGCTGGACTGCTTTTTAAATTGGGTCCCCAATCCCATTCCTCCTCATTGGGCAGGACCTCCAAACTGTGATTTCCAGCCATGTCCTACAGTTGCATTAGCGCTGGCAGTAGGTCCATACCTCCCTGGGGTGGAGCTCCCAGAGGGAGGGCCAGGCTGCTGTCTTTGCTTTTTTCCCGCCTTCACTGGTTGATACCTCCAGGCACTAGAAAATTTGAGGTGACTAGGGACTGGAGCAAGCCCCCAGCATACTGCAGCAGCCCTTTGGAAAAGTGGCCAGACTGTTACATGGGTGCCTGTTCCCATAACTCCTCACTGGACAGGTCCTTCAGGCCTGGGCCTCCAGCCACTTGCCGCTGGAGCTATCAAGTCAGTAGCAACTTGGCAACTGCCTGGGTGGAGTCTCTGGGGGAAACTGAAAGCTTCTTTGCCACTGCTTCTTCAATGGAACTGGTCTTGCTACCCTCAGAATAATGAAGGAACAAAGACTCTAAGTGCTTTATCCACACCTCCAACAAGCTGCAATCGACCCAAGGAGAGGAGGACAGTCCATCTCCCATGGGTCCCACCCCCTCACCCCCACTGTTTGTCAACAGACAAGAAATCCCTGGCTTGGGCCCACAGCACAGACCCTTCATCCTGGGCTAATTGCACTGAGCGATTGCTGAACTGAATCTCTCTTGGGTGGAGCACTGAGGAGATAAGCAAAAGACCCTTGGCCGCAGTGACTACTAAGGTCCCTTCCTTTGCTGCCTCCAAGTTGGGGAAGGAGCATAAATACTGAGATTGCTACAGAGCTACAGTGGGCAGCCCAGGAGTGCCAAGCTGTGATCTATAGCCAGCACTCAATGGGGAGAGGAACCCACACTTTCAGGGCATTGAGAGGAAACACAGCTGCAAGCGTAAGGAAACACAGGGGAGCCACACAACTGAGCAAGTTTACCCACTGCCCAATAAGCCTAAGTGCCACCTACTGGATCACAGCCCAAAGCTTCAACATCAAAAATCCCTCTCTAACATACCCCTCTCTGAAACCAGAGACAATAAGTCAGCTTCAAATAAAGATCCTGCACAAAGCCTCAGCCCAGTGAAAACATCCAGAAAATAAGTTTATTGACTGTACTCAATCTACACTGCAGTTAAAGGAATACCCACATACAGAGATGAGAAGGAAGCAATTAAAGAACTCCAGTAACCCAAATGGCCAGTGTCATATGTCCTCCAAATGACTGCACCAATTCTCCAACAAGAGTTCTTAACTCTCGCTAGGCTGAACTGGCTAGAATGACAGAAATACAATTCAGAATATGGATGAGAATGAAGATCATCAAGATTCAGCAGGATAGCAAAACCCAAGCCAAGCGAAAAGAATCGCAATAGAGTGATACACTAACTGAAGTATGAAATCGCTGGCATAAAAAAGAAGCTAATGGGTCTGATAGAGCTAAATAACAAAATACAAGAATTTCTCAGTGCAATCACAAGTATTAATACCAAAATGAATCAAGCTAAGGAAATAATCTTAGAACTTGAACTTGAAGACTGGTTCTATGAAATAAGACAGACAAAAATAAAGAAAAATAATTTTAAAAAGGAATGAATGAAACCTTTGAGAATTATGGGATTATATAAAGAAGCCAATCATTGGCATCCCTGAAAGGGAGGAAGAGAAAGCAAACAACTTGGAAAATGTATTTCAGGATATCATCCACAAATATCTCCCCTAACCTTGCTAGAGAGGCCAACAGCCAAATTCAGAAAATACAGAGAATGCCTGCAAGACTCCACAGAAGAAGAGCATTACCAAGACACATAATCATCAGATTTTCCAAGGTCAAAATGAAAGAAAGAATGTTAGAGGCAGCTGGAGAGAAAGGGCACATCACCTACAAAGGGAACAACATCAGGTTAACAGCTGAGCTCTCAGCTGAAACCATACAGGCCAGTAGAGACTGGGGGCCTATATTCAACATTGTTAAAGAAAAAAATCTTCAACAAAGTATTTCATATCCAGCCAAACTAAGCTTCCTAAGCAAAGGGGAAATAAGATCCTTTTCATATAAGCAAATGTTGAGGTAGTTTGTTACCACCAGACCTGCCTTACAAGAGATCTGGAAAGGAGCACTAGGCTAGGTGCCATGGCTCCTGTAATACTCTCAGGACTTTGGGAAGCTGAGGTGGGTGGATCACTTGAGGTCAGGAGTTTGAGGCCAGCCTTGCCAACATGGCAAAACCCTGTCTCTATTAAAAATACAAAAAATAGCTGAGCATAGTGGTGTGTGCCTGTCATCCCAACTACTCGGGAGGCTGAGGCATGAGAATCACATGAACCTGGGAGGCAGAGGTTGCAGTGAGCTGAGTTCACACTACTGCACTCCAGCTTGGGCAACAGAATGAGACAAGAGAGACTGCTACCAGCCAATAGAAAAGCACACTTAAACACATATACCAGTGTTACTGTAATATAAAGCATCCATACAAGCCAACATAGTAACAGCTAACAACATAATGACAGGATCAAATCCACACATATCAATATTAACCTTTAACGTAAATGGGCTAAATGCCCCACTAAAAATGAAGAGTGGCAAGCTGGATAAAAAAGCAAGATCTGATGGTATGCTGTCTTCAACAGACCCATCTCACATGTAATGACATCAAAAGGATCAAAATAAAGGGATGGAGAAAAGTCTACAAAGCAAATGGAAAGCAGAAACAAGTAGGGGTTGCAATCCTAATTTCAGACAAAACAGACCTCAAACCAACAAAGATGAAAAAAAAAAGAAGAGCATTACATAATGATAAAGGGTTCAATTCAGCAAGAAGACCTAACTTCTAAATATATATGTACCCAACATAGGAGTAGCCAGATTTATAAAGCAAGTTCTTAGGGTCCTACGAAGAGAACTCCACACAATAATACAAGAAGACTTTAACACTCCACTGACAGTTAAGACAGATCGTCGAGGCAGAAAATTAACAAAGATATTCAGGACCTAAACTCAACATTGGACCAAATGGATCTAATAGACCTCTACAGAACTCCTCACCCCCAAACAATAGAGTATATATTATTCTCATCACCACATGACACATACTATGAAACTGACCACATAATTGGACATAAAACAAACCTCAGCAAATGCAAAAGAACCAAAATCATACTAAACACACTCTTGGACCAAAGTGCAATAAAAATAGAAGTCAAGACTAAGAAAATCACTCAAAACCATGCAATCACATGGACATTAAACAACATGCTCCTGAATAACTTTTGGGTAAATAATTAAGGCAGAAATCAAGAAGTTATTTGAAACTAATGAGAACAAACATAGTTGTTAAAAGTTAAGGCAGTGTTAATAAGTGAATTCATAGCACTAAATGTTCATATCAACAAGTTAGAGAGATGTCATCTAACAACTTAACATGACAATGGAAAAAATTAGAGAAGCAAAAACAAATCAACCCCAAAGCTAGCAGAAGACAAGAAATAACCAAAATCACACATGAAGAGAAGGAAATCAAGACATGAGAAACCATTCAAAAGACCAATGAATCTGAGTTGTTGTTGTTGTTGTTGTTTTGAAAAAAAACTAATAAGATAGATAGGCCATAACTAGACTAATCAAGAAGACATGATCCAAATAAACAAAATTAGAAATGACAATGCAAATGTAACTACCAACCCCACAGAAATAAAAATAATCATCAGAAACAACTATAAACACCTATATGCACAGAAAGTAGAAATCCTAGAAGAGATGGATACATTCCTGGACACATACACGCTCCCAAGACTGAGCAAGGAAGAAATTGATACCCCAAACAGACTAATAATGAACTCCAAAATTGAATCAGTAATACATACCTCACCAATCAAAAAAGCCCAGGACCTGATGGATTCACAGCCAAATTCTACCAGATATACAAAGCAGAGCTGGTACCATCCCTACAGAAACTATTCCAGAACACTGAGAAAGAGGGACTCCTCCCCAATTCATTGTATGAGACCAGCATCATCCTGATACCATAACCTATCAGACAAAACAAAAAAAGGAAACTTCACGCCAATATCCTTGATAAACATCAATGCAAAAATCCTCAACAAAATACTGGCAAACCGAATCCAGCAGCACATGAAAAAGCTAATCCACCACAGTCAAGTAGGCTTCATCCCTGGGATGCAAGATTGGTTCAACATAACCAAATCAATAAATTTAGTTCATCACATAAACAGAACTAAAGATAAAATCCACATGATTATCTCAATAGATGCAGAAAAGGCTTTTGATAAAATTTTACACCACTTCATGTTAAAAACTCTCAATAAACAAGGTATTGAAGTAACATACTGTGAAATAATGAGTCATCTATGACAAACCTGTAGCCAACATTATATAAAATGGGCAAAAGCTGGAAGCGTTCCCCTGTAAACTGGCACAAGACAAGGATGTGGTCTCTCACCATTCCTATTCAACGCAGCATTGGAAGTCCTAACCAGAGCAATCAGGCAAGAGAGAGAAATACAGGCATCCAAATAGGAAGAGAGGGAGTCAAGCCATCTCTGTTTGCAGATGATATGATTCTATATATAGAAAACCCCATAGTTGCAGCCCAAAAGTTCCTTCAGCTGATAAACAACTTCAGCAAAGTTTCAGAATACAAAATCAATGTACAAAAATCACTATAATTCCTATACACCAACAACGCCCAAACTGAGAGCCAAATCAGAAAGGCAATTTCATTTCCAATTGCCATAAAAAGAACAAAATACCTAGGAATACAGCTAACAAGGGAGGTGGAAGAACTCTACAGTGAGAATTACAAAACACTGCTCAAATAAATCAGAGAAGACACAAACACATTGAAAAACATTCCATGCTCATGGATAGGAAGAATCAATATCATTAAAATCACCATACTGCCAAAAGCAATTTACAGATTCAATGCTATTCCTATCAGACTACCAATGACTTTCTTCACAGAACTAGAAAAAAACTATTTAAAAATTAATATGGAACCCAAAAAGAGACTGAATAGCAGAGGCAAGACTAAGCAAAAATAACGAAGTTGGAGGTATCACATTACCTGACTTCAAACTATACCACAGGGCTACAGTAACCAAAAAAACATGGTACTGGTACAAAAACAGACACATAGACCAATGGAACAGAACAGAGAGCCCAGAAATAAGGCCACATACCTACACCCACTTGATCGTCAAAAAAGCTGACAAAAACAAGCAATGGAGAAAAGACTCCTGATTCAATAAACAGTGCTAGGATAACTGGCTAACCATATCAGAAGAATAAAGCTGGACCCCTTCCTTACACCATACATAAAAATCAACTCAAGATGGATTAAAGGCTTAAATGTAAAACCCAAAACTATAAAAACCCTGGAAGACAATCTAATCAACCATCCTGGACATAGGAACAGGCAAAAATTTTATGACAAACACATGAAAAGCAATAGCAACAAAAGCAAAAATTGACAGTTGGGATCCAATTAAACTTAAGAGCTTCTGCGCTGCCAAAGAAAGTACCAACAGAGTAAACAGATAACCCATGGAATAAGAGAAAATACTTGCAAACTATACATTAGATAAAGGTCTAACATCCAGCATCTATAAGGAACTTAAACACATTTACAAGAAGAAAACAAATAACCTCATTAAAAAGTGGCCAACAGACATGAACAGACACTTTTCAAAAGAAGACATACATGGAGCCAAAAAGCATATGAAAAAAAGGTCATTATCACTGATCATTAGAAAAATGCAAATAAAAAACACAAGTGTGTTTGAGTCCCTGCTCTCAGTTCTTTTGGGTATATACACTTAAAGGGTATTGTTGGGTCATATAATTCTATCCTTAATATTTTAAGCAACTGCCAATACATCTCACACCAGTGAGAATTGCTATTATTAAAAAGTCAAAAAATAACAGATGCTGGTGAGGTTGTGGAGTAAGGCGAAAACTTATACACTGTTGGTGGTAGTGTAAATTAGTTCAACCATTGTGGAAAGCAGTATGGCTATTCCTCAAACAGCTAAAAGCAGAACTACCATTCGATCCAGCAATACCATTACTTGGTATATATCCAGAGGAATTGAAATCATTCTGCCATAAAGATATATGCATGTGAATGTTCATCGCAACACTATTTACAATAACAAAGACATGAAATCAACCTAAATACCCATCAATGACAGATTGGATAAAGAAAATGTGGTGCAGATACACCATGGTATACTATGCAGCCATAAAAAGTAACACTATCACATATTTTGCCGGTATATGGATGGAGCTGAAGGCTATTATCCTTAGCAAAATAACACAAGAGCAGAGAACCAAATACCTCATGTTCTCACTTATAAGTCAGAGCTAAATGATAAGAACTTAGTAACACAAAGAAGGAAACAACAGATCATTTAGGCTACTTTAGGGTGTAGGCTAGGTGAAGAGAAAGGAGCAGAAAAGGTAATGGGGTACCGGGCTTAAATCCTAGGGCATGAAATAATCTGTACAACAACCCCCCTGACATGAGTTTACCTATGTAGCAAACCTTCACAGGTATCCCGAATCTAAATTAAAAGTTAAAAAATGAATCATCTTTTAGTAACCCAAATATCAGCAGTAATAAAATTAGTATCATACTGAAGAATATCTGCCATTAAAATACTATTACACTAAAAGTCAAGGCCTTTTCCATTCCTTTGAATATTACTGTTACTGCATAATTTGGTTCTAAGTGATGTGGCTTAACTTAGTTCAGGGAAAAGCCCTCAACTATTTTAATCCTCTAGGGTAGCAATTAATTCACAGTAAGAAGTCTTAATATAAAGGAATTAGTAAGATATTGTGTCAGCTTTTTTGTTATAAAATACTGCTTTTAAAATCCAACTTCATGTGTGAGACCCAGTTCAGTTTAATTATTGTAACTTAGTGACATATTGTTAATGAGAGTGTCATTAAATATGTTAGCTATTAGAATAAGTGGGCTATAAGTGTTTTTTTCTGTGATTTTAATAAAATCATGGCATAAAGTATTTATGCTTCCTAACTATTGAATTTTTAAAATTCTACTGATAACTTCCTTTTCCCAGTCTGTGGATGTAAATGAAATGAAATGACTATAAGTTAAGGCTGCTAACATAATATTAAGGATGCTGCAAATGTAAAATAATTTTCCTATTTATTGAATGATGACCATGTTCAAGTTCTTTGCATATATTACCTTTAATCTTATTAATCATGCAAAGTTAATAATATCCTCTTACTACTGTAGAAGAAATGGAGATTTAGGTGTTACTTATTCTTTCTAACCGTTTAGTAAGAAGCTGAGGCACAATAGGAACCTAGTTCTGTTTAACAGGTTTTATTTAAATTTCATAATGTTTCCACAATCCCATGAAACTTCAATAATGATGTGGCACTTGGGGAACAGATGCTAGAACTTTCCACAGGTTCTATGGCATCATAAAAGTGAGATGAGCAATTGAATTATAAAATATTCCCTGTAACTTGCTGGTCAGTTACTGGCTTGTTCAGACCTTAATGCAATTCCTTGATTGGCACCTAAATATAAATAAGATATGCTAAATCGCAGTGTGTGTTTAGAAGAAATCAGATGGAAGGAGGTATTGAGGCAAAAGCATATAAGAATTCAAAATATAAGACATTGAATTAGAGCCTTCAGTAGCAAGCAGAGGTCAGTTTTCCAGGAAAGAGAAACTTCCTCTATCCTTGGGATCTCTGTCCACTTATTCCTCAGAACAGGGCACATAAGGTGATATGGTTTGGCTCTTTGTCCCCACCCAAATCTCACCTCAAATTGTAATTCCCACGAGTCCAGAGAGGGACCTGTAATCCTGACGTGTCAAGGGAGGAAAGTGATCGGAGTATGGAGGCAGTTTCCCCTATGCTGCTCTTGTGACAGTGAGTGGGTTCTCATGAGATCTGATGGTTTTATAAGTGGTGGTTTCCTCACTCTCTTCTCTCACCTGCCACCATGTAAGACATGCTGGGTTCCCCTTCCGCCATGATTGTTAAGTTTCTGGAGGCCTCACCAGCCATGCGGAACTGTGAGTCAATTAAATCTCTTTTCTTTATAAATTACCCAGTATTGGGCTGTTCTTTATAGTGGAATGAAAACGGACTAATACATCAGGGCACATGGTTGACAGGCTATCACTTTTGATCTAATGCTTAACTTCTGTCAGCCGTCTCTCTCCACAAGCTTCCAGAGCCCAAAGAGGTAGGCTTTCCTTTTACTTACTGTCTCTGTCCACCCAGGATTTCCCTGACTCAAAACCCTGTTTATTCTGGTTTTAATGTATTAAATGAGGGAGAGGAAATAGAAAATATCTTCTCTTTAAAAGTTGCCTCATTTTCAAGCCAGACAGTCTTCAGCAAAGTGCTCCATTTAACATCGAAAATCTTTATTTCTCTTTGTATTTCTTCTGTAATATCCCAAACCCACTTCCATTCCCCAGGTCCCCACAAAGCCATATAGATGTGTATCTAATAGGACAGTTGTATGTATGGATGTGCAAAATAGTAAATTAGATAAATGCTATTTTTGAAAATATTAGTACAATTAAGATAGCCATCCACGATTTTATTTTCTATAAAAAGATTCTGAATACATGATCTCATTCTGGTGGCACCATGTTGCCTGCCTCTTTTCTTTCCTTCACACATATAATTCTTCCTATTCTTCAAGTCTTATATGTACCACAGGGATCACCATGAGCGATCCAGCCAGCAGTGTCATGGTTTCATGGGCTCTATCTATGCCCCATAACTCTTCTGTTTCATTGTTGCATATGCGGGTGGTAATGCTTTTTTCTTATTTACTTATTTCTCAGAAATTATAGAAGCTTTAAAAATGCAGATCTTTGAGAAATGGGAAAAGCAAATCGAATATTGCGACTGGCTTAAAGAGGAAGTAGTTTATTAAAGATGGCTGAGTTGAAAAATCTTTTATTTTTGAGTTTGGATCCTTTTAAATACCTCCCTTATTTGCCATTTGCCAATCTTAAGGCAGAGGAGGAAGGCATCTTTTACCAAATTTTGCTTAAAAATCCTTAATGCTTTTGCATTTGCATTGGATTCAACAATGCAATGTTTAGGCCTTGAAACTCTGACATCAACATATTGAGGACAGGTGTTCATGGCTCCTCATAATTATTTTGAAGTTTCTGTGGAAGAACATTTGGTTTGCTTGATAGATATTTTACACATGTGTATTTGTTAGATGAGAGAATATGACAGGTGTGGGCCTGAAGCTCTGAACACATTAATGGTTAATGGGTTTAATTTCCCATTATCAATCATACTACTTCTTTATGAAAACTGATATATAAATAACCTACTTCCCTAGAGGATTCAGTTTGAAGGAGAAAATGATGTTTGTCCCTAGGATGGATTAATTGAGCTACTAAAATGCTACAAGCTTTACGGAAAATGCTAATTCTCCTTTAGCATGCAAGTTGCCTTCCTATTTTGAATAAGCAGGCACACAAATGTTGTCATGTGAGCACCCAGTGAGCTGGCAGCTGCCTACAAGCTAGAGAGAGGGGCCTCAACAGAACTGACCATGCTGACACTCAGATCTCAAACTTCAAGCCTCCAGAACTGTGAGAAAATAAATGTCTGTTGTTTCAACCACCCAGTTTTAATATCAGTCTTGACATTTTATTATGGCAGCCTGAACAGGCTAACACAGTGAGCAATATAGTTTTTGTTTTTATTCTATCTTAAGAAAAATATAATGGAATATGGTTAAGTCAATACAAAATACATATATTCTTAATATATAGTCACTAGATATGTGTTGAATAAATGAAAAATATTGTGAGGTCATCTGGGCAAAGTCCAAACATTTCAATATTAGTGGACATTTTATTTCTGTGACATATTATTACTTACAAATTATTCAGCTTAAAAAATGTTCACCGTGTATAAACCTGTAATGAGAACTTTCAAAATATTTCTATAGTCTTCTCCTCCAGAATGTAGAAATAAAGTCTTTTTATATATGATTTTTGTTATAAAATCTTTGAGGTCATTAAACCCAAGCATGCTTTGAAAACCTCTTTTGCCTAGGGTCTTCTCTGTTCTGTAACAAAGCTTTCTGTACATAGGGCAGATGTTCCAAACTCTTTCCCTACCTGTCTTTAAGCAGTTTATTTTTGTTTTTTCCCCTTGTATTTATTACAAAAGTAAACATAGGTCATCAGCATTAACTTCTAGGCAAAATAAAAATATATTACATTCAATATATTATAGTTCAGTTACAGTTCATCATAGTATAGAATGTATCATTCTTATGGGGATGGGGAATTGGTTTCAGAAAAGATTTTTACAGGGCATATGGGGGAACCTAAGAACAGATTTAGAGGCTCCGTTATTAAGTTTAAGTGGCATTATGAAATCTCAAACAACAACTGACTGCCTATATGTGCCATAATTTCAAATTTTAGCATTTGGCAGGGTTTGAAAAATAGAGAAATCTATTTAATTTCCATCAAGGAAGGATAAGAAAATAAAAATAGGAGTGGTAATACCAGGGTGAGGAACTAAGGTCAAGACATTCTTAGTCAAGACATTCTCTGGGGAGAATGAGGCAGTGATGTCCTCTAGATGTCCAGCCATAAGGAGGAGACAGGAGTGGGGTGTACACGAACATCTTACAACTAGATTGAGCTTCGCACCTCTCCAAGGGGTCAAATTGGGAAGCCACCATTCAGTCATTCTTCCCTGTTCCAGAAAGACTGTTTGTCCATCAAATGATTCATTTTGCAGCATTTATCTCCTCATTAATTCATTCATTTATTCAAAGACATTTATGGACTGCCTACTATATGCCTAGTACTGGTCTAGGCAATGGAGATACAACAATGACCGAAACAGAAGGCCTCTGTTTTCATCAAGCTTACTTTCTTGTGGTAAGCTACAGTGCATAAACACATAAATGTATGTACAACACCGAAGGAAAACAAAGCAGGGTAAGGGAATAGAGAGAGATTTAAAAAGGTAATTCTTAAGCTGGCTGTGGGGGAGAGATGTCAGATACGGTCTTTCTAAGCAGCGCAGAACAGAGTAAAATGAGGGGTCAGACAGATGTCTAGGGAAAGAACTTTCCAGAAAGAGAATAGTAAATGCAAAAGCCCTGGATGGGAATTGTCTGCAGGACTGACAAAGGGCAAGGAAACCAGCATAGCTGGAATGACACAGGCACAGGATAAAGTGTTAGGAAGTAAGATCTGAAAGGAGTGAAGGGGCAGTTTATGCAAGTCTTTATTCTGTAAGCTTGGAAAACCACTGAAGGTTATGAGCAGAAAAGTTATATGGTTTTTTTCTTGTTGTTGTTGTTGTTGTTAACATGTTGCCCTAAATATAAAGTAATCTGGGAGGCTAGGCATGATGGCCCACGCCAGTAATCCCAGCAGGTTGGGAGGCCAAGGCAGGAGGATTGCTTGAGGCCAGGAGTTGGAGACTAGCCTGGGCAGTATAGTGAGACCCTGTCTTTACAAACAAACAAACAAAACTTAGCTGGGCATGGTGGTGCATGCTTGTAGTTCCCACCTACTTGGGAGGATCATGTGGGAGGATTAATTGAGCCCAGGAGTTTGAGGGCGTAGTGAGCTGTGATTGCTCCACAGCACTCCAGCCTGGGTGACAGAGTGAGACCCTATCTCATATAAATAAATACGTAAATACAGAAATAATTAAGATAATCTGGAATTATTTTTTAAATTCTCTATATTGATTAACTCATGTCATTCATGTTCTTTTCTTGAGAGCCACACAATCATGTTCTTGTCTTGAGAGCCACACACATCTTTATCTTCATCTTTGTGGCATGTGCTCTTGTTTTTTTCACGTCCAAAGGAATAAATGTTAAGGTGACCTTTCTTCAACTATTCTACATTATATGTCTGTAAGGACTTTGGGCAACTACTTACATTCTCTTTACACTAGTTTACTTACTTGTAATTTGGAATTAATTTCAGTGTCTTGCTCACAGAGTCATTCTAAGGATTGATTGAGATACTATATATAAAATATTTAGTGTATCATCAGGTATACAGTAATTGTTTTATCAATATTTTCATGATAATGTTTATTAATATTATCTCACACTTACCTAATGGTGCTACAATTCATCCACCATTATGACAAAAAGTACTGTAACACCATCTAAATGTTACCCTGGATTCTTCCTCTATTTCTTAACAGTCCAATTTCTACACATTAGACACAGTAAGCTTTTCACAATGAAAAAGTGCTTATATTATTTCCCTTATTGTAATGCTTCGATAGCTTCCCAATGAATAAAAGTAAAATCCAAACTCACTACAATACCCTGACTGATTGATCTGGAGCCTGATGTTCTCATCTTTTATCACTCTCCTCTTCACACAATTGAATCTGAGTAACTTGCCCTTCATCTTGGAACCTCCCCAGTTCATTCCCCTTCAGGGCTCTTACACTTGCTTGACCTGCTCCAGATCTTTGAAATAGTGGTCCTTAATTATTCAGAACTCAAGTCAATTTTGTGTCCACAAAGATCTCATTCTTAACAGAGGTATCTAAAATAGTTACTCTCCCACTTCCCAGGAACTCTCTATTGCAATATTCTTTTAAATTTCTTCCTAAAACTTATTTCTTTAAGCATATTATCTGTTTGTATTTGTCCATTGGAAAATAAGTTCTGTGAAGATCAGAACTTCCTTTGTCTTGCTCAATATGCCATCTCCTGAACCAAGGATAGCACTGAAACATGATAGGAACAAAATTAATGTTTGTTGAATGCGTGAATGTACTCATATGACACATCAAGGTTAACAGAGACCTACAAAAGCTGTAGTAAAATTCATCACCCTCACAAGCATCTCAGAGGTATCTCAATCTATCCCAAACTTTCCCACCCACTCAATAATTCTTCAGTGGATTTCTTCAAAGAAGATTCTCAATATGGACAATTCAGAGTACCAAATTGTATTTCTTAAAATAGTTTCTAACTAAATGAATAGATAAATTGGCACCACCTGTATATTTCAGTCTAACAGCCCATGCATTAATTTGATAAACATCTACTAAGACCTGAATCCCTTTATTACTATTTATTCAGTGTCTTGAAAAGATTCACATGCACATTGTTCATGTCTTTCAATAGCAAAATGCATCTGGAAAGAAAGTGAAAAATCTAATCAGTCATCTGGAATACTTCAGTGTTTTTCATTTTTTTTTGTTATCCACATGAAGAAATTTGTTTTATATTTTTAGCACACACATAAACATATTTCTTTATGCATATAATTGAAACGAAACTTTTGCATTTCCTTATTTTATGTGATACACTAATATATTTTATCCTATCCTATTCTTCATTTCATTTTTTGAAAATGGTGGAAGTCCACTTCATAGCTTTTGATTGATTTTGTAACCCACTAATGGGTCATAATCCACAGTTTAAAAACAACAACAATTTGAATCCAAACACATGAAAATACCTATTTGGAAGTATATATATATATATATATATATATATATATATATACACACACACACTATATATATACATATATATACATATATATATGAAGCGCAGATATTCTTGGTTTTTATGATGTTAATTTAATTATTGCCTAAGTTGGGTTGCTCAGAAATAAAACTTAAGGTAAAGATTATCTTGTACAATGTTTATTTGACTTTAGTAATGTGGGCCTTAGTTTTTTTTTTTTTCCGGAAGCTTAAGTACCTATATACTATGTAATTGTAAAGTACATCTGATAAAAGGGTAGCTACAAATTTTTTCAGATTATATAATACACACACACACACACAGACACACACACACCCACACACACACACACTTCTTGCATAAGAAGGAAGAGAAAGAAAAGGAACAGGAATGGGAGATAGCAGGGAAGAAAATGAGAAGGAATTTCTGGATAAATATAACCCTCCTTGAACTCTTTTTTCCAGAGATGTTTAGTTAAAAAACTGATAAGCCAAATTATTAAATGTCTATGATGGCAATAAATTATAATTTATACTTATAACAATTTGAGAGTACATTTTTGATGTTAGTATATTAAATGCTCATATGTAGAAAACAACCTGAAGTTTAGCAGAACAAAATATACTTTACTCATGAACACTTATAAAAATGCCTTTTGCATACATTGACCCCATATTCATTATATATATACATATATATGTATATAGAGAGAGCACATATATATTATATATAGAGGGAGCATATATATACGCTGCTTCTCTCAACAAAGCACTATTTCTCTATTACCAGGGAATTTGAGTAGCTGATTCCCTGGGGGGAGTCCATATCTTCGATATTGCTTCCTTCCTAAGTCCTTTGTAAACCCTAATTCTGACGGAATCTGTGCTATTTCCTCTATACCACTGCAATCACCTCTTCTCCAGCAGGGGATAATAGTAAGTATTGTGATGATATGTGATCATATGCTCAGGGCAGTCTCTATTTATGCTTATTTTTCACTGTAATTATTCATTACACCCCCATTCACAGCCAAAAATGACACAGGCTTGACAATAAATTTTATGGCATCTACACTATTGAACTCCCTAAGCCCTCCCATCTCTTTATAATATTTAAAGAATCTATCATATAATGAGCAGTTGTCTCATGCTTTAAACAGCCTAACTCCTCTTTCCAACAATACCATAAATTAGATATTATTTCCACTTCACAAACTAGGAAAGGTTTGGAGAGATAAAGAAATACAGCCAAAGTAATATAATTAGCAAATAGAAGAGTCAGCATGAAACTAGAATGTATTAGACTATGAAATACATCTTCTTAGAGAGTGTGTTATTCTGCCTCCCTCTGAAGAGGAGCAGGTCCTGCTGTTGCTACAGGGAGGTGATGGGATTTTGACTACTCTTCATTGTATGTGGCTGAGACTGTGCTTTTAGGCACATGACTTCACATAATGCATAATTGAAAACTGGAGCACATTTTCCTCCCAGTGATTTTACTAAATCATTCCTTTGGTAGAACTTCTTAAAGGGAAATATATGGCATAGAGTTGTTAGTTTTTATAGTACTATTATACTATGAGTAAGCAATGTTATCGATTAAACAATTAACTTTTGGATTAGCCTTGTACATTTATATTGTAATGTATCATAACACTTTTCTATGGGAATATACATTACAAATCATAAACTTATAAATAAATATTAAAAAACAAATTATCATAAGTTTGAAACTGCCTTCATTATCTGCGATGTATTTGATAAAGTTCCCAGTGATATGCAAAAATCTCAGGAGTTTTCTTGGACTTGAATACAGAGGAAATCTAAATTTACACATCATTATTCCAAACAAGCTACTAAAACTTCACTGCAAGAGGGATGAGTCATTTTTGATCAATATCCATTTATAGACAAATCACAGAGTGAGTGTATTAATTTAGAATTTTAAAAGTGAATTACACACTTTCATCAAACCAACAAAAGTGTACATTAAATGAGGCTGTGGTAACACAGAGCTCAAAGACCAAGTATTTATTAATAAAATGTAGGCTTTCTCTTCTTAAATATGTTAAACACATTTCCTTAATGTTCGTAAAGAGAGCTGAGAACCTCAATTCATACTCTGTGGGAATCACTGGAACTTTTTGTTAAGATGATAGATAATACTGTACTTGTTCTTAGCCTAAAAGCTAAGAATTGATTAAAAAAATAAAAAATATATAATATACTTGCTTTTAAATTAAGAGTCAATAAGTAAGTACTCCGCAGAGGTGGAAATGAAAGGCTTTGTTATTAGCCAGCTGCTAAGTATGTAGAAAAATTTTGGTTGAGAAAAACAGTAATTAAACTGAGCTTGTTTGCGTCTTATAAATGATACCAACTTCAGCAACAAATAGATGAAAAATAATATTTTCAACCTTCAATTTGAAGTCAAGTCATTGGGGAATTTGAATAGAAATTACTAACCAAACTTAATATGCTGTTAATCTATTTCCTATGGCCTTAATGAATGACTAACAACAATTTTTGCAAAAACAAACAAACAAACAAACAAACAAAAAACCTAAATTACTCTTCCAGGGTTAGGATATTAGAAAAGTTTCCTAGTGTAGCATTTCCAGAGACATGAGTATTTTAAGTGCCTTATGTTTTGGTTACATTTTATTATATTAATCTATTTAAACTACCTATCTATATAGTCTTTGGTAAATGCCTGATTCAAGTAATTTCAGTTTCCATTTCTATATTAATATTAATATGTGATGAGATGATTGTCAGCAAACTTAGAATAACATAGATATGAATAATAGCAACACGCAAGCCAAAAATCTACCCCCCTCACCCACCTCTCACAAAAAAAATAAAAGAGAGGG
The DNA here is from genome assembly GCF_029281585.2 of Gorilla gorilla gorilla. Classification (NCBI taxonomy): domain Eukaryota; kingdom Metazoa; phylum Chordata; class Mammalia; order Primates; family Hominidae; genus Gorilla; species Gorilla gorilla. The sequence goes on along the minus strand of NC_073243.2, from coordinate 46,728,590 downwards.
AGAAAGAAAGGAAAACAAAAAGAATAGTGATTACTCCTTTGGTAAAACTTCTTAAACTTAAGAAATCCTAGGAGATGTTTTCTGGTGTAGTGTATTATAAAATAAAATGCTTTTTTTGGGAATATGAGGCCATTTCTGCCACTAACCATTTGTTTCACTTAAAAGGTAACACATCTTCTCTGATCCTCCATTCCTTCATTTATAACAGGGAGCAGCAAACTAAAGAACAAAATTTAGCCTGAATTTTGGAATAAAATACCAAAAATAAAGTTTTATTGGAATAAAAATGACACCCATTTACAAATTGTTCATGGCTGCTTTCTCATGTCAATGTAGAGTAGACTAGTTGCCACAAAGATTGCAGAGTTTGTGAAACCTAAAATGTTTACTATCTGGACATTTTTATAAGAAAGTTTGTCAAACCCCTGATTTATATAAAATAAAATATTATTTAAGGTTTTCCCTAATTCCAGTACTCTAATATTCAGTACTAATTTTTAAAGTAGATTTGAATTTTAAAAAGTATACTCAGTTTTACTTACATATAGTTTAAAATAAAGAGTCATAATAGTTGATGACAGAAACAGTAATTGTATACAATGCTGAATATGACAATGGGTAGCTTAGATATTTTAGAGGCACAAAAATAATTATACTGAATTTAAGACATATTATTATAGAAAAACCTTTCAAATGGTCATGGGAAAATAGGACTCATTTCTATATATTTTACTTTTAAATAGTCATTATGGAAAAAATTCAAATATCTTTCAAGTAGCCAACATGGGGAAATATATTTAGGCTTCTTTTCATGTTTTTAGTAAGTAAATCTTATTTTATTATAAATTATGTTTTTGGGTACAACATATCAGTGCTTAATGCTTACAAAAACCTCTATCTGACTTTATGTGCACCAACCATTGCATGCATCCCAAACTAAGACACACTTGAGTGAATGATTTCTAATGTCCTTCTCCAAATCTAAAAATGCCTGTGTCAAATCCTCTGGCTGTAGTATTCTTTCCTGACTTGTCAATTAACTATATCAGTTTCCAATCTGTGTGAAAAAAAAACGTGGAATAAAGCAGATTTACAGTAAATATTTTTATCAAACCATATGCCCACCACATTTATATTTCATAAGCAGGATAAATAATATCTCATGCATAAGTGGTCATCTGTATTTCAAATGTGTATTACAACCATAGTCATTAGTAGAGTAATATTTATTTCAAATATTTCTGTATTTTTATTGATATGAAAATCAGATTCTTCTACTAAAAAGGATTGGAAACCACTAGAAATGACGTTTAAAAACTCTTCTGTCTTCTAGGATTGTTATTGCCTCAGTTAAATGTGGAGTTTCATTTCCATGCCATTTTAAGTTTGACTTGGTCTCACTATAGCAATAAAATACTTATGATAATGTAGGAAGTGGACTGAAATGACAAAAATATGTATGTGCACATATAAACAATAATACAACTGATAGAGGGTAGAGTTTCATAATGCGTTATAATTTAATCTCATCAATGACTGGCTGTTACAAAGACTTCATCATCCAGTGTATCACCAGGAAAAAAATGGCCCTGCATTCAACTTAGTTAAGAAGTGCACATCTCAGTAATAAATATATTTGGACAGTTGAAAAACATAAATGCAATCATGGACAATTCTATTTTACTTTAAAAATGTAGAACTCCTCCATGCCCTTATGCAAGAAAGAAGAGGGTTATGAAGGAGAAGCACTTGAAGAAGGTCAAGGAAGAAGATCAAGGAAGAAGACTGAGAAAAGAATAAGCCTTTTTTTTTTTGACGGAGTCTCGCTCTATCACCAGGCTGGAGTGCAGTGGCACGATCTTGGCTTGGCTCACTGCAACCTCCAAATCCCTGGTTCAAGCGATTCTCTTGCCTCAGCCTCTTGAGTAGCTGGGATTACAGGCACGCGAGACCATGCGCAGTTAATTTTTGTATTTTTAGTAAAGGCCATGTTGACCAGGATGGTCTTGATCGCCTAACCTCATGTTTTGCCCACCTTGGCCTCCCAAAGTGCTAGGATTACAGGAGTGAGCCACCGCACCCAGCCAGAATAAGCTTTTTAAAGAAAAGCTCATGCACATCTTAAAAACAAAAGCCATAGGAAGTATTTCCAGAGTGATGAGGTGTTGGCCTTTAAAAATGTACTCCTTCATAAAAGCAATAAGAATGCTGGCAAAATTGTTAAAATCAACTTTTTCAGAACTTTAGAAATTACCAAAAGCTTTCAAAGAAGCATTTATTTAAGGGAAAAAAAAAGTGTGGCTTTTGGTAAAACATTGAGTTTTATGGCATGTTAAAATGCCCTGTTCCTGTTCCTTCTCTCTAGCTCCATTGTAGCTTTGCAAATGAACACTGTTAAGAACTGTTAAGATCAGCAAACTAGTAATCACTGGAGGGACAGAATGAGTTTGGAGTGCCCCAAAATGTCACATTTCTGAGAATTGTCATTCTTGTTTGAAAACTCCATTGAAAATCCCATCAGAAAACTTGTCTTTATTTGGCTTGACTTAAAGTTCATAATATGAAGAAGGCTATGTTCAGTGCATTTGTTGAAAAGAATTAAAAGCAATTGTTTAACATCATACTTGCCTGAGGTGGTGATGCCAGTTGGCCCAAACAAGAGGATGACCAAAATATATTTAAGAGGAAAATAGGCTGGGCGCAGTGGCTCATGCCTGTAATCCCAGCACCTTGGGAGGCTAAGGTGGGTGGATCACCTGAGGTTGGGAGTTTGAGACCAGCCTGACCAACATGGAGAAACCCCATCTCTGCTAAAAATACAAACTTAGCCAGGTGTGGTGGAGGGCACCTGTAATCCCAGCTACTCAGGAGGCCAAGGCAGGAGAATCACTTGAACCCGGGAGGTGGAGGTTGCGGTGAGCCGAGATCACGCCATTGCACTCCAGCCTGGGCAACAAGAGTGAAACTCTGTCTCAAAAAAAAAAAAAAAAAAAAAAAAAAAAAAAGAAGAAGAAGAAGAAGAAAGAAAGAAAGAAGGAAAGGAAAATATAAGAATTAAGATGTCCACGGGAGACTTTACAAGCTTGGATGTATTCTTGAAATTTTAAAATCGGACACACACACACCCACGGCTGTGTACATCCTAGAAAAGATCGAAGAAGATCCTCATTTATCAATACTGGCTGACCTTGAGGCTTTGTGTGAATAGAAAGTAAAAATTAAATAATAATTTTAAACCCACGGAACACTGAAGGAATCATCCCAAAACACACAGAGTAAAAACTGAAACAATTATTAGCTTAAGGTATTTAAGGAAATCTCTTCCCAAATATTAGCTGTTCACTAAGCTATAGAGCTGAGACTTTAGCATCAGCCATACAACATGAAGAATACAAACTTTTATGGAATTTTTCCATGAAAGTCACTAAACAAAAAAATAGAAATGAAACAAACGCCAGGAGGTGGGGTGGTGGGGAGTAATCTGATCCCTAGAGTTGCTATTCCACGTTTTAAAAACATGGATAGTATTTAATTAAAATTTACAAGACAGGCTAAAAAAAAGGGAAATTATAACTCTAATACAGGAATAAAATGAGTCAATACTAACTGTTCCTTACAAGCCCAGATGATGGACTTACTAGACAAAGACTTTAAATCAGCAATTATAAATACATTTCTTAAACTAAAGGAAACCATGTCTAAAGAATTAAAATAATATTTGAGAATAATGAATCACCAATATAAAATATCAGTAAATATATAAAATTATTTTTTTAGAAAATAGAAATTTTGAAATAGAAAAGTACAGTAAATAAAATGGAACAACTTTACTAATTTTTTTCTCTCGCTCATCCCTAGGGAGACTCAACAGCATATTTGAACTAGAAAAGAAAAACATCAGTAAACTTGAAAATAGGTCAAGTGAGAGTATGTACTCTAAGTAATACAATGAAAAATGAACAGAACATCAGAATCTATAGAACAATATCAAATGTGTCACATCATAAATAATGTGAGTCCAAGAAGAAGGGAAAGGGGGACAGAAAGAATCAAGAATTAATGGCCATAAACTTCCTAAAATTGATAAAAACATTAATCTACACGTCTTATTTGCTCAAGGAACTCTAAATAGTATAAATTTAAAGATATATAAACTATACATAAAGTAGTGAAAGCTAAAAAGCCAAAGGGAAAACATAATAATCTTGAAAGCAATAAGAGAAAAATAATTTCTTCATACAAAAGATTCTCAATGTAATTAACAGCTGACTCCTTATCAGAAACCATGGAGGCTAAAAGAGATTGAAACAACATAATAAATGTTGAAACAAAAAGACAATCAACAAGAATTTTAAATCCAGCAAAACTGTTTTTAAAAATGAAAAAGAGATTAGGACATATATAGATAAAAAACAAAAAATAATGCTAAAATTATTTGATGTTTATAGACTTGCCTTACAATAAATAATAAAGTGAATCCTTCAGGCTGCAATGAAAGAACCCTAGGCAGTAACTCAAATTCACACAAAGAAGTGAAGAGCACCAGTAAAGGTAGCTACATGAATATATATCAAAGATAAGATAATAGATTTTTTAATTGCAAAAATTTTTGATGCAAAGACAATTGAATAAAGCAATCATTATAAAACTTTGTGAATGGGCTTATGACATATAAAGATCCCATTTGTATTACAAATGGTAGGACAAAGGAGGGTAAAGGGAATGGAATTATATTGGAGCAAAATTTGTGTATGCTAATGAAATTAAATTGGTAGTAATCCAAACCAGATTTTTTGAAAAATAAGATAGACAATTCAGATTACAAAATTGGGAATGAAAGTGGTGGCATTACCACAAAAATGTAGTAACTTAGATAGAATGAACGCTTTTTTATAAAGACATATATTGCAAAATTGATTCAAGAAAGATTAGAAAAACTGAACAGTCCTATAACATTTGAAGAGATAGAATAAGTAACAATGAAAACCTCACAAAGAACAGTCCAGGCCCGGATGATTTCACTGTTAATTTCTACCAAGTATAAAGAATGAACCTTAATTCTTCATAACATCTTCCAAAAATAAAAGAGGAGGGAACACTTCCCAACTTACGCAATGGGGCCATTACGACCATGACACCTAAATCAGATAAAGACATGGAAAAAAAAACAATGCTGGAAACCAATATATCTTATAAATATATACATGATAATTTAAAAAATACTACTGGGAGGCCAAGGCAGGCAGATCACAAGGTCAAGAGATTGAGACCATCCTGGCCAACATGGTGAAACACTGTCTCTACTAAAAATACAAAAATTACCTGGGTGTGGTTGGTGCGCATCTGTAGTTCCAGCTACTCAGGAGGCTGAGGCAGGAGAATCACTCGAACCTGGGAGGCAGAGCTTGCAGTGAGCTGAGATCACGCCACTGCACTCCAGCCTGGCGACAGAGCGAGACTCCGTCTCAAAAAAAAAAAAAAAATACTAGCACACTGAATCAAATTTCCTATAAAAAGTATTTTTTACCATCACCAAGTAGGAAATATCCCAGATGGTAAGGTTGGTTTAACTTACACAATTCAATCAATGTGATATATCACATTAAGAGAAAAACAGGGAAAAATAAACTCACTCCGCTATACAGATTCAACTCACTAGGTACATTAAAAAACACATAAGAAAATTTAACACTAATTTATGATTAAAACACTCAACAAACTAAGAAAATGAAGAAACTTTCTCAACCTGATTAAAAATATCTATAAAATCTCACAGATAACCGTGACTGAATGGTTTTTTTCTCTAAATTCACGAACTGAAAAGGATATCTTCTCTCACTACTTACATTCAGCATTATATTGTAGATTCTAGCCAGGCCAATTAAGCAAAGAAATAAAATAAATAAATGGTACCCAGTTTGGAAAAGAAGGAGATACCTCTATTAGCAGATGACATAATCTTGTATACAGACAATTCTAAGAAATAGACAAAAGAACTTTAGAACTCATAAACTAATTAAACAAGGTAATAGGATACAACATCAATATATAAATAACAACTGTATTTCTATACATTAGCAATGAAAAATCCAAAAACAAAATTTATAAAACAATTCTACATCATGTAGTATACATTTAACCAAAAGAGTGCAAGACAAACACATTGATGACTACAAAATATTGAAAGAATTTAATGAAGACTTAAATAAATGGCAACACATCTCATATCAGTGTGTCAGAAGACTAAATATTGTGAAGATGATTTCTTCCCAAATTAACCTACAGATTATTTGGTCTTCCTATCAAAATCCCAGGGGTTTGTTGTTGTTGTTGTTGTGTTGTTGTGCAGAAGTTGGCAAGCTAATTAATATGAAAAACAAGGCACCCAAAATATGCCAATCTTGAAAAAGAACAAAGCTGGAAGACTCTTCCCTATTCCAAAGCTTGTAATGAAGCTGCAGTAATGAAGAGTGTGTGGTACTGGCATAAGACTAGACATACATCAATAAAATAGAATTGAGGAAACTAAAACAAACCCTTATGTTTATGGTCAGCTGCTTTTCAACAAGGGTGTCAAGACAATTCAATGGAGGAAAAAAGAGTCTTTTTAACAAATGATGCTGGGCAACTGGTTAGACACATGCAAAAGAAATGAAGTTGGACTTTTACCCCATACTATTATAAAAACGACAACAACGAAACCCTCAAAGTGTTCCACAGACTTATATGCAATAGCAAAAATAGAAAACTCACTTAGAAAAATAAGTCTTTGTGATTTAGATTAGGCAATATTTTCAATATATGGCACCAAAAGCAAGAGAGACACAGGAGAAAAATAGATACATTGGAATTTATCAAAACAAACAAACAAAAAAGTTTCTTCTACACAGGATGCCATCAAGAAAGTGAAGTCAAGAAGTGAAGTCAAGCCACAGAATAGGAGGAAAGGCTGACAATTCATCTATCTGATAATTCCTGTACCCAAAATATAAACTCTTAGAACCCCACAATAAAAATATAAATAACACAATTAAAATGTATATAAAGGTATTTAGTGGATATTTCTCCAAAGAAGATATACAAAAGGTAAACATACACAGGAAAAGATGCTCATCACCATTAGCATGTAAATGCAGTTCAAAACCACAATATGATACTATTTTATACCCATTAGGCTTGCTAAAATAAAAGACAGAGAATAACAAGTATTGACAGAAATGTGGATAATTAGGAGCCCTTATGCATAGCTGGTGGGATAATGAAGAAGGGAAACAACTCTGGAAAACATTTTGGCAATTTCTGAAATGCTAACATAGAGTTAGCACATGACCTAGCAATTTTACTTCTAGGTATATACCCAGAATAATTAAAACTACATTTCCACATAAAAACTTACAGATGAATGTTTACAGAAGCATTATGCATAATAGCTAAAAGCATAAGCTCTAAGGTACATAAACTGAAATAAAAATTTTATTTATTTATTTTTATTTATTTTATTTTTATTTTATTTATTTATAAATAAATAAATATTTTATTGCTGCTGCAACAAATTACCACAAACTTCATGGCTTAAAACAACACAAATTTATTTTCTTACATTTCTGGAGGTCAGAACTCTAAAATCATTGTGTTAGAAGGCCTGCATCCCTGCTGGGAGATCTGAGAAATAATCTGTCTTCTTGCCTTTTTCCAGTTTCCTGAGTCTGCCTGTATTAATTGGCTTTATTTCCTACCTCCATATTCAAAGCCAGTAACATAGGTTCTTCTCTTTCTTCTGAACTTCTATCTTTCTCTACAAATCCTTGCAATCCAAACTGGATTTTGGCTGTAGACACCTTTCTAGTTCCTAGTACCAAGACATTTGTGAGATAACCTATGTTTCATAACCTGGGATTTCTGAGATATCTTTGCACCATTCCTGAAAATTCTCTCATTTGTGCTTAATGTATTTTGATTAGGATTCTTTCACTTTCAATCAAAACACACTTGACTAGGATGAGTTTTATCCTAAAGGCTTTAATTGAAGCCAGCCCAACTGTCCCATAGAACTGATGTTTATGGTTTCTCTTGAACAAACATAGAAATTGACCCTCCCAATCTTAAAACTTAAGAAAGATGCATTTGTCTTATCTGAGTTCCTTTCTCAAGAACCAACCACCAGGTCTCCCAGATAGTATGAGGAACTGAAACCTACTGGATCACTGCATCTGGACATGAAATGCCAGATCCTTCAACCATCATAGTTGCCTAACCAATGGCCTGCTTCCTGTTGAACCCTCTCTCTTCCTCACACCTCCCTAATTTATGTTTTTCCACACACCATTACATTTTTTCCCTGCTATATAACCCCTTCATTTCAGTTGGTCAGGCAGATAAATTTGAGACTAATTTCTCTTCTCCTTGGCTGGAGAACCTGATTGAAGTCTTCTTCCCTGGCAGTGCTCATAGTTTCAGTGATTTTCTTTCTGTGCAGTAAGCAGCAGGACCTAGATGGAAACCCTGGTGTTTCATTAATGTAATCTTTCTACTGGCCGGGTGCGGTGGCTCACACCTGTGATCCCAGCATTTTGGGAGGCTGAGGCAGGCGGATAATTTGAGGTCAGGAGTTCAAGACCAGCCTGGCCAACATGGTGAAACCCCATATCTACTGAAAATACAAAAATTAGCTGGGCATGGTGGTGCACACCTGTAATCCCAGCTACTCTGGAGGCTGAGGCAGGAGAATTGCTTGAACCAGGAAACAGAGGTTGCAGTGAGCCAAGATTGCACCACTGCACTCCAGCCTGGGCAACAGAGTGAGATTCCATCTCCACTCAGCCAAAAAAAAATCTTTCTACCATGCCTCTCTGACTAAACCTCCACTTTACCTCCCTTTTCTTCTTTTCCAATCACCACATACTTTTTCTTCCCTATTTTATACTATGCCCTGGTTTCTCTCTAGATCATATAAATCTTTTGCCTGTTACTACAAACATACTGTAAATTTGATACAATTCACAAGACTAAATATTTAAAATTGAGTGGAATCAATAAGATATTTTTATTTCAATGTTACAAATTATAGTTTTATTATTTACTAAAGCTCTCACTTTTGGAAAGTTCTGTATTTGCTGTTTCTGCAGTTTTAATTTTTATAAAGTGAGAAGACTGACATTTATGCCTTCTAAGGTCTATTCCAACTAGTTGAATCTATGACACCTACATTTATTAATGATAATGCAGCGAGAGAGGCATTTAATTAGCTCCTGCAAAAAATCTAGCTAAAATCTAATGAGGGCTTGAGCTATGTGTCATGGTATGAGGGATAGAGCTGTAGGGCAGAATCCAAAATAAAAGATAAATATTCATGTACTTTAATCCTTTTATTATAATAAAAATTTAGAAAAATGAATTGGATATTTATTTTTCATCTTAACTAGAAGAGGCAATTGCCTTACAAATAATTAATTTTTAATCATTAAATATTTCCAGTAAGGGCATATTCTTGACACCCTTACGGGAGGAGGTGATAATACATAGTTTTAAGAACTTTAACTTTATGGTCAAATTGCCTGATGTAATGTTTCACAAAACAAAATGTGTGGGCTTTCAGTATCAGAATTCACCTGTAGCACTTATAAAACTTATTTAAATTATTTCAGAGCCCTGTTTTACAGCCACTGAATCTATATTTCTGGAAGTGAATGTTTGGACTCACCATTTTTAGCAAAATCCCCAGGTAATTCTCATACACATTAAGTTTGAGAATAACCAGTCTGAGTTCAAACAATAAGTAGGTTCCCATTTTGTTTGGAAATATTGTACAATTACATGTTTCTTTAGCAGCAAAAAGGTAAGATCATTTAATTAAATTACTTAGGCTGATTTGATGACTTACATAATGCAGTAAACAGTAGCTATAATAGCATTTTTATAGACTGTTATTGTAGTGAGATGTTGACAGTGGTAGTTTGTAGACAAGATCAGTTAGTAGACTAATAGAACAGCTGGTAGAGCAGTAGACCAGTAGAAAGGCAGTGATTCATACATTGGTCAAAATATTCTTATAACTCTAAGATGAAAGTAATACTTAAATATTTTCAAGGCCAGATTGCCTTTAGTGAATTAATAGGGTCTCTCTGAGAACTTCACCATCAAGTATTGTATAGACTACTGGATCAGCGAGCCCATAGTGGTGGAAATAACCAAGCCTGAATTTCCTGATATAGCAGACACTGCTAGTTGTTAGCTCAAAATCCTTTCCCTTAAAAGAGTCCCATTTTTGTTTGATAGAAAAAAATTACCCAGATGAAAATTTCCCAGCCTACCCTATGGATAGGGCAGATAGTGATAGTCAATGAGACATTATGGAAGGTTTATTCCTGTCACATTTTCTCCTCCTTGTCACTCCATTTGTTCTCCTGTCTGGAACATAGGCTGGGGGCTGAAAGGTAGTATATATCTTGTGACTAACAACAAAGATGAAATCAGTCACATCTAAGAGTGGCAGAATGGAAAAATTGTATGAGTTTCATGACATCTGCTGCACTAGTCCTGACAGCCTTCTAGATTTCCTAATGAGAAAAATAACTTCATGTTTGATTAAATTACTATATTTACATTACTATTGCTTGTTCTTCAATATAATCTGTAACTGATATGATTGGAGAATTTTTAACAAATAGACTTTATGGTGACGGCAAGGGTTTCTTTACTTCATTCCTAGTAATACATTTGAAACAAATACCTTCACCAGATGTTGCCCAATAGAGCATACTGTTTTGTTAATAATAAGGTGAGCTCCTTTTATCTGAATCCTATACTGATGAAATAAAAAATAAAATTATAATATAGAAATACTCAAAATAAAACAGCCACTTATCAAATTGGTACCCTCCTGAATACATTATCTTTGCATAAGATCAATCCCATACCGCAGTGTTAAAAATTTTCTGTCTGTTACTCAGAAAATACAAGGAAAATCTCTTTAAAAAAATGAAAATAAGTTTTATAGAAAAATTTTATAGAAAAATATTTCATTAAGTTTATAAAAGTGATGTTAGGGAACTAATAAAGAAGCTCTTGACAAATAGAAAAAGTGAATTGAATAATTTCTTATAATGTGACCACTTTTGTCTTTTACAAAATTACACAAAAATGTTAGCATTTCATTAATCATTTTTTCTAAAAATCACAAAAGGGGTAAATTCTAAATATTGTTATATATGACAAAATAAAAGTTAATAATATTTATGTTCAAGCTGTGATCTGAACTTGTTTTATTCACAGTTTATTATTTACTTAACCAAGTGTACTAACTACTTACAATACCCCTATTAAATGTCAGACATTGGACTAAATATTTCATATATTATCTCTAGTTTTCACTATTATACCATATAAGCATTCATATTTTTACTTATCTAGGAGAGTTTGAAAGAGATTTAGTAACTTTACAAAGTCACAAACATGATTGGCCTATACTCAAATACAAAATTTCATTTTAGTCCAGTTTTGAATTATTTCCATTTTGACAGTTCACATTAAAACTTTTCAAACTTTTACCAGTTTTGGGTGAACTCTCTTTTCTAAGTTCCTAAACTTTATCTGTAAACTCCAAACAGTAAAAAACACACAGAAGATATTTAAAAATCTGTTGATCATGTAGCATCACATTCAAGAAATTAAAGAACAATGATTTGTTATAACTTATATTTGAATAAAAATAGCTTTTTTTGAGAAGGTCTATAATATTTCTGACTCTATTTTCTGGAAGAGTCATATAGTTTGTATTTTCATCCCCTCCAAATCTCATTTTGAAATTTGATCCCCAAAGTTGGAGGTGGGGTCTGGTGAGAGGTGCTTGGGTCATCAGGGTGGACCCCTCATGAATAGTCTGTAGAACTATGAGCCAAATAAATATCTTTTGTTTATAAATTACCCAGCCTCAGGTATTTCTTATAGTTAGATATAGTTCTTTCAGTTATAATGTATAGTTATCCTCTTATTCAAATTATTTATTTATTCTTGTGTGAGTTTTAGTAACTCCTGGTTGTCAAGGAATTTGTCCATTTTATTTAAGTTACCAAATTCATAAACAGAGTTGTTTATAATGTTTCTTTATTATCTTTTTAATGTTTATAGGATCACTAGACATGGTTTCAATTTCATTTATGATTTTTATAATGGGTGCCTTCTCCCTTTTTTCCTGGTTAGCCTGCTAGAGTTTTATCAATTATACTGAAGTTTTGGTTTTATTACTTTTCTCTATTGTTTCCTTGTATTAAATTGTGTACATTTCTATATAATTTTTTATTATTTCTTTCTTTAGATTTAAGTTTTTATTGCTCTTCTTTCTCTAGATTCTTAATGTGGAAGCTTAGATTATTTATCTTACATCTTTCTTCTTTTCCAATATGTGCTTTCAATGCTGTAAATTTCCATCTAAGCATTGCTTTCTCTGTATCTGATATATTTTGATAAGTGTGATTTTCATTTAGTCCAAAATGACTTTGCTTTGTGTTGAGGTGTCTCTAACACTTGTGTTATTTAGAAGTGTGCTGCTTATATATTTAGGATAGTTAGTTCTTCTTGTTGAATTGATCACTTTACCATTATGTAATGGCCTTCTTTGTCTCTTTTGATCTTTGTTGGTCTAAAGTCTGTTTTATCTGACACTAGGATTGAAACCTCTGCCTTTTTTTGTTTTCCCTTTGCTTGGTAGATCTTCCTCCATCCCTTTATTCTGAGCCTATGTGTGTCTCTGCACATGAGATGGGTTTCCTGAATACAGCACACTGATGGGTCTTGACTCTTTATCCAGTTTGCCAGTCTGTGCCATTTAATTGGAGCATTTAGTCCATTTACATTTAAGGTTAGTATTGTTATGTGTGAATTTGATCCTGTCATTATGATGTTAGCTGGTTATTTTGCTCGTTAGTTGATGCAGTTTCTTCCTAGCCTTGATGGTCTTTGCAATTTGGCATGTTTTTGCAGCTGCTAGTACCGGTTGTTCCTTTCCATGTTTAGTGCTTCCTTCAGGAGCTCTTTTAGGGCAGGCCTGGTGGTGACAAAATCTCTCAGCATTTGCTTGTCTGTAAAGGATTTTATTTCTCCTTCACTTAGGAAGCTTAGTTTGGCTGGATATGAAATTCTGGGTTGAAAATTCTTTTCTTTAAGAATGTTGAATATTGGCCTCCACTCTTCTGGCTTGTAGAGTTTCTGCCAAGAGATAAATATATATGCACCCAATACAGGAGCACCCAGATTCATAAAGCAAGTCCTGAGTGACCTACAAAGAGACTTAGACTCCCACACAATAATAATGGGAGACTTTAACACCCCACTGTCAACATTAGACAGATCAATGAGACAGAAAGTTAACAAGGATATCCAGGAATTGAACTCAGCTCTGCACCAAGCAGACCTAATAGACATCTACAGAACTCTCCACCCCAAATCAACAGAATATACATTCTTTTCAGCACCACACCACACTTATTCCAAAATTGACCACATAGTTGGAAGTAAAGCACTCCTCAGCAAATGTAAAAGAACAGAAATTATAACAAACTGTCTCTCAGACCACAGTGCAATCAAACTAGAACTCAGGATTAAGAAACTCACTCAAAACCGCTCAACTACATGGAAACTGAACAACCTGCTCCTGAATGACTACTAGGTACATAACGAAATGAAGGCAGACACAAAGATGTTCTTTGAAACCAACGAGAACAAAGACACAACATACCAGAATCTCTGGGACACATTCAAAGCAGTGTGTAGAGGGAAATTTATAGCACTAAATGCCCACAAGAGAAAGCAGGAAAGATCCAAAATTGACACCCTAACATCACAATTAAAAGAACTAGAAAAGCAAGAGCAAACACATTCAAAAGCTAGCAGAAGGCAAGAAACAACTAAGATCAGAGCAGAACTGAAGGAAATAGAGACACAAAAAACCCTTCAAAAAATCAATGAATCCAGGAGCTGGTTTTTTGAAAAGAGCAACAAAATTGATAGACCGCTAGCATGACTAATAAAGAAGAAAAGAGAAGAATCAAATAGGCACAATAAAAAATGACAAAGGGGATATCACCACCAATCCCACAGAAATACAAATTACCATCAGAGAATACTATAAACACCTCTATGCAAATAAACTAGAAAATCTAGAAGAAATGGTTAAATTCCCTGACACATACACTCTCCCAAGACTAAACCAGAGAGAAGTTGAATCTCTGAATAGACCAATAACAGGAGCTGAAATTGAGGCAATAATTAATAGCATACCAACCAAAAAAAGTCCAGGACCAGATGGATTCACAGCTAAATTCTACCAGAGGTATAAGGAGGAGCTGGTACCATTCCTTCTGAAACCATTCCAATCAATAGAAAAACAGAGAATCCCCCCTAATTCATTTTATGAGGCCAACATCATCCTGATACCAAAGCCTGGCAGAGACACAACAAGAAAAGAGAATTTTAGACCAATATCCTTGATGAACATTGATGCAAAAATCCTCAATAAAATACTGGCAAACCGAATCCAGCAACACATCAAAAAGCTTATCCACCATGATCAAGTGGGCTTCATCCCTGGGATGCAAGCCTGGTTCAACATATGAAAATCAATAAATGTAATCCAGCATATAAACAGAACCAAAGACAAAAACCACATGATTATCTCAATAGATGCAGAAAAGGCCTTTGACAAAATTCAACAACCCTTCATGCTAAAAACTCTCAATAAATTAGGTATTGATGGGATGTATCTCAAAATAATAAGAGCTATCTATGACAAACCCACAGCCAATATCATACTGAGTGGACAAAAACTGGAAGCATTCCCTTTGAAAACTGGCACAAGACAGGGATGCCCTCTCTCACCACTCCTATTCAACACAGTGTTGGAAGTTCTGGCCAGGGCAATCAGGCAGGAGACGGAAATAAAGGGCATTCAATTAGGAAAAGAGGAAGTCAAATTGTCCCTGTTTGCAGATGACATGATTGTATATCTAGAAAACCCCATTGTCTCAGCCCAAAATCTCCTTACACTGATAAGCAACTTCAGCAAAGTCTCAGGATACAAAATAAATGTGCAAAAATCACAAGGATTCTTATACACCAATAACAGACAAACAGAGAGCCAAATCATGAGTAAACTCCCATTCACAATTGCTTCAAAGAGAATAAAATACCTAGGAATCCAACTTACAAGGGATGTGAAGGACCTCTTCAAGGAAACTACAAACCACTGCTCAATGAAATAAAAGAGGATACAAACAAATGGAAGAACATTCCATGCTCATGAGTAGGAAGAATCAATATCATGAAAATGGCCATATTGCCCAAGGTAATTTATAGATTCAGTGCCATCCCCATCAAGCTACCAATGACTTTCTTCACAGAATTGGAAAAAACTACTTTAAAGTTCATATGGAACCAAAAAAGAGCCCGCATCGCCAAGTCAATCCTAAGCCAAAAGAACAAAGCTGGAGGCATCACGCTGCCTGACTTCAAACTATACTACAAGGCTACAGTAACCAAAACAGCATGGTACTGGTACCAAAACAGAGATATAAACCAATGGAACAGAACAGAGCACTCAGAAATAATGCCGCATATCTACAACTATCTGATCTTTGACAAACCTGACAAAAACAAGAAATGGGGAAAGATTTCCTACGGAATAAATGGTGCTGGGAAAACTGGCTAGTCATATGTAGAAAGCTGAAACTGGATCCCTTCCTTACACCTTATACAGAAATTAATTCAAGATGTATTAAAGACTTACATGTTAGACCTAAAACCATGAAAACCCTAGAAGAAAACCCAGGCAATACCATTAAGGACATAGGCATGGGCAAGGATTTCATGTCTAAAACACCAAAAGCAATGGCAACAAAAGCCAAAATAGACAAATGGGATCTAATTAAACTCAAGAGCTTCTGCACAGCAAAACAAATCACCATCAGAGTGAACAGGCAACCTACAGAATGGCAGAAAATTTTTGCAACCTGCTCATCTGACAAAGGGCTAATATCCAGAATCTACAATGAACTCAAACAAATTTACAAGAAAAAAACAAACAACCCCATCAAAAAGTGGGTGAAGGATATGAACAGACACTTCTCAAAAGAAGACATTTATGCAGCCAAAAAACACATGAAAAAATGCTCATCATCACTGGCCACCAGAGAAATGCAAATCAAAACCACAATGAGATACCATCTCACACCAGTTAGAATGGCTATCATTAAAAAGTCAGGAAACAACGGGTGCTGGAGAGGATGTGGAGAAATAGGAACACTTTTACACTGTTGGTGGGACTGTAAACTAGTTCAACCATTGTGGAAGTCAGTGTGGCAATTCCTCAGGGATCTAGAACTAGAAATACCATTTGACCCAGCCATCCCATTACTGGGTATATACCCAAAGGATTATAAATCATGCTGCTATAAAGACACATGCACACGTATGTTTATTGTGGCACTATTCACAATAACAAAGACTTGGAACCAACCCAAATGTCCAACAATGATAGACTGGATTAAGAAAATGTGGCACATATACACCATGGAATACTATGCAGCCATAAAAGTGATGAGTTCATGTCCTTTGTAGGGACATGGATGAAGCTGGAAACCATCATTCTCAGCAAACTATCACAAGAACAAAATATCAAACACTGCATGTTCTCACTCATAGTTGGGAATTGAACAATGAGAACACATGGACACAGGAAGGGGAACATCACACTCTGGGGCCTGTTGTGGGGTGGGGGGAGGATGGAGGGATAGCATTAGGAGATATACCTAATGCTAAAGGATGAGTTAATTGGTGCAGCACACCAACATGGCACATGTATACATATGTAACAACCCTGCATGTTGTTCACATGTACCCTAAAACTTAAAGTATTATAATAATAATAATAATAAATGAAGTGTGCTGCTTAATCTCCATGTATATTAGGGGTTTCTACCTAGCTTTTTCTTATTGATTTCTAGTTTTGTCACATTGTGGTCTTAGAATATACATTGTCTACAAGTATAATTTCTATTCTTTTACATTTTTTTGAGGTGTGTTTTATGGCCCAGTATATGGTCTACCTTGTTGAATGATTCATGCAACTTTGGGAAGAATATTGAGTCTACTGTTGTTGAAGGAAATATTTGATAAAAGTCAGTTAAATCCAGTTGATTTATTCTGTTCAATTATACCCCATTTATATATTGCCTGCTGGATCTACCTATTACTGAGAGAATTATGTTGAGATCTCCAATACAACAGTGAATTATCTGTTTCTCCTTGGAATTTTATCAGTATTTTCCTAATTTTTTTTGGTGCCCTGTTGTTGGGCACAGGCAGATTAAGGATTCTTACAACTTCTTGGAAAATTACCTCTTTATCATCATGTAATGCAGGGGTCCCCAACCCCAGGCCATTAACCGGTCTGTGGCCTGTTAGGAACTGGGCTGCACAGCAGGAGGTGAGCAGCCCAAGGGCGAGCATTACTGTCTGAGCTCTGCCTCCTGTCAGATCAGCAGTGGCATTAGATTCTCAAAGTAGTGTGAACCGTATTGCAAACTGTGCATGTGAGGGATCTAGGTTGTGCGCTCCTTATGAGAATCTAACTAATACCTGATGACATGAGATGGAACAGTTTCATCCCGAAACCATAACCATGCCCCTTTCTCCACTGTCCATGGAAAAATTGTTTTCCATAAAACCAATTACTGGTGCCAAAAAGATTGAGGACCACTGAGGTAATGCATTGTACTACCTTAAATTAACTCCTTATCCCTGATAATTTTCTTTTTTCTGAATTCTGCTTCTACCGAAATTAAAATTGCTCCAGCTTTCTTTTGATTAGTGTTAGTATAGTCTATGGTTTTTATTCCATTAATTTTGAAATATCTGTGTTTTTATATTTAAAGTGGGTTTCTTGTAGACAACATATAATTGTCTTTTTTTTAAGTCGGCTCTGTCAGTCTCTATGTTTTAATTGATGTCTTTAGACTACTGGTGTTTAAAGTAAATTGGGTTAATATCTATCATGTTTGTAAGTCTTTTCTATTCATTGCATTTGTTCTTTATTTCTTTTCCCGATTACTATCTTTCTCTGCCTTCTCTGGTTTTAAATGAGCATTTTATAATTACATTTCTCTCTTTTGTTAGCATGTGAACTGTGTTCCTTAAAAATTATTTTAGTGGTTTACCCTCAAGTATTAACATACATTTATTTTGAAATCAAGTCTACTTTCAAATAACACTATACCACTTCATGGGCTTTATAATACCTTATTATATTATAATACTTTATAATACCTTATAAAAAAGTATTCCCAATTCTTTCCTCTTGTCCTTTATAATATTGCTTCCATTAATTTTACTTATTCACAACTGTAATTGCACTCAATATGTTGTTGCTATTAAATGTTATATTAAATAGATAAATTAAAAATGAGAAAAATAAAAGATTTTATTTATCTTGATTTATTCTTTCCCTTATGCTTACTCTTTCTTTTTGTAGCTTCAAGTTCCCAACCTATAACATTTTCCTATTTTAATATTTATTGCAAGGTAGGTCTACTGGTAGCAAATTCTTTCAGTTTCTGTCTGAGAAAATCTTTTACTCTTTTACTTTTAAAGAGTGATATCTCTGTATGCAGAATTCTAAATTGATGTTTTCTTATTTCAACACAACTTCCAATTTATTCTTGCTTAAATGATTTCTGAAGGGAAGTCCAGTGTAATCCTTATCTTTTTTCTTCTACAGGTAAGGTTTTTTTTCTGAATTCTTTCCATATTTACTCCTTGTCTTTGGTTTGCTGAAGTTTGAATATGATATGTGAGATCTTTTTATGTATATCCTGCTTTGTTGTCTCTGAGCTTCCTGAGTCAGTCGTTTGATGTCTGCCATTAATTTTAGAAACCTCTTGCCATTATTACCTCACATATATTTTTGCTTCTGACTTTTTCTTCCTTTATTCCCATTATATGTACATTATACTTTTTGAAATTCACCCACAATTCTTGTATATTCTTTTTTCTCTTTAAATTATTTTTCTTTTAGTTTTGGTAGTTTCTACTGACATATCTTTAAGCTCACCATTTTTTTTTCCACAGTGATGTCCAGTCTATTGATAAGCCCAGCAAAGATATTCTTTATTTCCATTACAGTGTTTTTAATATCTAGCATTTCCTCTTGATTCTTTCTTAGAATATCTAGTCTCTGATTACATTATCTTCTATTTGTTCTTACAGGCAATCTACTTTTTCTATTTGAGTTCTTAGCATATTAATTGTAGTAATTTTAAATTTTCAATCTGATAATTGCAAAATCTATATCCAAGCCTAATTCGGATGCTTTCTTTATATTTTCAAACTATATTTTCTTCCTTTCTTTTAGCATGCTTTGTAACTTTTGTTGAAAGATGGATATGATGTATTGGATAAAAGAAACAGAGGTAAATAGGCCTTTACTATGAATTTTTATATTTATCTTGTTAGAAGTGTGGCTGCATTTACTGTTTGACCTAGCTTTAGGCATTAATGGCTAAAATTTTCTCTAATGTGTTTGTTTCCGTCTTCTCTGTTTTTCTTAGGGTTTTTTTTTTTTTTAAACTGCTTCTTAAATAGAGTCTATGTCTTTCAGCTCTTCCAGTTGTGATCCACTGATATTATACTGGAGCTCTGATGATATGGTGGTAAAGTTTTGAAGAGAAGTATTCTATAATCTCATGCTTATATCTCCATTTTTTTTAGTGGACCTCATTCCCTGGACTATGTCCTTCAGAACAGTTTTCTACCTTTTGTTCTCACTGCATGTGAGACAGGAAGACTGGAAGGAACTTCAGTTGTTCCATTTGCCCTTCTCAGTCAGACAAAAATCAAGCAAAGTAGTTTCCCCGAAAGCTGGCCCTTTCCAGGGAGAATAGGACTCTATGGGCAGATTTCAGAATGATTACTCTTTCTTTTTCCCTGCTGGAAGCATGAGGTGATTTTTCTTCAATCTTTAGTTAAGAACCTAATGGAGTACCTGGAGGTAAATCTCACAAAAATGTAGAGTCATCCTAAAGTGCATTCCTCTAGAATTTTTAACTCCCAAGCTAGCCCATGGCTTAGGCTCTAGCGATTAGTCAATTGTCATTTAATTGTTTCTACCAGTTGCTAATTTGAGTGGAGGGTCCCTGCTCCTTGTAAGCTCTGATCCTCTGTATTCAGTCCAGTTGTGACTTCAATTCTCTGGTTAATTTTTAGTTCGTTCAGCTTCTTTATTGTTGTAAGAATTGTAGTCTTGACCTCTAAATTCTTTATCTGTTAAAGTAGAACTAAGAAGTATGATAACTTTTCTTTACAGTTTTATCAATTTACATTTTCACGAACATATAATTTTACTTTTTAATACATGTCAATTTGATGGGCAAAATGTTAATTTGCTGCTATTCTTTACATATATTTGCTACTGAGATGAGATATTTTCATATTTTGCCATTTGTTTTTCTTGTTTGTCATCTGTAAAGATGTACAGACGTAAATTGCTATAAAAATCAGATAAAAAATAAGGTCAATCTTGAAGAATCAAAATAAGCACTTCTCATTGAATACATTTACAGCAAGAAATGGAAAAATATAGTAAACTTTATTTGACTTGAACCCAATAAAACTGAATAAATGTTTTAATTTTTAAAGTGGATAAAAAATTCATGACACAAAGGAAAATCTTGAGAGAAGGAATTTTTCCGTAACAGACAAAAACAAAATTGAAAATGCTGAAATATAACCTACAATAGAGAAAATATATATACTTCCTTAGCAAGAAGATAAATTTAAGAAAGAACAAAGAGAAGAACATTATGAGGTATTTTGAAAACAAATTTAGGAGTCCTAAAGTACAATAATAGACTCTCATAAAAGGCAAAACAAACATAGAAGGTGTAAGACAAAATCAATAAAATAATTTTATTCTTTCTAGCTCTGGATATTTTCTTTTGTATCTTCTGATTGAAAGTACCCATAAAGAACCTGGTTACAATAATAAAAACCTAATAAGAAAACATATCCAGGTTTTTAGCATAAAGAAACATCATACCCTCAATGAAGAAAAAAAATCAGACTTTCTACATATGAAGGAAAGCATGGTTTGCTTTAGATTCTCAGTTACCTTATGTTTCAGGAGCAGAGGAGCAATGATTGTAGAGTTTTGTAGTTAAAAAAATGTGATATGTAAGATAAAGAAGCCAATTTTCTTAGATATACTAATATTTAGGAAAGTCACCAGTTTTACATTCCTCAATACATGATTTAGAGAATATTTCAGCTAAGAAATGCATACATCAAAAGATATACAAAATACATCAGAAATGAATAACTCAGGAAGTAGGAAACTGTGGTATTAAAAACTAGCAAAAAGCAATGAAATTCAAATAGTAATCAGAAAAAGTATTGTTTATGTATTATTTATGTATTATTCTTTCATCAATAGTTTACACCCCCAAATTATCAGTGTTCTGTACTGTTCAATAAGTTAAGAAGCAGCTTTGGAATATAAATTTTAACAAGTTTACCATGATTTTCTAATGTATGGTCTTGGCACCAAACTTTTGAGAAGTATTCTTCCATGTTTTCATTCAAAGAAATCCCATGATTTTAATTACTCTCTGCATGCTACTATATCCTAGATGTATTGAATATTACTCTAGCTAAGAGTTATCCTCTGTGTTTCATGTGTAGAAACACAACTGCTCTCTCAACAAATCCCAACAAATTTACTTGAAAGTTGAACAGGCATTTCAAAGTCACTATATCAAAATAGAGCAAATTCTATCCCCATTCCTAAATCCATAACTTGTCTAGTGTTTCCTTAACTCACACAATGGCATCACCATTTATCTATCTGAACATCATTATTAGAGAGTTAAATAATTTTACCTATAGATATCTGCTGCAAAATTGTGCTATGTATAAATCTTAGCAAAACAGCTTGGGCTTTTTCTTGGTAGTCTGTATTTTTATTTCTTCAGTTTGTTTTATTATATTTTAGGCTTTCCAGAATAATATTTATTGTTGAAATGGATTGATAGAAAACCTTGCATTTAAAAAAAATTAGTGGGGATCTTTAAAAGTCTTACCATCAATTATAATATTACTATAGGCTTTTGATTTATATTTACTCAAAATTTTATGAGATTTTAAAAAAATCATAAATGAATGTTCATTTTGTGAAATTATTTTCAGCTTTTATGTCTAATTCATTGCTATTCTTTAATATGTTAATGTGATAAATTACACAGATTGTTTAAAATTCTGAACTATCCTTGCATTCTACAATAAACTCGCTTTATTAAAATGCATAAATTCTTGCATGTAATACACCATGAACAACCAAGAAATATGTACAAGAAGGTATAAAACAAGAAAGCTTTAGATGCTTACACACACATGCACACATACACACACAAGCACAAACACACACAAATAACCTAAGTCTTGTCTAAAACATCTTCATAGCAATGCTCATTATCAGAAAGAAATGGAATAATGTCTAAAAGTTTTGAAGAAAAAAAAGTGTGGCCAAACAAACTTAATGCCACCAAATTGTCATTCATGTACAAAGGTGGCAGATTCACAGCATGCAAGAACTCTGGTAATTTAGTACCTATGCAACCTACCAAAAAACATAATTAAAAAAATTAAAAATCTTATTTAAAACAGCCAACTAGAAAAGAATCAAAATAATAGACTAAAAAGTGAAAAGCCTGCTTTATAAATGTTAATGGCAAGCAATTAATCTATTTAAATATATATTTAAGGCTAAACAAGGATGAGAAGTTTAAATTAGTGAATGTGAATGTTATATCTACTGAAAGAAAAACTATGTAATTATAGGAAAACCTTACTAAGCTTACCAACAGAAATTAGAAGTCTTCTTTTAGAGGAAGAACACTTCTGGAAGATGTAATTAAAGAGGAGAGTTTTAAAGAAACACATGTTTCTTCATGTTTTATATCAGCAAATTTATAGATTTTTTCATGTCTAAGACAGAGAAAGCAAGACATACTGCTTTAGTTATTAATTTTATAAGGTATCCATTAGAAGAATGAGGAATACACTGCCTATTTTCAAACAATCAGAAATATTAAAAAAGAAAGAAAAATGAAAACTGTAGAGCAAATGATAGAAAGGAAAGTGAACAATAAGGAAACATTAAGAAACTAGTATCGATGGCAGATAGGACCATTTTTCAAATGGTATAAATAATTACAACCCAATTTGTATGACATTTACAAAAAACATACCCAAAACAAAGTGACTTATGATGGCTTAAATTAAAAACGTGAAAATATACCTGATAAGATTATATTAAAGCAAAAAAATGTACAAAGAAAAAGAGAGACAGTTATGATAAAAGGCATAATATGTTACAAATTATACTATCAACCTGTTTGAACCAAATGATAGTAGCCTAAAAATTCATAAATACAAGGTTTAGAAAATGAAAAAGAAATTGATATCAGCAATCTAATCGTCAAATAATCTTCTTGATGTATTAGAAACAACACCAGAAAATTAAATAAAGTACAGATTTGTGCTTAAAATATTAACAACTCAACAAAGACAAATAAAACCTTTAGTTTCTATTTCATGATATTTGTCCTAAATAATTTTGGCTGGAAAGTTTTAATGCAAGAGTTACTCTTTGTAACTGTGGTCATAGAAATAGAAGTATGTTATTTAACATATTTACAAAACATCAAGGACACCAACCAATCACAATTTAGAGGCTTCAATTAATCAATCAAAGTAGAAACTAGCCCTGAAAAAGCAAGCTATACTACTACATGGAAATAAAAATGCATGTTTTGAGGAACTGTACATCCTAAATCGTCTCATCAGAAAAAACTAATTGACAATATACTATTTATTATTTTAGTAGAATGAGCTCTTTAATTTGGGGAATACAAATTAATGTTTTATTAATTTTAGATTTTAATATAATTCCAAGGTTACAGAAATTTTGCAAGAATAGTTTAAAGAACAACTGAATACCACTTACCCAGATTTAGAATATTTATTTTACCCCATTGGCTGTATTATTATCTCTCTCCCTAAAATATACGAACATACAAGAGAAAGAAAAAGAAAGAGAAAGAGAGAGAAGGAAGTATTTTTCTGAATTATTTAAATATAAATTACTAACATTGTTCTCATTTACCCGTAAATTCATCAGGGGTATTTACTAATAACAAGAACATTCTTTTTTATAACACAGTGAAATTATCAAAATCAGAAAATTTAACACTGACACTTGGAATTATGTCATGTACAGTCCACGTCTAAATTGTCATTTTCTGGATATTAGTCCTTTGTGAGAGACATTGTTTGCAAATATTTTTTCCCATTATATAGGTTGTTTACTCTGTTGATTATTTCTTTCGCTGTTCAGAAGATTTTTAGGCTGGGTGCAGTGGTTCATGCCTGTAATCCCAGCACTGGGAAGCCTAGGCAAGCGGATCACTTGAGGCCAGGAGTTTGAGACTGGCCTGGCCAACATGGTTAAACCCTGTCTTTACTAAAAATACCAAAAATTAGCCAGGCGTGGTGGTGTGAGCCTATAATCCCAGCTACTCATGAGGCTGAGGCAGGAGAATCGCTTTAACTTGAGAGGTGAAGGTTGCAGTGACCCTAGATCGCGCCACTGCATTCCAGCCTGGGTGACAGAATGAGACTCTGACACACACACACACACACACACACACACACACACACACACACACACACACACACACGAAGATTTTCAGTTTAACTCCCATTTATTCGTTTTTCATTTTGTAGCATTTGCTTTTGATGTCTTAGTCATACATTTGTTGCCTAGACCAAGGTCAGAAAAGATTTTTCCCAGGTTTTCCTCTAGGATTTTTGTAATTTTGGTCTTACATTTAACTCTTTAATCCATGTTGAGTTAATTTTTTTATGTTCTGAGAAATAGAGGTTCAGTTTGATTCTTCTGCATATGGCTATCCAATTTTCCCAGCACCATTTATTGAATAGAATGTCCTTTCCCCATTGTTTACTTCTGTGGACTTGGTCAAAGATCAGTTGGGTGTAGGTACGTGGCTTTATTTATACGGTCTCTATTCTGTTACATTGATTTACATGTCTATTTTTATACCAGTACCATGTTGTTTTGGTTACTATAGATAGCCCTGTAGTGCAATTTGAAGTCAGGTGGTATGATGATGCCTCTAGCTTTGTTCTTTTTGCTTGATTGCTTTAGCTATTTGTACTCTTTTTTTTTTTTTGTCCATATGACTTTTATAACAGTCTTCTTCTAATTCTGTGAAAATGACACTGGCAATTTGATAGGAATGGTATTGAAACTGTAGATTGCTTTGGGAAGTAAGCTATTTTAATGATATTGGTTCTTCAAATCCCTGAGCATAGGATGGTTTTTCATTTGTTTGTGTCATCTACAATCTCTTTCATTAGTGTTTTCTAGTTCTCCTTGTAGAGATCTTACAGCAAGGAGGTAAAACTACAAGTTTTCCTTCAAAGCACAAGGAAAGTTTCACAAGGTGAAACTATGAGATCTTTTGTAGATTTTCTTGAGTTCTTTCACCTTCTTGGTTAATGTAGTCCTTGGTATTTAATTTTTGTTGACTATTGTAAAGAATATTGTGTTCTTGATTTTATTCTCAGCTTGGTGTACAGAACTGCTACCAATTTTTTTTTTTTACTTTTAAGTTCAGCAGTACGTGTGCAAGTTCATCATATAGATAAATTGTGTGTCATGGGCATTTGGTGTACATATTATTTTGTCACCCAGGTAACAAGCATAGTACCTGGTAGTTTTTCTATCTTCACCCACCAAAAGTCAGATGGTTGAAGATATGAGGCCTTATTTATGGGCTTTCTTGTCTGTTCCATTGGTCAGTGTGTCTGTTTTTGTGCCAGTATCATGCTGTTTTGGTTACTGGAGCCTGGTAGCATAGTTTGAATTTGGGTAATACAATGCCTCCAGGTTTATTCTTTTCACTTAGGATTGCCTGTTGAATTATAGAATAGTATTTTTTTTCTAATTCTGTGAAGAATGTCATTGGTAGTTTAATAGGAATAGAATTAAATCTGTAAATTGCTTTGGGAAGTATAGCCAGTTTAAAAATATTAGATTCTTCCTATCTATGAACATGAAATGCTGTTTCCTTTTTTTGTGTCATCTCTAATTTCTTTAAGAAGTATTTTGCAATTCTCATCGTAGAGATCTTTCACCACCCTAGTTAGCTGTATTCCTAGGTATTTTATTCTTCTGTGGCTATTATGAATGGGATTGTATTCTTGATTTGGCTCTCAGTTTGGATGTTGTTGCTGTATAGGAAAGCTATTGAATTTTGTACATTGACTTTGTGTCCTGAAACTTTGCTGAAGTTGTGTATCACATCTTGGAACTTTTGGGCAGAGACTATGGTGTTTTTTAGCTATAGAATCGTATCATCTGCAAACAGAAATAGATAATTTGATTTCCTCTCTTTCTATTTGGATGCTTTTCATTTGTTTCTTCTGCCTGATTGCTCTGGCTAGTATTTCCCGAACTATGTTGAATAGGAGTGGTAAGAAGGGGCATCCTTGTCTTCTTTCTGTGCTCAAGGAGAATTCTTCTAGCTTTTGCGCATTTAGTGTGATGTCGGCTGTTGGTTTGTCATAGATGACTCTTACTATTTTGAGGTATGTTCCTTCAGACCTAGTTTGTTGAAATTTTTTATTATAAAGAGACGTTGAATATTACTGAAATTTATTATTGAATATTATTGAAAGTATTTTCTGTATCTATTAAGATGATCATGAGATTTTTGTTTTTTCTGTTTATGTAATGCATCACATTTATTAATTTGTATATGTTGAACCAACCTTGCATCCCAGGGATAAAGCCTATTTGATAATATTGGATATCTTTTTTGATACGCTGCTGGTTTTAATTTGCTGGCATTTTGTTGAGGATTTTTACATATATGTGCATCAAAGATATTGGCCTAAAGTCTTCTATTCCTTTCTTTTTCTTTTTTTTTTGGTATTGTTTCTGTCAGGTTTTGATATCACGATGACGCTGGTCTCGTAGAATGAGACAGGGAGAAGTCCTTCCTCCTCAATTTCTTAGCATAGTTTTAGTAGGAATGGTACCAGCTTTTCTGTATACATGTAGTAGAATTTGGTTGTGAATCTTTCTGGTCCTGGGCTTTTAGTGGTTGGTAGATATTTTATTACCAATTCAATTTCAGAACTTGTTATTCTTTTCAAGGATTCAATTGCTTCCTAGTTCAGTCTTGGGAGGCGGGATGTTTCCAGGAATTTTTCTATTTCTTGTAGATTTTCTCACTTGTGCATAGAGGTGTTCACAGTAGTCTCTGAAGGTTTTTGTGTTTTTGTCAGTTCACTGGTAATGTCCCCTTTGTCATTTCTGATTATGTGTATTTGAATCTTCTTTTATTCTTTATTAGTCTAGCTAGTATTTATCAATCTTACTTATTCTTTGAAAGAACCACCTCCTGGATTTGTTAATCTTTTGTATAGTTTTTTTGCACCTCAACTTCCTTTAGTTCAGCTCTGATTTTGATTATTTCCTGTCTTCTGCCATCTTTAGGGCTGGTTTGCTCTTGTTTCTCTGGTTTATGTATCATGTGAAATTGTTAATTTGAGATGTTTCTAACTTTTTGATGTGGGCATTTAGCACTATAAACATTCCTCTTAACACTGCTTTATCTGTGTCCCAGAGATTATGGTATGTTGTATATTTGCTCTCATTAGTTTCAAATAATTTCTTGATTTCTGCCTAAATTTTATTATTTTCCCCAAAATCATTCAGGAGCAGGTTCTTTAATTTTCATGTAATTGTACACTTTTAAGTGATTTTCTTAGTATTGACTTCTATTTTTATTGCACTGTATTTCAAGACTGTGGTTGGTATGATTTTGGGTTTTTTGAATTTGCTAAGGATTGTTTTATGGGAAATTGTGTGGTCAGTTCTAGAGTATATTCAGATGAGAAGAATCTATATTCTGTTGTTTTCACATGGAGTGTTCTGAAGGTGTCTGTTATGTTTCTTTAGTCAAGTGTCAAGTTCAGGTCCTGAATATCTTTGTTAGTTTTCTTCCTCTATGATCTGTCTAATACTGTCAGAGGGGTGTTGAAGTCTCCCACTGTTATTGTGTGGTTATCTAAGTCTTGTCATAGGTCTCCTAAGAACTTGCTATATGAATCTGGGTGTTTCTGTGCTGGGTGCAAATATATTTACAATAGTTAAGTCTTCTTGTTGAGTTGAACCCTTTAACATTATGTAATACCATTCTTTGTCTTTTTTGATCTTTGTTGGCTTAAAGTCTGGTTTGTCTGTAATTAGAATAGCAATCCCTGCATTTTTCTGTTTTCCATTTGCTTGGTAGATGTTTCTCCATCCCTTTACTTTGAGCCTATGAGTGTCATTGCATATGAGTTGGGTCTCTTGAAGACAACATATAGTTGAGTCTTTATTCTTTATCTAACTTGCCACTGTGTGCCTTTTAATTGGAGCATTTAACCTGTTTACTTACATTCAAGGTTAATATTGATATTTGCAGATTTGATCTGGTCATTGTGTTGGTAGCTGGTTATTATGTAGACTTGATTGTATCATTGCTTTACAGTGGCAATGCTCTATGTACTTAAGTGTGGTTTTATGGTGCTTTATAAGGAAAGGAACAATCTTTCCTTTCCATATTTAGCACTACCTTAAGGGCCTCTTGTAAGTCAGGTATTGTGATAATGAATTCACTTAGCAGTTGCTTGTCTGAAAGGGATCTTATTTCTCCTTCATTTATGCAGCTTAACTTGTCTAGATATGAAATACTTGTCTGAAATTTCTTCTCTTTAACAATGCTGAATATAGGCCCTCAATCTCAACTGGCTTGTAGGGTTCCTACAGAAAGGTCCGCTGTCATCCTGATGGGGTTCCCTTTGTAAGTGACCTGCCCCTTCTCTCTAGCTGCTTTTAACACTTTTTCTTTCATTTTGAACTTGGAGAATCTGATGGCTATGTGTCTTGGATATGATCATCTTGTATAGTGTCTTGAAGGGATTCTCTACATTTCTGAATTTGAATGTTGGCCTCTATAGCAAGGTTGGGGAAATTTTTATGGATGATATCCTCAAATATATTTTCCAAGTTACTTGCTTTCTCTTCCTATCTTTCAGAGATGCCAATAAGTTGTAGATTTGCTCTCTTTACATAATACCGTATTTCTTGGAGGCTATGTTTATTCTGCTCTATTCTTTTCTCTTTATATTTTTCCTGACTCAGTGATTTTGGAGAACCACACTTCAGGTTCTGAGATTCTTTCCTCAGCTTGGTCTATTCTTCTATTAATACTTGTAATTGTATTATAAGATTTTTGAGGTGTGTTTGTCAGATCAGTTTGCTTTGTTCTTAAAATCACCATTTTGTCTTTTGTCTCCTGTGTGTTTTACTGTGTTCCTTAGACTCCTGGGACTGGGTTTCAACTTTCTGAATCCAAATGATATCCATTCATATCCATATCCTGAGTTCTATTTCTGTCATTTCAGCCACTTCAGCCTGGTTAAAAACTATTGCTGGGGAAGAAGTGCAATTGTGTGGAGGTGAGAAAACACTCTGGCTTTTTGAGTTGCCAGAGTTCTTGCACTGACTGTTTCTCATCTGTGTGGGCTGATGTTCCTTTAATTTTTAAAGTTGCTATCTTTTGGATCAGTTTGTTTGTTTGTTTGTTTGTTTGTTTGTTTGTTTGCCTTTATCTGCTTTGATGCCCTTAGGGGTTTGTTTGTTTCTGTTTTTTTTAAATTTTATTTTAGAATTTCTCCCATTCTATTTTATTTTATTAAATATGCAAAAGTTAACATGAGTCAATAAATCAAACTTGTACACAAAAAACTAGAGTCAGAGAAGTAGAAATAGCATACCGGAAGACTTCTACCTCATTCCTGCCCTCCTTCAAAATGGAATGACTTACATTGTTTCTTAGTTTATCCTTCTATGTTTCTTTTTGCAAAAATAAGCATGCCTAGATATACTTTCTTATTTCTACTCCTCTTTTTCACAAAAGTACCATTTTATGTACAATATTTTACTTTTTGCTTTTTCTTCTCACTTAAAAATCACTATATATTAGTTTATAGAGATTAACATTATTATTTTTATAGGTGCACAGTTATTCATTGTGTGTATATAGGAACGTTTATTCAATCACTCTCTTATCTATGGGCATTTTGATTGTTGCCAATATTTCTACTTTCTAAAGCTTATTTATAGTTTCAACATAATCTGACATTTGATCAAGTTTTATGAATCTTCCATGTGCCTCTTAAGAAAATGTATATTCTCTGTTATCAGAATATAAATGTTAATATATTTTTGTATCTTGTGTCTTATATTTTGTGTTTTTCAGGATTCTAAATTCTATCATGCTTCTTTTTTCTCTTCATCATTTTACTTAAGATTGGCCTTTTAAAATATTCATCTATGTATTTACCTTTGTGTGCATGTCTTTCAGGATCTTAAATTTCCTCTCTTGCTCCTTTTTTTCTTTTACCACTCAGTCTCTAAAGGATACCACCACTCACTTTCTTTTCACTCTTACCTCTCTCAGAAGCACTGTGTTTCTAAGATTAATACTTTGAATCCCATTCACTTGCAGGTGCCTTCCCTATAAATGTTATATGATCTACAATGATTCTTCTGCAGTATTTTTGCACGTAGTGTGGGTTTTCTCTTTCTGGGGGTGATTTTAGCTCTTTTTTTACTCACACTCCTTTCGTGGACCCAGCTAATCCTTTGTAAGTCTTGGAGCAAGACCTCTGGAAATAGCTCTTCTGGAAATAGCTCTTCTGGAAATTGGAGTTTACTTTTCTATATAGAGGTAATTTGATGTTTATTTTGTTTCTGTCTTCTATATATACTCAAGGCATGATATTTGAAGTTTATGTGGATAGATTCAGAGTTGTGCAGCTGCTATTTTCTCAGCTAACAACCAATTAAAATTTAAAGGTCTATTATCAAAAGTAATGACTTCTAGAAACATTGTTACTTAGACCTATTTGATAATAAATTGGTCTCAAAAACAGTCAACTGAGGCAATTTCTGTTCTCTGAGAATAAAATATCACCTTTTTTAATGCAGGAAACATGTTTTTCTAGTACTTAAAGAATAGAAACAAGCATATAGATCACTTGAAATCATTTTAAGTTCATTAAACTAAAAGAATAAAAGTAAATTGTGGGTAGAGAAAGCAAGTACACCACCCTGTATTTTATTATTTTGAATTATCTGGTTGGTAAGCAGGCAATTTTTGTGGAACTTGGACTTTTAGATTAGTGACAAGATTCAAGATCCAAGCATTATTTACTGGAACTTTATATTGAACTCAAGCAGCTTAATTCATAATGTGCTCCTTTCCACAAAGGATAGGGAAAACAAAATCAATAAGTACTCAGAACAGTCTTCTATTTTTCCTACCAAACTTCCCTTCAAGTTAATAAAGAGTGAAAAAGTCATTAATAATGGGACAGTCTTAACAAAAGTTTCCTTGAGTTCATGTAAAATATTTTCCTCAGGAATTCAGACATGTAATTTGTCAAGGAAAGAGCCTGGTATAAAAATAAATGCAGGGGGTACTGCTGGCAAGATGGCTGGATAGGAACAGTTCCAGTCTGCAGCTCCCAGCGAGATCGACACAGAAGGCAGGTGATTTCTGCATTTCTCACTGAGGTACCTGGTTCATCTCACTGGGACAGGCTGGACAGTGGATGCGGCCCAAGGAGGGCAAGGTGAAGCAAGGTGGGGCATCACCTCACCCAGGAAGTGCAAGGGGTCAAAGAACTCCCTGTCCTAGCCAAAGGAAGCCAACTGGGACTGTACCGTGCACTCTGGCCTAGATACTGTGCTTTTCCCACAGTCTTCACAACCCGCAGACCAGGAGATTCCCTCTGGTGCAGATGACACCAGGGCCCTAGGTTTCTAGCACAAAACTGGGCAGCCATTTGGGCAGACACAGAGCTAGCCGCAGGAGTTTTTTCTTCATGCCCCAGTGGCTCCTGGAATGCCAGTGAGACAGAACCGTTCACTTCCCTGGAAAGAGGGGCTGAAGCCAGGGAGCCAAGTAGTCTAGCTCAGCAGGTCCCACCCCACGGAGCCCAGCAAGCTAAAATCCACTGGCTTGAAATTCTTGCTGCTAGCACAGCAGTCTGAGCTCCACCTGGGATGCTTGAGTTTGGTAGGGGGAGGGGCGTCCACCATTGCTGAGTCTTGAGTAGGCAGTTTAACCCTCACAGTGTAAACAAAGTCACTGGGAACTTCGAACTAGGTGGAGCCCACCTCACCTCAGCAAGGCCACTGCAGCCAGACTACCTCTCTCTAGATTCCCTCCTCTCTGGACAGGGCATCTCTGAAAAAAAAAGACAGCAGCCCCAGTCAGGGACATATAGATAAAACCCCCCCACCCCTGGGACAGAGCACCTGGGGAAAGGGGTGGTTGTGGGTGCAGATTCAGCAGACTTAAACATCCCTGCCTGGCAGCTCTGAAGCAAGCAGCGGATATCCCAGCACAGTGTTTGAGCTCTGATAAGGGACAGAAAACCTCCTCAAGTGGGTCCCTGACCCCTGTGTATCCTGACTGGGAGACACCTCCCAGTAGGAGCCAACAGACACCTCAAACAGGAGAGCTCTGGCTGGCATCTGGTGGGTGCCCCTCTGGGATGAAGCTTCCAAAGGAAGAACAGGCAACAATCTTTGCCTCTGCCAGTGATACCCAGGCAAACAGAGTCTGGAGTGGACCTCCAGTAAACTCAAGCAGACCTGCAACAGAGCAGCCTGACTGTTAGAAGGAAAACCAACAAACAGAAAGGAATAGTATCAACATCAACAAAAAGGATGTCCACTCAGAGACCCCAGCCAAAGGTCACCAACTTCAAAGACCAAAGGTAGCTAAATCCACAAAGATAGGGAGAAACCAGCACAACAAGGCTGAAAATTCCAAAAACCAGAATGCCTCTTCTCCTCCAAAGGATCACAACTCCTCACCAGCAAGGGAACAAAACTGGACAAAGAATGAGTTTGACAAACTGACAGAAGTAGGCGTCAGGAGGTGGGTAATAACAAACTCCTCCGAGCTAAAGGAGCACATTCTAACCCAGTGCAAGGAGGCTAAGAACCTTGAAAAAAGGTTAGAGGAATTGCTTACTAGAATAACCAGTTTAGAGAAGAACATAAATGACCAGATGGAGCTGAAAAACACAGCACTAGAACTTCATGAAGCATACACAAGTATCAATAGCAAAATTGATCTAACGGAAGAAAGGATATCAGACGTTGAAGATGAACTCAATGAAATAAACTGAGAAGACAAGATTAGAGAAAAAAGAGTGAAAAGAAATGGACAAAGCCTCTAAGAAATATAGGACCATATGAAAAGACCAAATCCACATTTGACTGGTGTACCTGAAACTGATGGGAAGAATGGAACAAAGTTGGAAAACACTCTTCAGTATATTATCCAGGAGAACTTCCCCAACCTAGCAAGGCAGGCCATCATTCAAATTCAGGAAATACAGAACACCACAAAGATATTCCTCGAGAAGAGCAACCCCACGACACAAAATTGTCAGATTCGCCAAGGTTGAAATGAAGGAAAAAATATTAAGAGCAGCCAGAGAGAAACGTCAGGTTGCCAACAAAGGGAACCCCATTAGATGAACAGCAGATCTCTTGGCAGAAACCCTACAAGCCAGAAGGGAGTGGGGGCCAATATTCAGCGGTCTTAAAGAAAATAATTTTCAACCCAGAATTTCATATCCAGCCAAACTAAGCTTCATAAGCGAAGGAGAAATAAAATCCTTTACAGACAAGCAAATGCTGAGAGATTTTGTCACCACCAGGCCTTCCCTACAAGAGTTCCTGAAGGAAGCCCTAAACATGGAAAGGAACAACCCGTACCAGCCACTGCAAAAACAAACCAAATTGTAAAGTCCATCGATGCTATGGAGAAACTGCATCAACTAACAGGTAAAATAACCAGCTAGCATCATAATGGCAGGGTCATATTCACACATAACAATATTAACCTTAAATGTAAATGGGCTAAATGCTCCAATTAAAAGACACAGACTGGCAAATTGGATAAAGAGTCAAGACCCATCAGTGTGCTGTATTCAGGAGACCCATCTCATGTTCAAAGACACACGTAGGCTCAAAATAAAGAGATGGAGGAATATTTACCAAGCAAATGGAAAGCAAAAAAAAAAAAAAAAAAAGAGCAGGGGTAGAAATCCTAGTCTCTGATAAAACAGACTTTAAACCAAAAAAGATCAAAAGAGACAAAGAAGGGCATTACATAATGGTAAAGGGATCAATGCAAACAGAAGAGTTAACTATCCTAAATGTATATGCACCTAATACAGGAACACCAAGATTCATAAAGCAAGTTCTTAGAGACCTACAAAGAGACTTAGACTCCCACACAATAATAGTGGGAAACTTTAACACCCTACTGTCAATATTAGACAGATCAACAATACAGAAAATTAACAAGGGTATCCAGGACTTGAACACAGCTCTAGACCAAGCAGAACAAATAGACATCTACAGAACTCTCTACCCCAAATCAACAGAATATACATTCTTCTCAGCACCACATCACACTTATTCTAAAATTGACCACATAATTGGAAATAAAACACTCCTCAGCTAATGCAAAGGAAATGAAATCATAACAAACAGTCTCTCAGAACACAGTGTAATCAAATTAGAACTCAGGATTAAGAAACTCACTCAAAACCACACAACTACATGGCAACTGATGAACCTGCTCCTGAATGACTACTGGGTAAGTAACGAAATGAAGGCAGAAATAAAGATGTCCTTTGAAACAAATGAGAACAAAGACACAACGTACCAGAATCTCTGGGACACATTGAAAGCAGTGTGTAGAGGGAAATTTACAGCACTAAATGCTCATAAGAGAAAGCAGGAAAGATCTAAAATTGACATCCTAACATCACAATTAAAAGAACTAGAGAAGCAAGAGCAAACAAATTCAAAAGCTAGCAGAAGGCAAGAAATAACTAAGATCAGAGCAGAACTGAAGGAGAAAGAGACATGAAAAACCCGTCAAAAAATCAATGAATCTAGGAGCTGGTTTTTTGAAAAGATCAACAAAATAGATAGACTGCTAGCAAGACTAATAGAAAAGAGAGAAGAACAAAATAGATGCAATAAAAAATGATAAAGGGGATATAACCAACGATCCCACAGAAATACAAACTAACATGAGAGAATACTGTAAACACCTCTATGCAAATAAACTAGAAAATCTAGAAGAAATGGATAAGTTCCTGGACACATACACCCTCCCAAGACTAAACCAGGAAGAAGTTGAATCCCTGAATAGACCAATAATAAGTTCTAAAATGAGGCAGCAATTAATAGCCTACCAACCAAAAACAGTCCAGGAGCAGAGAGATTCACAGCAAAATTCCACCAGAGGTACAAAGAGGAGCTGGTACCATTACTTCTGAAACTATTCCAAACAACAGAATCCTTCCTAACTCATTTTATGAGGAAAGCATCATCCTAATACCAATACCTGGCAGAAACACAACAAAAAAAAGAAAATTTCAGGCCAATATCCCTGATGAACATGCATGTGAAAACCCTCAATAAAATGCTGGCAAACCGAATCCATCAGCACACCAAAGTTTATCCACCACGATCAAGTGGGCTTCATCCCGGGGATGCAAGGCTGGTTCAACATACACAAATCAGTAAACAGAATCAATGACAAAAACCACAAGATTATCTCAATAGATGCAGAAATGGCCTTCGACAATATTCAACAGCCCTTCATGCTAAAAACTCTCAATAAACTAGGTATTGACAGAACATATCTCAAAATAATAAGAGCTGTTTATGACAAACCCAT
This sequence comes from Gorilla gorilla gorilla, assembly GCF_029281585.2. Classification (NCBI taxonomy): domain Eukaryota; kingdom Metazoa; phylum Chordata; class Mammalia; order Primates; family Hominidae; genus Gorilla; species Gorilla gorilla. Next base: position 46,692,627 of record NC_073243.2, on the reverse strand, counting down.
AGCCAATACCATACTAAATGGGCAAAAACTGGAAGAATTCCCTTTGAAAACTGGCACAAGACAAGGATGCCTTCTATCACCACTCCCATTCAACATCGTATTGGAAGTTCTGGCCAGGGCAATCAGGCAAGAGGAAGAAATAAAGGGTATTCAACTAGGAAAAGAGGAAGTCAAATTGTCTCTTTTTGCAGATGACATGATTTTATATTCAGAAAACCCCATCATCTCAGTCCAAAATCTCCTTAAGCTGATAAGCAACTTCAGCAAAGTCTCAGGATACAAAATCAATGTGCAAGAATCACGAGCATTCCTATATACCAATAACAAACGGAGAGCCAATTGTGAGTGGACTCCCATTTACAATTGCTACAGAGAGAATAAAATATCTAGAAATACAACTTACAAGGGGTGTGAAGGACCTCTTCAAGGAGAACTATAAACTACTGCTCAAGAAAATAAGAGAGGACATAAACAAATGGAAAAACATTCCATGCTAATGGATAGGAAGAATCAATATCATGAAAATGGCCATACTGCCCAAAGTAATTTATAGATGCAATTCTATCCCCATCAAGCTACCGTTGACTTACTTCACAGAATTGGAAAAAATTACTTTAAATTTCATATGGAACCGAAAAAGAGCCCACATAGTCAAGACAATCCTAAGCAAAAAGAACAAAGCTGGAGGTACCACACTACCTGACCTCAAATAATACTACAAGGTTACAGTAACCAAAACACAATGGTACTGGTACCAAAACAGAGATATAGACCAATGGAACAGAAAACAGGCTTCAGAAATAATGCCACACATCTACAACCATCTGATCTTTGACAAACCTTACAAAAATAAGCAATGGGGAAAGGATTCCCTATTTAATAAGTGGTGTTGGGAAAACAGGCTAGCCATGTGCAGAAAGCTGAAATTGGATCCCTTTCTTACACCTTATACAAAAATTAACTCAAGATGGATTAAAGACTTAAACATAAGACCTAAAACCATAAAAACCCTAGAAGAAAACCTAGGCAATACCATTCAGGACATAAGCATGGGCAAAGACTTCATAACTAAAACAACAAGAGCAATTGCAACAAAAGCCAAAATTGAGAAACGGGATCTAATTAACCTAAAGAGCTTCTGCACAGCAAAAGAAACTACTGTCAGAGTGAACAGGCAACCTACAGAATGGGAGAAAATTTTTGCAATCTATCCATCTGACAAAGGGCTAATATCCAGAATCTACAAAGGACTTAAAAATTGTACAAGAATAAAACAAACAACCTCATCAAAAAGTGGGCAAAGGATATGAACAGACACTTCTCAAAAGAAGACATTTATTTGCAGCCAACAAACACATGAAAAACTCATCATTACTGATCATTAGAAAACTGCAAATCAAAACACAATGAGATAACATCTCACACCAGTTAGAAGGCGATCATTAAAAAGTCAGGAAAAAACAGATGCTGGAGAGGGTGTGGAGAAATAGGAATGCTTTTACACTGTTGGTGGGAATGTAAATTAGTTCAACCATTGTGGAAGACAGTGTGGCGATTCCTCAAGGATCTAGAATGAGAAATAACATTTGACCCAGCAATCCCATTACTAAGTACATACCCAAAAGATTATAAATCATTCTACTATAAAAACAGATGCACATGTGTGTTTGTTGTGGCACTGTTCTCAATAGCAAAGACTTGGAACCAACCCAAATGCCCATCAATGATAGACTGGATGAAGAAAATGTGGCACATATACACCATGGAATACTATGCAGCCATAAAAAGGATGAGTTCATGTCCTTTGCAGGGACACGGATGAAGCTGGAAACCATCATTCTCAGCAAACTAACACCAGAACAGAAAAACAAACACCACATGTTCTCACTCATAAGTGGGAGTTGGACAATGTGAACACATGGACACAGGGAGAGGAACATCACACTCAGGGGCCTGTCGAGGGCTGGGGGGCTTGGGGAGGGATAGCATTAGGAGAAATACCTAATGTAGATGACGGTTTGATGGGTGCAGCAAACCACCATGGCACGTGTATGCCTATGTAACAAACCTGCGTGTTCTGCACATGTACCCCAGAACTTAAAAGTATAATAAAATAAATAAATAAATGCAATGTGCTATAAAATAATAGATACATAATCATTGTTTAATTTTTGTTGTTTTATTGAAATACAAATGATTTATTTTTATCTGTATGTCATCACAGTTATAGAGTTCATAAGAGTAAAGAGGTTTATCCAAATAGTTATACAGTTATGGTAGAATGTGAATGAATGTATTGGCAAATGTCTTTATCTGTCTCCTCCAGAAGAGGACTTTGCTATTAGATTACTGATTTTCTTTTCTCCACAATTGCTTCTCTGCTTGAAGGAGTTGATCAAGTTATTATGTTTGCATTTTTATAGAATCCAGGGCTTTTTATTTCCTGGCTAGCATGAGGACACAGTGAGCCCTGCTAGGCAACCTACTAGGTGGGGAGATAAAAATCAGACAAGTAGACAATTTAGCTAATAGACTGAGTGATCCAAATGAGACTGCATAAATGAATCTGGACAAGGTTAAATTAAGTGAATGTTTAAACTTAACAGAGACCGTTTTATCTGGAAAAGCGTGAAAAACTTTCAGTTAGTAAGTTCAGTTGTATATAAGAAGGATGTGAGAATTTTTAGACTATAAGAACTACATTTTTCCATGTATCTTAGTGCATTTTCAGCCGCCTATATAGTAATACTTTAAGGGTGGTAAGATTTAATGCCACAATTTCTATATTCCATTTTCATGCAATTTTATTTATTTGCACAACTGTTCACCTCCGTCCTCATCCCACTTTCTCAGTTCTAACAATTAAACAAAGAATTGGAAAAGTACAGTTTTTCTTTCTACAAATATAACATGTATAAACTAGATTTGGAATCACCAATTTGTAGATGTATTTGTCAAGGTCCCAAAAGGAAACAGATGGCACCCTCAAATAGATGCTTCCGAAGAGTTTAATGAAAGTACTATTTACGTAGCTGTTGAAAGTATTCAGATAAAACAAAAAGGGATGCTCACTTACTCAGAGACCAACAATGGCCATTACCATCATTAGATCTGACTATGCAAGGAGAAGACACAGTTCTTGAAATTACAAAAAGGGCTTTAGCATAGGCAAGGGTCGACAAGGCAGGATGGCTTTTAAAAGATTGTGACTACTGCCAAGCCATAGCCCTGACCGGGAGGAAGCCAAAGGAATGAATTCCCCTAACTCATTGTCCTTCTGTCCTCCCCATCTCCTGCTGATGCCTCCCATTGGCCAAGGTGAACCAGAATCTAAAAGTAAGGAAGCTGAGGTGAACCAGAACCTAAAAGTAAAGAAGCTGACTGATGCTTTCCCATGCGGTCAGCCTACTTAAGCACAAATCAGGATAAAGACTGGCAGAGAACAGATTTATAAATGCAAAATGGGGAATAGACAGCACAGAAGGAAATGAGAAGAAAGCTTCTTTTAAAGCTCAATCCCCTTTTCTCAGAATCAATGTGTTGTAAATTTTTAAAATATATGTTCTAGTATCAAACAGACATGGTTTTGAAACCCAATTCCTCCCTTTCATAGCTATGAGACCTTGCGAAAGTCACTTCAATGTTGTTTAATCATCATTAAAGGATACAATAATACCTATATAACAGGACGCCAAATTGGCACTCTTGCTCTGTTTTACTTAAAGCCTCAAAACCTAAAAATAAAACAATATAAAATAATGTTTTGGGAGCTTGAAGGAATGAAATTAAAAGATTTTATTTAACTAATACAACTGTTATCTGGCACTGATACTGCCTGGGTCTGGGAGATGTTCAAAGCCGACTTTTTCTTTTATGAGGCATATTTGTGAGATTCAGAGATTCCTTCTAAATACTGGTGTTCTCTTCCTTCACCCCTTCCATGCTAAATGGAACAAAATAAAACAATAAGCCAAAAACCCTACAAAAACCCATTGGAACGCTTGAGCTGGATTCAACACTTTGTACCTACTCAGAATGTCTACACAGCTGCTAAAGAGCACATCTAGCACCAGAAATTGATGAAAAGTAAATGAAGAAATAAGATTTGATGAGCAAGAAGTAAAAAAAAAAAAAAAAGAATAAAACAAAAAACAGCAAATCTAAAAACAAATTAAAAGCCATTCTACTTTATTACCTTTCTGAGCTCATTACAACTATCTCCAACTGTTATTCCATCTCCATTCTACTTTACTTTCTACATACTTGGTAATTCTTCAGGCTTGAAACTACTAGTATGATGACAAGCCATCTCCTTAACATAAACATAAAAACATAAAAGGGTGATAAATCTTCAGTGACTGACATACTTGCACAGAAAGATTGAACTTCAGTGGTTGTTAAATGTCTCCTGAGCTAATTACTTAAACTCAAAGGGTTCAAGACTCTTGAGTGACATCTTTTAGCATTAGAGATGTGAAAGAACCCATCAGTGCTCCACTTAATTGCTCTACTTTTCTGAGGCTTCAATGAAATATATTTTTTACAAATTTAGGATATGTTCACATCCAGAATCCTTGAATAATTACTATCCCTATATTTTCACAGGTTATCTGCTTGTTAACAAACCCGGATATTTCATTACATGCAAGACAGAATTGTGTAACATGATAGGCCCAAGAATAGTAATGCAAATACCTCCGCTTTACTCCTAACAATTGCATTTCATTTTATTTTTCTGATACAGATAAAAAAAATTATCACTGATTATCACTTAGTATTCTCTGTCTTGTCACTAAGCTTTCTAGAAAATTGGAGTTGTTCCACTTTGCAACTCTACCTCTGCTTCAGCCTCTGGCATTCTGCATATCCCTCAGCACAGGGTAATTAAGTAGCAATGACATCTCATGGGGCACAGCAGCATAATTACTGGAGATATTTGTTAAGAAGGTATTTGACAAAAGGAAGCTTCCAACTGCTGAGATTTGTAGAATTTCAGTGATAATATAGATTAAACATCTGAATTAAACTTTTATCACTAGATTTGAAACCCTTGTCAAAAATTCTCTTAATCAAAACGTCAGTGAAATATGAGCTAACTTAGCAAGGAAATGAATTATTCTACTTTAATTCTTTGTTGTAATCAACTAGAAAGTAAAATTTTATAACATTGTAATCAACTAGAATGTGAAATAAAGTGAAAAGAAAATGAAGAAAAAAATTCAAATAGTCTGAACTAGAAATACAGCCCTAGACTTAGCTCCTAATGCATTAGCAGCCCAAGTGTTCTGTTATTGATTATATGGGTACACACTATGTGGCCCTAGATTAATAACAAGTGAATTTAAAAGATGAACACAACATATATAAATCAGGTCACACAAAGTCTCTTCAGATTACTTGATTTCAAGAAAAAGGGTTATCCTGCAGATTCTATTTTACAAAGATGGTCAAAACTATACCTCCTATCACCCAAGCCCTTCTGGTTTCTTCTTCTTTTAGAAGATAGGGTCTCACTATGTTGCCCAGGCTACACTCAAATTTCTGGGCTCAAGTGATCCTCCTGCCTTAGCCTCCCAACTAGCTGGGACTACAGGAGCTCACCACTGTAACTGCAAGCCCTTCTGAATTGTGACCTTGCCATCCCCCAATCAGGATATAAAATCTAATTTTCTCCCCTTCAGCTTGGGCTGCCTCGATGACTTGGATGAACAATAGATTGAAGTGGAAGTAATGTTCTGGATTTTTAAGACATCTTTCCTTATGACACTATATCAGATCTCGACTTTCTTGAGGTAAATAGCCCAAGCCACACGGACTTATTAGGTATGTCAATGGACAGCTGTAGCTTAACTCCAACCTGACAGCATCATTTGCCTGCCTTGTGAATGCACCATTATGGACATCCAACCTTTGGAAACCATCACATGACTGTGGCCAAAACATTATCTCACTAAAACTACATGAGAAACCGCAAACAAGGGTCACACAGTGACCCTAGTCAACACAAAGAACCATGGGATATAATAAAGTATTGTTTCAGGCTATTAAATTTCGGGGTGGATTTTTATGTAGCAATAGTCGAGCAGTAACCAAAATCTATGGTCAGGGAATTGATCATGTTTTCTCTTATTTTCTCTATTCATTAAATCCAATTTGCCCTATGGTGATGTTGCTTTTCTGTTTTGTTTTTTTTTAAGACAGAGTCTTGCTCTGTCACCCAGGCTGGAGTGCAATGGCGTGATCACTGCAACGCCCCCACCTTCCGGATTCAAGTGATTCTCATGCCCCAGCCTCCTGAGTAGCTGGGATTACAGATGCACACCACCATGCCTGGCTAATTTTTCTATTTTTAGTAGAGATGGGGGTTCACCATGTTGGCCAGGCTAGTCTCGAACTTCTGACCTCAGGTGATCTGCCCACCTCAGCCTCTCAGAGTGCTGGAATTACAGGCATAAGCCACTGCACTGGCCGCCTTCATCTTAATAGCACCTAAATAACTTATTTTCAATATTCTAGTTATCATTCCTATATTCTGAAGACATTAATTTTTGCTGATCTTTCTAATACAGATTCATCTCTCAGATACTATTTATTCTTTTATTTCACATCATAGTATTTTAAACAAAAATGTGAAAGAATATATTTTCAGACAGCTCTTTTGGAGTGAGATGGGATTTGGAAGGCCATCATTTATATTACTATTTAAAAAATTACGATGTTCTTTGCAATCGTCTCTATTTCATGAATTCTTTTTGAGCCTATGCTAATGGTAGAACTATTTCCTAGATATCACCTCTGGAAATGTAGTACTACATGGGAGCTCAACTCTAAGGACATCATTTTTTGGCATTTTAAATACAAATAATAACCTAACATTTTCATTTTCAAAGGCAATTATCTACCATTTGATGGTTGTGTCCATTGTTTCTATTCAGATAACAGTGAAAATTTTTTTACTTCACTTATTAGAGTAACAACATTATTATTTCTGAGTGTTGATTTATACACACACATACATGCACATACAAGTTTGAAGAAACATTGTACAGTTTATACTCTTTTCAGGAGTCTATGATAAAAGGAATAAGTGATTATTTTCTCGTTAATTCCAACAACGGATATTGAACTTCACTTTTTTGAAAAATAAAAATAGCACTTCATTTATAGTTTCATCTATATTTTTTGTATTTCTGTGATTAATAGTAAGATTGAATAATTATTTTTAGTGTCTTTTAGCTATTTCCGTACATCTTGTGTTTGCAGAATTTCTTTTTTTTAAATTATTATTATTATACTTTAAGTTTTAGGGTACATGTGCACAATGTGCAAGTTAGTTACATATGTATACATGTGCCATGCTGGTGTGCTGCACCCATTAACTCGTCATTTAGCATTAGGTATATCTCCTAATGCTATCCCTCCCCCCTTCCCCCACCCCACAACAGTCCCCAGAGTGTGATGTTCCCCTTCCTGTGTCCATGTGTTCTCATTGTTCAATTCCCACCTATGAGTGAGAACATGCGGTGTTTGGTTTTTTGTTCTTGTGATAGTTTACTGAGAATGATGATTTCCAATTTCATCCATGTCCCTACAAAGGACATGAACTCATCATTTTTTATGGCTGCATAGTATTCCATGGTGTATATGTGCCACATTTTCTTAATCCAGTCTATCATTGTTGGACATTTGGGTTGGTTCCAAGTCTTTGCTATTGTGAATAGTGCCACAATAAACATACGTGTGCATGTGTCTTTATAGCAGCATGATTTATAGTCCTTTGGGTATATACCCAGTAATGGGATGGCTGGGTCAAATGGTATTTCTAGTTCTAGATCTCTGAGGAATCACCACACTGACTTCCACAACGGTTGAACTAGTTGACAGTCCCACCAACAGTGTAAAATTGTTCCTATTTCTCCACATCCTCTCCAGCACCTGTTGTTTCCTGACTTTTTAATGATTGACATTCTAACTGGTGTGAGATGGTATCTCATTGTGGTTTTGATTTGCATTTCTCTGATGGCCAGTGATGATGAGCATTTTTTCATGTGTCTTTTGGCTGCATAAATGTCTTCTTTTGAGAAGTGTCTGTTCATATCCTTTGCCCACTTTTTGATGGGGTTGTTTGTTTTTTTCTTGTAAATTTGTTTGAGTTCATTGTGGATTCTGGATATTAGCCCTTTGTCATATGAGCAGGTTGCGAAAATTTTCTCCCATTTTGTAGGTTGCCTGTTCACTCTGATGGTAGTTTCTTTTGCTGTGCAGAAGCTCTTTAGTTTAATTAGATCCCATTTGTGAATTTTGGCTTTTGTTGCCATTGCTTTTGGTGTTTTAGACATGAAGTCCTTTCCCATGCCTATGTCCTGAATGGTAATGCCTAGGTTTTCTTCTAGGGTTTTTATGGTTTTAGGTATAATGTTTAAGTCTTTAATCCATCTTGAATTAACTTGTGTATAAGGTGTAAGGAAGGGATCCAGTTTCAGCTTTCTACATATGGCTAGCCAGTTTTCCCAGCACCATTTATTAAATAGGGAATCCTTTCGCCATTGCTTGTTTTTCTCAGGTTTGTCAAAAATCAGATAGTTGTAGATATGCAGCATTATTTCTGAGGGCTCTGTTCTGTTCCATTGATCTATATCTCTGTTTTGGTATCAGTACCATGCTGTTTTGGTTACTGCAGCCGTAGTATAGTTTGAAGTCAGGTAGCGTGATGCCTCCGGCTTTGCACTTTTAGCTTAGGATTGACTTGGTGGTGCGGGCTCTTTTTTGGTTCCATATGAACTTTAAAGTAGTTTTTTACAATTCTGTGAGGAATTTCTTATTAAATATTAACACTGGTTTTAAGAGTAGTTTCCAACTTTTGGTGTTTATATTTGTATACATATTTCAAAACTTGATAATTTAGATAAGCACAAAAAATTATAATATTTTTTCCCAAGAATAATATAATACTATTATAAGTGATGGCTTTTGACGTGCCAAATCTGTCAGGCTAAATGACAGTCCTCAGAATTCCCTTTGTTTTACTATGCTTCCATTTAGATTGGGGTACAGAGGATAGTCTCTTTGAAGAGAGTTGGAAGATGAAAGAGAGGCAGATGATATTTTGTAACATGCATACATCATTTCTCATGCCCAAAGGGTTCATACAGAAGAGAAAAAATCTTGCATGGGCTCCACAACAGGGCCTTGCTCTCACCTAGGCCAACCTGACCACAGCCACTGCTGAGTGCCAAACCTTCCAGCAGCAGAGTCCACCACTGAACCCCTGATATGGCACCATTTCTCAAGGTGATCAGCCTGGTAAGTTGATTACATTGATCATCTTCCATGATAGAAGGAAGAGCACTTTGTTCTTAACTGAAATAAACATTTACTCCAGATATAGATTTGCTTTCCATGCCTGGAATGCTTCTTTGAAAACTACCACCCATGAATTTATAGAATGGTTTACCCACTGCCATGTTATTTTGCTTCTCTGGTTAAACTCTGACTGAACCACTATATACATTTTCATTTCCTCTTTATATTCATTTGCAAAGCTACTATTTCCTATATGTTTAATTTCATGATACTTAAAGTAGAAGTCTCAATTCTTAAATTACCTAAATCTAATTAAGTTGGTATCTCCAACATTGTTCCACCAAGATTGACTGAGTCAAGTGTCAGTTTCTTGTGGTTCTTCTCCTGCATTGACTCATCCAAGAACTGAATATAAGAAGTCCAAAAAGAAGATCCCCCATTCTCAGATTTCATGCAGGAAAGTTCTTTCTGTGAAATTGTGTGTTTTTTTCCCTCTCTGATTACTGCTGCTACATAGTGCTGCCCTTAGACACCCTGCAATGGGTTGAATTGTGCTCCTTACCACACCCAGGACCTCAGAGTGTGACCTCATTAAATGAAAGGTTTGTTGCACATATAATTAGTTAAGATGAGGTCATACTAGAGTAGGATAGCTTCTTAATCCAATATGACTGATGTCCTCATTAAAAGGGACAATTTATACACAGGCAAGCACGCAGAGAGAACACGATATATAGATGGAGGCAGAGAGCAAGGTCATGCTTCTATAAGCCAATGAACTCCAAAGATTGCTGGAAAATCACACACAGGACAGACAAATAATCCAGACTTTACCCTCACAGTCTTTGGAAGGAACCAAACCTGTTGTTACTTTGATCTTGGATTTCCATCCTCCAGAATTGTGAGACAAAAAATTTCTGTTGTTTCAGCCACCTAGTTTGTGGGATTTTGTTTCAACAGCCCTAGAAAACTGATACACACCTAAATAAAGAAGACTTGACCTGTACCTTTAGGGGCTCATGAAAGAATCTACGGGCACTAATGTTATTCAATATTTGGCATTTAGAGCTATTAGAACATGACCTGCATCTCTAAATACACACTATTATGATTAACAGAGCTCAGATCTGAGCAAAACAGATCTCCATATCTCTTGCACAGATCTTTGAAAGAAAGAGTAACTGGGTCCAAATACTATGAAACCTTGTGGGTTGGGGATAAACGTTGCTTCCATAGGCAAACACTATTGAGAAGTAGAATTACTTACATAAGGAAAATAGAAACTGAAGACCTATCAAACCCTTTTTCTCAGATAGTATGAATGTAATAATTTCAAACGTGTTTATTTTTGCTTTCCTTCATGCTTTAATTTGTGGTTCTAGAGGTACTTATTTAAGAAAATGGATTAAAACAATTACAAATACAAAATTAGCTATGAAAAGTAATATTTTCTAGGCATGAGAAATTATAGAAAATTACATATCACAAGATACAAAAATAAAAATATATTTTACTACTTAGCTGCCTAACACACATCTACAATGCTTTTATTCTATTCCCTTTGGCTGTTAACTTTTTAATCAACTACATCTAACAATGTTGTAAATATTATAGAAAAAAATTAAAGTAGTATTAAAGTAATATTTTTTCTGGCAGAGTTACACTTTTTAAAAACTATTGAGATATAGAATAATTTATTTCAGCTTTACAATATGTAACTGGGATGACATTTGATGTTAAGATTGTTGTAGAATTTAGGGAAATCTGTATCACTTTCTTTCATATACCAGATATGAGGTCCTAGGATATTTAACATTTTCTTGTGTAATAACTAGTTCTAAATACATTTTCAATAAATAATGTTTATTAACCCAATTTTAATCTCAATATCCTATTTAAGGGCCCTATTATTGTTTCATATTATAAAAAATCTGCCTCTTATTGAATGTTTATTAATAATAAAATTATTGCTCCTCTTAACAAGACATTATGAAAGTTTTGAGAACTAAAAGAAATCAAATAACTCATTAGAACAATGCTGCTCTCATCTGTACAAATGTATTTCTTTATTATTTATATTCCATCATTTATTTTCTCTTCCATCAATAGTCCATCAAACCAGAGCCATTTTTGTGGTCCTGGTTGGGAATGTTCACATTTTTAAAAATCTTCTTTATTTCTCCTATTGTCATTTTATTATTTATATTTACTTAGCAATTGTAACTCTTCCTTATCTTCAATACTTCTACCATCAGAATTTTTGTTTATCTTTCTCTTGTGCTATAATAAAAGAGTTTTGGATATATTGTTTTTCTGTCAATTTTCTGTCTATGACACTTCTTTTTATAAATATAGACATGTTGTTATAATAAAAAATTCTAGAACATATAAAGTTTTTTAGCTGTTTTATTGTAAACTTGGATATATTGAAAACTAAATTTCTTATAATCTCTTTCTCTGTATGGTTCAGGGTTTTACATGGCCACAAGTGAAATTGGGCAAAATTTGGGAGGCAGAAATGAAGCGTCAGCCACCATACTGAAGTTGTCACTGTTTAGTTACTGAAAGAAAGAGACAGAATACAGACACGTTTTGATTTGTCTTTACTCTTCCCTGATCCAAACCCAGCTGTCCTTAAGACCATGGGTCCTGTCGACCATGTTGACCATAGAACACCTTTGCACTCCACACTACCTCTGCCCCTATATCTTTTTTTTCCATAAAGTTACATAAGTCAACATACTAGGCAATGCTCTTAATGCTTAACAATGCCCCTAAATACTATAATATACTTGTGTCTAGTTGATTTTGGCTTCATGTTTTTAATACCTAGCACTTTACTGCATTTAGTGAATCTTTTTTGTTTTGTTTTGTTTTGTTTTAGAACTCCTATGCCTACTGTGAGGGAGAATCAAGCTTCTTAATGATTCCTATATTTGTGGAATGAAATTTACCTAGTCCACGCTTCACCAAGTGAGCCGTTCTTTAAAGACCTAGACCTCATGTCGAGTCTCAGTTTTTAATCCTTATAATCTGTGGATGCCTGGCTTCCTTTTCTATCTCTGGGTTAATATTCCCATTTGCTAAGACTCTGATCACCAAGACCAACTACAGCTATCACCACCTTTGTGGCAGAAGATTCTGTGTCACTTTCAAATTGGCTGCTATGTTTATGACTTCCTTCTAGTTTCTGATATCTGGTGATTTTCCTTTTTTCTAATAAGGCCAGTAGTGGACTGAAAATAATTTAAAACAGTTATTTTCTTTAGCCAATATTTCTAAGAAGCTGTACTGAGGAATTTCCAGGGTACATAGGCTGCCATATTTTCAGAACTGGAAGTCAGTGAGTCCCAATTTAAACATGTCCACAATATCTGTTAATTGGCAAGATTAATATGCATTGTGCTAGATGTTATACCAGGATGGCCACAGGGAAATTAATACTGCCTAAAGTACTGTGTACCAAATAGATCTTCAATAAATGCACATTGAAAAATCTTTGCTAAAGATCAATGAGAACAGTAAATTAAATGCTAGAGTCCAGGGTTAAGTACATTTTGGTGCCTTTAAGTAAGCTCAAATTATTAACTGAGTGTATACTGGGAACAGTTGCCTTGGGAATTCCACATTTAGAAGATGAAAATCATGACAATTTTGGTGTGATGCCCAAAATCAGCCAATTGGATTTTTATACTGTAAGTTATTTATTTCAAGCAACAAAGACTGCCAAGTTTTATATCAATCAGGTTGACTACAAAGCATGATTCCCCACTATATGTTAGGGAAGTTACAAGAAACGGACTCTGAAAAATCAGTACAGAAGAGATCCACTGAACAAACACTGTCACTCAGAATCACGCCCCCACCTCCACCACCTAAAAATAGAGACTCTCCAGAACTGCTCTTCTAGCTTTTTGAAACAAAGAAGTAACTTGGTTTAAATCTCCCAAGGATATTTTGCAAAAAGGCAAACCAATTTGGTCAAATTCAGTCAATACTATACAAATATTCCTGATTGGAATTTTATAAAACTGTTATTCTTTGCATAGAGATGGGAACATATTCCTTCTTTTGAGGCAGTAAATTATAAGTGGTCTTCAAGCAGATTTCAATGCATCCAGTTTTGATTTCATTACATTGATTTTCCCCTTGTGCCTTGAAAAATATTTATAGAATGTTTTGCTTCAATTTCCTTATCCATGAATGTAATATTAAATGTATATTTTCATTACGTAATAAAATGAAGAATAAATACAACAACAAACTCAACAAAACAATTTTATAAAATATAAAAGTGCCATATATTGCTAATGTACTACATCCATGCCTCTCAAAACTCAGACCAACAATCTACTTAAAAATGGGAAAAATAGATTCACCACCAAATTTTACCAGAGGTACAAAGAGGAGCTGGTACCATTCCTTCTGAAACTATTTCAAACAATAGAAAAAAAGGGACTCCTCACTAGCTCATTTTATGAGGCCAGCATTATCCTGATACCAAAACTTGGCAGAGACAGAACAAAAAAAGAAAATTTCAGGCCAATATCCCTGATGAACATCAATGTGAAAATCCTCAATAAAATACGGGCAAACCAAATCCAGCAGCACATCAGAAAGCTTATCTACCACAATCAAGTCAGCTTCATACCTGGCATGCAAGGCTGGTTCAACATGCAAAAATCAATAAATGTAATCCGTTATAAAAACAGAACCAATGATAAAAATCACATGATTATCTCACTAGATGCAGAAAAGGCCTTGAATAACATTAACATCCCTTCATGTTAAAAACTCTCAATAAACTAAGCATTGATGGAACATATCTCAAAATAATAAGAGCTATTTATGACAAGCTCATAATGAATATCATACTGAATGGGCAAAAGCTGGAAGCATTCCCTTTGAAAACCGGCACGAGACAAGGATGCCCTCTCTCACCACTCCTATTCAACATCGTATTGGAAGTTCTGGCCAGGGCAATCAGGCAAAAGGAAGAAATAAAGCGTATTCAAATAAGAAGAGAGGAAGTCAAATTGTCTCTGTTTGCAGACAACATAATTGCATATATAGAAAACCCCATCATCTCAGCCCCAAAGCTCCTTAAGCTGAAAAGCAACTTCAGCAAAGTCTCAGAATACAAAATCAATGTTCAAAAGTCACAAGCATTCCTATACACCAATAATGGACAAGCAGAGAGCCAAATCATGTGTGAACTCCCATTCACAATTGCTACAAAGAGAATAAAGTACCTAGGAATAAACTTACAAGGGATGTGAAGGACCTCTTCAAGGAGAACTACAAACCACTGCTCAAGGAAATAAGAGAGGACACAAACAAATGGGAAAAACATTCCATGCTCATGAATATGAAGAATAAATGTCATAAAATGGCTGTACTGCCCAAAGTATTTTATAGATTCATTGCTATTCCCATTAAGCTACCATTGGCTTTCTTCACAGAATTAGAAAAACCTACTTTAAATTTCCTATGGAACCAAAAAAGAGCCCATATAGGCAAGACAATCCTAAGCAAAAAGAAAAAGGCTGGAAGCATCCTGGTACCTGACTTCAAACTATACTACAAGGCTGCAGTAACCAAAGCAGCATGCTACTGGTACCAAAACAGGTATATAGACCAATGGAACAGGACAGAGGCCTCAGAAACAGCACCACACATCTACAACCAACTGATCTTTGACAAACCTGACAAAAACAAGCAATGGGAAAAGGATTCCCTATTTAATAAATGGTGTTGGGAAAACTGGCAAGCCATATGCAGAAACTGAAACTGGACCCCATCCTTACACCTTATACAATAATTAACTCAAGGTAAATCAAAGACTTAAATGTAAAACCCAAAACCATAAAAACCCTAGAAGTAAGTCTAGGCAATACCGTTCAGGACATAAACATGGGCAAAGACTTCATGACTAAAACAACAAAAGCAATGGCAACAAAAGCCAAAATTAACAAATGGGATCTAATTAAACTAAAGATCTTCTGCACAGCAAAAGAAACTACCATCAGAGTGAACAGGCAACCTACAGAATGGGAGAAAATTTTTGCAATCTACCCTTTTGACAAAGGTCTAATATCCAGAATCTACAAGGAATTTAAACAAATTGACAAGAAAAAAACAAAGAACCCCATCAAAAAGTGGGCAAAGGATATGAACAGACACTTCTCAAAAGAAGACATTTATGTGCAGCCAACAAACATATGAAAAATCTCATCATTATTGATCATTAGAAAAATGCAAATCAAAACCACAATGAGATACCATCTCACACCAGTTAGAATGGCGATCATTAAAAAGTCAGGAAACAACAGATGCTGGCAAGGCTGTGGAGAAATAGGAACACTCTTACATTATTGGTAGGAGTGTAAATTAGTTCAAACATTGTGGAAGACACTGTGGTGATTCCTCAAGGATCTAGAATGAGAAATACCATTTGACCCAGTAATCCCATTACTGGGTATATACCCAAAGGATTATAAATCATTTTACTATAAAGATATATGCACACATATGTTTATTGCAGCACTATTTACAATGGCAAAGATTTGGATCCAACCCAAATGTCCATCAATGATAGACTAGATAAAGAAAATGTGGCACATATACACCATGGAATACAATGCAGCCATAAAATAATGAGATCATGTCCTTTGCAGGGAGATGGATGAAGCTGGCAGCCATCATTCTCAGCAAACTAACACAGTAACAAAAAAACAAACACCGCATGTTCTCACTCATAAGTGGGAGTTGGGCAATGAGAACACATGGACACAGGGAGGGGATCATCACACATCAGGGTCTGTTGAGGGGTGGGAGGCCAGGGGAGAGAGAGCATTAGGAAAAATATCTAATGTATGTAGGGCTTAAAACCTAGATGATGGGTTGATAGGTGCAGCAAACCACCATGGCACATGTATACCTGTGTAACAAACCTGTACATTCTACACATGTATCCTAGAACTTAAAGTAAAATTTTAAAAATGGGCAAAATACATGAATAAACATTTCAAAACACACAGGCACACATGCACACACATACACACTCAGATATAACTATATGAAAAGTTACTAAAATTTATCAGAATCATAACAATTCAAATGAAAACATAAGTGAGATGCCATTTCTTACCCATTAGACTGATTAAAACCAAAAAAATTGGTAACCCCAAATGTTGGAGAGGAGCAGTGGAAACCATCATAAATCATTGGTGAGTGTATAAAATGGTACAATCACTTTGGAAAACTGTTTATAGTTTCTTATGAAGTTCAGCGCAAATATATCATGTCACCAAGCAATTCTATTCCTAAATAATTTCCCAAAATAAATGAAAATGTATATCTACCAAAAGATTTTTATGGAAATGTTTTAGCAGTTTTATTCATAATAAAAGAATGGGAACAGATCTAATGTCCATCAACAGTGAACAAACAAAGAAATTTTGTTATATTCATACAAGGGAATGCTACCCAGTAAGAAAAATGAATGAATGAATTACTTGTATACCCAACAACATGCCTGAATCTTATTTAACTGAGTGACAGAAGCTGTATATAAGAGAGTACATATCTTTTATTCCATTTATATGAAATTCTAGAGCAGGTAAAATTGTCGTTAGATGATAGAAGATGTAAAGGGGCTGCTCCAGGTGTGGAATATTGCATGCAAAGTAGTATGGTGTGAGTATATTTTCTGGGGTGATGGAAATATTTTGAATCTTCTTTCAGTGATAATTACATGGGTGTACGTGACTGTCCAAACTGAAACACAGAAGACAGAAGAAATGTGCATATCATTGTATGTAGAGTATACTATCATTTTAAAAATGAATTGCTTGAGAAGTTCAGAGTTCCACACCACTGAAAGTCTTCAAGCAAAGACAAAGAGACCCATACACTAAGCAAATGGACTAGATTAATTTTAAACATGCTGTCTTTGAAACCTAAACATAGGCATCCAGGTCCAGCAAGCTGTTAAAAATCAAGGACAAGAGGTTAGGAAATGCAATCCCTACTATCAATATAATGCTGTTCCTGGAAATGATTTTCTGATTTAAAAAGGAGGACAATCAACTCGATAGTAGGGAGGAGAGGTGAAGTTCAAAACAGAGAGAGGATTAGCCTAAGTTCATACACTAGGCTAATGCATTTCACCAACTTTATAGTGGTTATGTTCTGTCCTGGGTGAATATCCACATTTAGAGGGCTAACAGGATTTTCTACAACGGTAATTATTAAGCAATGAAAATGCAGTCACATTAAAACATCAGTCTTGTTAAATAATGACCAAGAGCTTGATTCTCAACTAAATAGAAAAAAATGAACAAACAAACAAACCAGAAGGAAAAAAATGGGAGCTAAAGGACCTAAAGGTAATTTTTTTCAAAGGTTTGATAGAAGTTATGAAGTTTAAGAGTATGCAATAGGAAAGATTCAGAGAAACAGCAAGCAATATCTTAAAAGAGAGACAATAAGCAGTTGAGATTCAACCCCACCCCATTCCCCTTGACACAAAATAATATAATCTGTGTTCAGACAGATACTTTTAAAATCAAAAGCATTGACACAAGAATAGGTTGTAATCTACATTAGTTATGTGGGGTTAATGATTCCTGGGCTTGAAGATGTTTCCTACATCCTTCCCTTCCCCTAAATGTCTTCTTTTTTTCTTTTAAATCTCTTGACTTTTCCTATTTTTCCACATATTCTTTCCTATCTCTAAGCGAAAGAGGCAAAATAAAATGCTTTTATTGTTAGATTCATGTGAGAATCCCATTTGAACCAACGTTCATCAAAATAATGTGTCTAGAAACTCACATTCATGAAAAAAGTGGTCAGATCAAACAAAATGGTTTGTTGGAATACAGCTTGAATTGGAAGGAAATGCAAATTAGTGTTTCTTTTTACAGGTTAGTAAAAGCAAACTTCACACTGTAGTATTTGTTTTTTTTATTCTATCCAAATCTGTTCACTTATTTCCAAAGGAATTTTCAATGATAGAGCAATAGTTAGGTTGTTATGTGAAATGCAGTCTAATATAAGCATGAGAAAAATGATAGGCAAAATTTATTGAAAAGTGATAGAACCTTTGTGATTTCATTTTACATTACTATAATTTAACTGTAATGTTTCAGACACAGGATTTTAAAAGCAATTAAATAAACATAAGACTTACTTAAGAAAGAAAAAGAAAAAAAGAAGGTCTTCTCAAGGAATTATTTTGTGCTTTTTGCAAATCAGCCAAGAGGGGAAAATGGATGAATTATAAACACTGAAGCTGAGCAGTATGCCAAAAAAATATGCTGATTAAAGTTTTACTGCTGTGGTTCAAATAATGCTAATAGAATGCATTATTACCGCAATTATTGTTACTGCATAGTCAGATATATCACTAAATAATACTGAATAATGGCATTCTAGTTACTTCAGAGTTGCATCTGAAAATAAACTGTAGAATTATAAAATAGATAAACAGAGGTATTTAAAGCAAACTGTTTTATGCAAACTATTCAAATTAGTGTTGTATTCTCAGGAAAAAAAACAAGACAAAACATTTCAGAGCCTCAAAATCATTGTCTTACTTGCAGGTGCATTTGGCAACAGCACTATTTGACTGAGTTTTGGATGCGTAAGTGAGGACTAAGTGCTGTGCTCATATGAAACAACAAAAACTGAGCCTTTCTGAAGGCAGAAGATGAATTCTAAGGACACAAAGTGCGCAGAAACCAAAGATGAGGCAGAGAAAACGTTCAAAATTAGTCATTGTCATGGTTAATCTACTTCCTGATTTGCAAAGTAACTGAAAGCTGCTGGAGGCTGTATTTTCTGGTGTTAAAATAGCACCACAAATACTCATTTCACCAAGGCCAGGGCAATTTGCTAGTAAGCATGGATTACAATGGACAAAATGGCCTCCCAGTTCTGCATGGCTATAAATTGGTGGACTATTGCTTTGAGAATAAAACAGTCTAAAATTCCAAGCTTTCTGTAAGGTAAGAAGTTGAGAATTCTGTTTTAGTTGGAGTCATGCTAACCAGCTATTCTACAAACAAGTCCTAGTGGCTTAGTACAATGTAAGTTTATTTTTCACTCATATCACAGTCCAATGTTGCTTAGTGGCACTTCAACAAGGGTGCCATACTGGGGACCTTTGATTCGAATCACAAGAATAGGAAAGAGGATAGCCCATGGATTTCATAGGCCTAGAAGTGGTATACTCATTTGTTCTGTATCACCTCCCTTTGCCAGAGCATAGTCTATGGGTCCAATCTACCTGGAAGGGAGGCTGGTAAATACAGTCTTCCTGTGTTTCCAGAACAAAAATGAAAATGGCTTGCTGAGCACACAGCATTGTTTCTGGTGCTTATTTTTTCAGTAAAGCTAAATATATCTGATATGGTTTGGCTCTGTGTCCCCACCCAAATCTCATGTTGAATTGTGATCCAGAGTGGGGCCTGGTGGGAGGTGATTGGATCATGGGGGTGGCTTCTAATGGTTTAGCACCATCCCCCTAGTGCTGCCTCATGATAGAGTTCTCACAAGATCTGTGTGTTTAAAAATGTGTACACCTCCCCCTTCACTCTCTTCCTCCTGCTCCTGTCAAGTAGGGTGTGCTGGCTTCCCCTTCTGCCATGATTGTAAGTTTCCTGAGGCCTCCCCAGCCATGCTTCCTGTACAGCCTGCAGAACTGTGAGCCAATTAAATCTCTTTTCTTTATAAATTGCCCAGTCTCAGGCAGTTATTTATAGTAATGTGAGAACAGACTAATACAATATCTTTTTCAAAGTCTTAACACTTTTAAATGCTATGTAAGATTTTTGAGGAATTTATGAACTTAGATGTTGATATTAATAGCAGGCATATGTTGAGACTCTAAATTCTCATTGCATAGCCACCACCACTCCAAATCATGGTAGGCATAGAAGGCAGAAATTAGTGCTAAAACCCGAATATTTATGATGGGGTTAGAAGTGGTGGTGAAGGTGAATCAGCACTTACATTGAAATAGTTGATATCAATTCTAAAAATAATTGCTAATTTTTTTCCTTGTTATGCCATTTACTTTAGATTAATCATTGTTAGATTGATTAAAACAGTCTCTGCCAGGGGAAAAAAACCTGGAAAACTGACAACTTATTCTGAACATCTAGTGAACGTGTACATATTCCACCATTTTTTCTCTCTCTTTCCCTTTAATTTTGTTGTTCTTATTTTTATTTTTGCCTCAACATGACTATTCTTTCACAACTGTCTTATATGATGAAATATGTAACCCCGTAACACTCTCATTGGATTTATTCATATGTTCTGAGCTTCTTTTCTTGATATTGTTTTCAAGCCCCAGGGGTACCCTACCAATGATGTCTAGTGAAACTGGCTCTTCAGAATCTCTTTAACATTATATGATGTGGTATGGATAATTCACTAATAACTTGGAAGAATTATTTCCCTTTGCCTCTTAAACTTGGTAAAATGGAATGTCAGCAATCATTTGATACTTCAACCAAATACCAGACTATTTGATGTTTATAAGATTTATATCAAAGACTCAAAGCATTGGATTCAGAAATTAAATCTCTTTTATGTGATCTTGAATAGTCCCTTTGGCAAAAGACAAAAAAGACATGGGAATAAACTCAGAGACATTACCATACATTCTGGATAAGAATCTTTCTGTGGTAAATGAAAGAGAAGTAGAAATTTCAACACAATGACTAAAGTTTATTAAACCTATAACCTGCTTTTAAAACCTAAATTAAAATTCTTAATGCTTGGGAAATAAGTGAAACATCAAAATTGCAATAAATAGAATTTCATTTTCTGGTTAGGTATATAAAGATCTTTGAAGTTGTCACTCCAGTCGTCACAACAATAAAAAGGCTGAACAAACTGAAAATTAGCAATTCTTCTAATATTTGCCAGAGAGGTAAGGTGGCAGGACAAACTACTACTCCCCAAAATGGAGAGATATAGAGGAATATAGAGAGAATAACAGGGTTATGGTGGCAGAGGCCCAGGAGCAGAAACCCCTGTGGAAGTTAGTACCAGGTTAGGGAAACTTTAACTATAATTGATAGTGTGCTGGAGGCACAGTGTGAGCAAGCTCAAATTTTAAGAATGCCAGGGTGACCAGTCTTGGTGCCACACTTTTGTTTTACCTCTGGGAGCCACATCAGGATCTCACAGCAAGGATCAGAATAAAAGTAGCACTGTGATTTTGGCAAGAAAGTGGGGGAAAGTAGCCATCTGAAATACTCTTAGAAAAATTTGTTCTTAACAAGGCCTCCCTTTAAAAGAAACTATTTTATGAGACCCTAACTAACTGGGGTTTTACCATATCAAAACCCATTTGGGGAAGGAAAATGCCCAACTCCAGCCTCCTCTAGTTTTCCCTGTGGGAAAGCCATCTCTAGCCTTTCTGTTCATCATCTATTGAGGAGAGTTGACTGAGAAAGACTTGTGAAAGTCACAGCCTAGGGTCAATGGCTCACTAAAAGACTGATATCTAATCACAGGATTGTAGAATGCTTCCCCTCCACCCCATCTCTCACATTACCATCTGATATGGTTTGGCTCTGTGTCCCCACCCAAATCTCATCTCAAATTGTAATCCATGTGTCAAGCGAGGGGAGTGATTGGATCATGGGGGCAGTTTCTCTTATGCTGTTCTCATGAATAGTGAGTGAGTTCTCACGAGCTCTAATGGTTTTATGTGTTTGACAGTTCCTCCTTCATGTGCTCTCTCTCACCTGCCACTATGTAAGACATTCCTGCTTCCCCTTCTACCATGATTGTAAGTTTCCTGAGACCTCCCCAGCCATGCAGTACTGTGAATCAATTAAACAAACCTCTTTCCTTTATAAATTACCCAGTCTTGGGTAGTATCTTTATAGCAGCATGAAAACGGACTAATACACCATCACATCGACAGAGTTCCTGTATAATAACAGAAGAATACAACTGAAAGAGCTGCACATCTCAGACCTTATTGGAGAATAGTCCTCTAGGGAAACTCAAAGACAGCAGGGAAGACAAAAACAAGAATACAAGGTAGCTCCAAAAGCCAAGGCTGGAGGATAAAACAAGCCCACTGGAGGAACTTGCAGCCTTTGGGTCTTACACCTGCAACAAATATTAAACAGATCCCAGCTTCTAGCCAAATTAGCATAAATCCTCACCCTAAAGGCCTATATAACTCCTATACCTATTACCCTATATTACTCCTATAGCACCTATTATCCTATGAAAAGTATAATACATTATGATCAAGCAATATTTGTGCCAGGAATGTAAGTTTCATTCAACATTTGAAAATTAACCAACATAATTTACTATATTAATCAACAAAATGAGAAAAGAAACACATGATCATAATAATAGATACAGAAAAAAATTATTAAAATTCAGCATTAATGTTGATAAAACCTCAGCAAACTAAGAAATGAAAGGAATTTCCTTTACTGAATAAAGTGCTTCTACAAAAAACCTTTTGCTAGCATCAAACTTATTATTGAAAAGCTGAATGCTTTCTTCCTAAAACTGGAACAAGGCAAGGATGTTAGTTCTAAACACTGCTACTCATCATTATACTCACTGTCCTAACCACTACAATATGGCAAGAAAAATAAGTAAAAGTATAGAGAGGGATACAACTAAATAAGCTAAACCAAAATTACTATCTTTATTTAAATCTCATTTCACATATTCAGTGAAATCTATCTCTAAATTATCCTCCAGTTTCTACTTTTCTTTGATATATAGCCATTGCCATCCTACTATCATCTCCTTTTCTACAATTTTATTTCATAATGATCAATGAAATAAATTGCTACTTATGAGTCCAGGTGTGACCCAGCAGCAACCATTACGTGGGGCAGGTTATAATTTTCCAAACTCTGGTTTTCTTTCATAGTTCAGTCTTTAATTCAGCATTTAGTGAAGTGTGGGATTGTATATAGAAAATGGCAATAAGAAAGTACAGATTTTTCACAAATATATTTATATATATGTTGGACTATACAAATTCCAGGAGTGAAATATCAAGGTGAAAATGCTATTAAGATGGCAAGTCACCATAACTTTAAACCTCAGTAAATAGCTGTTTTATTACCAAAGTGTTCAAAAATGTAAGGTAAAAATATTTTTAGGATAAAGAAGTGACAACCTTTATCATAACCAGCTTTCCCTAAAACTAAGAAAATTTTTAATTAAAACATTAAATTATAAAGTATAACAGCAAATAATATTTTAACTGTCTTAAAAGGAAAAGTAAAAAGTAATGATGATGTAATGACTCATTTTCTTCCCAACAAATAAAAGATGAAGTGAACAGAATAAAACCAATGATTTTTTTTTTAAATAGAAAGAAAATCTTATGATTACCAGGATACATTCCCCACTAAGAATTACCAGGATGCATTCCCCATTAAGAGTTTTAAAGGAACTCTTTATTTCAAAGGAAGAAAAAAAATTCAGCCAGCAAAATTATATTTAACTTAACAATGGAGCTTCCATCATGGCCTGGAAATCAGGAAATATTTTGATCAGAGAGAAAGAAATGTATGAAGAGATAGTTTTGAAATATTATGACTTTAAAATGTCTTCTACTAATAACATTTCCTGGTCTAGAAAAAAAAGAAACTGATATTTCAGACACAGAACACTTTTTAAATACACTGCCTGAAATCCATTTCAAATATTTATTTGAAATTACTGTAGTCATAATTAACACGTGGTGCAAAATGTTTTAATACATTTCCCATTCATTAACACAAGGATTGTCTACTTTATTTAAGTTATTGCTCTTTGGTAAAAGCAAACAGACTAAGTTTTTGAGGATAATGAAGAAAAAATAAAGCCAAGTGATTTAAAAATCCTGAAGAAAACAAATGCCAATGTAATAAAGAAATGACTAAAGCTACAAAAATAATGTTTAAGAGATTATGGGAAAATAGTTTGTGTAATGATATGCCATTAAAAAAACTCATGGAAATATTAAGCTTACAGAAATATGGAGGCAACTTAATTCTGAATCTTCTCTGATTCTTCTGGAAATCACACGTGATATGAGAATGAAAATAAAAACCTGAATTCTCAAAGAAACTAGGAGACAGTAAACTTAACTCCAAATGATGTATAAGAACTACCAAAGCCAGACAAATGGCAAATTCATAAATTTCATTGACCTCCATCAAAGCACTGAGGATTTAAAGCAATCAACTTGTTCAAAATATAAGAGACAGGAATCTACTGGGATTAATGATTACTGGTTTGTTGGGTCAAGAAACAACCAAATTGGTAAGAAAAGTTCAGCTGGGTGATTGGTGAATTGGTGGAAATTGAGTGTACATGGGTAAAGGTTAATAAATCCCTTGGAAAAGCAAATAGAGATGGACTTCATGCCCTCCAACAGGCTTTTTCTCCACCAACCCCACTGGATGTTCATAGGGAATTTGGCAGAATAACAGGAAAGTCTCTCACATGGTACAGAATGGAAGTAGAGGAACAGAAATGATAAGAAGTATTTTCTCTGATAATAGTGAAATAAACTGGAAATCCACCATAGAAAAATATGTGAGAAATTCCTAAATATTTGGAAATCAAGTAACACACTTCTAAATAACCCATTCATTTAAAAAGAAATGAAAGCACATTTTGAAATGCATAAGGAGGATTATGAAGTACACCAAATGTGTGGGATACAACAAAAATAGGGCTTAATGGGAAATTTTTAGGATTAAATGCCGATGGTAGCAAAAACAAAAGCTTCCCAAATCAATACTCTAAATTTCAATCTTAATGACTTAGGAAAAAAAGCCAAGTGAATGCAGAAATCAATGAAGTTGAAAACAGTAAAAACAATAAAGAAAATCAAAACTAATGAAACTAAAAACTTATTTTCAAGGTTAACTGATAAACTTCTATCTAAATGGATGAAGAATAAAAGACATAAGACACAATTAATCAATATGAGCAATGAAAGAGCAGGTATCACTACAGCTTTCACAGATGTTAATAGGAAAATAAGGGGGCATTATGAACAACACTATGACCATAAATTTAACTTACATAAAATAGCCCAAATTGTTGAAAGTCACAAAAAAAATAGAGCTCATTTAAGAAAAAATATGTAATCTGAATACCCTCATGTCCCTTAAACAAGCTCACTTATAGTTAAACACCTTCTACAGAGAAAACTCTGCACCCAGAAGTTTTCACTGGCATATTATCAAAAACTATTAATAAAATCATGCAAACTCTGTTCATCCTTCTCCAGAATATACAAAAGGAGGAAGCACCATAAAACCCATCTTATTAGGTCAGAAGTACCCTAATACCAAAAAGAGACAAAGATATTGTAAGAAAACCAGAGACCAATATGATGTGTGAACTTAAACAGCAAAATTCTCAAAAATATTAGCAGTTAAAATCAAGCAATATATGGGGATCAGCCCCCCGCCTGGCCAGCTGCCCCGTCCGGGAGGTGAGGGGTGCCTCTGCCCGGCCGCCCCTACTGGGAAGTGAGGAGCCCCTCTGCCCGGCCAGCCGCTCCGTCTGGGAGGGAGGTGGGGGGGTCAGCCCCCCGCCTGGCCAGCCGCCCCATCCGGGAGGGAGATGGGGGGGTCAGCCCCCCGCCTGGCCAGCTGCCCCGTCCGGGAGGTGAGGGGCGCCTCTGCCCGGCCGCCCCTACTGGGAAGTGAGGAGCCCCTCTGCCCGGCCAGCCGCCCCGTCCGGGAGGGAGGTGGGGGGATCAGCCCCCCGCCCAGCCAGCCGCCCAGTCCGGGAGGGAGGTGGGGGGATCAGCCCCCCGTCCGGCCAGCCGCCCTGTCCGGGAGGTGAGGGGCGCCTCTGCCCGGCCGCCCCTACTGGGAAGTGAGGAGCCCCTCTGCCCGGCCAGCCGCCCCGTCCAGGAGGGAGGTGGGGGGGGTCAGCCCCCTGCCCGGCCAGCCGCCCCGTCCGGGAGGTGAGGGGCGCCTCTGCCCGGCCGCCCCTACTGGGAAGTGAGGAGCCCCTCTGCCCGGCCACCACCCCGTCTGGGAGGTGTACCCAACAGCTCATTGAGAACGGGCCATGATGACAATGGCGGTTTTGTGGAATGGAAAGGGGGGAAAGGTGGGGAAAAGATTGAGAAATCGGATGGTTGCCGTGTCTGTGTAGAAAGAGGTAGACATGGGAGACTTTTCATTTTGTTCTGTACTAAGAAAAATTCTTCTGCCTTGGGATCCTGTTGATCTGTGACCTTACCCCCAACCCTGTGCTCTCTGAAACATGTGCTGTATCCACTCAGGGTTGAATGGATTAAGGGCGGTGCAAGATGTGCTTTGTTAAACAGATGCTTGAAGGCAGCATGCTCGTTAAGAGCCATCACCACTCCCTAATCTCAAGTACCCAGGGACACAAACACTGTGGAAGGCCGCAGGGCCCTCTGCCTAGGAAAACCAGAGACCTTTGTTCACTTGTTTATCTGCTGACCCTCCCTCCACTATTGTCCTATGACCCTGCCAAATCCCCCTCTGTGAGAAACACCCAAGAATGATCAATAAAAAAATAAATAAATAAATAAATAAAAAAATAAAAAAAATAGAACAACTAATACATCATGTAAAAGTGGGGTTTGTGTCAGGAATACGAGGTTCATTCAACATTCAACAATCAGTCAATGAAATTTACTGTATCAATGGACAAAATAAGAAATTTCATATGATCATCATAATAGATGCAGAAAAAGCCTTTATCAAAGTTTAACATTACTGCTGATAAAACTTCAGCAAACTAAGACTAGAAAGAACTTCCTTTATTGGATAAATGCATCTACAAAAAGCTATTGCTAACATTAAAGTTTTAAAATATTTTTGCTTGAAAATAATAATTCTATTTATTTGGAGGTAAATGTAATGTTTTCATATATGTAAACATTGTGGAATGATATTGAAAGAGTAAATGTTTTCCTTCTAACATCAGGAATAAGGCAAGGATGTCAGTTCTTAACACACCTACTTACTGTTGTACTGGATGCCATTGTCACTGAAATAAGGAAAGAAAAAAGAAACAGAAGAAGTAAGAGGCATAAAGATTAGAAGAATCAAAATGAAACTGACTCTATTAGAAGAAAACATTATTATATATGTATGTAATCCAAAAGAATCTAGAAGAGTCTATTGGAATTAATAACTGAGTTTAACAGGGTCACATATCAATATTTAAAAAGTCAATTGCTTTCCTATATACCAGCAGCGAACACTTGGAAAAATCACATACATATTATTTACCATGGCATCCAACAAAATGAAGTAATTAGGTATAAATGCAACAAAATATGTACAGGAACTTTACGTGGAAAATGATAACACACAAATAGAATTTTTTTAAGGTGATATTTTTTGTAGTCCCAAATAAAGTACTGGAGCTGAGGAATTTACTTGGTTTTACTGTGTAGTTTCAATTTAGACTCTTAGAAATTAAGATTGACTTCAAATTACCCTGAAATCATAAATGTTCAGTCTTTGTTCTTTGTCACCCACTATCATCTGTTCCACTATTGAACAACTCTACATTCAAGAAACCACTGTGACAACACATCTCTGCTGTTTTGTTGTTGTTGTTGTTTTCATTTCTTCTCTCTGCTTTTCTTCTCTTCTTTCTCTTCTACTATGGGGACTTGCCATGTGAATCTTAACTGTATGTTAATTCTCTGGTCTAGTAAGACATCACCAATTCAGCAAGAGTGTTATTTGTCCCTGCCTGCACTATACGATTGGTGTTTTAGCTAAAGCCTTTTTTTCCTTTAGGTTTTATTTCTTTGCCATTGTGTGTCTGTTCTGAGACCATCTCTTGCTGACAAAAGTATTTTCCTCTCTATTCTGGATCCAAAATTATCCCCAGAGTACAAAAGCCTGGCTTCTGCTCAATCGAAGCTTTCCCACTTTAGGCTAGATAATCCTAAGTATTTTCTCCCTCTGAACCTTGACCAATTAATATCCTGATTTCAGCATGTTCATGTGTTTAATTTTTTTTCCAATTGCATATATAGGAGTGAATCTGGAATTCATCATGCTCATTACTAAACACTATAAATATACTGAATGCATTGTCTGCTTCTATTACCTATAATTTAAAGAAAATTTTTATCAACAGAATAACTGGAGTCTAAAGTTGTGGGCAAGAGCAATGCCTATTGAGTTAGGTGTTTAATTAGGAAAAATTGGTTGTTTGCAAGTTTGTGTTTCTTCCTATAAATATTACCAGCATAAAATGAAGAATTAGAAAGCCATTTGCCCTACCAAATATTTAAACATATTTTCAATAATTAATATGATTTGGCATTAGTGCAAAAATAAATAAAGATTGATATAAAGCATAGGCTTATAAGAGATCGTAGTATATATAAAATCTTAATATGTAATAAAGGAGGCATTATAAGTCTTTTAGAAAAGATTGATTGATTCAATACATAGTGTTATGATGGAAAAATTAATCAGCTTTTGTTGGTGGGGTGTCAATTAAAACTGTCCCATATTCAACATACAAAGACATATACCAGGTGGAATTAAAGGGTAATGTGGGAAATAAGATGTAGAAAAAAATAGTAGAAGAAAATCTGACCTTTATTTAAGCAGCAAAAGATTCTATAATATCAACTCTGAATCAGATACAAATAAGATAGCAGCACACTTTTAAAGAGCTCACAAAATTGAAGAATCCTCACAGTACCTAGGGTTATGGCCTCATCTACTTGGATAGCCGCAGAAATCCACTGGAAAGGTAGAAAGTCATGAAATATGGGTCCTTATTTGGCTAGATCAAGGGAAGAGAACAGGAAAACATGGAGGTACAGTAAATGAAGGCTGAAAGAAAGGTAATATGTGTCTAAACAGAGTTCCTTTACTACAGTTGTGTTTTAACGTTCTTAAAAATTAAAAAAGCAGGCCAGGCGCGGTGGCTCACACCTGTAATCCCAGCACTTTGGGAGGCCAAGGTAGGCAGATCAGGGGGTCAGGAGACCCTTTCGTCTAAGGAGGCCAAAATGAATCCTTACTCCAGTTTTCTAAAGTACAGTGGGGATTAACTTATTTTTTTTTTATTTTTCGGAAGAAATAGGTATGTTTATTGCAGTTGGGAGGAAATTAAGATAAATAGAAATATTTGGAATGCTGTGTGTTTCTAGGGGGAAATGGGATGTAGTGAATTGGAAATTGAAGAAAATACTTCAGGTATAAGGTGTTCATGTGAAGCCATATGAAAATAGCTTCTTTGATGATATAATTAAGACATAAAAATCCTATTGAACTAGATCAGTCACATTTTTGGATCAATTGAAACAGAATTTTGTGACTGGAAAAACATTAGCATCTTGAGCTAAGACCAGTAGTGTATAGTTCAGTGAGTTACGTAAAACAGGGTTCCCCAACCCTCATGTTGCAGACCAGTACTGATCCATGACCTGTTAGGAGCCTGGCCACACAGCAGGATGTGAGCGGAGGGCCAGGAGTATTACTGTCTGAGCTCTGCCTCGTGTTAGATCAGATTAGATTCTCATAGGAGCACAAGCTCATTGTGAACTGCACCTGCGAAGGATCTAAACTGTGTGCTCCTTATGAGAATCTAAAGCCTGATGATCTGAGGTGGAACAGTTGCATCCCCCAAAACCATCTCTTCACTCCTTTGATCTGTGGAAAAGTTGTCTTCCACAAATCTGGTCCCTGGTGCCAAAAAGTTTGGGGACAACCAATGTAAAGTGAACACCACCTCTGTCAAGAAATGGAGCATTTCCAACACGCTGGAACCCCATCCTGTATTCTTCCATTAATTTGCCCTCTCTCCAAGGTAGCCACTATAACGGTGACTACTGTACACCAAGAATTAAACAATTTGATCAAAACACACAATCTCATTCTCACCAGGGGCATTCTATTTCATTCATATACAGAAAAGAAGAGACATCATGCCATAAGTACATGATCTCACTTTTCAGAAATATAAAACATAAAGCGTTGCAGGAAGTATGAGAGATGAGTTCCGTTTTGTATTTTGGAAACTTCATGTCTAGAATACTGAATAAAGGGAAGAAAACAGAAAGCCAGGGGACATCTGTAAGAGCAGCACAGTTGGGCAGAACGACCAATGAAATGGAAGGGAATGAAAATCTATGTACGTTAGCTGTGCTAAGTGCTTTAAATACATCACTTCCAGTGATATTACTTTTAAAAATCACCAAGTGTAAGCACAACAGAAATTAAAATACACAAATGGAAAAACCCTACAGACCAAGATCTTTCAGAAAGACAGCATACCTGTAACTGCTGAAATACCCCTGATCGTAAGTTTCCAAATCCATAGTGGCACTGCGGATTCAAAGCACTTTCTGATACCGCTTCATAGGGGTGTCTGCTCAATTTCCCAGTCAAACTCTTCATTGTCAACTACTTCCTCAGGAATCTCAGATGCACCTGAATGTGCCAAATATTATTTTTTTAAGCATGGGATTTCCCAGGTACAACTAGGGGAAGAAAAATGTATAGGAAAGAATGTCCACACAGATGTACCAAAAGACATATACAAGAATATTTATAGCTCCCCTATTCGTGATAGCAAAAAAAAAGAAATAAATAAAAATGTGGTATATTCATACAACTGAATATTACATAGCAATGAAAGCAAATGAATCTCAGCTACAATGTGAATAAATCTCACAAAAATAATGTTAAGTGAAAGAAGCCAGACAAAAATAAATATACTGTATGACTTATATATGCAATGCAAAAACAGGATTAATTTATTTTTAAAGTTCTGTTAGAAGCTGCCCCAGTCCAATAAAATCCTTGCTATGATTGGCATTGGCATCTTTCATCAAAATGCTAAAATCCTCCTCACAGGCAGTCACTGTTTTACCCTCAATGCAAGACACTGATTGTGAATCAATTAGATGAGTTTTGCCTGGGTCATGAGGTGGGTAAAGCATTAACCATGGCTGGAAGTTTACAGATAAGGTTGAAAGCAATGCTTTAGTGAACTAAAATGGTTGAACATATGGACTCGGAATTTGTTAAGAACTTCGAGCTGTATGACCTTGGGCAGACTAGTCTCTCTGTGCCTCAATTTTCTCATTGGCAAAATGTTAATAAATACTCTAAGGATTATTGTGAAAATGAACTGAATACACACACAAACACACATATATACATACATGCACTTAGATACTTAGAAGAGAATCTGTTACAAATATTAGGCTCTTATAATGTAGTTTATCAAAATTATTACTGGATAGGAAGAAAGAGTATGAATAGGAATCAGAAATATCTACAATATCCCCCAGAGCTTTAATATTTCAGTTTTTACCTCATTTTAATATAAAGCTATGCATTTAAATTTAGTTTGATATAGATAACTGCATCCTATTATGGATATAAATACAAAAATAAATATAAATACAACTACATTAAGGAAATTGAACCCTCCAAAACTTTTGAGCTACTTATTACGATTTGGGCTACATATTCTGCCCTATTATAATAAAACTTTGGTATTGGTAATTGAGAGAGAATTTTCTCTAAGCCAGATATTGTATCAAAGGCTTTAATTCTATATTATCACTAAATCTTTATAAAATCCACCTTGTACATAATTTATTCTTATAATTTAAATGGACACTTTTCATGTAGAACTTTAAATTTTCATTTTGTTTTGTTATAATAACAACTCAAGAAGTAGCTATCACCATCCCTATTTAGAGATGAGTTAAGTGACTAGGCCAAAATTAGAAAGTAAGTTAGCCAAACAGGGATTCAACCCCAGTCTCTTGTTTTATGACTTTCTGCATTCTACTTCTCCACATCACATCATCATCAAAGTTATTTTCCCTCACTTAGGGAATAGAGCCTTGTCTATCATGGGACAGACATGAGATCTCCTGACTTATGAACATTTCTGTACATGACAGAGCCTAAAGAAATAGTCTGTGCTGAAAGTTTTTATTTTCATTTAGTGGAATGGAGGGTATCCTTGCAATGGGGCAGAGCTGACCAAAAGGTCGATTCAGGCAGGGGAAGCAGTCTGTTTTCCAGTCTGTTTTTCTAAGCTGGTGGGTGCAGTACAGACTCCAGGAAGTAAGACGAAGATGTATTGGGATAGAGAGAGTGGTCAGGATTTAGAGTAGAGAAGGGCTTCAGCATTGCCTGACTCAGCATTGCCACTCACATAGTAGTTTATCCATCTGGATCTGTGCAATGTGTAACTTATGAGAGCATATGTGATCACCCTGAAACAGAGGTTCTTCCAGAACTACTTACGGTCTGCAGAAAAAGGCTCCTGGTTGAGGCAGCAACAGAGCCTCTGGGATTGTTTCACTGACTTGTCCAGAGTCATGTAACAAGGGATTTGAACAAAAAATACTAATAGCAAACATTTGTACTATGTTTATGACTTGCTGGGCACTGTTCTAAGAAATTTATACCTCTGAACTATTTAAACTTAATGAAAGCTTTGTGAGTAAAATATCACTTTATTGTGATTTTAAAGATAGAGCAATTGAGATATATAGAGGTTTAAGCACCTGTAGAATTTGAACTCAGGCCCTCCAGCTCCAGAGTCTCTGTGCTTAACCACTCCATAATCTTGCCTTGCTAGAGCAGCACACTAGATGTAATTTCTAATATGTGTTCTCTATATTCATAAGAGATGATCCCTAATTTTTCTTTCTCACATATATATATAAAATATATATGTGAGAAATATATACGACATATATGAGAAATATGTATATATATATTTAGAATTAACTTTGTAAGACATTTAGAAAATGTTCCCTCTCTTTCTAATTCTGCGTCAGTTTGCTCAAAAGTTACCTTCAATGTTTGGATGTATTCACCAGCCAAACAATGTATATCTTTGCCATTTTCTTCTTTTAGATTTAGTTTAGATTTTTAAGTAACAGATTAAGTATCTTTAATATCTGTTAATTATTCAGGTCTTTTTTCCTTCTTTTCAGGTATCTCCTAAACTGATACTTCAAGGCATTCATCCATTTTGAAAATGATCAAATGATTTCTACGCCATTTTCTTCCCAGTCTGCCATTTTTGCCATAAGTATATTCGACCCGCCATAAAGGGAAGAGACTTCACCTCAGTTTCAGGGTGCGAAGTAGAAATAGAAGTGCTGCTTCTGTGAAGAATGTAGAAATAAGAGGCTTATCTCCAGATATCCCTGAAAACTACCATTATGCAATTCCTTCAACTAGGGAGAAAGGTAAGAAACTATAGAGAGAAACAGTTTCCACTACATATCAAAATGTCACATTTCAAGGTATAAGAATGGATTAAGCAATAAGCACTAACACTCCCCCAGATATATTTGGTCCAAACCCAGTGATTCTACATGCTTAATAATATTCTCAAATTGTACTTTGGTGGGACAAATATTCAAGCCTCATAAACCTTGATTGTCTCCATTTGCCAGTGAGCTTTACTGCATGCACAAGGAGGCCACTTACAGCAGCAGAGCAGGTACGCAGCTAATTACACCTATAAGTCACTAATGAGAACACTGAGTTCAGGAGCACAGAGATGGTATGAAGTCCTGTTTAAAACTAAGCATTTGCTCTGATAGCTGTGACTTCACCTGGCTCAGTGGCAAAGTGATGTGCCTGGCTGAAGGCAAAACTGCCTGACTATAATTTAACATAATGTCTTCTTGAGCGACTCAAAGAGTTTATTGTTTTATGTTGTTTTTTCTTTGCTTTTTATGTCAACAAAGTAAAATAGTGCTTGATTTAATATAAGTACAAAAATGGGCAAAACTAATCTAACCTGTTAGAAGGCGGAATAATGATTATTCACTGGTAGCACAAGGGGGCTTCTGCAGAGCTGGTTATTTTCAGGCTCTTAATCTGATTCCTGGTTCCATGCCTATGTTCAGTTTATGAAAATTTATCAAGCGGTATACTGATGAAATATTTACATATCTGTGTATATTTCAAATATATTTTAAGAAAAAATAAAATTGCATTTCTCACTACAAAGAAGTGAATGAGTAAATTCAGGTTAAAATACACTAATGCCTTGCTAATAATAAAATTACCTGTTCAATAATTTTCTATTGGTGACAGTGGTACTACTGCAACTCAGTAAAATAAATAAGCAAGGACACAGTCACTTGAACCACATAGTGAATGACATATTTAATATTCAAGCAAAATAATTTTTAAATGAAGTGAATTTGAATAGAAATGTAATTTTTTAAGAAATGTAAGGAAAAAGGTTCACCTCACCAGAAATTTTAAATGCAAATTAAAAGATATAAACCTATTAAATATTTTACTCATATCATATTTTACTAATATCTTTTAAAGCTTTATTAATTTTTAATAAATTTAATGATATTTTAATTTTTCATAAATCTTTAAAATACATTAGTAAAATATGTAATGATCATAAAAGTGCATTGAACCTGAAAATTCTTATGTAGGCCAGGTGGGAGTTTAAATTAGTACAATTTTTAGTTTTTGTAAAATGAAAACAAAACACAATGACACTAGGTATTAAGTTCCTTAAAAATCTCCATACCATATAACAATCCCAAATAAAATGTTAGAACCATATGCAGTTGCATATTAAAGGCAATGCATCATGGCTAGATAATCCTGATGTATTCAGTCTGTGCTTTGAGAATTTGCAGAAAATCTATAAAATTTCTTCAGCACTTTATTGGTAAGAGTTTTTGAAATTATCATCTTAATAGATGCTCAGAAACTACCACATAAATTTGAATATTCCAGATTATTAAAAAACTAAGAATAGAAATATATTCTTTTAATAGTATTAGAAAATATACCTTATGTGAAACCAAGAAAAAAATATTTAATGATGAAATACTACGGATGTGTTCTAGATACTGCTAAGTGTCTCCTTGTCGATTCTGCCTTTTTCTTTTAGTTGTAAGATTCACACGGTTTAGTTACATAAGAAAAGAAAATAAATTAGTATCATATATACTATAATTGCAGAACTTAAAATCAACAGAATAACTGAGAACTATTACATTACTATAAGAGCTATTACCATGAGAACTATTAAAACAATTTAATGATAGGTATATTTCTTATAGATCAACCACTGTAATTTTAAAAAGCAATAAATAGGAAAATAAAATTAAATATCTAGGAAACTAAATACAATACCTGAATGAGGAAATGCATAAAATCTTATTTAGGAATACAAAGTTGAATAAGATAGTGTATGCTCCTGAGTAAAATGGCTAAATAATGCAAATATGTCAATTATTTATAAACATTAAGTTGATTTTCATCCTTATTCCATTTAAATTTCATCAATTAAAATTCCGATAGATTTTTAATCCACAAAAATATTCCTAAGTTAATGTGAAAAACTAAACAGAAAAAATCCCCTAAACATTTTTGAAAAGGGAAGAAATGAAGGAGGTAATTCCCTTCCAAATATTAAATTGCAAACGTAAGCAATGCTCAGTGGTACTGACACAGGAATAGACTGGCAAAGCAGAAGAATCAAATAGAAAGTCTTGAAGTAGATAAAAGTCTCACGAACCCTGGGATCATTTAATATGTATATTAAATACACTATTCCACATCTGTTAGAAGGACTCCAACATCCATAAAGGATGCTGATCTGTTCATTATTGATGTTCTTTTTTAAAGCACACCATATATTTAGAATAACAACTCCATACCAGCCACTTGAGTAGAAAATATCTTTTTTCTAATTCATCGCTTGCCTTTTAAATTAAATGAGATATTTCTGATATACAATTTTTGAAAATCGTTTTCCAGCCTAATCTATTCATCTTTTCTCTGGCCGAATATCATGTTCACTCTTCCTTCAAGAGTATGTCACTCATAGAAGAACTTATAATTTTTTAGAAAAATTGAGTCAACTCTTTACAACTTTGTCATTTTTTTTCTTTCACTTCCTTCCTTTCTTTCCTTTTTTCTTTCTTCTAGGAATATATTTGTGAAAGTATTAGAAGCTATTTTAAAAATATTTGTATCTTTACACATTTTTTTCCACTCCAAGAAAGGTAGGAATGCTATATTAATGCTGAGAAGGCTGTAATCCAGGTATCTCTGGACTTAATTCTGACAGTAAAACATTATATCTTCCATTCAACCTGCTACCCTCCCAGCCCTGAAAAGTGGTACATAGCTCTACTGCTTTATACTTCATCAGTGTTCTGTAGCCCTTACTATTTCATCACAGATTTTTCTGAAATCTATCCAACTCTCTTTCTTCTTTCACTTAAATCTCTCCACCTCTGATAATTCTAACACCTCAGAATATAAACATAGTCAGGTCTCTCTCATTGTAAAAAAAATAAACCAATAACAGAAACCTTTCCTCCCATAGTCCAGTCATCCTCATAGTACCACTGAGGCCTCTTTCTCTGATCCTCTTCAGAGCTAGTCTTCTGAACAAAACCATTTATGTAGGTGGTTACAAATTTGAATTATCAGATTCTCTCAGAAATATTATGTGTGGACATTTTAAGGTTCACATTTCCACCTAAATAACTGAATCAGAATTTTTCATGGGTCTACAAATCTACGGGTATATGTAGTATATGGATAATATTAACTCCGTGGGAATTAGGGGGTTCTCTGGGAAATGAGAAATTAATAGAAATTTCTCAAAGAAGATGTAAGCTGACTAAGGAGGATTTAGCAGGGCAAAAGACAAAGATGGGAGAAAAATGCTATATTAACAGTGGTTCTTCAACTCGAGTGCACGAGAAACACATAAAGAGCTTGTTTAAAAAAAAAAGAAACAGAAAAATAGATCATGAATTTAGTAGGTCTTGGATGTAAACTAGAGTTTGCATTTCTAACAAGTTCCCAGAATATGCTAATGCTGCTGGTTTGGGGACCACACTTTGAGAACTACTGTTCTAGAGTGAAGACTGGCCTATGGAAAAAAATAAAAATAAAACCTGGAAGCTATAAGGTTCATGGGTTCTTTCAGGAAAAGAGACTCGGTATTATTTAAATGGAGAAGTCAAAGTGTAAATAAATAATAACGTAATGGTTGCAGAATAAAGAAAGGGTCAAGACTTGCAAGCTATTATGAGCAGGATTTAAAAATCTAGAATTTGTACTAAGATCAATGAGAAAACATTGAAGGTTTAAAGCAGTAATCTGACACCACACATTCGAAAAGATCACTTTGGTTGCAGTGTAAAAAATGAAGAAAGTAAGACAAAAATATTACTTAGGAAACTGTTATAATCCAGGTGAGAGATGGTAGAATCTGAGCTAGAACAGTGATGACAAGAAGTGAAAGATTAGTAGCCAAGAATGATATATGAGAGGAAAATCAACAGGATTTGGTAACGGATTTATTTTCAATTTAAATGCTCTAAGTCTGTCCGTATGACTAGAGATTATAGCCTCACAATAAACCAGGTTGTTTTGCTAGAATAATGAGTTAATCAAATCCCTGTGGCACTCATACCTAGATAATGAGTAACAATAGATCAAATATAATTGTTCTTATATTTTTGTATATTCCCAACATGAGTTAATGTAACATAAAATTAATTATGTATAGGAGTCTACTATCAGGATGATCTCCAAACCATGTAAGAAAACAAAACAAAACAAAACAAAACAAAAACCTGTTAAATTTATGGATTGTGAGCATATTCAGATCTGAACACCTTTATGAAAATCATGATATCTCCCTCTATCTACAGATAGCATTCTGTGCACAGTTTCCAGGAATTCTCAGCCTTCTTAGTGTCTCTCCTTGGAAATTTCCCTCCATTGAAATATTGGCTGCATATTAGTAATTATTGAACGAAGATGATAGATTTATAGATATGCTCACACATACCTAGTGAGCAGTTTAAAGAACTTAAGCCCATAAAAATTGCCAAAAAATTTAAACGCTTGATCCTTTGGCTAGGGATAATAGTATTTAACGCCTAAATTAGTTTTCTCACGAGATTTTTGTAAGAATTAAATTATATGTTTGTGAAAGCGTTTTTTTAACTTTAATTGCTCTAAAATGCAACTTAGCGTTTTTGTTACCATTCATAATGGTAATATAAGAAAAACTACATGCCTAGAAGGACTGTGAGATGCTCAATTGGGTCATTCCAAGAAGTTGGGGTAGTTAATTATTAGGAGAGTTTGAGAATAGTCCGTATAGATCCAGGTTAGACTTACAGGCCAACGTATCTTCACTGGACAATATCCCGTGTTCTGTGTGTAATCATTTAACATGATTGTTTCTTGGACACAATTGTTGGAAGAAAACCATAAATATTTGGTATCCTTCTATGTCCAATTTGAAAAATGCTTTTATTGAATGATTTAACAATACAGGACAATACTCCAATATAAAGTCCACTGTGCTGCCTTTTCTTAATGCCTCCCTAATCTTGTTTCATTAATTACTGTTACTGCCTGGAGTGCTCATTACATAAACAATACATTTCACTTCCTTCTGAAACTAAAATGGAGTTGCAAAATGGTTTCTATATAGCTCTCAGAAAAACTTAATTGACCCTGGTAAGAATTTAAGCTTGTTTATATTGTTGGTAAATAGGCTGCTTTCTGTCCTCAAGGTTTCTAAGCTCTGATAGATATCACTTTTGTAAGCTGAATGACAAAAGTTTGACAAACAAAAAATTTACCATTTCCAACGTTGAGAAAAGGTAAATGACTTTACCAAGTTCCTTCCCATTTTCCCCTTAATAGAATTTGTAAACAAAATTAACTTTTAAGAGGACTCTAAAATTAAATTAAAGCAAAGAACAAATTGGTTGAAGGTGAATTAAGTTTTATAAGTCTGCCAATGGTCCTTAATTCCTTAACTTTATCTGCCGTTTCCAAGCAATTCATAGTGCAGTACAGAATAAAATTTGAAGATGCTATGTAAAGATAACTTCCAGTTAAATATCTTATCAAGCAGCAATTACAAGTGTACTAAAATAAGCTGTTGACAAAACAAATGATGTTTTCTGCTTTTAAATCTCCTTAACAAAGTTTGTTAATGTGAAAACTATATATAAAAAAGTAGCCATTTAAAATAGTCGTTGTTAGCAGAGGCAAGCAGCAGTGAACAGATCTAGAAAGTTTCTATAAAATTTGCCTTAAGGGAACAAGGGATATTAAAGAAAGTATGGATAGACATCCATCGAGTTCCCCTTGGAAAACCAAATCAAAAGACCTGCTAATATTAATTAGATTACACACAAAGCAAAAAGAAAGACTCAAAGGAACAAAAATAACTTTTTTCCAGTGCCTTCTAAAAACTGTATGTATGTATGTGTGTGTGTGTGCATATGATGCATGTGTTCCTGTATGTGTTTAAGTTATTAGTTATGAAGAGGATCAATTGAATGTGAGAGTCACAGGAAGAAGAATCAAAGTTCAACCCCATGATAATTGCTACAAGTATTAAGGAGAGAAACAGTAAGAGTGGAGAAAATGAGTTTATGCGCCTTGGTCTTCCTCTCTTATATGTAATCTCACATATTTGATTTTCATTTTCAGAATCGAATTTCATGCCCATGATCCATTTCAGTTTAATTAGAAAATATGTAAAATATATCTAGAATAAGAATATATCTTATTCAAGAGTTGGGTGATCCTATACAAAACCTATAGACTGCACCTTAAAGCTTGAAGGTTAGTGGGTCCAAAATCCATCCAAAGAAAAGGAAGCTGCACAGCGACAGTTTAGGTGGCTCTATTTTTTAATGTGATTTGAAGTGGGAAAAATAAGCTTTGCTTGAGGTTTTCAGTTTAACTTGTCATAGACATGCTAAATTCATGGGCTATGTATGTGAACATCTGCCTGACGTAGAGAAATAAGAAATGAAACTTTAGAACTTCAGCTTTCTCTCCCACCTCCTCTCACACACACACTCACATGCACAAAATAGAGAGAGGGAAATAATTATACTGATTTTGTTTTTAGAAAAATATAGAAAATAAAAATATAAACACATTTTAAAATAAGATCTTGAGAGAAATATGATTCAGTATTATATAGTAAACATATATAAACACTTGCAAACTTTAACATAAATTATCCTTAAAAGTTTGTCTTATTTCAGAATTTTCATAAATTCAATAAAAATGAATAAAATATTTTCTTGTTTTGCATGTATAAAATTACATGACACTATGAATATTCTTTTTAAATAGCAACTATCCTAAATTCTAAGGATAAAAGTGTTTATAGTACAAAGAATTTTCCCTATGATAATATAGCTCATATAACAAAATATTCAGGCTCACATTCACATAATGCATTTTAAATCTCAAATAATTCCTGTATGTTATCTTTTGATGAGAACATACTTTGCTGATCTGTTAGCTCTTAAATGAATTCAAACAAAGGCTACTTTATAACTTGAAGTTTGAGGATTGATAGTTCTTATCTTTAATGAGAAATATATCTGATAATTATATAAATAAATTGATAATAAAAACCTATTTACTTCATTAATATATCACAGCCCTGAAGAGTACTTTAAAATTTGCTGTAATAAATAATTTTACTCTGTTTAAAATAGTGCAATTTCTAACAGAAAGCCATCCGCTTTCATCTGCCTAAGAAAAACGTCTTCTTTCACCTATGTATTGTTTTATAGATTATATTCATTTTAGCTAATCTTTACATCTATATTTTGCCACATAGTCTTCAGGTCTATAGCTTTTCAATAGGTTTTGAAATCTGGTAGGTTAAGCCCTTCAGCTTTATTTCTCCAACCTCATTTTAAAAATTGCTTTGGCTATTCTAGATCCTCCTAATTTCCACGCAAATTTTAAAATCATCTTGAAAATTACTACATAAAACCTTTTAGATAATTTATTGGGATCAAGTTAAATCTAAAAAACAAAATGAGGTCATTTAATAATATTGAGTCTTCCATTCCATAAATGCAGTACATGCTTATATTTATTTAGCATTGCTTCAATTTTTCTTTGCAATGTTTTATAATTTTCAGTGTGGAGGTTTTGGATGGTATTTGTTTGGCTTATTTGTAAGTAGTTTAAATTTGTTGGTGGTATTGTAAATGGAACAGTTAACTTTCATTTTCAAATTGTTTGTTTCTTATGCATGTTTACAAGCAGTTTTTATATGTAAATTGTGTGTTCTACAACCTTGCTACAATTTTGGTTTAATTCTAGTAGATTTATAGATTATGATTTTCTGCATAAATAATCATATCATATTCAAATAGAGACAGTCTTACTTCTGTATTTTGATCTTCATTCATTTTATTTTTTTCCCTTATTGCAGTTTCAAGGATCTACAATACAATGTTTTGTTAATGTAGTAAAAGCAGACATCTTTGTTTTCCTCTTGTAACAGGGAGAAAAAAGAAATCAGTCTTTTATCAAAATATATCACGTTGGCTCCAGCTTTTTTTTTTTTTTTTAATTAATGTACTTTTTTTGAGACAGAGTCACTTTCTGTTGGCCAGGCTGGAGTGCAGTGGTACGATCTCGGCTCACTGCAACCTCCGCCTCCTGGGCTCAAGCAATTCTGCCTCAGCCTCCCAAGTAGCTGGGATTATAGGCATATGCCACCATGCCCGGTTAATTTTTGTATTTTTAGTAGAGATGGGGTTTCACCATGTTGCCCAGGCTGGTCTCAAACTCCTGACCTCAGGTAATCTGCTTGCCTCAGCCTCCCAAAGTGCTGGGATTACAGGCGTGAGCCACTGCACCCGGCTGACTTCATATTTTTTAGAGCAGTTTTAGGTTTGTGACAAAATTGAGCAGAAATAGAGAGAATTATAGTCATTTGGGTATATACCCAGTACTGGGATGGCTGGGTCAAATGGTATTTCTAGTTCTAGATCCCTGAGGAATCGCCACACTGACTTCCACAATGGTTGAACTAGTTTACAGTCCCACCAACAGTGTAAAAGTGTTCCTATTTCTCCACATGTCCAACAATGATAGACTGGATTAAGAAAATGTGGCACATATACACCATGGAATACTATGCAGCCATAAAAAATGATGAGTTCATGTCCTTTGTAGGGACATGGATGAAGTTGGAAATCATCATTCTCAGTAAACTATCGCAAGAACAAAAAACCAAACACCGCATATTCTCACTCATAGGTGGGAATTGAACAATGAGATCACATGGACACAGGAAGGGGAATATCACACTCTGGGGACTGTGGTGGGGTGGGGGGAGGGGGGAGGGATAGCATTGGGAGATATACCTAATGCTAGATGACGAGTTAGTGGGTGCAGCGCACCAGCATAGCACATGTATACATATGTAACTAACCTGCACAATGTGCACATGTACCCTAAAACTTACAGTATAATAAAAAAAAAGAAATATTGAATGTTATTAAACACTTTCTTCCTCAAAAAAAAAAAATAGAGAGAATTCCCTGCCTCCACACATGCATAGCCTCTCCCATTACCACACCCCCCCAAAACATGATTCATTTGTTACAATAAATGAACCTACATTGATGCATCATCATCACTAAAGTCCATAGTTTACCTTAGGTTCACTCTTAATGTTGCACACTCTGGGTTTGAACAAATATATAATGACAAGTATTTACTACTATAGTTTTATACAGAATAGTTTTGCCATCTTAAAAGTTCTCCTTGATCAAACTACTCATCCCTCACCCTTCCCTAACTCCTGGTAACCACTGATCTTTCTACTGTCTCCATAGTTTTGCCTTTCCCAGAATGTCATGGGGTTGGAATCAGGAAGCATATATCCTTTTCAGATTTGTTTCTTTCACTTATTAATGTACATTTTAAATTCCTCCATGTTCTTTCATGGCTTGATAGCTAATGTCTTTTCAGCCAATTCTTTCCGTGAAGGTAACTCATCTACAAATGCCTTATCAAAGGCATTCTGCAATTCTGTAATAGTACTTTTTATACCTAGCATTTCTTTTTGATTGTTTCTTAGAAATTTTATCTCTGCCTATATTTCCTATCTGTTCTTGCATGTTGTCTACTTTATTCGAATCCTTCGTATATTAATCAAACCCAAGTCCTTCTCTTGAGTTCCAAAATGTCCTCATTATATTACATAAGTGATTTAGTACTTCCCACAAAATCCATACCTCATAAAATTCCAGATGCTATTCTCAGCCCAGCCTTAGGGAGCCAGAAGAAAATCTATTATCAGTAAGGAAAGAAGGTGTTGTACACTATTATTTAGTGGCCTGGAGAAATGGTTTCAATAGTGATAGGTGGAAATAATTTTAGAATGAATGTAATATGAGTCAAATAGTAAAGTATGTACTGACCTTCCTTCAGTACATACTCAGCTTCTAATTTGCAATTATGCT
Source organism: Gorilla gorilla gorilla (assembly GCF_029281585.2). Classification (NCBI taxonomy): domain Eukaryota; kingdom Metazoa; phylum Chordata; class Mammalia; order Primates; family Hominidae; genus Gorilla; species Gorilla gorilla. Next base: position 46,648,982 of record NC_073243.2, on the reverse strand, counting down.
GACAAAGCCCTGCAGTCAAATTGCTTTCTGAAGAAGTAAGCTCTACTAAGGAACCATTCAACTTGTCTTTATTTGTTTGCAATTACAGAAAGCCAAGAATTTTTTGGCGTACTGGGAAAATAGCAGTCCCAGGAAATTGACAAGCAAATCAGAAGTACAGATATATAATATATTATATAATTATAATTATATATTATATTGTTATATAAAATAATTACATATTAATATATACTGTTGTGTATTATATAATTTTATATATATATATATATTCTCTCTCTAGAACCACAGGAATTGGAGACAAGATTATTTACTAACATACAACTCTAACTTGTACTCCTATGGAATATGTTCTAACATCCTACACATTTTATTCATAGCATGATCAAAGTTGTAATTATGTATGTATATATTTATCTATCCCCTAGACTATACATTCTAAGAGAAGTAGTGCCTAGATTTATCACATTTCTTTTATTATGAACCAAACTAACCAAGTGTCTGGCATACATAAGCTACTATAAGAAGTGTTAACAGAATCCATGTCAGTAGTTCTGTTACAGTAGTAGTTAGACATGAGCAGAGCAGGAGAGGGCACACACACACACACACACACACACACACACACACCCCTCAGGTGATGGCCAGGTGGTTATTAACTTTGTCTCTAAAATAATAATTAATCACAGCTGGCACCAGGGAACGGCAGTCTCCTAATAGATAGAAAAAACCTGAAACTGGTGATCCATAGCTTCTCAATAAGATCTCATGAGTTGAGCCGGTGGGCTCAAGCATGCTCACAAAGAGGAAAAATGGTGGAGTTTAAACTTTTTCTTGAAATACTAGACCGGTAAGGGAAGAACACCTAAAATGAGCATGAGCACAACTCCAGTAAACACACTGCACATGTGGCCCCTCCCAAGTGTTATCAGGCCACTGCTATGCAGACAGCATATTCCCAAGGGGAGAATCAGGGGAGAAGGAATGCAAAACCCTGGAAGTATGCCAGTGTATAAAACTCCAAGTCAGAGGTCAAAGCATACACTTGATATCTCAAGTCACCTGCTTGGCCCTCTTCCAAGTGTACTTAACTTCCTTTCATTCCTGCTCAAAAGCTTTCTGATAAACTTTCACTTCTGCTCTAAAACTTGCTGCTATCTCTCCTTCTGCCTTATGCCCCTCCAGTTGAATTCTTTCTTTTGAAGAGGCAAGAATTGAGGTTGCTGCAGACCCATACAGATTCACTGTCACTAACTTTCCCCTATCTGGTAGTTAGCTATATGGTAGAATAACATTTCCAAAGTCAATAAGAAGACAGACTATATTTTATATATATATTTTATATATATATATATATATACACACATATATATAAAATAATATAGTACAGTCATAAGGAAATTAAGGAAAGGTAGCAGTCAGGAGGAACATTTGATGAGCTTTGATTTTAAAATATTAATCTTCCAGGGTTGCAGATCAAAGAGTATGCAAAGTACTAACAGTGTGAGGGATCTGAGTTGTAGGTGGAGGGGAGAATATTATCAGAGCTGCCACTGTTGATATAGAGGGTTGCTGCAAATGTGAGCAAATGAGCTAGCATTAAGAATAAGAGCAGAGAACAGAGACATATAGATCTGAGCCTTAGAAAGTACTAAATATTAAGGGACTTGACAAAGCAGATAAAGCAGCCAATAAATTTAAACTACCACCTGCGTTTTCACTCTACAAGGAAGATTTTTTTTTGTTCTGGTTTTAACTCATTTCCTGCTTTGGCATTGTTGATGTTTTAAATAAAGAAATAAGTTCATAATCTCTGGAAATTGCCATTTCATTGGAAAAGAAAATGAAATTACATGATTTTCCAAAAGCAGGTTTATGAAAAGAAAATCTTTAATGAAACCTAGAAGTCTTGCTTTTTCTTCTTCTTACCCTTCCTTCCCTTTGCATTTTCTAATGAAGTTTTTGTTTTGTTCACTACATAGACCACGTTTTATCTTCAATCATGTTTGATTTGGGAATATCCTCTTGCATTTGTATAAATGAAAATGGTATAATGAGCTGACCTACTATTTTCAATGATAAAGGATGTCACACAAAATAAATGACTTTTCTCATTTGCATATTCACTTACATTGGTAAAAGAAGCAGCTTTCTAAATCCTAAAGATAGCAGTAGTCTATCATTTAAATTGGACTCCAGTATACATAACCAAATCAATTCATATCTGAAAAAGAAATATAATCTACTTTTATTAGTAATTTGTATGTATACGTGCATACATTCATACTTTTTCATTTATAATATTCATATTTCCCTGTGTTCTACAAGTTTCTTGTTTTTAAAAGTGTAATAAAATTCAAAAGCGAGAGAAATGTTTACTTAACTGAAGACATGGCTAAAATGTACACTCTTAAAAGTTTAAAGTGGATAAGAAGGAAAGGAAAAACATAAGCAAGAAATAGTCCTCTAGATAGTAGTTCAGTATTAGGTTCTAATTTTCAAATAAATAACTTAGGCAAAATTGTTACTAAAACTGGATGCCTAAAAACAAAGATACACTTTCTGCAAATAATGTGATTGTTCTGGCTTTTTCACCACTAAGACTCCACAGCTTTAGGAGTCACTGGGAAATATGCTTGTAAAAAGCTTTAAAAAATCCTACTCTGCCAAAAGTGGTGACTCATAGCTATAATCCCAGCACTCTGGGAGGCTGAGGCAAGAGAACTGCGGCTGGCTTGAGGTCAACAGTTTGAGACAAGCTCATGCAACAAAGCAGACTCCCATCTCCACAAAATAAAAATAATTAGTCAGGCATGCTGGCGTACACCTGTAGTCCCAATTACTTGGGAGGCTGAGGTGGGAGGATCACTGCAGCCTAGCAGTTCCAGGCTGCAGTGAGCTATGATTGTGCCACCGTACTCCAGCCTGGGTAACAAGCAAGTTCTTTCTCAAAAAATTCCCTACTCTATTACATTGAACAAATTTCAAATGTCTAGATAACAACAAAAAAGAGTTTAATCACACTCATTCCAAAAGTTACATTCTTTAGAAACTTTCTAAAAGTCACTTTTCAAAAGTTATTTGGCATTAAAAACATTCAATTTAGTTAAAATATAAATTCTATAATAAAGTTTCTATGGACTAGTACTCTTTTCTGATACACATGAAAATTTAAGAGAATTTTAAAGCAATGATGAGTTGTTGAATAGTTGCTATCTAATCTGCACTCAAATATTTTTAAGATAAATTTATTCTGACAGTGAGAATATTAAAAATAATATTGAGAATAATTTATTTTTGCCTCATTTTCCATTATAACAATTTAGTACAAATAACATATTAATATATACTTTAACAAACAGGCATGGCCTTCTACAATTCTAAACTGATCCTTCTCTATTTGCAACCCCCCAAATCATCAGATTCTTAAGAAGAGTCACTGCAAATACTGACAAATAAGTTTAAAGAAATATAATCCAGCATTACTTTTATCAATACTTACAGAAAATACAGATAAGAGGTTGTTGAAGTCTTCAACTATAAGATGGTGAATTTATCAATTTTGCTTCATGTATTTGTAGCCTTTGACAGTTGGTATGTATAATACTTAGGAGTATTAAGCCTTCTGGTAGGTTGATCTTTATATAAAATTCCTATTATTGATTTAATTTATTTTTAAGTCTACTTACATAAAACTGCCTTTTTAATTAATGATTTAATTAATCTTATCTTCTTCCATAATTTTACTTTCAACATACCTATATGTTTACATTTGAAGTGAGTTTCTTTTTAAGCAGAATACAATTGAGTCACTTTTTAAATTCAGCTCTAGAAATCTCTTTTTTAGGTCATATTTAGACCCATTACATTCAAGGTAATGATTGATACGTTAGCACTTAATTCTGCTACTTATTTGCCACATATTTTTAGCATATTTTAATTATATTTATCTGCCAGTGCTTGGTATTTACAGAAGTAGTTAAATGAATGGGCAACGAGTATTCACTAGAACTCTGCATTATGTGGCAAGAAGTTCAAGGAAAAAAGTTTCATAGAAATAGTTTAATACTTTCTTGTGGCTAGTAAAAACATGAGTCTTCAGATAAAATGACCTAGTAAGTTAAAAATGAAATGATTAAAAAAAGATCTATCTCAAATACATTTTCATCATATTTTATAACCCCAAGAATAAAGAGAAGATCCTGAAAGCTTCCAGAAAACAAAAACAGCACACCCTAAAAGAATTGACAAGCAGAAAAGCATCATATTTATCAACAATAAACTGGATATTAGAAGACAATTGAAAGTATCCTCAAATTTTTGAGAGAAAATTATTTTCAATCTGAGATTTTAATACCAAGCAAAACTAGTATTCAAATGTGAGGACAAAATGTATTTCAGACATGAAAGGACTCAAAGTTTACCTCCCATTCACTGTTCCTTCAGATGTTTCTTGAGAAGCACAAGCAAAATGAAGAGGACAAAAGACAAAGGATGGGGCAAGAAATATTTTATTAATAGGAGGAAATCTGACTTAATTATAGTCTTTAAATCATCTGGCTCTGAGGCAATCTCACAATAAACTGGAAAATAAAAATCACCATCACTATCAAGCAAGAGGGACTACTCAGAAAGAGGAATCAAATTTTCACTACTCTGAATGGGCGATTCCAAGAACCTAGCTAATTCTTATAAATCTGAGTACCATCACATCTAAAATTCTAAAATCATTTGTGTTTTTGCCCATTGTCAGGGAAACACTCCTCCCTTGGGCAATTCCTTATATTATCATATATTATTATATTATATATAATATATTATATTATAATATCAACGTCTACCGAGATATTGATTCTATGAAATCCTGCCTTTTCTCTCATAAATGGAAGCATTCTGTCATGCTGTGTCACAGATGAGGAACTTAGGGATTCAGGTCTTTTAAAATCCATTCTATTTTCAGAATAATGATCTTTTTAGATAAAGTATGTATCAGATATTAATTTAAACACAAACATACGAACACAACAGTTGTGTATACATAGTCCCCATAGACTGAAGAAAGTACACTTGAAACTTTCCTGCTTGTTTGTCATGTTAGCAAACAGTCTTTTTCACTGGAAATAAAGACAAGTTCATTAGATTTATCCCATCAGACGAGGATTTCCATATACACTACCCATCAAACAACAGATGGACATTCTTTGAACTCCAAGCCTTGGACATGCACTTCCTTATGCCCTCAGGCATAAGGAAGTTTATTTTAAACATTCTACTTATTTTTAAATACTCTATCTAGCATGACTTAAATTAGCTAAAGAGGTTGTTTGCCATTCATTTTTTATTCTCTTATCAGGCAGTTTTGAAGATACAAGAAAGCTGTATCCACAGCAATTGTTAAATATATAGTACAATTCTTCAGAAAAATCATTTAGGCCTGGTGATTTCTGGATGGGCTACCTACTGTCAGCTGTACAACTTGCAGTTTAGTCCAATTTATTAGTTAGAGCCATTTCCCAGAATAGAGCCACAAGTCACTGTGCTAAGTGAAGAGTTAACTGGGCTGCTCTCATAAATGCTAATGTAGGGGGCACAGTTATATGACATTATGCTGAAAATAGAGTCTCTTAAGGGTCTTTAAGTATGTAAATTAGGCAACAGGAATGATGCAGTGATATAGAGGCTTGTTTGTTCCTCCATGCGAACTGCACTTCATGGAGAGTAGATATTTAGTTTAGGCATAATGTATATAAACAACTTCCCTATGGAGTCCTCAAAGAAACATACAAAAATTAGAGCTTGCAAAATAGAAGCTTTATTTTTTCCAAACTCAAGTATATTTATGCCTCTCTGTTTTCATATGTGGGACGTTTAATACCGCACTTTTGAGAAACTTATTTATCCATTTTTTTTGAAGGGAAGATATTGGTAGGTATTACCTCTGCCTTAAATGAAGTCATTGAAACCATTTCCATTTGCTCTTAAATATAGGGTTTTAAAATGAATTCATTTATTTTAGATGTGTCACTTTTATTGTGAATCTGTGTTGTCAATAACTTATAAGCAATAAAAATGAGAAGCATAGTTTAGTAGCATTTGGCATAATTTAGTAGCAACACTTGGTAGAGCCACCTGTATGCCAAATTGGGACTCCACTTATTTCATTACAATAATGAGGTCTGTGGACACCTACAATTATTTTTCTTTTTTTGAATAAGATAATCCATGGTAGTGAGTTATCTCAATTGATTGTTCAGTCAGTTACAGATTGAACTCTTTTCTACTCTTTTTCCATGCTCACTACTTCACTGGACGAGTCTTAAACAAATAAATATCATGCTATAACTGATATAGACAGGACTTGTCCAGATTTCCTTAAATATTTTTTTCCCATTTCTGTGGATACCTCCTTCAAATTTGGTGTGCTTTCATTTCCAATGACCTGCATCTAATGTCTTCAGAGGACTTCCCTTGGTTAGCCAATGATGGATGAATCATGGTTGTAAAGCCATTATCCTTACCTCAATTTGGGAAAATTTGTGAAAAACCATTTACTCCCCTTAGAACATTGTCACTGTCTTAGCACATATCTCCTAGTAAATTTCTAGTAACTTTTCTTCTGTCCAGATTTTTAAATATTATATTCCATTCCACCAGAAGATACTATGCCTCCACCTTTACCTGTTTTCTTTCTCACTTATCAGGCATTTCCAGACTAAACCTAGACCAATGTTTCTGAATTTTGGCTGCATTTTGAAATCACCTGGGGAACATTATTTCTCCTTTTTAAAAATCAGTCTCTCTCTCTCTTTCTGTCTCTCTTTGACCTTGTACACTGCTAAGCTATATATTGAGCACATCCAGGTATATTTAAGGTGGTTCTGCTAGTCCAATTTCATACTGATATAAAGAACTGCCTGGGACTGGGTAATTTCAAAAAGAAAGAGGTTTAATTGACTCACAGTGCAGCATGACTGGGGAGGCCTCAGGAAACTTACAATCATGGTGCAAGGCAAAGGGGAAGCAAGGCACCTTCTTCAAAAGGTGGCAGAAAGGAGAAGAGCTGAGCAAAGGGGGAAGAGCACCTTATAAAACCATGAGATCTCAATCATTGTGCAAAAATCACAAGCATTCTTATACACCAATAACAGACAAACAGAGAGCCAAATCGTGAGTGAACTCCCATTCACAATTGCTTCAAAGAGAATAAAATACCTAGGAATCCAACTTACAAGGGACATGAAGGACCTCTTCAAGGAGAACCGCAAACCACTGCTCAATGAAATGAAAGAGGATACAAACAAATGGAAGAACATTCCATGCTCATGGGTAGGAAGAATCAATATTGTGAAAATGGCCATACTGCCCAAGGTAATTTATAGATTCAATGCCATCCCCATCAAGCTACCAATGACTTTCTTCACAGAATTGGAAAAAGCTACTTTAAAGTTCATACGGAACCAAAAAAGAGCCTGCACTGCCAAGTCAATCCTAAGCCAAAAGAACAAAGCTGGAGGCACCACGCTATCTCACTTCAAACTATACTCCAAGGCTACAGTAACCAAAACAGCATGCTACTGGTACCAAAACAGAGATATAGACCAATGGAACAGAACAGAGCCCTCAGAAATAATGCCACATATCTACAACTATCTGATCTTTGACAAACCTGACAAAAACAGGAAATGGGGAAACGATTCCCTATTTAATAAATGGTGCTGGGAAAACTGGCTAGCCATATGTAGAAAGCTGAAACTAGATCCCTTCCTTACACCTTATACAAAAATTAATTCAAGATGGATTAAAGACTTAAATGTTAGACCTAAAACCATAAAAACCCTAGAAGAAAACCTAGGCAATACCATTCAGGACATAGGCATGGGCAAGGACTTCATGTCTAAAACACCAAAAGCAATGGCAAGAAAAGCCAAAATTGACAAATGGGACCTAATTAAACTAAAGAGCTTCTGCACGGCAAAAGAAACTACTATCAGAGTGAACAGGCAACCTACAGAATGGGGGAACGTTTTTGCAATCTACTCATCTGACAAAGAGCTAATATCCAGAATCTACAATGAACTCAAACAAATTTACAAGAAAAAAACAAACAACCCCATCAAAAAGTGGGCAAAGGATATGAACAGACATTTCTCAAAAGAAGACATTTATGCAGCCAAAAGACACATGAAAAAATGCTCATCATCACTGGCCATCAGAGAAATGCAAATCAAAACCACAATGAGATACCATCTCACACCAGTCTGAATGGCGATCATTAAAACGTCAGGAAACAACAGGTGCTGGAGAGGATGTGGAGAAATAGTAACACTTTTACACTGTTGGTGGGAGTGTAAACTAGTTCAACCATTGCGGAAGTCAGTGTGGAGATTCCTCAGGGATCTAGAACTAGAAATACCATTTGACCCAGCAATCCCATTACTGGGTATATACCCAAAGGATTATAAATCATGCTGCTATAAAGACACATGTACATGTATGTTTATTGTGGCACTATTCACAATAGCAAAGACTCAAGGACAGCAAACTATCTCAAGGACAAAAAACCAAACACCACATGTTGTCACTCATAGGTGGGAATTGAACAATGAGAACACATGGACACAGGAAGGGGAACATCACACACAGGGGCCTGTTGTGGGGTAGGGGTAGAGGGGAGGGATAGCATTAGGAGATATACCTAATGTTAAATGATGAGTTAATGGGTGCAGCACACCAACATGGAACATGTATGCATATGTAACAAACCTGCACATTGTGCACATGTACCCTAAAACTTAAAGTATAATAAAAATAAAAATAAATAAATAAATAAATAAAATAAAACCATGAGATCTCATGAGAACTCAATCCATTATCACGAGTGCAGCATGGGTAAAACCACTCCCATGATTCAATTACCTCCGCCTATTCTCTCCTTTGACACATGGGGATTAAGGGGATTACAATTCAAGATAAGATTTGAGTTGGGACACAAAGCCTAACTGATAGTGACAGGAGACAGAAAGATTCCTAGGCAGATAGGGACAGGTGTCCAGTGAAACCCAACCTTCAAGCCAAAGACAACGTGAAGCCTGAAAACAAAGCTTCCAGTTTTGGATAGAATCCACTATCAGAGTGAGAACTTCCTCAGTGTATTTTAACCAATCGAATGGTACTTTTTCCAAGACCACCCATTTACCAGTCAGCATACACTCCCCCATTCTATGCCCACAAAAACACGGCTAGCTGCTCTTGGGTCTTCTCTCCACTGAGAGCTTTCCTTCTGTTGCTCAATAAAATTCTTCTGTGACCTACTCAGTCTCCAGTGTCCATGTACCTTATTCTTCTTGGTCCTGGGACAAGAACCTGGAGCTTGCTGAGCTGCGGGCAGCAGGAACAAACAAGCTGTAACCCTCCCATTCGTTGAGATGAGGGTGGTGGGAATGAATGAGCTGCAACTCTCCCTTCTGCCCACCAAGGTGCAGGTGATGGGAATAAAAGAGCTGTAGCACACTCCCACTCACTGAATTGTGGGGGAGAAAAAGCCACTAAGTGCCACACTCTTCTGTTCACCGAGCTGCAAGCAGTGGGAGTAAAAGGGCTTGCAACATGCTCCAACTTGCCAAGTTACAGGAGTGAAGAGCTGCAACATTTCTTGGGAGTTCAGACCTCAAGACTCCCCAAGTAAGAGCTGCAACATCCCTTGGGACCCGGGCTGCTTGCATCTCTGAGTTTTTGGATTCTACCACGTTCTCTTTGTCTAGATGCTGGCATCCAATGCAGAAGCCACTTTTGGCATGCCCAGTCCAGCCACAGGCTGGACACAGAGCCACAACAAATGTGGGATTCAGGCCAGTAGCATGAGCCAAGCACAGCCTGCTTGGCTGAGTGGGCAGAGTGAACCTGGCAAGCCCTAGTGAAGCCCCAGGCATAGGTTATGTCAGTCACAGAAATTTACAGCTGATGTAGTGGCACCAAAGGAATCCTGTAACACCATAACCCTCCCTCCCGCCTGCCAAGCAACAGAGGAGAAAAAGCCGCTGGGTGCCATTCCTTCCTGCCCGCTGAACTACAAAAGCTGCAACGTTTCTGGGGACTTGTCAGGATAGTCAGAAAGGTTGGTAAGAGCGTACCGCTTTCATTTTCATTTTTGAGGTTTCTCGTCCTCAGATTTTTTCTGAAAACAGATGAAGCACTGGGCCTCTGTCAGCGGTTAAGAGCAAATAGCGCATCTGCCAGTTCTACAAGATTCAGAGGACATGCTTGCTGGGGAGGACTTTGTCAATCCCCATTTCCCTCAGATGCTGGGAATGCTGGTTTTGTTCCAAAGCAGTTTCCCTTCACAGAAGTCTAACCATCTTGTGGGACTGGAAGGAGTTCCTGAGGCAATTTAGGGTGTATGGCTGAGGCTACACCCCAGTGTTACCCAAAGGCCGCTAGACTGACTCCAGTCTCTGATAGCCTGTTAGCGTGTCAGCCCTAGGACCTCCAGACTTTCCTAACACATTTTCTTTCTTTCCTTTGCAGCTGTCGTGGCTCCTATCTCTTCTTTATATACACTGTTAAGGGTGTTGTTTCAAACCGCAGAGATGATAAAACTGGTTAGAATGAGCTCTTGGCTCAGTCATCAAGAACACAACTTAGAATAATGTGGTTTCTGTCTAAGAACCGAGGAGGATGTAACTATTGAGAGTTTTCTTTCTCCTATTGAAGAAATCCATTAGCATAGAGCAAGAGGCTACTTTCTCTGGGCACCTTCCCCTCCATGCATTTAAGTCTGTTGTTTTGTTTTTCCACCATGTCAAGAGTTAACATAGTCCTGTGAATACAGGGAGCTTTTCCATGCAAGGGATTTTTTCCTTTTGGGAGGCATCTTATTAGCACAGGTCTCCAATTTCTAGGACTCCCTTTCTTTTCCTTGTTTGAGGAGAATCTGGCTCCACAGCTTCACTTTAGTATTACTCCAATGTGTTTTCCAAGCTTTGGTTTGGAGCCCTAAAAAAAAAAAGCTAGATCTGAGTGATCTAGAGACAGTCAACAGCAGAAGGCTAGGGTGCAGCACAGGTAAGCAGGACTATCCCTGCCAACTAGGCCTTCCTGCTTCATGGGTGGAGAATTTGCTCTCATCCATGGCATAGATGAAGCCTAGGAACACATAGATTAAGGACAGTGGAAGGCTAGGGCATGGCATAGGTTAAGTGCAACTATCCCTACTGACAAGTCCTTCCCATTTCATGGGTAGACATCACACTCACATCCATGGGTGGTGCTTTTAGTAGCCACCAGGACTCGGGGAAAGAAAGGAGGGAAGAAAGAAAAAGACAACTTTTTTTTTCTTTCCCTCACATACCCCAGGTTTTTGCTGGAAGTCAGGAACTAAGGGATGCCTTTTCCCCTCTCTTTCAGATGAATAACAAACTACCTTCAGCCTGCACTCCTCTTGAGAGCATCCTGAATCACTGGGACTCCTTTGACCCTCAGACTCTGGAAAAACAGAAACCACCTCATATTCCTTTGCACAAGGGTTTGGATGGATTATGTACTACAGGAGGGAAGGCGTCTAGAGGGAAACATTAGTTTTAATATTATCCTGCAGCTGGACCTTTTCTGTAAATGCGAGGGCAAAGATCCAAGGTCTTACATGTGCAGGCTTTCTTTTCCTTGAAAGATAAACTGGACCTTTGCCAACATTGTAGGATTGTTTCAGCTCTCCTGGTGGCCATGTCAGGAGTGGCTGCAAAGGATAATCCCAAGGGATAAGGGAGGCAAATCCCAGATGTGTCTCTAGTGGGGGAGTTGGCTCCCTCCAGTCCTGCTTCTCCTGGTACATCCAGTCTTCCATATCCAGGTTCTTTCTCAAGCTTGCGCCATCCTAGAAATCCTCATTTTAGGCAGGTCCCAGTCTCACTTCTTCCCCTACAAGAGATGCCTTTGAATATTGCCCCATTAAGATCCAGGTTCCATTTTCTCTATGGGACTTAAGGCAAATTAAGGAAAGCCTTGGTAAGTTTTCAGACGACCCTGACAGGTATATAGAGGCTTTCCAGAATTTAACCCACATATTTGAAGTTTCGTGGAAGGATTCTATGTTACTATGGAATCAAACCCTGACTACCACTGAAAAGCAGGCATCCCTAAAAGTGACAGAGAATTTTGGGGATGAGCTTTGTATGTCATATAGTGCCAAGGAATGAGATGAGCCTTATCCAATTGGAAGAATAGCAGTACCATTGGAGGACCCTAAATGGGACCCCGATGATGAAATAGGAGAATGGAAGAGGGAATACTTTTAGGTGTGCATATTGGAGGGCTTACAAGGGACTGGAAGTAAGCCTCTCAATTACTCCAAACTATCCATGATAGGCCATGGATCAGATGAGAATCCCAATGCCTTCCTGGAAAGGCTAAGAGAGGCCTTGATAAAGCACACCTCTGTATCTGCTGATTCAGTCGAGGGACAACTAATCCTAAATAATAAGTGTATTACTCAGGTGGTCACTAATAGCAGGAGGAAGCTACATAAACTGGCCATGGAACCAGATAGTACTTTAGAGAACATCCTGAAAGTGACCACCTTGGTCCTTTACAATAGGGATGGGGAGGAAGCCCGAGAGACAGAGGAGACACAAGAAAAAGGCAGAGGCTCTAATAGCTGCCTTGTAGGCTCATGAACCCCAGAATCCCTGAGAGGTACTTGTTAACTGTTATAAATGTGGCAAGCCAGGTCACTTTAGGAAGGACAGCCCAGGCAGCCTGTGGAAGCCACCCTGATCCTGTCCAATCTGTGATGGGGACCACTAGAGGGTAGACAGTCCCCAGAGATGCAGGTCACCAGGTCCAGAGCCAGTCTCCCAAATGATCCAGCAGAATGGATGGGTCCTGCAGCTCCTTTCCCTGACTCTGATGGTTCAGAATGCCATTACCATCCAGGAGCCTGGCTGATTCTGGAGGTTGCAGGGAGGAAAGTGGACATCTGCCTCAATACCAGAGTGTCCATTTCTGTTCTCCTCTCCAGTCTGGGCCTCCCCTCCTCCCTTATCATGACTGTGAGGGGTGTCTCAGGAAAGCTTCTAACCCAATATTTTTCCCCCTTACTTGTAGTTGGGGAGACCTCTTGTTTACCCATGACTTTTTAATCATGCCTGAAAGCCCAGCACCTCTGCTGGGCAGGGATATCTTAGCTCGTATGGGAACCACCATCTTTATGGCTCCAGGACACATTCTGTCTCCCCAGATGGAGACCAATCTGAATCCAGAAGTTTGGGTAACTAACTCTAGGGAAAACCGGCCAAGCCACAACTGTCATATTGGTCTGGATCCACCTTAAAGATCACACTTCCTTCCCTAACCAGAAACAATATCACCTAAAACCAGAAGTTAGAAAAGGGCTAGAAGACCACCATTGAGAATTTGAGGATGCAGGGCCTCCTCAAACCCTGAAACAGCCCTTGTAATACCCTAATATCGGGGGTGCAAAAACCCAATGGGCAACTGAAACTGGTCCAGGACCTCTGCGTCATTAATGGGGCTGTGGTTCCAATTCATCTAGTGGTTCCCAATCCATATATGCTGCTGTTACTTGAATACCTGAGGTATCTAAATGGTTCACAGTCCTGGACCTAAAGGATGGCTTTTTCTACATGCCACTATTGCCTGACTCCCAATATTTGTTTGCATTCAAGGATCCCTCCAACCAGACCACGCAGATAACCTGGATGGTGTTACCTCAGGGATTCCAAGACAGCCCCCACCTGTTTGGGCAAGCATTCTCAAAATATCTCTCTGAGTTCCTTTATCCTCATGTTAAAGTTTTACAATATGTAGATGACATTCTCCTTTGTGCCCTAATTGAGGAAATCTCTCAGGAGGGCAGTAAGGCTTTTCTTAATTTTCTGACTAACAGAGGATGTAAGGTCTCAAAATCTAGGGCTCAGCTCTGTCAGGCTTCAGTAAAGTACCTAGGTCTGCTCTTATCAGAAGGGACCAGGGCATTGGGCAAAGAAAGGATTAAGCCCATCTCCTCCTTCCCTCTCCCCAAAATGCTCAAGCAACTGAGGGGATTCTTAGGCATTACAGGATTCTGTATGGATTATGCATTACAGATTATGGATACCTGGGTACGATGAGATAGCGCATCCCTTATATCACCTAATAAAGGAGATTCAGGCAGCTAAGACTCACTCCCTAATTTGGGAACCAGAGGCTAAAAGAGCTTTTGGCCAGTTGAAACAAGCCTTGCTTGAGGCACCAGCCCTTCCCATAGGGAAGACTTTCAATCTTTATGTATCAGAAAAGAAGGGAATGGCCCTGGGAGTTCTAAACCAGGACCGGGGTCCCACCCAGCAACCTGTAGGGTACCTAAGCAAGGAACTTGATTTGGTAGCTAAAGGATGGCCACCCTGCCTCTGAGAAGTTGCAGCAGTAGTCTTGCTGGTACCAGAGGCTACTAAGTTAACCATGGGGAATAACTTGACTGTTTATACCCCTATGTAATGTGGCAGGACAACTGCCTTCTAAGGGGAGTCTCTGGCTAATGGAAAGCCACCTCTTCAAATATCAAGCTCTGCTATTAGAGGGATCTGCAGTCCAATTGAGAATCTGTCCCTCCCTACACGCAGCTACCTTCTTCCCAGAGGAAGCTGTGGAGCTTGAAAATGGCTGAAAACAGATAGTAGTGCAAACCTATGAGGCCCGAGTGGACCTCAAAGAAACCCCCTTAGACAACCCAGATTGTATTCTGTTTATGAATGAAAGTTCTTTTGCAGAACAAGAGATCCATAAAGCAGGGTATGCAATATTCACCCTGAATGACACTATTGAGAGCACGCCTTTCTCCTCGGGTACAAGTGCTCAACTAGCTGAGCTAATTGCCCTCACAAGAGTGCTTAAATTAAGCCAGGGGAAAGCAGTTAATATTTATACTGATTCTAACTATGCTTTCCTAGTCCTCCATGCTCATGTCATTATCTATAAAGAGAAAGACTCTCTTCCATGGGAAGTGGCAGTAATACATTGTAAAGGCCACCAAAAGGAGATGAATGAAATAGCTGCAGGAAGTAAGTTAGCAGACCAAGCAGCTAAATCAGAAGGGAGAGGGCCTCAGATTTCTGATACACTTGAGGCCTTTCTGATCTGGGATGGCTCCATAAGAGAAATAAAACCTCAATATTTTCCTGCAGAAGTAGAACGGGCCACCTTTCAGGGATATACCTGTCAGTCCTCAGGATAGCTACAATTGGAGGACAGAAAACTTCATCTACCAGCTTTCAGCCAATGGAAAGTTCTTAAAACCCCTCACCAAGTCTTTTACCAAGGCAAGGATAAAAGCTATCAAATCTGCTAAAAATGGTCCAACATGTCATTAATGCTTGTGAGACTTGCCTTAAAAATAATCCCCTTAATAGATGGCTTCTCCCCCTGGAACCCAAAGAATGGGAGTCTGTCTGGGGAAGTCTGGCATTCAGACTGGATTTAACCCATATGTCAAAGATAAGGGGCATCCAGTACCTCCTAGTATGGGTAGATATCTTCACTAACTGGGTAGAAGCATTTCCATATCAAACAGAGAAGGCTTCTCAGGTGATAAAAGTACTAATTAATGAGATAACTCCTTGCTTTGGACTCCCTCAGTACCTCTAGAGAGATAATAGTTCTGAGTTCAGTGTGGCTGTCACCCAGGGGTTCTCAAAGGCACTAGGCATTCAATGTCATCTTCATTGTGCTTTGAGACCATGATCCTCAGGAAAGGTAGAAAAGACAAATGATATTATCAAAAGGCATCTCAGAAAACTGTCTCAAGAGACTTGTCTCCCCTGGATTACTCTTCTTCCCGTAGCCCTACTACGTGTTAGAAACACTCCTCCTAAGCTGGGTTTAAGACCCTTTGAAATGATGTGTGGATGGCTTTTTCACCCCAATTATTTCTTGCTAGACAAAGAAATCTCTGATTTGATTAAACATGTAACTTCTTTGGCCCATTTTCAACAGGAACTGAAACAACTGTTGGAGGCTCAGCCCAGTGAACTAGGGTAAACTCTATTCAACCCAGGGGGCTTATTACTGGTAAAGGCACACCCTTCCCTTTCTCCTGTTCTAGGCCTGGATTGGGAAGGACCTTACACTGTACTTCTTTGTACTCCAGTAAAGATCACTGGAATAGATTATTGGATTCATTACACTCGAGTAAAGGCCTGGAAAACTGAGAGAATTACCTCTGTTGATCCAGAAGAGCACCCAAAGCACCAGTGTGAAGAAATCGGAGACTGTAAGCTAAAAATCACAAAATGTAAGTATCAATTAGCCTTCCATGGATATCCTCTTTATAATCTCACCTATGCTTGCTGTTATCACCTTCATTCTGTTCCTCACCATAAGACACCTTTGCCAAGGACCCCTTAATCCTGAATGCCCATGGGATTATCTACTCCCCTAAACAGCTATCTATTTTCTAAAGTTTAACTGCCCTCCCCCATACAAGACTTAATTCCTTCCACCAGGGTGAAACAGCTCTGGCCACAACATTGTTTTCAGAATGATTAGTCTATTTTACTTACTATTTTTGTTATCTCTGGTACTAGATTTTTCTCTTTTAGCTCCTCTTTGTATAATACTCATATTTGGCCCATGCATATTTAACCACCTTGTGAAACTTGTTTCTTCTCATCTAGAGGCCATCAAATTCCAAATGTTCATGCAAATGGATCCTAGGACAATGGCTCCCTTTTACTGGGGACCCTTAGATTGGCCTCTGAGAGAGATCTGACTGCCATTTTCCCAAAACAATGCCCCCTGTCAGCATGAGGCAATTAAGAGCGGTCATAGCCCCTATCCAAACAGCAGTTAGATATACCTCTTCAGAGCGGGGATAGAAAGTGACAGGAGACAGACGAATTCCTAGGAAGACAAGGACAAGTGCCTGATGAAACCCAGCCTTCAAGCCAAAGACAGCTAGAAGCCTGAATAGTGAGCTGTTGGTTCTGAATAGAGTCCACATCAGAGTAAGAACTTCCTTGATGCTTTTTAACCAATCAAGTTATGGTTTTTCCAAGACCACCCATGGACCAATAAGCACACACTCCTCCATTCTGGGCCCACAAAAACCCCAGACTCAGACACAGAGACAACTACCTCTCTTAGGTCCCACTCCACCGACAGCTTTCCTTCTGTCACTCAATAGAATTGTTCTTTGCCCTACTCACTCTTCAGTGTCTGTGTACCTCAATCCTCTTGATCATGGGACAAGAACTCAGGTGAGCTGGGGGTGGTGGGAACGAACAAACTGTAACTCTCCCTTCTGTCCACCCAGCTGTGGGCAATGGGAATAAAAGAGCCATAGCATGCTCCTGCTCACCGAATGGTGGGGGTAAAAAAGCTGCTGAGTGCCACACACTTCTGCTCACTGAGCTGTAAGTAGTAGGAATAAAAGGGCTTGTAACATGCTCCTGCTCATAGAGCCATGGGATTAAAGAGCTGCCACATTTATGGGGAGCTCAGACTTAGGGACTCCCCAAGCAAGAGCTGCAGCTTCCCTTGGGGCTTCACAGTTGCTCGCATTTCTGAGTTTTCAGGCGCCACTGCATTCCCCTCATCTAGATGCTGGTGCCCAATGTGGAAGCCACTTTCAGCATGCCGGGTCCAGCTGCAGGCTGAACACGAAGCCACGGCGGTATGGGATCCAGGCCAGTAGCCCAAGCCAAGCGCAACCTGCTGGACTGAGTGGGCAGAACAAGCTCAGCAAGCCTGAATTAAGCCCCAGGCAGAGGACACAGAGGCCACAGAGACTTCAGGCTGGCAAAGCAGCATCAAAGGAATACTGGAACATGGTTACCCTCCCTCCTGTTCACCGACCAGTGGGAGAAAAAACATCGCTGGGCACTATTCCCTCCCACTCACTGAACAACAAAAGCTGCAACATAACCGTATCAGTGGTGATATCTTTTTGCATTGGCCCTTTTGTTGCTATGAATTTTCTGTCTTTAATTCTATAAATGCTTTATCTGCTAAAGTCTACTTTATCTCATATTACTGTAGTTTTACCAGAATTCTTTTGAATAAGGTTTGCATGGAGTCTCTTTGTCCTTGCTTTTATTTTCAACCTTTAGGTAGCTTTATATCTAAAGCATATTCCATGGAAAAAGCATTTGCTAGACTGTTTTTATTTTTAATCTAGAGGGAAAACGTTAGTATTTTATTTGTAGTATTTATGTATACCTTATATAATTATTAATATACATGATTTACACTTATTATCTTACTATTTGATTTTATTTGGACCTTGTGATTTATGCCACCTTTCCCTTTCTTTTTTGCCTTCATTTTAATTAATCATATCCATTGTTGTACATTTTTTCATTAACTTCTTTTAACTTTTATTTTAATATAATTTTAGATTAACATGCAATTGTAAGAAATAACAGATAGAGAACCCATCATATTTTTCACTCAATTAGCCCAAATGATAACATTCTGTATTACCATAGTACTGTATCACAACCATAAAATTAATGTTGATACAGCCCTTAAACTTTATTCAGATTTCACCACTTACATGGACTCCTTTGTGTATTTGTCAATACAGTTTTATCTTGTGTGTATATCATGTGACCATCACTACAGTCAAGATACACAAACAGAATCATAGAATATGTAATATTTTGGAATCAGTTTTTGTTCCATTCAGTATAATTCCCTAGGTATTCATCCAAGTTACTGTGTGTATCAATAGTTTATTTATTTTCATTGCTGAATAATAGTCTATGGTATGTATATACCAGTTTGGTTCATTGTTCACTTATTAAAGGATATCTGGGCTGATTTTAGTTTTCATTTATTGCAAATAAAACTGCCATGAACATTGATGTACACATATGCTTTCATTTCTTTAGGATAAATGCCTGGGAGTACAATTGCTTTATTGTAGGTAGTTGCATATGTCCTGCAATGATACCTCTGTACAATGAGGTAGTACTATTCAGCAATAAAAAGACACAAACCAGACTGGAAAGGAGCCCAGTCTCCTACATTTATACATTGTATGACTCCATTTATATGACATTCTCAAAAAGACAGAACAAAAGTGATGAAGAATGAATAAGTGGTTTTCAGGGACTGGAGTTGGTGAGAAGCTAGGGTAAGATGCAACATCTTGAAGTGACGGAAGTGTTTTATATATTGATTGTGGTGGCAGTTACATGTCTGTATATGCCTGGCACAGCTTGCAGAATCATACACTATAAAGGTTAAATTCTGTTGTATGTAAGTAATTCTCAATTAAAAAATACAAGTAAAAATCACATATGTCTGATACTCCATCTGGAAATTTTAAGCTGCAGTTGGAACAAGGGCTTTATTTTTAATTTTTTCTTTTGAAATAATTATATATTCATAGTAAGATGCAAAAAAATTACAGGGAGGTCCTATGCACTTTACATGCAGTTTTCCCCAATGGTAACATCTTACATCACTATAGTGTTTTATCAAAACCCGGGAATTGACATTGGTGCAATCCACAAAGCTTATATAAATTTCATCTGTTTAACATGCCTTCATTTGTATGTGCCTGTCTGCGTTTAGTTCTATGCAATTTTATGAACTATTTATATTCATGTAGACACCACCACAATCAAGATACAGAACTGTTCCCTTACCACAATGATCCATTGTGCTACTCCATGTAGCCACACACATTCCTTCCCCTTACTCCTAACAACTGGCAGTCAATCTGCTGTCCATCTTTATAATTTTGTTATTTCAGGAACCTTATATAAATGGAATAATACAGTATGTAGTTATGACTTTTAAAAAATACTCTCCAGTTAATTCTAATGCACTATCAAAGTTTGAGAACCAGCACATAATCTAAACCTTTTCATTTTATTAATTAGTTACTTTATCTTAAAAAATTTATCTTCCTCTTGGGTCTGGGTTAAGGACACTAATGGCTTAATTAGTTATATTATATTTTGCTGCTAGTTTTTTTTTCCTTCCCACTATTCAAAGTCCATAGTATCAGAGAAGCTTTTATCTCAAGCAAATGACATCTGCTATACAACAAGGATTTGATATTCAATTTACTGAATGAATAAACACATGTCTTTCCTCACAGTTTGGACTATTTCCTTTGAATATGCTCCCATAAATAGCAAGTGAGTCAAAGAATATGTATACATAATTTTTAGAATTGTGGTAAGAACACCTAACTTGAGACCTACCCTCTTCATTAAATTTTAAGTACACAATACAGTACTGTTAAGGATGGGCACAATGTTGCATAGAAGACCTCTAGAACTTATTCATCTGACAAAACTGAAACTTTACACCCACTGAACAGCAACTCCTCCCATTTCCCCTTTGTCTCCAGCAAACAGGACTTTCTAAAGATTGAATTACAGTTTGCTGTCATCGAGAGTGAATTGGTAATGCCCATCTCCAACAGCCCAACTTCTCCACCTACCTTACAAAAACTATATTTTAAATCACTTTTAATTCATTATTAATTTGATGACCAGGATTGACATCTTATTTTCATTTTATTTTGTCATTAATTTAATGTGTATTTCTAGTTTTTGAACCATGAGTTTATGCTTTCAGCTATTTATCTATTTGGATTCTTAATTTTTAATAAATATACAAGTATACTTTATTTATTAAGAATGTTAATAACTTCCCTGCAATGTATCTAGTAAATATCCTCTCTTTCCACCTCTAGTTAAGATTCTATTACCTTGTAATTAAATTATCTTGTTAGTTAAAGCACAGGCAAAATATAATTTTAATAAAATTAAAACAAATTTCTTGATGACTCTAAGATACTATACTCACATTGGCTATACATACACAATAAAGAACAGAGAGACACAAATATGGTATTAACTAGATGTGTTTTTAGTGAACACACACACATATGTTTTTAATAGTGTAAGATAATTAATCAAAATCCAGTTTGTTCCCCAGAGGTGGGAAAGTTTCCATCATATATGCAATATTGTCTGTTTACATTTGTCTTGCAGGGGATAAAGAGTAAAGGGAGGTAATTTCTTACTTCCCTCAATTAACCAATACTGAGTGAGTACTAATATCAGTATCAATGAAGGCTTTAAAAAGATTGCTAGCATCATGGCAACCTGCCTTTTACTGTAATAAACTGTTTTACTTCAAAGGCAGTGACACACATTTAAAGTATCAGGAGGAATGAGATCTAATTTTTTTAATGTTGGAAAACAAAAGTGTTTGCCTCTCCACTTTTACATCAATACTGAAACCATAAAACTTTCCAATATTTTCTACATATATATATTAATTTTAAAGTTCCAGGGTACATGTGCAGGATGTGCAGGTTTGTTACATAGGTAAACATGTGCCATGGTGGTTTGCTGCACCTATAAACCCATCACACAGGTATTAAGCCCAGCATGCATTAACTATTTTTCTTAATGCTCTCCTTCCCCCCACCCCACCCCCATCAGACCCCAATATGATATATTTTAACAAAGAAATTTAAATCTCTTATTTTTTCTCCTCCAGTAGTTAAATATTTTTATCAAGTTCATTTCTTATCAGGGTAGATTATAAGATCATTCAAGAGCTTTTGATATCTTCTGGAGACATTCACATTCCACAAGTCAGTTGATCTCTGTAGCCATTGGTTCCTGTGATGGTTAATATTAGGTGACAACCTGACTGGATTCAAGGATGTCCAGATGCCTGGTAGAACATTGTTTCTGGGTGTGTTTGTGAGGGTGTTGCCAGAGTAGACTGACATTTGAGTCAGTGGACTGGGAGAGGAAAATCCACCCTCAATTTGGGTGGGCACCATCCAATTGGCCACCAGCGAGGTTAGAACCAAGAAGGTGGAAGAAGGGGGATGTGCTGTTTGCTTGTTGAGTCTTCTTGCTTGCTCTGTCTTCCTGTGCCAGATGCTTGCTTCCTGCCCTCTTGCTCTTGGACATCAGACTCCAGGATCTTTGGCTTTTGAACTCTGGAACTTGTACCAGAGGCCTCGTGAGGCCTTCAGGCTTAGACTGAGGGCTGAACTGTTGGCTTTCTTTTTTGAGGTTTCCAAACTTGGACTGAGCCACTAATGGCTTCTTTCTTCCCCAGCTTGCAGACAGACTATTGTGGGACTTTGCCTTGTAATTGTGTGAACCAATTCTACCTAATAAACTGCCTTTTATATGTACATATATACTATTGGTTGTGTTCTGCTGGAGGACTCTGGCTAATACAGTTCTCACATCTGCATATGAAGGTCTCGTTCTAGATTTTGGAAAGTTCACTTCCACTACTTCTGGTCTCTAAGATTCTATAAGATAAACCAAAATCATTGAGTTTTAAATTATACCTTTATGTAAAACAAATTATTTTCTTCTAATTCTTCATAATTTGTTGAACTCCTGGTGCTGATGATATACGGGTAAACAAGGCAGAGCTGGGTACTGCCTTTAGGAGCTCATATTCTTGTTTTACTAAGACAGTAAACAAGGGATTACCAGGGTCTGCTGTGGTGTTATGTAAGTAATATACTAGAGGCCATGGAAACAGACATTATGGTTAATTTAAGCCACATTCTAGGAGCTGTCTGTGTCTTAATCAAGAATTCACACTCTCTAATTAAATAAAGAGATGGGAAAATGTAAAGAAAATAGATCTGGGATTATTTCCATTTTTTTTGTAAAATAATTTTGAATTTATTGTTGATTATTCTGTTTAGTGTCTCTTTTAGAAGAATTCAGTTAACAAATCCCTCTAGTGATTGGTATTCGAGAAAATGTAATTTTCTCTACATGCTTGAATGATTCTTATTAATAATCTTATAGAATTTCTATTTTTGCCTTAGCTCCAAAGCTATTCAAAGCTAAATTTGCTGTTTCATGAAAGTAATTAGCTTACTCTTTCCTGATATAATCTACTGAGCTTTCTCTACTACCCAGTCATATTCAACTGTCATTAAAACCATTCATGCCTCTTGCAATTTGCCATATGTAATATTAATCTAGTGGTTCAAGTTGCTTAGATCATGGTTCTTGACCAGATATTTTATAAACTACATAGGGAGGCTGGGTTTATAAGTCAAGCCTGACTGTGTAATGAAGAGAATTGCTCTCCTTTTGGAAGTTTTGAATAAATAGTGTAGGTAGGAGTATAGGTATATGTCAAAGGACCTACTGTATAGGTAATCTCAGTTTACTTGTAAATGACTGTGTATTTTTTTTTTTTAATACTGAGTCTCGCTCTGTTGTCCAGGCTGGAATGCAGTGGCACAATCTCCGCTCACTGCAAGCTCCGCCTCCCAGGTTCAAGCCATTCTCCCGCCTCAGCCTCCGGAGTAGCTGGGACTACAGGCGCCCGCCACCATGTCCGGCTAATTTTTTCTATTTTTAGTAGAGACGGGGTTTCACCGTGTTAGCCAGGATGGTCTCAATCTCCTGATCTCGTGATCCGCCTGCCTCGGCCTCCCAAAGTGCTGGGATAACAGGCGTGAGCCACCACGCCCGGCCCTGACTGTGTGTCTTTATTGAGCAGAACTTGAATCCAGGAGGAGGAGCACTCCTGCCCAGTCCTTCCACCCGGGCCTTCTTATCTAGACCTAGTAGCATCCACAATTTAGCCCTTAATGTTACTATTCTGTATTCAGTCATCTGAGAGTCAGTATTGTATAGTAGCTGAGGGTACAGAGGTAGGACTAACTTCCTGTGTTCTAACCCCACACTACAAGTTCCTTACCTTAGTAAGTAATCTTACTTATTGGAGCGTCAGTTTCCTTTTTTAGAAATGAAATAATCGAGTGTTGCTTTGGAGTTATTTGAGACAACTCACATGAACTATTTAGAATCATCTCTCAGCACACAAGAAGCATTCTGTATGTATTAGCTAATTGTATTTATCTGCACTCATGTAATATATATGATACCTGAAATTATTTGAAATACTTAATTGCAGATAATGTGTTATTATCTATGTAGGTGGAAGCCACAGTTGGAGCATTCAGTTGCCCTTATCAGGAATTCAGCAGAAGATGAGCTAGACACATTCCCAAGGCAGCCCTATATATAGATTCTTCAGTTATCACTTTTACTGGAGACTATCAGAGTAGTTCACTCATCAGCATAATATGTTAGAAATAGGACTTTGTTGGAAAAACTGGCATCTGTAAAGTGTTCACTAGTGATGGATTCTCACTAGTGGTTTTCAAGATGTATAGATTGGCTAAAATATTTTAGAGATAATTCCAGTTGTTCCCTAAACAGTAATAAGAATATAGCAAACACTGTATCTTTCACTTACACCTTTGAGCGTGCCTCCTTAAGGCTGATTTGTATGTATTTCTTTTCCAATATTGATTCAGAATTTTCCTAATGACTTGACTTAGTAGGTTTAGCCAGATCTAATAATGGAATATTGTTACATTTGGCTCAACTAAATCTTTCATTCTTTTTTCCTTTTTTTTTTTTTTTTTTTTAGTAAACTGTGATTTCATCAAATTTTTAAAATAGGTGATATGGTTGATAGATAATATGTGTTGGTATCTGTGGCCAAATTTGTCCTGAGGCATAATTTTATTTTAACTTTTACTTATTTTAAACTGTTGACAGCTATCAATAGCTGCCCATGAGGACCCTCTGGTCATGCATAGGCATAGTGGTTTCAGCTAATTTACAGCAGTATGCCTCCCTAATTCAGCTGGATTATAAATTCTGTGAGTACAGAAACAAAAACGTATTGAGCATTTATGTTTTACAATAAATATTTAGTTATTAAAAACCTAATGCCTGCAAGGTATCATTATGGTAAGTGGGGATCCTCAGATGACTAAATAACGTGTTTTATTCTCAATAAGCTTTTGATTTGGTGATCAACTATTTTTTGTTGATAATCAAATATCAACTATTTTTTCTTGATAATTCTTCTTGCAATCTAAGTTGTATAGAACACATTGTTGGCAGTACTTAATGAATAGTTATTTAAAAGATAATTTCCTCCAGGAAAATTATTTCCCCAAAACTTATAGTCTCTTTTTTCTCTAATTGAAGGGGAGTTCCTTGCAAATTTTACTAGTAGAAAACCAGACACTTCTCATGAAGTAAAACTCACTGACATGAAATTGCTCTTTGTGAAAAACTGCTCTGCAATAAGTTAATTAGTTCCATTGGCTTTGTTTTGATGAAAGATTCATGCATTGAAATCTGCTTAGTTGTATGTGAAACAGTTTCCACCAATTAAAAAATCACAGAGTTTACAGCATTTTCTCTCTCTAAATTGGGTTTTCAAATTTACTTTCCACCTTGGGCCTTTCTGTCAAAAAAAAGTAACTTTTCTTGCAAGAGCAAATTGTTTTATGCTTATCCCGTAATTCATGAGTTCTTTAAAGAGGAAATGGAGGTAAATGCCAAAGTTTAATTTTAAAAAATGCCACAATGAAATTTGCTCATTCTGTCTGCACATACGGATGTAAAAAGCCATGTGGTTTGAGCTCACGGAAATGGAAGGTACCTTCAATGTTAGACCTAAAACCATAAAAACCCTAGAAGAAAACATAGGCAATACCATTCAGGACATAGGCATGGGCAAAGACATCATGTCTAAAGCACCAAAAGCAATGGCAACAAAAGCCTAAATTGACAAATAGGATCTAATTAAACTAAAGAGCTTCTGCACAGCAAAAGAAACTACCATTAGAGTGAACAGGCAACCTACAAAATGGGAGAAAATTTTTGCAATCTACTCATCTAACAAAGGGCTAATATCCAGAATCCACTATGAACTCAAACAAATTTACAAGAAAAAAACAAACAACCCCATCAAAAAGTGGGCGAAGGACATGAACAGACACTTCTCTAAAGAAGACATTTATGCAGCCAAAAAACACATGAAAAAATGCTCACCATCACTGGCCATCAGAGAAATGCAAATCAAAACCACAATGAGATACCATCTCACACCAGTTAGAATGGCGATCATTAAAAAGTCAGGAAACAACAGGTGCTGGAGAGGATGTGGAGAAATAGGAACACTTTTACACTGTTGGTGGGACTGTAAACTAGTTCAACCATTGTGGAAGTCAGTGTGGCGATTCCTCAGGGATCTAGAACTAGAAATACCATTTGACCCAGCCATCCTATTGCTGGGTATATACCCAAAGGACTATAAATCATGCTGCTATAAAGACCCATGCACACGTATGTTTATAGTGGCACTATTCACAATAGCAAAGACTTGGAACCAACCTAAATGTCCAACAACGATAGACTGGATTAAGAAAATGTGGCACATATACACCATGGAATACTATGCAGCCATAAAAAATGATGAGTTCATGTCCTTTGTGGGGACATGGATGAAACTGGAAACCATCATTCTCAGCAAACTATCACAAGAACAAAAACCAAACACTGCATGTTCTCACTCATAGGTGGGAATTGAACAATGAGAACTCATGGACACAGGAAGGGGAACATCACACACCAGGGACTGTTGTAGGGTGGGGGGAGGGGGGAGGGATAGCATTAGGAGATATACCTAATGCTAAATGACGAGTTAATGGGTGCAGCACACCAACATGGCACATGTATACATATGTAACAAACCTGCACATTGCGCACATGTACGCTAAAACTTAAAGTATAATAATAATAAAATTTAAAAAAAAAGACATTTAACACATGGGAAAATAGTCTAATTGAATTAAAATTAAGCTGCCTTTAGAAGCAGTGGTAGAGTCAGACCAGTGGACTAATAATATATTGTAATGTTGGCATCTAGAGATAAAACTAGTAAAAAAGTGTCTGTGATAGTTAATTTTATGTGTCAACTTGGCTGGGCCACTGTACCAAAATATTTAGCCTATCATTTTTCTAGATGTTTCTGTTTGGTTGTTTTATGGATGAGAGTAACATATAAATTGGTAGGCTCTGAGTAAAGCCAATTGCCCATCTTAATGCAGATGGGCCTCATCTAATGGTCTTAATAGAACAAAGACTGACCTTCCCTGAGCAAGAAGGGATTGTTCCAAAAGATGACCTTTGGATTTTAACTGCAGCTCTTCCCTGGGTGTCCAGCCTGCTAGCTTACCTCATCAGATTTTAAACTTACCAAGCTTTCACAATCCTTTGAGCCGATTCCTTAAAAATAAATTTCTCTTTATATATATATATATAGAGAGAGAGAGAGAGAGAGAGAGAATAAAATGGAATACTGTCATGTTTGCCTCAAGTAAATCTTTTGTTCAAGTTTTTTTCATTATTTGGTAAACTGGGATTTTATCAAATATTTAAAATAGGTCATGGCTGATATATAATATGCATTGGTATAGATGATATGTGTTGGTAATTTATATATATATAAATTATTCGTGTGTATAATCTATGATTATATATGTGTGTGTGTGTGTGTGTCTCTCTCTCTCTCTCTCTCTCTATATATATATATGCATTTTCTTTCTTTGGAGAGTACTGACTAATAGAGTTGCCAGCAGAACTTATGTGATGGGTATAGTCAATATATAGTCACTAATGGAATAATATAACAAAATTAAAGGTCCTGTGTCTTTGTAAAGCTATAGTCAGATGAAATCACAGAGGCGTACATAGCATTCTGTGCACTGACTTTTGGTTGAAGTAGAAGACCCTTGTTAATTTGGTCTTTTATACCTGATTTTGCCTGATACACCATGTGATTTCAAATTAGGTATCTCAGCTTGGATCCCCCTCAAAAGCAAATGCTAAGACAAAAAATTAAGTGCAATTATTTAATTTATGAGTTGCAGAGAAAGGAGACAGCCTATAAAAGATCAGATATTAAATTGGCTAATATAGCTAGAAAACCTGGGAACTGTGTAAAATACATGCATCAAAACGTTCTGCCAAAGGAACCAGAAAGTTGATGTACTTATACAGCAATGTCTGAGAGTCACTGGTAGGGAGATACTCTCAGGGAGTTTCAATTTCTTGCCACTTATAAGAGTTAGATGGAGGCTTTGTAAAATTCGAAGAAAAGCCCTCAAGCACACAGAGATCCTAACGCTGCACAAGGGAGGTTGGTGGAGCACACTGGAATGTAAGTCTGAGAGATATGGCAGCGCATTGAAAGCATCTACTCCATTACAAAAGTTCAGACTTCCTTTACTTTTGATCTATCACCATCATAGAGTAGGCAGTTCTATTTTATTAATTAGAAATTATTTTTCCAGCAAGTGACAAGAAACCTCACTAACAATGGCAGTCCAGAGCTTTGTTAGCAGCCTACTAACATTAAAATCATCAACGATCCAGGCTTTTTTCATCCTTCTCTACTATCCCTAACATAATAAAGCACACCAACACTGCTGGGACCACAGCAAACTGAGGTCTTTTGTTCTTATTCATCCAGTCATCTCATGGTTGCAGGATGACTGTTATAACTCTAAAACTTCTAACAAAGATCAAAGGGAGGAAAGAAGAGGAGAAGGAAGGAGCAGGGCAGTTTAAGCTACTATTTTTCATACCTCCATATTCTTAATAAGAAAACAATTTGTGTGAGGGGAGGCGCCAAGATGGCCGAATAGGAACAGCTCCGGTCTACAGCTCCCACCGTGAGCGACACAGAAGACGGGTGATTTCTGCATTTCCATCTGAGGTACTGGGTTCATCTCACTAGGGAGTGCCAGACAGTGGGCGCAGGTCAGTGGGTGCGCGCACCATAAGCGAGCCGAAGCAGGGAGAGGCATTGCCTCACTCAGGAACTGCAAGGGGTCAGGGAGTTCCCTTTCCTAGTCAAAGAAAGGAGCGACAGATGACACCTGGAAAATCGGGTCACTCCCACCCGAATACTGCGCTTTTCCGATGGCCTTAAAAAACAGTGCACCAGGAGATTATATCCCACACCTGGCTTGGAGGGTCCTCTGCCCACAGTCTGGCTGATTGCTAGCACAGCAGTCTGAGATCAAACTGCAAGGCAGCAGCGAGGCTGGGGGAGGGGCGCCCGCCATTGCCCAGGCTTGCTTAGGTAAACAAAGCAGCTGGGAAGCTCAAACTGGGTGGAGCCCACCACAGCTCAAGGAGGCCTGCCTGCCTCTGTGGGCTCCACCTCTGGGGGCAGGGCACAGACAAACAAAAAGACAGCAGTAACCTCTGCAGACTTAAATGTCCCTGTCTGACAGCTTTGAAGAGAGCAGTGGTTCTCCCAGCACGCAGCTGGAGATCTGAGAATGGGCAGACTGCCTCCTCAACTGGGTCCCTGACCCATGATCCCTGAGCAGCCTAACTGGGAGGCACCCCCCCAGCAAGGGCAGACTGACACCTCACACAGCCGGGTACTCATCTGAGACAAAACTTCCAGAGGAAAGATGAGACAGCAGCATTCGCGGTTCATGAAAAACCACTGTTCTACAGCCACTGCTGCTGATACCCAGGCAAACAGGGTCTGGAGTGGACCTCTAGCAAACTCCAACAGACCTGCAGCTGAGGGTCCTGTCTGTTAGAAGGAAAACTAACAAACAGAAAGGACATCCACACCAAAAACCCATCTGTACATCACCATCATCAAAGACCAACAGTAAATGAAACCACAAAGATGGGGAAAAAACAGAACAGAAAAACTGGAAACTCTAAAAAGCAGAGCGCCTCTCCTCCTCCAAAGGAACATAGTCCCTCACCAGCAACGGAACAAAGCTGGATGGAGAATGACTTTGACAAGTTGAGAGAAGAAGGCTTCAGACGATCAAACTATTCCAAGCTACAGGAGGAAATTCAAACCAAAGGCAAAGAAGTTAAAAACTTCGAAAAAAATTTAGAAGAATGTATAACTAGAATAACCAATACAGAGAAGTGCTTAAAGGAGCTGATGGAGCGGAAAGCCAAGGCTTGAGAACTACGTGAAGAATGCAAAAGCCTCAGGAGCCAATGCGATCAACTGGAAGAAAGCGTATCAGCGATGGAAGATGAAATGAATGAAATGAAGTGAGAAGGGAAGTTTAGAGAAAAAAGAATAAAAAGAAATGAACAAAGCCTCCACGAAATATGGGACTATGTGAAAAGACCAAATCTACGTCTGATTGGTCTACCTGAAAGTGACAGGGAGAATGGAACCAAGTTGGAAAACACTCTGCAGGATATTATCCAGGAGAACTTCCACAATCTTTCAAGGCAGGCCAACATTTAGATCCAGGAAATACAGAGAACGCCACGAAGATACTCCTC
This sequence comes from Gorilla gorilla gorilla, assembly GCF_029281585.2. Classification (NCBI taxonomy): domain Eukaryota; kingdom Metazoa; phylum Chordata; class Mammalia; order Primates; family Hominidae; genus Gorilla; species Gorilla gorilla. Next base: position 46,618,818 of record NC_073243.2, on the reverse strand, counting down.
GAGAAGAGCAACTCCAAGACACATAGTTGTCAGATTCACCAAAGTTGAAATGAAGGAAAAAATGTTAAGGGCAGCCAGAGAGAAAGGTCGGGTTACCCTCAAAGGGAAGCCCATCAGACTAACAGGGGATCTCTCGGCAGAAACTCTACAAGCCAGAAGAGAGTGGGGGCCAATATTCAACATTCTTAAAGAAAAGAATTTTCAACCCAGAATTTCATATCCAGCCAAACTAAGCTTCATAAGTGAAGGAGAAATAAAATACTTTACAGACAAGCAAATGCTGAGAGATTTTGTCACCACCAGGCCTGCTCTGAAAGAGCTCCTGAAGGAAGCACTAAACATGGAAAGGAACAACCGGTACCAGCCACTGCAAAATCATGCCAAAATGTAAAGACCATCGAGACTAGGAAGAAACTGCATCAACTAACGAGCAAAATAACCAGCTAACCTCATAACGACAGGAACAAACTCACACATAACTATATTAACTTTAAATGTAAATAGACTAAATGCTCCAATTAAAAGACACAGACTGGCAAATTGGATAAAGAGTCAAGACCCATCAGTGTGCTGTATTCAGGAAACCCATCTCACATGCAGAGACACACATAGGCTCAAAATAAAAGGAGGGAGGAAGATCTACCAAGCAAATGAAAAACAAAAAAAGGCAGGGGTTGCAATCCTAGTCTCTGATAAAACAGACTTTAAACCAACAAAGATCAAAAGAGACAAAGAAGGCCATTACATAATGGTAAAGGGATCAATTCAACAAGAAGAGCTAACTATCCTAAGTATATATGCACCCAATACCGGAGCACCCAGATTCATAAAGCAAGTCCTGAGTGACCTACAAAGAGACTTAGACTCCCACACATTAATAATGGGAGACTTTAACACCTCACTGTCAACATTAGACAGATCAATGAGACAGAAAGTTAACAAGGATACCCAGGAATTGAACTCAGCTCTGCACCAAGTGGACCTAATAGACATCTACAGAACTATCCACCCCAAATCAACAGAATATACATTTTTTTCAGCACCACACCACACCTATTCCAAAATTGACCACATACTTGGAAGTAAACCTCTCCTCAGCAAATGTGAAAGAACAGAAATTATAACAAACTATCTCTCAGACCACAGTGCAATCAAACTAGAACTCAGGACTAAGAATCTCACTCAAAACCACTCAACTACATGGAAACTGAACAACCTGCTCCTGAATGACTACTGGGTACATAACAAAATGAAGGCAGAAATAAAGATGTTATTTGAAACCAAGGAGAACAAAGACACAACATACCAGAATCTCTGGGACATATTCAAAGCAGTGTGCAGAGGGAAACTTATAGCACTAAATGCCCACAAGGGAAAGCAGGAAAAATCCAAAATTGACATCCTGACATCACAATTAAAAGAACTAGAAAAGCAAGAGCAAACACATTCAAAAGCTAGCAGAAGGCAAGGAATAACTAAAATCAGAGCAGAACTGAAGGAAATAGAGACACAAAAAACCCTTCAAAAAAATCAATGAATCCAGGAGCTGGTTTTTTGAAAGGATCAACAAAATTGATAGACTGCTAGCAAGACTAATAAAGAAAAAAAGAGAGAAGAATCAAATAGATGCAATACAAAATGATAAAGGGGATATCACCACCCATCCCACAGAAATACAAACTACCATCAGAGAATACTACAAACACCTCTACGCAAATAAACTAGAAAATCTAGAAGAAATGGATAAATTCCTTGACACATACACCCTTCCCAAGACTAAACCAGGAAGAAGATGAATCTCTGAATAGACCAATAACAGGATCTGAAATTGTGGCAATAATCAACAGCTTACCAACCAAAAAGAGTCCAGGACCAGATGGATTCACAGCCGAATTCTACCAGAGGTACAAGGAGGAACTGGTACCATTCCTTCTGAAAGTATTCCAATCAATAGAAAAAGAGGGAATCCTCCCTAACTCATTTGGTGAGGCCAGCATCATCCTGATACCAAAGCCAGGCAGAGACACAACCAAAAAAGAGAATTTTAGACCAATATCCTTGATGAACATTGATGCAAAAATCCTCAATAAAATCCTGGCAAACCGAATCCAGCAGCACATCAAAAAGCTTATCCACCATGATCAAGTGGGCTTCATCCCTGGGATGCAAGGCTGGTTCAATATATGCAAATCAATAATTGTAATCCAGCGTAAAAGCAGAACCAAAGACAAAAAACACATGATTATCTCAACAGATGCAGAAAAGGCCTTTGACAAAATTCAACAACCCTTCATGCTAAAAACTCTCAATAAATTAGGTATTAATGGGACATATCTCAAAATAATAAGAGCTATCTATGACAAACCCACAGCCAATACATACTGAATGGACAAAAACTGGAAGCATTCCCTTTGAAAACTGGCACAAGACAGGGATGCCCTCTCTCACCACTCCTATTCAACATAGCGTTGGAAGTCCTGGCCAGGGCAATTAGGCAGGAGAAGGAAATAAAGGGTATTCAATTAGGAAAAGAGGAAATCAAATTGTCCCTGGTTGCAGATGACATGATCATATATCTAGAAAACCCCATTGTTTCAGCCCAAAATCTCCTTAAGCTGATAAGCAACTTCAGCAAAGTCTCAGGATACAAAATCAATGTACAAAAATCACAAGCATTCTTATACACCAATAACAGACAAACAGAGAGCCAAATCATGAGTGAACTCCCATTCACAATTGCTTCAAAGAGAATAAAATACCTAGGAATCCAACTTACAAGGGACGTGAAGGACCTCTTCAAGGAGAACTACAAACCACTGCTCAATGAAATAAAAGAGGATACAAAGAAATGGAAGAACATTCCATGCTCATGGGTAGGAAGAATCAATATCATGAAAATGGCCATACTGCCAAAGGTAATTTACAGATTCAATGCCATCCCCATCAAGCTACCAATGACTTTCTTCACAGAACTGGAAAAAACTACTTGAAAGTTCATATGGAAACAAAAAAGAGCCCGCATCGCAAAGTCAATCCTAAGCCAAAAGAACAAAGCTGGAGGCATCACACTACCTGACTTCAAACTATACTACAAGGCTACAGTAACCAAATCAGCATGGTGCTGGTACCAAAACAGAGACATAGATCAATGGAACAGAACAGAGCCCTCAGAAATAATGCCGCATATCTACAACTATCTGATCTTTGACAAACCTGACAAAACCAAGCAATGGGGAAAGGATTCCCTATTTAATAAATGGTGCTGGGAAAACTGGCTAGCCATATGTAGAAAGCTGAAACTGGATCCCTTCCTTACACCTTATACAAAAATTAATTCAAGATGGATTAAAGACTTAAACGTTAGACCTAAAAGCATAAGAACCCTAGAAGAAAACATAGGCATTACCATTCAGGACATAGGCATGGGAAAGGACTTCATGTCTAAAACACCAAAAGCAATGGCAACAAAAGCCAAAGTTGACAAATGGGATCTAATTAAACTAAAGAGCTTCTGCACAGCAAAAGAAACTACCATCAGAGTGAACAGGCAACCTATAAAATGGGAGAAAATTTTCGCAACCTACTCATGTAACAAAGGGCTAATATCCAGAATCCACTATGAACTCAAACAAATTTACAAGAAAAAAACAAACAACCCCATCAAAAAGTGGGCGAAGGACATGAACGGACACTTCTCAAAGGAAGACATTTATGCATCCAAAAAAAAACAGATGAAAAAATGCTCACCATCACTGGCCATCAGAGAAATGCAAATCAAAACCACAATGAGATACCATCTCACACCAGTTAGAATGGCGATCATTAAAAAGTCAGGAAACAACAGGTGCTGGAGAGGATGTGGAGAAATAGGAACACTTTTACACTGTTGGTGGGACTGTAAACTAGTTCAACCATTGTGGAAGTCAGTGTGGCGATTCCTCAGGGATCTAGAACTAGAAATACCACTTGACCCAGCAATCCCATTACTGGGTATATACCCAAAGGACTATAAATCATGCTGCTATAAAGACACATGCACATGTATGTTTATTGCGGCACTATTCACAATAGCAAAGACTTGGAACCAACCCAAATGTCCAACAGTGATAGACTGGATTAAGAAAATGTGGCACATATACACCATGGAATACTATGCAGCCATAAAAAATGATGAATTCACGTCCTTTGTAGGGACATGGATGAAATTGGAAATCATCATTCTCAGTAAACTATCGCAAGAACAAAAAACCAAACACCGCATATTCTCACTCATAGGTGGGAATTGAACAATGAGAACACATGGACACAGGAAGGGGAACATCACACTCTGGGGACTGTTGTGGGGTGGGGGAAGGGGGGAGGGATAGCATTGGCAGATATACCTAATGCTAGATGACGAGTTCGTGGGTGCAGCCCACCAGCATGGCACATGTATACATATGTAACTAACCTGCACATTGTGCACATTTACCCTAAAACTTAAAGTATAATAATAATAATAATAATAAACAATTTGTACAAACTTCCAATAACCTTGGCAACTCCTGTGTCACATAGCCAAGCCTACCTTCAAACACAAGTATGTAGCTGTGTCCAATTTCAGTGTAAGAAACAGAAGCCTCTCTACTTACTTTAAGCAGAAAATATTTAATACAGGAATTAGATGCTTACAAAGTCTTGGAAACAACTGCTGGAGTGAATTCCAACCTAGACCCTCAATGATTTCTAGAAGTACTCAGCTGAATGTATGTACCCAGCGCATGATGTGGCCAGAATGAGGAAACTTGGGATACATAAGAATACTACACTGACTACTGAGTTTAGGAAGTCACACCTGAGGTGTGACCCAGTGATTAGGAAGCCAGGATCAGAGAACCAAAACTGCTTTGACCACTATAATACAGGCTGCAGCACTGCAGTGGGAAAAAAAAAAAAAAAAAAAGCAAATGCATCCATGTGAGTAACTGACATTTAGAGCACTTACTGCAAAGGAGACCGCAGAATGTAGAAATTAAAATGAGATTATCAGGCCAAGCACAGTGGCTCACGCCTGTAATCCCAGCACTTTGGGAGGCCGAGGCGGGTGGATCACGAGGACAAGAGTTCAAGACCTCTCTGGCCGAGATGGTGAAACCCCGTCTCTACTACAACTACAAAAAGTAGCCAGGCATGATGGTGGGCACCTGTAATCCCAGCTACTAGGGAGGCTGAGGCAGAGAACTGCTTAAACCCGGGAGGCGGAGGTTGCAGTGAGCTGAGATTGCGCCACTGCACTCCAGCCTGGGCAACAGAGCAAGATTCCGTCTAAAATAAATAAATAAATAAATAAATAAATAAATAAATAAATAAATAAATAAAATGAGATTATCTCGAAAATTCAATAGACCAAATTATGACTCTTCTACGGTTAAACACATTGCATTTCTCTAAAAATCAAGGGTCTGTAGGCAAGGAAAACACTGGGGCAATGGCTAGTAGAAAGCTGATTAATGATGCTGGCCTCAGCATCCACTTAAGGTGGTGGAGATAGTACTCCAACTCCACAGTTTCCTTTTTATCAAAATCTTCTCCTGTAAGAGTTCCACACCTTCTCTGACTCAGGTTCAAGGCTGACAATCACAGGACTCTTGCTAAGCCTTGACAATTAATATAGGCAAGAGCAGTAAAAAGAAAAGGTTATAAAGAAATGCAGTTAACTCAATAAAAGTATGTTTTTATTGTATATAAAATGAAAATTGGTTATATTTTTCCTAAGACTTTGGAATTTGTAAATATAAACTAAGCTGTGGCATCGACTATCATTTGTTTTCATTTAATAAAGCTCAATCACATTGTAGCTAATTTTACATTGGAACAAAAATCCACAATCATTTTAATTAAATTTGTGCACAGTCTAAAATACTATATGATAAATATTAAAATATATATGGTATTGAAGCAATTTTGGAAGCATCAGACAATGCTTAGTACTTGTGATATATGTTAGGGAGATAGCAGATACTAAAATGTAGTTGCTCATTGTAGAGGAAAAGAGGCACACAAAGCTTACTCTACTTCTGTTGTAATTTCCAGTCAGCAGTTTGATATAACTATAGCTTATTATAAGGCACTAAAATGGTACCTGTTGACTCAGATAAAATAACATAATAGTTTTGAGGGTGAACAACACTGAAAGGCTATGGAAACCCCACTAGCATTCTGGTTCCAAGATGAACAAGAAACAGTTTGATCACACACACAAAGAAAAGCTTTTACAAAATACAGCTTTCAGGCATACAGCATATTCAGTGGTCTGTTTCACTCTTTAATAAGAAGACCATCAAGGCCAAAACAGCATATGCAATGTAATAAAAAAAGTATGGATTTAGAATAAATGATCTTATATTACATAAATGTAATTACTATGCATTCTAGAAGATTGTCTTGAGCCAATAGTAAGTTTACTCATGGCTCAACAGCAAATGTTTTGAGAGTATGAAAAACACATCACAAAATAATAATTTTGAATTCAAAAGAAAATAACAAATAAAACATACTAGGAGTTTTCTATAAATGAGATTGTTAACACCACTAAAGCACTGAAGAGAACAAAGAGGTTCAACCATAAGGTTTTAACACAGCAAAGCAACAGCAAGTGGTCAATCATAGCCACAGATTGTTCCTTAGAATTTGAAAGAATATTTTTACTCAAAGATGGGGAAAAAAAGCCATAATGTGTCTGTGTGTGTATGTGTGTGTGTCTGTTGGTTGGTAGGTTGAGTGATGGGAGGAGGTTAAAAAAAGGATAATACAGGATTCTTATTGAGAGAATTTGTGAAGTTTATTGCCAAGGTTTTGACTAGGGAAAGGGTTTTGGTATTCATTAGTTATTATTACCGTGCATCAAAGCTCTATAGTACTAACATAACTAGATAGCACTATTTATGATAAGGAAGACATCTTAGTTTAAAATAATTTGACCAATAGGGTTCCGAAGGCAAAAGCTACCTTGAAGACTACAATGAGCTTCTGAGAAAAAGAAAAAAAATATTTCGAACTGAGGAGACATGTCATACCTGATAGTCTTGGAACTTAACTGTCTTATACTTCTTTGTTCTAGAGAATCTGAAAGAAATATTTGAGAACATATTGATATATTTTTCTAATAAGTTTTCTTTAAAGATTGCCTCTTTTTTACACTAGTATATTAGAGCAATTTTAATTTGGGTAGTTTACATTTTCCAAAAGGAATTATGTTTTTCTCAAAATGCATGCTTTTCTTTTAGTATTTGCTAATCCAATATACCACCATTCTAATCTCTCTAAAATATGTTCTATATATTAATAACTGAATATAAATGAACTAAACAATCTCATTAAGAAACTGAGATTGTGATATGGATTAAAACAAAACAAAACAAAAACCAAAAAAAAAACTACATGACATACAAAAGAGGTTTAATAATTACACATACAGGAAATAAAAAGAGGTTCCGCTAGACAATCAAAGATAATGAATAATTTTATGACAAAATTTGAAAAATTTGATGAAATGGACAAATCCCTGCAAACTCATACACAATTTACCAAGAGATACAAAAGAATAAATTTTTAAAATGGAATGAAATTAAAATTATTATTATTCTAAATTAAAATGCTGACTATGTAATCAAAGACTCTTCACATAATAGATGACTGGCTTGGAAGGCTTCCAGTGAAAACTTTCAAATATTGAAGAAAGAAATCAGTTCAAACAAACTCTTTCAGGGAATAATGTGGAAACAATTAACAACTCATTTTATGGAGACAGAATAAACTTCATGTTAATAATTTACAAGGCTATTAAAGAAAGAAAAATCACAGATCACTTGCCTTCATAAACATAAACGCAAAAATCCTAAACAAAATATCACTGAAGCAGTTGTTGGAAGGGGAAAAAAAACACAGGAATACAAGAGTAAAAAAATAGATGAGGATTTTGCAAAGTGTTCTGGAACAAGGAGTGAGAGAAGAGAGACTTCTGGGGAGTCATAAGGACTTTGACATGTGAATAGGTAAAGGGATTTTAGTAGGTATTTATGTATAATTATAGCTACAATTTTTCTCTTCAGTAAATTTTCAAAAGACATGCTGAGGTGTCAAATTTGGAGTGGATACAGTGAATGTGAATTCTTAATGAGGTATCTCATGTTTTACTCATTTTATGATAAAATAATAGTCATGTAAAATCGTTAATATGATAAATGATATTATGAACTTTCCTGTATTAATGTCAGGAAGAGCTTAATGATGTATAAGGGTATGCCACATTGAAAAAATGTTCACACGTATTGACCAAAAAGATGTCATTTTATAGTTTATCACCACACTGAAACTTTTAAAGTAGGTAATATGTTTAGACTCATTTGTCAAATCAGAAATTAGAAATATGGAGATTATTAACTTGGGTAAGGCCACACAACTAATAAGTGATGTGCATTTCGAGCTCTGTTCAAGTCACATACAGAGATGAAGCCATTCCTGATGTACAGGTGTCTTGAAAGTAATAAGAAAGGGTAATTTTAACTGTGTTTTGGTAACATCGGTATTGGACACAGCTTTAAGAATAAAAATAGTAGAAATCAATAATATAGAGATAATAAGAAGTATCAGAAGCAGTAATTTTTGTGTGTCAACACTCATTTGGCCACCATATCTACACTCAATTCTGAGAACCCTCTGATGGTGTATTACATTTAGAAAATAATGGCCTGATTTCATATGTGCTTTAGAGCAATCAAATTCCTGACATTAAATAGGCAATGATTCTACTCTTAAAAGTATTTTATAGTACTGCTGCCAATTGCTCAGTTGAGAGAAATTACTGAAATAATTTGTCCCGTAAGTCACACTTTTGAGAAATATCCCTAAAAATTTACAAGCTGTTCTTTGATAATGATGGAATAATATGTTCACATTCTGAAAGATAACACACAGCATGTTTATGTTGTTTATTAATGAAAGAATGTTTTAGAGAGAAGAGCTAACACCACTCCTGCCATTTTAATTCTCACATTTTGCCACTATAGGCTGTTAAATTCTGCTTTCTGAGTCACACTTACATTCTTGGCATGTTATGGCTGCTTTGGGGGCACACTGCAATACACTTCCTTTAGAACTACCACAAATAACTAAAAGATAAATTAATAGGGGCTACTTTCTGGCACTCAGACTGATAGAGATTCATGTCCTTATTCTATTACAATTTAGGTAAAGAAAGTATTCTGTTATTACAAATTCATAAGAACTAGGCTTTTGGCTCATACGTTTAGAGAAAAGTGCTCATGCTATTCATCAGGAGGCTGGCAAGGCAGGCACTGTCTTGCTCTGTCACCCAGGCTGGAGTGCAGTGGTGCAATCTCGGCTCATTGCAACCTCCACCTCCCGGGTTCAAGTGGTTCTCCTGTCTCAGCCTCCTGAGTTGCTGGGACTACAGGCACACACCACCATGCCTGGCTAATTTTTGTATTTTTAGTAAACACAGGGTTTCACCACGTTGGTCAGGCTGGTCTCTAACTCCCGACCTCGTGATCCTCCCGCCTCAGCCTCCCGAAGTACTGAGATTACAGGCGTGAGCCACCACGCCCAGCCAGCCACGCCCAGCCAAGCAGGCACTTACTCAAGCTTTCTGAAATTTGCACTATGCAATCAAAAGGTCATGAGGAGCCGAGATCGTGCCACTGCACTCCAGCCTAGGCGACAGAGGAAGACTCTGTCTCAAAAAAAAAAAAAAAAAAAAAAAGGTCATGAGGAATAGGTAGCAAACAGTGGAATTATAGAGAAATAGTACTCCTCAATTTTTTTTATTGTTAATTTTACTGATGTTTGGAATCATGACACACTTGGAACCAGAGGAATTTCAGAGGTTACCTAGACTAACTTTCCCTTTTATATATATATGAAGTTGGGTTATCTAGTCCAACTTACCGTTTCCAAACTCAAAGTTGAAATGCTTCTTTGAAGCTATATAATTGGCCAGTGGCACAAAGGGTATAGCATTCCCCATGAAATGTTATTTCTATAATGCAACAGTTTACCTATCTCTCTCCTTTTGTATACATAATTTTACTTCTCATATGCGAATAGCAGCTTGCCACACACACTGAGGGATGCAAAGGCAGCTTCAACTTAATGCATATGGAGGTGATCAAGGGCCCAGGTTTCTCCATCACTCCAAGGCATCCCAGACACCAGGCAAAGGCATCATTCTACTTTTGGATCTCAGTATATTTCCAAGCCTATAGACCATGGCTGAAGTACCAGGTGGGGCTGGGCCAACTAGGAACTAATAGCTATCTATTAGTATTCAAGAAAGAGTGAAGAAGGAAGACAGCACAGTGTCTAGAAGCTGGTACCTTTTACTTATATCTCCCCAGCTGCTGGCTGTTCCTTACACCAATCTGGATGGACTTTATATAAATCCTGATTATGATATCTTTTTAAATACCCACAATTTACCACTGTCAATGCCCTCTTACCCAAACCTCTCTTTACCTACCCACTCCCAACTTGATCAGGATGGTTCCCAAGCTCCTCAAATGAGCTTTTCAATTCAGACTAGGAGTTAGGTTGGGAAGAGAAATCTACTGCTATATTTTGTGCCCTTCAAAATTCGTGTTGAAACTTAATCCCCAACAAAGCAGTATGGAGAGGTGGGGCCTTTAAGAGGTGATTGGATCATGAAGGCTCTGCCCTTATAAATAGATTAATTCATTTGTGGATTAATGGATTAAAAGTCTACTGGATTTAGGGATTATCATGGGAATGGGACTGGTAGCTTTATAAGAAGAGGGAGAGAGTCCGAGCTTGTGCACTAAGGCCTCACCATGTGATGCCCTTCACTGCCTCACAAATCTCAGAGAGTTCCCACCAGCAAGAAGGCTCTCACCAGATGCTGCCTCTCAACCTTGGACTTAACAGGTTTTATAACTATAAGAAATAATTTCCTTTTATTTATAAATTATTCATCTTCAGATATTCTACCTTCCCTTATCGGGTTTCCACTCCCAGACTCTTTTCATGTTCGAAGAGCCTGACCTCTTAAAATGCATACCATTCTTAAAGACTTTGCTATACTTTTCTAGGATCAAAGCCCAGTACACTAGTACTTGCCTGACAAGACTGATGAGGAACCAGCTATAGTCCTGACAGACACTAAGGTGAGAAGTAGATTCTGTCTAGGCATTCTGCCAAAGTGGGAAGTTAAAAAATTAAAACAAAGCTGAAGACCAAATACCAGAGGGTGTTGTGGGGAGAAGGAAAGCAAACTGTAGCACTCAGATTGGAGAAGATCTTGAACAAATGGGGTAATTAAGAAGAAAAACCATGAATTTAGCGCAGGGGAGGTATCATGGGGAATAATTCTCAGAAACTCTAAGAATTGACATTGAAAACTCTTATCTAAGTTCCTAATGTGACTTATGCTTCCTGTAAGACATAAATAATTACCTTATTAACCATCCCTTCCCTATTTTCTTACAGTGTAGCTCTACAGTTTTAATGTAAGCATCGTTGCTACTTGGCATTGTAATATTCATTGATTTACTACATTTTTACAGCCTGTTTATTTATTTTATCCAGTCTTCCTTTTTGTGTTTGATGTTTTACTTTGTGTTCATTTTGACACATTTTAAATTTTATTAGTTTTTATATTTGTTATGAGCAATAGCAACTCAAACATTCAATTACTTTTTGCTTGAATGAGCCACCCAAATTTTCCATTTCATTGATCTTTTAAATACATTTATTTTAAGAACGTAAACTTTAACAGGAAAAAGAAAATAATTACTCAGAAAACAAACATGAAAAGAATACTCATCTTTAAAAGGATTTTCAAAAATTACTATAAGAATAACAGTGAAATGAAATAACCTTGTAATTTTGATAATGGAGTTGAAGAGGACTTTACCTTGTTCTATAAATTAAAGAGTGTAATGATATGATGATATAGTTGGAATCTAACTCAGTAATTAAGTTGTCCATTGCTTTTAACCATTTTTCCCTACAAGTTAACTTGATGAATTTATGCAAAACCATGAATAAGGGAAAAATAAAGATTCAACTCATGATAAATTTAATGTAGGGATAAAAATAAATAAATAATAAATAAATAAAGTGACAAAATGTTGTTGACAAAAAATGTTGGACTTCCATTGGGTGAGCTGTGTGGCATTATGCGTTCCCTTTGGAAGTTTTTAAGTGTTGTATCCAATTCTTCCTGTACTTAGGGGCTGAACTAATCTACTTCTGAAATAAGTTATATGCAATATAATTTCAATAAAAGGGTTAAGGTGTTAATGAGTTAAAACATTATTTTCAAGTAAAATTCCATGATAATGTTCAAGATTTTCAGCAAAGCTGTTCATTAAAAGATGGATAAATTCCTCTGAGTATTTCATCATATTTATTTCTACCTCTTATTCTAGGAATTCTCTTTAAATACCTAAAGCTTAAATGCTAGAAACCAGTTGTTAAAATCATAAAGAAATAAAGAAAAAGGAGTTACTGATAGAAATCATCCACAAAGAGACACTTTTTAATCCAGCAGTTGGAAGCTAAGAAAAAAGAATCTTGAAAGCAGCAAGAGAGGAGTGATTTATCATATACAATGATTCTTCAGTAAAATAACAGCTGATTTCTCGGCACAAACTATGAATGCCAGAAGGCAGTGGGATGACATATTTAAAGTGCTGAAAGAAGATAACTTTCAACCAAGAATTCTGCATCTGGCCAAAGTATCCTTAGAGAAATGAAAGAGAAACTAAGACATTCTTAGGTAAACAGAAGCTGAGATAGTTCTTTGCTAGTAGGCCTGCTCTACAAGAAATGCTTACTGTATTACCTTCCTTCAGGCAGAAATAAAAGGACGCTGGAAAGTAACTCAAAGCCATATGAATAAAAAGAACGCTAGTAAAATGCAATATTATTACATTTTTGGTTTGTCATTTTATATATTGTCTTTATATTATTTAAAAGACAAATAAAATGATAATTATAAATATATTAATGGGTACACAGTATATAAAGGAATAAGAAAATGATATTTTTTAAAGTATATTCAAAGAAGGAAAACAGAAGTATTAGGGACTAAAGATATGGTAGAAAATTAAAAACTCAAGCTAAATATTGAAGGATAATGTTGAGGAAAATCCCTCAAAGCAAAATATATTCTCCAAGATTGTGGCTTGTCTTTTTATTCTTCTCACCATGTTATTTTGTTTTCTTTTGTTTTGTTTTTGAAGAGTAGACAATCTAGAATCTGATAAGATCCAATTCAGCATTTATTTTTCTTTTATTGATTGTGCTTTTGATATTATATCTAAGAAATCCTTTTTACTAACTCAGATCAAACAGGTTTTCTTCATGTTTTACACTAGAAGTTATAATCTTAGGTTTTATATTTAAATCAATGATTAATTTTGACTTAACTTTTGTTTATTGTCTGAGGTGTGAGTTAATGTTCATTTTTTTGCTGCTGTATATTCATTCATTTCAAAACCATCTGTTTTAAGAAAGATTCTTTACCACTAAATTGTCTTTTCACTATACTTATTATTTTTATCACATCTATATAGTACCTTACAGCACTCAAACCTGCTAAACTGATTTATCACTTTTAATAGCTTATTTATAGATTCATTTGGATTTTCTATGCAATCTTTATTCATTTGTGAATAAAGCTACTTATAATTCTTCCTTTAAATATGGATGCTATTCCTTTCCTTTTATTGTCTTATTGTACTGGCTGGAAGCTCAGTATAATATGAATGAATGTGTGAGAGTCAACACACATGATCTATTTCTGGTATTAAGAAGAAAATATTCAGTTTTTTATCATCAAACATTATATTAGCTGCATGTATTTTCTAGATATTTTTAATGGGGTTTAGCAAGCTTTTTTTCTTTTCTGGTTTACTGAGAATCAAGAGGTTTGTTTTTTAATGAATAGTTCTGCATTTTATCACAATTTTTTCTGTATTTGTTTATGTACAGTTTTATAGATATGTAGTTTTCTCTTTTCATTCTGTTAATATGGTGGTAACTGTTTATTTTTTCAATATTAAACAATTTGCTTTACTATAAATAGGGTTTACTTTATTATAAATAGGGTTTATAGTAAAGCAAATTGTTTAATACTGAAAAAACAATATACTATAAATCCTGTTTTGTCATTATATTATTTTTATGTACTGTTGGATTTGAAATGTCAAAATTTTGTTAACAATTTCTGGACCTATGTTGATAAGGAATATTTGACTGCAGTTTTGTTTTCTTATAATGCCTTTGCCTGGGCTTGGGATCAGTGTAATTCTTGTCTCATACAATGAACAAGAAAGCATTCTCTTTTTTTAAAATTTACTAGAAGAGTTTTTATAGAATTAGCATTATTTCTTACTTGGAAGTTTGATAGAAATCTTATGATGGTTGATATTAGGTGTCAACTTGACTAGGTTGCGGGATACCTAGATGACTGGTAAAGTATTGCTTCTGGGTGTATCTGTGAGGGTGTTGCCAGAGGAGATTGACATTTGAGTCAGTGGACTGGGAGAGGAAGATCCACCCTCAGTGTTAGTAGGCATCATCCAATTGGCCTCCAGAGTTGCTAGGGCAAAGCAGGTGAAAGAAGGGAGATAGGTAGTTTTCCAAGTCCTTTTGCTCTCTCTGTTTCTTTCTGTGCTGGATGCTTGCTCCATCTCCTCCTGCCCTTGAATATCAGACCCCAGGTTCTTTGGCCTTTGGACTCTGGGACTTGCATCACTGGCCTCCTGGGGGCTCTCAGGCCTTTATCCTCAGACTGAGGGTTGCACTATCAGCTTCCCTGGTTTTTGAGGCCTTTGTACTTGGCCTGAACCATGCTACCAGCTTCTCTCTTTCCTTAGTTTGCAAATGGTCTGTTGTGGGACTTCATCTTGTAATCATGTGAATCAATTCTCCCTAATAAACTTCCTTTTATATATACATATATGCTATTGGTTCTCTCTGGAGAACCCAGAATAATACAAATCCCCAGTAAAACCATCTGTGTTTGGAGTTCACTTTGTGGAAAGAATTTAAATATGAAATCAATTTATTTAATAAATATAGAATAAGTCTAATTGCTCAATTCTTCTTAAGTATGTTTTGGAGTTTGTATCTTTCAAGAAACCATCTATTTTATTTAAGTTTTTCTTTTATGGGCATTGAATTGTTTGTGTAATATTCATTTACCTATTTAACATCAGTGGGATTTCTAGTGATATATCTTCATTCCTGATGTTGTCTGATATTAGTCATCCATTGTTCTCTCTCTGTCGCTCTGTCCATCTCTCCCTCCTTCCCTCCCTCCCTCTCCCCCTCCCTCTCCCTCTTCTTTGTTAGATTGCTGGAGGTTTGTTAATTTTTGATATTCTTAAAAGACAGATACTGGTTTGGTTGATTTTCTCTCTTTTTCTGTTTTGAGTGAAATTGATTTCAGCTCTTATTACTTCTCTAAATTTTCATTTATTTTGTTCTTTTTCTAGTTTTGTGAGATGGGAGCTTAAATTATTGATGTTTTTTTTTCTCTTTTCCGACATAGGTATTGAGTATAATGCATTTCTCTCTACGTATTGTTCTAGCTGTGTTCCACAGACTTTGAAATTTTTCATTTTTATTGTAACATATAATTTATTTTATTTTATTATTATTATACTTTAAGTTTTAGGGTACATGTGCACAATGTGCAGGTTTGTTACATATGTATACATGTGCCATGTTGGTGTGCTGCACCCATTAACTCATCATTTAGCATTAGGTATATCTCCTAATGCTATCCCTCCACCCTTCCCCCACCCCACAACTGTCCCCAGAATGTGATGTTCCCCTTCCTGTGTCCATGAGTTCTCATTGTTCAATTCCCACCTATGAGTGAGAACATGCGGTGTTTGGTTTTTTGTTC
Organism: Gorilla gorilla gorilla; assembly: GCF_029281585.2. Lineage (NCBI taxonomy): Eukaryota > Metazoa > Chordata > Mammalia > Primates > Hominidae > Gorilla > Gorilla gorilla. Next base: position 46,602,884 of record NC_073243.2, on the reverse strand, counting down.
TTGTGATAGTTTACTGAGAATGATGATTTCCAGTTTCATCCATGTCCCTACAAAGGACATGAACTCATCATTTTTTATGGCTGCATAGTATTCCATGGTGTATATGTGCCACATTTTCTTAATCCAGTCTATCACTGTTGGACATTTGGGTTGGTTCGAAGTCTTTGCTATTGTGAATAGTGCCGCAATAAACATCTGTGTGCATGTGCCTTTGTAGCAGCATGATTTATAGTCCTTTGGGTATATACCCAGTAATGAGATGGCTGGGTCAAATGGTATTTCTAGTTCTAGATCCCTGAGGAATCGCCACACTGACTTCCACAATGGTTGAACTAGTTTACATTCCCACCAACAGTGTAAAAGTGTTCCTATTTCTCCACATCCTCTCCAGCACCTGTTGTTTCCTGACTTTTTAATGATCGCCATTCTAACTGGTGTGAGATGGTATCTCATTGTGGTTTTGATTTGCATTTCTCTGATGGCCAGTGATGGTGAGCATTTTTTCATCTGTTTTTTTGGCTGCATAAATGTCTTCTTTTGAGAAGTGTCTGTTCATGTCCTTCGCCCACTTTTTGATGGGGTTGTTTGTTTTTTTCTTGTAAATTTGTTTGAGTTCATTGTAGATTCTGGATATTAGCCCTTTGTCAGATGAGTAGGTTGCGAAAATTTTCTCCCATTCTGTAGGTTGCCTGTTCACTCTGATGGTAGTTTCTTTTGCTGTGCAGAAGCTCTTTAGTTTAATTAGATCCCATTTGTCAATTTAGGCTTTTGTTGCCATTGCTTTTGGTGTTTTAGACATGAAGTCCTTCCCATGCCTATGTCCTGAATGGTAATGCCTATGTTTTCTTCTAGGGTTTTTATGGTTTTAGGTCTAACTTTTAAGCCTTTAATCCATCTTGAATTGATTTTTGTATAAGGTGTAAGGAAGGGATCCAGTTTCAGCTTTCTACATATGGCCAGCCAGTTTTCCCAGCACCATTTATTAAATAGGGAATCCTTTCCCCATTGCTTGTTTTTCTCAGGTTTGTCAAAGATCAGATAGTTGTAGATATGCGGTGTTATTTTTGAGGGCTCTGTTCTTTTCCATTGATCTATATCTCTGTTTTGGTACCAGTACCATGCTGTTTTGGTTACTGTAGCCTTGTAGTATAGTTTGAAGTCAGGTAGTGGGATGCCTCCAGCTTTGTTCTTTTGGCTTAGGATTGACTTAGTGATGTGGGCTCTTTTTTGGTTCCATATGAACTTTAAAGTAGTTTTTTTTCCAATTCTGTGAAGAAAGTCATTGGTAGCTTGATGGGGATGGCATTGAATCTATCAATTACCTTGGGCAGTATGGCCATTTTCACAATATTGATTCTTCCTACCCATGAGCATGGAATGTTCTTCCATTTCTTTGTATCCTCTTTTATTTCATTGAGCAATGGTTTGTAGTTCTCCTTGAAGAGGTCCTTCACATCCCTTGTAAGTTGGATTCCTAGGTATTTTATTCTCTTTGAAGCAATTGTGAATGGGAGTTCACTCATGATTTGGCTCTCTGTTTGACTGTTATTGTTGTATAAGAATGCTTGTGATTTTTGCACATTGATTTTGTATCCTGAGACTTTGCCGAAGTTGCTTATCAGCTAAGGAGATTTTGGGCTGAGACAATGGGGTTTTCTAGATATACAATCATGTCATCTGCAAACAGGGACAATGTGACTTCCTCTTTTCCTAATTGAATACCCTTTATTTCCTTCTCCTGCCTAATTGCCCTGGCCAGAACTTCCAACACTATGTTGAATAGGAGTGGTGAGAGAGGGCATCCCTGTCTTGTGCCAGTTTTCCAAGGGAATGCTTCCAGTTTTTGCCCATTCAGTATGATATTGGCTGTGGGTTTGTCATAGATAGCTCTTATTATTTTGAGATATGTCCCATCAATACCTAATTTATTGAGAGTTTTTAGCATGAATTTTTATCTCCTTTGAGACATCCTCTTTGACCATTAGTCATTTTGAAGTATATTGTTTAGTTTGGATATCTTTTGATTTATATTTGTGATATGGTTTGTCTGTGTCCCCACCCAAATCTTATCCTGAATTGTAGCTCCCATAATTCCCACATGCTGTAGGAAGGACCCAGTGGGAGATAATTGAATTATGGAGGCAGTTTCTCCCATATTGTTCTTGTGGTAGTGAATTAGTATTATAAGATCTGATGGTTTTCTAAGGGAAACCCCTTTCATTCTCTTGTCTTTCTCTTGTCTGCCTCCACGTAAGACGTGTCTTTCACCTTCCACCATGATTGTGAGGCCTCCCCAGCTATGTGGAACTATGAGTCCATTAAACCTCTTTTTCTCTATAAATTACTCAGTCTCGGGTATGTCCTTATCAGCAGCATGAAAACAGACTAATACAATTTGTATGATCAAATTTTTTCCACCTGGTCACCTTTAGCAAATCTATATTATTAAACTTGAAGTCAGTTTCTTGTAGAAAGAAATGAGTCATGGTTTTTTTTTATTACACGAGTTGCTTTTAACAAATATTTTATACCTTCTGCATCTAATATAATTATTGATCTATTTCAATGAAACCTGCCATGTTATTATTATTTTTATTATTTTAGTTTTTTTTGGGTCTTTCATTAGGTTTGGAAAATTTCAGTCATTATTTCTTTAAATATGTTTTCACTGTAATTTTTTTTTCTCTCTAGTATTTCAATCACCATAATTTACACATTTTGTCATTGTCTCACAGGTCCTTGAAGTTTAGTTCTTTTATTCCCTTCTTTCTAAAAAACAATTCATTTTCTTTCTGTGGTTCAGATTGAATAGTTTTTATTACTGTATGTTCAATTTCACTAATTTTTTCTCTCTTATTTCCATTCTGCTGTTGACTCATCCAGTAATTTTTGGAGGGTCATTTTTATTTTTTTTTAGTTCTAAAATTTCCATTTGTTTCCTTATGTGCTGTCTTTCTTTGCGAGAATTTTATTGTTATTTGTTTCAAGAGTATTTTTAATTTCTCAGAGCATTTTTATGATAGCTAATTGAAAATCCTTGCTCAGTAGTCTAAGATCTGAGTCATCTAGGTGTCAGCACTTGTTGATTTTCTTTTTCTACTGAGTTAAAATGTTTTCAGTTCTTGATATGATTAATTTTAGACAACATGCTGGACATTTTGAGAATTATAAGATTACGTTTCCTATTTCAATCTATTTTAGCAGATTGTCAGCTTGTTCAATTTCAGAATGTATGTCCTAGCTCAATTTTGTGGCTATGGGTCATATGTGGGTAAAATGTCAATTTAGTTTATAAAGCATCAACAGTGCTATTATTGTCTGCCCCACTTGTGTTACCCAGATGACAAGATTCTTCCCTACAGTCTCTGCAGTGCTATCTTGAGATGTGGAGGGATGCCACCTCATTATTCAGAGATGGAAAGGATGACAGAGTTTTGCTCACAGGCTTTACTGAGGGAGATTTACTGTGGGTAGGAGTAGGAGGTTGACATCACAGCTCCACCCACAAACTCCAGGAGAGTAGGACACTGCCTTGTCACTGTAGGGAGAGTTAAGGCTGAATTTTGCACACTGTCTCTGCTGTTAGAACATTCATTGAAGGTAGGGTGTGTAGCTATATTTTTTCTGCTCCCATTGGTATTTTTTTTTAATTTTATTTTAGGTTCAAGGTACATGATCAGGTTTGCTAAACAGGTAAATTGTGCATTGTGGTTGTGGGGCTTTGATGTACAGATTATTTTGTCACCCAGATAATAGGCATAGTACCCAATAGACAGTTTTTCAATCCTCACTCTCATACCAGCCTCCACTCTCAAGTAGGTCCCGGTGTCTCTTGTTCCTTTCTTTGTGACCATATGTACTGAATGTTTACCTCCCACTTATAAGCGAGAACATGTGGTATTTGGTTTTGTGTTCCTGTTTAGTTTCCTTAGGATAATGGCCTCCACCTCCATTCCTGTTGCTGCAAAAGACATAATCTCATTCTTTCATGGTGTATATGTACCACATTTTCTTTATCCAGTCTACCACTGATGGGCATTTAGGTTAATTCCATGTCTTTTTTATTGTGAATAGTGCTGTGAAAAACATATGTGTGCATGTGTCTTTATGGTAGAACAATTATATTCCTTTGGGTATATATCCAGTAATGGTATATAGCCTTATCTCTGTCATATCTCTTTCTCCATTTCCTCTTTAAGGCCAATAACTTTTAGATTTGCTTTTTTGAGGCTATTTTCTAGTTCCTAAAGGCGTGCTTCATTGGCATGTCACGTCCCCTCCCCAGTCCACTGTCACTGGGCCTAGTTCAGCACTAGGGCCTTGCCTAAGAGTTGCAGTCCTTATGGCCTAGATTGCCTTTCCAGTTTACTTGGAGACACAGAGCACTGTAGTCCTTTGTGGGGAGGTCTGCGGGAACTCAAATTCTGACCCTCTGGGATCTGCAATTCCCCTCTGGCTAGGGCTGGTTTAAATGCTCCCTCTATGGGCAACATCAGCTGTGCTTGGTCCCATTTTTCTTTCTGCTCTAACAGGGCAGCACTGAGTTCAATTCCTCCCAATTGCTCTGTTCTCCCTCCCCCAGTACTCAGAGATGCTCTCCACACCCTGAAGCTGCTGCGGGGCTGGGGGTGAGCTGGTGGGGGAGGAGTGTTGTCAGCAATTCAGGACTTTTTTTTTCTATGTCTTCAGTGCCTCTTTCAGGGATATAAAGTTAAAACCAAGTATATGAGTGCTCACCTGACTTTTGTTCTTATGAAGGTGTTTTTGTTTGTTTTTCGGTATAGACTGTTGTTAACTTGGTGTCCTTGCAGGGGGGACTATCAGTGGAGCTTTGAATTCTCCCTCCACAACCAGCTTTACATCTGGTGTCATTTCCCTTCTACTTGTAAAACTTCTTTAAAATTTTTTGTAGTGCATGTCTATGACAAATTCTTTCAGGTATTGAATACTGAATTCCTTGAGTTCTCATATATCTGAAAAACTACTTTGCCTTTATTTGTTACAGACATTTTCATAGATAAAAGTGTTCTAGAATTACAGGGTTTTTTTTTTTCTTTCTTTCAGTACTTTAATGATGTGGCTCTATGTTTCTCTTTGCCACTAGTTAAGCAATTTGCTAATGTTCTGATGTATTTTTTTATTTAAGTTTATTTTGCTTGTGGTTCATTGAGCTTTTTGAATCTCTGGCTTTATACATTTCATCAAATGTAGAAAATTTTTGGCTATTTTTATATCAGTTCTTAATTTTTTTAGTTTTAAAAATTTTAATTATTATAGATACATATTAGTTCTACATACTAGTTCTACATACTTATGGGGTACATGTAATATTTTGATACAAGCATACAATGTGTAACAATCAAATCAGGGTTTGGTATATCTATCACCTCAAGCATTTATTATTTGTGTTATAAATATTCCAATTCCACTCCTGTAGTTATTTTGATACATACAATAAATTATGGTTAACTATAGCCACGTTATTGTGCTACCAAACACTAGACCTTATTCCTTCTATCTAAATGTAGTTTTGTACCCATTAACCATCCCCTCTTTATTCCTTGCCTTCCCATCACCCTTCCCAGCTTCTGATAACAACCATTCTACTCTCTATCTTCATGAGTTCAATTATTTTTATCTCCCACCTATTCGTGAGAACATATAATATTTATCTTTTGGTGCCTGGCTTATTTCACTTAACATAATGTCCTCCAGTCACATCCATGGGAGCACATATTTACAAACTATCCATTTGACAAGGAATTAATAACCAGAATATATATGGAGCTAAAACAACTAATAGGAAGAAAAACAAATAATCTGATTTAAAAGTGGGTGAAAGATCTGAATAGACATTTCTCAAAAGAAGACAGACAAATGGCCAATATGGTATATGAAAAATGATCAACATCATTACTAGTGAGGGAAATGCAAATTAAAATGACAATGAGATATTATTTCACCCCAGTAAAAATGGCATCTATCCAAAAGGCAAGCAATAACAAATGCTGGTGAGAGTGTGGCAAAAGGGGAGCCTTTGTATGTTTTTGGTGGAAATGTTAGTTAGTACAGCCACTATGGAGAACAGTAGGGAGGTGCCTCAAAAAACTAAAAATAGAACTACCATATGATCCAGCAGTCTCACTGCTGGGTATATATGCAGAAGAAAAGAAATCAGTACATTGGAGAGATATCTGCACTCTGGTGTTTATTATAGCACTATGCACAATAGCCAAAATGTGGAATCAACCTAAGTGTTCACTAATGGATGAATGAATAAAGAAAATGTGGTACATGTACACAATGAAATATTATTCAGTCATTAAAAAGAATGAAATCATGTCAGTTGCATGGAACTTAATTTTTTTCTATTCTCTCCTCCCTTGGAAATTTTTATTGCATTAATCATTAGGCCATTATATATTTTCTTAAGGTCCATGTAAACTTTGCTAACATTTTAGTTCTCTTTTTTCCTCTCCATATTTCATTTTGAATAGTTTCCATTGTTACGTCTTTAGGTCTGCCAATATTTTCTTCTGCAGTGTCTAATTTGCTTTTAATCTCAACCTAGACACTAGTTTTCATCTCTAGAATTTCAATTTGAGTCTTTTCTTATATCTTAAATGTGTCTACATAATTTATTCAATTATTTTCAATGACTTACCTACAAATTTTATTATCTATATCATTTCTGTACCAGTTTTAATTGATTTTTTTTTGATATTTCAGGTGGTGTTTTTTTTTCTGCTACTTTGCATTCCAGCTAATTTTTTCATTCGCTACAGAGGTTGTTAATTTTAGTAAGTTGGGTCCTGGATATTTTCTGTTTGTATAAATATTCCTGAGCTTCAATCTGGAATATAGTTATCTGGAAACAGTTTCATCCTTTCAGGTCTTGCTTTTAAAATATTTTAAGCAAAATGAGAGCAATATTTATCCTCAGGCTATTTTTGCTCTATTTTAGGGGGCAAAACCCTTCTCAGTATTTTACTTTATGTTCTTTGTGTTGTGAGGGTTTCTGCTCTTGCTGGTGGACATAACACTATTCTTAGGCTTAAGTGATTTTTTTTCTTCAATTCTTTTGGGTGTTCTTCCTCAGCCTTAGGTAGTTTCTTCACATGCATATGTTGATCAGAACTCAGCAGAATACCTGCGAGGGACCCTCTGAGACCTACGATCTCTACAATTCTCTCTCTATGCAACTTTTTCTTCACTGTTACACTGCCCTGTAAATTTGATCTGCCTTGGCCTTCGCGAATCTCCACCCGATTAATTCAGGGAGACCTCTGAGTTCTCTGTGGGTTGCCCTTCTCTGTTGTATAGCTGGAATTTTCTTCAGGTAGTAAATTGATGCAATATTAGTTTGGTTTTTTTTTAATACAAGATTATTTTTTAGGTCGAAGGGTAAATTCAGCTTATATCATCTTCCAAAGGTTTGTGAAACTTGATTCATATCAAAATAAGTCAAAAATGAGGAATGCCTGTCTCTCCCTTAAGAGTCTCAATAGAGAAGAAAATTACGTTGACATATGTAGTCTTCACTAAGCAATCTCTAAATAATATTCTCCTAAGGATAATTTGTTATGTTTTTTACTAAGACTAGACATTATAAACACACACACACACACACACACACACACACACAAAATTGAAACACTGAGGTAAAACTTCATGGACATCTATTATGAAAAAATAGTTCTATTTATTCTTTTGGAGTAAGAGGCTCCTATGAAGTGGTGGAGAGGGTAGTCTTTGAATGGAACAGAAGTCAAATAAATTCTGCATGTATCACTCTCTAATCAGGTGATTCAGAGCATGTTACTTGAGCTATGTTTTTATTTTCTCATCTATAATATTTAGATACTAATTCATAGTTCATAGAAATTTCCTAAGAGTTAATTAATAGAAGTCTAAAAAGTTTCTAACCCTGTGTGAGGCAAAGAGTATCTATTCAGTAAAATATAATAGCTGTTGTGATTATTATCTCTTTATCCTTAATGAATGGAAGTCAATATAGGTTATCATCTTTTCCTCCCAAAGCTGAGATTCTTCACTATACATCCTCAGATTCAATTAATTCCATTCTATTCTTATATTTAACTTTATCATGCATGTGAACATTTCTTAAATGTTGTCAAATAAGATGTTCCCTCAGCTTTCTTTAAGGCAGAAATTATGCTGAGAAATTCTATATTTCTGGCATTTGCCTTCTCTTTGCTTCAGCAACAAAAGTGTCTGTTTACTTTCTAGGAGATACCATTTTTTTTCAGATTAAATATTTTCCAAATAATTTTGGAGACATAATTATCCACATGATTGAGAGAACCATGGTAAATTTATAAGATTATTTACATTACTTAAGGCTTTCTTTATGTCCTGTGGAGTTATCTTTAATGGTGAACAAAACTTGACTGTAGCCTGTGGTGAGATTGTAGATATCTGAAAGTTTTTTCCTTCTTTGCATACCTATTGTCTATCAAGGTCAGATCAACTCACGAGCAAGTCTTGTGAAAGTTGGTGTTTCTAATTACAAATTCAAGAGAGTAAAGGGCAGGTGTGGGAAATACCTCAGGTACTATGGAGAACAGCAGTCATTCTGACTTTTCGTATTTAATATTTTCCTCACCTCAATAGGCCGTACAGAAAACATATGGATATGATTTTAAAAAACAAGGAAAAGAGTTGGACTTTTTAGAGGTCATAGGTTATATTCATGATATTAATAAACAGTGATGAAATAAAAGTTCTCAGAGAAATACAGACATTCAAAAAGGTAATAAAAAATGAATTCCAATTTAAGCATATCACACATCTCAAAACCTGCTAACTCTTAATGTGAATTATTGAAAATAGCACATTAGAGAAAGATTGTAGATTAAATCTAGTTATGATCCTTGAATTTTATTCTTCTTCTGTGAAAACTATAGAAACTTTTAAAAATTCCAATTAAAATAGTTCACTTCATTTTATAAAGCCCTTCACAGATTCTTTTTTCATTCCAATCATCATTTCACTTCCAATTTCACTTTTGTTATCAAGGGCATTTTAATCGACAGTTCATCTGGCATAATTTATTGTCATCATTATATATGAGTTTCTCTTCAGACATAACCAAACATAATGATACCCATGTGATTTATAATCTCACTATAGCTATCAAGTATAGTTTCTTTGAGCTCTTTAGTTGTCTGGAGCATAATATTCTTCCTAGTATTTTAGGTCTTGTCTTATGCTTTGTTACTTTTTGTTTCTAATAACAATGCAGTCTAATCTTGTTTTGGTTTTTTTATTTTTCATTTTAATTTCTATTAATATTTGTTTAAAGTTTTTGTTAAAAATGTTTCTGTTCAATTTTGTTTTCATATATGTTTGCATTTCCTTCTAATTTTTGCTTATAAAAAGTCTTGGGCACTAGACCTGTACTTTAGCTTTAATTTTGAAGACATTTTATATAGCTCTTCTAAATATTTAATTTTTAAACATTAAATAATATTTTCAGTTTAAAATCTAATTTTAAAAATATGGCTTTCCATATGAAGTCTTAGAAAAATTTTGAATGTAAATGTTTTTTTAAACACCTAATTTTTTTTCTAATTTTGCACATGCATAAAAGTATAAAAGGACAGGGTTAACAGCTAGTTCTATGACTTTTATCTAAATCCAAGGGATGCTAAAAATTCGAATCTTAGTTGAATTCTCTTACATTCTCTTAGTTGAATTCTCTTACATTTAATGTTTTCTCATGAAAACATTTATGCGAGAACTAAGATAAATGAGCATTTGAATAAGGACTATCAACTGGACCAAACACCTATCCCTTGTTGAGCTTATTTATAAAGTAATGAATAACTGATATTGATGGGATATAGCAGTACCAGAGATAGGAGCTAGTCACAGATCTCTAGGAGGGCTGCATGACCAGCTGATCATCATGTACACCTAAGAGGGCTATGTGTTTTATTAAATAGGGAATCATTTCCCCATTTCTTGTTTTTGTCAAGTTTGTCAAACATCAGATGGTTGTAGATATGCGGCATTATTTCTGAGGGCTCCGCTCTGTTCCATTGTGGTCTGTATCTCTGTTTTGGTATGAGTACCATGCTGTTTTGGTTACTGTAGCCTTGTAGTATAGTTTGAAGTCAGGTAGCGTGACACCTCCAGCTTTGTTCTTTTGGCTTAGGATTGACTTGGCAATGTGGGCTCTTTTTTGGTTCCATATGAACTTTAAAGTAGTTTTTTCCAATTCTGTGAAAAAAGTCATTGGTAGCTTGATGGGGATGACACTGAATCTATAAATTACCTTGGGCAGTATGGCCATTTTCATGATATTGATTCTTCCTACCCATGAGCATGGAACGTTCTTCCATTTGTTTGTATCTTCTTTTATTTCATTGAGCAGTGGTTTGCAGTTCTCCTTGAAGAGGTCCTTCACATCCCTTGTAAGTTGGATTCCTAGGTGTTTTATTCTCTTTGAAGCAATTGTGAATGGGAATTCACTCATGATTTGGCTCTCTGTTTGTCTGTTATTGGTGTATAAGAATGCTTGTGATTTTTGCACATTGATTTTGTATCCTGAGACTTTGCTGAAGTTGCCTATCAGCTTATGGAGATTTTGGGCTGAGATGATGGGGTTTTCTAGATATACAATCATGCCATCTGCAAACAGGGACAATTTGACTTCTTCTTTTCCTAATTGAATATCCTTTATTTCCTTCTCCTGCCTGATTGCCCTGGCCAGAACTTCCAACACTATGTTGAATAGGAGTGGTGAGAGAGGGCATCCCTGTCTTGTGCCAGTTTTCCAAGGGAATGCTTCCAGTTTGTGCCCATTCAGTATGATATTGGCTGTGGGTTTGTCATAGATAGCTCTTATTATTTTGAGATACATCCCATCAATACCTAACTTATTGAGAGTTTTTAGCATGAAGGGTTGCTCCTGAATGACTACTGGGTACATAACGAAATGAAGGCAAAAATAAAGATGTTCTTTGAAACCAATGAGAACAAAGACACAACATACCAGAATCTCTGGGACGCATTCAAAGCAGTGTGCAGAGGGAAATTTGTAGCACTAAATGCCCACAAGAGAAAGCAGGAAAGATCCAAAATTGACAACCTAGCATCACAGTTAATAGAACTAGAAAAGCAAGAGCAAACACATTCAAAAGCTAGCAGAAGGCAAGAAATAACGAAAATCAGAGCAGAACTGAAGGAAATAGAGACACAAAAAACCCTTCAAAAAATCAATGAATCCAGGAGCTGATTTTTTGAAAAGATCAACAAAATTGATAGACCGCTAGCATGACTAATAAAGAAGAAAAGAGAGAAGAATCAAATAGATGCAATAAAAAATGATAAAGGGGATATCACCACCCATCCCACAGAAATACAAACTACCATCAGAGAATACTATAAACAGCTCTATGCAAATAAACTAGAAAATCTAGAAAAAATGGATAAATTCCTGGACACATAAGCCCTCCCAAGACTAAACCAGGAAGAAGTTGAATCTCTGAATAGACCAATAACAGGCTCTGAAATTGAGGCAATAATTAATAGCTTACCATCCAAAAGAAGTCCAGAACCAGATGGATTCACAGCTGAATTCTACTAGAGGTACAAGGAGGAGCTGGTACCATTCCTTCTGAAACTATTTCAATCAATAGAAAAACAGGGAATCCTCCCTAACTCATTTTATGAGGCCAGCATCATCCTAATACCAAAGCCTGGCAGAGACACAACAAAAAAAGAGAATTTTAGACCAATATCCCTGATGAACATCGATGCAAAAATCCTCAATAAAATACTGGCAAACCGTATCCAGCAGCACATCAAAAAGCTTATCCACCGTGATCAAGTGGGCTTCATCCCTGGGATGCAAGGCTGGTTCAACATACACAAATCAATAAATGTAATCCAGCATATAAACAGAACCAATGACAAAAACCACACGATTATCTCAATAGATGCAGAAAAGGCCTTTATTTGCTCTTTCTATTTGTTTTCCTAATTCTGACTATCTATTGTTTAAGGAAATAGTTCTTATAGAGAAGTACAGTATTATACTATTGTTTTCTTATACAAATTAGGGGGGGTCACAGAAAGTCCCACGTCATCCAGGAGGTGAGGAGAAAACTAGGGAGAAACAAAAGAGAGTGTTTTCTGTTCACAAAGATATAAGCTGAATTAATCAGATAATGCCTGGAGATAGAGCGTAGGAAGAAATATTTCACTAAACAGAGGGTGAGGGGCAGCAAAGAAGTCTGTGATTTCACATTATGGAAAGGGAAACTCCCTAGATGACTGAACAGATTTAATTAGTGAAAACTCTTCACACAACTTATCTTAAAAATGATTGGGGGGGGAGGGATAGCATTGGGAGATATACCTAATGCTAGATGACGAGTTAGTGGGTGCAGTGCACCAGCATGGCACATGTATACATATGTAACTAACCTGCACAATGTGCACATGTACCCTAAAACATAAAGTATAATAAAAAAAAGATTGAGTAGTATTTTAACAATCACTTTAAAATATTCAGTATTCATTAGCCTTGAAGTTTCTAATTCCTCCTCTATACTCCTATAGCACTTTGCTGTACTTCAGAAATTAGCACATTTTAGAGTATAATTATCATTTAATATTCACCTCTGCGTCCCTTTCTCCTTTTGCTCCACTACATTCATTCACATATTCATGTGTGCATACATGCACATATTCATGTGTACATACATGTGAGACAGTGTTAAGCCAGAAATTATGAAGGGAGACGGGACAACATGGCGAAACCACGTCTCTACAAAATTACAAAAATTAGCCAGGTGTGGTGAGATGCACCTGTAGTCCCAGCTATTGAAGATGGAGGTGCTGAGGTAGGAGGATTGCTTGAGCATGGGAGGTCAAGACTGCAGTCAGCCGTGGTTGCACCACTGCACTCCAGCCAGGGTAATAGAGCAAGATCTGGTCTCAGAATAAAAAAGAAAAGAAATTATGCAGGGTCACCACAAGGAGGAAGATGATTGTACATCTCGCTAGTAGGATACTCTATCTTTAGACTCAAAGGCTGTTTGCTACTGAAAAACTTCTTTTAGTCAAAAGGCCTGGACTGTGTAGGAGGAACACAAGAAATCTATGAAGAAATTTCCCACAACAATCATGATCCATGAGTTATCTGGCATATGACAAATTAAATTCATCTTTGAGTGAATGAACACCCTGTTAAGGAAGTCACATTTCAGAGGGAATTAGAAAAAAATGTACACAAAGGTCATAAAACTATTCTACTCAAATTATGCATAGAACACTATAGGAATGTAGATGAGGAAGTAATTAAATCTACTGGGAATAGTCTAAATACAGACAGTGTTGGAGAAAGAGCCACTTATTTAGACTGACCTGTAAAAAGTGATTAGATATTCAACCAGAAATATGGAGAAAAAAATGCAGAGGATGAAGATTCAGGGGAGATGGAGTATAATTAAAATAGCAATGTTTCTCAGAAACTTTATCTTAATACATATCACAAAGCATTTCCACATTGCATATATCATTATTTATTTCTAGCCCATAAGCCTAGATGTATAGGCACACCTTGGAGATATGGCAGGTTCTGTCCCAGACCACATCAATAAAGCAAATATCACAATAAAATGAGTCACACAAACTTTTTAGTTTCTCAGGGCATATAAAAGTTATATTTCCACTATACTGTGGTCTGTTAAGTGTGTAATAGCATTATGTCTAAAAACATATACCTTAATTTTAAAATATTTTATTGCTAAGAAATGCTGATGATCATCTCAGCCTTCAGAGAGTTGTAATCTATTTGCTTGTATAGGGTCTTGCCTCAATGTTGATGGCCGCTGACTGATCAGGGTAGTGGTTGCGGAAGTTTGGGGTGGCTGTGGCAATTTTTAAAAATAAGGCAACAATGAAGTTTGTCACATCAATTGAATCTTCCTTTTACAAAAGATTTTTCTGTAGCATGCAATGTTGTTTGATAGCATTTTACCCACAGAACTTTCAAAATCGGAGTCAGTCCTTGCAAACTCTGCTGCTGTTTGATCAACTAAGTTTAGGTAATATTCTAAATCCTTTGTGGTGATTTCAACAATGTTAACAGCATCTTCTCCAGGAGTAGATTCTGCCTCAAGAAACCACTTTCTTTGCTCATCCATAAGAAGTAACTCTTCATCTATTCAAGTTTTATCATGAGATTGCAGCAATTCAGTCACATCTTCAGGCTCCACTTCCAATTCTAGTTCTCATTTTATTTTCACCACATCTGCAGTTACTTCCTCTACAAAAGCCTTAAACCCCTCAAAGTTATCTATGAGAGTTGTTGATATTTTGATCTCTTCCCATAAATCATGAATATTCTTAATGGCATCTAGAATGGTGAATTCTTTCCAGAAGGTTTTCAATTTACTTTGCCCATATTCATCAGAAGAATCATTATCCATGGTAGCAATAGCCTTATAAAATGTATTTTTTTAAAATAATAAGACTTGAAAGTCAAATTTTACTCCTTGATTAATGGTCTACCAAATGGACGTTGTGTTAGTAGTCATGAAAATGACATAAATATCCTTGTACATCTCCATCAAAGATCTTGGGTGAACAGGTGCATTGTCAATGAGCAGTAATATTTTGAAAAGAATATTTTTTTCTGAGAAGTAGGTGTCAGTAGTGGGTTTAAAATATTCAATAAACCATGCTCTAACATATGTGCTATCATCCAAGCTTTGTTATTCCATTTATTAGAGCACAGCAAAGTAGATTTAGCATTATTCTTAAAGGTCTTAAGATTTTTGGAATGGTAAATGAGTATTAGCTTCAACTTAAAGTCATCAGCCACATTTACTCCTAAAAAGAGATTCAACCTGCTATTGACTTCTTCTCTCTAGCTAAGAAAGTCCTAGCTGGCAACTTCTTCCAATAGAAGGCTGTTTTGTTTACATTGAAAAATCTGTTGTTTATTTGGCCACGTTCATTAATTTTCTTAGCTAGATCTTCTGAATAACTTGCTGTAGATTCTACATCAGCACTTGATATTTCACCTTGCACTTTTATGATACCGGAATAGCACTTTTAGTTTCCTTCATAAGCTTTTTCTTTGTATTCACAACTCGGCTAACTGTTTGGCACAAGAGGCCTAGCTTTCAAACTGCCAGGGCTTTGGACATGCTTTCCTCACTAAGCTTAATCATTGATAGCCTGATTTAAGGTGAGATATGTATGAATATTCCTTTCACTTGAAAACTTAGAGGCTATTGTAGGGTTTTTAATTGACCTAATTTCAATATTGTCATGTTTCAGGAAATAGGGAGGCCTGAGGAGAGGGAGAAAAATGGAAGAATGGCCAGTCAGTGGAGCAGTCAGAACACACACAACACATTGGTTAAGTTCCCTGTCTTACATGGATATGGTTCATGGTGCCCCAAAACAATTACAGTGGCAACATCAAAGACCACCAATCACAGATTACCTAATGAACATAATCATAATGAAAACATTCTAAATATGAAAATTAGCAAAATGTGACACAGAGACACAAAGTGACCCCATGCTGTTGGAAAAATGGCACAAGTAGACTTGTTCTATGCAGGGTTACCACTAACCTTCAGTTTGTCAAAAGTGCAATATTTGTGAAGCACAGTAAAGTGAGGTACAATAAAATGAGGCATGTCTGTATTATCTTCATTATATAGAGACCACCATGACACTTAACTTCTGAGTGTCATAAAAGCTCTAGATTTTCAGGGATTTTACAAGTCCCTTAGTTAATTCACCTAGTGATGGCTGAGTCACCTTCATAACATTCTTAACAATTGTCCATCCTAGGACAGGAGCTGCATGATGCAGCTCACTCCATCTTTGGGTAGCAATGACCACTGAACATGTGCCCTTAGTCTAAACCTACTTTCTCCACTCTTGATTCTAATTATTGAAGCCATGCAAAAGTATGTGTAGGCTTCACTGTACACTATAAACTACCAGATCTTGGTATTTTCTCTCTAGTCTGTCTTTCTTTTAAAGACTAAACACCTCTGCTCTGTGTCCCTGATATTCTTCATGTGACATAATTTTTAATCCTCTGTATTCCAAGTAATTCTTCTGTAAACACATCTTTTTAAAAAAAAAAAAAAAAAGGCAGGTCTACTGTGGCCGACATCTAGTCTGGGCAGTTGGTATGGTTTGCCTGTGTCCCCACCGAAATCTCATCTTGAATTGTAGCAATCATAATTCCCACATGTTGTGGGATGGACCTGGTGAGAGATAATTGAATCATGGCAGTGGTTTCCCCATACTGTTCTCATGGTAGTGAGTAAGTCTCATGAGATCCGATGGTTTTATAAGAGGAATCTCCTTTCACTTGGTTCTCATTCTTTCTTGCCTGCTGCCATGTAAGATGTGACTTTCACCTTCCACCATGATCATGAGGCCTCCCCAGCCACATGGAACTGTGAGTCCATTAAACCCCTTTTTCTTTATAAATTACCCAGTCTTGGGTATGTCTTTATCAGCAGCATGTAAATGGACTAATACAGCAGTACCAGGGTGACTTTTATTACATTAGCAAATCAACATATGGGCTTTGATTGTACTTGAAATCAAATCACATTGCTATGACAAATGTTAGCAGATAGCCTAAGGATTATTGTTGCACACCAGTATAAAATCTCAGAGGCTATAACCATCAATAAAGCTCAAAGGAAGACAAAGAATCACAAAGATGTTTCTGTTCTTAATTACAAAAGAATTGTTATAATTATACTATTTGATGAAACAGGTAAGCCATTCTCAAAAAATATATAATCAAGTAAATTATTCATATACGGATATATGTCAAGTATTTTAGTGTTATAAGCTTAAAGCAGGCTCTTATTTCCCTTTTTATTTAACCAACTTTTTTTTGTTATGGCAAGGACACTTAACATGAGATCTATCCTCTTAGCAGATGTAGAAGTACAGTATTATTAATTATAGATAAAATGGTGTATGGCAGATTTCCAGAACTGATTCATCTTGCATAACTGTACATTGTTACCTACTGATTACCAACTCACCATTTCCTCCTCCTTCTCCCAGCTGCCCCTGGCAACCACCATTTTACTCTCTGTTTCTATAAGTTTGACTATTTTAGATTCCTCTTATAAGTGGAATCAGGCAGTATTTGTCTTTCTTTGCCTGACATTTCATTTAGCATTATGTCCTTCAAGTTTATCCACATGTATTGTATGGCAAAATGTCCTATTTTTTTGAAGTTGAATAATATTCCATTGTGTATATATACCACATCATTTTGCATTATCACCAACAGTGTACAAGGGTTCCAATTTCTCCACATACTCACCAACACTATTTTTTTCTATTTTTTAAAACAATAGCTATCCTAAAGGTGTGAGAAGATATATCATTGTGGTTTGAATTTGCATTTCCCTGATTAGTGACATTGGGCATCTTTTTACACACCTTATGGCTATTTATACGTCTCCTTGGAGAAATATCTATTCAAGTCTTTAGCCCACTTTAGTCAGATTACTAGTTATTTAGTTAGTTTTGCTGCTGATTCATAGGCTAGCTAGGTTGGTAGAGCATGAGAGTCTATGTATAACATTTTAATCCAAGCATATACACATATCCATGCTGTATCGCTGCATGACCTTCACACATTGCAAAAGCTCACTTGGTCATCGCCATTGCTTTTGTGTATTCAAACTCTTTATAGTATTTGTGAATAGCCAAAGATATTGCTTATTTAAAATGAAGACAGAATTCAATGTATATCCAGGGCAAGTCAATGTTTTTTCTAGTTAATACATGGGTTATTGAAGTAACTACTGATACCAATAAATTAGTATGAGACAATGCTAAATTCTGCTGTAGAATCGGGACTCATTCATTCAAAAATGATTTATTCAGCATCTACTCTGTGCCATGAAATGTTCTTGTCCTAGGTAGACTCTGGTCTTGATGCTTTGCTCCATTTATTTCTAGCCTCATATATAGCTGATCGGACATTCCCGTAGACTGGTCATTTTACAAAGTTATGAGAGTGTCCATGGTTATGCTCAGTCAATAGTATATGTAATATTTCATCAATTCAAAGAATATCACTTTACCTCACATTTTAATATCTATTAATTCAGAGTGTGTCTGAAATTTGCTGCTTTTTGACAACCAGACAGCAGTCTAATGGAACACCTTTTTAAAAATGCTGTCTTCTATGTTCTTGGTAGCACAGAGGATGATTCTCTGTGGAAAAACATGTCATTATCGACTCAGTTGAACAGGTACTCAAAGATTGCAAATTTGAAATGTAAAAAAGTTTTGGAGTTAATCAGAGTACTATGTTTTCTTTATCTGTATTCACAAGAGCAGTATACAATTACATTTCTTTTAAATAAGTTTTTTCTTACAGTGTAATGTAAAGATTGCAAATTTGAAATGTGAAAAAGTTTTGGAATTATCTTAATCAGAGTACTATGTTTCCTTTTATTTATTCACATGAGCAGTCTATGATTACATTTGTTTTAAATAAGTTTCTTCTTACAGTATAATGTAAAGATTCTAAGTGATAAGAGCAGTGTATTGATTTAGTTGGCAGTATTTCTTCTATCTTATCAGTAGATAAAATATTTTACAACAAATACCATTTTAAAGTCAATGAAGTTAAGTATGTAATGCAAAATAATATTGTAAACATAAAATTGTTACCTAAAACACAAATACTAAAGCCAGGAGTCAAGTTTGCAAAAGACAAATATAGTGACTATATAAAGCAGTCTCTCTGAGATTTTAAGGTGAGGTCTTTTGGGATTAAGAGGTTTAGTAAACAACCATGGCTTTAGCAATCTGGGAGGGCCTCACTAGATGCAGGTGGACTGCCACTGACACCACCAAAGTATGCATACCTGGAGAGAATCTGGGTGACTCGGGAAGCTGTTTTCACTTAAAAACCCTTAGCCAGATATCTCCTGGTATGTCTTCCTGAAAATATTCTATATTTAGAGAAGCATTCACATATGCAACAGGACAAAGCATTGTAATGAGATCATCACAGAAAAAAAATTTTTTCCAGTTCCTCCTCCTAGAAAGGCCGGAAGAATCTTGAGATGTGAGAATAAAATATAAAAGCCTATATTTGCCTATAAAAGTCAAGCTTGCCAGCTTGCCATATTCTGAATGCAGTCAATGTGTCTTCTCCTTGGCAAGCATCCTTAGCTCTGTGGGGGCTTACCAGGAAATGAGTCTCTTCAGGCCTCCATAGAGGAGGGAAAGACATGGTTCTAGACTGATATTTTAGCTGGGCGCCTATGTGGCATGATTGTATGGCTATTGTTAGCTAGAAAAGGTTCAATTTTACTGCCCAATCCATACTCTACAATCAACCTTTACAAACTGCATGTAATTCGCCAAACACTCCATGCTTTTCTACTTTATGGCTTTCAACATAGTTTCTTTTTTGCCTTTTCCCATCACGTTTTGCTCCTGGTAAATTCCAGTGTGCATTTCCATATTCATTTTGAATTTTGTCAAATGTGACAACCTCAAAGAGCCTGCCTTGACTCACTCTCTCAACAGCTTTGATTTTCACCATTTTATACTCTCCAGTACTTTCACATTTATATCCTTATATGTATTACAGTATATTATAATGATTGGCTTACTTCTCTGTCTCCTCATTAGATGGTGAGGTACTGAGAGTAGAAACTACCAACTGAACCTATGCCTATCATAGAATATGACCACATAAATATTTACTGAATTCTACTTTCTGGTAGAAGTTTATAGGATAGACTTCCAAATTTAGAAAAACCATAAAAATTCATTAAATAATTTGTTTTCTTTTTTCATTATAATATTTATCATTAAGACCTTACTTTCCAAAATCAGATTTTATTTTAAATTCCTCACTTCCTTTTTCCTAATAACTCAGTGCTCCTGCCATAGTGTTCAGCCTGAATAGGACTATCCTGAGACATACTAAGCTAGATTATTCACACAAGAGCTCAAAAGTGTTCCATTTCATGTGGTAAGCAAAATTCTCTTTGACATTCACAGTAGTCATTTAGCACAAACCAAAGCTCTTTCATCAGCATATATTGTACTGATTTTCAAATTATAAGGATGGTTTTTGAACACACCAGCTGAGAAGGGATTTAGTTTTGTGTATGTGTTTAGCCATTTCTCCTTATCCTCATCTCCCTGTGTATGTGAGTGTTTTTCCCCTATTTCATATTTACTTTCCAATTCCCTATTTTTTTCACAATTTTATGAGGAAACATTCACAGGCTCATCACTGCAGTCCAGAAGGACACATAGGAATTATTATGATCAACCTACTTAAAAAAGCAGATAAAAGATGAGAAATTGCCTTTGAAAAGAAAGAAAAAAGAGGAGTTATTGATGGATGTTTTAATGCCTCATTCTATTTTCAGCTACTCTGTTCATATTACCACCATCTGAACATGAATTACTTAAAGGAAAGAAAGGTATTTGTTCTTTTCTTATCTCTTTAAACTGAAGCTGAATATTTTAGATTGTCCAATTGGTCCTATGTTTATCCCATTTGCCTTTTGAAGTACTATCATACTGTACTTTATTCAGAACTGCAGATGCACATACCACACTTGGGGACAAATGAGATGACTTATTTTTGTATTGTGTTTTTAATGAAGCCTTTGGAAAAGGCTTCAGAAAGAAGTTTTGAAAAGTTACCAGTGAGCACAGTAATGAGATGCTGCCTTTCAGTTCAGCATTGAACTGGGACAGAGCCAACTAATAAGCAGTTGTTCCATGGAGCAGGATTTTAAAAGCAATCCTCAGGGAATACTCACAAGGATTTTAAAGTCAACTGCACATTTTTTTCAATATAATTTAAAAAAAAAATCTTATAATTGCCTCTGTTTTTTCTTAGGCACATTGTATCATAGTGGTATTTCAATAAATTATTAGAAGGCTTTTTTCTAAGATTAGTTTTAGAAGACTTTAATTAACTTACTCCCTGTTTGAGAAATGCTTGGCTTTCTTCAGAGTAGACCTCTTAAGCTATGTCTAGACAAGTAAACAGTTTCATTTAGTGGATATTATGGTCTTTCATACCATTTGACCATTTTTTAGGTCAAAAACAGTTGAATATTGGCAATTTCATATGGTTCAACCTTCAGTGTGTGCATGAGGAGGTGCGTGTTTTATTTTTATTATAAGCTTTAACTCACTATTGATTAAAATACCAAATACCTAAATAATTATATCAAAGAACATCTATCAACAAAAAAGTGGTTCTTCATATTAAAACATATTGAACAAAACCTATATTAGAAATTAAATAAAAACTACAGCACGTATGGTTCTCTGCATGTGTTTAGCTATATTATATATAATGATGTATCCTAATTGATTGTACCAATGCAAACCAAAGAACGTTAATAAAATAAATCTGCAGATGAACCTGAGAAACTTAGCCAGAAGAGGTACAAATGTTACTACAAATATACTGACAAAAAGTGTTGGTAATACTGTTTCATTTCTAATTAAAAAAGTAAATTGTATATGCATACCTACAATAGCATATTCTATCTTAGAGCTTTGAATTATTTTTGATGCATAGTTATACAAAGATTACTATATGTTACGATTTTTGTGTATAGTTGCAATTGTATACCACAGTTTTAATAATGCCATTTGGTGTGTGAATTTCCTTTCCTCAACCCTCAAATACTAGGAGTACAAAAATCCTGGAAGGTGGGCTGGGGCAGAAAAATAAGACAACAAAAGAGGTAGCTAATCTACAGACTGAATGAATAGATACTGAAGAGTCAAAGGTTGATTTTAAAAAGTATGAGAAGCCATTATCCTCAGCAAACTAAAACAGGAACAGAAAACCAAACAACACATGTTCTCATTTATAAAGGGGAGCTGAACAATGAGAACACATGGACACAGGGAGGGGAACAACACACACTGGGGCCTGTCGAGGGCAGGGTGGAGGGAGGGAGAACATCAGGATAAATAGCTAATGCATGTGGGGCCTAATGCCTAGGTGATGGGTTGATAGGTGCAGCAAATCACCATGGCACACATTTACCTGTACAACAAACCTGCATGTCCTGCAAATGTATCCTGGAACTTAAAATTAAATTAAATTAAATTAAATTAAAAAAAGAAAAAAGAGAATACTAGCAGGGTTAGTAATAATGAAACAAGTTTGTGATTAGTGCTAGTAGTATTAGTGTTAATTAATAGTGATACTTCTAAAGGATGTTAAATATTAGTTATATTATACTGAAGAAGTATAGTTATCCTATACTTCTAAAGGATGTTAATTCTTCCCAGACCACCCTGAAGACATGTAAGCCCAGACTCTGAGAAAATAAAAACCACTGATTTTCATGGGTTAATAAATGATGATGATAGTCAGTGAAACCTTGCTTACTTGAAATTCTTTTGCCCGGTGAAAGGTTAAAGCATATATAAGGATATTACCTAAAAGCTCTACGAATCATTCCATAATTTTAAGATAAATTTCACCTCAGAAAGCATTTCTAAAAATGGTGAAGTTATGAAGACTTTCTCCTCCACTTCTGTTGTGAAGAGCGATGACTTGTAAAGCATCTTTGCTTACTGAGAGGCTAGAGACATTCATCTCATGTACTCGCTTCCGATCTTATTGAAGTGGAAAATCAAAGCCTCGCATTTTTTTGTCAGAGGTTGCTGAAAATGATTACTTACTAACATATTTTCACCAACATGAAATATTAGTAGCCAAAAAGGATGCCTAAGCCACCCTTATGAACCAAAGTTTATATATATATATATATATATATATATAAATTTGAGATTTTTAAACCCCTGTTTACTGAAAAGGTGTAAATTTTTAGGATGCTTCCATTGATCCATTTATTGTTCAAAAATTTGTGTCAAAGTCCTATTATGTATCCAGACCTTATGGATACTAGGAACTATCTTTTCAGACCCTGGTCCTCACTTAAATGCCTCGTACAGAATTGCTCAAAAAGAATCTTGTATCATATGAAAAGAGGTGACAATCTGGTGGGCACCATTTGGTGTAAATCCAGATGGTTCCCAGGGTTTCTTCTTTTATCTATGATCAAGGTAAGGTTAACTTCAAACCTCACTGCACAAACTAAAATATCCAATGCCATTCCTTTTTCTGAAAACCTCTAGAGTCTTAAATTTTAGTTATAAAACATAAATAAGTTCTAGAAGTCAGCTCTAAAATATAGCATCTATAGATAACAATATCTTATTGTTCACTTAAAAATTTAATAGGATAGATATTAAGTGTTCTTACCACCACCAAAGAGAGAGACAGAGGGAGAGAGACATCGAGAGAGACAGGAGACTTTTGGAGGTGATGTATATGTCTATTACGTTGATTTTGGTGTTTATACTAATTGAGGAGAAAACGGGGCATTATTCAATTAGTATAAAGATAACTTTTATATAAATTTAAGAGGTACAAGTGCAGTTTTGTTATATAGATATATTGCGTAGTGGTGAAGTCTGGGCTTCCAGTGCAACCATCACCCAAATAATGTACATTGTACCCATTAAGTAATTTATTCTCCCTCACCCCCATCCCATCCTCCCACTCTTCCAGGTCTCCAATGTCTATTATTCCACACTCTATTTTCATGTGTTCACATTATTTAACTCCCACTTACGAGTGAGAACATGTGGTATTTGACTTTCTGTTTCTGAGTTATTTTACTTAATATAATGGCTTCCAGTTCTAACTTTGTTGCAGCAAAATACATGATTTCATTCCTTATTAGGGCTGAATAGTATTTAAGTGTATATATATTTGTGTACATTTTATATATATGAAAATGTGGTGTATATATATACGTGTATATATACCATTGAATGATTGGATAAAGAAAATGTGATATGTATCTAAATATAGGTTGATTCCATATCTTTGCTATTATGAATAGTGCTGTGATTCACATACAAGTGCAGGTATCTTTTTGCAATAATGTTTTCTTTTCCTTTGGGTAGATACCCAGCAGGGGGATTGCTGGATTTCCCCAAGGGAAAATTCATTGCTTTCTTTATAAACTTAAATATTATTTGTTAAAATAACAACGACAATGAGGGCTGGGTGCTTTGGCTCATTCCTCTAATCCCAGAACTTTGGGAAGCCGAGTCATGAGGATTGCTTGAGTTTAGGAGTTCAAGATCAACCTGGGCAACATAGTGAGACCTTATTTCTACTAACAAAACAAAATCAAGAAAATTAGCCAGGCATGATGGTGTGCACTTGAAGTCCCAGCTACTCAGGAAGCTTAGGTGGGAGAATTACTTGAGCCTGGGAGATCTAGGCTGCAGTGAGCTATGATAACTCCACTGCATTCCAGCCTGGGTGACAGAGTGAGACTTTGTCTCAAAAAAACAGCAACAAAAAATAACAACAATAAAACAGTGCATATGAATTTAATATCCAGTTAATATTCCTAACCTTCTCTATAGAACATCTTATTAATATGAATTTATTATATATTAGAAATTATAAACTTATATAATACAAATTACATTCCTAAAAAGTCACAGGAGAAAGGTATATCAAGTGGGTATATATATATGGTCAGTGAAGACGTGTGGTACTTAGAAGGTAGAACACTATTCTTATCACAGACATTTTCATTTAAGCCCACATTTATTGTTAGGGTTGACTTGACTATAAGGAACTAAGATACTTAATGAATTATTAGAAATATCTGAAGGAATTTCAAAATCAAATACAATTGTTTTAAGGTTTCAAGTCAGGGCTCATTCAAATATATAAAGCACTCATCAGCAGGAACCGTTTCCTTTCATCCTCCCTCCTTCCCTCCCTCCCTCCCTCCCTCCCTACCTCCCTTCCTTCCTTCTGTTCTTCTTTCCTCCCTCCCTCTGTTCCTCCCTTTCTTCCTTTCTCCCTTCCTTCAATGTAAGATTAACTCTTGGTTTTTTTTTTGGCATAAATGAGATATTCAAATAATAAAATTATTACTCAGTAGTTCAGGCTCCCTATTTGATTTATTGGAGAAAAATGATCTGGGTGTTAGAATTATAAGTGTTGAATTTTCTCTTTTTTTAATGACTCACAAAAATAGTCTGAGTTAGTGTGAAAGAGGAGAGGTTAATAGTTTATTATGAGCTGAACAAATAAGAATAATCAAATTCATAGAAGACTCACATTCAGGATTCGAGGGCTTATGCATCTCTACGGCCCTAAATGAAAAGAAGATGGATCCCAAAATTTGGAGGGGAAATTGTCTGTTTCAGTTTCTTGGACCAACGTGAAAGAGGACTATCCGCCTGCAAATTTTAGTATCCACTTTTCACTTGCTGTAAGTAGGGAATTTTCCCATGCTTTTTCTTCCTCCTTTTATATTCTTGTCAGGTACATTTTAAAAGAGAAATTAATTAGTCTCCAGTTAGGAAACATCTAAACATAGGCAGAATAATATATTTGCATACCATTCAGAAAGTCTCTTAAACTTTTCTTGCCAAAAGCAAGAGTTAAGAAACAGTTGCAAGAGTTAAGAAAAATTTTCAAGTTTGTAATTCATGCTTTCAACAGACATTTATTGGTTATCTAATATATTCAAAATGCTAATCTAGGTGCTGCAGGAGTTTCAAAAAACAAACAAACATAAGACAGGATCTCTAACTTCAAGAGGCCTAGGGTTAGTATGGGAAATAAAGGTAAAGTAAATGCCATGAGATATTTCAAAAATTGATAAATGAAACAGTATACCCGATGAAAAGAAAGAAATAGTATATCTTGGAAAACAAATCACAGAGGGCTCTATGGAGGAGGTAACATCTGAGCTCATCATTGATGGGTAGAATTTGGAACTCTGAGATAGAGGAAAGATTATCTCAAGGAGAGAAAATTAAGAGACTTCTGTTGGGAAGATTTCTTGACTCAGCAGAAATGAGTGCCTCATTGACTAATGATAACAGCCATGGGATAGAAGAGGCATGCTGGCACACATTAATTGCTAAATCTGAAAGACAAATAAACTCTTACAGAAACTAGATTAAAGAGAAGTTATTGGAGATAAAGATGGACTAAGCAGCAAATCCTTTCTCTCTGATTTTTCTTCTCCCTGATCTAGTTTGGCAATTAGATCAAAAATCGTTTTGATGATAATGTCCATAGATACATATTAATACATTCAACCAATGGACAATAACATATCTCTACAGCCTCAGCTCCCACCACCACTGCTGGTCATATCAAAACCCGAGTTAGACAAAATCATTTCTTTTTGGGAACATATGTTTCACCATGTATTGACTTATTCACATGCTATCTGTATCAGTTAGTTATTGTTACATCACAGAGCAACCAAAAACTCTATAGCTTAAAATGACAATCATGTGCTATTATAACTTACTTATCTATGCATCGGCTGGGGATCTGTAATCTAAACTGGACTTTGCTGATCTCAATTTGGTTCCGTCATGCATTTTCAGGCAGGCTGGGGTCTGCCCTAGACTGAGTGTGGCTGGTGACTTTTAGCTGTGGCAACTCTGTTCCATGTGTTTCTTGTTTTCCTTTTGGCACCAGTGGTCTATTCTGGGTATATCCTTCTCTCTGTGATGGCAGTGACTCATATGACAAGAAAACACAAAAGCCACTTAAACACTAAACCCTAAACCTAATGCCCAAATCACCAAGTCACATGAAAATAGATGCTAGTGCAAAGGGAACTGAAGATCTGAAACTTTAAAGCAATTTACTTCACTGTTCCTATATCAGTAATAGCCATATAACAGTGTCAGGTAACTGATCAGTGATTTTCTTCCCTGCTGTCATGTCACTAATATTTCTATCTTAAAGAGGCCACAGAAGCCATGCAGTTTCTATCAGCAATAGAGAATAAATTAGGCCTCAAAAATAAAGGTAGAATGGGATTTTGTAAACAGGGAGTGGGAAACCTCTCAAGTGTTTCACTCCATACATATTCACGGCAAACCTCGTTATCATCCTTTACCCTTTGTCTCATTTCTACTGTATTTTCTCTCCAAACCAAATTTCTAACTTCATATATATTTCTCGTCTAACTCCCCAATTATGATATCACTTCCCTTTTCTCCAATCAACATAGAGTTACTGGCTATGTTCTTTATCAGCTACTAACACTGGTCGAAGGGATTTACCCTATACCTCCACAACCTTTTCATCCCAAATGTCTCCCAATCATCAGAAGTATGATCACAGCTAGACTTTGTCAACACTTAGAACAGCTCAACTGAAACCTCACATTTTAAAAGGTTTCTTGCTGACTACAAGCTCTGGGCTTTTCAGTTCTCTTGGTTTTTCATGTTTTTAAATCTCATCTTGATATTTCAAGATGATCTTTTGATGTCTTCCTTTTTATGCCATCCTCCATGCCTCTATCATGTCACTGTCATTGGTCGTAACCAATTTGGCTTTATTATAGGAAAGCAATGTTTGTATGTTTGTTTCACATTAGACTATCAATTATTGTG
Organism: Gorilla gorilla gorilla; assembly: GCF_029281585.2. Classification (NCBI taxonomy): domain Eukaryota; kingdom Metazoa; phylum Chordata; class Mammalia; order Primates; family Hominidae; genus Gorilla; species Gorilla gorilla. The sequence continues at coordinate 46,575,362 of NC_073243.2, read as the reverse complement.
ATTCACCATATTAGGAGATTAAAGAGGAAATTTAGAATAATATTAATAAAACAAAAAGCCTTTGACTAAATTCAACATCATTCATTAAATGAAAAAAATTGAAACTAGTATTTAAAGGGAATCTTAATTATTATGATAAAATATTCCCTTTTCGTGTTTGAAAATTAAAAATCACTGTTTGCTTCCAGGAGGTTGCAGTTTTTGATAACAGGAGCTGAGTGCTCATAATTAATGGAACCTGGGGGCTCGGAGCTGATTGCAGATGTGCAGCATGGAAATAGCTTAATTTATGACCTGTTCCCACCACTCTCACTTGCATGGAGGAGCAAGAGCAGTTAACCCAAGGCTTGAAATAGTGTTTCTCAAACCTTGGCATACATTGGAATTGCCTGTTGGGGATGTCAAAAATCTCTTTCTCTCTCTCTCTCTGAATCCTTGATTTAGTAGATCTGAAGTGAGGCCTGAGGATTTTCATTTTTAGCAAGTTCCCAAGAGATATTGATGCTGCTGACTGGGGAACCCGACTTTTAGTACCACTGGCATGGAGTGTGATGTTTGGGCTGAAGAGGCCAGGCAATGGCCATTGTATTAGTCTGTTCTCACATTGCTATAAAACACTATCTGAGAATGGGTAATTTATTAAGAAAAGAGGTTTAATTGTCTCATAGTTCCACAGGCTGTACAGGAAGCATGGCTGCGGATGCCTTAGGAAATTTACGATAATGACAGAAGGCAAAGGGAAAGCAGGCACATCCCACATATCTGGAGCAGGAGGAAGACAGAGGAAAGGAGGAAGGGCTACACACTTTTAAACAACCAGATCTTGCGGAAACTCACTCACTATCATGGGAACAGCAAGGAGAAAGTCTGCCCCCATGATTCAATCACCTCCCACTGGGCCCCTCCTCCAACAGTGGGGATCACTATTGAACATGAGATTTGGGTGGTGGCGCAGGGCCAAACCATATCATCCATGGTAATTTTGCATGGGCTACTACACCAAAGCTGCTGGGAAGACTAGCAAGTAGCTTTGGTGTAGTGGCCTGTAATTTAGTGCTTTAAAATTTTAGTCTCTGTGACACTTTCAGTTCACTCCTGTTTCCTTTAGCTCAGATTTCTAGAAAATAGAGTTTGAAATAAAAGCATATTTGCTAATATCTTGTGGAGGAACACAGTCCCAGTGAAGGAATAGAAGAGTTACATGCGGCAAAGGAGGGAGCGTAAATACAAGGTTGATATCCAGGGCAGTAGATTGCTTGTTCACATGGAAGTTTTCAGTCTACGTCTCAGGGCTATCCACTAAAACAGTGGTCCCCAAACTTTTTGGCACTTTCACGGAAGACAATTTTTCCACAGATGGGGTGGGGGCAGGTAGATGGCTTCAGGATGAAACTCTTCCCCCTCAGATCATCAGGCATTAGATTCTCATAAGGAGTGCACAACCTAGATCCCTAGCATGCACAGTTCACAATAGGGTTCCTGCTCTTATGAGAATCTAATTCCACCACTGATCTGACAGGAGACAGAGCTCAGGTGGTAATGGTTGCTCATCTGCAGCTCAGCTCCTGCTGTGTGGCCCAGTTTCAAGATGGGTACCAGTCTGTGGCCCAGGGTTGCAGGATGCCTGCACTGAAAAAAGGAATAGAGAAAAAATACATCTGCACACTCCTGTATTCTACTGTGAGTGAACTCCCTTACAGGCATTGATTTCATATGCATGAGTGAAAAGTATGTCCTGCAAATACCCAGTAAATTCTGTCCTTAGGAAAGCCCTGGGGTGATAGGTGTGAAGCACTTGGTAGAGTGTGGGACCACAGGCTCATGGCCACCTGAAGTCAACTAGACCCACCTAGCAAAACATAAAACAATGAAAACAAGGCCCTGGTGTCAGGTGAGAATTAGATAATTTGAAGTCAGCTGAAGAAGTATGCACCTTGCATACTTTGTACCACTTAGACCTGCATTATGTCTTCCCATTATAGCTGGCATCCATCACACAATATGTATAATTGATAAACAGTCTTAGGGTTTTGCTTGACAAGCATAATTTTTAAAAATTGTTTCCTTTGAATGATGGTCTTCACCCTGTCAAAACAAGATGCCCTTACTTTTCATCCGAAGGAGGAGGTACATATTCCCTTTAAGATAATGGCCACGTGCAATCTTTGTAAAGATTTAATACAGGTGACTTAGTGTAACAAGATGCAGTCGCTACTGCTGCTGCTGGTCCTGACTACAAAGATGATTTACCTACACTTGTGGTCCCAATTGCAGATTTCTCTCTCAGCCAGCTTGTTGGCTGGTTTCTAATAGGAGATTTATTTCCCTTAGTGGGCTACAGTGAATCTGCTAGGTTATTGCCACTTTTGAGTAATAGCAGACTTACAGCATGATAATAATCAGAATCAACTTATCTGGAAAACAGTCCTGGAGTTCTTTCCTCCTGTTAGTTGGGAATAAATAAACACTCACTAGTTCTAAGCTATGGACTTAGGAAGAGACTTTAGAGCAAAAAAGGTAGGGTAATATGGAATTCTGGGCAGTCTGTTCACGTAATTTATTCATGCCTTCTGAACTTCCTTGAACATGTTCCTGAATGGACAGAATGGATTGCTACCTGACCCTTTGATATGAGAGATCTAGTAATACCCAGCTCATGATGGGCACCTCTGGTAACATTATCACTTGGTCCCTAAAGTCAGGTGTTCTGTCTCTAGTACACACACTAGTACACTTAAACATTTTTTTTTTTCCAAGCAAGGTAGTTTTCTGCTGTAGATGGCATGAACTTTTTCCAGGACCTTACTGGTCTAAACTGTGATTCTATTACTGGGGCCTGCTAGAAATTCCACATAGTATCATTGTCCTCTCTGGCACTACTGAATCTTACGTCTTAAAGTCTAGGAAGCTTGATCCATAGACTTCTCTTACTCTAAGTCTCACTTGAAATTGGCAGTCTTCTAAGTCAGAAAGGTCCTTTTTCCATAGCTCTGGGAACCAATAGGAGTTTTCTGCCAGCTACTACATATATCTACCCGTTATATACTCAGGAACATGCAAATGATAAGGAGTCCCTATGGATGCATCAAATGTTCCATTAAGATGCAATTTGAACGTATCTGTTATTTTATTATAGGGATATGATAGCATGTCAGGTCTGGTAGTATCAGTGCCAGTCAACTCAATTCATCTATCATCCCTTAAAAAGTCTGCTTATGCCACTTTCTCCAGCACACATTTATACAGGTTCATTGTGGAAAGAATTGGGAATATATACGCTATGTAAAACTGGTGCATTTGCAAGGACCTTCCTCAAGGGGCCCTAGTCTGGTTTCTCTTTCAGTCAATGTGCTCTGGGTCTGTGAACTGACTCTGACATGGAATCTGGGTAGGGGAGCATGATACTTCATTGTAGTGGCTGATATGAATCTTTTGCTTGACAGATCTTGATTTTTTTTTAAGTTACATCAGTCAAGCAACACCCTAAGAGGCTCTTAAGTCTTGCCTCTAAGAACATCATGATTTATTATTCATCATCTGATTCTTGCGATGACCGTCCTAGCCCTTGATCATCATGCTATTTTGTCCACCTAGCTACCACCAATTTCTCATTCCTAATTTCTTCCATTTGATGATCCTCCCATTTCCATTGATAGTGGGAAATCCAATCCCATGGCAGCATGTCCCTCATCAAACTGCCTACAAAGCACAGCCACTTCCAATCTTAAATTTGCCAAATCTCTCCTTTCACTATTTTTTCTTGGCTTAAAGAATAACCTCTAGGACTTTCTGAGAATCATTGTCAAGCAGTGGCTTCTCAGATCTTATATAGTCAATATATTCTAACATTTATTCTCCATGACCCTGTGACATTTCCTTAGTAATATTCTACATAGACTTTAACATTTCCACCTAATTTACTGTAAATCATGATGTCCACACTTCAACAAGTGATTTTAGAAAACTGTTAGAACTGGCTCCAGGTGTCCTTGCTAGGGCATTAAGTCCCATATCAACAGTAAAAAACCCATGTCAATAAGTTCTCCCCAGGCACCACTATATTCTACTGCCCAACTAGTACCACACCATGAAGATCTGTTTCTATATGTGCTATCCTAGTCCCTGAATGTAAATACTAGTCAAGTTCTGTTATTCCTTTGTCTTATTAATAATATCTTTCTGGCTTAGGTATTATATAATTCAGAAAGATCTTTACAGAAAATTCCTCAATACCTACCACCTAACTACAAAAAGTTTTTACTAAATTTACCTTATCACATATCTATCCATCCTTCTATCCATCTAGCAATGTATCTTGTTTATTTAATGGATTAAATGAAATTAAGTTTTCTTTTTTGTTCACCCACTGAGTTGTGGGATCTTGAAGGGTAGTGACTGTTTAATTTACAGGTTATTTCTGTAATATAGTCTTAATAGGGTCCTAGTATAAGCTTATTAAATTAGAATCATCCAGTATAATGAATTATTTGTTTTGAAGCAATGTTAATTAACTGTTTAAATGCTAATAGTTAACATGGCCTAATAAAAAGCTTAAGCTTTAGCATTAGAAAGATGCAATTTTAATCTTTTGTACTTTGGCCAAGGCACTTGAATTCTCTGTTTTCTCATGTGTACTGGCCTGTAAGATTGCTATGAAGAATGAGAGTCCTGTATGCAAAGTCCTATATGCACAGCTTCTTGTATATAGGAAATAGTCAATGAGTGGCATCAGCTGTTTGTCTTGCTGAAAGAATTTAATTTTAACCTTTTGGTTAAGATTAGACTTACAGGTATATTAAAGTAAGGAGACAATAGAGGGGAGAATTTCAGTATATCCTGTTGAGTAGTATATTATGAATTATCAGGCAACAGAAATTGAGACCAAACTTCTGATATGAAGAGTCTATATATGTAAAGCCATTTCACCTACATTTTCCTCAGCACCTTTTCTGTGTGTTTGTTTCATCTCTCCAGATATGCATGGATATGTTCTGCTTAATGATGAGAGATCCAGTAAATCAGAGACTCACCACTCATTTATTAACTGGGAAATACTAGGACAATTAAACGTGCCTTCTCTTGGATGTATTGTTAGATCCTTTCTGTCACCCCACCCACAGGTAGTTCTTTTTTCTTTTTCTCACACGTACTTTGTCTTGGACTATAGCTGCTACTGTTTGGCTTGGTGGATTCTAGAAAATGCCAATGACTTGCAAATTTTAAATTATAAGATATATACATTAAGTAATATCCACACTACATACTCTCTCAAACTGGAATTTTACTTTTTGTGTATTGTTGGAACATAAGACAATACAAAATTTATATTAAAAACTGAGACAAGACAATGCAACAAATAACAATAACACACAGTGTGTGTCACTTAATTCTGAAGCAAATCTCCCCTTCCCTTATATTAACTGGCCTAATTGATGTGAATGAGGGTATTGGTAACAATGCAATTTTCTGGCCAGGAGAGGAACAACATTCAAACCAACAGCTCTCCTAAGGACCCTAAAACTAATGGACTCCCTGTCAATATCTAAATCTTTGCAATCTTTTCCCAGAGAGGATGTTAAAGGTACAATGAGCGAATGAATTGAATGAGGAAGTAAAGTAGGATAAGCAGTGTAACAATGAACCAACACACTGTTTCAGGGGTTATGAAGCATTGCAAATACAGTAGCCATCCATGTTGGTAATAGGGCATTACATGTGATATTCCTATATTGCAGAAGAAAATAATATTCAAGGGGCAGTTTGATGGGACTTGATATAGGTTTATTTTCTATTCCTAGAATATTATAAAATATTTATTTGACCTTCAGAAAACTATTAAATGAAAATTATCAAAGATACCTTGCAGTCACTATATTTGGCTGGTAAAGAGTCATAGCTATTCTTCTGAGTTCCTAACAATGATCATCTGTTTTTAGTACAGCATTCTTAATTTTCTATCCTAGACAATTTCCTCATGTATGTATTTTATTACTCTTTAAATTGCTAAGGTCTGGCTTTCTTTCTGATTCCTTTAATTTCTGTTTCTAACACTGAGCAGAAAATATTAAATGAATGTACAAATGAATGCACGGATGAATTAATGAATAAACACTTGTCCACATCACAAGCTTTTTTCAATATCTGTCTCTGTAATTCCAAGTCTAGTTTTTCTGCTTTCCTCATTGCATATTTGCATCTAAAATAAACATAAATTCAGTACTTGTGTTATTTCACCCATTCTGTTTGTTTCAAAATTTTGCACGCTATTTCAGCCCCTACTGGATAATTATTTCTTTGGATAGTGGAAGAAAAGCAAAACTTACCTGTTTTTGCACACATTTTGCTCATGTATCGGAACATATATCTGAAAAGAATTTCTCTCAAATTTGGATTTTTTTACTTGAGCTATTTGTAACCCCAATATGTGCATACTACAAATGAAAGTGAAAAGCATTACCACCAATAATGATGTCTGTTTAGGTAATTTAACATGGAAATAAGGCATAAATTACATCTCTTCAAGGAAATAGAAAAGTAGATCTTTTCTGTCGCTTGGGAAAATAAGTTCCAAGTACCACATGAAATGGAACCGTTTAGCTGTGTACATTAGTGTGCTTTGGCAATTGAACAAGAAATGAATGGATGGTCACTCTTTCAGTTCTTGCCAAAGCTATTGACCTGAATCCAGGACTTATTGGAAGATAAGAGCCATGGGGGTCAATCCAATCTGACCTTTTAATTCCTGTATTACCTGAAGTCTCTCTGAGACAGGATGAAGCTTTTTTACTGGCGCTTCTGAGTACCATTCTAAGAATAGTTTTCTGCTTAGCACAGAGCCAAGGACTCTGATTCAGGGGCAGATAATGGAGGAAGGAGAATGTGTCTTCCTATCATTCTTTCTCAGGGGCTGGAAGCTATTTCAGCTTCTTTAACCTTATACTTAGTAATTTTTCCCTTGGATTCTGGGGACAGGTTTTTTGGCAGTCTTAAATTACAGCGTGTTAAAGGTGGTGTAACTTTCTTGTGTATGGGTTCTTAGATTTGGCAAGTTGAAAATCACTTGTATCATTGGTGACTAGCTATTTGATATTCTAAATCCCAGATCAAAGTTTCAGAAAAAAAACTAAAATTGGAGATGTGAAAGTGGAGTCATGGGGCTATAGAGCAACAAGAAATTAAGAGGCTTTCTGTAACAGGACAGGAGAAAGATGATGAGGGCCTGATCTAGAGCAATATCTATAGGATAGAAAAATATAGGTGTAAGACTGTATACCTTGAGCAGTCTTTTTAAACAATTGGAAAAAATAAAGAGTTGAAGGTTGTCTTTAATATTTTTGCCATTAGCAGCTACGACAACAGCTGATACTATTAATTGAAAAGAGAAAGATAGGTAAAGGAAGAGTGAGGGATTTTTTGGTAGAGCTTAAGAAAAAAGGTTTGGTTTGCTTAAAGCTAAGGTTGACATACTTATAATTTTTTGGAGGAGGATAACTTTGGGAGGTTGAAAATATGAAATTAGAGCTCAGCGAAGAGTTATTAGCTAGAGATACAGATTCGAAAATCACTGTAACATGAGTTGCATCTTGACTGAGTAACAAAAATTGCTCTAAGTGTTTAACATGTATGACTCCATTTTGTCTTCACAACTATCTTATGTGGAAGGAACTAACTTAATCTTAAGTGAAAAACTATAGCACACAGATGTTGACTATTTTTCCTAAGGATACCATGGTGAGTGAGTCTGTTCAGGCTGTTGTAACAAAATGCCATAAACTGGGTGACTTAAACAATAAAAAGTTATTTTCTCCCAGTTTGGAGACTGCAAGTCTGAGATTGGGGTGCTACCATGGCCAGACTCTGATGAGACCTCTTTTCTTGGCTTGCAGATGGGCCTCTTCTCATTGTGCTCACATGGTCTTTCCTGAGTGGATGGAGGGAAAGAGATATCTCCCTTTCTTCCTTTCTTATAAGGCCACCAACGCCATTGGTTTAGAACCCACCCTTATGACCTCATTTAACCTTAATTACCTCCTAAAAGCCCTATCTCCAAATGTAGTGACATTGAGGGTTAAGGATTCAACATATAAATTTGAGTAGGATGCAATCCAGCCCACAGAGTGAGCCTGGAAATTGAACCCAGATAGACTGCGGAAGTCACGCTCTTTACTGTTAATCTCATGATGCAAGCCAGTCACTGGCCTTGTTTACTGAGAGCCAATAACCCAAATCCTTTGTGAATGTGGGGAAAACGGACAGATGGCATAGAATAGCACACATATGAAGGATAGTGATACTGAAAGGGGTAAACCTTAAATTGGGAATGCAAAAATTTATAAAACATAGTTCGTTCTCAAGAATATTACAGAAGTCTAATACAGACACACTTTAAATATATTATAAAAAGAAAGTTACATTTCATTGCAGTATTGCTACTAAAACCTACAGATTGCTTCCAGGTACAAATCACCATCCGCAATGCCTAAATTCTTGTGCTTTGATTCTGCACTCGTTTTAATTTTTGGGGGGGAGTGGTGTCTGTCACAGAGACTGAAATCAGTTCTCAATTCTCACACAAAAGAAAAAGGGTGTCTGTTGGAAACACTTCTATATATGTGGAGCAAGGGACGAAACACTCCTTAAAGCTCTGTGATTTACACAAATATAATTACAAATACACATTGACTCTTTATACTTTCACAGGTATTTTTTAAAGGTGTCTTTAAGTGCTTCAAACTACATTAACATGTCACTGCAGTGTTATAACAAGAAATGCATGTTTTAGAGATAGTGTCTAAACTGATTTTACCATTGGAGGCTGAGTAGGAAATTTTCCATTACAAAAATAAAGATTGAATCCTGAGAGAAAAAAATAATAACTTCACAATGTTTATCTCCCACTTCTTTTTTTTTCTGCTTCTAATGTTTAATCTGAATGTCATATTTGTGGCTGAAATAATTCATTTATATTTGAGTCTAAATCGCTCTGTTATGTGACTTCATGTGTAAATTTCAGAAAAACAGTCATTAGGCCAGTCCAAGCTTCAGGGCAGTTTTTGTAGATAGGTTCCAAAAATCAGTGGTTTGTCAAAAATTCTGACAAGTCTGTAGAATGTTTTGACCTTGCTTATAGTTATCCATGTCACCCCATCCACTGCTTCCTTGGCCCCATGTTTTTCTACTGACTGCTCTGTCATTAGGACAAGAGGGTATATGCAAACCTTCACCAAATCATTGGGATGCAAAACATTACCAAGAATATCAGGAACATGAGAGAGAATAATAAACAAATGGCCATTTATCGAGCAATTAATATTTTACAGCCATTTACTTTCCATTTGCATCTTATAACCCAGTCACTTTGGTATGCTTAATATTGTACCTCAGTGAGCATGGTGGGTAAGGGTACTGACTTTCCTATCAGACATGCATAAGAAGGTTGGAATTTAAATTCTGCTACTTAATAACTATGTCGTCCTGGGAAGTTTTTTTTAACCTTTCAACTTATTTTCATCTTATATAAAACTGGAAGTGAAAATATTACCTACCGCAATAGGGTTGTGGTTGGAATGAAATGAGCATGTCAATTGTTAGCACTTTTTCTAGTTAAAAAATAATCAACAAGTGATTGTGGCAGTGTTCGCTAGAAATGTTGCGACTTGTAGAAGGCCACACATTCAGAATGAGGTTTGCTAAAACTTCAATGTTTTCCCCTATAAGATACTTGTTGCTGAGTACAATAAATGTCTCAAATCTGCTCTCTGGTGTTTACTAGAGCCAGGCTGATTTTGATGAAGTGTACCTCTAGTTTAGGGTATATTTTAATGGATGCTTGGGATTTAAAAAAAAAAAAGTTAAATGCAGAGTGCTGATAAGAAATGGAGACAGAGAAAGCGAAACAACTAGAGATTTGGGTTATAAATGGAGATACTTGCTGTCCTGTGACAAGTGCCAGAAATAGACAACTCTGCCTCAGGGGATCACAGCCATCTAGGGAACTCCACATCCACTGTGCCTGCTCCTCTCTCCTGAGGGACTCTCCCTGCATCTGCAGATATTCCGCCTACCACTTTCTACCTTAGCAGGGAGTGAATAGGTTTCTACTCTTTCAATTTCTGTATTGTTTCCCTAGTTGTGTAAATGTTAGTCTTATGGAAGTATGCCTAGAAAGAATATTAGTGAAGATCAAATTTCAGTGGCACATATATTTCAATGTAAGCATGTTAAAAGACTTTGTCTGGATTAAAATATGGATGTATGCATGTGTATGTGCTTACATATAACAAAGAAAAGGGAAATATGCCCCAGTCATAGGAAGTTTCTATTGCAATCACATGCTTACATCATGATTCTTTTCCCTAGTTTATGTGCATGTATCATTTTATAATTGTGTTCCTGGTAAAATTCTACATGGCTTCTTACATTCTTAATTATTTTTATTTGCTGAATCACAAAATGTAATACATAAGTACCTTGTAAGTCTAGGGAATAAATTTTAATTGCTCACTTGTATTTTTCTTAAAGCTAGAACATGCATAATAAAACAGCTTTTATTAAGCAACCAGAAAAAATCCTGCCACTTCATATTTTATGTATCTATTATTAATACTTTGTTCTGAACTATCCATTGGCTATTTACCTGTGTGCTATGATGAGTTTTTATGTTTGTCATCTCATGTATTTAGACACAAATGTGAAGTGGAAAGGGACATATGCTTCTTAGCATGAGAGAGAGATTTAAGTGTAATTGGAGAGGAAATAGGGTCACCTGAGATCACAAGGCTGCCAAAATTGCAGGCACGACTAGGTTAGGTGGAATAAATGACTAAATATCATACTGAGAAATTAATATCCCCAGACCTATTCTTTATTATGTGGTACAATTGCTTTTTGCACTTTGAAAAATAGGTTGTTCTTGTGGTAATGGCTTTCTTATGAGCAAAGATATAAGAAAATAACAATGAAATAACTAACCATGGTCTGAAACATGAGTTTATATGAAAATAACCTTCTAGTCTCAGAGAAGGTACAATAGTAAATTGTGAAGTGGTCTTTGTCCAAGGATGACCTTGATAAGTTTCATCATATCCCTCCTCTTTGCTTGTCTCCTACTTCAATACCATTTTGAAAAGAAGAGAGAAACTTTATTTCTTCTTGTAACACTCAAAAGCTTAGTTATTTTCACTTCTTGAAAATCAAAAAGTAAGCACTTACAGGTTCTCCTAAGTGCACTACTGAAGAAATGTTTAGGATAAATTCTTCTTTACATACATAACTGTTAAAACTTTATTTCATTTGTGTGCCTACAAATAGTATCAAGCAGGTGATTGGGTTGGATAGATATTACATATATTTATTTAAATAATCTTTATAGGAAAATAAAAATACAGTATGTCATAGTGAAGCCTGATTTATTCCCAACTTTTTTCTGGGTTTGCACAATTTATTTATCTGAGTCTTTTTTCCTAAATGTAATCCTGTGTAATGGCCAAGTTCGCAATAAACATCAGGCTTTTTGGTCTCAATAGTGTTCCAATGTTTCCATTCACATTGTTTCCTGATATTTTCCTGATTTGTACATTAAATATCTATTTTAGGCATAATGCCCATCATGGTATTTTTCATGTATAAGATTCAGCATGGGATATAATTATTTTTCAAATGAAAGTGAAGTATGTGTGTGTGTGTATATATATGTATGTATATATAATAAATGAATGTATTTTGTGTGTATATATACATGTTACACATGAATATATTTTATATATTTTATAAATTTATGTAGTATATTTTATATGTGTTTAAACATACTATAAATTTAGATAATTTTATAACTTATAGATATACAATTTTAAAAATATATGCATTATGTAATTTATATGTTTCATATTTAGAGAACTAATAATCTGAACTCCAGATGCCAAAGAGGGGCAGAAAAGAATTGGCAGGAAGTGTAGGAATAATAGGAAACTAACAGGATACATGAACTCCTTAGGCCTCTCCTTACCCTACAATTTCTATTCCTGACAATATATTCCTCTTACCTTCTTAGGGAATCTGGGCAATTCACATCAACATTTACTTGTTCTTTTTGTTAAGAAGCATCCAGGGGAAATATCTGTACATTCAAAAGGTCCATCTTATGTTCACCAGAAGAAAATTAAATGGTCTAGTCCACCTTCCCAGGTAGAGCACTGAACCCATACATAGTGTCACACAGTACTTCTGTATAATGGAACACTCTCCTGTGTGTGTGTGTGTGTGTGTGTGTGTGCGTGTGTCAGAGAGAGACAGAGACAGAGAGAGGATGGACATTCTTTATGAAATATACATGATCCCTAGGAATAATTCCAAGTTGCAGAGACGAGTTATACGTAGGTGTAAATAGTAAAGGAGCTACCCAAAGACAGTACTACATTTATATGATGTGCAGATGAGGAAAAAGGGGGGCGAGTGGAGAGAGTTGCATGTTCAGTCAGAATAGGTTAGGAGGTAATTATCTTTTTTGTCCTCATCATTTGGTAAAGGCTTCATAGAGAAGAAAGTGTTATGGGAGCCTCTTACGTTTTCTCTACTACATAAATTTCAGGGAATGTTTTGGGCCTGATGATTTAGCATTTATGTGATTACACTGCATTTTCAAATCTTTTTATTTGGGCAATGTATTTGCTGTTTTGCCTTCTTGTGCAGGTGTATGTTATCGGAGATGGTTCAAACTGCCTATTACATAGCACTTCATGCTTTGTTGGATGATAAAATAGAAAAGTTACAGTGATGCTTAATATTATCTAACTTACCTATCTCTTTTGAAAATTACTCGACCAAATTTCTCTTCGCCAAAATTTTTCTTGCACTTTTACATTTTAAAAAATTATAGCAACACCAGGAAACTTTGCTTTAATTAACAGGAGTGATTGGGTTCAATGAACCAACGAGATCATGGAATGAAATATCATTTGTATTCACCTTTATTCCTCGCTATCTATTGATCTTTCACCATGTTCAACATGGTTGAGTATAAAAATGAGAACAAATTAAGAAATGGCTGCTAACATTCAGAAGAATGGACCTGTTTCTAAACAAGTTCATAAATGAGCTAATAAAATAACCAAGGATAAAAAGGTAAGAGTAAAGAGAAATCACCTCTCCAGGGAGGGAGTGTGGGGAGAGTCAAGAAAGACTTTATGGAATATATAGTAATTAATTTGTGCCATTAACAATAGATAAAATTTTCAGTCAAGAATTTGGCTTGTTGGGAGGCCAAAGAGGGTGGATCACCCGAGGTCAGGAGTTTGAGACCAGCCTGACCAACATGGTGAAACCCCATCTCTACTAAAAATACAAAAATTAGACAGGCGTGGTGGCACATGCCTGTAGTTCCAGCTATTTGGAAGGCTGAGCAGGAGAACAGCTTGAACCTGAGTGTCAGAAGTTGCAGTGAGCAGATGTCGTGCCACTACACTCCAGCGTGGGCGACACAGCAACAGAGGGAGACTCCGTCTAAAAAACAAAACAAAACAAAAAAAGAATTTGGCTTGGAACATAAAGTGACAACATTTCTGGAAAGATCTGAGTACTGGGTAGTCCATTTAGGCAGGAAGAATAGAAGGAAATGATACCTTAACATCAGCATCAACTTCTATTGGGTGATGACGCTGTGCCGTGCTGTTAAACCCATAGTGCTTATAACATCTACCATGATATTCTGCTGATGTAACTCTTGAAATGTGTTTAGCTGCAAATGCAAATTAGTGTTCTCCATCACCTTTGTGGATTATAATAAGCAAAATGTGGTTTAACATCTGTTCCATTCTACACTGAGTCAGTAAGTCGAAATATGCTGTAATGTTATTTTTTTTTTCTTCCTAGACATAGGTTTCCTTGGAGAGAGATTTTTTGGTGTTATGTAAGAGTCTTTCAGGTTTTATTTCTCCAGTGAAATAAATAGGAAAGCTTTTTAAATCCAGTGTATTCCTTGTTGGGTCAAAAATTCAAGTCTAACCTTTCAGTGTTTTTTAAGAGCAAAAATATAGAAAATAAATTATACTGATTATACTCAAAGCCAAAATTTGCTCTCTATGTTCTTCTGGAAGCAGAAAAATTAAAAATTATATCCCGTTTATCTAACAAAAGGAAAGAAGGAAAGAAACGAGGCATTTGTGAACTATATTGGGAAAAGTAGAAGTCCCTGATCTGCATTTAGAGATTTGTGCTACTTCTTAGTACATGCGATAGGGCTCATTTGAGATGTAGTCATTTGCATATTGATTTGCCCAGAAATAGAGAGAAAGTTTTCTTTGCAATTGTGAAGCACTGATCTGGTTATTTTTAAATGGGCATGCTTATTGGCAAAAAGAAACTTTTTAAAACACTGACTCACATATTATACTGACAATGAAAACTACAGTGAGGCGTGAATGGGGTAGTGAAAACAGGTAAAAGTTATTGAAATGTGGTCTCATTCCCCTATGTAGATCTAGGAAGAGAATAATACCACTAGCCAAATATAGGTAGGATTGTGTGCAAAGGAAGTAGTATGAATGGTTTCAAAGCTGGTTGTTAATTTCACGCGAGAATCTGATATGGTTTGGATATTTGTCCCCTCCAAATCTCATATTGAAATATGCTCTTCAGTGCTGGAGGTGGGGCCTAGTGGGAGGTGTTTTGATTATGGAGGCAGATCCCTCATGAATGGCTTGGGGCAATCCTAGCAGTAATGAGTGAATTCTCACTCTATGAGTTCATGTGAGATTTGGTTGTTTAGAAGAGTCTGAGACTTCTCCCTTCTCTCTTTTGCTTCCTCTCTCTGTCCATGTGATGCCTGCCCCAGCTTTGCCTTACACTATGAGTAAAAGTTTCCTAAGGCCTTCACCAGATGCCAGCACCATGCTTCCCATATAGTCTGCAGAACCATGAACCAATTAAATCTCTTTTCGTTATAAATTACCCAGCCTCAGAAATAGCAATGCAAAAATGGGCTAACACAGGAACTTAAAAAATATGAATATCCCCTCCCCCCTTCCTTCCTTCCTTCTCCCTCTTTCTCTCACTCTACTTTTCTCCTATGCTGTAGTCCACAAGTCATTATGAAAAGCAGCCTTAGATGGCCTGGAGACTATAAGAGATTGAACAAAAGAGTAAACATACTGATGATACCAGAAGCTGGCTTTCTCACTGTGAGAGAATAAAATTACAAATATGAAATGGAAGAATAAACACTGTCATATTCAATTGGAATTATATGGGTGTGAACTCATGGTTTTATATATCTATGTATATATATATATATATATATATATATATATATCCAGAGATAAATTAAATACAAAAGTATTGTGTGTAAGAGTATGTGTGTGTTTGTCTATATTTCCAATTCTAGTAACTTGCTAAAACATAAATAAGGAAGTGTTCAGATAATGACTGTGCCATGTCAAAAGGACAGATGGCAGCTTGAAAGGACTCCCACTGTAATATCTAGAACAATATGGGTTATTAATATAAAAATACTGATAGTAATGGGTACTATTGGAATACATCCTATTAAATAAAAGAGAAATATATAAACAGAAATCTAGGAATCCACAGTGAGCACATTAATGTGGAGAAGAGAAATCTCTTATTTACAGTAGAATACCAAACATTAAATGTAGAAGGAATGGTGGAATTGGAAAATTATAATTTTCAATTATGGTAGTAATAATTCAGTCAACAAAGAACATCAATGTATGTTAATGGAAAAAAAGATTTTTACAGAATCTAAAAAATGTCCTCTCAAAATACTTACAATGGGGGAAAGAATTACTTTAGAGTAGCATAACTTAAGCAGACTATGATCAAGACCTCAATCAAGTGATCAAAGTTAATGTCATCAGGATGATTGTGTGCCACCTGAAGGAATGTAGTGAGAAGTGGTAGTCTCATTCAGTGCCATTTCTGCCAAAATAGCTCAAATCTAGTTATAAGAAAATAGACAAATCCAACTTGAAGAACATTCTACAAAACAACTGGCATATATTCAAAAATATTAAAGTTAGTAAGGTCAAGGAAGAACTGTGGAACTCTTCCAGATTTAAGGAAACTGAAGAGATATAAGAACAAATTGCCACATGACACCCTGGATTGGATTATTTTGCCAAAAATGGCATTTTGGGACAGTTGAAAAAATGGTATCTCTGGATGAAGGGTCTATGAAATTTATTTGTATGTTTCTTGCAATTTTACTTTGTAAGTTTCAAATTATTTCAAAATAAAAAGTATAAAACAAATAGATGTCTATCACACAATATTAAATATTAAATCAGGATCTCTGAGTATGTTTACTTTTTTAAAAGATCCTCAAATGACTCTAATGTGCAGCCAGGGTTGAGTACTATTGGGCAAAGATGCATCTGTGCAACAGTGTTCATTAAGATCATATTCTGTAATAGGGAGAATTATAATTATGGGTCTGTCTCATTTCATTTAACATGAATTATGGCAATAGAATTATGTCTAGCATTTAACCGGTGAGTGAATGCAAATGCTCTATTCTTTAAGAGTTGTTTGTATAGAGCCATTATAACCAGTTTTGTTGGCTATACATCACACACTCACTTGCAATATTCCACATGGTATATTTATTTTTTAAATGAAAATTAACAGAAATGTACTTTAGTCTGAAATTTAGTAATCTCCAATGAGATAACTAGAGACAACTGGTTTTCTAAAACTACATTTGTCATTGTTTTATATTGATACTGTTTTATATTTATGTATTTTTTGAGGCTATATTTATGTATTTTTAAAAATATATTTGAACATTAATGGTGTTCTGTTCTATCAGTGTATCAGTTGTTACATATGAAATTGCATTATTCTTCTGTATCTGGAATATCTCAAAATGGAGAAGAGTGTGTGCTGGTCCTTGTTGCACCTCTCTCTCCTCTTTGTCTTGACTTAAATCCGTGTAGATGGGAACATCATCTTCTTGTTTCTGGCTGCAGCTGAAGGGTGCAGCAAGTTTTCAGATTCTGCAGATAGTCCAAGATATAAGACCTTCAGATGTGAATACCTTTTTTTGTGGTCGAGATATAACAAATGAGGAAAATTTTAATGGTGTTGTCAAGGTTTGCCTCAAGCAAAATTGTGAAGTATGCCAGAATTGTCACTGACGCCTGCCATTTCTTGCAGTGTCCCATCTATCTTCACCACCTCTGTCTGCTATGTGTCTCTTGGGTGCACGGTCCACACACTCTCAGTTGTCATAAAACTTTTACTAAGTTGTTATTAGATAAAGTGTTACGTAGTAAAAACTTTGATATTGATCCCTTTCAGGGGTATTTCTTAAAAATGGCATTGGTTCAAGCTAATTTATTATTGGTAGAAAAAGAATATTTCAAAAATGATAATAGCTATTATTTATGAGCCCATTTATCTGCCAAGCATTTTGCTGTATACTGTCTGTTCATTGTCTTCTTTAACTCTCACAAGTACCCTATGAGAGGCTGTATATACACATTTTATGGATGAGAACCTGAAGTTTAGAGTACTAAAATTATTTGCAAAAGATCACAAAGCTAGTAAGTGACAGATCTCTGACTTAAACTCAGATGTGTCTGACTCCAAAATCTATGTGCTTAACCATTAGACTCGGTTGACTCTCATGTTTTGGATTGGGAGATGCCTAAATTATCTATGCCTGATTTTACAGAAATGTGCCAAGTATAAGCCTTAAAAAAAAAAGAAAAAAAAACTACCTCATTACCCCATCCCTTTTCTCCAGAAGACTGGTCCATACCATTTTCAGATCATATGGCTCACAAGAGTAGCTATCCAATTGTTCCTCTTACCATACTTTCACTCAAGTGGCAGTCTCACACTGAAACAGATCCTCAACGTGTATGGTGAGTATTTAAATAAAGCTGTTGAGAGGGGTGAGTGATACTCTGACAATCTGCCAAACCCTCACTTAGGTTTATGTAGTAGTTCAAAGAGAAAATTCAGTAAAGCATATCCTCTTAAGGAGTTTCTGAATTCATTTGTAAAACTGTCAAACCCATCAAGGTGCAGGTCTCAAATATAGAAATATATCCTCTGAGCCTTCTCTTCAAGATACATATTTAGTTCAGCATTTTCTATGGTTTAAATAAGGCTATATGATCCAAAGCAATTACATTGCAATGAAGGAAAAACAGAATAATTAAGAGCCTCTGATATATGCAGTATATTTTAAGATAATTGTAGTTAATTACTTTCTTGGTGAAGTTAAGCCATTTCAGTTCAAGCCCATTTAACTGAAGCAGTCAAGTAATCAAGAGAAACCATGAAACATCTTTGTTTTTGTAGTATTATTTAAATACATTTATGACACATTATAGTCATTTTTATATTTATATATACATTGTACTTTCTCAGCTGATAATTTCCAAATTATTCAAAAATTATATCTTGTTTTCCCCAATGCTGTTACTGAAGAAATATATGAATTAATTATGCAAGTATGATAAAGCATAAGTGATAAACACAATTATTTTCTGTTATATTACTAAAAACAGTAATATCTTCCCAAATCACCATGCTAATAAAAATAATAACTATCTTTCATGTAGCACATACTCTGTGCCATATACTGTGTTGAACAATGCTCATACATTACTGTAATAAATTTAATTCTCACAATTTGGGGGTACAGTTGGGGTGTTATGATTATTATTTATTCAGTGAAACAATTAAAGATCTTTAGACTTAAGCCACTTGCCCAGTAACCATATAGCTAGAAATGAGCATATATAGATTTTAAACCCAAGGCTAACTTCAAAATTCATTTTCATAACAATTAAGGTATATAACTAAGGTTAAATAAAAACTCTAGTACTGATGTTTCCATTAATAGAGTCATTCTAGTTTTGGCATTCTTGTGCATACATAATGCTGTCATGAAACCATATTGCCTTGGAGCTAAAGTGCCATTTTATGCCAAATATTTATTTGATAGGGAAAATGAGAACCACAAAGGATAAATGATATTCCTAATGTTAACCTAGCAACATTCCAAGAAACAAAATATCTACCAAACATTAGATAAAAGATTAAATAATGTTCACTACAGCTTACTATTAAGCCTATTTATTTACTCTTTTAATTTAAAAAGGACAGAATTGTCAAAGATGGTGGTTGGTTGATAGCTTAGGCATGACCACTCAGGAAGACAATACATGAGCTTTAGCCTATTGCTTAAACTCTAGATCTCTGTTTTCTCATGTGTAAAATATAAGTAATATAACATCTAACTGCTTTGTTTTTGTGATTACTAAAAGGAAATACGTTTTAAGTGCCTGGCGTACAGTAGTACCCAATAGGCAATAGCTATATTATTGTACCACTTTATTAGACTGTTCATACATTAATGTCAGGGCCTCAGCTTTGCAGATACAAGAAACCCAATTTTAGTGGCCTCAGAAATGATCCAGTAGGTTACAAAAATTTTTAGCATGTGGCTTTTTCTTAGTGGTGGCATGCTGACAAATGTTTAACTACTGGATTTTCTTGGGGGAAAAGAAAACTAATTTGTAGCAGTTGCTAATTTTTACGTGTAAATTACTTCTAACAATGTCAAATTCCAAGCTGTCAACATCAACTGACTTGTAAAATTCTTAAAAATTTACCAATAGGCTCTCCCAAGCATGTATTCACCAGATCCAGCACCCATTGATTATCTCACTTATTTAAAAAGTAGATATATATATATATATATATATACACACACACACACACACACACACACACACATATGTCTATAGAAATGGGGAAGCCAAATTATAATTACAAATTGATTTTGTAAGCACGGAATTACAAAATCAAACTATGGTTTGGTGAAACTGAACTATGAAACCAAATCTTTGCCCTAAGGCAGCCTCTTTCTTATACGATGCTGGACAAATTTTGCCCTTGGGAAATACATTATTCTAGGCTACATACATACTATTGACTGCCCTGCACCTATACACAGTCCATGCTAGAGCAGAAAACCTCCCTGAAGAATACCACCCCTTATCTTGATTGCATTCGACCACTGTTCAGTTAATTTAAGCAGCATAGGTAAAAACAATCTCCGTGGTTGTTCATTTCCACAGATGTCCCAGCTTATTCTCTTGTCTTAATAATTTCTTACTGTACTCTTAGGCTGTGATCTTCTCCTAAGGTCTTAGGTGCAATACTATATTGGTCACATTACCAGGATAATTTTAACTTTTGGAAGGTTAACAATAAATTTACATATGGCACAGCTGGGACAATGTCTATGTATTGCTGATATTTTCATTTGATATTTTCCTAAAAGATAAAGGAATAAAGTTAATCAAGCAAAGATGAAAAAAAAGGAGTGTGTCTCCAACTATTTGCTGGTGAACTTTTTCAAGTCATTCTGGCAGTTTATAATGAAAGCCCATGTCAATTATTCTTAGTTTTTTGGTATGAAAAATTAATTTGTTAATTCAATTTTATTTTTATCCAAAAGTGAGTGATATAATTTTTTATTGTACTAAGAAATTCACAGTAGTCTTAAGAATGCAAGGGTAATTCAATTCATGAAAATAATTAATTTAGTATATGACATTACAGAGTAAAAGTAAAGAAAAAAAGATGTAGAAAAAGCATTGGTGAAATTCAATACCCTTTCATAATACAAAATACTTAATAAACTAGGAATAGAAGTGAACTTTCTAAACATAAGAAAGGCCATAAATGAAAAACCCATAGAAAACATCATATTCAGTGGTGAGAGACTGAAAGCTTTTTCCCTTAGAGATTAGGATGCTTATGTTTGCCACTTCTAGTCAACGTAGTACTGGAAGTTCTAACCAAAACAATTAGTCAAGAAAAATAAGTAAAAGGCATCAAAAATAAAAAGATGTAATTCATTTGTGTTTTCAGATGGTATGATCTTATATGTAGCAAACCTTAAAGCATGCACACACACATACAAAATGGTTAGAGTTAAGACATAAATTTAGCAAAGTTGCAGGCTACAGAATTTACACACCAAAATCAGCTGTATTTCTATATTAAGGCAAACAATTCATTGACAATAGCCTAATAAAATACTTGGAAATAATTCAATCAAGAAGGTACAAAATGTGTACACCAAACAAGGAAACATTGCAAAACAAAATTAAAGAAGACACAAATAAATGGAAAGATATCCTATGTTCATGGATTGGAAGACTTAATATTGTCAAGGCAGCAATAGTACCCAAAGAAATCTACATAGTCAAAATAATTCTTTTCAAAATCCCAATGGTATTTTTCGAGAAATAAAAATCCCATTCTAAGATTCATACATAATTTCAAGGGACACAGAATAGTCAAAAACAACCTTGAAGAAACATAACAAAGTTGAAGAACTCTCATGCTTTCTGATTTCAAAATGTACTACAACATTACAGTGATCAAAACAGTGTGATACTGGCATAAGGATAGATTGATAAACCAATGGGATAGAGTTAGGAATCCAGAAATAACTCTTCACATTTATGGTCAATTGATTTTTGACAAGGTGCTAAGATTAATAAATAGGAAAAGTATAGTCTCTTCAACACATGGTGCTGAGAAAACTGTATATCTACATACCAAAATGAACTTAGATCGGCACCTCACACCACATACAAAAATTAACTTAGAATGGATAAACGATCTAAATTTAATACCTTACACTATAAAACTCCTTAAAAAATCACAGAAGCAAATCTTCTTGACTTTGGTTTGGGAATTGTTTCTTAGATATGACACCAAAAGTACAAGCAACCAAAGAAAATATAATTAAATGAAATTCAATAAAATCTAAAAAATTTTTGCAACAAATGATACTATTGACAGTAAAAAGGCAACCCACAGAATGGGAGCAAATATTTGTAACTCATATATGATAAGAGTTTAGAATGAAGACTACATAAGAACTACCACTCAACTAAAAAAAAGAGAATCCAATTAGAAAATGGGTAGATAACTTGAATAGATATTTCTCCAAAGAAGTTATATAAATGGTCAAAAAGCACATGAAAGAATGCCCAAATGCATTTGGGGAAATGCAAATCAAAACCACTATGAGATACAACTTCACAGCTACTATGATGACTATAATAAGGATAATAAGCACAATATAACAAGTGTTTGCAAGAAAGGGGAGAAATTGGAACCCTCATACATTGCTGGTGGAAATATAAAATAATGTAACTACTGAGAAACACAGTTTGATGGATCCTCACAAAGTTAAACAGAATTGTATATGACTGAGCAATTATACTTCTATGTGTACACAAAAAAGAATTAAAAACAGAGACTAATAAAGATAGTCGTATACCACCTATCTTTAGGTGGTGTTTATAACAGCATTATTTACAGTAGCCCAAAGGTGGAAACAACCCAAATGTCCATCAAAAGATGAATGAATAAACAAAATGTGGTGTACACATACAATGAAACATTATCGAACCATAAAAAGGAATGAAGTTTTGACACATGCTACAACATGGGTAAACCTTCAAAACATGCTAAATGCCCAATGTTACACCTGCTGTGCCACCACCACTGCCAGTGCATAGTACACGGGCACCAGCAACCCTGCCCCTGCTACATCACTGCTGCAGGTGCAACCATGTGCCGAGGCACTGGGGCAACCCCATCAACACCCTGTCCCTACTACCACTCCTACCCCAAGTACTAGCGCAAATGCTAGCAATTCCACCTCTGCAGTGGCTCCTTCCCAGACAATGCACATGCACCTTATCACACTGCTACAGCTGTTGGCATGCATGAGCAAGCATGGATCCAACTGCCACTGCCTCAACAAAGCACTTTGGCTGGTACCCCTCCACCAGAGTATTGTGGCCAGCTGAATGGGGATACCTAAGACCGTCCAGCACAGCAGGCTCCTAACCTCAAGGGGCCAGAAAACAAAGCCATGGGCCTGGTGTCAGCCCCCAAGCATTAGAGCATGTGGCCCAGGAGAGCTGAGTTAACTCTTGGCCCCCTAAAATCTTCCAGAAATGAAGTTAGTCAACAAAACCCACCTTATACTACAATCAAACCTCCAAGGACATCAAAGAAGATAAAAGCAAAAAAACCTAATTCAAAGGACAGCAGCTTCAAAGACTGAAGGAACATCAGCCCACACAGATAAGAAAAAAACCAGTGCAAGAACTCTGACAACCCAAAAACCCAGAGTGTCTTCTTACCTAAAAAAATAAACATGTTAGTTCTCCACCAGTGGTTCTTAACCAGGCTGAAATGGCTGAAATAATAGACATAGACTTCAGAATATGGATAGGAACAAAGATCATTGACATTAAGGAGAATGTTGAAACCCAATCCAGGGAATCTAAGGAATACAAGATGATACAGGAGCTGAAAGACAAAATGGCCATTTTAAGAAAGAAGCAAGCTGATCTGATGGAGATGAAAAACTCACTTCAGTAATTTCATAATACAATTGCAATATTAACAGAAGAAGGGACCAACCTGAGGAAAGAATCTGAGGGTTGGAAGACTGCTGTCCAAATTAACCCAGTAAGATGAAAATCTTTAAAAAATGAATGAAGAAGAATAAACAAAACCTCCAAGAAATAGGGGATTGTGTAAAGAGACCAGATCTATGACTCATTGCCATCCCTGAAAGACAGGGAGAGAAAACAACTTAGAAAACATACTTGAGGATATCACCCACAAACTTTTCCCCAACTTTGCTAGGGAGGTTGACATTCAAATTTAGCAAATTCAGAGAACCCTTGTATTATACTATACAAGATGGCAATCCTCAAAACACATAGTCATCAGATTCTCCAAGGTCAACGTGAAAGAAAAAATGTTAAAGTCAGCTAAAGAGAAGGGGAAGGTCACCTAAAAAGGGAACCCCATCAGGTTAACAGCAGAACTTTCATCAGAAATCCTATAAGCCAGAAGACACTGGGGACCTATATTTAGCACCATTAAAGAAAAGATATTTCAAGTAAGTTTCATATCCAGCCAAAGATTCGTAAGTGAAGGACAAATAAGATCGTTTTCAGTAAAGCAGATGCTAAAGGAATTCATTACCATCAGGCCTGCCTTACAAGACATCTTGAATGGGGTGGTAAATATGGAAAGGAAAGACCATTACAAGTCACCACAAAAACACCTATGATGCATTCAAGTCTGCATCATAGCCAGCTAACAGCAGAATGACAGGATCAAATCTGCACATATCAATATTAACCTTGAATGTAACAAAAACAGGTGAAATGCCCCAGTTGAAAGGCTCAGAGTGTTAAGTTGGATAAAAAAGGAAGACCCAACTGTATGCCCAACTGTATGCAGTCTTCAAGAGACCCATCTCGCAAGCAATGACACCATAGGCCTAAAGTTAAGGAATGGAGAAAAATCTACCAAGCAAACTGAAAACAGAAAAAGCAGAGGTTGCAAATCCAATTTGAGACAAAACAGACTTTAAACAAACAATGATAAAAAAAAAATGCCTAAGAATCCTAAATATATATGCACCCAACACAGGAGCACTCAGATTCATAAAGTATGTTCTTAGAGGCCTTTGAAAAGAATTGGATAACCACACAATATAGTGGGAGACTCCAACACCCCACTGACAGTATTAGACAGATCATGGAGGCAGAAAACTAACAAACATATTTAGGACCTGAACTTGACACTTGACTCAATGAACCTAACAGATATCTACATAACACTTTACCTCAAAACAGCAAAATACAGATCCATCTCATCTGCCCGTGGCACACACTCTAAAATTGACGACACAATTGGCTATAAAACCATTCTCAGAAAATTAAAAAAAACATACAAACCACACTCTCAAAATATAGTGCAATAAATATAGAAATCAATACTAAAAAAAGAAAAGAAAACACTCCAAACCTACAATTACATGGAAATTATACAACCTGCTCCTGGATCACTTTTGGGTCAATGATGAAATTAAGGCAGAAATCAAGAAATTCTTTGAAACTAATGAAAACAAAGATACTACATACCAAAATCTATGGGACACAGATAAAGTAGGTAAAGTGTTAATAGGGAAGATTAAGAGCTGAATGCCCACATAAAAAACTTAGAAATATCTCAAATTAATAACCCAGTATCACACATAGTCAAACTAGAGAGACAAGAGCAAACCAACCCTCAAGAGGGCAGAAGAGAAAAACGAACCAAAATTATGGCTGAACTAAAGGAAACTGAGACATGAAAAACTATGCAAAAGATCAACAAATCTGGGAATTTGTTCTTTGAAAGAATAAATAAAATTAATATACCACTAGCTAGACTAGTAAAGAAAAAAGAGAGAAGATCTAAATAAGCACAACCAGAAATGACATAGGGGACATTACCACCGACCTCACAGAAACACAAATATCCCTCAGATACTATTACAAATACTTTTATGTACACAAACTAGAAAACCTAGAAGAAATGGATACATTCTTAGAAATTTATAATATTCCAAGATTGAACCAGGAAGAAATTGCAACCCTGAATGTACCAATAATGAATCCAAAACTGAATCAGTAATAAAAACCCTGCCAAAGAGAAAAAGCCCAGGATGAGTCAAATTCATAGCTGAATTCTACCAGCTGTACAAAGAAGAGCTGGTACCACTCCTACTGAAACTATTCCAAAAAATTGAGGAGGAGGGAAGCCTCCCTAACTGATTCTATGAGGTGAGCATCATCCTGATACCAAAACCTGGCAAGGACACGACAATAAAAGAAAACTTCAGGCCAATATCCTTGATGAACATAGATTCAAAAATCCTCAACAAATACTAGCAAATCAAATCCATTAGCACATCAAAAAGCTAATTCATCACAATCAAGTAGGCTTTATTGCTAGGTATAAGGTTGGTTCAACATATGCAAATCAATAAATGTGATTCATAACATAAACAGAACTAAAAACAAAACCACATGATTATCTTAATAACACAGAGAAGGCTTTTGATATAATTTAACAGCCCTTCATGTTGAAAACCCTCAACAAATTAGGCATTGAAGGAACATATGTCAAAATAATAAGAGCCATCTATAACAAACCAACAGCCTCCATCATAATGAACAGGCAAAAGCTGAAAGCATTCCCCTTAAGAACCAGAACAAGACAAGGATGCCCTCTCTCACAACTCCTATTCAACATAGTACTGGAAGTCCTAGCCAGAGCAATCAGGCAAGAGAAAGAAAGACAATGTATCCAAATAGGAAGGGAAGAAGTCGAACTGTCTCTGATTGCAAACGATATGATTCTATACATAGAAAACCCTATAGTCTTGGTCCAAAAGCTCCTTCATCTGATAAACAACTTCAGCAAAATTTCAGGATACAAAATCAATGTACAAAAATCACTAGCATTCTTTTAGATCAAAAACAGACAAGCTGAGAGCCATATCAAAAACTGAATCCCATTCAAAATTGCCACACACACACACACACACACACACACACACACAAAATATCTAGAACATGAAGGATCTCTACAATGAGAATTACAAAACACTGCTGAAAGAAATCAGAGATATCACAAACAAATGAAAAAAAATTCCAGGCACATGGATAGGAAGAATCAATATTGTTAAAATGACCATACTGCCCAAAAAAATTTACAGATTCAATACTATTCCTATGAAACTACCCACATCATTTTTATAGAAGTAGAAAAAACTATTCTACTATTTACATGGAACCAAAAAAGAGCTCAAATCACCAAGGCAATCCTAAACAAAAAGAACAAAGCAGGAGGCATCATACTACTCAACTTCAAACTATACTACACATTTCCAGTTACCAAAATAACATGGTACTGGTACAAAAACAGACACATAGATCAATAGAACAGGACAGATAACCCAGAAATAATGTTACAAACCTACCATCATCTCATCTTTGACAAAGTCAACAAAAACAAGCAACAGGAAAAGGGACTCCCTATTCAATAAATGGTGTAGGGATAACTGGCTAGCTATATGCGGAAGATTGAAATTGGATCACTTCCTTACACTGTATACAAAAATTATCTCAAGAAGAATTAAAGATTTAAAAGTAAGACCAAAAACAACAAAAGCTCTAGAAGATAACCTAGGAAATGCCATTTGGGACACTAGTCTTGGCAAAAAAAATGTATGACTAAGTCCCCAGTAGCAACTGCAACAAAAACAAATATGACAAGTGGGACCTAACTGAACTAAACAGCTTCTGCATAGCAAAAGAAATGATCATCAAAGGAAACAGACAGTCTACAGAATGGGAGAAAATATTTGCAAAGTATACATCTGAAAATGGTCTAATGTCCACAATCGAATAGAAATTGAAACAATTGAAGAAGCAAAAATCAAATAACCCCATTAAAAATGGGCAAAGGACATGAATAAACACTTCTCAAAACAAGAATTACAAGTGGCCAACAAGTATATTTTAAAAATGCTCATCATCACTAATTATCAGAGGAATGCAAATCAAAACTATGAGATACTATCTCACACAAGTCAGAATGATTAAAATGGCTGTGATTTTGTCATACTGATTCCCTGTTATCACAGAGAGAAGGGTATGCCCAGAATAGCCCACTGATACGGCTGCAGAGAAAAGGAAATTGTTATATATTGCTGATTGGAATATAAATTAGTTCAACCACTGTGGAAAAGTGTTTGGCTATTTCTCAAAGAACTTAAAACACAAAACCTTTTGGCCTAGCAATCTCACCATTGGGTATAGGTAGAGAAATAGTTCTACTGAAAAGCCACATGCACTCATGTGTCCATCACAGGACTATTCATGATAGCAAAGACATGGAATCAACCAAGATGCCCATCAATGGTGGACTGGATAAAGAAAATGTGATGCATATACACTGTGGAATACTATGCAGCCATAAAAAAGAATGAAATCATATTTTTTTGCAGCCACGTGGATACAGCTGGAGGCCATTTTTTTAAGCGAACTAATGTAGGTGCAGAAAACCAAATATCATGTTCTCATGTATAAGTGGGAGCTAAACATTGAATATACATGGACACAAAGAAGGGAACAATAGACACTAGGAACTGTTTGAGGGGGAAGGTTGGGGAGGGGGTGTGAATTGGAAGGCTACCTGTAGGGTACTATGCTCACTACATTGGTGATGGTATCATTCATACACCAAGCCTCAGTGACATGAAATTTACCCATGTAACTAACCTGCATATGTACCCCCTGAGGTTTAAATAGAAAAAAAGAGGATATCTCTGGCTTTTTATTATGAATTTTTGTTTTCCTTTTAAAAAATAATGCTTTTGGTAAGAATTTAAAAAAATCATTGGACAGACTATGAAGAACAACTGAAGGCTTTCAAGGAGAGGAACTGAATAATCAGATTCATTTTAGAAGATTGTTCTGGTGTTACATTCTTTTGGAAGTGGAGAAGCTATTGAAATGAAGATCCACTGAAAGATTATTACGTTGTCCAGAAAAGAAACAAAGCAGGCCTGCACAGGCTTGTCAGAGTGAGACCAGAAAGGAGGAGGAGGACAAAGAACCATTCCAGAGGTAGAATTAATGGCCCCACAGTCCTTTGGCTCAGGGGGAAAAAGGAGAAAAAAGAAATAACAGATATTAGTAAGTTAAAAAGTAGACTGAATGAATATTATTGGAAACAAGTTGCATTTAAAGCATGTGCCAAATGTCTTGTTAGGCATAACTATTAGGCCTCTAAATGTGATTCTAAATATTTGTAGGCCTAATTTATGAATACAGCAATAGGAGAATTTACATATATGGATAAATTAAACACAGGAGAGTAGCCAAAATTTACACGAAGGAGAAAAATGTTAGAGACAAAAGTTTAGTGAATGCATTGTAGTCCATTATGGATGGCTTTCTGGAAATAGAGGTTTTAAAAAATGATTATAAAGCATATTTGAAGTCCAGTTTAAAACCAGATAGCAAGAATCTTTCATGGAATCAATTAACATGATTCCCAATTTGTTCTTACAAAAAGTAAGAAGATAAGCATTCAGAAGTAATTCAACATGTGGTCTAGGTTAGGGAGGCCAGTGACACGACAGAGGGATGTAGAATGGCATAAAAGGGAAGACACCAAGAGACCATCATGAAACCAAGTCAAGATGAAACTTAAAGACATAAAAGACCAAGAGAAGTGAAAAGCCCAGAGGTTGTGGTCAGAAGAAACAAATTTTAAATATTAGACTTCCATTGAGCTGTTCTGAGAAAAGAAAAACAAATTGCTAAGATTATTATGGCTATTTGGTTGAGGATTTTTTTGCCTCTATATTCACGCATAAGATTGTAAATATATCTATCTTCCTCATACCATTCTTTCTAGCTTTTGCTGTTATGCTTTCTTTTGCTATTCTCTAGACAAGTTTGTACATATTAGAATTATTTCTTAAGTTTATATATATGTCACTAGTGGGTCTGGTGTCCATCTTGTCTATGGGGCTTTAGAAGAGGAAGGGCAGGAAATAGATCATTTCAGGATTATTCCAATAAATTCTTTCCCTTAGCATATGTGCTAGGTAAGGAGAAACTATGGCAGACAATTATGCAGTATATAAAAAGCATGTGTTTTGTGAGACATACTCCCTACTGCACTGCAAAACAGATAATATGAGACATTAAAAAACTTGGCCACTTTAAAAATGAAAACTTAGCAGAAAAGTGTTAATGTGGCTTGGAATCTCTAAGCATCACTGATTTAGAATTTCTTGCCATTATAAGTACATGGAATACCTGCTTTAGTGGGAATAATATTGATCATGACTAAAAAAGAATTCGTTATGTATATATAACTCAACTACACTGTGGCATTTGTGGAGCTCTGCCATCTGGGAAACAAACTGTCTCTTTTTACTTGTGAAGATAAAAATCAAAAACAGAGATCGTGAAACACATGGCTGCCAGTCTAGGTTATTACATTGATCTTCATCAAGGAAAAAAAAAAGAGGTATTACTCAGGAGAAGCATGGTCAAGAGAAAGTAGCCTCATTATTTTTCAAAACCAAGAAAAGTATTATAAGCAATTTATATTTTTATATATATTTCCCAGTCCCTAAACCCTTCAGCAGTAATTAATCAAACATCATTTAGAAATTATGTTACTATTACATATAGAATTCTCATTCGCCTAAAAATGACTTAAAAGCAAAAAAATACCATTTGTAGTATATTTCTTGAAACCTCTAAGTAATAAATAAAATTGTGAAAAACTCATTTTTTCATTTTAACATTTGAAACACATTTGGGAAGATTTAACAGACTTGCTACTGATCCTTTATTTTATTTATTTATTTATTTATTTTCTGAGACAGGGTCTTGCTCTGTCATCCAGGCTGGAGTTCAGGGGTACAATCATGGCTCACTGCGGCCTTGAACTCCTGGGCTCAAGCTATCCTCCCACCTCAGCTTCCCAAGTAGCTGGGACTACAGGCATGTGCCACCACACTGAGCCAATTTTTTTATTTTTATTTTTTTGTAGAGACAGGGTCTCATTATGTTGCCTAGATTCTGGTCCCTTTCAATCAAAAGTAGTTTAGGCTGAGATCAGCAATTTGCTTTCCAGAAAATTGTGAACATTTTGTGTAATGGACAGAGTTATACACTAGAAAACTGATCAGGCTGGTATTGTTATCCTTATAGTCCTCCCATCATGTGCTATAATGGCAGAAGTGTCTGTCCCTCCAGAAGCTCCACATCTCCCCCATCCACACATAGTAAAACTGAGCAAGCTCTAAATACTTACATTCTTAGAAACATATTCTCATGAAATCCATACCTCTTGCTCAAAAATGATAATCAAGAGACACACTTTTATTGATTAATGTCCTTGGAACACAAATAGAATCTCTTAGGACTGGTATCCACCCACATGAAATCCTTCTGTCTGTCTTAAAGGAAGCAAGAGCTTCTGAGGAGCCCTGGAATGAAATAAATTCATGAACAGACTTCTGAGTGCCCATCCAAATGGCACCAATGCCCTATTGCAAAAGATGAGTACTGGCTTTGCCTTCCTCAACAAAATGATTTAGAATATGTGGTAATCCCTGGTGCAGAAATGCTGTCCTACATGGGAAAAGCCGCATTACCCATCTCCTCCTGTCTCCACCACTCTCACCCAGTGAACATTTGGTATAAGAGGTTATGGTTTCAGTACTAGACAATACAAGAGAAAGAATACTTTAAGAAATACAATATGCAAATTAGACTGGATTATAGAATTTTACACTAGTATTGTACCTTAAACAAGAATTTCTCTTTAGGTGTCATATATTACCAGGCAATAATTCAAGCAACAAGGAAAAGCAAGGCTTTATTAAAACAAGTCCAAATATGAACTTTTATTATACACTGCTTCCTATATACTCAAAATTATTTTCACACACTTCCAGAACACCTTTGTTTTTTTTATCCTTAACAAAGCAGTTTATCCATTCATTCAATAAATATTGATTGACTATGTAAAAACTGAGCCAGGTTCGAGAGGTAAACAGAACAGAAATAATCCTTCACTTATCATGAGTTTACAATCTAAATGGGAAAATGAACATTAAAGAAGAAATTAAAGATATGTATGTACTATACAGCTGTATCATAAAAATAAAGAACAATCTATTGTGTGCCATGAAAAAAAATAAGGTTTATTAAGGGATGTTTCTTAATGTTTCTTGTATAATAAATTACTTAAAGAATTTCCAGACAGGAAAATGCTACTCTCCTACTGAATTTATGTGCTTTCTTTTATTATTATTATTATTATTATACTTTAACTTTTAGGGTACATGTGCACAATATGCAGGTTAGTTACATATGTATACATGGGCCATGCTGGTGTGCTGCACCCAGTAACTCGTCATTTAGCATTAGGTATATCTCCTAAAGCTATCCCTACCCCCTCCCCCCACCCCACAACAGTCCCCAGAGTGTGATGTTCCCCTTCCTGTGTCCATGTGTTCTCATTGTTCAATTCCCACCTATGAGTGAGAATATGCGGTGTTTGGTTTTTTGTTCTTGCGATAGTTTACTGAGAATGATGATTTCCAATTTCATCCATGTCCCTACAAAGGACATGAACTCATCATTTTTTATGGCTGCATAGTATTCCATGGTGCATATGTGCCACATTTTCTTAATCCAATCTATCATTGTTGGACATTTGGGTTGGTTCCAAGTCTTTGCTATTGTGAATAGTGCTGCAATAAACATACGTATGCATGTGTCTTTATAGCAGCATGATTTACAGTCCTTTGGGTATATATCCAGTAATGGGATGGCTGGGTCAAATGGTATTTCTAGTTCTAGATCCCTGAGGAATTGCCACACTGACTTCCACAATGGTTGAACTAGTTTACAGTTCCAACAACAGGGTAAAAGTGTTGCTATTTCTCCACATCCTCTCCAGCACCTGTTGTTTCCTGACTTTTTCATGATTGCCATTCTAACTGGTGTGAGATGGTATCTCATTGTGGTTTTGATTTGCATTTCTCTGATGGCCAGTGATGGTGAGCATTTTTTCATGTGTTTTTTGACTGCATAAATGTCTTCTTTTGAGAAGTGTCTGTTCATGTCCTTTGCCCACTTTTTGATGGGGTTGTTTTTTTCTTGTAAATTTGTTAGAGTTCATTGTAGATTCTGGATATTAGCCCTTTGTCAGACGAGTAGGTTGTGAAAATTTTCTCCCATTTTATAGGTTGCCTGTTCACTCTGATGGTAGTTTCTTTTGCTGTGCAGAAGCTCTTTAGTTTAATTAGATCCCATTTGTCAATTTTGGCTTTTGTGGCCATTGCTTTTGGTGTTTTAGACGTGAAGTCCTTGCCCATGCCTATGTCCTGAATGGTATTGCCTAGGTTTTCTTCTAGGGTTTTTATGGTTTTAGGTCTAACATTTAACTCTTTAATCCATCTTGAATGAATTTTTGTATAAGGCATAAGGAAGGGATCCAGTTTCAGCTTTCTGCATATAGCTAGCCAGTTTTCCCAGCATCATTTATTAAATAGGGAATCCTTTCCCCATTGCTTGTTTTTCTCAGGTTTTTCAAAGATCAGATAGTTGTAGATATGCGGCGTTATTTCTGAGGGCTCTGTTCTGTTCCATTGATCTATGTCTCTGTTTTGGTACCAGTACCATGCTGTTTTGGTTACTGTAGCCTTGTAGTATAGTTTGAAGTCAGGTAGCGTTATGCCTCCAGATTTGTTCTTTTGGCTTAGGATTGACTTGGCAATGCTGGCTCTTTTTAGGTTCCATATGAACTTTAAAGTAGTTTTTTCCAATTCTGTGAAGAAAGTCATTGGTAGCTTGATGGGGATGGCATTGAATCTATAAATTACCTTGGGCAGTATGGCCATTTTCACGATATTGATTCTTCCTACCCACGAGCGTGGAATGTTCTTCCATTTGTTTGTATCCTCTTTTATTTCCTTGAGCAGTGGTTTGTAGTTCTCCTTGAGGAGGTCCTTCATGTCGCTTGTAAGTTGGATTCCTAGGTATTTTATTCTCTTTGAAGCAATTGTGAATGGGAGTTCACTCATGATTTGGCTCTCTGTTTGTCTGTTATTGGTGCATAACAATCCTTGTGATTTTTGTACATTGATTTTGTATCCTGAGACTTTGCTGAAGTTGCTTATCAGCTTAAGGAGATTTTGGGCTGAGACAATGGGGTTTTCTAGATATACAATCATGTCATCTGCAAACAGGGACAATTTGATTTCCTCTTTTCCTAATTGAATACCCTTTATTTCCTTCTCCTGCCTAATTGCCCTGGCCAGAACTTCTAACACTATGTTGAATAGGAGTGGTGAGAGAGGGCATCCCTGTCTTGTGCCAGTTTTCCAAGGGAATGCTTCCAGTTTTTGCCCATTCAGTATGATATTGGCTGTGGGTTTGTCATAGATAGCTCTTATTATTTTGAGATACATCCCATCAATACCTAATTTATTGAGAGTTTTTAGCATGAAGGGTTGTTGACTTTTGTCAAAGGCCTTTTCTGCATCTATTGAGATAATCATGTGGTTTTTGTCTTTGGTTCTGTTTATATGCTGGATTACATTTATTGATTTGCATATATTGAACCAGCATTGCATCCCAGGGATGAAGCCCACTTGATCATGGTGGATAAGCTTTTTGATGTGCTGCTGGATTCGGTTTGCCAGGATTTTATTGAGGATTTTTGCATCAATGCTCATCAAGGATATTGGTCTAAAATTCTCTTTTTTGGTTGTGTCTCCGCCTGGCTTTGGTATCAGGATGATGATGGCCTCATAAAATGAGTTAGGGAGGATTCCCTCTTTTTCTATTGATTGGAATAGTTTCAGAAGGAATTTTACCAGTTCCTTCTTGTACCTCTGGTAGAATTCGGCTGTGAATCCATCTGGTCCTGGGCTCTTTTTGGTTGGTAAGCTATTGATTATTGCCACGATTTCAGAGCCTGTTATTGGTCTATTCAACTTCTTCCTGTTTTAGTCTTGGGAGGGTGTATGTGTCGAGGAATTTATCCATTTCTTCTAGATTTTCCAGTTTATTTTCGTAGAGGTGTTTGTAGTATTCTCTGATGGTAGTTTGTATTTCTGTGGGATCGGTGGTGATATCCCCTTTATCATTTTTAATTGCTTCTATTTGATTCTTCTCTCTTTTATTCTTTATTAATCTTGCTAGTGGTCTATCAATTTTGTTGATCCTTTCAAAAAACCAGCTCCTGGATTCATTAATTTTTTGAAGGGTTTTTTGTGTCTCTATTTCCTTCAGTTCTGCTCTGATTTTAGTTATTTCTTCCCTTCTACTAGCTTTTGAAGGTGTTTGCTCTTGCTTCTCTATTTCTTTTAATCGTGATGTTAGGGTTTCAATTTTGGATCTTTCCTGCTTTCTCTTGTGGGCATTTAGTGCTATAAATTTCCCTCTACACACTGCTTTGAATGTGTCCCAGAGATTCTGGTATGTTGTGTCTTTGTTCTCATTGGTTTCAAAGAACATCTTTATTTCTGCCTTCATTTCGTTATGTACCCAATAGTCATTCAGGAGCAGGTTGTTCAGTTTCCGTGTATTTGAGCAGTTTGGAGTGAGTTTCTTAATCCTGAGTTCTAGTTTGATTGCACTGTGGTCTGAGAGACAGTTTGTTATAATTTCTGTTCTTTTACATTTGCTGAGGAGAGCTTTACTTCCAACTTTGTGGTCAATTTTGGAATAGGTATGGTGTGGTGCTGAAAAGAATGTATATTCTGTTGATTTGGGGTGGAGAGTTCTGTAGATGTCTATTAGGTCTGCTTGGTGCAGAGCTGAGTTCAATTCCTGGGTATCCTTGTTAACTTTCTGTCTCTTTGATCTATCTAATGTTGACAGTGGGGTGTTAAAGTCTCCAGTTATTATTGTGTGGGAGTCTAAGTCTCCTTGTAGGTCTCTAAGGACTTGCTTTATGAATCTGGGTGCTCCTGTGTTGGGTGCATATATATTTAGGATAGTTAGCTCTTCTTGTTGAATTGATCCCTTTACCTTTATGTAATGGCCTTCTTTGTCTCTTTTGATCTTTGTTGGTTTAAAGTCTGTTTTATCAGAGACTAGGATTGCAACCCCTGCCTTTTTTTGTTTTTCATTTGCTTGGTAGATCTTCCTCCATCCTTTTATTTTGAGCCTATGTGTGTCTCTGCATGTGAGATGGGTCTCCTGAATACAGCACACTGATGGGTCTTGACTCTTTATCCAATTTGCCAGTCTGTGTCTTTTAATTGGAGCATTTAGTCCATTTACATTTAAAGTTAATATTGTTATGTGCGAATTTGATCCTGTCATTATGAGGTTAACTGGTTATTTTGCTCATTAGTTGATGCAGTTTTTTCCTAGCCTTGATGGTCTTTAAAATTTGGCATGATTTTGCAGTAGCTGGTACCGGTTGTTCCTTTCCATGTTCAGTGCTTCCTTCAGGAGCTCTTTTAGGGCAGGACTGGTGGTGACCAAATCTCTCAGCATTTGCTTGTCTGTAAAGGATTGTATTTCTTCTTCACTTATGACGTTTAGTGTGGCTGGATATGAAATTCTGGGTTAAAAATTCTTTTCTTTAAGAATGTTGAATATTGGCGCCCACTCTCTTCTGGCTTGTAGAGTTTCTGCCGAGAGATCAGCTGTTAGTCTGATGGGCTTCCCTTTGTGGGTAACCCGACCTTTCTCTCTGGCTGCCCTTAACATTTTTTCCTTCATTTCAACTTTGGTGAATCTGACAACTATGTGTCTTGGAGTTGGTTTTCTTGAGGAGTATCTTTGTGGCGTTCTCTGTATTTCCTGAATCTGAATGTTGACCTGCCTTGCTAGATTGGGGAAGTTCTCCTGGATAATATCCTGCAGAGTGTTTTCCAGCTTGGTTCCATTCTCTCTGTCACTTTCAGGTACACCAATCAGACGTAGATTTGGTCTTTTCACATAGTCCCATATGTCTTGGAGGCTTTGTTTGTTTCTTTTTAATCTTTTTTCTCTAAACTTCCCTTCTCGCTTCATTTCATTCATTTCATCTTCCATCACTGATACCCTTTCTTCCAGTTGATCGCATCGGCTCCTGAGGCTTCTGAGTTCTTCACGTAGTTCTCGAGCCTTGGCTTTCAGCTCCATCAGCTCCTTTAAGCACTTCTCTGTATTGGTTATTCTAGTTATATGTTTGTCTAAATTTTTTTCAAAGTTTTCAAGTTCTATTCTCTCAAAAAAGATGACCTTAATTAAGTGAGGGCAGGGATTTCCTTTACCCAAGTAGATTTCTTTTTTAGTTGTTCCTAGTGTTTCAAAAATATTAATACTATCAGAAGATAAGCACTCAAGATGGAGAAAGTCCACTTAGCCTAGCTCTACCCATAATTACCACCGAATTCCAGACAAAATTCAAAGGCAGCAACCAGAGGACTCTGAAAATAAATAAAAGCAGGTTGATGGGGACCTTGGATTAGGGAAAGATTTCTTAAAAGGGACACTAAAAGCACAAACTATAACAGAAAAATATATAATTTTGGTTTAGTCAAATTTTAAAATATAAGTATTTTTAAATGTAAGTATTTTAAAATGTGATATACTTAATTCTTTGATATACTTGATTAAGAAAATAAAAATGCAAGCCCAACTGGGGAGAAATATTCATAATGCATCTGTCTGATAATGGGCTTGCATCCATAATATAAAAATAACTCTTACTAGTTACTAAAACGATGACAAACAACCCAATAAAAATAAGCAGAAGATTTGAATAATTTTCAGAAAAGGAAATCTACAAATGGCAAAATAAGCACATGAAAAGATGCACAACACCATTAGTCATCAGGGAAATGCCCATTAAAACTCTAATGAGATAACACTGCACAATCATTAGAATAGCTAAAAGTGAAACACACACATACGAACACAATATTAAATTCTGGTCAAGATGTGAAGAAACTGGAACTTTCATACACTTTTGAAGAAAGTATAAAATGGTGCAACACCTTTGGAAAACTATTTGACATTTTCTTTAAAAAAATTGAACATATATGTACTAAACAATTCACACTTGGCCGGGCATGGTGGCTCACGTTTGTAATTCCAGCACTTTGGGAGGCCAAGGCAGGTGGGTCACTTGAGGTCAGGAGTTTGAGAACAGCCTGGCCAACATGGTTAAACCCCATCTCTATTAAAAATACAAACATTAGTGAGGCATGGTGGCGGGCGCCTGTAATCCCAGCTACTCGGGAGGCTGAGACAGGAAAATCACTTAAACCTGGGAGGCGGAGGTTGCATTGAGACAAGATTGTGCCACTGCACTCCAGCCTGGACAATAGAGTGAGACTCCATCTCAAAAAAATAAGTAAATAATAATACACACTTAATACCAAAAGGATAGAAATATGATAAAGAGTCTGTGTGTAAACTAAGATCAAATATACTGTCAGTCTAATTTAATAATAATAAACATAAGTGGCATTCATTACCTAATAGAGAAAATTTAAAAGTACTTCCAGGTTGCCTAGAAGAACAATATCTTCTTAAGCCCGTGTAAGGCTACTTATAGGGTCTCAGTCTTTAATAAACCACTATATTATTTATGCAGTGAATAAATCTGCATTTTGGTATTCCAGTGACTTCCCCAGCTGTTCTTTCCTTCCATTAAGAATAGCTATAGTTAAAAATGTAATTATAAAAACAGTCTTACTCACATGGTCAGCATTGTCTTTCCCCTGGGTATCTCTGAATTCTATTTGCTTCCTTAACTGACAATCATATGTTATGCTATGCTCTTTTGGCATGACAGAGCAAGTGCACCTGGGGCAGAGCAAGCTGGGTTTCCTTCTGTACCATGTTTCAAAGGAAAAATTGTCAGTAAAATTCTGACTGCTGAATTTTTGTAACTGGTATCACTCTAAGTTACAGAAAGAACACAAAATGTTTAAACAAATATCATACTGATTGAGTACTGGCAGGTGGGAAAACTTGTAAAACAATCAATGGGATCTGTAACATTTAGCAAGACTCCATCACCCATTATCATGTCAGTAGAAAATGACTTGCATGATATGGACGCTGTTTGCTAGCTTTGTGAGGACAGTTCTTCTGTACTTGGTGTATGTCCTTGGTAGGACTGATTGTTCTGTTTACAAAAATAAGTACCATTAAAAATAAAAATGCGTTGTCATTGAAAAATAAACGATTGTCGAGCCAAAATGTTGTACCGACTTGCTTACTTCTACCCTCTAATGCATATTAAAAATTTCAGAAACAACAACTTGAAGCTTTAAGTTATCATTCTTGTAAAATGTCACACAGATTTTACAGCCTTAGATAAGTTCTTTCAGTAGAATAGTGCTAAGGCTTAGGCATTTCCAGGGAAGCTTATAGTTACCACTTTTTCTTTTCCTTTCTTTTTTTTTTTTTTTTTTTGAGACGGAGTTTCACTCTTTTTGCCCAGGCTGGAGTGCAATGGCACGATCTTGGCTCACCACAACCTCCTCCACCCGGGTTCAAACTATTCTCCTGCCTCAGCCTCCCAAGTAGCCGGGATTACAGGCATGCGCCACCACGCCCAGCTAATTTTGTATTTTTAGTAGAGATGGGATTTCTCCGTGTTGGTCAGACTGGTCTCAAACTCCTGACCTCAGGTGATCCGCCCGCCTCGGCCTCCCAAAGTGCTGGGATTACAGGCGTGAGCCACCGTGCCCAGCCTAGTTACCACTTTTTCAACGGATTGATATCAGTGAGGAGGATTGAAAAATCATAGCAAAAACAAAATAATCAGAACAAGGAAAGGGGCTTTTCCAATTGATTATGAACAAATTTATAGTGAGAATTAATGTCACAGTATTTTCTCAAAATTATGGTAAAACAAGAATTAATGTGTGCAATATTCATGTTGTATTTCTATTCTTAGTTTTATTTCTGTTATGTTGTAGAATTACTATATTTAATCTTTACAAAGAATTCCCCCAAATCTGTAGAATTCTATTCTAGACACAAAAGTCATCAATATAATCACACTATGTGCAGCATCTAACTTTAAATGTCTTTGAAACTCATGATTTTACTTCATTATGAGTGAATAGCTACTATAAGCAAAACACTTTAGTGACAAGAAGCTATTTAGGATCAGGTTCCTGTCTTTAAGGAGTTTACAGTAATGTGTGAAATAACATAGATACACAATAGTTTTGAGGTATAACATTATGCTAAGGAAGTTTATGTGTGCTATGCAGAATTATAGGTCATTTTCGTTCAAAGTAGACAAATGATTGTAAGAGCAATCATAGGGGTTGTGCCACTCAAACTTATTCTTATCCAATGTGTAGCATTTTAATGAATAATTTTAGAAATGGAATATATTCCAGGATGAATTAATAGTATAGTAGATCCTTAAAAAACATGAGTTTGAGCTGTGAGGGTCTGCTTACACACAGCTTTTCTTCTGCCTCTGCCACCCCTGAGGCAGCAAAAACCCCCTTCCTCTTCCTTTCTCCCTCAGCCTACTCAATATGAAGAGCAGAATCAAGACCTTTATGATGATCCATTTCCACTTAATGAATTGTAAATGTATTTTCTCATCCTTATGATTTTTTAATAACATTTTTCTGTAAACTACTTTATTGTAAGAATATACTATATAATACATATAACATACAACATATGTGTTAATTGACTGTTCACGTTATCAGTCAGGCTTCCTGTCAACAGTAGGCTATTAGTAGTGTGAAAGGAACATAAATCTCAGGACCCTAAAATCACTAAGCCAAGGAAAAAGTCAAGGTGGGAAATATATCAGGCAAAACTGCCTCCCATTTTATTCCAAAACAAGATAGCTACGAAGGTAAGAAGCTACATACCTCCCTCACTTTGCCCACAAGGAAACTTCTTGTGGATGAAGAACAGAACTCACAGTTATCCCTCTGAAGCTAACCTAAGACAAATGCATATCTGATTGCTTCTTCTGCCCTATCATTTACATAAAAATGCATATTCACTGAGCCAGACTAAATTGCATATTCAGTGGAAGGCTGATCTAGGACTCAAAAGAATGCAACCTTTTGTGTCTTATGTACTTCTGACCCAGAAGCCCCCACTTTGAGCTATTCTGCCTTACCTGACCAAACCAATGTAGGTCTTACACATATTGATTGATGTCTCATGTCTCCCTAAAATGTATAAAAGCAAGCTGTACCCCGACCACCTTGGGCACATGTTGTCAGGACCTGCTGAGGCTGTGTCACGGGCATGTCCTTAATCTTAGAAAAATAAACTTTCTAAATTGACAGACCTGTCTCAGATATATTGGGTTCACTGTATTCCCGGACAGAAAGAGGTCTGGTGGCTTGTTCTCGCA
This sequence comes from Gorilla gorilla gorilla, assembly GCF_029281585.2. NCBI lineage: Eukaryota > Metazoa > Chordata > Mammalia > Primates > Hominidae > Gorilla > Gorilla gorilla. Next base: position 46,534,544 of record NC_073243.2, on the reverse strand, counting down.
GTCCAATAATGAGATGCAGACAGACTGGGGAAAAAGAAAGTTTATTTTTGCAACCAGTTACAAGGAGAAGGTCAGAGTAACTCATCAGACCAACGCAGTTACAATATTTTTTCTAGTGCATATATACATTTTAAGCTCTCTGCCTATGTGTGGGAGTGCACCTACAAGCAGGAGTGTTTCTTTCAATCTGTATCTAATCATTAGGGTCTGGGGTCTTAATGGGTTTGTTTTTGCATTCCAGCCGTTGTACTTAGTTACCAGTTTCTCCAGTTCTTTAATGTTTAACTTATATATTCGTCAGAGTTATAGTAAAGGATTAGTGAAAACTGACTGTTCTGGTTGCTAATGGAAACCTGGCCTGCCACAGTCCCCACTGTCAATTTGTACGTGATTTCTAGCATGTTAGTTAATTTTTTCAAGTACTGGTTTGTTAAAAGACTGGTACAAAAGTGTAAACTATGACATAGCCGACTAAGGGAAAGTTGGTATGTATTCCCTCCATCTACTTCCTGCTGAAGAGGGTTGTCATCAAGGGGCGCTAGAGTGGAAGATGTCTATCTGGTGCAGGTAATGTTTCTGGCTTTAGAGACTCAAAGGCAGTGCCTGATAAAACATGATACTGTGAGCCTGAGGAATGTTTTGGAACAGCATATAACAACAATATAGTTCACAACATAGTATTATGCTCATGCCCAGGAAGGCAGCTAGGACAAGAAGAATTTTCTGCCACCAGGAAGGTGTTCTACCAAATCAAGATATTATAAACCTAATTTTTCCTTGTAGGTGGGGGACCCACCAAGGCAGCCCCATGGTGCCAGAGAGGGGTAATAGAGCACAGACCCAGCAAGAGTCTTGCTGTAAGCTATTTGCATAATCTTTGCCCATTGTAGGAAAAGGTTAGAGGTACGCAGAAATAACAATGTAAAACAGCAGCAATGTAAAGCAGCAATGTAACAATGTAAAACAACACTTTATCATCTTTTGAACAGAAATCCTAGGCCTTCAAGGGGTTCTGTCTCCCATTTGGCAGCATTGGTGTCCTGTGTCATGAATGTTTCCTCCGGCAGGAACTTCTTCACCCGCATGTGGTGGATCCATGGCTTGATGCCAGCCAGTTTCATTGCCAAATCGGTAGTCAGCAGCATGTCATGGGGCCCTTTCTATTTCTCCTGTAGCTGCTGACTTGGGCTCATTTCTCTTTAGTCTTTCAGCAGCACTTGATCACCAGGCTGGTACAAGTGACACAGTTTTGCTGAGTTTACGATACTCCTGTTGCAAGCAAGCTTATGCAAAGCATTAAGTATTTGTCCCAAGTGAGTAGCATAGTGTTTAATAGTTGGCTTTCTATTAAGAGGTACCCAAGTAACCCAAGACAGATTAGCAGCAAAGGGTCTCCCATTTATAATTTTATAGGGATTTAACCTCATCCCACTTCTAGGGGTCACTTACCTAAAGCAGTACAATGCTGAGTACCTGAATCCATTTTAGTTGGCACAGTTTGGCACTGTTTTTGTGTTTGATTCATCCTTTCAGTCTGTCCAAAAGGTTGTGGTTTCCATGCTGTGTGAGTTTCCAATTTACTCCAAGCGCCTTGTTTACTTGGGACAGCTAGCTGCAGGGCTGTAGTAAAGATGATCAGTTCAGCTTTCTGTGCAGAGGTTCCTATTGGTGAAGTCCTTACTTCTATTACCTCTGAAAAGGTTACCACAGCATATGCAGCATTCCTTCTTTCATTGGTTACCAGGCTGCTCCCATCCACAATATCCAGTCTGCCTGTGGAAGGGCTGTGTCCTTTAAGTGAGGGCGACTGGAAAATACCTGGTCAATAATTTCTAAACAGTTATAGGTTCTTTTGGCTCTTTGGTAGACAGAAGTAATCTAGCTGGGTTTAAGACGCTAGCAGTCTGCAATTTCACTGTGGGATTATCTAAGAGTGTGGCCTGGTATTTGCCCAGCCTGCCCTAGTGTCCACCAATAGCCTCCCTTTTGTTCTAGTAACACTAGCACCTGGCGAGGCACGTAGATCATGATAGGCTGTCTGACAGTCAACGTTTCAGCTTCCTTTAATAGCAGGCATGTGGCAGCGACTGCCCTTAAGCAAAGGGGCCAGACTTTGGCCACAGTATGCAGTTGTTTAGAAAAGTGAGCCACTGGCTGCGTTATTTATCCTAATTTTTGTGTAAGGACCCCTAGTGCTAGACCCAATCTCTCATGCATGTAAAGTTGAAAGGGCTTGTGAGAATTTGGGAGCCCCAGGGCTAGGGTGGAGGTCAACTTATGTTTTAGTTATTCAAATGTCTGCTGGTGGTTTGTTTTCAAAAGGAGTTGTTGTTAGCTCCCTTCAACAGTTCATATAGTGGTTTTACCAGCAGTCCATAGTTAGGAATCCAGACCCGACAAAGCCCTTGCCATGCCTACAAATCCTCTCAGCTACCTTTTGGTAGTGAATGCTGTGATGGATGTGATTGTGTTTCGCTTTTTCACCTTTAAAACTCTGGTTCCCTTCTGTAAGAGGAAACCAAAATATTCCACAGTTTGTTGGCATATTGGAGTCTTTCCTGATACCCACAGGTTGATAGACAGTTGAGAGTTTTAATGGTATTATTCTGACATTCCCATCTTGAAGGGTTAGATATTAGTAAATTATCCACATATTGTAACAGTACCCCATTTTTCAATAGTAAACTCCTTAAATTTTGAGTCAATGCTTTTCCAAATACAGCTGGAGAGTTTTTAAATCCTTGTGGGAGCACAGTCCAATAATAATGAAACCTTGCTGATGCTTCAGGATCTGTTCATTCAGAGGCAAACGACAACGGACTTTCTGTGTCTATGGATATGCAAAAGAAGGCATATTTCTTTTTTTTTTTTTTTTATTTGAAACAGAATTTCACTCTTGTTGCCCAGGATGGAGTGCAATGGCGTGATCTCAGCTCACTGTAACCTCCGCCTCCCAGGTTCAAAAGATTCTCCTGCCTCGTCCTTCCAAGTAGCCGGGATTACAGGCGACTGCCACTACGCCCGGCTAATTTTTGTATTTTTAGTACAGGGTTTTGCCATGTTGGCCAGGCTGGTCTCAAACTCCTGACCCAAGTGATCCACCCACCTCAGCCTACCAAAGTGTTGGGATTACAGGTATGAGCCACTGTGCCCAGCCAAGAAAGCATATTTCAAATCCAATACTGTAAATCATTTATGATCTCCAGGGAGAGAAATGAACATAACATCCCAGGGTTAGCTACACTGGGATGTATGTCCTCTAAAATATTCCAGTTTAGTTCTGTGCAGGGAATTGCCCCATCAGGATCTGGATGTTCATCATGAAGGTATTGTGCCTCTTCCTTTGCTTCATTTAAAACCAGCCACCACTCATCTGCCATGAGCATGTTTAGAAGAGCCTGCATGCACCTCTGCCCAGGAAGGACAGTGTGCAGCCAATATTTTGGTATTATAAGCCCAATAATATCCCAGTGGAGCTCCCTGCTGATTGACTCCTACTGGACATTATCCTAGTGGAATTGCCCATCTCCAGACCTGGGGACTCCCCAGCCAAATTAGTATCTTGCCTAGTCCACGGAGGAAAAAATAGCCCTGCTGCCTCCCCGTACTCTGAGGGTGACATTCCCTCTCTTTCCTGAGCTGGGCAGTAGCTACTATGGGGTTCAGGGTATTAACTGTTGGGTTTCAGATGTTTTCTCTTCCTCCCCTGGGGTGTCAGGACAGATCTTCACAGTGCCTTGCACCATTAACTTATTTCCTTTTTCTTTAGCATCCTTATTATACAGCAACGTAAATATCTGGATGTAAGGTATTTTGCCCCACTTGCCTGACCTCTGACAGAGCAATTTTAATTGATAAATGGTATGAAAATGTAAAGATCCAAAAACCAGCCACTGTTCCTCAGACCCCAAAACACATATTGGCCAGGCTGTGTCAAAATAGAAGATTAATTTCTTTCAGTCATGGGTGGTAGATAACCAAAGTGCTTCCAATCTGATAAAAGTCTCCCTAGAAGACTATTTGTAGGTATAGATGCAGTGTTGCCCATACTGAGTATTCTAAACTTAATAAATATCAGACAAACAGAACAAATTTTCAAAAACAAATGTAAATAAATTCCTCAAACAAATGCAAAGCAGGTTGTCTCAAGGAGTCTTATTATTTCCTCAGTAGTACCCAAACAAATGGCTACATGAGCCCAAACAGAGGAAATAATAGACTCCTGGCTTAGGATCCAATTTTACTCACCTTTTGAGTGCAACTGCTCCCAATCTCTATTCTTTCCCAGTAATAGAGAGACGGGCAGTCTTTGCAGCCAGAAAGGTCCTCAGGAGAGTCCCCAGGACAAACCATACCAGGCAGCTGCTGGGGGTCACCCAAAGGCTACCTCTTTGCGAGCCGCTGGCTGCTGAGCTCTCCCGGGAGAGTTACCAGATTTGCTCAGACAGAATGAGGCCTGGCTGCTTGTCCTGGTGATCCAATAATGAGATGCAGGCAGACTGGGAAAGAAGGGAGTTTATTTCTGCAACCAGTTACAAGGAGAAGGTCAGAGTAACTCACGAGACCAACTCAAGGTTAGAAGATTTTTTCTAGTGCTTATATACATCTTAAGCTCCCTGTCTATGAGTGGGAGTGCACCTACAAGCAGGAGTGCTTCATTCAATCTACTTCTAATCTTTAACTAGTGTCTGGGGTCTCAATGGGTTTGTTTTTGCATTCCAGTCCTTGTACTTAGGTACCACCTTCTCCGGTTCTTTAATGTTTAACTTATACATTCATCAGAGTTATAGTAAAGGGTTAGTAGAAACTGACTGTTCTGATTGCTAATGGAAACGTGGCCTGCCACAACAGTAGTTAAGCTGTAGGGGACTTAGAAGTTATACACTGATTTTTGACTACATGAGACTACGTCCCTAATCCCCATATTGTTCAAGGGTCAACTGTATAAACAAAGAAGTGGGCATGGGGATAAAAGCACATTTCAAAAATGCTGATTCTATCATCAGTTTTTTGGGACTAAATGGTTTACATAGGGAGGTAGCAAGAAAAGAAAAGTGAGTTAGTCCTGCAGGAGAAATCTGATACGTGACCAATCTTTCTAATTTTGAAAGCTATTTAGATCTTTTCAAAAGCAAATATAAAATTATTTGAAAAAATCCTGATAAAGATGCAAGAGGAATCCACATTCTATTTGTGTATAAAAATATTCTTTTAAGTGTGTTTTATAGTCTGCCTGAGGAAAAATAAATAGCCCACACATTTCACTTAGGATATATAAAGTATGCTTGTAGGACAGATCAGGTTTAAATGGCACCAGGATTCTGCAGTGCTATTATTTTTTTTTAATGTGCAATTGCTTAAGAAAGAGTATCAAAGCAGAAAGTTATCTCTGAAGAAAGATAGCTTACTGGGATTTTGTGCAAGGATAACAAAGATTGTGCAGTATTTAAGGTGCTATGTAGTGCCATGTTGACATAAACTAAGATATGTTGCAATCTTGTTTCTGCTGATTGAAAACTGTGCATGAATTGCCTATTTCTGGCTATAATGGATTAGCTTATATCAGACCAAACTTCTACCAAAAACGTCTAGAGACTATGAATAAAAGATGTAAAATCACTGTTTGAAGGAATTGGTAAGACAGGGAGATGACAAATGCAGAGAGGTGAAACTAACATTTGAGGAAACTTTAACCAAAGGCCTTTACAGATCTTAAATGGCTCTCGAGGAGTTTAGAAGTTGAGCAGAGCACTTAACAATCACAGAGGAGTGGGGGAAGAAAAATTGGGGATCTAGGTATGCCAAGAAGGAAACGCTCTGATAAACAGAAGTCTTTCGGTAGGGATTCCCAAAGGGTTGCATGGTATTAATAGAAACAAAAGCATATTGATATAAAATCTTAGTAGTCCAATATGATTAAATAAATTAAATCCCTAATTCAAACCCTTCAAAAAGAAAACTTTTGGCCCAGATTGCTTTAGCAGTCATTTCTTCAAAACAGTTAACTCTCTATCTTCATTGAATAGAAGGAAAAGCAACACTTTGTAATTGTTCACAATGCCAATGAAACCTTAACACAAAAACTTTAAAAGAACAGAACAAGAAAGGAAAATCTTTAACATAAACATAAGTGAAAAGAAATTCTACACACAACATTAGCCAACCAAATCCGGTGATAAAAAAATATAAAACACATTCTGAATGGAGTTTTAAAAATAGAAAATATCATGTTGGCAAGGCTGTAAAACAACTAGAGATCCCATACACTGAAAGCAGGGGAGTAAATCAGCACAACTATGCTGGAAAGCTATTAGTATCAACTATGAAACCTTTATGACAATAGCAATTCCACTCCTGGGTATATAGTTAACACAAGTAAGAGCATATTTGCACTACAAGTGTTGTGCAAGATTGTTTTCACTGTCTACAACAGCTAAAAACTAGGAATAACTCAAATCCTTATCAACAGAATAAAGGATAATGTATCTTCATATAATAGGATATTATACAGAACAGAATGAATAAAATACATGTGCAATACATGTGCATCTCACAGGCAACATATTGTGGCTTGAGAAGGCAGGAAAATAAATTCAAATACTCTATAATTCCACTTATAAAAGATTCAAAAACAGGCAAAATTAATTTTTGATGTAAGAAGTCTGGATAGTGTACACACTTGAGAAGGAGGCTGAATAGAAACTTGGAAGAGAAATAGAAGGATTGTGCAGTATTTAATAATTTGTTATGTTTCTTTTATGATGATGATGATGATGATTTTTACCTAAATGGTGCTTATACAGTATATTAACTTTGGGGTAAGATAACAAGCTGTACGCAGATGATTTAAAAATTTTCTGTATTTTATGCTTCAATAAAAACATGTATTTAAAAAACTGTTGTTAAAAAAGGAAGAAAACTAATTTAATTTGTCATACTTTACAGAACTATAAAATCCATAGATGGAAGAGGATTTGAGGATTACTTAAATCCACACTACAAGTTTATTTTACAAATGAAGACATAAGTTTCAGGTTAGGTAGTGAACATATGGGTGTTTTCACTTTGAGAGAATTCATTAAGCTATCTATTATTACCATGGGCATTTTTTGTGTACATACCTTAATTTCAGAATTTATTTTTAAATTGAGGCACTAGAGAAGAGAGAAAAGTCCTATGATTTTAAAAAATGGCTTATTTTTTAGAGAGTACTTGAAATTAGCTAAATTTTGGCACAGATAAAACTCCTCCAATAGTGATAGGGTAATTAAGGTTGGCAGCAACGAAAGAGAACTACAAACAGCAAGCTGATGGAAAATGTTATGTGTGAATTATGTACTAGGTTTTTCATATTTGAACCACCAGAAGCATGAGAAATACATGTTTAAAATGTAAAGAAGGTATTAAAAGTTAAATAATATTAGCTAAACTTTATGCTTACTTAGCATTCATTGAAACTAATATTCATTAAATATTTTTGACTACTTTGATAAAGACACGTCTTAGAAAAGCATATTTTATTGAGTTATCTGTTAATTTTTAAAAAAGGTTTTTGATAATCATGGCTGGTAAAATCTACTTCACCACCTTCACCACTCATAATTCTAACACAATGCCTGAAGAAAAGTTAATTAACAGAAATAAGCAGGACATTATCAAATTAATAGTTTTAAAAGTAATTAAAAATAATACAACACATTTCCCACTGAAAAGATACAAACTACTGGATGCACAATGAATGCCTTCAAATTTGATGTCAAAGGCTTTTGACTAATGTTGTTATGACTTTGTGACACATTCCATCATTTTCTCCTATAGATTTCTAAAAAAGAACTATAATGCAGATCAATATTCAAGAGAAAATGGAAGCTAGAGGGAAATCCTTTAATCAATGGTATTATATCTGAAAAGGTTATGCTGATACACAGGGAGATAAGCAAGTTGCTCAAGAATTGTTAAGTAAGATACATTATTGTTGAAGCAGCCATTCAAAAATCGCTAAAGAAATTATTTATGAAATCTTGGATATTCCCAAATATGTGACCTTGGGCAAGATTTATTTTGGTTATTTACATATCTCTATTAGTGAGCAATTACCATAAGAACTCTATGATATTTATATAAAGATTTTGAGAATTTTGCATAGATCTATTTCGTCCCTTCCAGGCAATAAAATTTCCATAATATCAAAAACTAAAAAGGAACAAAAATCAACCTCTTCATTTCATTTCACTTGTTTTTTCTATGGAGATCATCACTCCTCTGGGAGGGTAGGAACGTGGGAGGAGGGTCCTGTACATAATAAATATTTACACCATTATTGTTCCCACAGTTCTGAATATAGGAAATAACAATATCCATACAGTCTAGCATCTTTCAAGAGATCATTTTTCTAAGTTCCTAAAAATTAAGTCAGAGATAATTTATTCTTTTCTAGTAAATATTAGATAAAATTATATTTGTTTTTTATCTACATCTTTCTCCCAAAGAGAGGTAAAACTCAAAAATGAATTACTTTCTAACTCAGATCTCACAGTGGCAACTCTAGAGAGTAGTATTACAAAACATGTTTAAAAATTTACTGGTTTCAAATGTGACTGTTTTTCAAGTGTCCAGCAAAAATAAAGGAAACCTCCAAATTTAATGTAACCATATGGATGTACTAACTAAACATTCCCTAAAATAAAAACTTGAACCCTCCAATAAACATATTATGCCTTTAAATATCTGAGGGTGAATTAAAATTTACTTTTGTAATGTGAAAAGTATTAGTTTATTACAACCATTATTCTTTCTATATGCAAAATATTCCCAGAATCATCCTCCAGACTAATATCTCCTCTTTATTGTTTCCCTAACTCTTGTTTGATATATCATTTTTAAGAAACCTGACCCATTTTGTACATATTTAATCAGAAATTCAAAACAGTACATTCAAGATAGCTAGAGCAATAATTCCAAATCTCTTTAAATTCTCTATTTCCCTTAGATGATTCCACAAGTAAAAATTTTGAATTGTGATGGGTCATGGAGAATTCTGTTGGTCATGAAAATGGTTCAATATCAGATAATAATCTGCACTGTTGTAGAATAAAATCTTAGGGCTTAATGGATAAATGCTCGTGAGATAGACCCTGACCCTGAAGTTCAGGTTCCCATTTCAGATAAGCAGCAGATCCACATCTTGTTCTAAAATGTACCAGTAGCAAGCTGAGCAAGATATTCAGAAAACAGGACACTGCTATAAGCAGTCACTAAAAGAGAGTTGACCAGTATTGCTCTCTTATGCAGCATTTCATTCTTCTTAATGAAGCAGAGTAAATAGCGGGAAAGGAGACACATTTTCCTCATTGGGCATCACTACCTTGGTAGCTTTCTAGTCTATTCAACAAATATTAACAGGTCTAGTAATTATGGAAGCACTTTACGCTTGCCTTACTGGGGATGCCACATTTGAGAAGTGGCAGGACAGTGAGTAATCCAATCCATCAAGAATTTTCAGCCATTTAGAGCACCACTCAATGCCCAAATAAAAACAAGTTCTTCCAGTTTTATTAGCATTTTTATCAAATATTCATGAAACCTATAGTTTCCACTGAATACGTTTTTTATTAGAGAAAAACAGGAAGGTAGTATAACTTTAATATCAGTGTCAAGAGAGAGAGTTTGCAGGGCAACACCACTAACTAAAAGAGTTGCAATCTTCCAAAAGCTTTCTTTGTACTGAAGAATGAATTAAATGAATCATGACCAAGTTGTATATTTCAGGAATTCCAGGTTACATCAAATTGGAATAATTAATGTATTGAGATAAAATGTGGAATAAACATAAAATCTTTTAAATTAGGGGTCCCAAGGCAGGGTGCAGTGGCTCACACCGGTAATCCCAGCACTTTGGGAGGCTAAGGTGGGCAGATCACGAGGTCAGGAGATCGAGACCACCCTGGCTAACAAGGTGAAACCCCGTCTCTACTAAAAATATGAAAAAATTAGCCGGGCATGGTGGCGGGCGCCTGTAGTCCCAGCTACTCAGGAGGCTGAGGCAGGAGAATGACGTGAACCCGGGAGGCAGAGCTTACAGTGAGCCAAGACTGCACCACTGCATGCCAGCCTGGGTGACACAGTGAGACTCCGTCTCAAAAAAAAAAAAAAAAAAAAGGATACCAAATGGCATTATATCTATTTTTAATGATTCATTCTTTTAAATATCTAAAGCAAGTATAACAAAATATTATCATTAAAGTTGCTTAGTATGTACACAAGTGCTCATTATATTTATCTCTGAATTTATGTTTGAAAAAATATGATAAACTTATTTTAATGAATTACAAGTTTCAAAAATTATAAATACATATATTTTAAAACATTTTAAAAGGATATACAGTAATAACAAAATTTATAATAATGAAAATGTATCTATTTCCTCTTTTCCAACACCGAATTGTTCTCCCAAGAAAAGTCAATTTCAATTATATTAGCTGGATCTTCTATCTTGCTAAATAATATGCCTTCACAGTTATTTCTTGGTATATTGATTTTTAGAGTTTATCTGTTGATAATTACTTGGCATCCTTCCAGATGCACACACTTTAAGTCCAAGTGTAATTATATCTTTATTTTAATACCTGTATTATTTATATTTGAAGATTTTTACACACCTGTATTTTTTTGCCTCATCAACTATAGATAAAATCTTTCAACCACAGAACTTTTGTGAATGAAGATCTTTGTATACCAACTCTTTTCTCTACTCCCTCCCAGTTGCTGTCTTATTCACTCTTACATTGTCAGACTTTGTTAGCTGAAACCAAATCTAACCCTTGCAATGATACTTAAGGCCTCCATGATTTGCTTTAGGGTGCGGCCTAAACATAAAAAATCAGTCTCCAATATCTTTATCACCGTGATTAGTATACTCTGTGCTTTGCCTTAGGGTGGAGCCTAACAATGGAAAACCAGTCTCCAATATCTTTACCATCATGAAATGTCCAAAGTGGCTCCTTGTCACCCATGTCTGGAGGCTGGGCTGGGATAATTGTAACAGATTGAGGAGGTCGATCATAGCTCTCTCTTCTTGTGTCCTCTCCACGTGGCTAGCTTAGGCTTCCTCACATATTGACCATCTTGGGATAGTCCTCCTTATAATGTGGCTGTTGGATTCACCCCAAGTGAATGTTTCAAGAAACCAAGGCAGAAGCTGAGAACTTATGATTTAGCTTCAGACGTCATGAAGCATCACTTCTGCCACAGTCTGTTAATAACACAGGGCCAGCTCAGATTCAAAGACTAGGAGGTTTAACTCATTTAGGGTTATCGTTGGATGAATACACATTAGAACTCAGATAGGTTGACTCTATTTTTTTGTAGTATCCAATGATTTTATTTTTTTCCATTTTCTTTCAATAGGTTTTTAGGGAACAGGTGATGTTTGGTTACATGAGTAAGTTCTTTAGCGGTGATTTCTGAGATTTTGGTGCACCCATCACCCAAGCAGTGTACACTATTAGTATCCAATGATTTTCATACAATATATGTTACTAGTCAGATTTCTTATTCCTTCATGGAAGATTCTTAAAGTTCAAGTATATTTTCCTTACATTCGTGTCTGCACTGGCATATTAAAGGTACTCAAATATTTAATGTACAATTAAACTTGATTGCAAAAATTTGCTTTTGGTCCTCTTTATTTTAGCCTGGGTTCTTAAAAACAGACATTCTGATGTCTCAGTAATAATATAACATAATTTTACTATTTATTACATTAAGAGCCACGATATCTCAAACTCACCTGGTCTCTTGTTTGCTAATGAGGGTTAGCAATCTAGCCTCGTGATAGCCTTTGGAGAGGCATTGGTTTCTTTTTGTTCTTCCTTGGAGGCAATTTCCTTTCTTGAAGTCAAATTTCTCTCTGGAAAAGACAAATAAGCAAACCAACAAATAACTCTCTTTTCTCTGTTGACATTTATACTGAGGCCTGGCATTACCACTGCATCAGCTGCTTTCAATTAAGTTTTTCAGGCTGTTGCTGGATAAATGAGTAAACATCTTGCTTTCCAAAATGGCCCCAAATGTTTTAAACATCAACCAACATTATATAAACAATTTAATGCAACAATTATAGTTTAAACAGTTTTTTTCACTATATACACCTAGTAGCTTAACCTTCTTCTTACCCAGTACTCTCTCTGCCAAATTCAAGCTAATTACCCCAATTACATTTTTAATGTTTGCTTTGTTCAGCCTATTTCTGTAATAAACAAGATTTTTTGTATAATTTCAGGTGGTACTTTTCATATTAATATATTAGCAAATTTAGTTACCAACTACAGAACACTTAAGTAAGAAAAATCCCTGAATAGATTTCTTTTTCATTTTGAAATGTATTTACTCATTGGGATGCAACATCTCATTTACAGGAGTGACCTGTGGTAACTCCCAGTGAGTGTTCGGGGGCTGATAAATTCATTCCAATAAGTCTGCACTCAAATTAGCATAAAAAGGACAATTTCAATCATTTACCAGAGAGCTTTCTTTTGTGCACGGAAGCAACAGTAGTGCTTATGTATTTGTGCAGCCCAATAATAACATTTGAAAATAACGGCCCTTGGTCTCTCTTTAAGGTCCAAGAAAAAAGCAGGCTGCCAAAAGAAATAAAAGATCCTTTAGGAGAGGAAATTAGACTTACAAGCTAAACAGATTTTAAAGAGATTTTGAACAATGCTGATTAAAGACAGGGGCATTAAGGAGATTAACTTTAAAAAATAAAGATAATTGGCTGGGCACGGTGGCTCACGCCTGTAATGCCAGCACTTTGGGAGGCCGAGGTGGGCGGATCACGAAGTCAGGAGATCAAGACCATCCTGGCTAACACGGTGAAACCCCGTCTCTTCTAAAAATACAAAAAAATTAGCCAGGCGTGGTGGCGGGTGCCTCTAGTCCCAGCTACTGGGGAGGCTGAGGCAAGAGAATGGCATGAACCCAGGAGGCGGAGCTTGCAGTGAGCCGAGATCGCGCCATTGCACTCCAGCCTGGGCGACAGAATGAGACTTCATCTAAAATAAATAAATAAATAAATAAATAAATAAATAAATAAATAAATAAATAAAATAAAGTAAAATAAAGAGAATTAAAAATACATAGAAATATCCAAAATGAATTTACCTATCTTTAAGATAAAGAGCTAGTCAAAGCCTTCAAGAAAGGAGAATACTGGACATTTGCTGGCTTCCATGATATTCCGAGAGGAGATGAGAGAAGACAACAGATAATAGAGAAGTATCATGAACAGAGCATCTCCCCTAAGGGTGGGAAAACACCATGCCATCTATTACTGTGTCTATTTCTATATGCCAGAAGACTAAAGGCTCTGTCAAGGGTTTAAGCACAATATCTACAGTTACACAGTAAGCAAAGTATTATAACATTTACATTTTATCATTAAATAACAACAGTACACATCTAGATGGGGAATAGAGTTTTGGTTGTATTTTTGTTTTTTTCCCTAGCTTAGAAAACAGAGTGAGTTAGGCCAGTGTAGCATATATTGCCCGAAGTCACAAACCCTGTAAGCAGCAACATGAGGACATGAGTCCATGTCTTCAGATTAATTTCAGTTTTTTAGTTTCTAGTTACATGTGATACTGAGAAATGCATGCCTTGTCATATGCTATAACAGGTAATGGAGAAAAATCAGGGAATCTTCTCTGTTTAGTCATTGAGTCTGGGTAATGTGAAGTCTATGCCTCCTAGATGCATAGAGCATATCCATTTTTTACTTGAAGGATGAATTCTATTCCAAATCCACATTAGCTTCTCTCCATAGATTGTTAGTGCTGGCAACAAGTTTCCTATTAATTGTCTGGCTTTTCTCAACAGAAAAACTGAGATCCAGGTAAAATAAATGATCTGATACAGCAGATTAATGGCAAAGCCTGGACCATATTCCACCTCTCAGCTTTCTCTTCATTGCTCTACACTGTTTTCTTGTTTTTGCTTCATTCAGAGAACTTCAGTTTAGAGAGAAAAACTAAAATTTCATTTTAAAAAATAACTTTTATCTTAAATGGGAGAGGCAAACTTTGTGACATTTTCATTTGTGTGAACAAAAATATATCAGGAAAACATGTTTCAAATTCTATGCTTTACCCAAAGGAGACAAATCTAGAAGCTTTATGATTCCAGAGTTATGATTATATGAGATAGATAATTATCTTCAAGAAATTAACTTTCCGGCCATCACTCAGCAATAATTAAACATATATTTTAATTGAGCTAATGTAGAAAAAAATAAAGGAAACGTTTAGAAGATAAAACTATATATTTTAAGAGCCATCTGTGACAGAACCACAGCCAACACATACTGAATGAGTAAAAGCTCGAAGCATTCCCTTTGAAAACAAAAACAAGACAAAGATGCCCTCTCTCACCACAACTATTCAAAATAGTACTGGAAGTCCCAGACACACCAATCAGGCAAGATAAAACAATCAAAGGCATCCAAATAGGAAGAGAGGAAATCAAACTTTTTTTTTTGAAAATGATATGATTCTATACCTAGAAAACCCCATAGTCTCTGTCCAAAGGTTCCCAGATCTGATAAATAGCTTCAGCAAAGTTTCAGGAAACAAAATCAGTGTATGAAAACCAGTAGCATTTCTATACACCAACAACATACAAGTTGAAAGCCAAATCAAGAATGCAGTTCCATTCACAATAGCCACAAAAATAATAAAATACCTAGGAATACAGATAAACAGGAAGGTGAATGATCTCTACAAAAAGAATTACAAAACACTGCTAAAAGAAACTCAAGTTGACACAAACAAATGGAAAAGCATTCCATGCTCATGAATAGGAAGAATCAATATTGTTAAAATGGTCATACTACGCAAAGCAATTCACAGATTCAATGCTGTTTCTATCAAACTAACGATGACATTCTTCACAGAATTAGAAAAAAAAACTGTTTTAAAATTCATGGAACCAAAAAAGAGCCCGAATAGCCAAGGCAATCCTAAGCAAAAAAGAACAAAGCTGGACGCATTACCTTACCTGACGTCAAGCTATACTACAAGGTTCCAGCAAACAAAACAGCATGGTATAGGTACAAAAATAGATACACAGACCAGTGGAACAGAATAGAGAGCCCAGAAATAATGTTACACACCAATCACCATCGACAAAGTTAACAAAAACAAGCAATGGGGAAAGGACTCCCTATTCAATCTATGATGCTGGGATACCTGGCTAACCATATGCAGAAGATTGAAACTGGCCCCCTTCCTTACACCATATACAAAAATCAACTCAAGATGGAGTAAAGACTTAAATGTAAAACCCAAAACTGTAAAAACCCTGGAGGATAACCTAGGAAATATTATTCTGGACATAGGATCTGGCAAAGATTTCATAATGAAATTTCATAATGAAGATGCCAAAAGCAATTGCAACATAAAAAAAATTGGGAAATGGGACCTAATTGGAGTAAAGAGCTTTTGCATAGCAAAAGAAACTATCAATAAACAGAAAACCTACAGAATGGGAGAATACATTTGCAAACTATGCATCTGACAAAGGTCTAATATCCAAAATCTATAACGAACTTAAGCAAATTAACAAGCAAAAGACAAACCACCCCATTAAAAAGTGGATATGAACAGATAATTTTCAAAATAAGATGTTCATTTAGCCAACAAATATATGAAAAAATGCTTAACATCACAAATCACTACAGAACTGCAAATCAAAACCACAGTGAGATGCCATCTCACACCAGTTAGAATGGCTATGATTAAAAAATCAAAGAATAACAGATGCTGATGAGGTTGTAGAGAAAAGGGAGCACTTGTACACTACTGGTAGGAATGTAAATTGTTTCAGCCTTTGTGGAAAGCAGATTGGCAATTTCTCAAAGAACTTAAAACAGAATTACCAGTTGACCCAGCAATCCCATTATTGGGTATACACCCAAAGGAATATAAATCATTCTACCATAAAGGCCCATGCACACATATGTTCATTCCAGCACTACTCACAATAACAAAGATATGGAATCAACCTCAATGCCCATCAACAGTAGACTGGATAAAGAAGATGCAGTACATATACACCATATATGAAATACTATACAACCATAATAAAGAATGAAATCATATCCTTTGCGGCAGCGTGAATGGAGCTAGAGACCATTATCCTAAGCGAACTAACATAGGAACAGAAAATAAAATACTGCATGTTCTCACTTATAAATGGGAGCTAAACATTGAGTACACATGGACACAAAGAAGGGAACAACAGACACTGGGGCCTTAAGGGTGAAGGACTGGAGGAGGGTGAGGATCAAAAAACCATCTGGTACTGTGCTTATTACCTGGGTTACAAAATAATCTGAACACCAAACAAACCCCTGTGACATGCAATTTACCTACAGAACAAACCTACACATGTACCCTTGAATATAAAAGTTTTAAAAACTATATAATTTAAACCATAGCTCTACAAATTATGTTATAACAGCATAAGTGAGACAATAAAACCTCACTTGAAAAACATTAATATGGCAGAAAATTCATGATATGATATTAATGGTGTGTACTTGCTATAGAAAAGAGATAATGGAGGGATAAAATGGAAGACAAAATGCTTGGGTTTCAAGAGGCCACGTGGAAACATAGAGTATAACCTTTTTGCGATAAATATGTATTGAAATAACTAGACAAAAATGGTCATGTTATATAAATACAATTGAAAATCAGAATATTGATATCTGATTTAGGACCACAAGGTATCATCTGGCTCAGCCCTTAGCCTTTGGATAACTCTATGTTCTAGAAAAAGCCATGGAGGTTAAACAATATTATGAATATTAGCATCTAGGAGATACTCAATATGCACTTATAGATGAGTTTAAGTGAATTCTTCAAGGTATTGTCAAAAAGAAAGACCTCTTGACTACGAAAAAGAATAAAAGATCTCTCCTATGCTTCAGGCAGAGTTCAAACTAGACCATTAGATCTGTTTTTGAGCTTGACTTCTAGGTGTCAACTTCACTCTCAGGCAGACCCCCTTCTGATGGCAATAGAGTGCAGTGGTCCTGTCTCACATAACCAGAGCTCCAAATCTAGAGGAAGGAAATATTTTCTTATAGCTCTGCCAGAAACCAAAGAAGTTTACATTCATGAAAATCTCAGCAAGTTTCCTTGACTCTCATTGTATCTCACTGCACTAGGTTTTAAGCCCAGCCTTTCACAGTGGACATGGGATGGCTATATTAATTAGCTGAAACTAAATGAGAATCTTTAATTGGAGACTGAGGTAGGGTCAGTTCTAAGAGATCATGTGGCCAAAAATGAAAATAGTTAAATTCATGTGGGAAGATGAGAATATTAATGGTAGTAAAAAGGGGAGAAAGGATGATGGGAATATGTTTTAGGTTAA
This sequence comes from Gorilla gorilla gorilla, assembly GCF_029281585.2. NCBI lineage: Eukaryota > Metazoa > Chordata > Mammalia > Primates > Hominidae > Gorilla > Gorilla gorilla. Next base: position 46,517,108 of record NC_073243.2, on the reverse strand, counting down.
TACTAGTGGCTCTAACAAAGAAATAAAACAGTGCAAAATGATTCAAACTCCCTACAGTGAACAGATAAAATGAAAAGCTCTCAGACACTAGGTCTGTGCAGCCCCTGCCGTCTTCAACATATGCTTCCCGAGGTATCCTTGAACATCTTCTTTATCACAGCCTTCCAAAGGGGAATGGATAATGGGGGAAAGGCTATGAAAGGATACTTTTAAACTTTCTCAACTGAAGTACAATATAAAAACAGAAAAGTTTATAAAGTGTAAGTATATTGCTTGCTGAATCATCACCCATATGACCCCCATTCAGGCCAAGAAACAGAAGACGCTCAGCATGAAGACGCCCCTTGTCATCTTTGCCCAATCACCCCAACTGGTGACTTCTAACACAATAGATTACTTTTGTCTCTTTATGCACTTTAGATCAGTGGGCATGAGAGGATTTGATGGCCAGGTTTAAAGTGGTGTTTGTTACTTCTGCTTAAATTCCACTGGCCAGGATTCAGTCACATAGACATGCCTGCCTGCAAGAAGAGTTGGAAAAGATAGTCCACTCAGACTGTGTTGAGTAGCTAGCTATGGGAGACAGTCAGCAAACATCTATTGTAGTCCTCGTGAGTATCTTCTAATTATCCTTACCTCCCAAGATCTTAGCACAATCAGGGTCCAGGAACAAAGCTGCAAGAACATATAGTCATCCATTCCAAAGCCAAGAAAGAGATAACTGTAAATACTAATGCTTAAATATTTTGTGCCTATCAAAACTGAGCTACTTTTAAGTAACTTTTAAACAGAATGGAGGTTATCTCTATAAGATCGCTGTCTTACATATATATATATATATATATATATATATATACACACACACACACACACACACACACACATACATATATATGGTACAGGACCTATTTTTTTATTTGAAGTAGTATGGAATTTTTATTTATATTTTATTTTTTATTTATATTTTATTTTATTTATATACATGCAAGAAATATACTACAGAATATATTAACTTCATATATATTAACTTCAAAATACATATGTATATTGAAGTATGTGTGTGTGTGTGTATATATATATATATATTTGAAGTTAAAAGTAGAAAAAGAAAGGAGAAACAAAGAAGAGTCAGCTAATCTTCCATGAATTTTCCAAGAGAAAGAGTCACATATATGAATATCTTGGTTATAGATGTTTAGTGAGAAAAAAGTGAATAGCAAATATTGCCTTGGCAAATTCCTTGACAATTTTGTTCTAATTCATCTCTCAAATGTTACATTTTACAATTGTAATAGACTGAATTATGTTCCCCCCCAGTTCAGAGGTTAAAGCCCTAATGCCCAGTGTGACCATATTTGGAGATAAGGTCTTTACTGAGGGAATTAAAACAACAAGGTCAAAAGTGTGGGGTCCTAATCCAATAGGACTGGTGTCCATCTAAGAAGAAGAGGCACCAGGAGTGGGTATGCACAATGGAAAGGCCATGTAAGAACTCAGAAATCCAAGCCAAGGACAGAGGTATCACCAGAAACCAACCCTGCCAGCACTCTGATCTTGGACTTCTAGCCTCCAGAACTGTGAGAAAATCAATTTCTGTACTTTAAGCCATCCAGTTTGTGGGATTATATTATGGCAGCCCTGGAAGACGTATATAACAGTCCTCTGGCAAACTGAGTAAAATCACTTTTTTCTTTGACATGTTTCTTACCCTTCTTTGTCTAATTGGTATCCCCAGCCATAATTCCCTTCACTTTTCCCTTTTCTTATATATGTTTCACTCTGCCTAAGGCCTATCTGTGAAACTTCCTTGAACATTTCAGTTCGCCATAAAGTCACTCAACACCCCTGCTGTTTTATGATCTACATGAAACTAGCTATAATCCTATAATTCCCAGTGTCTACCTTTCTGCATATGAGCCCTATCTCTCTAGTCAGCCTAGCTTCATGAGTTCATGGAATAGGTGTCAGTCAACTGAAAAACATTTGTACATTGCTACAGGTAGAACATATCCTCAGAGAGATTTCAGTTTAGGTGAGGAAGCAGTTGCACTTGACTTTGAAGGGGGTAGATATTTCATAAACAGAGGCACTTAATAACAGCTCTTAGCCATACTACATTGTTGTCTTAGTAAAAGCTCAGAAATTTGTAAGATAAACATTTCAAATATGAGAAAACATTTAGAATGGTTTATTAACTTATCTAAAATTGCACAACTTATTAATGGCATATTTTTTCATGATTTTTAAACTATAGGACACTAGCATCTCATATACCATACCATCTCTTTTTAAATGTTTGTAAGAAAAAATTCTGGGCCTATCATTGCTTTCTTCTTCCTTTAAGGTCAAACTGACCTAAGATTAACCAACAATGAATTATATTTGGGTATCAGCATTCTAAAAACCTTAGGATCAGAGGATTTTAAATGGTGATTTCCTCAAGAATACAACAAAGTTATTCTTTAGTTCATTTGTTTGTCCTCTCTTGCTGGAGGTGTGTCACTATGTCACTGAGATACCTACAAATATCTTTGCAATCAGGACTTTCAACGTTCAAAAAAATGTAGTTGTTACCTAAAAATGTCCAAGGGAGACAGTCACATAGTAAAAAGGCTTTGATTAACACAGCTAAAAGCCTTTCTAACTATATTACAGTGAAGCATGTATGTTGGGTTTTCAGTTTCAAGAGCACTTTCATTTAGAAAAAAAAAATGTATACAATATGGAGTTATAGACACAAACCCTGGGCTTAACTGCAGTCATATTGTACGTTGGTATTCAACCCAATTGATTTAGTTTACTACAGCAGAGAACTGTCGACTGCTTTGCCCTTCAGCCTAATTTTGGTAGTGTGAGCTACGTAATTCTGTAATTCAATTTACTGAATACCAACACTAGGATAAGGGGAAGTTTGGAGAATCACATATTTCTTATCTCACAAGTCCCCTACCTATAAATGATTTTTTGCTCAAAAAGACTCAAAGTCTCTTGATTATAAAGAATAATTCCTGTCGGGCTTGGTGGCTCACGCCTGTAATCCCAATACTTTGAAAGGCCAAGGCGGTGGATCACTTGAGGTCAGGATTTCGAGACCAGCCTGGCCAACATGGCAAAACCCTGTGTCTACTAAAAATACAAACATTAGCCAGGCATGGTGGTGCATGTCTGTAATCCCAGCTACTCGGGAGACTGAGAGAATAGCTTGAACCTGGAAGGTGAAGGTTGCAGTGAGCCAAAAGTGTGCCTCTGCACTCCAGCCTGGGTGACAGAGTGAGACTCTGTCTCAAAAATATATATATAATAATAGTAATAATAATTTCCAAGAAAGAATAAAATAATGTTAAAGGTCTAGTCTGGAAGCTTTGTGGCTAAATATTTACTGGGTTGTATGTTCCTGCATTTTGAGGTTGATGGAAAATATGAGGACAATAGTTGTCTTTTTCTTTTAAACTATGTTACAGCTTTAACAGTCATCTTGTTCATTTGAAATCTGCCTGTAAAAATGTTTCCCAAATCAGAAGTCCTCTTGAAATCAATTCTGAAGTAAGTTAGAGCTTCAGAGGCCCATTAGTTCATAATTGTGCTATTTCCATTATGGCTAATGCTTTGGGTTTTCAAAATGTAGTGACCGCATTCTCTTCCCACACCCACTCCTCCAATCTACTTGAAGGTTTGCTTTCAGGTAGTTTCTGCCAACAATATCAGTTATTATTAAACAGTTGTCATTCTTCTCTCTCCGACCCTCCTGATATTTGTTTATAAAAATCCAAATTACTTCAAATTACTTCAAATAAAAAAATAGGTCCTGTGCCTTACAAACAAGCCTGAGTCTAACAGTAATTCCAAATAGATCCAAAGCTTCAATTTTACTCGGTTGCAACATTAACATTCCTATAGATTGCCCCAGGCCTTCATATATGTTAGACACACATAACTGCAATGTATCCTGCAACATTAAATAGATCAATTGTTCAATATGTACCAATTCTAGTTTGGCACTTTTAGTAGTAATAATTAACTCTGCTATGTTCGTGTGGACAAATTTATTTCTTCTCAGGGAAATTAGTGCATATATTGCTGTAGGAGCTAATGGCCCCTCTGAAACATACCTTGTCTTCTTAGTTTGGCCCTTGCTTGGTTACAACTAAGCAGCCTTTTCCTTCACAGCAAGTAAGAGCCCTGTGTGCCCCAGCTGTCCCTAATTAGGTTACTCAGTGTCTCTCTGGGTGACTGAGTAAACATGCTTCAGCTTTTTCCAAACTGATTTTCTTTTTAAAATAAAGGAAACAGTCATTTTGTTAGAACCCCCAAATTATGCTTAGCAATTTTAAGTATACATCTATTTAAGATAACTAAAGCAATTTCATACAAATTCATTAACCAATTTGATTGAAGAGTCTCCATTTACAAAATATAAGCACAAAACATTTTTATTTTTTTTCAGGAACTGCTACCAATAGTACTTTGAGAACTTCATCTTTGTGCTTTGCTAGCAATAAGTTAGAACCCTTTCGTCACTTTTGGGGTTCTTTCAGTTATTGAAGCAGTTTAGTATAGGTAAGATTTTAATTTCGCATGAGATGAAAACTCTCCTCATCTTTCACCCTAGTTAACCTTCTTACTCATGAAACTTGAGCTGAGATGGAGGTAAACATGGTAGGAATTTTGTCAGTTTCTCCCATATTGAGGAACCCTATCTTACAGAAGGAGGAACTGAGGTCAAAGGATATTACAAATACTAGCACAAAGGAGATACTTTATATATACTTATGGAAGAATAAATACTAACATTTCATCAAATCCATTAAGGTATTTGCCAACATGAAAGACCTCTTCACCATGAAAACAGAAGGTCTCTCTTGTGATTCAGGCAGAGCTTAAATTAGATCTACCTTTGAGTTTGACTTCTATGTGTCAACTTCACCCTCAGGAGTACTCCCTTCTGATGGCAGGAGGAAACAGTGGTTTCCTGGGCTTGCTTCTGGGATGTTATAGTAGGGATGGAGGGATGGGCCTTGTTAAGTTGGCTGTCCTTTTTTATAGTCATACCTGCTGTTTCCTTACATGAGCACCATATGTGCATGGTGGTGAGGTTGTTTTCCCCTTTCCATTGGTTATCAGCATCTAATCTCATTATCTATAGGAGAACCAAATCCAAAGCATCTCTCAAATGAATTTTTGGCCTCATGTGAGATTCAACTTCATCTCCAGGGATCTTCCAACGTGGTGCTAAATGTTCCTATCCTCAGAAGCAACCCATTTTTGATCATATTGTGGGGGTGTCGAGTAGCCTCTAAACTTCCCTATTTCTAAAGCACAAACTTTGGGGCTAAGAAAAAAATGTGCAGGGTCAATCTTCCATATTCTCAGCAATTAAGGGATTATAGAGGTAGTCTCCATACCCTCACTATGTGGCCATATCTCCATGCCATCTCTCACTAGAACTCTAGATTTTAGAAAAGGTCAACAAGCCCTATGGTTCAGGTAACATCTAGTAGGAGTATAAGATATCTTTCACCTCTTTTCTTACAGATTCCCAGAAAACTCGCATGTATTCTGTACATTGGTTTGCTGTAGCTGCATAACAAACTATAACACCCAAAACAATAGGCATTCATTATCACACAAAACTTTGGTCTCAATGTTGTTACCACTGTAATTTCTGCCCTATTCAGCAACTTCCAGTGATAAGAAATGATCTTGAACAGTATTACACAACACAAGCCACAGTCGTGGTTTCTCTAATTAGAACTCTTCCCCTAACAAAGTAATTTTTAATCAAAGAGCCTAAGTTTACTAGCAAGGCCGCTAAAGGATAATTTAGTAAAGTTTCTCAAAGGAAAATACTAATTTTGCATCATGTGACACAAAAGGGCCTGTAAGCAAATACTTTAGGAATAAAGTTTATAGAATATTTCTCCTATGAAGATTCATAGATCACAGATACATATTTAGGTCTTTGAGAAGTATTCTAGTGAAGACATAGGGTTATACATGCCCAGCTGAATTTGTAGCACTGCCATTCACTACCTAGATAGTGTCAAATTTCTTGACTTTCTTATGCTTCAAATTATTATTATATGAAATAGGGCAATAATCGCTTTTGTCTCATAAAGAGATTTTAAGAATTAAATGATACAATATGTAAAATTCTGAACATGAACCCCATACATACACTTAGGGAATGCTCAATAAATGTTAAGTAATAGCATTATTAATATTTCCCAAACTTATGATCATGAAAACCCATTTTTAAAACTGTTGGACTAGGGATTATATTGAGAGGCAAATTTATGATCACTTTTCTTTGGTCCATTTGATGCTGGGCCTAAAATACAACACTCAATTTCTTGCCCTGAATTTGAGGAAATAGATGAGACTGCTGAGAAGTCAAACATAATTTGTTTCACTTAAAAGCAATTTGTTTACATCAATGGAAACAGAATTTTGCCATAAGGATCTTAATAAATATTCTTACCTCACACTCTTAGATGACCAATTGTTATATTAAGTGAGGATGACAGAAGGAAAGAAAAGAAGAAATTAATAGTCATGAAAATTGGGAGAGAATGTTGCAATTATAGTCATGAAAAGATGGTGGTCCTAGAAGCAGCTAAGGAGTAGTATGGAAAAATGTTCATGAGAACTTGTTAGTAAGTTTATCTACTAGTAACCAACATGTAAATTTATGGTTCTTTTCTCCCTTCTCTCTGTTTTACCCTCTGGGGAACAAAAGGCAGAGGAGAGGTCAGAGTAAGGATGTGATAGGTTAAATATATCCAGTTCATGCGGAGTCTACATAAGACTGACCTCTGGGCAAATCACCAACCTGAATTTCTTCTAGTGGATGCATTATCATTTTCAAGTATCTCATTTAAACTTGCATTTCAAGGATGAATCTAGAATTATCAATGTACTAATTGTTCTTGTTCTACATCCTATATTCTAATGAATTCTAAGTTTGTCTTCAAATATGGATAACAGAAATTTATATCTAGGATTTCCTTGCTGGACTTGAGTGAAAAAATAATCTGAATATAATCCAGGGAATTCATATCGCATGATATACCTCTGCTGAATTTCAGATATGTACTGCTGGGTCAATGGGAAACTAGATTTCCTGTCTGGTTACTTACGGAGTACATGACACACAGCCCAAAGAAGTGGGGAGTGGTTTGCCTACAGCTATGATGTGGAAATTTTTCTGACTTACATTATAGAGATTGTTGAACTTTGACTTAAGAAAATTGTTGTAATCTGAAGGACAAGATTTAAAAATCAAAGCAGACAAGTATAGTATTTACAAGGCAAAGAAACATGCTTTCAGATTGGTGATTAATAGTCCTTGATTCAAGGAAATAAGGACAAAGGAGGTCGAGTTGCCTTAATTCTTAAACAAAACATGTTGAGGACTTGATTCCTTATGTCCCAACAAATAAATATCAAAAGAAATAAGAGCAAGAATTTTTGGATTGCAAGAGCAAATACTCAACTCTATCATGACCACACCTTTGAAATATTTTCTTTCTATTGGAAAGGGGACAAAAAACCAAAATTTTATTTTTAATTCAAGAACTCTATTGAAAGTATAGTGATGTGAACATGAATATTATAGATTTCAGATTTTTTCAGGAAAATCATTTTTCTGGATTATTTAATTGGAGTTTCAAAAAGTAACAATGACATATTTACACGTTGAATACTTTTGTCCTTCAATACAAAGTAAGTAAACACAGAAAATTCACTGATTACAGGAGGATAAAATTAATAGCATTGCCATATCTACCGTGGTTACATTGAATTTTTGTCCTGCAGAACAAAAATATTAAAACTCTCATGAAAATCAGGCTTAGTCCAGGATTCTGTAATCTGCAACACTTGAAAAAACACTGCTTTTCATCAATACTCTAAGCCTTGGTTGCACTTAAGGTAAGCACATTTCAAAGCCCTGCAAAGTACCTCACTATAGCCAAAAGATACATAAAGTAGACTAATGAAATGACCTTACTTAACTGTGGTATCTTACTTTTATGCTATCAAACATAAAGGAAATTAAATTTTAAGAACATATTTAAAAATGACCAAAAGTCTCATTGTTGAATCCCAACTAAGGAAATTACAATGAGACCACGGTTCACACAATGTACCATCTTAGACCCTTATTTTATTGGCAGGCTACTGTTTTTCACAAGATTACAAAATTAATAAAAACTAAAGACAACACAAGAAGCCAAGAGCTAAAATTCTAAGTAAGTATGAGTTCAAAGTGAATAGCACAGAAGGCTATGTTAATCTTAAAATCTTAAAGAGAGATACAGAGGAGACAAAGTAACCATATTTTATGATACAAAATCAAAATATAACAATGACCATAAAAATGGGGACTGGCTACTCAAGGAGGGCTTATGGTTATTGACTTTTAAAAATACAGCATTTCCAACAACTCCCATATTTCTCTAGAAATGCTGGTCTGTAAAACACTGCTGAATTTACACTTGGTTTAAATGTGTAAAGAGTAAAGCTTTTCCAGGTACTATTATAGAAAGCTGAAAGAAGATACATTTTTCAGAGGCCCCCGGCCATCAATTTTGCTTCCTTTGTTTGAATGAGGGTATGGCTTTATTGATTCTGAATGTGGTTCAGGAACTAAAACGGACTGAAGCTGGACAACATTCTCTTAACTGAAGGTGTAGATTTTTTTTTTTTAATGTTTTAAGTTTTTCCTGAATGGTAATGTAAGTCTGTGTCTGTCCAGGTTAGGAAAGGTTCTTTCTGTACCAGCAGCCGTGTGTCCCCATAAGGAAGTAAAAGGCTATGGAAAAGCCCTCCGAGCATGTTCCAGTGGCTCCTTCTTTATGTTGCTACTTGGCTTTTTTTTTTTTTTTTTTTTTTTTTTTTTGAGACAGAGTCTCGCTCTGTCGCCCAGGCTGGAGTGCAATGGCACCATCTCGGCTCACTGCAACCTCTGCCTCTCAGGTTCAAACAATTCTCCTGCCTCAGCCTCTGGACTAGCTGGAACTACAAGCGTGCCACCACGCCCAGCTAATGTTTGTATTTTTAGTAGAGATGGGGTTTCACCATGTTGGCCAGGCTGGTCTCCAACTTTGACCTCAAGTGATCCACCTGCCTTAGCCTCCCAAAGTGCTGGGATTATAGGCGTGAGCCACCACGCCTAGGATGCTTCTGTAGTGTTGAGAGGTGAAGCCACCTGGACTTCCTGGGTCCACTGGGGACTTGGAGAACTTTCCGGTCTTACAAGAGAATTGTAAAATGCACCAATCAGTGCTCTGTAGCTAGCAAGAGGATTGTAAAATGCACCCATCAGTGCTCTGTAAAAAATGCACCAATCAGCACTCTGTAGCTAGCAAGAGGATTGTAAAATGCACCAATCAGCACTCTGTAAAAACACACCAATCAGCACTCTGTAAAACGCACCAATCAGCGGTCTGTAAAACACACCAATCAGCAGGAATCTAAAAGTAGCCAATCGCAGGGAGGATTGAAAAAAGGGGACTCTGATAGGGCAGAAATGGAACATGGGCAGGGACAAATAAGGGAATAAATGCTGGCCATCCCAGCCAGCAGCAGTAACCCACTCAGGTCCCCTTCCACACTATGGAAGCTTTGTTCTTTCGCTCTTCACGATAAATCTTGCTGCTGCTCACTCTTTGGGTCCATGCCACCTTTAAGAGCTATAACACTCACCATGAAGTTTTATGGCCTGATTCTTGAAGTCAGCGAGACCATGAACCCACTGAAAGGAACCAACTCCAGACACTGTCCCATATCCTCGATGAAGAAAGAAGAACTTTGTAGCAGATGTGTATACGTCCCCTTTCCTTTATATGCCTGCAATGCTGAAGAACTTTATAAGCAATTTTCTTTTCCTGTGATGAAGAGGTTAATACAAAGCATTGTTGACCCATTTATTAATACATTATTTGGAAGAAAGTGGGGAATCCTGGATACTTCTTGAACAATGCTATGAAAAATCACATATGAGAACTATAGAAATCGGATGCCATTTGAAAGACCAAGATGATGAAAAGAACAAAGTTGTGAAACAAAAAGTGACTGGTCTGACAAGAAGCACTGGAGATGTTTGCTTACCTATCTCAATGTAAAAAAACTACATAGAGAACGTTACAAAGAAGATTCTTAGGTAAGAATTTTTTTAATTCTCAAAGATTGAGAAAGTTTTCCATTCAGTTTTCATGAACTGAAAGACAAGTTTGTAATGTCTGAAGAGTAGAATTAAAAGGATCTTAAAGGGATTGCATCTAAAAATATGCCCACTCAAGACTCTGAGTCATGCATAATATGTTCTCATTGTTACTTTAATTTGCATTTTCTCATGACCCAGGATATTAAGCATCTTTTCATATCAATATTGATACATACACATGTACATTAAAGCATGTCTACTTGGGAAAGGAAATTAAAAGAGAAAAATATTAAAACCTCCATCTATAATTTTGTACCTGCTTTTCCTTTGAGATTTGTGAATCCTTATTCTATGTATGAAGCTCTGTTACTAAATAAATTCCATATATTTAATAAAGGGACCCATTGGTCATTATGTAATGACACACTTTGTCTTTCATAGTATTCCTCTTTATTAAGGCTACTTTGACAGATAGTAATATAGTCATACCACCTTTCCTAAGCTTAGTGTGTGCATGGATACCTTTGTTCATTCTTTTACTTTCTACTTGTCTGTGTATTTATATTTAATGTCAATCTTTTATAAATTGCATATAGTTGCAGCTTGCTTTTCTATCCAATCTGACAATATCTGATTTAATTTGGATTTTAATTCATTTATATTTAATATAATTACTTGTATGGATGTTTTAAAACCTACTATGTTGTCATTTGTTTTCTATTTTACCTCCCTTGGGGTCGGGGGGTGAAGAGAGACAAGGAAGGGCTTAATTGGGTTTTAAAAATATAGAATTCTAACTTGTAGATATACCATATTTTATTATGTAAGAGATTATTAATACCCATCCTTAATTTTTAATAATCTATATAGAATAGCATATCACTACATGTACAACACAGGAATCTTATAACCAGTATAATTAAATGAATCCTTTCCTCTGTATTACATCTGTCCCACCTTCTATTTAGTGTGCCATTTTAAAAAAATTATATATGCTATAAATCCCATGACACATTATTTTTTATTAAAATAGTCAATTGATTTTTAAGATAATTTCAGAAAGAAAAATAGCTTTTTTATACTTACTACATATTTACCTTAGTCCCTGTTCATTTCTTTCTATAGAAATTAATTTTCATCTGACGTGATTTTCCTACTAAGAAGTTACTTTACCATTGGTATGCTTTCCAGTATAGGTCTAATGACAGCAAATGCTTCCAGATTTCATCTGAAATTATGTTGATTTGACCTTCATTTTTAAGGCAATTTTCACTAGATATAGAAATCTAGGTAGAGAGCTTTCCTCCAAACACTTTAAATATGCAATTCCATAATTTCTGCCCTTCATTATTTCTATTGAGAAGGCAACCATCATTCTTATAGCTGTTCTGCTGTATATAATGTGTCTTTTTTTCTCTGGTTGTTTTTATGATGTTCTTTTTCCTTTTTAAAATTCAGAAATCTTACAACATGGTACCTAGGTGTAATTTTCTTTGGATTTATCTTCCTTGGGATTCACTGACTTTCCTGGGCCTAAGGGTTTGTTTTGTTTGTTTTTAAAATCAAACTTGGAAGGATGATGGTCATTATTTCTTGATATTTTTTAGTCCTATTTCCTCTCTTTTATTTCTCTAAGATTCTGAGCAATAACCAAATGCTATTGCTATTGATATTATCTGATAGGTCATTGAGACCCCATTCATTTTCTTTCATTTTTAAAAATTTTCTCTGTGCTTCAATTTGGACAATTCCTATTGATCTGTTTTCAAGTTCTCAGATTCATCTATTGTGTTCATTATATGCTTAATAGCATCCTACAAATTTATTGATATCAGGTATATTTTAGTTCTAGAATTTCTATTTGACCGTTTATAAGTTTTCATATCTCTTTTTAAAATTTCTGATCCCTTTGCGCATATTTCTACCTATTCCTGTTGTTTATTTTTCACACATTTATCCGATTAATTCAAACATGTCAGTCTTCATTGGGCCTCTTTCTGCTATTTTTCTCATGACTGTGCTGGTACAGTAAATGTTATATTACACTGGACATTATGGATGATACATTATAGTCTATATTCTATTACCTTCATCTGAAAAGCATTGAGCTATTTTCTAGTGTGCAGCTAAATAACAGATACATTCCTTTCATCTCCTAGGGCTCCGTTTTGGGTTTCATTATAGTAGGTCTATTTCAGTTTGCCTTTATACATGAGGTGTAGCCATTGCAATGAGAAACAACCTTTCCTTCAAAGATGTGTTTCTTCTGCTATTTCAATTGAAAGCATGAAATGTTCTAGAAATCTCTCTAACTTAGGGGGAATTTAATTTCAACTTCCTCTTTGAGCAACAGGCAGCTGTTAATTCTGCCTTCTTTCAGCCTTCTAGCTTTGTTTTACTGTGTTCCTTGGATTCTCATCCTACACTTTCAGAGTTGAGAAATCATCATTCAAACAGTTTTAATTATATTTCTAGAATTTATTATCAACAATAATTATCAATTATTATGGACAACAATTATTATAAATAACAATCAATTGAGTATTACAAGTTACTCTGCCATTATTGGAAACTGGAACTATGTTTTAGAAAACACATAATAATACAGATTATCAATTTAAAAAATTGAAATCACCTAGACATTGCATAAAAACTAAAGAAATCAGGTCAGGTGCAGTGGCTCACACCTGTAATCCCAGCACTTTGGGAGGCTGAGGCAGGCAGATTACTTGCGGTCAGGAGTTCGACATCAGCCATGGTCAACATGGTGGAACCCTGTCTCTACTAAAACTACAAAAATTAGCCGGGTGTGGTGGTTTGTGGTTATAATCCCAGCTGCTAGGGAAGCTGAGGCAAGAGAATTGCTTGAACCCAGAGGCAGAGGTTGCAGTGAGCTGAGACTGCGCCACTGCACTCCAGCCAGAGTAACAGAGTGAGACTCCATCTCAAAAAATGAAAAAAGTTAAAAAATTTTTAAAAATCTAAATAAACTATGAACTTTGTTAATAATGTCTCAATATTGGTTCATTAATATTAGTGAATGCACCATAGCAATGTAAGATGTTAATAGGGGAAACTAGCTGGGTATATTGTAATTATAATATTTTTAAAATTTTTCTGTAAATCTAAAATTCTTCTAAAAAGTAAAGTCTGCTTAAAAAACCATCTGTAATCTTCAGAATATAAAGCTGTAGAGTGACATTATATCATATAAATAGCTTGTAATTCACCCATTTTCTTGCTAAGCATACCTTAGGCAATTTCACATGCATTGAAATATTCTTCAAAAATGTACTTGAATAAATACATGTTATTTCATCACTTGGATATGTAATGATTTTAAAACTATTATTTAGTTAGCTTTTGAGATTATTTTCCATGTTTCAAACTTATAATACTGTAGTAAACATGATGGGATGAATCCCTAGAATTATAATTACTAAGACAAGGGTAAGAACATTTTTGCACTTTGGGAGGCCGAGGCGGGCGGATCACGAGGTCAGGAGATTAAGACCATCCTGGCTAACACGGTGAAACCCCGTCTCTGCTAAAAATACAAAAAATTAGCCGGGCGCGGTGGCAGGCGCCTGTAGTCCCAGCTACTCGGGAGGCTGAGGCAGGAGAATGGCGTGAACCCGGGAGGCGGAGCTTGCAGTGAGCCGAGATAGCGCCACTGCTCTCCGGCCTGGGCGACAGAGCGGCACTCCATCCAAAAAAAAAAGAACATTTTTATACTATTAATACATAATTGCCAAATTGCTCTCCATATCATTTTGCAGTGTGCTTGTCTTCTCACTTATCAAAAGACCATCTTACTCATTCTTTATCATCTGTTATGCTCGATTTATTTGTTCAAATTGAGCCAAAGTGAGTAAGAATTTCTTTTACCCCCTAAAACCTTGATATATAGTTGGTATTTCATTTTTTACCTTGCCAATGTGATAAATAAAATGCTTCTCTTTATTTTGTATAAGTGAAGTTTGCTCTTTATTACATTATTTTTCATTAGCTACTTGCATTTCTTTCTTTTGATTAACTTTTAATAATGTTCATACATTTATTGAACACTTACTATGTACCAACGCTGGCTGGTGCAGTTGATACAATGGTGAGCAAAAGATATATCTCATGGAGCTGTTAGACCGCTATGAGACAGCGATGTTAACCAAATGCCTGCATAACCTATAAAATTGCAATTGTTATATAAATTGCTGTGAAACTTTCTATAAGAAAAGCCAAGAAAAATATCTAGCATTGTCCATGCATGTCTTATGCCAGTAATTCTATTAGTGTTTATTTTTGAAAAAAAATCATTTACTGTTTACTTTGATTATTGTTTAATATTTTGTTTTGTTTTGCTTCTATATAATTATTCATTTTTATGGGAGAAAATAAGAGTCCAGACAGAAAGCCAAACTGCACGTGTATACCATAAATTACTGAACTGCTTCAAGCACTGTGCCCCTTTCAACAGGATGGCTGTAGATTGCAGAGTAATGAGAACAAAGTGCAACAATGGCTTTTCTCCATTTCACTGACTCCTGCTCCAACATGTGCCACAAATACAGTCTGCATGATTATTTAGGATCACATTGAAAGCTGCCCTGATATTCTATGTGTAGGATTTAAATACCTTATTGAAGAAGTGTATGGATTTATAATAAGAATAGTTAGCCAGTTTAGTTGCAGAAAATGGATGGCAATTTTTGGCATTCTACACTGCCTAATCACAAGGTGACTAACCCCCATATAATAAGCTAATCTTCACTGTCTTCTCCATTTGCTCATTCCTTAAAGAAAATAAATATCAATAACCAAAGCATATGTGATTGGCAGTTTTGCCACTTGAGGTCATGTCAAAATCTAAGCAAAACCTATTACTATACATGTTTTTAAAGACAAACATTAATTATATGTGTAAGATCCTGCCACAAAAGAAACATAAAAATGAAGCATAAATGAGTTAAACTCAATATTGCTTGATAGAGGCAAACAATAACACAGCTATTAAGAATAATTAGAATCATAACACAGCCTAAAGGGACAGCACTTGCAAGTTAGATATGGAAAGAGCTATCATTTTCCAGAAATGCAGACTCACTGCAAATTAAAGGAGGCCTAGGGTGTCAGATGTGTGATAGAAATAGCCAGGTCCAATAGATTAAGCCCTATTAAAGCCTTTTGTCCACAGTGTTAAAATTTACTATGACATTTAATAACCATTTCATGAAGAAAGATTTTTTTAAACACAAAATAGTCCAGTTTAGAAAAAATAAACTATACCATTTAGGTAATGTTTTCATAAACTTTGCTCTGTCCTTATTCTTCCTTTCTAAAATGATAAAAATGTATACTAAGGCATGGTGTCCAAAGACTCTAAATTCCTTAAGAAACTCTAGGCATTACCTCTTCATTTCATTCCCATGGTAGATAAAACTCTAAGATAGCTCTCAAGATTTCCCACCCCTGGTGTACACATCCTGTATCATTCTTGGGACTCTGGGATAAATTTTACTCCTGTTTTGAGATCACATAACATCACAAAGTTGAATTTAAGAAAGGGAGATTATCTAGGATGAGCCTAATCTAATCACAGAAGCTCTTTAAAACAGAGTTTTCTCTGGTGGGTGACAGAAAAGAAAAGTGCAGATATGAAGCACGAGAAGGATTTGGCACATGGTTATTAGCTTGAAGACTGGCAGAACCATGTGGCAAATAATATGGGCAGCCTCTAGCAATTGAGAGTAGCCCCTGGCTGACAACCAGTAAGGAATTGGGAACATCAGCCCTACCTACAACTGTAAGGAACTGAACTGTGGACACAACAAGAATGAGCTTGAAAGTGATATTTTTTTTTTCCTGAGCCTCCAGACAATAGCTCAGCATAACCAACATCTTGATTTTAGCCTTAGAGACTCTAAGCACAGATCCCATTTATAGAGTACCCAGACTTTTAACCTACAGAACTTTGAGCTAATACATTGTTGGTCCTTGAAAGCACTGAGCTAGTTGTAATTTATTGCACAACAATAGAAATTAATATAATTCAGAAGGAGATCTGATATGCTTGTGGGACCTTCTTAGGAAGGTTGATCATTTTTAAGCATCCATTGTTTAAACTTAGAAGTTGATCATTTTTAAACATCTATTGAAGAAAGTACTGAAAATCCTCTAAGACTTCCTAGACTCAATTCCAATTATCTCTAATGATTAAAAAGATTTGTCAGCAATGGTCAGATTCCAGTAGAAAAACTGTATCTGTTATTTTTTAAAGACTTTAGTTTTTAAAAGAAGTTTTAGCTTCACAATAAAATTGAAAGGAAGGCACAGATATTTCCAATATAACCCCTGCCTTCACGTGCATAGCTTTCCCCGTCATCAACATCCCCTACCAGAGAGCTACATTTGTTAAAGACTGACGAATCAATACTGAAAGATCATAATCGCCCAAAGTCCAGAGTTTACATTAGGGTTCACTCTTGGTGTTACATTATATGGGTTCCAACAAATGTATAATGACATGTATCTGCCATTATAGCAACCACCATTTTCACGTCCCTAAAAATTATGTGTTCTGCCTATTCATCCCCAAGACCCCTGTAACCTACTCATTTTTTAAATTGTTTCCATAGTCTTGCCTTTTCCAGAATGACATGTAGTTGGGATTATACAGCACATAGCCTTCTTAGGTTGTTTATTTCAGTTAATAATATGCATTTAAAGTTCAGCCACACCTTTTCTGACTAGATTGCTCATTTCATTTTAGCAGTAAATAATATTCCATTGGATGTACCACAGTTGATTTATACACTCACCTACTGAAGGTCATTATGATTGTTTTTGAAGTAATTATGAATAAAATTGATATAAACATCCATGTACAGGTTTTTGTGTGGACATAAGTTTTCAACTCCTTTGCATAGGTACCATGGAGTGTAACTGCTGAATCATATGGCAAGACTATATATAGTTTTGTGAGAAACCACCAAACTTCCTCTAAAGTGGCTATACCATTTTGCATTTCCACCAGAAATGAATGTGAGTTCTCATTGGCCCACATCCTTGTCAGCATTTGGAATTATCAGAGTACTAGACTTTGGCCCTACTAATAGATGTGCATGGTGGTATCTCATTGTTGTTTGGATTTGCATTTCTCTAATAACATATGATTTAGAATATCTTTTTATATGCCTACTTGCTGTTTATTTTTAAATGTTTGGTGAGGTGTCTGTTAAGACCTTGGCCCATTTTTTAATCAGATTGTTCTTTTGGCTGACTTTTAAGAGTTCTTTGAATATTTTAAATAATAGTCATTTATCAGATGTATCTTTGGCATATTTTTTTTATCCTAGCCTGTAGCTTGTCTTTTCATTCTCTTGACGGTGTCTTTGGCATAGCAGAAGTTGTTCATCTTAATGAAGTCCAGCTTATTAATTATTTCTTTCATGAGTTCTGCCTTTGGTGTTACCACTAAGACGTTATCGCCATACTCAATGTTATCTAAGTTTTCTCCTATATTATCTTCCAGGATACTGATAGTTGTTCACTTTACATTTAGGTCTATAATTCATTTTGAGATAACTTTTGTAACATATCCATTTTTTAAGTCTTCAGAGAATCCTTGTTTTTTCAGTTTACATGGCTTTCCAAAGCCTTGCTTCAGCTAACCCTCCTGCTTTGCAACGCTTGCTTATATCTAGCCTGGAAAAGCTGAATTGTAGCCAACAGAGCTAAATGGCTAGTGGGCTGGCTGCCCTTAGAGATCCATCAGTGGTGATGTTTCTGAAGCCTGGATAGAAGGGCATGTGTCATGAGCAAGCTACTGGGAGCAGTGCTCTGGCTGATTACCAAGAGGCCTCATTACTTGATAACTCACCACATTCAGGATCTGACCCTATGCTTTCCACTCTCAGGAAGTCAATGTCTATGGTACTCTGAGAGTTGAGCCATTATTCAAGAACAAATTCACATTACATAAAACTAAGGAAACAGATGTGTATCTTCAAAGGCAGAGTAGAGTTGCCATATGATCAAAAAGAATTAAGTTCGGCTTAATGAGTGCATGGGCATATCTAAATGCTAAGGTAATATTAATCAGAAAAATACTGTATAAATGTGGAATCAGAACCAAAAGAGTTAAGTCTAAGAGACAATGATAAATAGCATGAAACAAGAGTGGAATAGTGCTTAAGATCCTGAACTCTGAAACAAGACTGACACAGTTTAAATCCTGGCTCTTCTACTAATTAGTTGTATGACTTTGATTATAAGCTACATGCCTCATTTTCCTTATTTGTAAAGTAGGTATGATAATAAAAATATCTACCTCCCAGAGGTAGATAGTTATGAATGGTAACATTATAGCTCAAAACCAGAAAAAGAAGAATAAACTGAATACAAAATTACCAGAACAAAGGAAATCATAAAAACCAGAACAGGGACAGGCGCAGTGGCTCACGCCTGCAATCCCAGCACTTTGGGAGGCCAAGGCAGGTGGATCACGAGGTCAGGAGTTCAAGACCATCCTGGCTAACACGTTGAAACCCCGTCTGTACTAAAAATACAAAAAATTAGCCAGGCATAATGGTGGGCCGCTGTAGTCCCAGCTACCGGGGAGGCTGAGGCAGGAGAATGGCGTGAATCTGGGAGGCAGGGCTTGCAGTGAGCCGAGATCACGCCACTCCACTCCAGCCTGGAAAACAGAGCAAGACTCCATCTCAAAAGAAAAAAAAATACAGAACAGAAGTAAATCAAATAGAGAATGGAAAAATTACTTATAGAATCAATAAAATGAGCTGTTGTTTTGAAAAAAACAAAATAGATAAACCCCTAGTCTAAGAAAAAAAGATAGCAGACTCAAATAAGTAAAATTGAAAATGAAAGTTAAAAAAATGCAACAGACACCTCAGAAATAAAAATAATTATAAGAGACTATTATGAACAATTATATTCAACTGTTCAATAAAAACTGCATTAAGATTTTTACATTAAAGTTTATAAATTAAAAATGATCACTATTTTCTACCCTAAGCCGACTTTGACTTCAAAGATCCAAGAGCCATATAAATTGAGTTGGGAACACTTCTTTATTTCTTTTTTGTCTCTAGCATGTATTATGTGGATTATTGCTTTCTTGAAGATTTGGAACAAACTGCTTATAAAAACAAGCAGGCTCATGATTTTTTGTATGAGTTAAATTTTAACTTCTTTAATTTTTTAATAAGTATGTCTATTAAAGTTTTCTATTATATTTACGGAACTTTGTATTATTTTGGTAAAAATTATCTTGTTAATATGTTTCAATTTTATAGCATAAAGTTGTTTATAGTGTTCCTTTTCTAATGCATTTGTTAAGTCTCTAATCTACTTTTTACTATTAACATTAAATATTTTGCCGTTTCCTTTTTCTTATTCAATATTACTAGAAATTTTTCTGTTTCAAAAGAAAATATTTTGATATACATGTGTTTTCTCCATTTTCTATATTATCAATTTGTATTTTTGTTACTTCCTTTTTTCGGTATTTTGGGGGGAATTTATTCTGCTCTTTTTCTAATTGATTTAGTAAAATGCCAGAATCATTACTTTTCCATCTTTCTTTGTTTTCATATGAGAATTTTATGGCATATATTTTCCCATAAATGTTCTTTTCGTTGTAGTACACCAATTTTGATATGAAGAGCTATCTGTATCAGTTGTCAGTAAATTCTAAACTATTTTCTGTTTTCCATAATAGCCCTTTTAATTGTTTTTGGTTTTAATGCTTATAATCCCTATTTCCTTATTTTCAAGTTACATATTTGTATCATTTTTTAAACTTACAGTTTGTGGCATTATCTAATGAGTTTTTGATGTGATCAATAACAACTTAACTGGTATCAATCACCTTCACACCTTCCTACCATTCTCTGTTTATGCAGCTTCAGATTTGTCAAATGCATTGGAGGAAAATCAGCCATATATCTAAGGTTCCTGAAGCCTCTCACTTATGAATCTGAATTTGCAGCCTCTTGTCCTAAATCAGCAAATGCTCCCACAGAAAAATCAGCTGTGGAATATCAGGTTACATCTTAGCAGTTCTCCTTTCTCTGGAATTTCGACCCCTCTGGTTGTTATTAATGTGGCCACTCTCCAATATCTTTAAATAGATTTTTTAAAAAGTTATCTGGCTTTTCTAGGTATTTTCATGGAAGCAATAATCTGATGCATGCCAATCCATTATCTAGAAGGAAAAAATATCATTTCTATTCTCTGAATTATTTTTATTTCCTTCCAGGTCAGTCTTTCTCTTTTGTTTACTTTTGGTTTCTTTTTATATTTTAAGATTTTATCAAATACTAAGTAACCCTTCTCTGTTTTAAATTCACATTTATCAATAGCTAACAGCATTGCATATATCACCAATTGGCAACCTTAATTTTAAAATTAGCAGGTAGGTGCTGATATGCTAGGGTCTGGACTTACCAGTTCCAGAATGCAGAGGGCTTTATCTTCCATCATTGTCACTCATACTAGCAATCCTTTTTTTTCTAGGTATTTGTTTAACCTTTCAAATTAAAAAACTCTCCCTTTACCCACACTCACTAAGCCTAGTGGACATCCATTCTAGATGTAAAATAGGGAAGAGGTGAGATATGGAGGGGGTGAGTAAAGTGGTAAATGTCTTAGGTTTTGCTAGGCATGTAACAATCTCTGCCACAATTACCCAGTTCTGCCCTTGTCATGCCTAAGCATACATAAACAATATGTAAATGAATGAGGCATTAGGCGGCTGAATGGATTTGGCCTGTGGGTCATAAATTGCCAACTCATGACTCTGAAGAAATGATACATTTATGAGGATCTCTGGATACTTTAGATTATTCTGACTTGTCATTACTATTTATTTAAAAAATGTAACAATTGGAGATAAGTAAATTATAGACATGATTCTACTACATATCATCCCATACATATTTATAATTTTATCAGAGTGTAGATCTCAGGCTATTAAGAAACCTATCCTTTTAAAAATGTATGCTTACCACGGTAAATATGGAAAATATAATGTCAGTGTCCACGTTGAAACAGATGGAATAACTACAAAGTCTTCATTCATCCATGGCTGAAATAAAACATTTTAAAACAGAAACAAATTATCTCAATCAAACCTCTTGTCTATTCCAAAGCAAATCATCTTCTTAAAACAGCATCAAAGTGATTGCATTTCTTGGGCCTAAATAAGGTCAATTTAATTATTTTTCTTATTTTAGTGAAACAAGATTAAACTACAGCCATGCTTTTTTTTCAGACACTAGGATCTTAAACATTTAGGCGTATTTTTTTTTCTTTTTTTTTTAAGGAGGAAAATACGTTTATCCTTAGAAGTTTCCATTTGATATCAGAAATACAGAAACTTCTAAAGGACACAGCATGTTGCCTAGAATTTAATTGTTGGGGTGGCAAAGTGGGGACTACAACCATGCCATAGAGTACTTCTGTGGAAAAAAAAATCACTCCAAAGATTCCTACCAAGAGCAAATTTCATTGAAGTACAGTTTTAGTTTTCTAATTACAAAAAGTCAGAAAAACTTAACCTGAGTCTTCTTGCTAATTGCTAAGTGCCCATCACCCAGTACAAATCAAAACTAGAGTGAATTTTCCCCAAACAAGAAAATCATATTTGATCATGTATTTTCTTTGTTTATTCTTTTCTAATTAATTTTGAAAGAAAATTGTTTTCTCTATGTGGCTATCTCCACATATTTTCCTATTTTCAAGAGCAACCACAAATGATACTAAATATTTTGGGCAAGAAAATTTGGTATATATCAGATCTACAGTTACCACTGGTTAGGAATTATGTTTCAAAGAAAAAAAAGACCATATCCACTGAACACATGTACCAAGGAAGCTATCTATATTAGTCCATTCTTACACTACTATAAACATACTACCCAAGACTGGGTAATTTATAAAGGAGAGAGGTTAAACTGACTCATAGTTCTGCAGGCTTAACAGGAAGCATGATTAAGAGGCCTCAGGAAACCTGCAATCATGGCAGAAGGCGAAGGGGGAAGCAAGCACGTCTTACATGGTGGCAGGTGTGAGAAGAGAGTAAAGTGGGAAGAGCCCCTTATAAAACCATCAAATCTCATGAGAACTCACTGACTATCATGAGAAAAGCATGGGGGAACTGCCCCCATGATCCAATCACCTCCCTCCCTTGACCTGTGGGGATTACAGGTTCCTCCCTCGACATATGGAGATTAGAATTTGAGAAGAGATTGGGTGGGGACACAGAGCCAAACTATATTATTATCCTAACAATTTTACATATATTATCTCACGTAATCTTCTCTTCTATTAAGGAATTCAATGAGAGGTAAGAGAGGTTAAACAACTTACATCAGATCAATCAGCTAAAAGTCGCAAAATCAAGATTTGCCTCTGAGTGCAGTCTTTTGGGTATTTAAATTACTTCCCAGAATGATCAAGTGAACATAGTCTCCTGACTGTTGAGCTTATTCTTTTCCTCTCTATTCCCTTCAGTCTCAGGGCTGTAAATCATCACATTGGTGGCTTAAACCATATTATCTCCAAATATGTAAGTCTGGCCAGGAAATGAAACAAGTCACTTAGGTCTTAAAAAGGAACCTCAGAAACAAAATTAAAAGTGGAAACACCATCCTTTTATCATTTTGCAATGAATTTTTTAAAAAAATCTTAAATTCTTGGAAACATGCAGGTATCTCATACTCAAAGACACTAAAAACGAATGTTCTTTTACAATTTTTTTTGTGTTTTTTTTTTTTTTTGTTATATTCTTAGTTCCGGGAACAGTGACTTTCATATAGAAGGCATTCAATGAATCTTTTGAATCAATAAATTTTTGAATAAAGTACCTTAAAACATACTGGTTGGCATTCACCACCAGTGATTTTCTGTGGTATAGTTCCCATTTTTCATTTACTTTTGGTTTTATTTCTCATTTGGTTAAATATGTTTTCAAGAATGGTGCCTCCAGAATGACTATACAGGAAGCATTAGGTATAGCAATCTAAAGGGGTTGGCGATGGCTGACAGGAAGGATGTTTTGGGAGTCAAAACCATGGTTACACTGCAAGAATATATTTTTATTTATATTTTGTTTTCATTTAGAGTGTCTTGAGCAACTGATTGGAGACTATTGGAGTGGGGGAGGTTAAACTTCTCTAAGCATTCCTTCAGTGCTACCAATTGCTATTGTGGGTAATTGTTTTTCCTTCTGCCTAAATGCTTGTAAGATTTTTTTTTTTAATCTTGAGAGTAAAAGCTCACCAGAATGTGAGCTAAAGTTACAACACTTTAAATAAAGTGTTTTGCTTTCTTCCACTTAGGAAAATTATTATCTATGTTATGTGATTATTATTTCTGTTTCTTTTGTTTTGGTCTCCCCTTCAGTAATAAAAACCATGAAAAGGTGAGTCTTTACTCTTTCTCTTCCATATCTACGATTTTCTCTCTCATTGTTTTAATCTGAATCCTCTCAAATACTGTGAAGATTTTCTTTCACATTAAAAAATCATTATCCTTTATAGACATGTCTGTTCTTCATTGTCCTAAAGGTGGATTTTAATTTATTTGGAACAATTTTTACATATATTACCCATCTGACTTTAAATTTTATCCTAATGGGATCTATTTCCCTCAGGCCTTACTTCTGTTCTTTCTTAATATATAAAGTTATGATTGCCAAATCTCCCAGAGACTACAGATGACAGTTTTAAGAAGAACACTCTGTCTTTAGGCCTTGAAAATGCTGCTCTTTTTCTCTTAATTTGAAGTAATTTTAAAATAATCCTTTCCCCTTTTAAAATATCTTATTTTCCTCAACAGTGTATTTATATTAATTTGAGTCATTCTATAAGCCTACACTCATATAATCTCCTTTTCTGATCTTTAGGAAAATTAATATGTTCAAACCCCAGTACAATTTCCTGCTTCTGAAAGGCTTCACCTATGTTACCCCTGTTATGTATGGGTGGCACCTCCCTCCTAGCATATGAGATAGTTCTCTGCTGTGATAATTTCCATGATGCTCTGTTTCCAGGGTCTCCACTTATATTCATAAACATCAATTATAGGTGGAACTGTCTTAAAATGTACTTCATCACTACTAGTCTCTATCACCTACTTCCTGCTTTGTGTTTTTGAGGTTAAAATTTTGGTCTGCATTTAAAAAGAAGAGAGAGAGAAAAAAAAAGAAACAATATTCTGTGTGCTTTGGAGTGTAGAACTCAGGTGCCATAGAGAGAGAACCCTAACTTCTCTGCCTAATACATACCCGAGGTCTGAGGGGACTGCATCTATTTATTACTCATTTCAACTGCTTTTTGTTTTTGTTTCCTTGCTGAAGTCTGCTACACACGAAAATATATAAAACTATAAAATAATTGATCCCATAGTTGTTTAGAAATTAAGAGTAAAAAAATTGAGACTAGAAAGAATTGAAGGAAGGTAGGCATGCAGAGACCTCTTAGAAAGTTTGGGCAATCTGAAAGGGGTTACTAAAAGGAAATTTGAATCTACATTTTGGGAATATACTTCTGCTAACAATATAGAAAGGATTAGTGGAGCGTATGAGAACAGTTTGGTTGTTACCAGAATGGGAAGAAGAATAAATTATTGAACCAAAGGGTCAGCAATATGTGTTGGCAAGGTTGAGACAGATGGAAAAGATTTTCAAAGATGTAGTTTTCTGGAATTGAAAACCTCTGAACATGGCAATTGAGGGAGGAAGAGGAGTTAAAGGGACTCCCAGGTGTCCGTCTTGTCAATTACCAAGGAAAGAAAGTGGAGTTTCAGGGCAGGCTGAGGAGGGAATGTCATTTTTGGACATAACCACTTTAAGTTTATTTTGCTTTTAGAATATTTCAGATAAAGATGTGTGGTCATACATAAAATTCTGAATCCCAAGACAGAGATCTGAATTGAAAGTAAAGATTAATATGTCATCAGCCTTAAGGTTGTAGCTAAAGTCATGCATACGATTGCTCAGGGAGAATTTGCTGAGTGAACGATGAGCAGGCCAAAGACAGACTTCAGGGAAAAATGGATCTTGGCCTATTTGTGACTTCATTACTCCTCATAGCCTCGTAGGCCTGTTTAAGCCTTGAGATGCAGCATTCAGCTTGTCTCAGGAACACTTTGATTGGATTAAGACCATTGTTCCAGGGAATCAACTGAAGCTCAGACATCTCCTACCCAGCTCACCAGGCCTTGAGTTGTGGTGGCAATGTTGCCAGCTGAGACAGACAGAAGCAGGATGGAATCCTTTGCATAGAAGAGAGGGCCAGGCTTAGGATATTGAAGGTATCAATGGGAAACAGAGTAAATTACTCTGAAAAAATAAATGAATAGATGGGAAAGCAGAGTGGAGTAACAAAAAAGAAAAGCATAAATTGTGTTATCATCCGTCAATTATCAGAGGTATTAAAAAGACAAAAATATTAGTTATCTAAACCTAGGTCTATAATTTTTAGTGTGGCAGTAGACCCAAAACATGGCATACTCAAAATGCGGTGAAACAAAATGATCCCAGTGGCCTGTGATGGGTAACAAAGTTAAATTAGGATAGGCTGACTGGGAGAAAAAAAATGTTGTCTAGCATTTCATATTTCGATGTGATTGAAAATTAGGTGTCATAAAATTAGAAAGATGAGACAGTTTATGATTTAAGTCAGACATGAGATATCAGAGTTCAAGATATTCAGATACAGTTGTCCCTTGGTATCAGCAGGGGATTGGTTCCAGGACCCCTCGTGCATACCAAAATCCACAAATGCCTAAGTCTTTTCCATAAAATAGTGTAGTATTTGCATATAACCTAGGTACATTCTCCAGTATATGTTAGATCATCTCTAGATTACTTACAGTACCTGATATAATGTGATATAATGTAAATGCTATGTAAATCATTATTCTATATTTTATTTGTATTATTTTTATTGCTATATTTATATTTTCTGAATATTTTTGATTTGTGGTGGTTGGTTGAATCCATGGATGCAGATCCCATGGATATGGAAAGCTGACTATATTCCATGTATTGATAAGTTTAGGAAACATAGATGGAAGTAGGTTGTTAGAATAGTGTTGAAGGACATTGGAACGGAAGAAATCACATTACTTAGAATGTTAATAGGGTCATCCACATGGCAGTTGAAATCACTCAGGAGGATGTCAAAGAGGAAAACTGTGAAATAAGTAATCAATGAATTTAACAGAATGATAGAATATTCAATGGGTTAGAGCAAGGCCATTAGAGATATGCATATTTTTCATGAAGATTGGAAAAATTGTATCTAAAAGTAACAGAGGACAGTGAAGAAAATGATATCACAATGTCTGACACAAACTGACATTAATAAAATGTCTATTAAATGAATGAATGCGTTCTGATTCCCAATTCCTTGCTAACTTAAGTATGAAATAATAAAATTCCACTGGAAAAAGTGCCAGGAGAAGTAGTGGTATGGTAGAACCACCTCATACCAAATTGGAGGAACTAATTACAATTTTTTCAGAAAATCTGCGGACTAGTTGTTAAAATAATTATTTAAAATTAAATTATATGAACTTACAATTAAGGCAGTAATATTAAAATCAAAGGTAATAAAAACTGAAATTCATCATTTTCTAATTATTGTACTATATTTTACTATTATTCATGCTCCTAGGGTTATTTCTATCTATAGTTTCTGGATGATAGAAATAATTACATAATGATGTACTGCTAGATATCTCTTCCCAACTCCTCACTCAGTAACACCATATTGGTATCTTGAAATTGGCTATGGTGGAGTTTTTATGCCATGGAAATAGGCAGATACTACAGATTAGGGCTTAATTTTTTTTTTTTTTTTTTTTTGTAAATTGTCTAGGAAAAATCTATTGCACAACTGCTGCCTGTTTTTCTAAATAAAGTTTTATTGGAATATGGCCAGTTCAGTGGTATTGTCTATAGCTCCAACATAATGGCAAAGCACAGCACTTGCAACAGAGACCATATGGTCCTTAAGCCTAAAATATTTGTTATCTAGTCCTTTAAGAAAAAGTTTGCCAACTCCTGGTCTAGACTTAAGAAAATAATAGAAAAAATGTTAATAATGCAGATTAAACTTAAAAGTGTGTCATGTCTGTAGCCGTTTCGTTGTGAATAGTACAAAGAAAAAAATAAAAAGTACTCTTCCAATATTTGAAAAAACTATTTGGTTCACCAGTTACTCATGTTATTGAAAAATGAGTGTGATTCTGACATATGCCTTCATTGTTTCACTTTTAATTTACTCATTAATCCAAATGAAAATACCAATCAGCATTCTACATTCATTTGCAACTGTTGTTTGGTTATGGATACAAGAGTTCAGTAAAAATCAGTAAAAGGTTCTGTGCATATCAATTGGCTACACTGAATTTATAATGAGTATCATACATTATTATTTATAAACTGTATGCCAGTAATTTACTGATATAAAACTGTATACATTTTATATCAGTAAAGTGTATTTTTTAAAACCCTGTGTATATATACACATGTTTGTTTCAGGGAGTCCGTTGTTAAATATTTGCCAGAATACCACTGAGTAATATGAAGATATTACAGATGCAGAAAGTTAATTCATAATTGAACATGTTTCCTACAGGGCGTTATGATTTTGTTGCTACAGAAGATCAGTAGTAAAGGATGAAGGTTGGTAAGGATCATTAAACAGTACAGAGATTAAAGTACAAAAGTAAATGTGACCAAAATCAGAATTTTGATTTCTAAATATGGATGATCATCACTGAATTAGGAGGCAAAAATGGTTATTACTAGTCCTGACCCTTCAAAGGCAATTCTGGCATAGATAGTTTTGGTGTCAGAAGAAGGTGACATCCTTAGGATATTGAGTGGCTTTTTATACCAGTAGTTTGCCTACTGTACTCAGGCATTCCAAACTGAACGTTGATGAATGTTCACCTATTCAGGCAGGCAGACAACACAAGAGACCCTCAGTACTTGCGGGAACTAAGTCAGCCTCTGTGTCTAGTGCACAGAAGATATTCCAGTCCATCACTCAGTATTGTGTAGGAATCCCGGATTCTGTTACCTTCTCTGCCAGCCTATTTCACATGGTTCCAAATTCTCTATATTTCAAGTCTTTATCTACAAAGGATTGTTGCCACTCTACTCCATCTATCTCCTAAGGCAGTTATGAATCTAAGTGAGAAAATATGGTGAGATCAGTGTAAGACACTCAAATGAAAGGCATAAGATTAGTTCAAAGCACTTTGCCTAGAGAAAGTATCCAGTGCTTTTACCCGAAAATAAAATACAGAAAGCTTTTGAGATAAAACTTAATTTTCTGTAGTTAACAGTGGGAAGTTAGTGTATCATTTATTGGCCCAGTATTAAGATTTAGGTGAATAAAAATCTAGGCCTATATACATGACCCTTTTTCGTATATCAAAAAGTAATAGAGGTTTTTTTTTTGTTGGAAATTGAGAGCTCTCAAATAGACTAATTGAAATTTGTAAACAAGGGCCACGGCAGCCTATGCACTCAGGTCACCCAGAGACTATGGAATTTATTAGACATCATTGGCATCTACAACATGGTGAAAGCTTTATTGTCCTGGCACTCTGAGTGCAATTATTTTGATTTTTCTCTGAACTTTAAGGTATGAGCTTACACAACAGGGTGTAATGTTCTAATCACAATGTTTGACCTCTTCCATATCTACCAGTCACTCCAGAAATGTTCCATTGGTCTATATCTCTGTTTGGTACCAGAACCATGCTGTTTGGTTACTGTAGCCTTGTAGTATAGTTTGAAGTCAGGTAGCATGATGCCTCCAGCTTTGTTCTTTTGGCTTAGGATTGACTTAGTGATGCGGGCTCTTTTTTGGTTCCATATGAACTTTAAAGTAGTTTTTTCCAATTCTGTGAAGAAAGTCATTGGTAGCTTGATGAGGATGGCATTGAATCTATAAATTACCTTGGGCAGTATGGCCATTTTCACGATATTGCTTCTTCCTACCCATGAGCATGGAATGTTCTTCCATTTCTTTGTATCCTCTTTTATTTCATTGAGCAGTGGTTTGTAGTTCTCCTTGAAGAGGTCCTTCACATCCCTTGTAAGTTGGATTCCTAGGTATTTTATTCTCTTTGAAGCAATTGTGAATGGGAGTTCACTCATGATTTGGCTCTCTGTTTGTCTGTTATTGGTGTATAAGAATGCTTGTGATTTTTGTACATTGATTTTGTATCCTGAGACTTTGCCGAGGTTGCTTACCAGCTTGAGGAGATTTTGGGCTGAGACAAGGGGGTTTTCTAGATATACTATCATGTCATCTGCAAACAGGGACAATTTGACTTCCTCTTTTCCTGATTGAATACCCTTCATTTCCTTCTCCTGCCTGATTGCCCTGGCCAGAACTTCCAACACTATGTTGAATAGGAGTGGTGAGAGAGGGCATCCCTGTCTTGTGCCAGTTTTCAAAGGGAATGCTTCCAGTTTTTGCCCATTCAGTATGATATTGGCTGTGGGTTTGTCATAGATAGCTCTTATTATTTTGAGATACATCCCATCAATACCTAATTTATTGAGAGATTTTAGCATGAAGGGTTGTTGAATTTTGTCAAAGGCCTTTTCTGCATCTATTGAGATAATCATGTGGTTTTTGTCTTTGGTTCTGTTTATATGTTGGATTACATTTATTGATTTGCATATGTTGAACCAGCCTTGCATCCCAGGGATGAAGCCCACTTGATCATGGTGAATAAGTTTTTTGACGTGCTGCCTTGACTGTTAATAAAATATCGTTTGCTAACAGGGAACAATAAAAATTTGGAAAATTCACCAACGTTCTATAACATGGAGGCCTTGAAATTCCCAACCTCACATAGCTGCATTTCTAGAAAAGCATTTTTAAAAGTTAACTGAGGTCCTGGGTCACCAGATTGAAACCTTTCCTCTAAGATATGAGGTATTCCTTTTAAAGTTCAGATTTAGCTGTATCAGTGTGCAGGTGTGTGTATTAGGAAAGGATTAAACTAAATAATAAAGGCTTTGACCTGCGAGACGAAGCCCTGATATTCTTGTATCAAGCTGTCTCTCTCTAGATGGTAGAGTTAATAACATTTGTTTCTCTTGTGACAAAGATTGGATTCCTTGATTATTCTGACAAGGTCAGAATAAATCACTGTACTAAGAAGATGGAGTAGGAAAAAGAAGGTGTGTTTTCCAGAGTCTCAAAGATAGTAGCTTTGGCAAGAAGCAAAAGTTATCTTTTTTTCTTCAAGTTTTAAACAAAGTCAATACATTGATGATCATTGTTTAAAAAATATATAAACAGGCATTATAGCCCATGTATCTTCTATTTACCTTAAGGTCAGTTTTCCACAGGAGAAAAGTTGGGAGCAGAAATAAGAGTTCAGATTTCCATCTGCCTACTATGTAGTTAGACAACTTTTCTCCCAAAGCCAGCTGAAGCAGCTGTCTTCTCTCTGAGTTTCTCAAGAACACAAATCAAACAAGGAAGCAGAAATCCAGCCTAATTAAACTCGTGGCTGTAACTTGAAGGTTAAGTACACTTGTGCACAGAATATAGGTTGGAACAAAGCTTTTATTTCATTCTCCGTACTACTAAATTTGAACCTCTCTCAGAGCCTGACCTACTCCCCTTCAATATGACATAGTAAGGGTATTACGGATAGTGTTCACAAAAAGCAGTTTTTCAAGCAGCCTCTGGAGCCATTATCACTGCACTGCTCCAGACTAGTGAGAAGGTAGGCAGCAGCCTTTATGGTCTCAAGCCGTAGCAGTGTGGCTCTGCAAGCACAAGACCTTGATGTCCCCGTAGTAGCTTGTCATCTTTAACAAGGTCTGGCTGCACTTCTGTGGGTGAATCTCACACTGGACCCTTGGTACGAGTATCATATTCAATAGCCAGTTTGTAAAACTCTCTAGTGTGGCCATCTGTTAGTCCTCAACAGAACAGGAAGAATGAATTTGAAGATGAAGTGCTTCCCCAATTATCAATGGCATCATTTCGTTAAAGGTCTTTGCAGACAGATAGTCCATATGGGCAGAGAAATGTCCACATACCAGTGTCTATACTCTATTTCTTAACCTGCAGTTATAGGTTTCGATTTTGGAAAGGTTTTAAAAAGCAACACAGGCCCCTGGTTTCCTAGAGTAACTTGCCTGTTGTTTTCTTTTTACTGCAAGAAAATAACAATACTGTATACACTGGTACCAAATCAACCCATAATACTGCAGATTACCTCCGTTCTTGAGTAGAGCATTTGA
This sequence comes from Gorilla gorilla gorilla, assembly GCF_029281585.2. Classification (NCBI taxonomy): domain Eukaryota; kingdom Metazoa; phylum Chordata; class Mammalia; order Primates; family Hominidae; genus Gorilla; species Gorilla gorilla. The sequence continues at coordinate 46,485,627 of NC_073243.2, read as the reverse complement.
AAGGCTAATAGCCAGCAATACATCCTCTCAAATCTCTGAGAACATTTCTCTATGAGGTTTTGAGAGCAGGTACTTATTTATTTTCTTTCAAAGATACATAGCCCCAAAGAGATGGCCTTAAGCCCGCTGAGCATGTGGGATGAATACTCACAATAGTTAACATATGGCACTCCATTCGGCTCTCATTTCAAAAATGCAATAATGGAATTATCTTCTTTGGAGGTATGTCTTAAGTCACTGTATAAGAAATAGAGAGTGGATAGCTTCCACATTCCTCTCCAAAGCAATAGCTGCATCTCAGATGTGGCTGAAACAAGCAACTGATGATCTGCCACCTGCACAGCAACCAACATTTCCTGGGATATGAGACAGCCACAGCAGTTGCTAAGGGGGAAATAACTCCACCATTCTGGCATAATAGTGGAGTTCAGGGTGCTAATCTGAGGCATATGTTTTCACCTGACAACAATAAGTACACCTTTGTGGGAAGAGTGTTCTGACCCCTAACCGGGATCTAGTTTGAGCTGAGGTAAAGTTGAGAAGACCCAGGAACACCTCTGAAGGAATCAAGGTACACTTTGTCACCTTCATTCCTTTGTCACCCTATGTTACCAAAGCAGCAGCAATTCTGCTTGAAGTTGACAACATGAAAATGCTGCCTGAGTTCCAAGCCTGCCGACCCACCTGTAGATTTCAGACTCAAACTGTTCTAACAGTGACTCTTCCTGTACACCCAGACTATACATTTCACACTCATTGACCCCACAATCACATAAGCCAAGTCCTTAAAATCTTTCTCTCTCTCTGGTTAGATAATAGATAGATAGATATTCCATTAGTTCTTCTTCTCTGGAGAACTCTAATACACGTGAGACTATATCAATTCCTGTTTTGTTATATAGAGCTCTCATAATAAGCAAATGTAAACACGGAATGCAAATAAAAAAAGAATGGCTTTTACTGGAGCATTAAAAAGTGCCTGATGCAGTACTTATATTTGACATAAGTTTTCTCACTGAAGTTAAAACAGCAGGTTTTCTCACTGAAGTTAAAACAGGCACTCCTTTTATAAATAAGGAAAGAGATTAGAGAGTTTAAGTAACTTTCTAAAGGATATTCAATCTGGCACCTGGATCTAAGGTTTCTAAAGCTTGTTCTGTCTAAAACATTACATTTCTGTTAAACTTTAAAACATCTATATTCTCAATAAACCAACTTTCTTGTTTAAAAAGTGATGGTAATATTAAGAAAGCTTACAGAGAAAATAATAATCAAGAGAAAATAATTGGTAATTATAAATCATTTTAACATGCAGGACATGATGAAAAGAATCAATATGAATAACTAATCATTCATCTCATTGCAATCTGAGTCTACTCAAGGATCTGTACTGTATTACCTGTACCGTATTAAACTTAGAAACATAGACCATCAATGCTTTATATTCTGATTCTGTGCAATTATAATTGAGTCAGATTCACAACTTTAAAAAAGTCATCTAGAAGTTAATATTCTGAAATTAATGGTATCCTGCAGGATAAGATAATATGAATATTATCAGCTATTTATATTCAAGACAAAGTTTACAGTATACGATTATCCTTTGGTATACTCTGGGGATTGGTTCCAGGACCACCCTCACATACCAAAATCCTTACACGCTCAAGTCCCAAAAATCAGCCCTGCAGAACTATATATAGGAAAAGTTGGCTCTCCTTATATGCAGGTTTTGCATCCAGCAAATATGCAAATACTGTATTTTCTTTCTTTTTTTAGACATGGGGTCTAAGAGATGGGGTCTCTTAGAGACAGGGTCTCATTCTGTTGCCCACATTGGAGTGTAGTGGCCTGATCATAGCTCACTACAGACTCAAATTTCTGGGCTCAAGGGATCTTCCTGCTTCAGCCTCCTGAGTGGCTGGGACTACAATCATGCCATATGCAATGATCACCCAGTACATTGCTAATTTTTAAATTTTTTTGTAGCAGGATCTTGCGATTTTGCCCAAGTTGGTCTTGAACTCCTGGGTTCAAGGGCTCCTCCCACTTTGGCTTCCCAAAGCACTGAGATTACAGGTATGAGCTACCAAGCCTGGCCCCAATACTGTATTTTCAATCTACTTTTGGTTACAGAAAATTCTGCTTTTATGTGGACCCACACAGTTCAGATCCATGCTGTTCAAGGGTCAACTGTAGAAGTTACTTTTGTCAGCTTAAATGCCAAGAGTGTTCCAGAATAGGGCTTCCTACTTCTACCTTCTCTATTTTTAAACTACTTCTATTAGAAATGACCATTTCTAGCTTGGAAGTTGAAGGCATAGTTGTAAGAGATATCCTGCCAATTGTCTGTGTGATTTGGGGGACAGTTACTTAATTTTTCTATAGTTTTATCCTCTGTAAAGTTGGAATAAAAATAGCCCCTCAAGGGATTGTCATGAAAATTAAATGTAATAAACTATTTAAATCATGGAATTCAATAATTTACATAGAAAATAGTCAACCAATATTAGCTATTACTATTACAATAATAGCAGACATTTATGTGTAAGCAGTGTGCATATATTTATTAACTAATCTTCACAAAAAACTTGCTGAGGTTGGTAAGTGATGACAACCCCATTTCACTGACAACAAAACTGAGGCACACAGAGGTTAAGTTTCCAAGGTCTTATAGCTAGTATCAAATAGAATGTTAAACCCAACAATCTGGCAGGAGTCCACCCTCTTCTCACTTTAAGGTATAAGTAATATTTAACTTGTTCATTTATTTCTAAACACCCAGCACACATCTATGATCTTTGTGGAAACTCAATTTAGCTTCACTAATAAATTACTTCAGCTTCAGGCTAGGCAAACTTCTTCGATAAATCAAGTCACACTATTTATTTTGACAATAACTTCTAAAGAATAATTCAGAATATGTAGTGTCATAAACAAGGTGTATTTGTAGTAATAGGAGACAATACCAGAAAGCCTTCCTGTAGCAGAAAATCCAGGACCCAGAGTTACTGAATCCAGAGGCTAGCAACTTGACTTTCCCCAGAGAAAGAGCCTTGGCTGTCACCATTTATCCCCAAGTCCTGCTTTCTGTCATGAGCAGAGAAGGCAAATGATTTAACCACAGAAGAGCCAAATTGTCATAGGGAGTTAGGATGACTCAAATTATGTTTTCTTATTTATTTAGAAGCCATGGAAATAAGGGTCACTGATCATGTTCAAAGGGAGAACTTTTTGAGGGAACAATTAGCCTCAGATTCTATGCACTTTGAACCAAACACTTTTTTTCTTCTTCTAATGAGAATATTCTGTTCTCAGCTATAGCTTACATGAACTAAAATCTTTAGTTTTCTTGTCTGTAAATTGGATATAATAATATACGCCTTATTGTTTTGCGAGATAATTTTAAGGATCAAATTTGCATTTTTTGCAAACTCTTAAGTGTTCTACAATTCTCAGGAAGTATAATCAGAGTAAATGCTTATGCGATGCAATATTAAACTGAAATTAGAGACTTTCCAGATCATAATACTCTAAACCATGCTCCCGCTCATATTATTGCAGATGCAAATACTAAGACTCACCGAAGTAAACATACAAAGTACTTAGAGAGCCGTCACTGCCATGTAGAATTCCATAAAAGCCCATAAGCTCTGCTAATTTAAGTATTTAAGAAGGTTAATTTCCATTCTTTCTGAGATATTAAAGAAAGAAGGTAAAAATTAAAGTGATTTTTTTAAGTTAGCTGTAATGGAGACTTGCCCTTCTTTAATAAAAAAACTGGCCATATATTCTCAATGTGATTGCCATTCTATATGAAGGAGGTCCTTTCAATAAAAAGCATCAGAGAAATCATACTCAGGATACCTAGTGAAGCTATGGATGAATTTGAGCAAACAGGGCAATGCAGGAATGCCAGGGCTAATATCTGTCACTCACTTGTTAATAACCTTCCACACTATGGAAAGAGCAGAGAGTTATGAAACTATCAAAACAATATGATTCATAAGTTAAGGAAGGCAATGCGCATGCCACAGTATCTTTAAATGCAAAAGACAAAGGGTTTTGGTGAAAAATAAATAAAGATAAGCTGGCATAACTAAAGTTGAAGCTAACATATATATATCCATCAAATTTGGGCAAACAATGCCAATAGAAATATTACGTGTGAAATTTGAGAGATAAATGTCTCTCTTCCATCTCAGGAAACGTTTCAGAGATTAGTGCTATAGCTACCATACTTCAAAAAGTGGCACTTTATGATAAGGAAATTACAAAGGTTATAATGCTTTTTCATCATAACAGATAACTAAGAAATACTACTAAGCAGGTAAAAGTGTCATAATAAGTATGTGACATGTGGCTGTGTGAAGCACAAAGGAGTATTTAATCTCCAATGACACTTTTCCTGATAGTGCCAAACAAGCTGCTGTCACTGAGATCAAAATAATATTTTCAAATACCTCCAAAACTCTATTCTACAAATATCCATGAAACTTACATGAAAAATAATAAGTTTCAGAGAATAGATGCAAAATGCAAAAGTTAACTAGACTTGCTTTGAGCTCCTGCCTGCTCATAGAGTGTGGGCAGGAAGACAAGCTATGAATTGGTTGTGGGTTCTGGAGTACCAAGGGGTGATAGCTAAAATTGCCATCACCTCCTCCATACCATCACCAATGTGTATTTTCTTCCTTGTAACTTCCAAAGCTTAGATTATGAGCTATGCTTAGAAATTCTGATTATGTATCATCAAAATAATAACAATAACACAGAGAAAACATCCATATGATGGAAAAATGAAGCTCTAATGGAAGTGATGAACTCATCGCAGGCACTCTTCAAATGGCAGAAACTCGGAAGGGTACTCCTACTTGCAGCATGTTGACATTTATACTAGACCATAAGCAATCAATGTAAATCCAATGTATTTTATATGCCCACCTCTGTGTCGACCACTGCAAGGGATAAAAAATACAATAGAGGATCCTCTACTTCAGCAAGTTTAAAATTATTTGAAAAGATCATAACTCACATCAAGAAACAACAAAAAACGAAGCAAGACACAATATTGTTAAAATGTGAGGATGTGTCTCAGACCACAATGTGGGTGTTTCAGGGAGCTGTAAATCAGCAAGGGCTGAAGTCAAAGAAGGAAACATATACGTCAGAAACTTGAGTCTACATAAAGGAAGGAAAAATAAAGGGATAAATGAAGGTGAAATAAAATATTTTCTTTATCCTTAATTGACCTAAAATACAACTGTGTTTAAGGAAATAGCAGTAGCAATGTATTTGGTGATCACTGCATATGGATAAGGAAAATGAAAGACAACAATGGTGTAAAAGAGGAGAAGGAAGAATTGGGAATAATGTAAGTTTCCTGTACTACACGTGAAGCAGTAGAGTGTTATTTGAAAGTAGATTTAAATTAGTTAAAAATGTGTATTATAAACTCTAGAGTATCTACAACTTTTTTAAAAAGTGTAATTGATAGGTTTAGAGAGAAAATATGATACAGAATGCACAATTAAAACCAGAAATGGTAGAAAAATTGGAGAAAAAAAATAAGTACAAAACAAATTACCAATCAGGAGATGTGTGGTTTTTACGGCTTTTAGACATTACTTTAATAGTAGTTGGCAGAGTTTTTATGGTTTCTCGGGGTAACCCTTAAACACCAGTATTTGGAATACTTTGCTTGGGAGTGACAGTTCTCTCACTTATTTCTCTCGTGATCATTTGTTTAATTTCTTTAGTGAGAACAGCCTTCTTCCCATGGGGTAAACACTTATTCCCATCAATGCATTGGGAAAGGATAGAGAGCTTGACTTCCACATACAGACCTTTCATTAAACCTTAGGAGTTAGCAGACTATGACTGTCTAAATCTATTAGAACTTAAGGTCCATGTGGGTAGTAATCATGTCTTTTTTGTTCAGTCATATATCCCCAGATCCTAGAAAGGTGCTCTCCATATATGTGTGCTAAATAAATGAATCTGAAGACATTCCAACAGGCCAAAAGAGCACTTTTTCCAACTACTTTCCCATCCTCCCTCTTGCTGCACATCCCATTCTCTACTCTCCAACCCATGCCCAGCTCCTTATAACTGGAGAGATAGAGTTGATACTTCAAATAACAAAACTACTGTCCATTTTTAAATTCACTTATAGCATCAATAACTGTGTGAGATGCTTTACATGTGTACTATCTATTCGTTACAAAAAAAAAACAAACAACAACAACAACAACAACAAAAAAACAAAAAACAAAAAAACCCTGTGAGGTCCTTATTGTTATCTTAGGTTTAAAGTTGAGGATATGTGATGAGACGTAAAATGAGTCACTTGCCCCTAGGCCACAGCTGGAAAGTTCCAAACTAGATTTCTCTCTGCCTAGTACTAGTAGTTTCAGATATATGTATAAAATCAATGTATACAGATATATGCTCATTATATATTTTATATATACACATATACATTAATGTATATATGTAAAAGGCTTTTTATATATGTGTATATATATATAAAGGCTTTACAGATAAAATGAATTTGAGGGTGGAGAGTAAGATTTCTGTAAGATTTACAACAATAACAGAGTTTGGATACAGGTATTAACAACAATAGCAGCTGCCAGACGATGAAGGAGAGCTAGCTGCTTGGGTGTCAATTGATGCAAATCACTGCAGCTGCTGGGACAGCTATAGCAATATCTCTGCAATGACTAAGCCAGGCTTGAAACAAGAAGGGAAAATGAAGAATGCAAATTAATCTGAATGGTTATTGATTCACAGGTTCTAATGATGATGCAGAATAAAAGAAAAGAATGATCTGTCAAATAAAAAAATTCAATATTTGCATGGGAAAAAAGGATCTATTTTCTCTTATTACAAAACAGCAAACTCTTTACTCCAGAAATTTAGTTACTCATCAGTTTCCATCAGGATTGTAAACAAATGACGTATTGTTTAAATCATGTAAACAAAAGCATATCTCTAGAATGACTAATGATGTTTGCAAGAGGAAAAGGACCAAAGTCTCCAGCCTATAATATTTTTACCATAGTTCTCATCCTATTACCTAAATAAGGCCAGTTTACAGAACAGTCCTGAAGACCTCACATTATAAAATAGTACACACAATTCATGTTGCGAACTAAGACTGAATTTTAATTCAGGCCCACATTTCTCATTTGGCCTCAAAAGTGACCCAACAAATGATCTATCCCTGAGAATAATCTATGTGCTAAGGAAAAGAATGTGTATTCTGTAGCTGTTGGATGAAATATTTTGTAAATATCTATTAGATCCATTTGGCCTGTAGCGCAGATTAAGTCTGATATTTCTTTGTTGATTTTCTGTATGAAAGATTTATCCAGTGCTTGAAACTTGGGTGTTGAAGTCTCCAGCTATTATTGTACTAGGGCCTATCTCTCTCTTTAGCTCTAATAATATTTGCTTTATATATCTGGGTGCTCCAGTATTGGGTACAAATATATTCACAATTATACTTTCTTGCTGAATTGACCCCTTTATCATTATACAGTGACCCTCTCTGTCTCTTCTCATAGTTTCGGTCTTGAAATCTATTTTGTCCGATGTAAGTATAGTGACTCCTGCTCTTTTTTGGTTTCCATTAGCTCGGAATATCTTTTTCCATCCCTTTATTTTCAGTCTATGTGTGTCTTTATAGGTGAAGTGTTTCTGGTAGGTAACAGATCAGTAGGTCTTTGGATAGATTTTTTTTCATCCATTCAGCCAGTCAATGCCTTTTGATTGGAGAGTTTATTCCATTTATGTTCAATGTTATTATTGATAAGTAAGGACTGAACTTCGTCATTTTGTTATTTGTTTTTTAGATGTTCTGTGGTCTTCTCTTTCTTCTTTCTTTTCTTTCTTTAGTGATGGTGATTTTCTCTGGTGATACAATTTACTTTCTTGTTTTTTTCTTTTTTGTGTATCCATTGTATGGTTTTTGGCTTGAGGTTACCATGAGGCCTGCAAATACTATCTTAGAACCCATTATTTTAGCCTGATAACTTAAAACTATTTGCATAAACAAACAAGCAACAAGATAACTAATAAAAACTCTACACCTTAAATTTGTCCTCCTGCTTTTAACTTTTTGTGGTTTCTATTTAGATCTTATTATACTACGTCTTGAAAAGTTGTAGTAGTGGTTTTTTTTGTTTGGTTCATCATTTAGTCTTTCTACTTAGGACAAGAGTAAATTATACACCACAGTTACAGTGTGTTTTTCTGTGTACTTACTATTACCTCTGAGTTTTATACTTTCAGGTGATTACTTACTGCTTATTAATGTCCCTGTCTTTCTGATTGAAGTATTACCTTTAGAATTTCTTGTAGGACAGGTATGGTGCTGATGGAATACCTCAGATATTGTCTGGTGTAGTCTTTATTTCTCCTTCATGTTTGAAGGATATTTTTGCCAGATATACTTTTCTAGAGTAAAAGAGTTTTTCCCTTCAGCACTTTAAATATGTCATGCCACTTTCTACTGGCCTGTAAGATTCCACTGAAAAGTCTGCTGCCAGACATATGGGAGCTCCATTGTATGTTGTTTCATTCTCTTGCTGCTTTTAGGATTATTTCTTTATCCTTGACTCCTGTGAGTTTCATTATTAAATGCCTTGATGTAGTCTTCTTTGGGTTAAATCTGCTTGGTGTTCTATAACCTTCTTGTACTTGGATATTAATATCTTTCTGTAGGTTAGGGAAGTTCTCTCTTATTATTCCTTTGAATAAACTTTCTAGCCCTGTCACTTTTTCTACCTCCTCTTTAAGGCCAGTAACTCTCAAATTTGCCTTTTTGAGGCTATTTTCTAGATCCTTTAGGCACATTTCATTTTTTTTTCTTTTGTCTCCTCTGAATGTATATTTTCAAATAATCTGCCTTCAAGCTCATTAATTCTTTCTTCTGCTTGGGCAGTTCTGCTACGAAAGGACTCCAGTGCATTCTTCATTATGCCTATTGTATTTTTAAACTCTAGAATTTCGCATGATTCTTTTTAATTATTTCAATCTCTTTGTTAAATTTATGATAGAATTCTGGATTTATTTTGTGTGTTGTCTTGAATTTATTTGAGTTTCCTCAGTACAGCCATTTTGAATTCTGTCTGAACGGTCACAAATCTCTGTATTTCCATAATTGGGCCCTGATTTCTTATTTAGTTTATTTGGTGAAGTCATGTTTTCCTGGATAGTGTTGATGTTAGTAGATATTCTTCATGGTATAGGCATTGAAGAGTTAAATATTTATTGTAGACTTTACTGTCTGGGCTTATTTGTACCTGTTCTTTTTGGCCAGACTTTCCTGATATTTGAAAGGACTTGGGTGTTGTAATCTAAGCTGTATCTGCTTTAGGGGACACCCCAAGCCCAGTAACACTGTGGGTCTTATAGACTCATAGAGGTACCACCTTGACAGGTCTTGTACAAGATCCAGAAAAATTCTCTGAATCACAAGGCAAAGACTCTTATTCTCTTTCCTTACTTTATTCCAAACAAACAGAGTCTCTGTCTGTTCTGAGCCCCCTAAAGCTGGGAATGGAGTGATACTAGCACCCCTGTGGCCGCCATCATTATGACCATGCTGGGTCAGACCTAAAGCCAGCACAACACTGGGTCCCACCCAAGGTCTGCGGTAACCACTCCCTGGCTACTGTCTATGTTCGCTCAAGGCCCTGGAGCTCTACAATCAGCGGGTGGCAAAGCCAGACAGGCCTGTGTCCTTTTGTTCAGAGCAGAAAGGTCTCCCATGTCTCAGATGAGTCCAGACGTGCCTTCCAGGAGTAAGGAACTAGAGTAAAAATCCTTAGAAATCTACCTGGTATTCTATTGTACTGTGGCTGAGCTAGGACTCAAACTACAAGACACAGTCCTTCCCATTCTTCCCTCCCCTTTCCAAAGGCAGAGGAGCCTCACCCCATAGCCACCACCACCACAGGCCAGAGGGAGTACTTCCAGACTGCTGCTGATGTTCCCTTAAGGCCCAAGGGCTCTTAAGTCAGCTTGTGGTGAATGCTGCCTGGCTTGGGACTCACCCTTAAGGGTAGTAGGCTCCCCTCTGGCTCAGGGCAGGTCTAGAAAACTGTCCAAGAGTCAAGTCTGGAATTAGGGACCTCAAGATCCCACTTTGTCTTCTAGCTCCCTGTAGCCATGCTAGTACCTATGGTGCAAGACAAAGTTCCCTTTACTTTTCCCTCTGTTTTTCTCAAACAGGAGTTTTGCCCTGTACCCACCATGGCTGGTAATGTACTGAGTTTCACCTGAAGCCAGCAAGTCTCAGAGGCTCACCCAAAACCCTCGACGTAGTATTGTTGCTGGTTATTCAGGGCCTAGGGGCTCTTCAGTTAGCAGATGATGAATGCTGCCAGGACTGGGTTCTTTCCTTCAAATAAAAAGGTTTCCTTCTGGCCCAGAATGTGTCTAGAAATGTTGTCTGGGAACTAGGGTCTCATGACTCTGACCAGTGTCCAATCCTGCTATGGCTGAGCTGGTATCCAAGATGCAGGACAAAGTCTTCCCCACTTTTTCCCTCCCCCATCTCCAAGTGGAAGGAAAGGATCTCTTTTGGAGCCACAAGATATGCAGCCTGGGGTTAGGGGCAGGGTGATGTTAGCACTCCCTTAGCTGCCCTGGCTAGTGTCTCAGTAGATCAGGTGCCCCCCTCCCGCCAAGTCGAATGTCTCTGGGCCTAGTTTAGCACTAGGACTTGCTTAAGAGTTTCAGTCCTTATGGCCTGGACTGCCTTTCAAATTTACTTGGAGACACAGAGCACTGTAGCCCTTCAGTGGTGAGGTTTGTGGGAACTCAAGTTCTGACCTGCTGGCATCCTCAATTACCCTTCGGCTAGGGCTGGTTTATATGCTCCCTCTGTGGGTGGGTATCAGCTGAGCTTGGTCTGCTTTTTCTCTCTGCTCTAACAGGACAGAACTGAGTTCAATGCCTCACACTTACTCTGCTCTCTCTCCCCCAGCACCCAGAGACACTCTACATACCATGCTGCCAATGCCAGAGGTTAGGGAGGGGTGATATTGGTGACTCAGAACTGCTTCTTCTATCTCTTCAGTGCCTCTTTCAGTGATATAAAATTAAAACTAGGTACTATTTTTGGTTCTTATAAAGGTTTTTTTTTGGTTATTTGTGTGTGTGTATGTGTGTGTGTGTGTGTGTGTGTGTGTAGATAATAGTTGTTAACTTGGTGTCCTTGTGGAGGGTGGGGACTATTGGCAGAGCCTTCTATTCCACCATCGTGCTCCACCTCCTCTCCTCATCCATTTTTTTTAAAAACTACTTCCTTACACCTTATACAAAAATTAATTCAAGATGGATTAAAGACTTAAATGTTAGACCTAAAACCATAAAAACCCTAGAAGAAAACATAGGCAATACCATTCAGGACATAGGCATGGGCAAGGACTTCATGTCTAAAACACCAAAAGCAATGGCAACAAAAGCTAAAATTGACAAATGGGATCTAATTAAACTAAAGAGCTTCTGCACAGCAAAAGAAACTACCATCAGAGTGAACAGGCAACCTACAGAATGGGAGAAAATTTTTGCAATCTTCTCATCTGACAAAGGGCTAATATCCAGAATCTACAATGAACTCAAACAAATTTATAAGAGAAAAACAAACAACCCCATCAAAAAGTGGGCGAAGGATATGAACAGACACTTCTCAAAAGAAGACATTTGTACAGCCAAAAGACACATGAAAAAATGCTCATCATCACTGGCCATCAGAGAAATGCAAATCAAAACCACAGTGAGACACCATCTCACACCAGTTAGAATGGCAATCACTAAAAAGTCAGGAAATAACAGGTGTTGGAGAGGATGGGGAGAAATAGGAACACTTTTACACTGTTGGTGGGACTGTAAACTAGTTCAACCATTGTGGAAGTCAGTGTGGTGATTCCCCAGGGATCTAGAACTAGAAATACCATTTGACCCAGCCATCCCATTACTGGGTATATACCCAAAGGATTATAAAACATGCTGCTATAAAGACACATGCACACGTATGTTTATTGCAGCACTATTCACAATAGCAAAGACTTGGAACCAAGCCTAATGTCCATCAACGATAGACTGGATTAAGAAAATGTGGCACATATACACCATGGAATACTATGCAGCCATAAAAAATGAGGAGTTCATGTCCTTTGTATGGACATGGATGAAGTTGGAAACCATCATTCTCAGCAAACTATCGCAAGGACAAAAAAACCAAACACCGCATGTTCTCACTCATAGGTGGGAATTGAACAATGAGAACACATGGACACAGGAAGGGGAACATCACACACTGGGGCCTGTTGTGGAGTGGGGGGAGGGGGGAGGGAGAGCATTAGGAGATATGTCTAATGTTAAATGACGAGTTAATGGGTGCAGCACACCAACATGGCACATGTATACATATGTAACAAACCTGCACGTTGTGCACATGTACCCTAAAACTTAAATTAAAACAAACAAACAAACAAAAAAAAAAACTACTTCCTAACCATGCTTGGAGGGAAATGGTAAAATGAATCATTAAGAGTTTTACCTTTTCTTTCTTCAATTTCATACAGGAAACCAAGCCAAAAACATAAGTAAATGGCAAACTATGTAATTGACTCAGAATCAGATGGAAAACTATATTTCAATACAGTTTCTGTAATTAAGTTTCTCTCTGCCAAGAAAATATCTGAGCATATGATATGAACCTTATCAAAACCCAGTGAGCTGAAGTGGGGGAACGAGGTAAAAATGTGTTGAACCTCACAGTTTTGAAAATAATATTCAAAAGAAAACTTTAAAGAATCATTTTATTCTTATACTACATGCACAGTAGCTCAGAAGTCTTTCACTATACTAGAAACGCTAACATATTTTGAAGTTTCTTGGAACAAAGTCCCTTTTTTATTTCAATGCTGACAGATGAATATAAGAGAACTCCACCTTTCCCTTGAAAGTCTCTTGTGTACCATACAAGACTGGAAGAGTTCTAATACTGCTGAGTTCTATTTTCTTTGCTAATATTAATTTATTATCTTATAAAAAAGAGTGAAACAAACCATAAAGACTTGTCCAACTTCTAATTGAATTTTCAGGAGTGCTACATATTAAGTGGAGTATAACCACACAGCAGCAGAGAAACTAGACTATTCTTCGGTTTAACTATAATATTCATTTTTATCTTGTCTTACTGATTAGGTTGGGACAAAAAGTACTAAAGGAAATAAGTAACTTAATATCATACAGTGGGGTTTCTTTTAGTGTAATTTCTATGAGCAAAATAATCAAATTGCAAAACACTTTTTTTAGGAAGTACATCAGATACATTATTATTACTTTTGTTTTTCTTGGTCAAATGTTTATATTTCTTTTTGCAAGTAAATATGGTTGAAGACAACTGTAGGGGAGCTTAGCTAAGAAGAACCAAGGGTTCTAGGTAAGGTACCAAGTATGACACTAATAACCTGGTGGTATATGAAGCCTAGGAGTATAAAACTATTTCTCACCTCAGAAAGAGGAAGAACCACATACGTTGTTCTCTCAATAGCAGGGTCTCCACCTCATTCTTTATTGACTGGACATAAAATGTCATATTCCTAAATTGCCTAGTAACTAAGGCAATTAAATATTATAATTTTTAACACAAACTACATAGGGACTTTGACAAATTTTCAGATTCAAAATCAGGCATTGATTTATTTAAGCTAATCAGCATATACTCTAAGTTGATTGTCTCAGAGATGAGTAGTTCTGTCAATTCAAGCTAACTAGATACAGGCCCAGAACTTCTGTTTCACTGTTACAGGGAAAGTGTACCTGTCACTATTACATAGGAACATGAGAGGATGTGATACCTGAAGTTGCTATACACATCCCTGCTACTACATCAGAGGACCCATTTAATAACAAAGTTAACACAGAAAAGACAAGAGTTGAGTCAAGAAATTAATAGAACCATGTTCTCCTGACATGATTTGATCCCCTTGCTTTATCTAAGGCATCTCTAGGGATTCCAAATGTCTAAGATGACAAAAAACCTTTTGCTTAAGCCATTTTGGGTTGGTTTTTCTGCTACTTGCCATTAAAATCTTTCTTATGCATACAAAAGTTTAATAAGGAAAGAATGTAAGTAAATATAGGGAAGTGCTTAGGAAATTGTTAACTGACATTTTGGTTTCTCTGATAAATTAGAAAACTAGACCATGTGCCAAGAGTAAGATAAAAGTATAATAGCAGGAGGATCGTTTGAGTTTGTAGCCACTAAGAGAGGTATAACTGGGCAGTTATTGCAAGCCCAACTGAGATACAGGACCTTGAATTTGTAGTGATACAAATTTATATAATTGTTTTATTTTTGCCCAGTAACATTCAGACTCTGGAATATAGACACAGATTATTCACATAGCTAGATTGTTACAAGCCTGGAGTTTCACAGGGGATGGGTGAAGAAAAAAACAAAAGATAACTAAAATTTAAAGACCAGAAAAATCTAACTTAGATAAGAGAAAAAGAATTTGGAAAAGAATATGTGGCAGATAGATGATTTGAGATTAAAATTTAGGTATGTTGTGAATAATAGTAAGATAGCTAGTATAATAATGTCTGAATAAGAAACATATAGAACACACTGGGTAATTATAGAAGTGTTTAATAAATCTACTATTCACAAATGTTTTTGCATGGGCAGGATGTATAGAAACCATAGGAATTAACACAATTCACAAAGGATGACAACAGCAGGGTACATTTACCATACCTAAACATGAAGAGATAGGTGGAGGAAATAATTATCAGAGTCAGGAATGGAAACTTACATTGGAAGGGCCTCCTGATAATTTAGAGCAACCTTGTATGAAGGGTGCAGGGGGAATAAGTGCCCTTATTTCATTCTTTATCCTCGCTCTAATCTGCTGATTCCCCATGTGTGAGCCAAACTGGAAGCCAGACAGCAAGGGGGCTCATCACTAATGGGTCCATTTAGGTTAAACACATGGGGAACAGAGAAGGGTAAAAAAGATTGGGTGGAAGGTCCAAAGGGGTAAGCAAAAGATCTTCAGCAGAGGTTTAACATTTAGAAATGGGCTGTTCTGAAGGATTGAAAGTTTCTGTATCTAATTTTAGGTAGATGACTAAAGTGGGATAGACTGCATGACCACTGCAATTGATAAGGCCTGGATATTGTGAGGCTCAAAGATTGTGTGCTTGGCCAAAGCTGCTAGTGGAGGCACAGCTATGGTGAGTTTCTGCTTATTTAAAACAATATATAAGGAATTTTTAGAAAAATAAACAAACAGAGATTAGGCATACAGATGTTTTAAGGTATTGGGAAATAGACCTTTTGTTGTTTAAACCCAGACTTTAGGTCTCAAGAGCTAGAATAGATATTAGCTAGTCACTAGAGGGTGAGATTTGTATGATATACCCACAGGCCTTATAGATCTAAATGACCTTCCACTACTCCCAACATGATTACCACTTGCTCTCTAAACTCCTTCCTGGTTGTTTTTTACATAAACTCACATGAGAGTTATGGGTTTGAGGAATTCAGATTGTGAGTTCAACCCATGATTAGTGTATTTTGTCAGTAAACAGATAACATGGGGATATTTCCTGTACTAAGGTGGAAAAAACCTCATGGAAACATTAAGACCTAAAGGTTAAGAAAATTTTAAAATTAGGTGTCTCTGGAACACCTTCTCTAGGAATAGATGTTTCTCCAAGACTCAAAAAGGGAAAGAATCACACTCAAAAAATAATTTGGTCTTGATCAGTAGATCAGTAGAAAGGTGGGGAAAAAAAATCTAGTCAATGATCTACAGGAAGGATAATCTTCTCGAAAGACAAGTTAATAAAATGAATATCTAGGAAGATATGACTATGACTGGAGCAGGAAGAAATCTAATAGAAGGAAAGGAGGCTCTCAGAGAGTGCAACGCATAGCTACTCCCAATAGAAATGCATTCAGGAAACTCACCCCACTGCAGCAAGAAAGGAGGATGCAGAAGAAAATATTGTTGCTTCCTTGCAGTAGCACAGGTTATTATCTAAGCCTGGGGAATTCCAAGCTGGAGAAAAGACCAGGTTTAAACTTGGGGCACGTGGCAGAGTGTGTTGGCCCTAAGTGGGCCTCCTGGGACTCTAGCTGTGGAGGCAGCAAAGGCAGGTTCATTTACTTCAGGCATTTGCTGAGGGGGAGATATTGATTGAGATAAATGTAGATATTAGGAAGCAACTCCCTAGGAGGAGGCATCCACAGGAATTAAAGCAGGAGAAAATAGCCACTGTAGAAAGAGCTTAAAAATCCTTTGGGATTCCATTGAAGATGGAAAACCAAAGAGGAGGAGAAGAGAGGAGAGGGAAACAGGAAGAGTTAGGGTGAAAGGGAGAGAGAGAATTATCTTTTTTAGAGGAATCCTGATTTCTTTGAGCAATGGGCTGCACCTGCAAACAGTTTTTACATTTAATATTTTTCTCTTTTCATTTTCCACTGTACAGACATCAGGCTTTACCCTGGTTTCAATATATAGATGGAGGGAAATATTCACAGAACAGACTAGTAATTTAAGACACAAATAAATTAGTTGGAGCCAGTTAGAGAAAGGACAAGATATTATCACATAGCTCATGGCAGGCGGAAAGAATAACAAGTCCCTATTTTGTCAAATCCGTATTGACTTCAATAGGGATGGTACCATGTTTGAAAGGCTGAAGAAGAGACTTGGTGCCAGTGAAAACACATTGGGTTTATTGAGGGCACTTACATACAGAGCAGTTCAGTGGCAGCGGGCTGGACAGGAGAACCAGAACAGCTTGTAAAAACATGCAGTTTATATAGCATTTTCACTTAGCACCCTCTCCCTAGCAACCTCCACTGACAACCTCCATTCAACCCAAACAAAGGGCCTCAATATCTTGTCTGGCCCACATCCCAGGGGATGGGCCAGAGTTTCAGATGTTTGTTCCTCATAGATAAGGAAGGAATCTCCAACTTGGTCACTCCTGAGTTTCTTAGCTCAGAACTCTGAACACATATTCTTCTTAGATAATTCTTCTCAGGGTATGCTGAAGTTATTGCTGTCAGGTGCATCTGCTTTACAGTCCTAGACTTTTGATCACACACAGACTCATCTTACCTGCCCTAGAGCAGTTAAAGGAAAATGTTTATAACCTTGGGGAGAGATCTGTGAAAAGGTAAAGATGACCAAAACTTTGGAGAAGGTACATCAATATTTGACTCCTTATGAGGTGATACAGAAGTTTCCCAGGCAGCACAGTCTACTGAACCATCTTCCAAAGCTCTGAGTGGCCAATCCCCAGCAAAAATCCTTTTAATTAACTAAACATAATCTGTCACATTATTTTTTTTTTTTGAGACAGTGTCTGACTCTGTCACTGAGGCTGTAGCACAGTGGCACAATCTTCGCTCACTGCAGGCTCAACCTCCTAGGCTCAAGAGATCCTTCCACCTCAGCTTCCCAAGTAGCTGGGGCTACAGGTGTGTACAACTATGCTCTGCTAATTTTTGTATTTTTTTTTTTGTAGAGATGGGGTCTCACCATGTTCCATAGGCTGGTCTTGAACTCCTGGGCTAAAGTGATCCACCAGCCTCAGCCTCCCAAAGTGCTGGGATTACAAGTGTAAGCCACCATGCTCAGCTTATTCTTTATAATAGTCTCAGTTCTGTATTGTTTTGGGCCACTCTTTTCAATTCTCATTAGTTTGATTTTTATTCTGTTCCTAATTAGGAAATATCTGATTGTTTTAAGTCACAAAGAGTTTATGACATCAACATATTTTAGAAAGCCGTAGAGAGTCTTTATATTAATTTCATTATGCTAGTGAGCTCATTTCTCCTCTTGCTGAATGTTCTTTTCATATGGCTGATCTTACATATGTAACAACACATACTGTACAATAAAAATTTTGGAAAGATAGCTTTAGCCAAATTGATGATAGTTGAAGATTATTTGAGACAAATAGAGTCCTTAAAACAAATCATACGAGAAACCAGAATCTTCTGAAAATTATATAATTCAGGAAAAGAAATAAAACTACAAATATGTAAATTGAAGATTATAAAAAATTATTGTGTCATTCAGAAATGTGAGTTGTTCTTTTTTTCTGCCACTGTCCTAGAGCAATAAATATTGGATATATCCCTTAAATGACTACCTACACAGATGTTCTTAATTTTGGTAGAATACTGGACTCACCAGGGAGGTTTATAAAATACAAAAAAGCCCAGCTTATTTTTAGAAAAAAAAAATACTGAGGCTGTTACTTTTCCCTGAACACAATTTTATTACAACACCTATTTTTATATTTATCTTTTAAAATTTCATCTTTTTATTATTCTTATTTAATGCATGTTTCCTCTAACTCCTAAGCCCTTTGAGGTCTGGGACTTATTTGTCTTTGTATCTTCAATGACTGCTATATAAAGGCTACTTAATACATTTTTATTGTATGAATACATAATAACCATAATGCTTAGAGGTACATTTCTGTTGCAATTCAAAATTAGAGAGCATGGCGTCTGGCTTTTGACATGTGTTAGTACCCTGCTTACCTCCCATCAAGTGAGGTACCTGAACTTCCTTAGCAGACCGAAATCAAATATTGTCCTCTCTCTGAAGTGTGCTTAGGATCACAAAAAAGTCAATGGAATGCGCTAATGTCTGTTTCTCCAATTGTCTTGGATATTCTAGAAGTTATGATTTTCAATGACTTGAGGCACTGTATTCACTATATATGCCTCAAATTTCATAATCTACTTTTCAGGTTTTGTTTGCAAAAAACTACAAATGCTTATACTTTTATTAACTCAGCATCACTAAAGATAATCAAATTCAAATTTTTCTTTTCACCAAGGGGAACAATGTGATTTTCAGATACACTAAATTTCCAGCCTAAATAGATGTTGCTTCATATATTGTAAATGAGTGTTTGTTTATTCATATACTCATAGACATAGATAGATGACAGATAGGTAGATAGATAGATAGTGTACTAGTCTGTTCTCACACTGCTATAAAGAACTATCTGAGACTGGGCACTTTATAAAGAAAAGAGGTTTAATTGACTTATAGTTCCACAGGCTATGCAGGAGGCATGGCTGGGGAGGCCTCAGGAAATTTACAATCATAATAGAAGAGTGAAGGGGAAGCAAGCCTATCTTCATGGTAGTCAGAGAGAGAAAGAGCAAAGGGTGAAGTGCTACATACTTGCAAACAACTAGATCTCATGAGAACTCAGTATCACAAGAACAGCAAGGGAGAAAACCACCCCATGATCCAATCACCTCCTGCCATGTCCCTCCCCCAACACTGGGGACTGTGATTCAACATGAGATTTGGGTGGGGACACAGACCCAAATCATATCAGATAGATGGATGGATGGATAGATAGATATATAGGATAGATATACAGAGATATATAATTCTGAAAAATTTTACATAAAGAATGTGTTTTTTGAAGTCCAAATCCAGTCTACATCTAAGAATCCAAAACTGAATAGGGAAATGCTATTCAAATTTCTAACTGGGCATATAAATTCTAGTTAAAAGAACTTAAAGCTAAGAATTAATCTAAATATTTTGTTTTCATTTCTGTTAAAAATATTCTAAAATGCACTACATCCTGCTATAAAAAGCATGACATAGTAATTGAGCTTTTAAACCCAATCATGAAAATGGTCAAAATAGTTCAATACCCCAAGATCTCATCATGTCACAAAATTACACATCTAAATAATACCCTAAGGGATTAGAGTCCAGACCCCTCATTTTGTAGGGAAAGGCCTAGACAGTTTAAAGGACCTGCCTAAAGTTACACAGAAAGTAGGTAACAGAGGCTTGATTAAAACCTTTCTTCTCATTCCAGTTCCAGTGCTCAAAGTAGAAGCAGCCTCTGGAAGTAAGAAAGGAAAGGGCCCCCACTCTCCCTTATGATTTGCACCAACCACGGCAGTTCTTTGCTCAGCTGATGCTGAGAAAGCTCTGAGGGGTTTGAGTTTTATTTCCCCTGCTGGCTCTACCTGCTTCACACTCTTTCATTCCTTCCCTCTCTGTATCTACCCTGGGAGCACAATGCCCATGTCGTAGCAGGATAGGAAGCAGAAGATGAAGGACAAAAATCTCAGGTTTCTCCTATGAAATACTAGATACTAGAAAGCACTGGAAAAAATATACTCAGCAGTGTTCTGAAAATGTGATCAGGACCTCCTGCTTCAGAATCACCTGCAGTGCTCAGCAAACTCAAGTGTTCAGTGCTTAGCCCACATCTCCAGAATCAGAATCTCTAAGGCACTGGACCAAGAGTTTGCATTGCTAATGAGCTCCCAGAATGTTATATATACCCTGAAGTTTGAGAACCACAGGGGTACAAAGTGTGTTGAGGAATTTTTAAAAAATTACTTCACAAATTTTATGTATAATACATAAACAGCTTAAGGAATTTTCAGAAAATGAACACCCATGTACATAAAGAAGGAATGAATTTTTACCCAAGTATTTTGTCTTAAGAAAAGTAGTTTGTGTGTGAAAACCCTTTTCAGATATCTATCATTTTTTGAAATACAAGAAAGCATGAAGGAATAAAATTTAAAACTAAATTCAAATTGATTTGTAAATGTTATAATGCTTAGATGTAAAATAAATATTTACATATTACTTGTTTTACTTTAGCAATAATCAATTGGAAGATACAACAAAAGATAAAACAGAAACTAATTCACAATAGCATCTAAGAATATAAGATATCTAGTAATATAAATGAGAACATTATAGTCCTCTACAAAGAAAACAACTTTACTTGGAAAAGTAAGAAAAACATTGATGAAACATAGACTTGTTCTATTCTTGAAACGTATAAATGTTTATTTTGTTTATTTATTTATTTATTTATTTATTTATTTATTTATTTATTTATTTTTATTTTTTCTGTCGCCCAGGCTGGAGTGCAGTGGGGCGATCTCGGCTCACTGCAAGCTCCGCCTCCCGGGTTCATGCCATTCTCCTGCCTCAGGCTCCCGAGTAGCTGGGACTACAGGCGCCCGCCACCACGCCCAGCTAATTTTGTGTATTTTAGTAGAGACGGGGTTTCACCGTGTTAGCCAGGATGGTGTCGATCTCCTAACCTCGTGATCCGCCTGCCTCAGCCTCCCAAAATGCTGGGATTACAGGCGTGAGCCACTGCGCCCGGCCATAATTGTTTATTTTAAAAATAAAAATTATTGCACTATTATAAGTTGAATTAAATTCCCATTGTAAAAAGTAGAGGTTCCTCTTCAAAAATACTTTCCTCGCTATCTAATTAAAAATAAATAACTTATCTTAAAAACAAAATTTATTCAAAAACCTATACTAACATTCTTAAATATCTACTAGCCATAATTAAAAAATCAATATACTTTATATTCTTAACTCCAACAATTTAGCCTAAATACTTGCCCTAACATACTTATACTAGTCCAAACAAACATTAAATCATAGCCTGTTCCTCTTCCTTATTTAAAAGTGTTTTTACCTTTCTCAACATTCCACAAGTTACTTCCTCCTTCCTTTGTTCTCCTCTGCCTTTGCCTCTTTTAAAAAATTCTAAGTCACTAGCCGATCGAAACACATACAAAATATAAAGTCCCATTCCAACCAATAAAAACCAAACACAACAATAAAATAAACACATTGAATTATAAATAATCCTGTCTCCTTTGTTCCATATACTCTCATAACAAAACTATTGACAAATATACCCTTTCTACAAAAAATAATAACAGCCTTACTAAAAAAATTAAATTTATATTCAAATACTATTTCTTTACAACACCAAAAAACAAACATTTCAAACACCATGAAAATAAGACAAGTAAGAATACATTTTGAAATTATAAATGACAAGGTTTATAAAGTCTTATCCTGCTAGATAAATGAAACATAAAAAAGATAAGATTTAAAGCAATAAAACACTATCAAAAATAATATACAATCAATGGAACAGAACACATCTCTTAAAAACAGAGGCCCACTATAGTAGTTCTCACACCTAAGCATTCACAAGAATCACCTGAGGAGCAAGGAAACACTGCAAAACTCTGGGCTTCAACTCAAAATTTCTAAATCAAGACTTCTAATTGGTCCCAGTCCTACACTCCTACATGAGCCCAAACCTTCCTGACAATGATAATCAGAGAGAAAATAAACCAGTCAACCGTCTTGGTGGCTGTAATCCCAGAGTAACTCATGCAAGAGCCGTAAGTCATACAAGGAGGTGTATGTACAAGAATGGGGGTACTCTGCCTTTTCCAAGAGTAGAGCAGAGACTCGTGCAACGGGAAAGGAGATGAGAATATGCAACTACATCGTTCATGAACTAAAATGACACGACTATGACATTATAGGTCTAGACAAATTCAAAGGAGTCCTTGAATATATGTGTATATACAGACCCACAAACTTTTGCCTGTTGTCTCTTTTTTTGACTCTATTTATTGGGACATTAAAAGAAAGTATTTTCAGTTGTCTGTTTATATATATACCAAGCATTCATATTTATATGTTTATTTTCATTTACACTTCCTCCTCACCCAGTAAGACATTAGAACAGTTTTATGATTCTACCAACTATTTTGCCAGGGTTTCCATGACTTTTAATTACCAAGTTATTCAATACATTAAGTTACTATCATGAGCTAACACAATAGGCCTCTACACAGTTCATGCTTAGTAATTATTCAAATGCCAGTTGGCTTTTTTCAAGTGTGTGTGAACCATATTAAGCATGTGTAGTCATAATTATGCAAAGAAACCATAGTTTATTTTGTGCTTTATTGAATGGAAAACAATTGATTTAAGGGTTTTTCAATCATTTGAACTGGAATAATTGTCGGGCATTTTTTTTTTTTTTTTTTTTTTTTTTTTTTGAGACAGAGTCTTGCTCTGTCGCCCAGGCTGGAGTGCAGTGACGCGATCTCGGCTCACTGCAAGCTCTGCCTCCAATTGTCGGGCATTTTTAAAAAATCATGTTAGCAATCCACATCATGCCACAAACTTACTTTTGAAAAATAAAATCAGATACAATTTTAAAATTATAGAAGTTTATTGCTTATACAAAAAATTAGTTCACAAACCGGAAGACCACAGACTGAAAGTGGTAGGAAGCCTCCTTAGAACTGTTAAAATGCAGTTTATAAAAATTGGAAATCATCATTCTCAGTAAACTATCGCAAGGACAAAAAACCAAACACCGCATGTTCTCACTCATAGGTGGGAATTGAACAATGAGAACACATGGACACAGGAAGGGGAACATCACACTCTGGGGACTGTTGTGGGGTGGGGGGAGGGGGGAGGGATAGCATTAAGAGATATACCTAATGCTAAATGACGAGTTAATGGGTGCAGCACACCAGCATGGCACATGTATACATATGTAACTAACCTGCACATTGTGCACATGTACCCTAAAACTTAAAGTATAATAATAATAAAATAAATAAAAAAAATGAAAGAGTATGTATTTTGACCATTTTCATGATTGGCTGTTATACATTAACATTCTTTTTAAGGCAAGCAGGGCTGCTGAACTGATCTGTCTGTAGCTGATTGGTTTAGTTTCACTGAATCATACTGACAGAGATGAAAAGCTTCCATTTCATGTTTTGTTTTTTATTAGAACCAGCATTTCAAGTAAATCAGAATAACTTAAGTTTTGGCTACATGGCTATGGGCAGTTGGCCTTGGGGTACATCAAAACTGTGGCCTTCATTTTAATTTTTCTTTAGCATACTAAATTTTAGATGAATGAAAGAAATAAGGATAAGAGACTCCAAATAAAAATAGGAAATATGCTTGAGGATCATAAAAATATAAAATGAATATAAAAATCTGAGGATTTTGATGGCACACACGGAACCTCTGTAATGATCAAAGCAATGAAAGATATTGACAAATACTACTGAAAGATAGGATCTCAATAAAATAAGTTTAAAAGAAAATAATCTAGGCAATTTTTTTCTTGAAAAACTTTGTTAGATAAAATTTTGTTATTGTTAATATGCAGAGTGCTTACTAAGAAGAAAAGTGATTTTTCAGTATCAAGAGGCATTAAAAAAATTGACTGCTCCCTCACTCCTGGCCCCATCAACTTATTTTCAGGAATTAGAAGGGAGATAGCATGCACAAAATGCCTATGTCCATGCATCCTTTTAATCGGGTAGTGTCCTGTGGCCAACAATGGTCGTAATGTTATAATGCTTAGATGTAAAATAAATATTTAAATATTACTTGTTCTACTCTAGAGTAGCAAAAACAAATTGGAAGATACAACAAAAGATAAAACAGAAACTAAATGGTCATGGCAGTTAACAGGCTATGAAGCCAAGGCAGGGGTGGGCCCAAAGAACAATAATTCGGAGGTAAGGTGAAATTAAGCGCCAAGAAGACAAATCTAACAGACCCAATAAGGGTATTACCTGCATCAACCTGCAGGTGCCCATTGCTCTGTTCTACACTCAGAGGCAGTGTTATTTGACCCTTTGCCAGCACTGCTAGCCACACACTTTTACTCTGTTGCTAGAAGGAAAACAGGTATAAAGAAATGGAATGGAGACAATATGAGACGCCAGGTGGTGCCAGCAGAGTCTTAGGCACAGGTGTTTCTATAGGGATCATGGCTTTACAGGAGACAGGTGGGGAATGCTTGCGCACACTGAGTTGCTTAGAAGGAAATGAAAATTTAAGAGTATTATCTCTGCTTGGTAAAACTACAGAGATTTTTATTTCTTCTTTATACTTTTCAAAGTTAAAAATTCAACAATGTCTATTTTATTTATTGTCAGAAAGATCAGCCATAGAATAGGAAAAAAAAAACCCTCCCTTCACATTAAGCTTGAACATTTTAATTCTGCCCTAGATTCCTTAGAAGAAAAGAATAATCATGAATAAAGTTTTCTTAGGGGTTAGCACTTATACTGTGAAAGAACAGTAACTATAGAAGGATATTTTCTCTTTTCATAATAGTCTATGCTGCTGAAAGTCCTATGAAAGTACTAAAAAACAGGCAATAAATATGATTCTTTTCTAAGTCACATTCACACAAGCACTTGCTTTGTGTGTATTTTCCAAGGACAACATTTGTGATAGTGATAATAGAGAAGTAATGGAGCAAATGCATATTTTAAAACAGGATTATAAGAAATATTTCTGCAGTAAATCAAAGCAAAAGAAAAGCCCAAAGATATTGAAGCAATCCATAGTGGAAAATGCAATAAATGATCCATGATACCCTATAATCTTTACGGGCTAACATTTAAATACCTTTTATACATCTAACTGGCTAATTATAAACATTGAGGATCCCATCATTAATAGAATAAAAAAGAAAGATAACATGAAATAAAGCTTTGGGAAGAAATTTATGGGGAAATAATTTAATAAAGCAATGGAATAGATCTTGTATTGAATAATACAAGAAAAGCCAAAAATTGTTTGAAGCATTCTTGCTGTGGATTATTTTGTAATTATGTATTAAGACTCAGGTGCAATGCTAAATTTTCTCCTTCTAGTAAAATAGACTGCAGCAATCAGTTTCTCCCTTTCAGACTCAGTTTCTACATCTGCAGTCATATCACAAAATTTTGACCAGAATCAAATAAGAAAAAATGTGAACATTCTTATTACGTGTAAAGCATTCTATCTAATAATGTTTTAAAGGTATGTCAAACATATGTAAAACATTTAATGTAAAATGATGAGACTCGCTAAAACAGTGATCTCCTTTTCTCCTACGTTTTTATCCTCCCTTCTAGAAACAGACTACAAGTTTCCTCGAAATGATAAAATTAACCAGCATTTAAGCAGAGACCATTCTAAATTGGCTTCTTTCTCAATGCACACTATTATGGAGCCAAGATATTCGATTTTTTATCCAAATGTCCCTTTTTAGTTCTACTGAATAGGAGTATATTAAGCTCTTATTCATATATAAATTTAAACTTAAAACTCAAGTAAAAGTGTAAAAGCCATAATTTGAAAGCAAAATTAACAATATTTTCTGAGATAGGTTAAAGCATTATTTCATAAGAAGTGAGTTTCTCTTTCTCCCTTGATTGCCCTAAATATCTGGTAAATAACATTTTAAAATCACATTTACAACATTAGATTTATGACTCCTTTAAATATTCATCGACCATTTAAACTTCAGATGAGCCTAATCAAGAAAAGAGTTAATATTGGAATAAATTAAAGGCTATTATGTTTAGCAATTCGTTATTTATATGGAATAAGTCTCTCTGTATACCTGGTTGCGATGCAGGAAATGTTTTCTCCTCCTCTGCCAGCCCACACAACTGTGAGTTGTTTCTAAAGAAAACAGTAGCAGCTGGGAGAATAGAAAAAAATGAGTAATGTACTGTCTTAATCATTTGAGGCCATTATAACAAATTATTTTAAACTGAGTGGCTTAACAACAGAAATTTTTTTCTCACAGTTCTGGAGGCTGAAAGTCCAAAATCAAGGTACTAACAGAACCAATCTTATAAGGACCCACATTCTAGTCTGCAGATAGCCATCTTTTCTTGGATCCTCACACAGCAGAGAGCAGAGAGAAAACAAGCTCTCACCCCTCTCTTGTTAGGGCACTAATCCCACTCACGAGGACTCCACCCTCATAACCTAATTACCTCTCAAAGGCCCTGCATCCTGACATCATCACATTAGGGATTAGGGTTTCAACAGATGAATTTTGGGAAAGGACAAACGTTTGATCCATAACATGTATGTTCCCAAGATATGGCAGTATTAGCAGAGAATGACTGAAGGCCTAAAATGTGTTCAGTGTTATCTTAGTTTTGGGAGACAACGAAAAATAAGCAAGATAGGCTGCTCCCAGATGGAGAGAAAGACTGCAACAAAGAATCATAATGAAGGATGGTGACCAAACTGCAGGGCAAAATACAATCTACTATGGAGGTTCTCAAGGCATCTAACCCAGTGTAGGAGTTGCCGAAAAGATTTCCAGAGGAAATGGTATCTATGAGTAGCATGAAGGCAGATGAGACAAGGGGCTGGTGTTCAGGCCAAGGAGGTGAAAGGAAATGTGACTTGCTGACGAATAGAAGGACTTCACTTTGACGCAAGTTTAAAAAGTGTTTATAGTGTTTATGGGAATGACAAAACAGGAGGCTGTCAAAATAAGCAAAAGCCAG
The DNA here is from genome assembly GCF_029281585.2 of Gorilla gorilla gorilla. Classification (NCBI taxonomy): domain Eukaryota; kingdom Metazoa; phylum Chordata; class Mammalia; order Primates; family Hominidae; genus Gorilla; species Gorilla gorilla. Next base: position 46,458,398 of record NC_073243.2, on the reverse strand, counting down.
AACTTATGAGGGCTTTGTAAGTCATGTCTAGGAGTTTGAGTTTTTCTAAGAGGTTCAGAAAGTCAGAGAAGGGATTTAAGCAGGGGAATGTCATAAAGATTTGTTTAATAAAAATGAAATAAGAGCTGCCGTTAAATGCTTTCTGGGACTAAATACTTAATAAACATCAACTCCTTTAATCTTTACCATGAGCCTAGGAATTGGGTAATAGTGTAATAGTATTATTCTCACTTTCCCAATTTAAAAAAGTGAATTTTATAGAGGATGGTTGCCCAGAATTCACACAGCTAGGATGTGGCTGAGCCATAACTTGAGCCCAAATCTATTTGAGAAAAAGTAGGGGGGTGGTGGGATAAGTATTAGGTTGAGTCTTGCTAATATTGATTATTTTCGTTGCTGAAAACAGCTATTTCACATGATTTAATCTGTCTTTAAAAATCCCCACACCTTCTGAAATTAACTTTCAATTTCAAAAATTGAGCTGCCAAGTGCAGATATCAAAAGAACAGAGATGTCATTTGAAATTCTCAGTCCAAATCATTTTGGCAGTCTCAGACTTTGCGGATTTAAACCCAAAGGTCTCTGGCTTAATTCTCATCTCTCTCCACCTCTGTCATTCCAAGTCTTTTTTTGTCTCTTGCTTTCTGCAATTCCCTGTCAGCCAGGAGACTGCTGACTCTGTCAGTGTGTTCCAAGACCTTCGTCTCCTCTGCATTTTCCCCAATGTCTCTATTCTCAGTGTGTTTTTTTATAGAGTAAAAAAGAACTGATTGCAGAGCACATCTTGGAGACTTTCCCCTGGAATCTGAAGGGCCTTACAGAGATTCCATGGGGTGATGCACTCCCCATTCCATTCTCCAGAACTCTCGTGTGTTGCTGCTTCTCCCATCTCTGTATCCTTCACAGACCTCAGCATCTAAACTCAAATAAAGAGAATTAAAGATGTGAGTGCATTGTAAGTTGCATTTGAAGCCTACTTTCCTTCCCAAGAAAGACAGCTACCTAATCATAAATACCAACAGGTAATATTCCCCTTAGACCTTGATCTTTGGAACTCATTTGAAATTCTAAGCAAAGATGGGCAATTTGATTGATCAGTGGGTGGGTACCGATAGGGCCCAAGTGTAGCCTTCAGTCTGATATCGGCTTTTGACAATTATGTTATAGGAGAATAATCCCATTCTGCTTCCCTCATTATTGTTCTTTCTTCTCCTTGTTCCTCTACCTCTGCCAACAGCTCCACCAGGAGTTTGTTCACCCAAAGTATTCTGCTCAATAATGACTTTACTGTTTTGTAAAATTCATGCATGTTCACTATAATGAAATCAAGAAGTAGACATTTGTATAAAGAAATTAACCAAAACATTCCAAATAGCACTAGAGAATTATGTCAAGGGATTATCATTCCAGACATCTCGTGATGAAGATTTACAGATCAAAGGGTGGACAGGGAGATGGATTAAAAAAATGGTGAATAGATATACAGATAAGTGACTAGGTTATTAGGGAGGTAGGAAGCTAAATGATAGATATATAGATAGATCAATAGATTGATAGGTGGAAAATTAATCAAAAGATAAAAGTAATTTTTAAAAAATGATTATCCTATACATGATATTTTTTAAAGGATAATATTAGATTTAATTTTTGCCTTCAACAAAAGGAGAAACCCAAGGGAAGCTGAAGAAAAAGGAATTGCTAGACGTTAAATGTATGTTTTTAAATTTCAATATATAATTTCATTTCTCCTTTATGAATAAAAACATAGGAAACAATACTAAAAGTCTAGAGTTATTATTTCTTTTAAACAACATGTTTCAACTTTAGGGAGAATAATTGACTCCCCTGCTTTTAATTGTGAGAAAATTAGCACTCTTATATATCCTTTAGTCTCACTCCTACTCCCTAATATTAGTTATGTAATCACTGATATTACAGGATTTACAACATTTATACTCTGTTCTACAACCATAATCCCCTCAGTTATTAAGTCTAAGTTCTGTATATTAATAGATGCTATGATAACCACTAGCCCTGTTACCACACTTTTCTGTAGTCGTATCTTGGTTGAATAGACTTACTCATTAATTCATTTTTAAGAAAGGCTCATCATTCCTGTATTGTATGCATTTCTATATACTTGAAAATGTCAGTATGTTGCCTTTTATATTAGATTAAAAAATGAAAGAGTATAAAATTATTGGATCAGTATCGTTTTTACTACTAAATTTTCTAAGCATGCCTTCACCATCTTCGTAAATTGACTATTGGTTTAATACTTTAGTATTTTTTTGCATTTGTCTCTTGGCAGCAGGATTTCTTAGTTTCCTCAGTATTTGCTTAAAAAAAAAATAAAAGTCCATGGGTGCTATGCCCACCAGTACCACACTTAGAACTATGCAGGAAGTACTCTCACCCCAATCCCTATATTTTAAAGGGCCTGGAACTAGCTTACCCCAGCTCATGTCTTTCTCAGACATGGTATAAGGGGTTTGCTGGTTCAAGGGACTTTGTCTTTGTGCTCTTATTCTAAACCACGCTTTGGGTACCTGGATACCCAACATTCTCTGCCCAAACAACCTTAAGCCTGTTTCCAGGGCCTACACATGCACTTTCCCCAGGTCTGTTCTCCTGAGAGTGGACCAAGCCACCACACCTAGACCCAAGGAATATCCCAGGGTTTACTGCTTGAGAAGGTATGGACACAACTTGAATGTGTGAACTAAGGTATTCAGATATATGCAAATGATGTCCCTGATGACGTCCAACATTGACAAGTGTCCTGGGGTCAAGCTGGCTCTTGCCACACAATCATATTTTCAGTTAGAACTCCAAGTCATTGAAAAATTCTAAATTTAAACCCAGAATTCCAGACTGTTGAAAAACTATATTTGTCAAGGTAGGAGGAGAGAACATATTTTATTTTATGTAGTTGTTAGACACACATACACACACACACACATATATGCATACAAAATCTTAGATATCATCTTTTACATTTTGACATATGGTACATCAGTCGCCATTTATAGTCTTGACTAGTTCCCACTGGTATGAGGGGACTTCATAACGTTTATGGAAAAATAGAATTTAAAGGTAAAAATTAAAAATATAAACTTTGTTTCTCAACATAAGCTCCATCAAGGTCAAGGCACTTTTGTAAGTGATAATACCCGTCATTTAGTTCATCCCTAAGGAACTGAGGATCTTGGTAATTTAACCATGCCAATGCAGTCTTCTTTACATTATTAACTGAAGAAAAGTGAGTACTCTCACGCCAGTTAGAATGGTGATCATTAAAAAAGTCAGGAAACAACAGATGCTGGAGAGGATGTGGAGAAATAGGAATGCTTTTACACTGTTGGTGGGAGTGTAAATTAGCTCAACCATTGTGGAAGACAGTGTGGCGATTCCTCAAGGATCTAGAACCAGAAATACCATTTGACCCAGCAATCCCATTACTGGGTATATACCCAAAGGATTATAAATCAGTCTACTATAAAAACACATGCATGCGTATGTTTATGCAGCACTATTCACAATAGCAAAGACTTGGAAGCAACCCAAATGCCCACCAATGATAGACTGGATAAAGAAACTGTGGCACATATAAACCATGGAATACTATGTGGCCATGAAAAAGAATGAGTTCATGTCATTTGCAAGGACATGGATGAAGCTGGAAACCATCATTCTCAGCAAACTAACACAGGAACAGAAAACCAAACACCGCATGTTCTCACTCATGAGTGGGAGTTGAACAATGAGAACACATGGACACAGGGATGGGAACATCACAACTGGGGCCCGTCAGGGGGTGGGGGGCAAGGGGAGGGAGAGCGTTAGGATAAATACCTAATGCATACGGGGCTTAAAACCTAGGTGACAGGTTGATGCGTGCAGCAAACCACCATGGCACATGTATACCTATGTAACAAAGTTTAATTAAAAAAAAAAAGATAAGGAAACAAAAATAAGTCAGAAGGAGCCAAATCAGGACTACAAGGTGGATGCCTACTACTTTCCCATAGAATTTTTCACAAAATGTCCTTTGTTTGATGAGAGAAATAAGCAGAAGCATTGTCATAGTAGAGGAATCGCTGGTGAAGCTTTCTCAGGCATTTTTCTGCTAAAGCTTTGGTTAACTTTTTCAAAACACTTTCGTAATAAGCAGACGTTGTCATTCTTTGAACCTCCAAAAAATCAACAAGCAATATTTTGAGTACCCCCAAAAGCTATTGCCATGATGTTTGCTTTTGACTGCTTTTGCTTTGACGGGATCACTTTCAGCTTTGGATTGGGCTTTGTCTTCAGGATTGTACAGGTAAAGCCACATTTCATTTCCTGATACAATTCTTAGAAGAAATATTTCAGGATCTTCATCCCATTTGTTTAAAATTTCCCTTGAAAGCTCTTTACTTGTCTGTAGCTAATCTGGGCACAACAGTTTTAGTACCCATTGGGTGAAAAGTTTGCTCAACTTTAATTTTTCAGTCAGAATTATATAAGCTGAACCAATTGAGATGTCTATGGTATTGGTTATTGTTTGTGCTGTTGTTAATCATCAGTCGTCTTCAATTAGGGTGCCAACAAGATGAAATTTTGCCTTGCAAATTATGTGGATGGTCTGCTGCTGCACGCTTCCTCTTCAACATAATCTCGTTCCCTTTTAATGACAGTTATTCGTGTTCAAACTGCTGATTTATTTGGGGCATTGTCCTCATAAACATTTTTTAAAGCATCAATGATTTCAGCAGTCTTCCACCCACATTTCACCACAAATTTGATGTTTGTTCTTGCTTCAATTTTAGCAGAATTCAAGTTTTCCTGATAGAGGCTCTTTTCAAACTGATATCTTATCCTTCTTAGTGCCTCAAACTAGATCCTGTTCAGACGTGCTATGACAAGTTCGTACAAGTTTATTTTGCTGCAAAAAAATTTTCAAACCTACACATAGTATTTTCATAATATGCATTTTCTATTAACTGTTTAAAGCCCCGTTTATAATGTGCTGGAGTGATGGCCTCTAAAACTTTATTGCTTGTTTGTTATTTGAGAATTTTAGCCCTTTTACCTAACAAATGAAAAACAACTTGGCTAGCTAAAATATGTTTGGGTCTGTCTTTCCTCATAACAATGTTAATACATTTGCCTATTGCTGAGGAAAATGTTAAACTATTATGATTTTTTTTTTCATTATAGAAGGTGACTTGTACTTTCTACTCTGATACCTAATGATGCATTTTTTAAAGCTTAATAATACAACTAAGGCATATCTTGTTTATCATGCTATAATAATTTTTTGACCTACATTTGCTTTTCAACCTCCTGATTCACTTATGCCATTAATTCAGGATTTTTTTCTATTTTTTTATTTTTATTATTATTATGTTCTTCTATCCTGTAATTTAGCAACAAATTTCATATATGTTAGCTGTACATATTTTGTCTCTACTACTGCTTTGATCTCTTTGTCTTATGTGTTCACTGATTATATTAAGTCTTTCTTCCTTGAAATTATGTAATTCATATTTAATTAAATTAATTAATTTAATTTTATTTTGTCACTTACTGTTTCTAGTTCATCTTTTAGTTTCATAAAGGCAGATTTTGTTTCCTGAACTCTAGAAATTGTCTTTGTATCTCATTTTGGTGTTCATTTCCTGGATTTAATCTCTTGATTTATTCAATTTGTGCTTTTATTAACTTCAACAATGTAAAATAATAATGTGAAATTTTCTTTTGTTTTAATTATGTTTTCTCTTCAACTGAATACTCTGTATTTTCCATTCTATATTTCTTTCTCTTTAGGACTGGGGGAGAAGGCTGTTGTATTTACCCAGTCACTCATCTGCATCTTTTCAGTTTGCTCATGCTAAAGTGAGCTGATCTATGAGAAGAATGATGAATTTTTCCTCATTCAATTCCCACCTTATCTGAAACCTGCTTATCTTTCTCTGAGACAATTTGCGTGATTATTTGCGTGATTAACAATAGTGTTTCACCCATTTTAATGTAGTTCATTCATATTACTATAGCTTGAGGCCATGAGACTAATAGGGAAAGTTTATGTAGGGATTTATATGGTATTTTGAGAAGAGGGAGCTTCACTTTCTCATCAAAGATTGTATTGAATGTTATTAGAATCCACAACATTACGTTCTTATGTGTATATATTGGGCACCAAAGCAGGATAACCTATTCTAAGTTGCTTACCTCAGCATACCGGTAACTCTTCTATTATACTTTAAAGCTATAGGTTTATTTCAGTTCCACTTTTTATGTCCCATCCCACTAATCTATCCCTAGTGGTTCATTTTCTGTCAGAGCCACAGGCCTACCCAATAAATTCTGATTCAGTGTATGTAGTAGAGACTACAATTTGTACTTTTCCAGTAATTGTTTCTTTATATATTTTTCAGCCCTATACCCTTTTTGTAACTCCAATTACACATATTTTAGCCCACTTGATAATTGCCCCACGTTATGATATTCTGTTCATTTTTTTCAGTCTTTTTCTTTCCATTTTTTTATTTTTACTTTAAGTTCTTTCTGTGCTTTTATTTGCAGATTTTATATTGACATATCTTTACTTTCATTGCTCTTTTTTTTCCTGCAGTGGCTAATCTGCTGTTAATCCCATCCAGTGTATTTTTCATACCAGACATTGTATTTCTGATCTCTAGAAATTTGATTTGCATCTCTTTTATGCCTTCTATGTCTTTATTATTCTCATATCTTCTACTACCTTCTTAAATGTATGTAGTATATTTAAATAGCTGTTTTATTATTCTTGTGTACCAATTCTATCAGCTGTTACTTTTCAGGGTCTCTTTCTGTTGATTGATTCTCCCAGACACCCCCCACTCACCTCATTATGGATCACATTTTGCTGCTTCTTTGCTTGCTAGATAAGTTTTTATTACATGTCAGAGATTGGACATCTTATGATGTTTACATATTTAAATATTGTAAATATTTTTAGGAATTTGTTCTGGGAAACAGATAAGTTACTTGAAAACAATTTGAACTTTTTGAACTGGTGTTTAAGCTTTGTCAGACTGATACAGAACACCCTTTATTTTAGGGCTAACCTGGTTTCACTCTTGAGGCAATACTCTGCTAAGAACTTTGACAGCACGTATGTTAAGAGGTCTTTCCATTTTTGTTTGTGAGCTATTCTTGGTTCTGTATGATCCTTAAACATTGTTCTACCTGTTGCTTTATGTTGATTCTTCTCCCAGCAATGGTTATTTACCCTGAACACATGAATTTATCAGTACTTTGCTGTTGACTCAAGGGGAGTCCCCTGTGCATCTGCTCAGTGCTACTACCCCTCCTACCCCCCTACTACCCCTCCTACCCCCCTACTACCCCTCCTACCCGCCGATCCCCACTTACTTTTCTCTTTTTCTCATGCATTGTTTAGGCAGAAGGTAAATTAGGTCCCTGTCACTTCACCATGTCTGGAAGCAGAAGTCTTCTCACTATACAATTTAATCAAAATGTTTCAAAGAGGACTTGCTTTGGACCCAACTATTTTGCAGAAATGGTTACCAAAGGTAAAATTGTAGCAACAAAGAGAAAAATCTCTGGTATCATCTTTAGATCCTGGTGAAGGAAGAAAAGGGGAGTAAGGAAGGATGTCTCCCAGCAGCATTATGTCCTCCTCACAGCTCTTTCTATGCCACCACACTCAAGACTCTAATTTCACCTCTCTACCCTATTACTTCACCCACCCCCAACTTTTAGCATGTAGGCCTTACATATCTAACAAATATGATGAATGAGACTGTCCATGCCTGGTGATGGAAACTACGGAGAAAAAAATATATATATACACATATACATAATATATATACATATATAATATATATACATATACATAATATATATACATATATAATATATATACATATACATAATATATATACATATAATATATACATATACATATATATACACATATACATAATATATACATATATAATATATATACACATATACATTATATATACATATATAATATATATACATATACATATATACACATATACACATATATATGTATATATGTGTATATATACACATGTATATGTATATATGTAAATATGTATATATATCCTTATTTCACTTCAGTTGGTAGGAGAGGAGGTGTGTTTGACAGTTGACTTTGGAATTGCATGGAGAGGCTTTGACGGCCTTTCCTTTATATATCATCCAATGCATAATAACTTAACTTGGGAATTTTAGTTTCTTCTTCTCTGACATTAAACTCTTGAATCACACAACATCCAAATAAATGACCGTTGTAGTTCTGTCATCAGTGCAGACATGCTCTGGGAGCCATTTAAAGGATTAGAGCCACATCAGAACCTCGTTTAAGCACAATTTACTTTCTAAAGCCATATCACCCTGATTAGCTAAATTAGTAGTTCCTAAAGAGGTCTCCTGATTTTAAATGAGTCACTTTACTTGTAATGTTTTGCAATAAGCCTTAATTTACTGACACCTTCTTCTACAATTCTGATTCACGGGTGTTTTCTAAAGTCCGATAGAATAATTGGTTCTCAAGAAAATAATACTACTTTGAAAATAGACTAGAACACAGCTTGTCTTTCTATGCTCCATCTGCTCAACCTCATCTTATTAAATTCTAGGAAATCTACACACTGAATTTTAAAATGCCATGTTGGACTCCTGAGTTTTTTAATGTGTTATTTCTTTGATTGCATTTGTTGACATTTTAGTGTCAAAATATGAAGGTCTAAGTTCTAATTAGAGAAGCACTGACCATAGTTGTGCAACACTTGAGATTTTCATTAAATTCCTAGGTTGAGAGTATCATAAAGCTGGGTTTCTGAAGCAAGTATTTTATTTGGATGAAGTTTGACTCAAGCTGGTCAGCATCAGTCCCAAACTTGACCAATTCAAAGAGCAACCACTTAGAGAAATTACAATGCATGACCTCAACACATAGTTATAATATACGACTTAGTAATGATTTCAGCTATAGTTTGTTTTAGGAAAATAACATGGTGATTAGCAGTATGAGCTTGGTCCTTTGATGCCAGAATTGGGGTAATATTTAACCTACTTTAAACACACACACACACACACACACACACAATCATAAGCATGCCTTTTCTGAAATATTCTGAAGAGATGATGCACTTGGGATTGAGGAGAAAAAAATGCAAAGATAGAAAACCTCAATATTTAGCTTTATACTCAATGCTACCCCTTTAAACTAATGATAGTTAATTTTCTCTTGGTGGGCATTAATCAGTCTACCAGAAGGTACCCATGATATGAAAGCATCATGAAGCAATAGGCCTGAAAGAAGTCATTAAAATCATCTCTAGTCCAATTTTCTCTCTTGACAAATGATATCCCAAGGCCGGCCTAAATCCAGGCAAATAAACATGAAAAGCAATGGAGTTAAGTCCAGGTCTTCCAACTGCCAGTCCAGTGCTCTGTCTCCCTGTGTACTAACCAGGGTGAGGAGAAAGTATTTATTCAAAGGAATGACAGTTGAGTCAGGGTACTGATGATTAATACTGTACAACTAATAGCAGTCTCACTGAGTGATGGGAGTAAAGATGCATTTTTCTGCTATTCTGCAGATTTCAAATTTTAAATTATCACAAGTTATTTTTAATATTGGCTACAAAATTAATTGAGCAAACTTTCATGGTAGTCTACCGAATTTAAAAAATACATTTGAAAAGATAGCAATTCTATACTTGGATTGAGATTTTTAGAGTTCACAAAAATATCTTATTTGAGAAATATTTGTAGCAAGTCTTGGAATTCAGATAAAATTTCATAATAGCAGCATTATTATGCTTGCTTGTTTTTAGATTTAGGGCACATTTGTTGTGAGAGATGGTGTGTGTGTGCGTGTGTGTGTGTGTGTGTGTGTGTGTGTGTGACGATAGCTCAGAATTGGTCTTGATGTATATCTTATGGCCAGACATGTGGTAGCAATGCCTGGTGGTATAGTGGCCTTTCCTTTTGCCTTCTTCAATCAGTTCAACTGGCCATGATAACCCTATAACCTAGCTAACCCCTTATTATTTCAGAGAAAATTCTGACTTAGTTTTAATATTCAACTAGTGGTTGTGAAGAATAATTTTATGTATCAACTTGACTGGGCCATGGAGTACTCAGATATTTGCTCAAGCATTATTTCAGATGTTAGTGTTATTTCAAGTATTTTTGGATGAGAAAAACATTTTAATTTGTAGACTAAGTAAAGCAGATTATCCTTCCTAATGTGGGTGGACCTCATTCAATCACTTGAAGGCCTCAGTAGAATTTAAAAGGTTAACCTTCCTCCGAGAGAGAGAATTCTTCCTTCCTGGCAACCTTCAAACTGAGACACGAGCTTTTTCCTCAAATTCTAATGGAGACATCAGCTCTGTTCTTGGGAATTACCAGCCTCAATAATCATGTGAGCCAATTCCTTATTTCTCCTAGTGATCCTGTTTCTCTGAAGAAGCCTATATATAATGTTTTCCCCCAATTTTCCAAAATATGAAAGGTAGCTTTTGAATGGCAAGTTTGAAAATTAAGCAATAAAACATATTTCTAGCTTGTCATGAGAAATAAAATTATTAGCCTACAAATTTTAACAGAACAGTTTAATTTAAGCAAAAATATACAATGGATAGTTCATTTACTCATATGTAATAAGATAAGCAAGAATAGAATGCTTAAAAGCAAAAATTAGGGACAAAGAAGTACATTTATTAAAATATAGTAGTTGAAATTTGAACGTGTCAAATAATTAGAAGATAAAGTTGAGTAAATCCCCAAGAAAGTAAAGCAAAAACAAAGATTTATCAATTAAGAGACAAAATATATCTAGATTGCTTCCCTCTTTCTTCCTCTCCCCTGCTTTGCCCACATAAATCTTATGCATTGTCTATACTCAATTCAAAGTCCCGAAGTCATCCTGCACTCACCACCACCACCACCTTTCCAATTCCCTTCAGAATGGACTAGATCTCTCTCTCTCTTTCCACACTAGCCTGCTCAGTCCTTAGCTACGCCACTTGTTGTTGTTCTACAATGATCTTTCCTCAGGTGAAGATCATGAGGACATATTCACCTTTGTATCACTAGCATCTATCACCATGCCTAGTACACAGTAGACACATAATAAGCACAACAGAATTTTCATTTGAAAATATGGAGAGTAATACCAAGCCTGTAAAGTGCTATTAGGAGGGTTAAAGATAATGCCATGAAACATCCAGCACATATTTTAGTCCGTATAGTAAGCGCTCAACAAATTGAAATGAACAGTGTGGTAGTGTTATTGGAACTGGTAGTGAAAGCAAAATTGAACACAGAAAAGGTGATGATTTAACAGGATGTGGTAATAGTAGTAGCAAGTGCTATTAGTAATCTGCTAGTAGTAACTGTGCTAATTGGAGAGACACATATGGAAAAGGAATAAAAGTAGTACTTGTCAGGGGGTCAGTATATTCCATAAGAGGGGACTTCCATTAGAGAGATAATAAAAGGAAGGAAGATTACCCCTGACCTCTACCTGTCTTTCTTGTGCCTTTGGACCTGCTACTTACAGATACATGTCATGTTACATCCTACCTTCCAAAGCCTGTGCTACCCTCTCTAAAGTCTATGATGAGAAATCTTGCTTTTATTATGACATCTAGTAGGGGAACCTTAGGAAGCAGTGTTTACGACCAGTGTGAATCTTTCCAAGTAGCCAAGTCTGTTCTTTTCCCACTCACACCAACTCTTGGTGCTGGTTCGGCCGTCACAGTTTGCTCTGACCCCAAACCAGGTCTTTTATAGCCAAATCTTGACATACAACACCTTGAAGTCTTAGTATATCAAAGGAGATACCTACTTCAAGTATAATAATCTCGCACTTGTCACTTTATAAACTGTCTGTTCATAAAATAGAGACAATGATCTTAGAGAAGAAAGTAATGGAGTTAGGAAGTTAAACTTTGGGGGGAAGTGTTCATTTCAATTCAATGGTATCTATTCAATTTCCATTGTGTACTGGGTACGCCACTAGATGCTACAGAGGATACTAAGGTAAATTTGATAATTCTGATTCTCAAACCACTTAAAATTGTATCAAATAAGATGAAGTTCAACAATTTCATTTTAAAAAATCTGACTTCCAAAATTCATGTCTTAGCTTAATAGCTGTTATGATGTGTTGTCATTTAACGTAACTAACTCAGCATAAGCAGCAAGAAAACTTTCCCAATTGTACAGAGACTTTTAAGCCCTGGAGAAAAGCACCACTTTGAGGAATAATATTTTATTAGTTTAAAAGTAACTAGCCATTTTTCACTTATGTGTGGTACATACATTCTTCCTCACTTATCAACTTGTGTACAGATAGGCTGGAATCCCTGAATAAGCGTACACAACTTTCTAACAGTTATTTGTCTTCAGAAGTCCTTCTAGGCCCACATTAATAATGACAGAAATTTCACTAGTTCATAACTATCTCAGATAAGACCAATTGTCCTCTTTAACTCTTTAATTCTTCTCCTCTAACTTGCCAAATTAGTAAGTTGAATTCTTTTGGAATTACATATTTAAGCCTTCTAAAATCCGTGCCTGCAATGTTAGCCCTACTGTTATTTCAAGGCCAACGTTTACTAAGGTAGGAGCACTTAAGAAACCTCAGAATGCTACCCCCTTTCTCTTCTGCCCTCACAACACACACACACACACACATATACACACACACCCTCTATAGTCTTGAAGTGTGAAACAGTATTACAGGATCTAATTGAATTATTCTTGACACTTTAAGTGATGGTCATTCGGCCCTCATCTCAGCTCAGATGCATTCTCTAACTTGCTATATACAATGGATTCTGCATTGTAATGTTTCTTATTGGTTTCTGTTCTAGTCCCTGTTTTAGGGAGCTTATCCATTTCCTACCCTGATCTCATCCATACACCTCTGTTTGAAAACTTTTTTGTCTCATAGTAAGGACTTCTTAGAGTAACAAAGCTATTTAGAGTAACTGTCATATAATTATGAAAGAACCCCTGAAAAAGTAAAACAATAAAATTTAAAAGGCCAGTTTTTTTTCCTTATGGAATTGATTTAGCTTGCAAAATACTTACTCTATTGATCTTACTTTTCTAAAATCCAAAAGGGTCTGAATTGCAGAACAAAGCTGGTCCTGGAGTTTCTAGTGCAAAACTATGGCCTGTAATTCACACCTAGAACAGTCCCATCAAAGTGCCATGACATAATAGATCTGACTTGTCGCCTTGATAGCACTTTAATTTCTTCATATTATAAATGTTGCCTTTCAATTTCTTGCTTACCAAGCAAAACGCCTATTTGCTGACATCTGAAACATTCTGCCTCGTCAGCTAGTGACCACTGCCACCAGCCTTATTGCTATTCAGTGAGAGGCCTGCCATATGTTTGCAATATTCTGTCTATTCTCTGGGAAGAGAGTGGCAAGACCCAGGAGCAAACTTGTGAGGGAGAAAGGCAGCAAAGATGCATAAGCCCATCTTAGACTGCTCAGGTTGCCCTAACAAAATACCACAGACTGGGTGACTTAAAGAACAATCATTTATTTTCTCACAGTTCTAAAGCCGGAAGTTCAGGATGAAGCAGTCATCAGGGACAGTGCCTGGCAAAGGCTCATTTCTTGGGTTGCAGATGGTCACTTTCTCCCTGTGTCCTCACAGGGAACAGAGAGAGCTCTTCCTCTGCTTACAAGAGCACCAGCCCTATCAGATTAGAGCTCTAACCTTATGACCTCATTTAACCTTTATCACCTTCTCAAAAACTCTATCTCCAAATATAGTGACATGGAGGGTTAGGGCTTCAACATATGAACATAAGGGAGGAGGGGCACACAATTCCCCCCATAGAAACACCTGATAAAACAAGGGAGATGATTGAGAAAAAATAAATCATCAGAGGTAATATTTGAGGGTTTTTTGACTTTTATTTTAAATTTATGGTTACAAATGCAGGTTTGTTACATAGGTAGTGTCATAGGAGTTGGTTGTGCAGATTATTTAATCACCCAGTTATTAAGCCTAGTATCCATTAGTTATTCTTCTGATCCTCTCCTTCCTCCCACCCTCCAGCCTCCAAAAGGCCCCAGTATGTGTTGTTCCCCACTACGTGTCCATGCATTCTCATCATTTAGCTCCCACTTATAAATGGAAATTTGTGGTATTTGGTTTTTTGTTCCTTTGTTAGTGTGCTAAAATTAATGGCCTCCAGCTCCATCCATGTCTCTGCAAGGGACACGATCTCATTCATTTTTATGGCTGCATAGTATTCCATGGCATATATGTACCACATTTTCTTTATCCAGTCTATTATTGATGGGCATTTAGGTTGATTCCACATCTTGCTATTGTGAGTAGTGCTGCAGTGAACATATGCATGCATGTGTCTTTATAATGGAATGATTTAAATTACTGGGTATATACCTAAAGGAATATTTGAGTTTTTTTATAATACAGTAAACAAATGAGAAAGTAATGGCATAAATGAAAAAAATATATGCATCATATAAAAAATAGTAAAACAGTGCAGGCTCAGTCACTGTCAGGTCAGATGAAACAGAAAGTCATGTATTTAGCATATGTCACTCCATGGCTGAGTGTAAACTACAAAGGGCAGTGTGCTGTGTGTCAAAGGTCTGAATGCCTAGAGATTTTCTCTCAAGGTTTGTAGATAGTTGTATTGCAGGTTATAGCTCATTATCTGCAAGCCAGCTATTGTTACAGAAAACACACATCTTCCTAGAGCTGCATAAATAATCCATTCCCTCAACCCACATATCTACAACTTGTTCTAGGGGCCCCAGGGGCAAGGGGGACTCAGAAAACGGAAAAAGAGAATGGGAGAAAGGGGAGGGGAAGAAAGGAAAAAAAGAGAAGCAGAACTTCCATGGCCAATTTCTACTCCTAGCACTAAACAAAGTCATTTCCTAGAAGATACAGAATGGTTCAAGATTATTAACTAGCAGAAATGTGACCTTGCAGGCCCAGAATACCGCTGCAGTGACAATTATTATATCATGATGAGAATGATCTATATATCCTGGCCGAAAGCCAAATATGCTTACAGCAATTTAAAACTATGTCTACAAAATCTTTGCTTCTTCTCTGAAAGGTGAGGTCTCATTTCTCTTCCCTTGAATGAAAAATGTGCTTGGTGATTTGCTTTTAATAAATAAACTGTGGTGGAAGTGACAGTATGTGGCTTCCAGGCCTAGATCATACAAGGCATTGTGTCTCCCTTGCACTCTCTTCAGATCATCCACTCTGGGAGGAGCCAGCTGTCATGTTGATAGGACACACCAACAGCCCTAAGGAGAGTGCAGTGAGGGACTGAGACCTCCTGCCAAATGTCAGCAAGGAACTGAAGCCTGCTGCTGACAGTCCTGTGAGTATGGCATCTTGGAAGTGGATCTTCCCAACTATGCCCTCATGAGAGACCCTAGAAAAAAGCACACAACTAAAGTGTTCCTGAACGCTTCACCTACAGAAACTGAGACCATAATTGTTTGTTGTTTTAAGTTTCTAAGTTTAAACTGCTAAATTTACTAAATGAAAGAGTAAATATTTGTTATTTTAAGCTGCAGTAATATATAACTAATGATATCTCATATGTCTGAGTCTGTTCAGGCTGCTGTAACAAAATACAATAAACTAGGTAGCTTATAAAAAACAGAAATTTGTTTCTCACAGTTCTTGAGGCTGGAAGTTTAAGGCACCAGCAGATTGGGTGTCTGGTAAGGGCCTGCTTCTTGGTTCCCAGAATGGCAGCTCCTTGCTGTATCTTCACATGGTGGAATCGGGGAAGAGAGTTCTCTGAGGCATGTTATGTAGGGGCACTAATCCCATTAACGAGGGCTCCATTTTCACAGTCTAAGCACTTCCCAAGGTCTCACCTCTTAATACCATCACATTGGTAGTTAGGATTCAACATACGAATTTTGGAGAGACACATTCAATTCATGACAATATTTAATATATCTAATAACTAATATATAGTATAATTATTATATATAGTATATATATATATACTATATATATAGTATATATATAGTATATATACATATACTATATATAGTATATATATAGTATATATAGTATATATATAGTATATATATAGTATATATACTATAGTGTATATATATAGTATATATATATAGTATATATATAGTGTATATATATACTATATATAGTATATATAGTATATATATAGTGTATATATATACTATATATAGTATATATAGTATATATATAGTGTATATATAGTATATATATAGTATAGTGTATATATAGTATATATATAGTATATATATACTATATATATACATATATACTATATATAGTATATATGTATATATAGTATATATATAGTATATATATACTATATATATAGTATATATAGTATAGTGTATATATAGTATATATATATACTATATAGTATATATATAGTATATATATATACTATATAGTATATATATAGTATATATTGTATAATATAGTATAATAATGTAAAATATCTAATAACTAATATAATAGCTAATATTTAAAAGAAGGGAAATTGTTTATTAACTAACAAAGCATTGATCAGGTTTCATTTGTGTTTCTATTATCAACTCCACTTATGTATTTAACTTAATCATTCTGCTTTCATCCCAGTCAATGGTGCCTATCAGTGGATGAAAAGGTGACTAAATTTAATAAGTCCTTGAAACTTTTGCCTTTGATTTTTGTAGCAGAAACCTTGGCCCAGTAAATGAGAATCAAGTCACTGTGTAAACAAATTAAAATCAATAGTAGGAAAAAGTAATTTTCTCATGTTCAAATTCTTTTATTAGTTATAAAACAAGCCTGTCTTCAGTTTTCCACAACCCAATTTATATGATCTTCAGGTCAAGGATAACTATATTACTATAGTAACTACACATTAAGAAATATTTGGAATTATAAAAAGAATAACTACAAATTGGCTTCATATGAACCCTGATTGAAATAGACTGATAGGTTCCAAATATGTTAGGCCAAGAATATTTTTTTCTAGTAAAACAATATAGAGAAAAATAATAAATTCAAAGCAGATTCTTGCCCCATCCACGGATCATCCCTGGGATACTTCAGTAATTTGGGGACCTGTAATATAATCATTTGTCTACTCCCTCAGAAAAGCTTAAAAAGAAGGTCTGGCATCATTAGATCTGTTTGGCTGGTCTCAGGAGTTAAAATCCCCGGACATAGAAATTGTTCAGCAGTTAGAAAGATGAGAAAAGCTCTGTTCTAAGGGCTAATCTAGTAAGAAGTTTACTATATTACCTGATTTTTTTTTAGAAATATCAAAAGGAATATATTGCTCTTTTTTGCCTTTTAAGGACCATTAACTGCTAACTTGAGCTACTGAAGCCTTCCAGGCATCTTTTTCAAATGCGACTAAGTCTAAGGTTTAATGTCCAAAGGCCAGATCATTTATCAGGCCATTCTCCAGCAGGGAAGCTAGCAGAAACAAAGAGCATTGTGGGTAAACTGTGAAGGCGGCAAAAAAAGAATGCAAGGAGATTGTTGCTTAAGGCAGTGGTTCCAAATCCTGCCACTGCCAATCTACAACCAAGTATTCCCTGAACCAGGGTCAAGTAAGAAGCATAAGGTAGATGACAGTTTTTATAAGTAGAAAAATCTATTCTATTGTTTTAAAACAGTCTTTTAATATAACTTATTAATCTCTTCTATTTGTTAGAGTGTTACAATACCCTTTGGTATATAAAGTGATAATTTTACTTGTGTGTTTTTTAAGTGTTCTTAGTGTGTAAAATAAAGTATAACAGCCTTTTGTGCTACTACCTCATAAAATCTTACAGATGATCTATCAAATCCATAAGTCTGCAAATGACTGGCTGTTATTGAAAATTGTGAATGAGTGTGTATTCGTTTGTTCTCACATGGCTATGAAGAACTATCCAAGACTGAGTAATTTATGAAGGAAGAGGTTTAATTGATTCACAGGTCTACATTGCTGGGGAGGCTTCAGGAAACTTACAACCATGGTGGAAGGCAAAGGAGAAGCAGGCACCGTCTTCACAGGGTGGCAGGACAGCATAAGTGCAAGCAGGGGAAATACCAGATGCTTATAAAACCATCAGATGTCATGAGAACTCATGAAACTTCCCCCGTGATCCAGTTAACTCCACCTGGTCCTGCCCTTGGCACATCGGAATTATGGGGGTTACAATTCAAGGTAAGATTTGGGTGCAGACACAGAGTCAAACCATATCAGCGGGAATGAATGAATGAGTGAAGCAGTCAATTAACCAGTGAATGAATGAAAGCAACAATGGTAATATGGAGTTGCTGGGAGCTAAGGCTGGGATCGGTCTTGAGTGGACAGAGGAAACTATAATTATCAGAGCACTCTTTGGAATAAGGTGTTGTGAAGAGTCACTAAGGACAAAATTTGCCTCTGTCTACTTTACCGAAGATGGTGGTCTTATGATCTGTAAACTAGACTCATCTGATTCCAAGTGTCTTTCATCTGACCTGCAACAAGGCATTTGGAAATTAAATCTGGGGTTATGGATTCTAGGGATACAAAATAGAAGCAGTCTTCAGAGCCTTCCAGACCACTTATGTTCATGCACTTTGAGAATATATTGTGCAATCCATGCTGTCTAGGCCTCTCTTACTTTCCAAAAGGTATTCAGTATAACTTTTCAAGTCACTCAAAAAGAACCTCCTGCCACTTAATCCCCTTTGTGGCTTCTTTCAGAAACTTTAAGCAGAATCAGTATTTCCATGAAGAAATTCAAAACAGTCAAAGCATTGATAATACTAGCAGTATAAGCTAATATTTATTGAATACCTACAACATATTGGGCACTTTTCTTAGCACTTTCTATATATTAAGACATTTACTCAGTCATCCTTTCAACCCTACAATAAAAGTTTTAATTACTAACTTTAGACTTTTATTGCAGCACAAGACTATCAGATTATATATTTTTTTCTGTTAGGTACTGTTCACACAGTGAGGTTTGTCTTATTTCTCCCCTAAATTTCAAAGCTGTTCTCACTTTACTCCTTCTTTTAAATTTGTCTCATCCTTATCTCTGGGACAGATTCTGTGCTGGTCACAGGAACTTTCAGGAACTTTAAGGCATAGCTTAGAGAATTAAAAACCCAGTTACCCTGGTGTCTGCTCCTTCTCTGACCATTGTTCTGATCCTCAAGAATTAGGTTCTTTTCTTATTCCTAGTGGCTAAACTCTGGCTGTCTGATTATTTTTATGGTGTAAGTCTTTCCTTTGGTTTCTTGGATGGTTTCTCAGTTTTTATGAGGTAAAAATAGCCACAGTTCTGCCCTAAATTCCAGGAACTTGTCCCCAGTAATTACAGCTGTTCTTCTCTTATGTTAACTCCTGACCTGCCTGGATTTCTACCTGCTGTCAATTTTTTGGAGCTATCACTTTTCCTTCCCCAGGAGGTTGATCTAATCCCTAAGACTTTTCTCATTCCCATATGACTCCTTATTTTCCTTAAGACGAAATCTCTCAAAATCAGTACCCTTGAGTAATTTCCCTTATTGAATATGCACAGGTTTATTAGTTTTTTGTTTTTAATTTAATATTAAAGATTCATTTCAATTTTCTAGCACTTGATATTCATGAGAAGGTTAACTCTCCTCAGGTAGCTGTGCTTGTTCCATAATGTCTTGTCTTTGGTTAGGTTATAATCAAATTCAATCGTTTTATGGTTGGGAGAATTGCCAGGAAAGACAAGAAGAATTACACATATTTTCAGATTAATTAAAAATCTAAAATATTGTCAACTGTGGTAGAGTTTCATAGTAATAATTTGAACAACTTATTTTAAATCAATGTTTATTGCATCTCAAAAAGGCCTATGATAGGTTCTGTTGTCACTACTTAAAGAATAAAAGGTATTATCCCTTTCACTATATTTTCTTAAGTTAGATATTTAGATGAACAGAGAAATAATATGAATACCCATTATTTTCATGTGTATTACTTTATAAGTATGCATTCTAGTAAAGTTTTGATCAGCTTTTCAGAAGTAGGTTTTAGATTCAAGTGAAAGCACAGTGAAGAAAGACTGGCAGTCCTTTGGAGATGTTTGTAATGTCAAAACAGATATTGGTATGTCTTTGTCTCAGGTCAACCCAAGACAGATTTCTGGCTCTTCCCCTCATAACCAATTAGTAATTGATCAACTTCAGTATCTTATAATGTAAGATGTTCCACTCCAGTTATCCAAGTCACACCCGGAAAGGTGGTAGAAAGATAATTATGGAAGCACAGGTGAAAGAAAAGGAAGAGTGAGTGAAAGCAGAAAATAAGAAGGGGAAAAAGACAGAAAAATGAAAGCATTGCAAGAGCAAAGAGTTGCCTATGAGGAAAAAAAAAGATGAGTGAAAGAAAAGAAATTAAAGATGCTTCTAGGGATCACAAGAAATGGAAACGAACTAAGTTCAAGGAATTAAGGTGGTATGGTTTGGCTCTGTGTCCCCACCCAAATCTCATCTTGATTGTACCCCCATAATTCCCACGTGTTGTGGGAGGGACCCAGTAGGAGATAATTTGAATCATAGGGGTGGTTTCCCCAATACTGTTCTCATGATAGTGAATAAATCTCATGAGATCTGATGGTTTTATCAGGGGTTTTCACTTTTGCATCTTCCTCATTTTTCTCTTGCCGCCGACATGTAAGAAGTGCCTTTCACCTCCCACCATGATTCTGAGGCCTCCCCATCCATGTGGAACTTACTGTAAGTCCAATTAAACTTCTTTTTCTTTCCGGTCTCGGGTATGTCTTTATCAGGGGCATGAAAATGGACTAATACAGTAAATTGGTACCAGCAGAGTGGGGCATTAATGAAAACATACCCAAAAATGTGGAAGCGACTTTGGAATTGGGTATCAGGTAGAGGCTGGAACAATTTGGAGGGCTCAGAATAAGACAGAAATATGTGGGAAAGTTTGGAACCTTCTAGAGACTTGTTGAATGGCTTTGACAAAAACATTGATAGTGATATGAACAATAAGGTCCAGACTGTGGTGGTCTCAGATAGAGATAAGGAACTTGTTGGGAACTGGAGCAAAGGTGACTCTTTAGCAAAGAGACTGGCAGCATTTTGCTCCTGCCCTAGAGATTTGTGGAACTTTGAACTTGAGAGAGATCATTTAGGGTATCTGGAAATTTCTAAGCAGCAAAACATTTACAAGGTGACTTGGATGCTATTAAAAAGCATTCTGTTTTAAAAGGGAAATAGAGCAAAAAAGTTCAGAAAATTTGCAGCCTGATGATGCAGTGGAAAAGAAAAACCCATTTTTTGAGAAGAAATTCAAGCTGGCTGCAGAAATTTGCATAAGTAACAAGGAGTCAAATGTTAATCCCCAAGACAATGGGGAAAATGTCTCCAGGGCATGTCATAGGTCTTCATGGCAACCCCTCCAATCACAGACCCAGAAGCCTAGAAGGAAAAAATGGTTTCGTGGGCTGGGCCCAGGGTTCTCATGCTGTGTGCAGCCTAGCGACTTGGTGCCCTGCATCCCAGCCACTCCAGCTGTTGCTAAAAGGGGACAGGGTAAAGCTCAGCCCATGGTTTAAGAGGGTGCAAGCCCCAAACCTTGACAGCTTCCATGTGGTGTTGAGCCTGCAGTTACACAGAAGTCAAGAATTGAGGTTTGGGAACCTCCACCTAGATTTCAGAAGAAGTATCAAAATGTCTGGATGCCCAGGCAAAATTTACTGCAGGGGCAGGGACATCATGGAGACCCTCTGCTAGGGCAGTGCAGAAGGGAAATGTGGGCTTGGAGCCCCCACACAGAGTCCCTACTGGGGCACCACCTAGTGGAGCTGTGAGAAGAGGGCCACTGTCCTCCAGACCCCAGAATGGTAGATCTACTGACAGCTTGCACTGTGCACCTGGAAAAGCTAGACACTCAATGCCAGCCTGTGAAAGCAGCCAGGAGCAGGGGGTTACACCCTGCAAAGCCATAGGGGCAGAGCTGCCCAAGACTATGGGAACCTACCTCTTACATCAGCATAACTTGGATGTGAGACATGGAGTCAAAGGAGATCATTTTGGAGCTTTAGAAT